>NC_136466.1:168941581-170364081 GCF_902686455.1 Sciurus vulgaris | reverse complement strand
TTTTTTTTCCTTCTTTTTCTTTTTAAACACAGAACACAAGTAATTTGATTTTAGAGATAAACACATTTCAGTGATGCACAGAATGTGATGCTCCCCATTGACAAGAAAATCAGGGAAAATAACGCCATAAAAACAAAAGAAAAAATAAAACACAGAAAGCAAACAAAATGGTAGCACTGGAGAGGAAAGGGAGGAATTTGGGCTTTGGGGACACCTACAGATAATGAATGTGTGCTCCATGCATTCATCTCCTTGCTGAAGGTATTTTTTATTTCCCATCGATTTTTGCAAAAACTTCATGTGAGCTTCCCAGGACTTCTGAGAGAGGAGCGGAGGTAGGATGTGGCCCTGCGTTTCCATTAGCAAGTTGCGTTGCAGCCAATCAATAAACACACCCGTCTTTCATGTCAGTAATGCACAAGCTGTGATTTTTATCTGCATAATGAATATGAAGACGCGACCCTGGCTAC
Organism: Sciurus vulgaris; assembly: GCF_902686455.1. Classification (NCBI taxonomy): domain Eukaryota; kingdom Metazoa; phylum Chordata; class Mammalia; order Rodentia; family Sciuridae; genus Sciurus; species Sciurus vulgaris. Next base: position 170,363,611 of record NC_136466.1, on the reverse strand, counting down.
CAGGAAAAGGGAAGATGAGCCGGGAAGGAACCTGGGTGGGAAAAGGGGACAGAACACCAAGAGGAGGGTGGCAGGGTTAGGGGCAGCTTGGATTTCACCTCTACTTCCCTGGTCACTCTGATGATCAGCGAGGAAGCAAAGTGACCCCGGAAAATCCCGACTTTGGAGGTGGCTTTTGTTTTTGTAATTGTGTGCCATCTAAACATATAAGAAAAGGAAATTTTAATTCAAAAAATTAGAATAAAGAAAATAGACGTTCCTGATTTCTGAATGTCGAGGCAGGGGGCAGCTTCAGGAGTGACCCAGGCGCTCTCTCCATCCCGAAACAGCCCAGAGCCTCCATGTGCTCTTCTCGGAAGCCGCACATGCACTGGTTCCCAGGACCACCCAGAGCTGCGAGGTGAAGGTGGCAGGGCCAGCCAGGTGCTGGAAGGTGCCCCATTTGCGAGGGGTATGGGTGGCAGCCTTTCCCAGGCTGAGCACCAGGGCACCTTGCGAGTGTGCGCTGGGGTACAAGGACTGCCCCCGTGGTGATTCACCTGCGTGGGCATGACATTGCTGAGACAGCGCCTCCAACCAGGTCCAGGCGAGCAGGGCAGGAAGAGGCAGCACGCCTGTCTCTTGGGGTCCCTGCGGGCAAGCACCCTAGATGGCTGCTCTCAGCCCTGGTTGCCTCAACCAAGTCACACCTCAATCATAATTTATATTTAGACACAGTTTGAAAACACCAGGAGAAAAAGATTTGTTAAAAACACCAGAGGGGTAGAATCACTTGTGTTTTAAACAAGTCAATTAAACATAAACAGTCAATTACACATAAAGGTTGAGGGCCACCAGTGCCCACAGCTGCCCAGTGGGTAGTGCCCCTCTGCTCCCGGGCCTGTCCAGAGAAGAGGTGGCACTGCAGCTGGTGGGTACAACACTCCGCTGCCCCCAGACCGAGCTCCTGGTACCCAGGAGGCAGATACTGTCTCTGAAAGGGTCACCTGAAGCCAGTTCTGTGCAGATGGAATCGGGGTGGCGGCTCTGTGGGTGAACAGTGACAAAGAGGGGTGGGGTGAGCTGGTGAGAGCAAGGAGTGCAGGGGGCTCGGGGGAGCAGAGTGCCAACCTAAGGAAGCCGAGTGGCCTGAGCAGCAGCCATAGGAGGGCTTCACTGTGCAGGCGCAGTCCATGCTGTGATCCAGGTGACCGCAGGGGAGGGCACTGCCCCTTACCTCAGTGAGCTTGCAAAAACTGCAGTCCAAGCTGTGTCCTCAGCCACCCAAGGGATGAGGCGGGCAGACCTCCATCAGAGGAGAGCACCAGTGTTCTCAGTCAAGTTGATTACAAATCAGTCAGTGAACTCTGCTCTTCCTCTTTAGCTGGAAGGCCCTCGTAGGTCTGTCAGGAGCTGGACAGCCTGCGAGGACAGGTAGTGCCAGCACCCCTGACCAGAGGGAGAGGGGAGCCTCAGGAAGAGGACCAGGTTGAAGGGGCTCTGCTCACCACAGGGGAAGGCAGAAAGGCTCAGCCAGTCCACAGGGCTGGTCGGGGCTGGGCTCCGGGTCTGGCCTGGAGGCTGGTTGGTCATGCTCTGAGGAGAAGCTGCCCTAGGGCTTCAATCACCTCGTCTTCCACATAGTGAGAGGTCACAGGACAGCTAATGCCAGGTTCTGCAAGGGCCTTTTCTCAGAAGCTTTCAATTTAAGTTTCTACAAATTTTGTATCACAATGTCCCTGTATAGTTCTGCTGGGAAGATAGTTAAAGTCATAATGGAAAGTTGATTGTCTTGATGCCCAAAGTATGGACTTAGAAATTATTTCCTCGATTACAGATTGTATAAACCCAACTCCTGGGACTAAGCCAGCACCCTGATTCTGGGTTCTGTCCTTCCGGTGAGAACATAGCAATTGCCCTAATCTTACAGGCCTGTGACAAGTGGACATGTCCCATTACCTAAAGGAACTGAATGTCCTCCTTAGGACCGTGTTCCCAGGGTGAGGCCAGGCCAGAAGAAACCGTGGTGCACGCCCACCCTGCTCCTCATATTCCGTTCATCAGGATCTGATTTCAAGGCCAGCTCTCTCGCTCATCAAAGGCTGAGTGCAGAAGGAAAGGACGTACCCAGGGCATCTCCGCGGCTAGCATCGTTTGAAATAAGGAAGCCTGCCCCTTGCTCAGCCTCAAATCTCCTCTCTTTAGTTTCTGCCAATAAAAGAGTAGTGTAGGGAGGGGATCTCAAACTATAAGCTGGGGAGAGAAGGTAGAGATGTGCGCTCTTTCCTCCTCCTGAAATTTCTCTCAAGTACAATAGCATCTGCACAGTGCCAGGCGACAAAGGCCACGTTTGCACTTGTCTCCCCTCTCCCAGTGCCAGAGGTGGAAGAGAAATGGGAGAGCAACCTCCGTTAGAATAACTCAGTCTTTGCCATGAATCATAGATGCCCTGACGCATGTTCCAAGGTGTCTACCGTGAACTTAAGATGAAGCCCCTTTTCTTGGAGCTAGTGTTGGATCTGACTGGCCCTCAGCTCTCGTGCCACCCTCCAGAGACCGGCAGAGGGTCCTCCCTGCACCAGGAGCATCACACAGCCCAGGACACCAGTGCTGCTAGGCCTCTACCGAGTGGCCGAGGGAGCAGGAACGCGAGGCGTGGCCGAGCTTGGGTGCACTGCACGGCAGCTTGGAAGGAGAAAACACCCTCCAATAAAAACGACAATGTTGATCCAGAGGGGGCAGGTCGCATGCACCATCTTAAAGCCTGATAGCTGATTCTTCAGTCCCAAAGAAAAGCTCGCGTTACCCGAGCACGTGCAAAACGCTGGCGAACTCGGGCCAGGTTAAGACGAGAACCCCGCCACCATGGGATTCCAGCCTCTGTGTGCACGACCAGCCAACACCTGGGCCATCGTCCCTTCCGCTGGGCCCACAGAGCCCTGCCCCGCGCCTCTGGAGACCCGCCGCAGCGAGGGCCCTCTTGTTCCCCAGTTCACGCCTGCAGGCCACACTCCCCTTGATCTCTTTCTGGGGCGCCTACCCAGCCCTCATCCCGGGGCCAGGCACCAGACCGGGGGCCAGGAACCCCTCCAGAGCTCTCATCCCCAGAGGGGGCGACTCGGGAGCTCCAGCAGTCATCATGGGGCAGGAGCTGGGAGGGCGGACCGTGCCCCGGAGGGAGGCCTCCACCCTGGGTCAGCGCTAGGTCTGCTCTCTCTGGAGAGGTGTCCACTCACGTTTCTACTTGAACAAACGCGGTTACCTGTGGGCAGCCAGGCACAGCTGGGTCTTCCATGCCATGACTCTTGTTCTGGAAACGGAGAAGCCTCTTCGTGCCTCCTGGAGGTCCTCACAACCAGGTGTCCCCCGAGCTGGCAACGGGCCCAGGCGGTGCCTCCCCTCCACCTTAAGGGTGGATGACCGTGTGACACAGGCCAGAAATCCCCCGCAAAAGCCGCCCCCTCCAGTTTCCACCCCTGAAAAGTCACACTGAATGCTTGACAGTGTGCGGTGCTTTGGGAAACATGAGACAACCAGAGAGCAAGTTGATTGTGCTTTTGAATATATTTCTGTTTTCAAAGGTAGCTCTTTAATGGTCTCTACATGGAGCAATGATATTTACACATAAAAGATTTACTGATTTTAATTTCATCATGAAAACATACGAACACAGAAGCTACTTGTGAAAAGCCAACGTATTCCACTCACAAAGAGCAGATGAGCCTGGGCCTCTCCTGCCGTGGGCTCGCAGGCCCTGAGCAGGGCAGCAGGGAGGAGTGACCCAGGCCTTGTGACTGCTTCTGCCCAGCCGGGGCCACTCTGCAGCCAGCTGTCCCCAGGACTGATGGAATGTGAGGGAGTGCGCACATCAGGGCCTGTTCCAGCTCACCAGCCTCCTGTGTGGTCCCTCTGCAGCCAGAGTGTAGGCCACTCCCAGAGTGGAAGCCTCCAGGACCTACATAAAACCCAAGGCGGGACTGGGTTGGAGAGTCCCTTTTTCTGAGGAAGCTGTGTGTCCATGTCAGAGCTGGATCAGCTGCACTGCTGGCCTTGGAACGGGGTGTCCCCCCATGAGCTCGTAGTGGCTTCGGGACACACAGATGGCAGCATGGAACCACATGACCTCTGATAAGCCGCCGTGGTTCCCAGAAATGGACCTAACCATCCTTCTCAAAGGTAGGGTGGGACAAAGGAATTCCTGATCCAAGGCTACGAACTCTCAGTTATACGGTGGGTAGGTTCTGGGGCTCTAACGTACGGAGTGGTGACTCTGGTTAGTAATACAGGATCCTGTGTGTGAAATTGCTCAGAAAGCAGATCTTAAGTGTTCCCAACATAGGCCCAAAAGGTAGCTCGGTAAGGGACAGGCGTGAGCTCACCTGAGGTGGGTTCTTTCTATAACGCATACGCATATCATGTCCTCACACTGTACGGAATACATGCAATGAGTGTTGGTCAATCATATCCAGTAAGGAGAGGGGGAAGGCCGAAGGAGAGGGAAGCTTCGTCCGGAGAGTGAGCTGGCCAGAGATGCTCTGAGCTGGCCCTCCTGGCTCAGCAGCTCAGGTCAGCAGAAGGACACTGTGGTATCCCCCCTCGGGCAGCAGTGAGTCCCAGGATTCAGGTCCAGGCCCGCAGATGTCCAGCGCTGCTGGTGCTGGAATGGCCTGGGAGATAGCAGGGTCTACAGTTGGAGAAGAAGAGCTGACCCTGTCCATGGTTCATCCCGAGAGCCGCCCTGCAGCCCTGGCCTCCCTGGAGCGCCTGGCTTCTCGCACCTCCTCCGCCTCCCCCCACCTTCAATAAGTGTCAGTGGATGTTCAAGACCAAGAAAGAGATGCTTCAAAGTCCCACTGCAGAAGCAGCATGAACTGTGCAGGGAAGGGGTTTGAAGGAGGAGAGGGTCGCTCAGGAGTAGTCTTCAGAGGAAGGAAAGACACAAACGGCGCTAGAGTTATCGGGGAAGCAGCCGCAGTGGAGTCGAGCGTGTCTCCCATGGTGACACCCCAGGGGGTCGTCAGCCTCTGTGAGTCATCCGACGGGTCCCTCTCCTGACTCCAGGGTGGAGGTCGCCAGGGGAAGCCAGGGGTCTCGCCGCCCCCTGGGCCTGGGCGGGGCAGTGGCACGGCCCCTGCATGGGAGCAAGTCTGTGACACCCTGATTTTGGGCCTCTGCATTCCTGGTGTGTTGTTTAAATGCCTGGCGTGTTGGCAGGCTGCGGCCCTGGGAAGCAACACGCAGCAACAGCGTCAGGACACATGTCACGCGGCGCAAAGGGACGGGGACCTCGCACACTGTTGAAATGGGCCAAGGAGAGTCTGTAAGCAATAAGTCCCCTGGATGGGCATCCAGGTGTAAGCCCGGCACCCCAGACCTTCAACACCTGCCCCCGAGGTGGCACCAGCATCCGCGATGGCTAGAAGGATGTGCGGGGGCCACGGGAGCCCCTGCCTCCTGCCCAGCCTTCGCCTTCCTGTCCTTCCCTCCCCTCCTCGGGGCTCCACACCAGGCGCTGCCCCTTCTTCTCTCTGCTCTGCTCTGTCTTCTTTTCTTCTGCCTCTACCTTTGACCCCGCAGCAACAAACAAGCCCTCCTCAAACTATGGATTTCCTTCACATCAAGCACCCCGCCTTCTGGGGGGCCGTAGACTCTGAAAGATCCTCAGTCCATGTGTTCGTCCTGCCCAGAGTTGTTTGCATTCCAGCTTCTTGGCTCATTTTCTGTCCTGGTGGCCCTGCTTTCTGCTCCCGTCCACTACTGGTACAAGTTCTGCAGAGCCCTTCCACAGCGCCTTCCCCTTGAGCCAGGAAGGCACAGGCCCTGTCCTCCTGACCCATGCCAGTCCAACCACTGGAATTCCCTCTCTGGCCCTTCTTCCTTAACGGAGTGTCCTTTCTGTAATTCTACCTGCTGCAGGATTTTTTGATAACCCACCAGACCCTCAACACCCAGAGTTGACTCACTACCCTGGCCCCACCCACCAGAGCTTCCGCCAGTTTCTGTCTTGGTCAATGGTCCCTTTCTCCCTTGACCCCTGTCCAGTGCTTCTCCTTGATCTTGACCCTTCCTGCTCTGTGGCTAGTCATGTTGGGTGGCCACCACCCAGGGTTCCTCTGGATGTCTTCTAAATGGCTCCTCCAGCTGTATGCTGCTGAACGGACCCTGGACTTCAGCATGCAGCCCAAGCTCCTGCTGCCCTGCCCCACTGCCCATCACTCAGGAGCAGAGCAGCCTCCTGGCAAGTGCTCTCTGCCCACCACACACAGCGCCAGCTCTGCTCCCAGCCCTCTCGCCTGCCGACTCTCTCTAGTGTTGGTCTGGCTCCCACCAGGTTCTCGTCCCAGGCACTTGGAGGTTCAGGCCCCACGGGGAGAAGTGACGCACGGTCTCCTTTGCTGGATTTTGAGATGCCATCCCAAGCTTCATGGCCTACTGCTGGTCCTCACAGCAACCTTGTAGGGTGTTTGCCATTATGGTAACTCGCAGGGACCCGAGGAAGATCAGCAGTGTATGAAAAAATGTTCAACAGCACCAGGCACCCGGGAGGTAGGAATTAAAACACCGCGTTAGAATGGCTGTCATCGAAAGGCTAACAAGAACAATTGCAGTGAGGAGGTCAAAACACGGGTCCCTCTGTTGGTGGGAACGTCCCTTAGTACAGCCATCATGCCAAGCTGTGGAGAGGCCTTGAAAAATTAAAGATAGGACTGTCACATGATCCAGCAATCGTACTGGGGGAATAAGATCAGGGCGTCAAAGCTGCTCTGTATCCATGTGCATTCCACACCGTTCACAGTAGCCAAGAGATGAGAGCGACCTAAGCGTCCATCAGTGGGTGGAGGAACAAAGAAAATGTAGTGTATACACACAGTGGAGTGCTATTCAGCACTGAACAAGGGTGAAATCCTGCCCCGTGCGACAACGTGGCTGGAAGGGAGGTCATTATGTTAAGTGAAGTATGCCAGCTGCAGGAAGACAAGGCTGCAGGATCTCACCTTTGATGTGGAATCTCAGGAAAGTGGAATCGGAAAGTAGAACGGTGGTCACCAGAGGTGGGCTGGGAACATGGCAGCTTTTGTCCAAGAGTCCGTATTTTAGTTAAGAAGGAAGAACAAGGTCGAGTCATTGACCGCAAAGTATGATGATCACTGTTTTCCTCTGAGTCGACGCCACAACATTTTACGTGCCATATTGCATTTCTGAAAACCATTGACAAAAAGATGAGCATGTGAGAATGCAGTTATCCATCCCAACAAGCCATGCCCCCCGAGCACCTGGCCTACAATGAGTACGCACGAGGCCGACTGGCTGGTGTGATCCGTAAGCAGTAGAAGTGGTCGGGAAACTGCCGCGTAGAGACAAAGCAGCATTCCCAGTGAGAGGCAGGACCAGGGCCCGCAGCCTGGCCCCAAGACGGGGTCGGCCACAGCTCCCGCACTCACTGCGCTCTCCTGGCCCACCTGACCTCTCTTCTCTGCAGAAGCCATCGCCCCAAAGCTCCGGGTGCCTCAGGAGTCCTCTCTGAGTCTCTTAAGAGTCACATCACAATGTTTTATCAGCTGTCACATCCAATCAACCTTCTGCTCTGACCAGGGTGCTGGGGGTGGCTGGTATCCCCACGCCTCTGGCAGGCATGGCCTCAGAGTGTGCACCCTGTTGGACTGGTGCTGTTGAACCCAGTGTGGGGCCCAGAAACTATGCCAGGAAGACCCCTCATCTCTCTCTACGGGCTACAGGCTTGTTTATTTAAATGCATCACCGCACGAGTGTTCTCCAAGGGCTTTACTTCCAGGGTGGGCATCGAGAAGGGACATGCCGGGCTGGGAGATGGCCCAGGTGGTAGAGTGCTGGCCTCGCAAGCACAAGGTCCTGAGTTCAATCCCCAGCACCGCAAAAAAAAAAGGAGAAGAGGAGGGAGACTCTTATCACTACCACACTGAAATCCAAACCCTGGGTAGGAGACACAACTGCTCCGTTTTATGGATCGGGGAGTCAGGTTCTTCTCTTTGCTCTGCTCACCCCTTGGGACCTGTCCATTAACCTTCTGTGCCTACTGGGCAGAAAGAGTGGAGGAGGGGTGCCCAGTGGAAGGAGTGCCCAGGGGCATGAGTCGGGGCCAAGGCCTGAGTGTGTGAGACCCTGTGGGCGCAGGAGCATGCCCCTGCTTCCTGGGACTGATCCGGGTGCTCAGGGGTGAGAACGAGCATCTCATCAACGTGCCCCTGATGTTCCAGGGAACTTGCTGTCACCCCACAAGGATTGTGGACATCCTGATGACAATTTTTACAGCATGTTACTGAATATGTACCACAGTGCATAGTCTAGTATGCCCCAAAGCAGAGCCAATGTTCCTCTCTTTTTAATGACAGCATGGGAGAACAGCTAAGGCAGGAAGGGGGACAGGACAGCCTAGGCGAGCATCGGCCTGTGCCTCTCCAGCCTCCTGTGATCTCTGCGTGGGCTGAATCGTGGCCCACCCAAAACTCACAAGTTGACTTTCTAACCCCAGTACCTCAGACAGTGACCAAGCTTGAACATGTGTCCTTACCATGGGGGCTGGGGAGATAGCTCAGCTGGTAGAGTGCTCGCCTCGCAAGCACAAGGCCCTGAGTTCGATCCCCAGTACGGCAAAAAAAAAAAAAAAAAGAGGTCCTTACCATGGTACAGGAAAACAAGGTCATTAGTGCAGGCCCTGATCCAACTGGCATTCCCATACAAAGGGGAAATTTGGACAGACGTGCAGAGGGAAGACCACGTGAAGACACAGGGAGGAGTCCCATCCACAAGCCAAGGAGAGGGTTTAGCAGAAACCAGCCCTGCCCACTGGGACTTCCAGCCTCTAGGACTGTGAGAGAACATCTTTCTGTGTTTAAACCACAACTGGGTGGACTTTGTTACAGCAGCAAGTGCAGATTCATACTGGCTGCACCTGGCCCCAGTTTCATCTTAAGGAGCATGTTGAGCATTCAAGATTCCATTTCACAAACAAACAAAAGCCAGGTGTTAGAGGTGTTTTCCTCGAGCACTCAAAGCTTCCTCCAGTCCTTGGTTTTATCCTTGTGTTCCATCGATTTCATCAGGGCATAGTCAGATGTGATCAAATACTTGGGGACAAGACAGACTCAGTCTGTACAAACGTTGGAACCTAATTTACAGCACATGGGCTCCAGCTTGGGGGAGAATCGGGTCAGAGGTCAAGCTCTGAGACAACAACTTGGGCTCCAGGAGCAGCCCCCCTGGCTGGTGCTGTAAATTCTTTGTCAGTTAAGACCCTCTTACACCCCTGGTAGTCCTGACTTTAAAGTGCAGACAACCATAGGGAAGTTCTGCAGGTTGCTTAGCCTAATGGAGGTAATCAATACCTAATATGTTTTTAATTTTTTTATTTTTTCTGATTAGTTACACATGACAGTAGAATGCACTTATGTGCTTTGATCTATCATACATAAATGGGGTATAATTTCTCCTTTTTCTGATGGTACATGTGGTATCACATTGGTCATGCAGTCATATATGTATCTAAGGTTTTCAACATCTCTAGCAATTAGAGAAATGAAAATCAAAACTGCTCTAAGATTTCATGTCTCTACAGTCAGAATGGCAATTGTCAAGAATACAAACAACAATAAATGTTGGCGAGGAGGTGGGGAAAAGGCACACTCACGTATTGCTGGTGGAACTGCAAATTGGTGCAGCCACTGTGGAAAGCAGTATGGAGATTCCTCAGAAAACTTGGAATGGAACCACCATTTGATCCACTATTTTTATAAAAGATTATTAATGCCAAAGTTTTTCAAATAGAAGTCCTACACACACAGAATTAATGACAGTTGTATTTAGAAGAAACAGATAAACACAAAATCATTGCTCATGTTCTTGGGAAAATGTAGCTTCCAATCTGACTTCATATTCCTGTAGGGTTTTTTGTATTATTTTTGTGTCATCTTGTGGAAATTTTATAATCTACCCGCTGAGCTGGGGACGTCACTGGCACTCTCTGGGATGGAGGGAGGGAAGCAGGCCTGTGGAGCTGGCGACAGGGCAGGACCACCAACTTCTGCTCAAGTGGTCAGTGTTGGGTTCCCGGGAAGTAGAACCGATGCCAGCGCCCGGCCTTTCACACACGTGTGCATCCCACATGTGTGCGCACCCGGGGCAGATGGTGCACGCAGGCTCAGAGATGGGGAAACGCTGGTGGTGGGGAACTGCCGTGGGGCCCTGCAGGTTCTGTCCACCTGGACAGCTGGAGGTAAGCGGGCAGGGCAGGACCAAAGCTCCAGTTTCGGCAGCCGGCCAGAGAGCAAATCCTCTTCCTCTGCTTTTGTTCTTCTTGTGTCCTTGACAGATTGGATGAGGCCACTGCCCGGAAGGGTCCTCTGCTACACCCAGAAGGGGGATCCCTCTGGAAACACTGCACAGAAGGTAATGAAGCCAAATATCTGGTCCCCCAGACCCAGTCTCGTGAACAGTAAAGCTGGGGCCAGGCTGCTGTGCTGAGCACCTGCTCCTCCGCCCGAGGCAGCGTCCTAGCATTTCTGTCCTGGCCACCCTCACGTGAGGGTCATCAGTGCCCTTCAGGATGGACACGACAGCTCACCCAGCATCCCACCCAATGGGCATCTAATGACCACAGGGAGAACAGAGCAGGGCTCAGGGACGCAAGTCAGACGACGGCAGCAGCCTCCTCCTCCCAACTTCCAGGGTCACCACAGGCTGGGAGTGACCTGCCACTGCTCCCAGCCACTCCCCAGAGAGCGACAGGGCTGTGCCCCTGGTCACCTGCACCTGCTCTTCCCTCACCTTGATCTTATTAAGGAAACATAGGGAGTTGATTCGCAGTGGACAAGTGGTCCGTGGCCATAAGGTGCTTTCTCACAGGAGGTAAATGAACGCCCCTTCGTTTGCCCATGGTAACATGCATCGACCACACGGGCTCTCTGATGTCCTGAGTTCCCGCCTGGCCATGCACAGTGCTCAGCACCGCCTCCTCCTGATCTGGGAACAAAGTGCGCTCCGTGGGGTCACGGCCAACCTCAGTCTCTGCCACTGTCCCCAGATGAGCATGCTGGGCTACTGCCGCCCAGCTCCTCAGACGTGGTCTCCCTCTTCTGTGACAGGTGAGTCGATTCCATCATGATTACTGACTGGTGTCCAGGTCTGCTATCCCTGCAAATGCCTGCACCCTCCAGACTTGATGTCCTGCAGGGAAAGTGGGAATACTGACACTCCCATGTCACCACACACAGCTCTGAGGGTGAGGCGTCAGAGGGGAGTGAGACTTTTGAGAATGACCTTCTTCCTCCCTGACTCCCCTTCGTTCTCTTTTCCTCTCTCTCTCCCAAAATGCCATGATTTTCACATAATGAAAGAATGATTCTGAAGACTTTATTGGGACGCTTTCCTCATGGCACCGACTCCAGAATGCTCTTTGCATTGAATTCCCTTGCTTTATCTACAGGACTCCCAGAAGCCCTGTGGTTTGGGCTGGAGGCTGGGAGCTCTCCCTGTGAGGCTGTGCTGGGCTTATGGGACAGGCCTAGAGAAGAGCTTTGAGGAGCGAGTTCCTTCTCCTTTCGCTTCCTTTCTGCTGAAGTCCTGGTGTTCTCTTTCCTAAAGTCCATCCTGCTCCCTGCAGAACCCCAGAGTCTCATTCTATGTGGTAGCAGGACACACCCTGGACACCGCCACCTCAACAACCCTGCCTAGGGCCCAGGTGGTGCCCTGATCCACATTTCAACACTCAGCAGACACAAAGCTGCAGATGCCTGTGTGCTCTGCGCGCTTGGTCAGGCGAGCCACCTCCAGGACTGGACGACGTATCAAACATGAACACCCTTGCTGACCTAAGTTTCTGCCTCAAATCCTTTCCCCACAGGTCGGGGCCTAGATGGGTCATGTTCTGCAGACACTTCCAGAGCACCCAGCGCAGTTCCCTGCTGTGTTCCTGCTCAGTAAGTCCAGCCCAACCAGGTGCTTCCCAGTGTTGGCAACTGGGTTAAGCCCTGGAGGGTCAGACTCTCCTTGTCCCTGGACAGACAGACATGCCTGCCACACTGGAGAGGACACACAGGGCAGCAGCTCCCGGGGTCCAGCTCCATCCGCCCCTGAGCACTTGCTAGTCCTTGCCTTGTTCTCTCTGGCCCTCTTCATCTTTCACTTTGTGTTCTGACATCTCAGGAGCAACCTCCTCGGCCACAGTATGAAGAAAGCCCCTTCTGCAGAAAAAGATGGTGCCATCTTGAGGCTCAGGCAAACTCCATTTCTGCCCCTCGTGTGCCAGGTGACAGCATCGAGAACAAGGGCCAGCATGGCCTGTGTGCCATCTTCCTCACTGAAAAGATTTCACAGGGGTGCCGAGTTAGGCAGGACCAGCCCTAAGAGTTGGCCAGAACGTTTAAGAAGACACCACACTGACAGAAGACTTAAAATATGGGTCTTAAGTACACAAATATCTCAAGAGTTGATCATTCAACAATGCCCCAGTGAGCAGGGGTGTCTCGGGGCCAACATGAGGTCCGCCACCCTCAGGGCACTTGTTGGAGGAGGAGCCTGCATTACATCTCTTTCCCGTAACAGCACAGCTGGGACAGTTCCACTGCAGATGCTCTGCGGTGGCCGCAAACCAGGAGGCAGGAACAGCATTGGGCGCACCTTTTACAGGAGGTCCTGTGAGACCTCAAGGCATTTCCAGGGACAGGGACTCCCAAAGGCAAGTGACCTGTGGCAATTACATAGCACGCTCAGGTGGCTGCTTTAAGGAAACATAAAGGTATCTGATAAGCTTAGGAAGGATATTGTCAAACAGGCGCTTTATTGTTCATGGCCTAACTCTTAGGCCAAGGCAGGATTTCCCTAGCAGATGCCATACACACAGAGCTGCTTGTCTGGTGAGGCCTGCTGACTGGAATGTTCCACCAACGAAAGCAATTGAAGGCGATTCCTCCCTGGAAGGAGAGCTGTGGGTCCGTGAGGTCTTAACAAGTTGCACTCCCCACCAGGCACTGGACAGAGGGCGGTCACCCAGCAGAAACTGTCTCCTCTCTGCCCCCACCCTCCTCCATTGCTGATCTGTGGCCAGGACCCCTCCACTTGGCAGAGAAGACTTCTCCTCTCCTGAGCACCTCCCAGGCCGACACCACACTAGATTCCAAAGTCCCAGAGAGTCACAGACAAGAGAAACCAAGTTGTTGGTGACTGGAAATGGAGGAAGAAATTGTTAATGAGCCCACTCTGTCAGCATGACTAAGTTCACAGTTTAGAAGACTTCAATTAATCTTTCCATTTGCAATATTATTTAAGGTAAAAAATCTGTAAAAATAAAAGTAAGGTAGAAGTGGGGGAACACAAAGCATTGTGAAATAGGAAACCAGCCGCAAGGAATTACAGAGCAGTTAGGAAAAACCCCAAGAGAAGCCACTGGAAACCCAGGACACCAGAGCCTAAAACCAACAAGACACTGAACTACAGTAGGACAATTATTTTATTAATTACACTCTTTTTTCCCTCAGGAATTTATGTTTCGAATAAAAATAATTAAACTAGGCAAGTGTCTGGTCGAATTGTAACATCTGCATTTAAGCTGCCTTTAAACCCCACCTCCAAAGTTCTTCCACCCAAAGCTTGCTCTTCAGTTTGTTATCAGTTAATGGGTATTTGTTCCCATTTTTAATGATTAGAAAATTGCTCACTTCCCAGCGTGGACAGTAATTATTCACAATAGGATAAACCAAAAGAAAGGGCCTAGGTTGGGCCTTAAAAAGGGCCACTTCATATGGTCCAACTTAATGCGCACATCGAAGCCATCTTTAGTAACGAAAATAAACAGCCCTGTCAAAAGCACTTTAAGACACAGTCCTTCCTGCAAAAATTAGCCACTTCCAAGATAAAGGTGTGACCCAAGTTGGAGCCACTTTGGAAAGGGTATGTGGCCCCTCCTTCCTACAGGCTTGCCAAAGCAAATGAATCAGGGACCTGAAGTCAGTGGGTGTCAGAATACATGGAGAGCATGAAAATGAAGTCTTGAGAAACTGGGTGAGAAGTAGATTCCTTTTGACTGTTGTCTCTTGCTTTTTAATGTTCTCAGAAAACGGCTGTATCTTTCAGAGTCTCTCAAGGATTTTTAGATAAAAAGACAGGTTTTATCTTTGCATGTCTATAAGCAGTGGAAAACTCTGGAGACCAAAACCTACAGGCAATTCAAATAAACTAAATCCGATCAAGGTAATATCAATGCCAGAATTAGAAGAAAACCCAGAGAGAATATCAATAACAACATTAAAACAGCAGGTTTCAACTGGAATCAATAGGCAGAATAAACAGAAAAAATTAAGTCACAAAGTGCTAGTAGATAAAAGCTCCTCACTCATTAAAATTCTGTTTGTCTTTGAGTCTTTTTATCAATGTACCTATATATCTATGCAAGCGTATCAAAGTTTGTAATGTAAAAGAATGATGAAATAATCTAATTAACTTCCGGTGTCATTGTACATATTTCTTTCAAGTTAAAACTGCAATATTAATAATGGTTTGCAGTTTAATAAAATATCTTTATGTCCTATTAACTCATATATGAGCTTGTTATAAAAGCCACTTTCTATCAAATAGCTCAACTTCAAAAGGATTTTGCTTTGATCAGAAAAAAAAAAAAAAATCAGGTTCATTGCATTTGTACTGAATAACCTCGCTGGGTTTCATAGAAAGGCAGTTGTCCGTAGCTGCTGCTCTCATGAAAGATACTCCAACGGGCAAAAAGGAAAAAAGATAGCGCACATCGCGGAAGCCACTGGGCAGGGAAGTGCGCTTTTACTTGGGCAGGCAAGGGGGGCTGGCTTCAGCGGCTCAGAGCCCGGCCCCGGAGAGGGGCTGCTCCAGCCGCCCAGAGCCCAGACAGGTATCAGCCCTGGGGCTGGAATTTCAGGAATGCCGCCGCCGTGACTGAAATTCCAGCTACGCTCTAGTGTCTCTCTCTCCCCATTCTTTTTTTTTTTTTTTCTTTTAAGTCCTGAATTTTGCTCACTGATAAGTTTTGTTGGATTGGCAAAGAATTTCTGAAGAATTTTACTCAGTTGCGACAATATGAAAATGCTTCTCTGGACAGCGAGCAGTGCCACGGCCCACGCGCATGCCCAGGAGGCTGTCCAGCGCCTCTTGTCTCCGCCCATCCTCAGGCCAAATCTGGAAGGCCCCTCCCTCCGCTCCTCGCCCAACGCCCGGCTCCCAGGAGGTGCCAGGTGAAGGCAGCTGGAAAGGAGGTGCTTCTGACCTAGAAGAGCACCACGGAGTAGAGGGGCCTGGGAGACCGCAGGATCTGCCTCCCCTCCAGATGTGTGGTGCCCCGAACACCCTTCCATCTGGAATCGGAAGCTCCTCCCGACGGCAGGCTGCACCTGCCCCACACATCTAGGGGAAGCTTCCAGTGGATGGCCAGTGTGGTGACCCGCTCCTTGATGGCCGCCACTCCAGATAAGGTGGCAGGAGGAGGCTCCGGATGAGGAGTGCAGAAGGAGGTTGGCTGCAGACTAACCTGGGAACCAAAGCAGGTCAGGGGTTTTGCAGATGGATGGGTGTGAGAGTATCTCCTCCAGCCCCCTCTGTATATGGACAAGGAGCTGAACGGAGGCCCTCGTGACCTCATGTTTCTACATCATGACGCAACCACATCCTCGAACCCCACCCCCTCTCCCCCAGCAGGCGTGCTCTCAAGGGGACACACGACCCTCACATGAGGCCTTCCGAGTTTGGACTAGAATTGCATCTACTCTATGACGGATTTGTTTTTCATCTGAAAACACGGGTCTCACATCTCCCAACAAGGATGCCTTAGAAAGGCCTCTATTTGTTTCCATGATCAGTAAGACATAATTCTGACCAATTTTTCCCGAATGAGGCCTAAAATGCGTCATGAAACAGCTGGGGGTGGAGTTTGGATAAATCCTCATCTGGTCGTCTCATCAGACGTTACAGCCATGCATAAAAATGATTCCATGTCTCTGGCTGTCACTCCTTCTCACCAGTGTTTTAAAATTAGAGATCTGGGTACTTTGCAGCTTGAAATCAATAACAGCCTGCCTTCCCCTCGGCAGATCTGTGCCATCGCCAGCCAGATCAAAGTACTAATAACACAGTGTGACTGAGCTCAGTTCCAAAGAAAACTGGACTGTGTTGGGTGTAGCCTGCCCAAGTCAAATTCTACATGTGACAAAAATTAAATACAGGAAGTTCTGTCAAAAAGAAAACAGTGGCAAAGTTTTTCAAAACACATATTTCCCAACACCACAGAGATTAAGTGAAATTGAGCCCTCATTATTGAACCCCTTATCTTCCGTTGGATGGAGTGATGACAGGTTTGGTTCCTGGTTCAGATGTGACATTTATAGCCCATCCAGATGGTCAGGAGACAGAGCCACTTGGTGAGGGCATGTGACAGGCCTCCACCAGCATGGTGAACATCTGAATCACTCTCCACTGCCTTTCCTGGTGGCTTCTCAGACGTGCTCAGGAACACCTGTGCCTAGAAAGAGGCTAAAGCAGGGGATCTGAGGCAGGGCAGCCTTTTCTCTCCAATAGGACATGGACAGAAGGACTCCCAGGCAGGGCACCCTGCATTCCATCTGCTTGATCTTGCAAGGAAGGGTGGGGTACGTGCTAGAGGCAGAAACTGCCCTTATGAGATCTCTGATTTAGATCTTTCTACAGAAGACTTATCCACACAGAGAATGTGTTTTTGTAACATACTTTTATCTACAATTGTGAGATTGGGCCAAAAAAAAGGTAAAAAGTGTATCCTCTTCTAATCTACATGCAGAGATTTTACTACCCTGGGCTCATGGGAACACATCCTGCCAACTCCGCAGGCATTCTGAAGATGGAGAGTGAGACATGATCCACGGTCCATCCTGTCCACCCTGCAGCTGCACCTGCCTATCTGCTTCCAGTTTCCGGCCTTCCTCCAGCTCACCTGCTTTCTCAGCTCAAGAGAGAAAGGTTTTGATGTTCTTTAAAAAGCCAGTTTTCTTATAGAGCTTTGAAGAAAGAAAATGAAGAAGACACAAGAAGACCTCCCATGTTCATGGACAGGCAGAATTAATATTGTTAAAATGGCCACACTACCAAAAGCAATCTATAGATGTAATGCAATCACCATTAAACTAACAATGACATTCTTCAGAGAACTAGAAAAACAAAATACTAAAATTTATCTGGAAGAATAAAAGATCCAAAATAGCCAAAGCAATTCTAAGCCTGTAGAAGAAATGCTGGAGTCATCCTAAAACTTGACATGAAATAATACTACAGAGCTGTAGTAGCAAAAACTGCATGAGCTGGCATAAAAAACAGGCACACAGACCAATGGAACAGAATAGAAGATACAGAGGCAAACCCCCAAGACACAGTCATCTGATCTTTGAGAAAGGTCGAAAACGTACACGATGGAGTTTTGTTCAGCCATGAAGAAACCTGAAGTGGTGCCGTGTGCAGAAAAATGGTGAAAGTGGAGGACGTGGTTTTAAGGGAGACACGTCAGACGCAGAGGACGACGAGTCACGTTTTCCCTCATAAGGAGTGGAAGCTGGCGAGGCAAAGGGGACGAAACCTGGAGGGGGATCTTCTGAAAACCAAAGGGAGATCAGTAGGTGGAGGAAAGGAACCAGGAGGGGCCACAGGGAAGCTGACATCGTCCAAACCAAGCTGTCTGACGGGGCGCACCTACGGACACGTAACAACAAACGCCACCCTATGTGGGATGAATACAGCGGTAACAATAAGGAAAAATGGAATCTTCTGAGGACTGAAAAGTGAACGCGAAAGCAGAATCCAGTGCCCTGTTGGCAACTGTCTTCCTGGGTCCTGGCCCTCACCTCCCCGGGCTCAGTGAATCTGTGCGATCACCCACAAAGCGGCAAGGCCACGTGTCTACCCCACATGTGTCACTGAGCACAGTGGGGCACAGGGCATTCAGACTAGCAGCACCAGCACCAGGTCTTGTCCCCACTAAGCAAAGGAGGAGACAGGGGCCAAGCCAGACGGACTGGGGACCAGGTCAGCCCGGGATCAGCATGAGCCCCAACCACACGCACATCTCAGGCATCTCCCCACAGGCACTGCTGCATGAACCCCACAGGGAGTTCACGCTGCCAGCCTGCTGTCCCCGTGCCACCATGGTGGTCCCCACAGCGGCCCTCCGTCCTGGGAGAGCTGGCTGTCGCTCAGCCCACATCATGACCACAGTTCTCCCCGAGCACCCCAGCCGCTGTCACTCACACTTCAACAAGGCCTGGCCTCGAGGGGCAGACCGTCGGCGTTGACTCAGGAGCGTGCGGGTCAGCAGTGGGTTCACTTGGAAGAGCTACGAGAAACCCTTCCTGGCGTGCCCCAAACGCTTTCCCAGGTGTTCGGTGGATTTGGGGAAAGAGACTCACTGCTACTCCAGCAGGAAAACAGAATAGCGTTGAAACCTGATTTGAGGGCACTCTCAAGGCACCGTGCCACACGGGAGAAGCAGGTGCCTACACCAAGGCTGCGGCCCTTCCCCATGCGGCCCCACTCTGACCTCAGAAAAGGAGGTAAACATGGAAAATAAGCAGCACCCGGGGAAGGCAAGGATGGGGCGCTGGAGGCCTGATTGGCTGAGGCTGGTCCCAGGGGTTGGGGGTGCCTCAGCCACAGGCTGAGGGGCAAGGTGGCTTCTTCTGCCTTGTGAAGAGTGGAAACCTTCAGATACAAAATAAATGCATTTGGTTCTACCCAACTGTGGCATTGGAAGGGGCGTGGCCCGTGATGCTGACGCATGTCCCTGACCCCCAGAGCCCCTGCCCAGCCTCCCTCCTACATCAGTGCACCTGTGCCCTGCCTGCTGGCCCTGCAAGCCCAGCACTGGCATGCAAGGTTGCCCCCCACCACCTCATGCCCACAAGGGCTCGGAGCCCCACAGAGACCAGGAGAAAGGCCTGATAGGTGGAAAGGAGAACCTCGTTTGCTTTTCCCCACACGTGGTCACTAAGGACCTGCTAACGTCAGGAGCAGAGGGACCTCCACGTCATCTGACCCAAAGCTCTTCATAAGGGAAGCCCGTCCAGATCTTTGAGTCACACACCCCAGGGCTCCGTCTCCAAAGACAGCAAGATGCTCTTCCCGAGGGGGAGCGGGATGTGCCCCTCAGCCCCCTACAGTGCCACCACCACTGGGCTACGCAGAGCGGATGATACTCGAGTAGCCACCATGTGTAGCTCGACAGGGAAGCCGGGTGCTGGGGCCGCAGAGGAGGGCCGCTCAGCAGTGGGGGCGACCCCAAGGCCCTCCTCACAGGGTCCCTGGCTGGCCTGTGGAAAGGCAGGACAGGCTCCACCGTCAGGCACGCCTTGGAGACCTCGGACCCGCGTGCTCGACCTGGAGTGCCCTTGCGCTGGCACAGCCCTGCAGCCCACCTGCGCCCCGGGCCCCGTGTCGGCTGCCACTCACCACAGGCTCCCACTATCAAGGTCCAGCCAGCCCATCCCAGTGTGAAGATGGCCGCTGGGTCCTCACCGTGCTTCCACTGAGTGACACCATCTCACAGTTGCTTGAAGTCACTTCCACCCACTCCAGCTGGACCAAGGGCAGAGTCCTGAGGACAGGTCCCCAACCCGGTTCTATGCAGGGACATGCTGCACCCCTGATAGAGCCCTGTCTGTACTCTGCTCAGAGGTCAGGTTGAAGGGGCAGCAGCAACAGGAGTGAGGGTCATGCCCTGCTCCTTGACCCACCTGCCACCATGCCCACAGGACATGACCCTAAGAGTGTGTGGAGGCCTGCTGGGCTGGGTCTGGGGGCACAAACAGAAATAGTGCTGCCCACTGGGCTCTGACCAGCAGTGAGCTAGCCAGCCACCTCAGGACACTGGGGTCTTGGGGACATCCTACTCCTTTCTCCTTGGTGACAATGATGCTGAGCAGTGAGCAGAGGAGGCCAAGGCAGCTGCTCAACTGGGGGCCAAGCTCATCCCTGAGCAGGTCCAAGGAAAATCCAGCTTGTTTGCCTGAGCAGGGTCCCCTGCAGGGGCTCTCTGATGCCCAGAGGCCCGTGGACAGAGCCTGGTGACCCCCTGCCTCAGAGGAGGAGAAGGATGGAGGTACCCGTATGTAGGTGCAGAAAGCAGATGCTGCCCGCTTCCCCAACTCCCGTCCCTCCTGCTCATGTCTGCCCTGGAAAGGAGGTGGGGAAGGCAGGTGGGAGTCCTCTTGACTCTGCTCTGCATCCCAGGGCCTCGTCCAGTGCCTGGAACATGGGGGCCCTGGGCACTGGATAGGTGATCGCCTCCACCACCAGCTTGAGGCAGAGGCAGGGTGGACAAATGCAGTGAGCCTCAGGAGTGCAGACAAGTGCCAATAAGTATGCAAACGACGTCTCCAGAACGCTCTTCTTACTTTCCAATTCAATTCCAGTTACCCGGGGGGTAGATCTCTATAAATTATGGTGGAGTGTGACTTGTAAATAACATTTTTCTGATATCCCCAAAGCATTGCTATATCTTTGGAGTTCATAAATTGTTGATGTAAATGAGTTTATATAACCACTTCATAGTTCATAAAAATAATACTCTAAGCTGTACCGGGAATCCAGTGTACTTCCAAACTCAAGAAAGTGGCAATTTGGGATAAGGAAGGGCTGGGCTATCATTTCAGAGAACCTCAGAACGCAGTGAGCTCTGTAGGAAAGAGGGGCCCTCCCTGAGGGCCTCAGTCACAGCCGACAGCTGCTTCGGGTCCTCTCCTCTGCCCTGGACGACAGAGGGTGCCTCAGGTGGGACATGCAGCCCTCCCATGCTCGGTCACTCTGCGTAGACCCAGAGCTACAGGACTGGCATGCTGAGCACTGTGCTAGGGGTTAGGAACACCAAAATATCAAGGCCCCGCCGTGCCCAGGAAAGACAGGTCTTGATGGAGTAAGATCGACCCTCACCCCAGCACATGAAATGCAAGTGCCCGAGGGAGCAAGCTACCTACCCAGGGTGTGGCACCCAGGGTGAGGCGTGCAGAGAGGAGGCTGAGCCTCCAGGACACCTGAGGATGCCGAGGTCACTAGCAGACATGGCACGGGGGTCGGGCAGAACAGGAGTCATAACCACAAGGTGCACTTGGGCAGCAGGCTAATGCTCAGCAAGGCTAAAGTTCTGACCCAGCGGCCAGGCTGCAGAGAAAGCTGAAGGGAGCCTTTGCTTCTATGCCCACCTGGAGTCATTGGCATCCAACAACGTGGTGAGGATCTCGTAATAGAGGGGAGGTCATGTCACTGACCTTTTCCTATTTGCAGATGGCATTTGATGTCATGGCTGAGAAAAACGTGGCCTTATCATCAGTGCATCAAGGAGATCTGTGGGAAGGGGTTATCAAGCAAGGGACAATGTTATCAAAGCCACTTGCAAGCGGACTGAGACCCTGTGCATGGCTCCTGCAGAAGTAAGGGAAGCAGGTGTTGTTCTAAACTGCTGTCCCATAGTGTCCTGGGTGGATGCCAGCGACTCATTCCCAAGGATGTGGAAGGGCTGATGGTCCCAGTCCCTGTTAAAGGGTCCCAAATCTAGGTCACTTCACAGAGGCCATGCCCCTTCCCGTCGTGTGTCACCCTGTGCAGGAAGGATGTGGAATAAGTAGCCTTGAGCGGAAACAACTTCTCATTTCTTCTACACACATCAGACCTGGCACAGGGAGACTCACAGAGACGCAGCTGACGTGCACACACAGCCACACCCAGACCTCTCCTGGACCAAGTTGCTTCTGAGCTTGGCACACAAATTCCCGGCAGAGTGCTGGTCACCTGTCCTAGTGCACTAAGAATGGCGTATTTTAACCAGGGAAGGCTTGTCACAGGATTTAGCAAGTGCCCCAAGCTGAGAAAACTCGCCAAAACCACTCTCTTAATAAACTGAAGGATAAAAATCATATGAAACAGTGATAAAATCCTACATAGATTCTTGATTTTTAACTTTTTATTAATCATTACCATTTAGATTTTGCATAACTATGAGATGCCGTGTGAAAAGTCTATATGCGTATATAACATGTAGTGATCAAATCAGGTGATTGGTATTTTTATCTCAAAGTTTTTCAAAATTTTGATCAACAGTCATTTTACGTGAGGATGGGGCACGGTGAAAGTTCATTACACGTGTACAGTGTGTACTGATCAAAGCAGGGTGAAGGCATTTCCTCTCCTTATCAGTTCTCCATGCATGGAGCCTTCAAGCTCCTCTCCTGTTTCCCTAGAATATAACAGGCTATTGAGAACCAGGGAGCCAGGCTGTGCTGCAGGTACCAGCGCTCACTCCTCCAGTCTGACCTGCTTCAGTGCCTCTCACCCGCCCCCCCCGTCCCCTGCTCACCCCTCCCAGCCTTGAGAAATCACTGCTTTACATTCAAGTTGACACTTAGCATCCACGTATGAGAAAGAATGCGTCTGGCTTATTTCACTTAATGTCTTTTGGTTCCATCCAAATGGCTGCAAATGTCAGAATGCCATTCTTTCTCAGGGTTCAGGAGTGCTCCATGGTATCCACATGCACACCTTTTCTTTATTCGCTATTCGCTCATCTGTCGGTGGGCACCTGGGATGAGTCCTCGTCTGGGTGATTGTGAATAGTAACGCAGGAAACGCAGCAGTGCAGGCGTCTCTGCTGGGCTGACTTCGTTCCCCTTGGAGGTACACCCAGGAGTCGGGGGGCTGGTTACATGGCGGATGCAATCTTAGTGTTTGAGGAATCTCCACACTGTTCACCATGAAGCTGGCACTAATCCACACTCTCGCCCACAGTGCACGGGCTCCTTTCCTACACAACATGGTTTAGATTTGCATTTCCCAAATGGCTAATGAAGTTGAGCATTTTTCATACATTTGTTGGCCATTTGAATTTCTTCTTTTGTGAAGCGTCTATTCGTATCATTTGTTTGTTTTTAAATTGGATCATTTCTTTTTGTTTTGAGATTTCTGAGCTTCTGTGTGTTCTGGATGTTCACTGTCAGGCGAGGAGTTTACGGACACATTCCCGTTCTGCGAGTTGTCTCCTCCTGTCTCTTCTTGCTCTGCTGAGCAGGAGATTCTAGAACAGTCTGCTGTCATCCCATTCGCCAACATGAGCTCTTGTCTGTCGTGGAGTGCTGGCCAGATTAAAGATTGTGTACTCCAATGTCTTGAAGCATTTCCTCTCTTTTCTTCCAGTACATTCATAGTTTCAGATCTGACATTCAGATCTTTGATCTATTTTGAACTTACTTCCGTGAGGAGTTAAAGACAGAGGTGCATTTCGATGTTCTGTGTGTAACATCTGCTTTCCCTGCTGCATTTATTGAAGGGGCTGTCCTTCCTCCCATGTGTGTGGTTCTGTGGTTAATAATCAATTAACTCTACGTTCTTAAGTTTTCTTCAAGACGCCTTGGTGAATTAAGACAAGATTTTAACTTTCTGTATCTCTGTCACATGCCTGTATGTCCGTGCGTGTTTACATACACATGGTTACACACTTGTGTGTGTGTCTGACTGTGACCAGTGCCTTGTCCTGTGCCTGTCTTTGTCAGAACACCACAGCAGACATGGCATTCAATGCCAGAACACAGCTAGGGACAGCACTGGCCCACCAGGTTGATGTCACAATCTGTCTGATGCCCAGGGGTCCCCACCAAGTCACTCAAGCCGGGGCACGTGCCCTCCTTACTGTGGTCGTTCCTGGGTAAGTGGCTCCATCCCCTTTAATTTTACCAAGTGTCCTGCTTTAAGAATTGAATTATGTGAACTCTGCAGTTCAGAAACAAAAGTTTTAAGGTTGGAAAGAAAATAAGAAAAACATTTCTGATATTGTGATATCAAAAACATCAAAGTAATTAATGAAAATTATTAGAATTTATAGGAAAGTTCAATGTCTAAACGTATGTGTGAAAGTATCCAGTCACAGAGTCAGATGTGACCACAGTGGCAGTGGTCAGTCTGAGACACAATGGATAAAAGATCCAAATAACAGTAATGTGGAAGAATAAGAGAGGCCAAGGAAGTGAGCTGACGAGCCAAGTCTGAGCACTGGAAGCCATGCGTGTTCTGGGTGGGAAGACGCCACGTTGAAAGATGCCCACACCAGCCATCAGTTGGACAAGCCTCCTGACCCCTCCCCACACCCCCACACACAAAGTCCAATTTTACTTGAAAAGCTATTCTCGATTCAGAGAATACTTCCAACATCCTATTTGATTGTGCCATATGACAAACATTGGCCTAAAGCCTTTGCAACTCACATTAAGCCTTGTGATTCAGTCCTGTGAAGTGGACACCATCACTGTCCCCATTTCATAGGTGAGGACACCGAGGCTCAGAGAGGTTAGTTTGGTCCCAACCTTGAACATTTGTGAGCATGCTGAGGACCTCCAGAAGGCACACTCAGTGTCCTTTACAATGAAGGAGCTGAGGCAGTGGACACCTGGCCAGTGCAATCTCACAGTAGGGGGCAGGGCAGGGCAGGGCAGTGGGTGACAGGGGATGCTGTGCATGCTGCAGAGGACATGCTGGGGAAAGGCTCCAGCCCGCCTGGCTGGGTGGGTACCTTCTCCATCCTGCAGCCTGACAGGTGTTCCCAGGTGGCTGTGCCTCAACCAGGTCAGATGCTCCTTGCAGGTTGCACACAGAATCGCTGGTGGGCAGCCTCAACATTTGAGTGTGTGTGGAAAACGCTTCACTTTTATCAGCGCTAACAAATGAAGACCGTGGCCTCTGTCCTGAACTACACTCACATACCAGTCATTAGCTCGAAGGAACTGACCACTGTCTCAAAGCCACTCTGGGGACTCCCACGTCCTTCTGCCTCCCCTGGTCATCCCAAGGTTCCTTCTCTAGTCCACAGCCCAGTTGATAGCATTCCCTGGCACCCACACTCAAGCTAAAGGGTTCCCATGTGTCATCCTGAGAGACGGAGGGGACAGGGCTCGGAAAGCTGGAGAAGATCTGGACTCAGGGGATGGGGTAGGAAAGCTGGAGATCTGGACTCAGATCTGGGTCTCGCACTTGGGGCCACTCTCCTGGAGAACTGGACCCATCTAGGGGTGTCTTCCACATAAGGCAAGGGCATTGGAACCACTGGAGTTGGACAAAAAGACCATTTTCCCCAGCATGGAGTCAGCGCTGAAGAACGGCGGGTGACTTGCTCTCTGCCTGAACTGCCTGCAGGTATGCTTCAGGTAACCCCAGGCCACACTTAGGGACGTGTGTTCTCCCCAAGTCCTAGAAGACTTGCCTTTGGTTTGCAAACCACACTGTGAAATTGGCTCTGACTTCCTGGGATGCAGAATAGCCTGCGATCAAACTTGATTAAAGCAGACCAGTCATATTTACCTTGAGATTTCTCCCGGGCACTGTTCTTCTTCTAATTGAGACTTGAGGGCATCCCCCAGTCAGGGCGCCTTGGGCTACAGAGCAGTGGCCGCTGCTGGCAACCTGACAGGCAGCCGGGCTCTCCCAAGAGAGCGCGGGCCTGCCACTGGCTCATCCAAAGGGCTCCACCAAGTCACTCCCACCCCCGCCACAGAGGCAAGATCCGGACTGAGGATTTGCACAGGACTCTGAAGTTCTTAAGCAGTGCCATTGGCCGGAGCTAGGAGCAGCAGGCCTCTCAACGTGCAGTCTGCAAAGCCCAGACGCAGCGCGGGTTGTCCTGCACCTCCATCGCCAGCACGCTCTGCCCACTTGGCCATCTTGCCACGATGCCACCCGGGGGCGTGGGGAGGGAGTCTGTCCAAAGGAGCAGTCCTGGTTCCTAAGTAGCGCTCCTCTCTGGTCCCAGTGTTTGCAGAGTCAGAGAAAGCGCGAGGTGATACACTTATTGCTACAACTAAGCACTGTGGACGTTGTGAGGGACCCAGTGGCCAGCAGACTGAGCCCATTGTACCTTGGGGACTGCAGCCAGAGTCCACAGCAGACACAGAACTCACAGCATGCTGCGATGGAGCTCTTCCACGATGCTACCAAGGCTCGCTGCTCTCTTGCATCAGGGTCCAGGACATGCAGGTGACTGGCAGCCCTTTAGTGACCAGCAAGCTGGGTGGGTTTGAGTCTTCCCCACATGCACGTCTGTCACCTCGGCCAGAGAGGCCTTCCTTTAGTTTCCGAGTTCAGTGGCCTCCCACCCCCGTGCAGCCTCCGTGTCCGCAGCCGCTCTCGTTTCCTTTGGCATCTGGGGTTCATCAATGCCCTGCGGTCTTCACGTTTTCCTGAGCTGAGCTGTTGGCATTTTCCACCCTGGCTGTCCTGGCTGCGTTGCGGGGTGCTCTGCCTTCTGGAAGGGCAGCGTTCGTTGTGCAGGCCTGGGAGACAGTGTGCTGGACAGGATTCGCGGGTCGACGGGGTCCTGAGCTCAGGACGGCAGGCAGCCTCTGCGTCACTCAAGCACAGCACTCTCCCTGCGACTGAGGATGAATGGCCTTAATAAGTACCATTATTCTGAAGAGCAGCCAAATAACAGGTTGGTGACACTAGAGCAGAGATAAATGACGTTTTTTATTTTGCCGTGTCATTATTATCTCTCCTCTTGCCTGGCTGCTGATAGACTGTCTCCGGGCCAGCACGGCTGGGATCCCTGTGCGTGCCAGGGAGCAGCTTGTCCTGGAGTCTGTCCCCACAAGTTGAGGTGGTGCACAGCCAATGCTCTTGACATTGCTGAGAACCCACGGAACTCTCCAACCTTGGGAGCCCTAAAATTCCAACCTCAAAGAGCCTCTGGACCCTCCCCAGAGAATGATCTGGAATCCTGCATAACCGCCTCTATTTTCTCCATGAATGAGTTCTGGAGTCTCATCCTTACAACCAAGAGCTTACCACACTTGGGCTCCAAGGGTCAATACTAAGTGTACAGAAAAGGCCTGATGAATTTTGAGGGCCTCGAACAAGTTCTGGAACAAACATTGGATAACAGTTTACTAAACTTAACTGAAAGCAAGTGAATCCAAACCCACAAAGCCTCTCTAAAATTCCCAGTTGGTGTTTATCTGGTTGTCAGAATAGGATCATATTTCTGAAAATGAAGCAAAAAGGCCCAGTTTAGGAGAAAAGCCAGAGAAACACCTGCCGGTGACCCTGATGGGGCCATGTGCTCACGTGTGCTCACTCTACTGGTCCTGAGGCTAAAATCCATAGCACCGTGAGCACTGGCGATGGTCCAACACGCTTCTGAGAGGTGGGGGTGTCCACTGGCATCTCACAGCAACTCAAGAATCCAGGACGCAGCTCCGTCCATTTCACGGCTGAGGCAGCTGATGTGTGGAGAGGGTGTGTCCCGGGGCAGACAGCAACATCAGCGTGGGGCGGAGCCAGCAGACGTCTGGTGTGGAGCCACCAACCACGCTATCTCTTCAGTTATGAAAAAGAAGTCGGGTGGGGAGTGAGGACAACAGCCTTCTGGTCTTAGGTAGACTGTTGACGATTTCAGCGATGGGCACCTCCGCAAGGCACTGGCATCAACAGGTACTTGTCAGGAGCAGGACGAACACATCTTGATGAAGCACGGGTGCTGGGGAAGGAGCAGCAGCCAGCCATGAGGCACACACCCCTGGGGCCCCTCCTCACCCTACTGTTTCCTGAGAGTCATGTTCAGAACATGCCCAAACAACCCTTCCCTCAGAGCATGCCCTCTCTTGCCAGCTCTTTCTGGGAAAGTCATCCTGTGGACAAAGCTTCCAGTCTTAAGGTCCCACATGTCGAGAGCTTGAAGTAGTCACTCCATCCTACAGTATGATAAAAGCTGGAAAAAATAAGGGACACCTCCTCTTAAACAGCTCAGAGAATTGAGGTCACCAAACAAATTGCTGTCCTCCAAGTTCAAAAGGCAGACAAGAGGACATGGAAAGTGACATCACAGAGGTCAGGACCCAAGAGCCAAAGCCTGTGAGAAACATGAGTGCTCAGGTTGGTTGGAGGTCGATGTGCAATGCTGGGCATCAAAACTCCAGGTGACCCAATCCTCAGGGCCACATTCACCTCCATGGTGAACCAGACCTCGAGAGTAGAGGAGAAAATCCCCTGTGTTTCCAGCAGAGGGAGGGGAAAGAAACAATTTTGAAATATCCCAAGCATTCTATTCTTCTTAACAAGACCTGACTTAAGGAGAAAATGTTCAACTAGAGCCTACTCTGTAGGGTTTATCAGAGTCTGACCTGAGGAAAAGCACCCAATCCTTACAGCCCTAGTCTTCCACTTGATGAAGGGACACTGTATGGTTTAGATGTGAGAGTTCCCCAAAATCTCACATGTAAGACAATGCAAGAGGATTCAGAGGAGAAATGATTGGGTTGTGAGAATCTTAACCCATCAGTGATTTAATCCCCTAAGAGGGATTACCTGAGTGGTAACTGAAGTGGTGGGTTATTGCTGGAGGAGATGGGAGTTTGGATGTGTCTTGGGGCATTTATTTGTATTTGGCAAGTGGAGTCTCTCTTTCTCTCTGTGCCTCCTAATCACCATGTGAGCTGCTTCCCTCTTCCACACTCTAGCAGCCTGATGTCCTGCCTCACCTGAGCCCCAAGGAATGGAGCTGGCCTTCTGTGGACTAAGACCTCTGAAACTGTGAGTCTTCAAATAAACTTTCCCTCCTTTAAAATTGTTTTGGTCAGATCTTCTACTCACAGCAGTGGAAAAGCCGACTAAAACAGACACACTCACTCCATCCCACTCTACCCAACCTGTACCACTGAGGAAGAGAGGAAAAAACTGAGAAGCACTAATGAAGTTCCTAGATCAGAGGCACGAGTCACCAAAGAACAGAGAAACTCATAGGATTACAGAGTGCTCCCCCTTTCCCACACCTTCCCAGCAGAGCACTGAGGCCTATTTGCAGCAGCTTCTTTTACCCAGTACAGTATGTCTGGCCATTTTAAAACTACAAGACATACTAAAAGGCAAAATGCACTATTTCAAGAGGCCAAGCAAACACAGAACCAAACATATATGGCAGGGATGCTGAAACCATCAGACTCGGAATTTAAAACTATGATTAATATGCCAAGAACTCTACTGGACAAAGTTAGCAGTATACAAGAATTGAAAACCATTTAAGCAGAAAGATGGCAATTATAGGAAAGATTTAAATACACTACAAATCAAAAACACTATATCAGAAATAATAAATGCTGGGATTATTAGTAGACTGAACATGGCTGACAAAAGAATCTCTGAGCTTGAAGATCTGCCAGCGGTTTACCAAAACTTAAAAGCAAAGAGAAAAGAGACTGGAGGAAAATCTAGCACAGAATATACAAAACACTACAGGCTATCTACAAAAGATGTGACATATATGTAATAAGAATTCCAGAAGGGGATAAACAGAAAGAAAGAAGTAAAAGAAATATTTAAAACAACAGTGACTGAGAAATTCCTCTAAACTAATGTCAGACAGCAAACCACAGATCCAGACTCAGAGAACATAAAACAGAATAAATTTCAAAAAGAAAGAAAATACAAACACTACATCACTTAATCATATAATATTCACACTACAGAAAACCATAAACAACATTCCAGAAGGGAGAATGCATTCCTGTGCAGGAGCAAAAGTAAAAATAATATATGACTTCTCAGAAACCACAGAAGCAAAAAAGGACTGGAATAAAATATGTTAACTGTTAAGAGATTAAAAAAAAAAAATCAACCTGGAGTTCTGAACCTTGAAAGTTATCCTTCAAAATTGAAGAAGTAATATGGACTTCTTGGAAAAGCAAAAAATTTAGGAAATTTCTTTTCAATAGATGTTCAAGAAATGCTAAGTTTTTAGAGTGATGAAAAATGAAATAGATCAGAAACTCAAATTTGAAGAGAGAAAAAAAGAGTAGAAGAAATTAAAATAAAACTTTTATTTTCCTTATTCTAAATCAATCTAACAAATAATATTTTATTCATAATAGTGATACTAACAATGCATTTGAAAGTACGTATTTGTGTGTATGTGTGTGTGTGTGTGTGTGTGTGTGTGCATGCACACGTGCACACATGTGCTTGGGTATGAGTGAAAAGAATGGCAAAAATGGTACAAGAGGTAGGAGGAAGGAGTTAAGATTATTTTGCTACTAAAAGATACTTGGAGTATCCATGAAGTGTTAGCACTATTTGAGGGTGGGCATGAATTAGTCATAAAAAAATACTGCAAACTTTAAACCAGCTACTAAGAAAAGAAATTGGTATGCTAAGAGAAGAGAGAAAATGAAATCATATAAAATGCTCATCTAAAACCATAAAAGGAAGAAAATATTAGAAAAAAGAATAAGGGCAAAAACTAGAAAATAGAAATTAATAGTAATCTGTTCATATTAATAATCACTCTAAATGTCAATGGTCTAAATATATGAGTTAAAAGACAAAGATTGCTAATGTGGATCAAAAACAAGACCCAAAAATATATTGTGTATAGGAAATGCAATTTTTAAATATAAAGACACTTATAAACTGAAAATAAAAATATACAGAACACTAATCAAAAGGATGTGGGAGGAGTTACGTTTATTTCAGGCAGAGTCAACTTGATAGAAAGGGAGAGTTACCAGGGATAAAGAGGGGCATAATTCAATGAAAAAGAAGGCAATATTCCAAGAAGACACAAGTATCCTCTATACACATGTGCCTAACAACAAAGTATCAAAGGGCATAAGACAAAAACTGATAATAATACAAGGAGAAATTGATGAATCCAGTACCACAGTTGGAGATTTGAACATATCACTATCAAAAATGGACACATCCAACAGGCAGAAATTAAATACAGACATGGTTCAGCTCAACAACAGCACCAATCATTTGGATGCAATTGATATCTATAGAGTATTTCATGAAACAAGAGTACAATACATATTTTTCTTAAGCTGTAATGGACCATTTTCCAGAACAGACCTCTTTCTTGGCCATAAAACACATCTCAATAAACTGAAATGCATAGGTACACTATAATGTCTGTTCTCAGACAACAAGGAAATTAAACTAGAAACAATAATGGAAAGACAGCTAGAAAATCCCAAAAGACTTGAACATTTAGCAACACACTTTTAAATAACAAAGGGGTCAAGGAAGAAACCTCAAGGAAACTTTAAAATATTTTAAACAAAACAAATATGAAAATGCAACTTATCAAATTTTACATGATAGAATGGAAGCAGCATTTAAATGAAAATTTATATAATTTAATGTGTATATAAGAAAAGAAGAAATATCTAAAATTAACCCTCTGAATCTCTACCTTAGTAAACTAGAAAAGAAATAACAAACTTTATCCAGAGCAAGAAGGGAAAAAAAAACATAAAAATTAGAACATCTGGGTACAATGGCACACACCTGTAATCCCAGTTACTAGGTGGGTTTAGGCAGAAGGAACTCAAATTCAAGGTAAGCTTGGGCAATTGGCCTGTCTCAACAACAACAAAAAATAAATGATGAGGGATAACTTCTTCACAGCATAATGCTTTTCTTGCATGTGAGGCCCAGGGTAAAGAAAAGAAGAGAGAGAGAGAGAGAGAGAGAGAGAGAGAGAGAGAGAGGAAGAAAGAAAGAAGAAAGAAAGAAAGAAAGAAAGAGAAAGAAAGAAAGAAAGAAAGAAAGAAAGAGAGAGAGAGAAAGAAAGAAAGAAAGAAAGAAAGAAAGAAAGAAAGAAAGAAAGAAAGAAGGAAAAATGAAGGAGGAAGGAATGGAGGACAGCAGGAAAGAAGAAGGAAGGAAGAAATAAAAAAAATTGTAGGAGTAATTATTGAAAACTAAAAAACAGAAAAATCCAGAGAAAATGAACAAAGCCAATTTTTTTTTTTCAAAAAGATCAATAAATCAATAAGCCTCTTTGCAAGGTAACAGAAAAAAGAAAGTTCACAAATACTAATATCAGAAACTACATGACATAGGACACATTATTACAAATCTCATGCACATTAAAATAATAACAAAGTCATACCACAAAGAGTTCAATGAGCACAAATTGGATAGTCTAAATAGAAATGTAACAATTCCTTGAAAGACACCATTTACAAAATTTACACAAGAAAACATAGGCAATCTGTGTTTGTGTGTGTATGTGTGCATGTGAAATTGAATCAATACTTACAAATTTTTCAAAATAAAACACTATGGGCTCAGACAAACCTATTGGAGATTCTTGCAAAAATGTAAGGAAGAAATTATACAAATTTTACACAATAACTTCCAGAATATAAGAGTAGAAGGAATATTTCCTAACTTATCAGATATTATAACTTTTACCACAATGCCAAAATAAACACAGACATCCCAAAAATAAGACTACAGACCTATATATCTCACAAATACATATGGAAAAATACTTTAAAGATTAGCAAGTTGAATCTAACAATATGTTATATACCATGACCAAGTGGGATTTATTTATTTCAGGCATTCAGGGTTGATTCAACACTGAAAAATAAAATAATGCAGCTCATCACATCAGCAGGCTAATGAAGGGAAAAAATCACATGATCACATTAATAGAAACAGAAAAATAATTTGACAAAATCCAATATTAATTTATAATTTTTAAAAATCAACAATCTAGGAATAGGGAACATTCTCAAATTGATAAAAATAAAACCACAACCAACATCACAATCAGAAGTGACAAAGTAAATGTTTTCTACAAAGATCACAAAGGAATCAAGGATCAAATGTATTCCCTCTTACCATTTTTTTTTTTTTTTTACAATGCTGTAACTGGAAGTCCTAGATGATGCAATAAGACAAGAAAAAAAAAATTCAAGGTATATAACCTGGAAAAACAGAAATAAAACTGCCTTTGTTCACAGAAGATATAACTTTCTATACAGACATCCCAATAGAATCAACAAAAAAAAAATCTTCTTAAACTAATAAACAAGTATAGTAAGGAAGCAGGATATAATGTTAACATACAAAATGTCAATTGCTTCCTATATATTGGCAATGAAAAAGTAAAATCTGAAAGTTAAAACAAAATTATAACAACTGCACCATGTCCCCAAAAGGCAAAATTCTTAAGTGTAAATATAACAAAGTATGTACAAGTGCTGTATAAGGGAAACTAAAGCACTGCTAAAAGAAATAAAAAAAAAATGGAGAGATATCCCATGTTCATGGATAGGAAGATTCAATACTGTGTATATATCAGTTCTTCTGAACTTAATCTGTAGATTCAGGTCAATCCCAAAGAAAATTCCATAATTATTTTATGGATATTAACAAACTAATTCTAAAATTTTCTTATGGAGAAGCAAATCACTCAGGTTAGCCAATATGATATTAAAAGAAAGGAGTAACACTGGAGAACTGAAACTCCCCATCTTGATGCCTACTTACAAAGTTACAGTAATCCTGACAGAGTGGTTTTGGCACAGTAGTAGGTGAAGAGGTCACTGGAGCAGCACAGAACCCAGACATAGATCCACACAAATAGCTTCAACTGACCCCTGACAAAGGAGTGAAGTCCATGCACTGGAGAAAAGAGTGGCTTCCAGAAATATTGCAGGAACAACAGGACACCATGCAGGAAATTAATCCAGACCCAGTCCTTGCTCCTCACAAAACTACCTCAATTGGCCACAGACTTAAATGCAAAACTCCAAATTTTAACTCTTGGAACATAGGAGAAAATCTTATGGACCTTAGGTTTAGGGATGTCTTTTTAGATGTGACCCTCAAGGCATGGCATGTGAAAAAAACATAAGCTTAATCTTATTAAAATTTAAAAAATGTTTTCACTGTGAAATACACTGTCAAGACAATAAAGAGAGAAGGCACACATGGGGAAAAATGTTTGCAGAAAACATCTGATAAAAGACTATTTTCCAAAATACACGAAGAACTCATAAAACTTTAAAAAACCGTAAGACAAACAACACAGTTAAAATAAAAGGATTAAAGACCTTAACAGACACCTCACCACAGAAGAGAGGCAGGTAACAAATAAGGGCGTGAAGACATTTCCCATCATGTTATCAGAGAAGAGAGAATCGAAAGGAGAAGACGCTGCGCAGCAGCGGCATCAGCTGTTGCTAGACGGCGCGCAACAGGGCTCCTGCTCACTCCTGGAGGGATGCAGCGGCCGTCTGCCAGGCCCTCACAATCGACCCGCACTCCACTGAACCCGTCAGCAATCAAGCTCCCTGGTGTTTATCAAAAGGATTTGGAAAGTCATGTCACTCAAAACCTGCGCAGGGAGGCGTAGAGCAGCTCAGGGCACCATCTCTAAGCCTTGGAAGCCACCAAGATGTCCTTCAGCTGATGACGAGATAGGAAAATCTGGTACCTCTGTAGAGGGGGCCAGTCTCCCACCCTAGAAATGAGCCCTGGGGCCGCGAAGACGTGGAGCCTTCATTAGGTGCCCCTCAGGGACACAGCCGACAGGGAGAGCCATGGTGGCAGTGCCCGACTCCAGCTCCAGGACGTTCAGGCCGCGGTGGGAGGAGGAGGCCCAGAAGAGTGACTGCCGCGTGGCAAAGAAGGCGGGCAGACGCGGTCTCTGAGGACGAGGGCAGCAAACCCGCGTCATGACTCTGCAACGAGACGACCAAGTGACCCAGCTCCCAGCTTGACTTTTGCAAGTTATCGAGCCAACATGAGCCCTGCGGACATGACCCCAGCCCTCGGGGACTGGAGAGGTTACGCTCGTGCTTGGCCCCTGGCCTGGAGGTCTGTCGAGTCCCAGCAAGCCTTCCACAGCCATGGCCACTGTGTCCAGTGCCCCCGCTGGGCCTGCAGTCTCAGCAGAGCAGAACACCCACCTCCGTTCCCCAGCACCCCTGGCGCTAACAACCTCGCACGGACCCATCGCCCAGTGGGAGCTACGCAGACCAACAGGAAGAGAAAGCCTTTCACGTAAGAAAGGCTGCCTTAGGCCAAGGGACTGTTGGGGACTCCCGTGGCAGCCCTTTTATGTCACTGTGGCCGATGCCACAGTCTGCAGCCCACTGGCCCCTCGGAGTCTGCCTCCACCTATAAAATAGGTCTGGGATTAGGCTGAACCCAAGTTAACTGGGAACAAGTCCAGCTAGCAGCCTGCAACCTCTGAGGAGTCACTCAGGGTCTGCTTCCTTCCGAAGGAGCCCATAAATCTCAGGGTCCCCAACCCAGACGAGAGACTCTCTACTGAAGAAGAGGACACAGACGAGACATGGGTTTGCCCCAGAGAATCCTGGGGTGGACTTGCACCCAGTCACTTTTTTTTTTTTTGATTTATTTTTATTGCAAACAAATGGGATGCATGTTGTTTCTGATTGTACATGAAGTAACAGCATGCCATTTAATAATCATACATTTGCATAGGGTAATGAGGTTTGGTTCATTCTGTTATTGTTTCCTTCCCCCCCACCCCTCCCACCCCTCTTTTCCCTCTATACAGTCCTTCCTTCCTCCATTATTGCCCCCTCTCACCTCCCATTATGTGTCATCATCACTTATCAGTGAGATCATTCGCCTTTTGGATTTCTGAGATTGGCTTATCTCACTTAGCATGATATTCTCCAATTTCATCCATTTGCCTGCAAATGCCATAATTTTATCATTCTTTATGGCTGAGTAATATTCCATTGTGTGTGTGTGTGTGTGTGTGTGTGTGTGTGTGTATACCACAGTTTCTTTATCCACTCATCAACTGAAGGGCATCTAGATTGGTTCCAAAGTCTGGCTATTGTGAATTGAGCAGCTATGGACATTGATGTGGCTGTATCTCTATAGTATGCTGATTTTAAGTCCTTTGGGAATAGGCTGAGGAGTGGGATAGCTGGGTCAGATGGTGGGTCCATTCCAAGTTTTCTAAGGAATCTCCACACTGCTTTCCAGAGTGGCTGCACTAATTTGCAGTCCCACCAGCAATGTATGAGTGTACCTTTTGCCCCACATCCTCTCCAACACCTATTGTTGCTTGTATTCTTGATAATCGCCATTCTAATTGGGGTGAGATGGAATCTTAGTATAGTTTTGATTTGCATTTCTCTTGTTACTAAAGATGGTGAACATTTTTTCATATGTTTGTTGATTGCTTGTAGATCTTCTTCTGTGAAGTGTCTGTTCATTTCCTTAGCCCATTTGTTGATTGGATTATTTGTATTCTTGGTGTAGAGTTTTTTGAGTTCTTTATAGATTCTGGAGATTAGTGCTCTATCTGAAGTATAGGTGGCAAAGATATTCTCCCACTCTGTAGGCTCTCTCTTCACATTACTGATAATTTCCTTTGCTAAGAGAAAGCCTTTTAGTTTGAATCCATCCCAGTAGTTGATTCTTGCTTTTATTTCTTGTGCTTTGGGAGTCCTGTTAAGGAAGTCTGATCCTAAGCTGATATGTTGAAGATTTGGACTTACTTTTTCTTCTATAAGGTGCAGGGTCTCTGGTCTGATTCCAAGGTCCTTGATCCATTGAGAGTTGATTTTTGTGCAGGGTGAGAGATAGGGGTTTAGTTTCATTCTGTTGCATATGGATTTTCAATTTTCCCAGCACCATTTGTTAAAGAAGCTATCTTTTCTCCACTGTATGTTGTTGGCACCTTTGTCTAGTATGACAAAACTGTATTTA
Source organism: Sciurus vulgaris (assembly GCF_902686455.1). Taxonomy (NCBI): domain Eukaryota; kingdom Metazoa; phylum Chordata; class Mammalia; order Rodentia; family Sciuridae; genus Sciurus; species Sciurus vulgaris. Next base: position 170,327,107 of record NC_136466.1, on the reverse strand, counting down.
TTAGGGTTTGTGTCCGTGTCCTCTATTCTGTACCATTGATCTACCTGTCTATTTTGGTACCAATACCATGCCATTTTTGTTACTATTGCTTTGTAGTATAGTTGAAGTTCTGGTATTGTGATACCCCCTGCTTCATTCTTCCCACTAAGGATTGCTTTAGCTATTCTGAGTTTCTTATTCTGCCAGATGAATTTCATGATTGCTTGCTCTATTTCTGTAAGGTACGTCATTGGGATTTTAATTGGGATTGTATTGAATCTGTATAGCACTTTTGGTAGTATGGCCATTTTGACAATATTAATTCTGCCTATCCAAGAACATGGGAGATCTTTCCATCTTCTAAGGTCTTCCTCAATTTCTTTCTTCAATGTTTTGTAGTTTTCATTGTACAGATCTTTTACCTCTTTGGTTAGATTGATGCCCAAGTATTTTATTTATTTTTGAGGTTATTGCAAATGGAGTTGTTTTCCTCATTTCCCTTTCAGCTGTTACATCGCTTACATATAAAAATGCTGTAGATTTATGCGTGTTGATTTTATAGCCTTCTATTTTGCTGAATTCATTGATGAGGTCTAGAAATTTTCTGGAGGAGGTTTTTGGATCCTCTAAATATAGAATCATGTCATCGGCAAATAGTGACAGCTTAAGTTCCTCTTTTCCTATTCATATCCCTTTAATTTCTTTAGTCTGCCTAATTGTTCTGGCTAGAGTTTCGAGGACAATGTTGAATAGAAGTGGTGAAAGAGGATATCCCTGTCTTGTTCCCATTTTTAAAGGGAATGGTTTTAGTTTTTCTCCATTAAGAATGATGTTGGCCATGGGCTTAGCATAAATAGCCTTTACAATGTTCAGGTATGTTCCTACTATCCCTATTTTTTCTAGTGTTTTGAGCATGAAGGGGTGTTGTATTTTGTTGAACGCTTTTTCTGCATCAATTGAAATAACCATATGATTCTTATCCTTAAATCTATTGACATGATGGATTATGTTTATTGATTTATGAATGTTGAACCATCTTTGCTTTCCAGGGATAAACCCCTCTTGATCGTGGTGCACAATTTTCTTAATATGCTTTTGGATACAGTTTGCCAATATTTTGTTAAGGATCTTTGCATCTATATTCATCAAGGATATTGGTCTAAAATGTTCTTTCCTTGATGTGTCTTTTCCTGGTTTGGGTATGAGGGTGATATTAGCTTCATAGAATGAGTTCGGTAGGGTACCCTCCTTTTCTATTTCCTGGAATACTTTGACAAGTATTGGAATGAGATCTTCTTTGAAGGTCTTGTAGAACTTGGCTGAGAATCCGTCTGGTCCTGGGCTTTTCTTGGATGGTAGATTTGTAATGGCTTCTTCTATTTCATTGCTTGAGATTGATCTGTTTAAATCGTGTATGTCCTCTTGGTTCAGTTTGGGAGGAGCATATGTCTCTAGAAATTTGTCAATGTCTTCGGTAGTTTCTATTTTGTTGGAATACAGATTTTCAAAGTAGGTTCTCATTATGTTCTGTGTCTCAGTGGTGTCTGTCGTGATATTTCCTTTTGCTTCATGTATTTTAGTAATTTGAGTCTTCTCTCTCCTTCTCTTTGTTAGTGTGGCTAAAGGTTTGTCTATTTTATTTACTTTCTCAAAGAACAAACCTTTTGTTTTGTCAATTTTTTGAATTGTTTCTTTTGTTTCAATTTCATTGATTTCCGCTCTGATTTTAATTATTTTCTGTCTTCTACTACTTTTGCTGTTATTCTGTTCTCCCAGTCACTCTTACCTTGTCCTGAGACGAGTCCTGGGTCCCCTCCATGCCTTGTTTCCATGTCTGGATATAAAGCTAGCTGACACAACTCAAATGTGAGATAATGAGGGCTGAGTGGTGCAGCGCTCCCGGGTGCTCAGCATGCCAGGAGTGTGAGTCCTGGGTCAGTGTCTGTGGGGGTGCGGATGGTGGGGCTGAGCGGTAAGGCAAGCGGCCACCAGCACCACGCCTGTGGGAGCGTTAGGAGGAGGACACTAGGCTTTGGCACCCCTGGGCTGCCACTCGTGGCTTCCTGGGGCAACTCTGCGAAGGAATCACTCTGAGAGAGCCTCCTGTCCAGTTTGAATGCTCATCTACCACAGTCAAAAATTCCTAATTATTTTTGCATACACAATCCCAAAGTCTCATTTAGATCTGGAGCATGGCAATTACATAGTTGGCCCTGACCACCACAAGTGTGGGGCAGAGAGAATACTGTGTTTATAATTTGGAAAATAAAATCGACACCATTGCTTGGGATCATGTGTGCAACAGGAGAGCATTCCATAGGAAGCAACCTTGGGGGTGGTTGGCATAAGATGTGTCTCATGCCTGTAGCAACTGGAGGGCTGGCTGACACGGATAGCTGGTCTACCACCACACCTGAGTGGGCGGAACGTGGCTCATGCAGGTTTTCAACAGCCTCCGCTAAAACCAACTACCAGGCCTTGAGAATTGCTACGTTGTGAAAGGTGATAGAGAAGAGTCCCAGGGCATGTTTCTTGCCAATGTTGTGAAAAACGTATAGTTCCACAAAACCATGACCCTAGCCATGTGGTCAAGGTGTACAGTTACCTGAGTCCCCAGACCCACGTCCTGCCCAGTGGGTTGCACTGGAGCCCCATCCTCACAGTGAACTCCCGTGTCTGTCCATGGCAGATCGCCTGGGCCCAGCGTGGGCACTGCCTGGAGAAGGGGCATCCGCACTCCTGGCCCTGCAGGGCAGTGCTGGGCTGGCTTTCGCAGGGTTATGGAAAATGAGACAGCAATGACCAGTGGCCTCAGTGCAGGAAGAGGAACTGGCTTTCCAGGGACCTTGCTCAGAGGTTGGGAGTGTCCCTCATCTTTAGTGCTGTCAATCTCACGACATTCTCCAAAGGGCCCGGCCCTCACCGCAGGCCCAGGTTTGCGTTGGGAGGTAGTAAGCCTTCAATTACTAGCTGCAGGTCTGGAATGTGTCAACTGCAAACTATGACTCAGAAACTGGAGCTCACACAGCCACGGGTGTCCTCTAGCCTCTAGCGGCAACGAGACCCCAAGGGGACCACTCCTCCTCCTGCTCTCATAGAGCCCCTGCCACCCCACTGGACCCATCTCACGGTGGGGCTGTGGAGAGGCTGCTGCAGCTGGCCTTCGCTCAGGTGTGCCCTCAGGGACAGCCAGTGCCTGCGACTTCTGTAGAGTCAAGAGAGACACAAACACCGCTCCACCTGCAGCTTGCACTCCACAGAGCAGGGCATGTGGCCTCTGGGGACAAGCCAGCAGAGCCTCTGCAGCCTCTTCATGGGTTCTAGCTGATTATCAGCCGTCTGGAGGCACCCACCACTGTGTTCCTGGGAGTGACAGGAGAACCCTCCGTCATCGGGTCTCGTAGGAATCAGTTGTGTAAGTCACTGCTCACAAGGGGTGCTGCCCCTCTGGTCCAGGACGTGACTGGAGAGGAGTCAGGGCACCCCACCGGGCTCAGTGGCCAGTGTACAATCTGTGGGAAACTTTGAGCACTCCCTTTGGGTGACACAGAAACAATGAATTTCAAAAGGACAAATTTAGAACTAGGGAGAAAATATTTAACTAAAAGAAAACTCTAAAAAAAAATTAGCCATAAGGAAAGATAGAGTCAGCGTGGAGGCTACATGGAAATCCTGGGACGGCTGCTGCCTGAGACACCCAGGAGCTGGAAAGCAAAACCCAGAGGACATGAGCGAGGTGGAGCAGGGACTCCGCTCACTCTGCAACTCCTCCTATTTAAAGAAAGATCACAGCCGAACAAGGTCTCATTAGCTTCAAATGGGAACTGCAATGGCAGAGACAAGTGTGCAGAGAGGGAGATGGAATGGCTTAATCAAAGATCCCGTAGCCACTGGTGAAGCAGCGGGGCTGTGATGCGAGGCCCTTCAAGCTAGTGAAGGAGGCACTGCCACGGGAGGCAGCCCGGAGGGAGGGCACAGAGCAGCCTCCGAGGGTCAGGCTGGGCGGGACCTGGACAGTGCGGGCAGAGCGCTCTGGGGGGGAGGCTGGTGGATCATGACAAGAAGCCAAGGCTCAAAGGAGGGGTGTATTCTGCAAACCGACGGCGCAGCGCTACCTTCCAGCCGCTCACGGCTGGGCAGCTATCCCAGAGCAGCAGGCCTCGCCGAAGGTTGGTGGGACTCACGAAAGAGCCGCAGGACAGCAGCGCTCAGTGGGCCAAAGGGGTCTGTTAGCAAGTGTCGCACAGGCCCTGCTCTGAGGAGAGCTTCACCGTGGAGAACCGAGGAGCAGATTCAGTAGGTACTGACTGAGCCCCCACGGAGGTGCTGCCTAGGAAACCTGGAGGAAAGAATCCGCCTCATCTCCATGGCTCCCCGATGATCAGGGCGTCGGAGGGGACCACAGCACCACAGGACTGAAGCCAACAGCAGATGGAAAGTCAGATAAGAAACTGGGCCGTGAGATCGAATCCTGAATCGACAAAACCCAAGTGAGGAGACTGCCTTTCTATTTTGAAATATGCTTGAATTGGCCATTATCAGGAAGACTGGCCATTTAGAGTTGCTCACCAAAGCATCTCGATGTATTTCTTTCTCTGTTGACTCAAGGTCTAAGCCAGTGTTATGGAGTCAGGCTACCGAGTCCAACTCCCGACTCTGAGATCCCTGGACAGGGCGTAAGTCCCTGAGTCAGCTTCCTTGTGTTTGAGCAGGGAATGATAAAATGCCTCATACGATGCCCAGTGGCCCTTCCCGCCCATCTTGAGCCGCGACTCCACACGCAGGCCCCCGGCCTGGACCCCGCTGGCCAGCCGCCACACTTCCTGCACTGCTGAAGTCCTGTGAGGCACAACGTGACTGCCGGCTCACTGTCCCATAAGCCAGCTGGAAGGCTGAGCGAGCTGCGCTCAGGTCCTGCGGCAGCTGGCACCCCTACCCGCCTTTCCGCCGCATGCCTCTGCTCCTTTCTGTTCTAAGTGCCTGGAAGCAAGCTCTTCACATGGCTTTCATGGAGCCCAGTACAGTGGTGGATGCATGGTGGGCTTTAGGGGGTGTGCATGGTGAGAGGAGGAAGCGGAGGAGCTGCTGCTGAGGGAGCGCATGCTGAGAAGCAGAGGGGCCCGCATGTCTCTGCTTCCACGCCAGCTGGTCCCGGGCCTCGCAGGAGCATCCACGCCTTACCACCCCTCGTGGGCGGCCGTGGTCAGCGAGCTCTGGGGCAGGATCCTCACTCATCCATCCACACAAGGAGCAACACCGAGGCCCTGTCTCCACTAGCTTTCCCTCACTCCTGATGCATGTGAGCCTGCCGTGGAAAATGCCAGCACAGCGAGGCAGGAGGCTGAGGATCAGCACGGGCGGGGCCAGAGTGCAGGACAGTGGGGCCACAGGCGAGGCTGCTGGTCCTCTCATTCCTCGCCCCCTCCCCCACCCGTGGCAGCATCTTGGGAGCCGCACTGTGCCCTGTTTGGCCCAGAGCCTCGGGTCCCACACCCTCTGCTGCTGGTGCGGGTGGTCTCCTCCTGAAGCTGCCGGTCTCAGACTCCCCTTGACATAAAGAACAGAAGAGCCTCCTGTCCCCTCCTGGGGGGCCGCTGTCAGAGAAGTAGAGCAAAGCTCTGACCCAGGGCTGGCCAAGGGCAGGGCATGCTGGGGAGGGTCCAGCCGCCTGTGGCAGGGGTTGGAGGCCGGCAGTGTGTGTCCCTGCAGCTTCACGGCCAGGCCTGAGTCTCGGTGAGTTTCCCTGTTTCAGAGGTGAACCTGAACTCTCCGGGGCGCGTTTCCATTTTCCTCCCTTTGGAAACCAAGTCTCGGCACAAGAAGTACCTGCAGGCTACCATGACAGACGAAGGCCGCCGGCACTTGCAGAATCCCTTGTCACATGCCTGCAGCTGGATTAACAGGGACTTTGCTGGCCAGGAGTGGCAGCAGTGTAACCACAGAGGTCCCCCACGCTGCACCTGCTTGTTCCGTCCAGATGAGAGAGAACCTGAAACCCAGCAAATCCTGCCTCACAATGGCGTTCAGTGTCGGAGCCTGTGAATTAAAGGCTCCATTGTTTGGAAGGATTATTTCCTGCCTTTGCCAGCTTCAAAGAAACGGGAATCTTCACTGACTTTTCTATTGATCCTCCTTGATCAGATTAACTTTGTTTTGGATTCCTATTGAAACAAAGACAAACAGATACATTTTAAGCACTTTCATGTATGGCTTCGCTTCAGTTCAGAATTCCTAGTGCTCCTCCACTTCCTTGTGACGAAGATTACTAGGCAGTTGGGGGAAAATAAGGGAATTACCATAAATTCTATTCACTAAACACCAACACTTTCAGGCAAATTATCTCAATTGTAAAATACTTTGGCATTCCAAGTAATTATCTGCAATTAAAATCCCACTGTTGGTTTACTTTCCCTTGTTAATTTATAATAGAATTACCTGTACTCAGGAAAACGAAAAGATTAGCAAGCACTAGAAATCAAAGACATCTCTCAACACCACAAAAATAAAGCCAAACATTTATCCTACTCATTGGGTACTCCAGATTTCAGATAAAATTTATTTAATACTCTCCTACCCTTTAATGGACCATAAAGAATCTGAAGAGCATTCCCTTGGAGACAGAATGTTCTCAGGCCTTCTGTAAATAAGCTGAGGGGTTCTGCTCCTGCCTCCTTGCTGAGCCCTGACGCAGACACTGGGCTGGGATTACCAGGCTTCTCTCTGGGCCTCACTGGGCCCTTCTTACCTGGTGCCCCACCTCTGTCAGGCAGCCACCAAGTCTGTGCCTAAGCCCTAGATTAAAGGCTCCGCCCCATGCCAGGCAGATGGCCCAGAAGCAGATACCAGGCGCTTCTCTGGGCTCAGTGTGGAGACCCCTCCTCTCAGAATACTGCAACAGGAGAACCAGCAGGAGGGCAGGCTATATGCCCACCACAGCTTCCTTGATGCTACCAAATCTCGCAGTGGGCAGCACGGCCCCTGAAGCCAGAGGCCTGTGTAGGTGACATTCATCTGTGAGGCATAACTGCCTAACTCACCTCAGAAACATCAGACCACACCAGGAAGGGTCACTTCCTCAGGAAGTCCCTGCGCAGTCCACTCGCCCTGGAGAGGAGACAGGGCATGGCATTCTCAGGTCTCCCTGGATGGAGGAAGCGCCTGGGACTCCAGTTCTCCTGTGATGAAGCTTGGAAAGGCCCTGCACACCCCCAAGTGGCCACCTCAGGTGTCCTGTGGCTAAGTCATCCCGGATGGTAGACACCCAGAGGGGCACGTGTGGCTCGGGGCACGTGTGGCTCAGTCCACCACTCCTGCACCTAAAGGCGTCTTCTCTAAAGCCCCGGCCCAGCAGCAATCCAGTGCGCTGCCAGACAACAGCCCGCGGGAGGGTCTGCCACGCCGCTGAGGCCAGGTGTTGGTGGAGAGCCGTGTGCACCTCCCGCCAGGCAGCGGCCACAAGTGAGCAACAGGGATGTCCTCACTGGCCACCGCACCACAACCTGAGGCTCAGGCCCCATGGAGGACCTTCAGACCGACCTCCAGCTGACAGCAGGAGGGGCCTGGCAAACAGGCGTCCACTCCTGGCTCAGAGCTTCCCCTGGGCGGGAAGAAGGGTCCCAGCAGAGCGCACCTTGGTGCAAGGAGATCCGGCTTCCTTGCAAGGCTACCTCTGCATGTACTGGGGCAGCACCTCTGGGTCCACCTTGTCCCACTGTAGCACTGCCCAGGATGTGGCCAGGGTGGGAAGCAGGTGGACATTCTATTAAAGGCATAGACACTAGTAAACCACTTAAGGCTAATTACTCCATGATCTAATGTTAAAAGTACAACCCCCTTTGCTTTCCGCCACGTGACGGACCTGGCTACCGTTATTCCTCGTGCTGTGGTCCCTGAACCCACAGACCCCATCCACGGAGGGCCCTTGCTTTTCTGCTCCTGAGGGATGACTTGGGAAGAGAGAGTGCCCACTGAACTGGCCTTCAGCAAATGCTCAGGGTGCTGCAGGGAAAGGGGAGATGGGTGGCCTCTGCTCCACTGGGGCCAAGAGCACCATGGCACAGGGAGAGGCACTGCTGGGAACACCTCGCCAGTGTTCTCCCACGATCGGTTGAACACGAGGTCACCAGGTCTCCAAAACGTAGCATTTTCTCAGTAGAAGGCAAATCTAATGTTTGTTTTGAGACTGTTCACATTGATGGTATTTCTCGGAGTTCTCAAAGCTAAGTTGTAATGAAAAACTACAGACAAAAAGTCAAAAGACCCGGACAGGAGCCCCAGCTTGGCCACTGCGTGTCTTTAAGAGGCACTCACAGCTGGGAAGGACACGCTTGTCCTTGAGAGCTAGCCTGATCCTGTGCTAGGGTCCTCCCATGGTCAAGGCTAAAGATATGAGACAGAGAATCTCTTGAACCATGGATCTCAGAACGAGTCTGGACAACAAGTGCATCACGACCACGGTGGCTTCCCCGTTGCTTTTTATTTGCGAAGTCCCAATGTCCACATTAGACAGGATCACTTAACTGCCTTCAGTGAAACGAGACAAACCCTAAAACCTCAGATGTTCTGTTAAGTCTCTGTCATGTCACCATGACCTGAATCTGAATCTAAAATAGACGTCGAGGTGCTCTTGGGTTTCTTAAAATCACCATGATGAAGGTCTAAGCTGTGAAGGTCCCAGGAAGGTCATTCCTGAGGATGCCCCTCACTAAGACTGCGTACACCACAGTCCTCACCTTAGGACATGCACGACACTGTCCTCTAGAACTTTTTGCAAGTAGCGACATGACCCAGACTTACCCCAGCCTTAGCCCTGGGGGACCCTGGAGCAGCGAGGTTGGCCTGACGAAGTTAAGGAACCACACTTAAAGTGCCATTTTCTTGTTTCTGCACTTCGACAACCGCATAGAGCAAGTAGCTCCCATGCTGGACAGCACAGTGGCGGAGCACTGAATGACCAGCTGGAGCAAAGGCAAGAGAAATGGCAATATGGGGCTAAGGAAATGCAAATAAAACCAACAGTAATCCTGACCTGCGCAATGTGCATCTACAATATTTGTTCTGAATGTTTCCATTAAAATATTCAATGTTGGTGAGCAGATGGAGAGATGAAATCCACTAACCAGTGGAGTATGCACACATTGGTATGAATTTGGTGCAACTTGGAAATATTTATCCAAAGACTTCAAAAGCAGAGAACTTCATTTTTAGAGACATGTTCTAAAGAATTGATTGAAGGTTCAAAGAGCAAGGTGCACAATTATCAATGGCAGCATTAAATTGCAAAAATTCCGCAACCCCCTGAACATCTAAGAGTAAAAGAATGGATACATAGAATCAGCTATCTAACAAGATGGTGTCTTTCTAAGAATATTAGGAAGCAGAAGGAAATGTTTATGATATTTTAATTGAGAAAGTTTAGTTACAAAACAGTATATAAAATATGATCCTGCTCTTATTCATGCTTGTGTTTCTCTGCCTGACAACAAGATGGAAGCATATTTATTGCCTGGGATCTTATTTGAGTGAAAGGAATATTCTTTGTTTTTGTCTACATTTTCTTTCACAGGCCTAAATTACTTTTATCAAAAGAAGAAAATCCATGAGAGTAGTTTTTCCACTCACCGAGGTGGATGAAATGGGCATTTGGGACAGTCAGTGGCACCTGGGGAGCCGAGTGGAGACTCCTGCTCTCACTCTTGGCAGCCGTCAGGGGACCACTTAAACCCGTCCTAGCTGCACAAATTCATTGCCTCTTGGCTGAATGTGTGGATCCCTTTTCCATAGTTTCCCGCTCCCCTGGCTATGGGCAGCTCTGCACCACATCCCTGGTCAACTCTCTGGGGCCAAGGGAGAGGCCTAGGCCCTGACCACCGGGACACCCTCTATTACAGTAATGACAGCTGAGGGCCGTGGAGCACCAAGTGCAGAGAATGTGCAGGACGATGCCCCTGCAGGAAGGGCCCCGCTGCATGGCAGGGCACAGGCCTGGGGGCTCTGGGGTGGAGGGCAGCTCCCTCCCTCTGGGCACCAGGCCCCTCCCAGCTCTGATGGCCAGCGGAGGACTCCCCCACCACTGCCCCAGCGGCCAGGAGAATTCACAGCTTCCCAAAGTGCACACCCAACCCCTTCCCACTGGGAAGGCTGGGCCGGGGCTCCTCGGCTGAATTCCATGCCAACTTGTGATGACTAACTTAGTGAATCGTGTCAAATTTTAGACTTTATTTTATTTTTTATCAGCTACTGGATAATTGAAGGGAAGAAGATGCCCAGCTGACATCCCGCCCCAGGCACCAGCCTCCTTGCAGAAGCCTCGCCTCCCAAGACAGATGTCAAGGCAGAGTGTGGCTCCGACAGGAGCGGAACCCCCACCCTGTCAAAACTTCCCAGCCCTCCCTGCTGTCAGATTCCACCCTTGTCTCTGCTCCACCAGCCTCCGCTTCCGATAGAAGGTAAACATGCCTCCAGATAAATAATGGATGGGAATGAACTTCTGAAGGAAGTAGTGACCCTCAAATTTCACTCAGAGATTCTCATTTTGACAGATTTTTGCCAAAACCATTACCCAATATTTTTACAAAACCCAAAGTTAAACTATTAGCAAAACAAAGTAAAATTTACAGAATACATTTTTCCCCATATTGTACTATTTTTGGAGGAAGGCGTTATTTTTAAATAAATAAATGAAGGATGAATCACCCAGTACATCCCATCCAGGGGCAGACTTCATGCTGTCAATCACCTGGAGGTGTTCTCCCGCTCTGCTGTCCATCCACTCATCCAGCAGGCTCAGCCCTGCCCTGCCCATATCTGGAGGCCAACTTCCTGTCAGAATTCATGAAATCGCAAATTATTGCAAAGTTGAGCTTGAAAAGGCTCACATCCAGACCCCCTATTTCTACAAGGTTCTACCAGAACAGCAATGGGGTGCACTGCACTGCTGAACCCTGAGTTGAAACAAAACAAAACACAACAACAGCAGCAAGAGAAAAATAGAAGATAAATACCATCTATATGCAAAGGGTCAGAATTGTCCCGAAGGAAAATTTCTTGGCAATTTTCTTTTTATCTGCTCTAACCTCAAAAACTGAACTTCATAACATCAAGAGGACAAATCCAGAAGATGGCAAAGGGACAACAGAACTCACTGGCATGCGTGGGTCTGTCTCTCGGCACAGTGAATGTGGGCAAAGTGGTGCCAGCAGACAGCTCAGACTAGAAGGCGGGTTTGTTGGGACAGCGTCTTTTTCTGTTGGGGCACAAATCCTACCTATGGGTACATCCTACTTCAAGCAGATGTAGCAATGTTTGAAGGATAAGTTGGAGGTAATCATTTAATTTCAAGTATATTTAAGACTATGCTAAGCGGGTATTTTTTGGAAGTAAAATAAAAGCTGTTCATCTTTCCTGGCTTCTCCCAAGGGGAACCAAAGATTACATTCCTTTAGCATTGAACTTCCAAAATTATTTTAAACTAACAGACCTACATCACACACACACACACACACACACACACACACACACACACACACATTCACAATTTTCATTTCCAAATGAAAAATCGATTCTGCGGAGCCGGACATCGTCATGGTGACGGTATCATACAGGAGCATACAGGAGAACGAAGGGTCGGGGCTGGAGAAGTGAGAAAGAATTCTCTACCTCGTAGAGAAACAAAGAGTCGCTCCCCTGGCGCATCCTGCTGTAGGTTACTCCTGGCTCTCTTTCCACTTTTATTTCCCCCGTGTGTTCACTTTTCTCTTTGCTTCCTTAAAATACAGAGTGATGGATAAGTTTTAAAAAACGGATCTTAATTAAACCGGGAAAACTTGATATCCACATGCAAAAGAATGAAATTAGACCTGTTATTTCACACCATATGCAAAAAATCAACCCAAGATGGATTAAAGAGGACCGAGTTTATAGGCCAGTGGTAGTGTTCTAGCTTGACCTGCATGAGGTCCTAGGTTTGCTTCCCAACACTTGATAGAAAGAAGGAGAGAGGGAGGAGAAAATAAAAGAATGGAGGGAGAAGGGAGGAAGGAAGGAAGGAATGAAGGGAGGGAGGGAGGGAGGGAGGAAGGAAGGGAGGAAGGGAGGGAGGGAGGGAGGGAGGGAGGGAGGGAGGAAGGAAGGAAGGAAGGAAGGAAAATAAATTAAAAATTTAAACTTAAGATCTGAGATGGTAGAGAGCAGAAAATCAGAGGAACAGGACTCTCCCATGGTCAAACCCCTGCAGAAAACTGAATTTGGACACCTGCCATTGCAAAAGACTGCCTTTACCTAAGCAAAGGAACCAGGTGAGAGACCGCAGTGCCTGGCCATATCATAAAACCAAGAGGAGAGAGTGGGGGAAGAAGGAGGAACCGCTTTGCCTTGCCCACGCCAACCCTCCTCCATCTCCCACCGGCACAGTCACAGAGAGACCGCTTACCTGAGGGGGCAAGGAAGAAGTAAGCACAGAATTTTGCCTGGAAACTCGATATCACACCCCCCAGGGGATCCAGCCCTGGACACGCTCTGTGGCCCTGTCTCCAGACCAGCATCTGCAGATTCAGTCTCTGCACCCATCCAAGTGCTGGCCTGCACCCTGCAGCCACAATGAGAGACTCAGAACCTCAGCACCAGTCAGTTACCCGTGAAAGCCAGACCTCAGCGACCTAAGGTGTGGGCGCCTCATGGAGGGTATGATTCTGTCCAGGGCAGTGCCATGGTGTCCTGGGCCTAGACAGGCTATGTGCTTAGGCACCTGGATGTCCCCACACAAAGCCAGACAGTTTAGACACAAGGTGTCTACCCAAAAGCCCATGTGAGAAAATGCAGTTTTCAGAGGTGAGATGGTAAGATATTTGGAGGTGTGAACAGTGGATTAATCCACTGCTGGATTAAGTGGCTGGCAACTGTAGGCAGGTAGGGTGTGGTGGAGGAGGTAGTTTGTGGGGGGCATGCTCTTGGGGTTTGTGTTTTGTCCCTGGGGAGTGGAGCTCCCTCTCTGCTTTCTAGGTGTGTCCTGAGCTGCCCTTCTCCACAGTGTTCTGCCATGATGCCCTCCTCACCTTGGACCCAGGGCTGTGGAGTTGTCTGTCTGTGGACTGAGATCTCTGGAACTTTCAGCCCCAAATAAACTTTCCCTCCTCTACCTTGTTCTGGTCAGGGCTTTGACTCACAGCAAGGTAAAAGTTGACAAAAACGAACACCTACCTGTTCAATGACCATGAGGATGAAAGAGGATCGGGAGACGAGGCGGACGGACAGGTGCTAGAGACACAGAGATGTGCTTGTGTCTAACAAAGAGATCCCAGTGTCTGCTTTCAAAAACTCAACGAACTTTAAGAAAAGAAGAAGAAACAATTCAGAAACAGTGAACGAATTTAACGGAATATCGGAATAACTTAGAAAAGATCCTTGAGCTGAAATACACAATGGACAAAATTAAAAATGCAATATGGAGCATGAATTGAAGAATCAGTTAAGCAGAAGAATCTGTGAACACAAAGAGGTTTTGTGAAGATGCACAGTCAGAAGAGAAGAGAACAGAAAGTAAGGAAGAAAGCATATGGCTATATAAACCAGCAATAAAAATGCAAATGCGTACGGCACTGGTGTTCAAGAGGGACAGGAGAAAATAAAGGGTAGAATGTTTCCTTTTAAAAATCCCAGAATTCTTTTCAAACAAAGAGAAAGATACAAACATCTGGGTTCAGAAAGGTCAAAGGTCTCCAGTCAGATAAAATTCAAATTAGGCTCCTCCAAGACATGTTAGAATGAACCTGTCAACGATCACAGATGAGGAGGGAATCCCAAGGCAGCTGGAAAGGAAGCAAATCGCACAGGAGAGAGCGCCACTCGGCCAAGCTGCGGGCTTCTCAGCAGGAGTTTCAAAGGCCTGGAGAAACTGCTTGGTGCTTTCCAAATGCTGAAGGAAAACAACTGCCAACCACGATGCGGTGCCCAGGAAACCTGCTCTTCACATCAAAGGAGAGACAGACTTTCCCAGAGCAACCCACACTGAAGAAGCTGACGCCACCATAGCCACCATAGCTGTGCCCGAGAAATGCTGAAAGAAGCTCACTGCAGGCCAGGAGAACGGCGCAAGGACAGCCCTGAAGCACCAAGAGCAGGAGACTCACGCAGAGGCCGCACACAGCCCCATGCAAAGCTAGTCACAAGAGGTGCGCGTGTGCCACTCCACGGTGCAGCGGGGCCCAGAGGGATAACTAGCCCAAGCCAGAACCACAGTGACTCGGCAAGGGAGATCCAACAGCAAAGAGACGGACTGGGACCGAAACTCAAAACGAGTGGGAAGTGGAGCCAAAGGAGAGGACTGTGTTTTGTTTTGCTTTTGTGCTGACATTGTTGTGAGCGTTACCTGTTTTAACATTTTTTAAAGCTTTATGATAAGCACAAAGCAAAAACCTTTAATTCATACCAGAAAGCTAAAAGGAAAGGACCAAAACATACTACTAGGGAGAAACATCGCATAATTGGAAACAAATATGGTACTAAAAGAAGAAAGAATAAACTTATCTACAAAACAACTAGAAAGTAATTAACAAATGGCAATAAATCCTTATCTCTCAATAATTACTTTGTAAATGGATTAAATCTTCCTATTCAATGGCATAGAGTGACTAACTAGGTTTTTTTAAAAACTAGGGCCCAACTTGCATGCGGCCTATAAGAGACATACTTCAGCTACAAGCACGAATGTAGCCTGCAAGTGAAGGAGAACAAATGTAAACCAAGTGGAAGAGAGAGAATTATATCTATGTAAACTACAGAGCACCTAAGTATGTAAGGCAAATTAGTGATACATCTGAAGGGAGAGCGGAAGGCAACAGGCTGATAACTGGAATAACTGGGGAATTCAACACCCACTTTCCTCAATGCACAGATCCTCCAGGAAAAAAATCAACAAACCTAAATTAACTGCACTCTAGACACAAGGAAGAGGTCTAATGGGCTGTTGCACAAACATGAACTTACGTATTTAAAAAAAAAAAAAAAAAAACTTATGAATAGATAAAGAAAATGTGGTATGAGTGTACATATGACAGAATATTATTCAGCTTTAAAGAAGAATGAAGTTATGGAATTTGCTGGTAAATAGATGGAGTTGGAGAATATCATGGTAAGTGAAATAAGTCAAACCCAAAAATCCAAAGGCCAAATGTTTTCTCTAATATGCAGATGCTAATTCAAAATAGGGAGGGGACTAGGGAAGAATAGAGTTACTTTATATTAGGTAGAGGGGAGTGAAGGGAGGGGAAGGGGTATGGAGTAGGAAGGATAGTAGAGTGAAATAGACATTATTACTTCATGTACATGTACGACTGCATGACTGATGTGATCCTATAATATGTACAGTCAGAAAAATGAGAAATTACACTCCATTTATTTATAATCTGTCAAAATGTATAAATGCATTCTACTGTCACGTACAACCAATTAGAACAAATAAAAAATTTTTAAAAACCTTAAGACTTCACCAAAATTGTTAGAGCTAGCAAATTCAGTAGAGTTCCAGGACTCAATATCAACATTAAAAATTTGATAGCATTCCTGCACACTAATAGAAAACTATCTGAACAATAAGTCAAGAAAACAATTGTCGTTGGACATTGTGGTGCACACCTATAATCCCAGTGGCTCAGGAGGCTGAGACAGGAGGATAGCCATTTCCAAATCACTGTCAGCAATTTAGCAAGATAGTAAGCAGCCTATGAGACCCTGTCTTGAAATTTAATTAAAAAAAAAAAAAAGGTGCTAGGAATGTGGCTTCCATGGTTAAGAGCCACCTCTGGTAGAAAGAGAGAAAGAAAGGAAAGAAGGAAGGAAGGAAGGAAGGAAGAGAGGTAGGGAGGGAGGGAGGAAGAGAGAAAGAAAGAAAGAGAAGGAGAAAGGAAGAAAGAAAGAGAGAGAAAGAGGAAGAAAGAGAAAGAAAGAGAGAGAGAAAGAAAGAAGAAAGGAAGAAAGATAGAGGGGAGGGAGGGAGAGATAAGAAAGAAAGAAAGAAAGAAAGAAAAAGAAAAAAGAAAGAAAGAAACAAAGAAACAAAGAAAGAAAGAAAGAAAGAGAAGGAGAAAGAAAGAAAAGAAAGAAAGAAAGAGAGAAAAAGAGAAAGAATGAAAGAAAGAAGAAAAAAGGGGGAAGGAGGAAGAGAGAAAGAAAAGAAAGAAAGAGGAAGGAAGGAAGAAAGGAAGGAGGGAGGGAAGGAAGGGAGGGAGGGAGGAAGAAAAAGAGAAAGAATGAAAGAAAGAAGAAAGGAAGAAAGAGGAGAGGGAGAGAGAGATAAGAAAGAAAGAAAAAGAAAAAAGAAAGAATGAAAGAAACAAAGAAAGAAACAAAGAAAAGAAAAGAAAGAAAGAGAAGGAGAAAGAAAAGAGAAAGAAAGAAAGAAGGAAGGAAGGAAGGAAGGAAGGAAGGAAGGAAGGAAGGAAGGAAGGAAGGAAGGAAAGGAAGGAAAGGAAAAGAAAATCAATCGTATTTATTGTACCTACAAAACAAATAAAATGACTAGGGAAAAATTTGTCCACAAAAGTGAAAGATCTCTACACAGAAATTGATAAAATGCTGATAAAAGAAATGGAAAGGGACACACATGGAAGGCTCTCCTGTGCTCAGGGACCTGAAAGACCGATAGTGCTGAGGTGCTGCACTCTCCAAAGCAAATTGCAGTGCCACGCACACTCTTCCAACACACATCTTCACGGAAATATTTCACTTGTTCTAATGTGTTGAACATGACAAGAGAATGCATTTATACGTTTCGATAGAGCACACATACATGGAGCGCACTCTCTCTACACATACTGCAGGAATTTAAAAAGGATTCCTACAATTCATGTGGGACTACAGGAGCTCCTGTGGAGTCAAAGCAATTTTCAGTCAAAAAGACAAAAGAGGAGGCCTCACACTTCCTGACTCTAAAATATTCCACAAACCCATGACGACCCAGAGCATGGTGCTGGCATAGCAGCAGACCCAGGGACCCAGGGAGCAGGACTGGGCAACGTGCAAGGGATCCTCACGTTGTAGCCAGCGGATTCCCAACAAAGGTGCCAAGAACACACGCGGAAAGAACCATCTCCTCCACAAAGGGCCTTGAGAGAACTGGAGAGCCAGACACCAGAGCATAAGTTAGACTTTTATCAGGATGGATGAAAAACCTAAACATAAGATATGAAATTCCTAAAATGATGCACAGGGGCAACTCCATCACAGTGGTCTGGGAACTGTGGATATGACCTCAAAACAAAATCAGACTCCACATCATGTCCAACCACAAGAATGGGATCCTACTTAAAGCAAGTTAAGCAAGCTTTTACAATATGTCAAAATACTCTCTCCTGTCATGTGGATCTAAAAAGGACAAGTAAAAAAATAAAAAGCAAGAGCAACAAAAGCAAAAATAGACAATGAGATTGATTAAAGTAAGTTAAAAATCCTCTTCACAGCAACCGGGTTGACCAAGTGAAGCGACACCATACAGAGTGAAAGAAAATCTTTAAAACCTTGATACATTTGATGAGTGAATTACCAAAATTTGTAAGAAACTCAACAGTATAAAACTCAGTAGTGTAAAAATGACTCTAGTTGGACAAGACAGGTGTCTTGACTCTAAACAGACAAGTCACCTGAGTAGACATTACTTAAAGGACATATAAATGGCCAACAGCTGTAGGAGGAAAGGACCAGCATCAGGGAAACGCAGGTCAGAACTACCTGAGACATCACCCCGCATCTGTCAGATGGCTATTTTCAAAGAGAAGAATAAGGAATGTCCTGGAGGTGGAGAAGGACCCTTCCGGTTGCCGGAGCGGAAAGGCACTGTCGTGTGAGAAGACAAGTGCTGTTCGCGGTAGGTGGGAGTGTGAGGAGGCGCGGCCTCCCCGAGAGGTGGGAAGGGTCTCCAGCAACCTCAGTCAGTCCGCCGTATGGCCCGGTCCTTCCACTCCCGAGCATGCAGCCGGGGCAGCGAGACGTGTGGCCAAGAGCTGTCCGCACGCTGGTCTTTGTGGCAACACTGTCCATAGCGGTGAAGAGACAGGATGACCCACCGGCCATCGGCAGATGAGAGCACAAATGGATGCACACGGGAGCACGGCTCGCCCCCTAAGAAGAGGACGGCCACAACACTGTGTTCCTGGAGGCTGCTGTGTCAGGCAGCCTCAGGCACAGGAAAGCAAATGCCACGCGATCTCACTTACATGTGGGATTAAAAAGGGTGTGAGGACGATGGCCACCAGGTCTGATCGCGGGAGCAGTGCAGAATCTCAGATCAGTGACTGCGCTCGCCCCCACCACCGCTGTCCCTGAGATACGTTCTTGCTGTTTCCCATGCTTATCTCAAACTCCTGCACTGAGGCAAGTGTTCCCCCCGGAATATTGCACAGCATGAGAACAGCAAATGAAAGCATATTGATATTGTGTGTTTCCAAAGTGCTAACTTTTAAATATTCTCACCATTAAAATATAATGTGATGGCTGTCTCAGTTAGCTTGATTTTGTCACTCCACAATGCATACATATGGCAAAACATTGCACTGGACCCATAAATATATCCATCATTTGTTGATTATAAATAAAAATTAAAAGATGGAGAATGATATCTGAAGCAGCAACTGAGCCCAGGAATCATGCTAAGCAGGAGGCACGGCAGCGGCAGAGGCTGTTTGGGGAGTACCATGGCGGAGGTGTAGGGGAGCACCGGCAGAGTCCTGAGATGCACGGCTCTGCCTCTGCCTCCCTTCCAGGGTCCTGGCCATGGAGCCAAGGGAGCTGGGGTGCTGGGGAGGCAGTCAGGAAGGGCTGCCTACGCCATGGCGGCCAACAGTCCCAGACTCTCTGTGATTCTGTCAGTGGGGGTTACTTCTCGTCCACTTCACACATGGCCCCCACTAGGATCCCAGGCTGGTGGGGCTTCCTGTCCACAAGCTTCGGAGCACGGGGGCAGAGGAAGGGTTCATGCTCCTCTGCTCACAGACATTCCTCCAGGCAGCCTTCAGTCACGACCAGTCTTCTGTGGACGAAGAAGAGCCATCGCCTGCCTCCTGAAGAGGCCGCCGTGTGCACCAGGAGACCACCACAGGAGAAGGGTTCTCAAGCCAGCCTCTGCCAGGGCTTTCTGGGAAGGACTGCTCTTCCAGGTATAAGTAAATCCCGGTCATTGTTCATGCTGCTCTTCCTCATTAAATGGATTTCTGTAAGGATGTGAGGATTGGAGCTCTGGTACCCATCTTGAAGCCATGAGGCAACCTCCACAAGCAGAGGATGGCAGGGAAGACAAACAGAAAGGTCATGAGCGTCAACAACACCATAGGCCTGCACCCAACTGCCCTGCACACTCCAGCCATTCATCTGGGCACTGGAGTTACTTTCCTACTTAAGTCACGACTAGTCAGATAATTTGTCGCTTGTAGCTGATCACAGGTCTGTAATAACTGCAACAACACTAATAGCAAAATCGCAACAGAGACCTAATATTCAGTGAGGCAACCCTGAGGGTAGTGAATTCCAGTGGGCGATGGAGACGCTGGTACAGTGGTATGAGCTGGCATACGGCGATTTTTCTGCAGAGTCCAAGTGCAGGGCACAATGTCAGTTAGTCTTTGATTTGGTAGTTGCACACTGACTCAGCACGTCTCTGGGCTAGGCCCTGGGCAAGGGAGACACAGCTATGAAGGTGTCTGCTGTCAACTCCTCAGGAAAGCAGAAGGAGGTGCTCTCTAGAGCCGGAGGCTGTGGGACAAAGTGGGGAGGCCAGGGTCTTTGGGCCACACGTAGGCAGAGCCTTCCTGACCACAGACCCCCATCAGGAAGGTGCAGGAGAACAACAGGAAGAGAGAGATTGCCAGCAGGCCTGCTTGGCCCAGGCTTGCCGGCTGCCGGCAGGAGAGAGCATACACCTGAAGTCATGTGCTCCCTACCAGAATCTACCCTGCACATGTCACTCAGTGTGAATGACTGACTCTCAATGGACTCTGGCTGCCACCTCTGCCCCTGGCTGGTTGGAAGACATGCGTACCTTGAATGTGCTTTAGAACTTCTAAATGAGCTTTGGCTAGAAACTCAGAGTGTAATTAACTGAAAATGTGAGAATCCCATAGTTGGCTACAGCAATTGAAAGAGTTTTAAAGGAAAGCCACTCCTCTCCTGTGTCTTTAACGAGGGCAATTTTAATTAAACCACACTGAAGTCTGCAGTTCCACCTCTTTAATTTGATCAATTGTGATTCCTACAGCATGGAATCTCAGCTGAGCCAGAGACAGATCAAAATGTGCTTCAGCTCAGTGTGTGAGCACCGAGGTCCAGGTGACATGCAACCCCGAGTGCTCATTGGCTTTCAGCGTGGAGAGGGAGGGGTGTGGGAGGGTTAGCTGTCACATGATCAGGACAGGTGAGTGAAGACCTCAAGGAAACTTTCCTCCCAGGTGTAGGACGACCAGAGTATTTGGGAAAGCCATGGGAAGTACCAGTCAGTAAACTGTGGGTCACGCTCATTAGGTGACAGAGGGGAACACGCTGCCAGACCTGGGGCTCAGGATACCATGGGCCTGTCCCACCCCTCTCACTGGGCACAGACTGGAGCCATTGACCATCTTTGAGACTGTCCCAATGTCACCAAACAGAGACTGAGGAGCCACAGGGTGCTGTTCCCTGCCTTGTCCCTCCAGGTGACACCAGAATGCAGCTCTCTGGGTGGTGGCAAGACGCTCCTCCTACATGTGCCATTCATCATATATTTGTTCAAGAGTTCCTCCACCAAGAGCAAGAACCCTGGGGTGGTTCCAATGGTGGTCCCAAAAGATACACCCAGAACCAGATCCCTGTAACGCGTGAACATGACCTTATTTGGAAAAAGAGTCTTTACAGATGTAACTAATTTAAGTTTCCCAATATTAAAAAAAAAAAAAAAAAAATATATATATATATATATATATTGGTTTTTTTATATATATATATATTGGTTTTCTGGTTGGCCCCTAAATCCTGTCACAAGTGACCCTAAAAGAAACAGGAGAGACATGCGTAGGAGGATGTCATGTGAAGACGGAGGCAGAGCCTGGAGAGAAGCTGCCACAAGCTTGGGGACACCAGGAAGTGGCAGGATGGCTTTTCTCTGGAGCAGCTGGAGGGAGGGCAGCCCAGGGACCTGGGTTTCAGACTTCTGGTCCGTGAAACTTGAGGAAAGCAAACTCTGCTCTGCAGCCCCTTGTCACAGCAGCTGCAGGAACTGACGGAGCCCCGCCCCGGGCTCTCCAGGGCCCCAGGGCTCTCTGAGCCATGTGCTGCTGCTGCTGAGGCGGAGTGGGGAAGACGGTGGCCTCCTGTGCTCCTGCAGACCCAGACACCCCGCCCCGTGGAAGTCATCTTCTGGGCCTCTGGCAGCAGCCAAAGCCGGCCCCGGAGGCCTGGGAGCCCTGGGAAGGCCGGGCTGGCCCGGGTGCACAGGATGGGCCATGTCTGGGAGAACCTTCTGCTAAGGAGCTGGCACGGGCACGGCACTGCGCAGGCAGGATGTCCTCTCTGGAAATTCAAAGGCCCTGGGCCGACAAGCAGGTCGTTCCAGCTCCACGCCGGAGCCCTCTCGAGGGTACACGGAAGGCAAAGCCGAGTCCTGGGCCTAGCTTGTGGTGGTAGCTCAGCAAATATTTGTTCAGCAGCCGTCTTCTCCTGGGTTATGTAACCCTACTTAAGGAAAAACCGTGTGTGCCCTTGGCACCTCACGCGGGGAACCAGACCAACCATCCAAGGCGGTAAGTCACCAAGCTTTACACTTTCAAAACACATAAAAGCAATTCTTAAAGAACATTCTCCACACTATTTTAAGTGTTTCATAAAGCCCCTGGTCCCTTTGCCAGCGTGTGGTGCGTCCTGAGCCGGAGGTTTCAACTTGGGTTCAGAGAGAGGTCCCCTGGGTCCTGCCTCTCCCCTGGAGCACATGTGAGAGCGGGCAAGTGGCCACTCTGGACATGGCCGGACCCCGAGGACCCAGCTCACAGTGGGAGGACTCTAAGCAGATCCCTTTCCACCTTGTGTTTTATTTATGGAGGGTTGTTCCCTGAGCAGAGGAAGCGAAAGATTAGATCATATTCCAGAATACTGTGTGAATTCCCAAGTCTGTTCAGAGGAACAAGAGGCCACAGCCAGGAGAACTGGATTAAAGCGATAAGCTTTCAAGAGTCTCCTACTGGAGAGACTGAGGCAGGAAGATGGCAAGTTCAAGACCAGCCTGGGCTCCTCAGTGATTGAGTGATTTAGAATAAAATAAGAAGGCAGGGAAGGTAGCTCAGTGGTGCAGCACCTGCCTGGTCTTCCCAAGGCTCTGAACTCAATCATTAGTACCCCCAACAGACAGAAAAATAATTAAATATTCTGGTGTCTGGTATTCGAATCTAATTGCCATGATGTAACTAATCCTTTCAACGATGCAACGTCTGGGCCATTGCAGGGTTTGGATGAGCGTCTCATGTCATGCCTGAAACCAGGGCTGAAGGGTGGGGGCATGCAGAGGAGAAAGAGGCAGCAGGAGGCCAGGAGTCTGCACCTGACCGCCTTCACTCGCCACCCTGCCCGCGATGCCCTTCCTCCTTCTTAAGGTATCCTTTGCTGTGTCACCAGTCCTGTGAAAGTTCCAGGGAGGAAATGTAATCAGGAATATGAAGTCATGAACCAGGCAAGAGCAGAATGTTTCATACACACAACTCCAATTTTTAAAACTATCTGGATCAAAGTAGGATTGCCCCAAACCTGACCCCTTAGGGTGTGCCCACTCAACTACATAACAGCTTCCTCCCACTTTCCTGCCACTTAGCAGAGGGACAGGGAGGAGTGTGACAACACCGTGGTGTTCTCATGGAGTGGCCCTGTGAGCTTATAGCAAAATGCACCCCTCTCCAGCCGACAGCCAAGGCAGTTTGGGAGAGAACAGCAGACTGTCCGTTTGAGAATAAACGCCAGGGTAGACAAAATCACAGCAGCTCCGAAAGACTGAAATGAAATAAAGCCCTAGCTCACGCAAATTTGGCCAATTATACTTTAGACAACTACTCCAGAAAAAATCTGTGAAGGATTTTGAAGTTTGAATTAGACCTTTAAAATGGATTCGAAGAATAGAAAAACAACCTACGTTTTAAATAATAGGGTGGGCGCCGTCGATTCAAACCTACTTGTTCGGGTCGGTCCATCAATGCAGACTCGTGAAGCACTGACTGGCAGATGCCATGCTGGGTGCTGGCTTCAGGGGTACACAGACACAGGGACACATTTCCTTGCCAACTTCTACCCTCTGTGACCCTGGTCCTGGGAGTCCATTCCTCACAGACAAGCTGTCCACGCTCTGGATTCTCCAGGCTGAGCAGCATATGCTGGGCACTGGTCTCTGGGAATACGGCCCTCTCTGTTGGATGCAGCCCCTCTCAGCCTACCTTTCCAGATACTAGGCTCACCTTGGACTACATGGGTGGCTCTCTCCCCCACATAATCCTGTTCAGGGTCACTTGAGTTACCTCTCCCATGGGGCACCCCAAGCAGAAGTGTCTGTGGGCCCCTCATTTATACCCACAGCAAACTGCCCACTTTATAATGTGTCCAGTTAGGACATCCATGGGACTGGCCCAGGGGGCCAATGGCAGCATCAGGCATCCTCTGGCCTCAGATTAATCCTGCCTCAAAAGTGCACCCTGCCAGTTCCTTTTATCTCTGAAAGAAGTGGTTTTCCAGAAAGTTTGTCTGTGTCCCCTATGTCCTTCACCCGTCTCCAGTTTTGCCCAATGAGTATGACAGGCAATGCAAGGATCAACAAGCCCAGCAAGGGATTTGGCAAGGGGAGAAATGGGTTGCAGGCAGATGGCAAAGTGAGAGTGTGTTGTTGATGCGAACACATGCACAAACCTGCACACACACCTGTGCGCATATGCACGTTGAATGCACCTCCCAGCGATGGTGACGCACAGAAGGGGGACCCAGGGACAGGGTATGGGGAGCTTGGGGCATTTTATTGTTACAACAGAATCATCTGACACTTTGTAAAGGAAAGAGGTCTCTTAAGGTCATGATTCTGTGGCTGCTGAGGCCTGCTGGATGCGTCCCAGTGTGTGGTGAAGTGGGAAAGAGGACCCCATACAGAGGGCACAGGAGAGCAGGTAGCCGGCCGGCTCATCAAGGTACCAGGCCTGCCGGTGTTGTCGCTCTGAGGTCTTGTCACCTCCCCATGCCTTATGGCGTCCAGCACCCTCAACACCTGCACAGTGAAGCGGGAGGGGTGACGTACGCAGTGAGGAAGAACTTACAGGAAGTCGGCAGCAATCAAACTCTGGAGTAGACAGGCTCGTGTGCCAGGCGGGCAGTGCTGCGGAACCCCGCGGAGCGAGTCGGGAGGAGGGGCTTGTCCCTGAGTGGCCGTGGACGTCCCCTGCGCAGGCGCGTTTCCGAGAACTCTCTGCAAAAGCACCTCCCTTCCAACAGGTGAAACCCCCCTCCGGGCAAAGCAGGGGTGTGGCGGTGGAGCGGCATCACACAACCTCTTCTGTAGCTCACTGCACGGTGACATCCAAAAGTTAGGTGCAGGCGCTTCAGACCCTGGGCTCCACCGACTGCCACAGATCTGCAGTAGCACTGCTCCCTTCCTCCTCTGCACCGGAAGCCCCTTGGCACAGTGAGGTGCAGGGTTGTCCCCAAGAGAAGGCACCGTAGTGCCTTGAGGAAGCTTCTGAACTCACGTTGCTCTTGCTCGTGGCAGATGCAATCGGTGACATGTTCTGCATCTACTGTGCATGCGTGGGACGAGCGGGGGACGAGGCGAGCCTGGCTTCTTCCTGCCGGGGTGCACTCCTCCCCGCACCTGTGCAGCTCCGTGGGGTAGCTTAGGATGGCCCCTCTGCCAGCATCCGCTGGGCTGGCTCTCCCGTGAAACTGTTAGCTCAGGCTGGTGTCGCAGGCTAGATGTCCCAATGCAGGGAAGCCGTGCAGAAAGGACCTCGTCCTTAGCAACAGCCACCATAATGGGGGTCACCCTGTCCGAGAGCACTGTGCTGCCAGCATCTCTGCCATTCCAGATTTCTGTGTGACGATCAACACTTCATAAAGCAAACAACCAAATGTTATAAAATTTTGTAATAAAGGACATGGCTACCGGCTCCACAAATCTATGAAAAACCCACTGGATCTGACCTTGGGAAGGTCATTTCATTCACAGTGTTTCACAAACAATAAAAGCGTTCTGCATAACAATCAGCTGGAGATAATAAAATCCAATCCTAACAGTGAATATGATTTTTCAAATTCACAATTAAGCACAAAACCCTTTGTTCAAGCAAAACTTCTCTGGAATTCAATGCCTAAGGTGAGAAAAGTGTAGCTGTTCTACCTGAGGGATGAGGAAGCCTACCTGCAAAGCCTCCCCAGAACCCCCACAGCGTGGAGCCTGTTCCCATGTTCCCATGGGAGGACCCGGGCTCCAGGACAGGCAGCAGGTGGAGCAGTCAGGTGGGAAGCCAGGTCTGACTCCCAACCTGGGGCTCGCTCTTCACCCCCATGCACGTGAACTCAGGGGATGTGCAGATTCTGTGCACGGATACTGCATTACCGCTGGGCTTCAGTCCACAGCGCCCATGTGAACCAGCTTCATGATACTCGCTGGCAACTCCTTTTCAGCCACCAGTGGCGACTCCTCAACATCTGGGAAACAGGGTCCACGCTCATTACTCCGACGCTGAAGTCCACACTGCTCGTCCTCAGCGGCCCTTCCTGCATCCTTTGATTGGCTGTCCTGCAGCCTCTCCAGTGCCCTCCCAGGTTCCCAGGACTTGCCCAAGACTACGATGCCCTCTTCACTCAGGATCTCCTCCATCCACCCAAGTCGCCCTTCAAAGCCAGCGATGGTGTCCTTGCACTCTCTCCTTCCCGACAGCATTCATTACTGACCCTCGGACGCAGCATCAGTCGGGCAGATTCTTGTTAGGTGACGGCTCAGACGCCAAGTATGTGGACAGAGAGAAGTTAGAATGAAGGACTTTGAGCTAGGTTTTGTTAGGGGATGAATCAAGATCCCCTGGAATCCACATGTGGAAGTCCTAATCTAGTAGCTCAGAGGGCCACCTAATCTGGGAACTGGCTCGTCACAGTGTAATTATTTATGTATGATGTTGTTATCTTGGAAGAGGGTGGCCCTGGTCAGGTGTGGCCAGTGCTCTTATAAGAAGAGTATATGTGGGCACAGACAGTACCCAGGGAGAATATCACCTGCAGATATGGGCAGGGCTCGGGCGGCGAGTCTCCAAACCAAGGAACATGAGGCCAGGCAAACACCAAAACCAGGGCAGAGAGGCCTGGGGCAGATCCTCCCTCAGAACCCCGAAAAGAGCCAGCTCAACTGGTGCTGCCTGGCCTCCAGCCTCCAGCCTCCACCCTCCAGACTGAGAGACGATGACTCAGTTGCTTAAGCTGCCCTGTTTGTGGTGCTGAGTTAGGCTGCCCTCGCTAGCCAAGGCAGCGCAAGGAGAGCTTCACAAGCTCGAGGGGAGGACTGGGCACCAAGCACTGGGAAGAGAAATGCAGAAAGCAGAGGCAGAAGGGAAAGAGGAGCTCACAGAGCTGAGCCCCAGGCTCCGAGGCAGCGACTCTGCTGGACTGGGCCAGGCCTTTCTGAGGGAACCGGACATTCTGATCCCTGTGCTGGGAACCTGGACAACAGGACCAGGGGCTGCTGCTGGTGCAAGCGGTGTCCTGCTCAGGCTGAGCAGGGCAGGGAGCCACCCCAGGGGAGCCGAACTGCTTTCTCCTCCGCAGGCTCTCTCTGGTGACAAGGTGGCTCGCTCAGAGAGGAGGAGGCAGCTCAGAGCCCCAGCATCACAGAGAGGAATGCAGGTGGGGCAGTTCGACAAAAATGCCGTGACTGGCATCTGTCCTAGCACTTATTTCTGCAGTGTAGAATAATTCAGTTTCTGCATGTATTGCACTTAACTGCCCGATTTAGACCCTGAGATACTTAGACGGCTGCTTGATTTACCTTAGCTTCCCCTCAGCAAAACATACTGTCCATTGCTTATAGTGGGTCTCACTACAGGCTTCAGAGAATAAAAGAATAAATGGGAAGGAGGGAGGGAGCAAGGGAGAGAAGGAGTAAGACCGTCAGGAGCTGGCAGCAGCTAAGTGGCAGTCTGGCCCCAGTGGCACGAGCAGCTGGCCCTGTAAGAGCATGGAGCCGGGGCTCTGGGGGTTTGGGAGGAGAGGGCTACATCAGATCAACAAGCCCCTTTGCCCTGGCCCAGCACGCAGATTGTTGAACCAGGTGCCAAGGTTCTAATCCTGGATTTATTGCACACTTGCTGAGCGACCTTAGACAAACCACTTAACTCAACCCTAGAGATAATGTCACAAAGTCTTCAGCTTGTAAAATGATTGCGGATCCTTGGTTCCCCCACCCTGCATCAGCACTGTAGTGGTGACACCTGGGCTGGCACTGACACGCAGCTGCTGATCAAAGACAAGAGTAGACTCCAGTTGTCTCTTTTTCTGGCAATTCTTTTCACCAAGCCAAGCCTAATACACATGCAGTGAGCCTGGGCCTGGGCACCGGGTGGATCCTCATGACAGATAGAATGGCAGCAGGTTCCTCTTTTGCAAATCTTAGGAAAGGACTTAATTGGTAGCTTAGAGATTTTCACGATATTGCAGTTGGCACATCTACTGCAAGAAACAGGGTCTACACAACAGCTTCTATGGTCTACAGATCCACCCTTCCTGCTGGGACAAGATGGGAGTCAACAGGGAAGAGGCTGCCCTTGCTTGATGCCAGGTGATAGTCACTTCCCCAAGTGTGCTTCCTTCAAATCTAGGGTGTGCAAACCATATGAACACAGGTGTTCTATAGTTGAACAGACCATATAGGGTGGCAAGCTTAGCCTTTGATAATAATCATTGTTAAAATGTTTTAATGTGTAGAATAATATAATCCTACCAAAGAGCATAGACATGGCCTTGTTTTGGTTTAACCCTGAAGAGGGTGAACACCAGAGCTTTTTCCTAGACCTTGTGCCTCACAGCTGAAGGTACACTGCAGTGCCAGAAGTGACATGGGTCCCACTGATGAACTCATGTGTCACCTGGGTTAGAAGGAGTACAGGTGGACATGGGAGGTGTCAGGGCTGAGTCATGCCCCCCAGGAACTCATGCACTGAAGCTCTCCCTAGCCTTTAGTACCTCAAAATGGGACAGAATCTTGAGATAAGGCCTTCAAGAATCAGGCTTATAAGAATCAGGCTTATAAGATGTGTCCTAACCCAATGACTGGCATTCCCATAAGAGAAGGAGTTTGGGACAAAGAGAGATGCCAGGGAGGGCCTTGCATGGAGGAAAGACCACGTGAGAATGGAGAGAGAAGGTGAATGCCACGCACAGGGACCTCCGAAGAAACCAGCCTACCCAACACTTAGGTTTTGGACCTTGAGTCTCCAGGACTGGGAGGCTATAAATTGTTGTTAAAGCCACCAGTGTGAGGTACCCTGTTATGGTGGTCCTAGTAACCTGATACCTATGGGCAGGGTTCCAAAGCCTTCTTCAGGCCTGCTACTGCCATCAGCAGCAACTGGAGAGGAGCAACTTTGATAAGAGGGAAGGAAGTAGCCCCCCACCCCAAAGGGCCACTGGAAGGGAAGCCCTTCCCTCAAATCATCCAGAGTATAATCTCCCTAAGGAGGGTGGGTTGAGGCACTGATGGCCCCTTATTAAAATGTTAAGTGCTCCCAGTGCAGGGGATTAACTCCACCCATCTCCGTCAATTAACAAAAATCCTGGATCGAATTAGAAGCTCTGATTTGCCTGCTGTTCCCTCAGTTATTCCCAGGAGAGTGGACCCCAGGTCTTCTGGATTTCCACTGTAAGATGCAGAGAGCCCCTCCATCTGGAGCAGGTGGCACCGAAGACATCTCTGCAGTTGGTGGTCAGAAGGGCTCGGGAGGACACCTAGGAGACAGGCAGGACAGGGAAGGGAAGCTTCCCACCTGCAAACTTGGCCTAGACTGGCTTCCTGCTGGGCTGCCGTGTCATGTCTGTGGACCACCTGGCCCTGGAGCGTGCCTTCCTCTTCCTCTCGCCCTCTCTCCCAGGCTCTTTCCACCTCACACACATGCACACGCGCACACACACAGTCTCCCAGAGTTGTATGCGATCCAGAATCAGGAGACCTGAAGTCCCCAAGCACTGCATCTGGCACTGGAAATGAGATACGGAACCGGGGGTACCGCAGTCAGTAACTCCACACTGCGCAGCAGCTCTGGAGGTGACCCTGGTGGCAACTCCCTGAGAGGCCAGTCAGAGCAAGAGCAGGTCAAAGACGCCTGCCTCAGGGAAGATGCTGTTTTCTCCTTGGCTCCATTTCATATCCCACATCTTCTTTTTTTTTTTTTTTTTTCTTGTAACAACAGTATTGAGAAATGCTTGGAGACCCTAGGTGTCTTCAAAACTTTCAGAAACTTTTCCCTGAAATTCCAAAATGTGTGCTAACCTTTGAGACATTCATAAGTTTGACATTTTTGTTGAGCTGATGTCCCTAATGTCTGATGAACAGATATTAACCTATCGACCCACGATGTTCGGTGTGTACATCCCCTAGAATCTGGAATGCATTAAACTTTCTCCTTAGGATGTATTGTGTGGGCATATTTTTGTTGATAGATTTTTAAAGGGATTTCTAGTAGGTAGACTTTTATCTTTAATAATATACGTGGTTGGAGGGCTGATATGAAGTCATGGGAGATAGAACACTGGTCTAAATTTCAAACATTTTTGGAAGCTTCAAACATAAATATGCCATTTAGAGTTTTTCCATTCTACCATCCCACACATATCATTTCCTTTGAGGGTTTTACTAGGAAATCATCTTTGGATTTGCTCAGATCTGAGAAATGTATTATCAATCCTAAGCTATTATCTCACATCCTCTCTGGTTGTTACTGTCAGTTGTTATTTGGAGGAATATGTGAAGTAAATTCATAAACAAGCTTTAAAAATGTATTCATGTAAATCTGGTTCTTTGGAAGAAATATACTACATAACCGTAATTCAATGTGATTGAGTTTATAATTTAACCACTCTTGATTGTTAGAGCATCAATTTCAAAATGCACAAAAATCAGGGATTGTAAAGAGAAACCAAAAATTAATAACTCTTCTCCAGTGTGGTCTTTATTCTATAGGCCCATTCCTACTTGACTGGACACAATATTTATAATATTTAATATTTATGTGATAAGTGCCATGCCTGGAAATTGTTTGATGAATAAATGCTAATGGAAATGACAGTAAGAGTCAGTCGTGTCGATTTGAGATGTCCTTTTTTCAGTGAGACCTGGACCTCACAGTGCATTTCCTGGCTGAGTCTCCCTCACAAGGGGATGGAGAAGGAAGAGATCCTCTGCTTCTACAGCAATGGCCCAGGACAGTGGGAAACAGGGCGGGAGTTCCAGGCAGGCTCACTCTTCCCTCAACCAGGTCCTGCAACAGGTGCAACAACTGCTGGCATTACCTAGGGACAACCTGGGAGTCTCCCGGGAAGGATGGCATGGTCAGGCATGGTTTTTTCTTGCTTTCGGAAACAGGAGGAAATGGAATTGTTCCACACATTAGGGATTAAAAGTTAGGGTCAAAGTCTGGTCTATGCTAGCTTCCATTTCCATAAGGTTTGATACGCATCAGATGGATTTCCAGGAACCAGTGTGGATACCTCAGGTGCCCAGAGGAACTGAGCTGAAAGAACACAGGAAGACCCCTGGACCTCAGCAGGTGACTGCAGGATTCTGAAGGATGTGCCTCTTCATTGTAAATACTAATCGTAAGTTGAGTCCTCTAACAGAAAATGCTCTTGTTTTGCTAGAAGAAAAAAAAAATCACTGAAAGCAACAGGAAACAATTTTTAAAAACAAACTAGACTTGCAAGACAAAAAGAGGACACTACTTTGCAGAGGGACACGTGTGCAGAGGAAAGAGGACCTTTTGTCTGCACAGCGCAGTACCCTTGCACGTCCAGCGAGTTAAGATACAGACCTCAGCATACCTACTTTTAAACTGCAACGTCCTTCTAACAGAAGTTCTTATCAGAGGTCTGCTTGGTACTTGGCAAACAAGACATTCTACCTTTTAAACAAATAATTCATTAGGTAATTAAATTCAAGTGAGATTACTCTAATTAAATATACACTGCTGTTGAATCATAATTTCTATGTGGCCTAGTTAAAGATGAACAATCTCTTATTCCCAACAAAAAAGAAAGCTTTAAGAGGATTCCCTGGTGACTGGAGGAATAGATTTACATGCACTCCACAGAGGTCGTTTCAAGAAGGAAGAGACAGTCAACCAGGGCTGGGGCTGCCTGGCCTGGCTGGAAATTCCCGAGTAAGTTCGGGCTTGCGCTGGTTAATGTTAGTGGCACCACGCAGGATGTCACAGGGCTCTTCTGTGGGCTCCAGGTCGCCTGCCAGTGAATACTACCGCACCAGGTCTCTGGGGCTGCACGCTCCGGAGGGAAGGGGTCCCAGGACGGTCGCTGGCCCTGGGACAACCAGGATTTGTGGAGAACGAAAAGTCACTTTGTCCTGGACACCATGCTCTGCCTGACTCCCTCTAATGGCATTAGGGGCGGCATCCACGATGGCGCTCCGGGCGCTGAAGTCCCCGCTGGCTTTGATCCGAGGCTGTGGCTGCTGAGAGAGCTGACAGTCGGCGTGGCAGCCCGCTTTCATTTGTCAGACACGCGTTTGCCAGTGTACGGAGCAGGCAGCGACACCTGTACTGCAGGAATTTACATGGCCTTGCTCTGGGATGGCATTGATTTGGGACGGGTGAAATACAAACACAAACTAATTAAAAACTGCATAATGGAGCCCTACAGGAACACGGCAGAAAAACAAATAAATACAAGTGCAGCTGGCGCGGCGATTGTGCCTCTGCCCCCGAGCAGCCGTCTGGTGACATCAAATTATAAACCCTGAAAGCCCTCACACTGTCGCTGTTGATCATTTTGGAGGAATAATGGAGATGATCTGGTTAATTACCAGATTTATAAAATATTTACGTGTGTGCACACGCATGTAATTCACTTTCTCCAACCCTCGGGGAGGCGACTTCATGACACTCAAGGCCGGCCCCTGTGAGCTGTTCCTCCGTGGGAAACCCGGGCCCCGCTCGGGAGACTTCGGGCTCTGGCCCCGTTGGCCCGCAGCTTCCCGGGAGCAACGCCCTACGCCACTCAGGGTGGCTCCGCACCGCTCTGACTGCGGTGCGGGCGGTGCAGGACGCGGCTCTGAATCCTGGCGGTGGCGCGTCCTTGGCTCCCTGGCGCTTCCTTCCAGGATCTCCCTGGAGTTACTGGGCTCCAACTCTTACCGCCAGCCTGACTGGCTCCTTCAGCAGTGCACGGTCGGCCGGACGCCAGGTCCCTGCAGCCTCGCGCTCTCAAGGCGCACTCTGCCTGGGACTTTGGTCCGGGGTCACCAGGGGCGTCCCCGGACCCCGAGTGGGCACGGTTGGCGCAGCAAGAGAACACAGGCCTGGCACCCAGGAGTGGGGCCTAGGGGACCTGCGGACGCCGCACTGGGTGGGGATCTGGGATCCGCCTGTAAGTGGGAGTCCAGCTTCTTCTGCTGTAGCGGGTCTCTGCCTCTTTCCGCGGACTGCCTGATGCTCTTCCCGCTGTCAACGAGTGAAATGGCATCCCGGCATCTGCTGGAGAAAGGTGCAAAGCCCCAAAGAGTGTTTAATATGACTCTTACATCAGGGCGCACTTGTTGGTGGGGGGGCTGACCGGGTCCGTGCGATACGCGGTATATGTCAAGTCAGGCCGCCCAGCCCCAACACCTAGCCACCGCGCGGCTCAGCAGCCCCGCCGTCCCTAGAGCAAAGAATGGCGGGAGACCAGGACCCAGGCGCCGCCCTCGCATCTCTGGGACTGGTCTGCGACGCCAGGTCCTGGCGCCAGAGGCGGTTTCCAAAGACTGCTCCGGAGCGAAGCACACGAACTTCCCCTTCTGCGCCAAAGACTCGGGACAGCAGAGCCTCGAAAGCAATGGAAAAATAATCAGAAGAAATGAAATTGTAAATGAGGGCGCCCTGGGGTTTCTCTACTCTCATCCTGAGGTCCACAGCGCCTTGGGGGTGGCTGGGAACAGTACTGAAGATTCAGCTTGGCTGAGGGGTTGGGGGAAGAGCAAAAGGAAGCCTGTTCTCCGAAGTGGGGATGTTTTCTTTCATTTGCAAAATGGTACCAAACAAACAGGTACACTTGCCATTGAGCTTTAAAACCTGATTAAAAATTCACTTGGCTCACAGGTACATTGTTAGCCACCTCATCCCAAACACTACCTCCGCCTCTGCCACAGAGGCCTATTCTAAGCCCTCTGGTGCCAAGTGCAGTGCGCTTGCTCTGCACACACACCCAGAGGCCCATGTCGACCCTGGGCAGCGGTGTGCCCAGGGTCCTGGGGTCCCTGCTTGGGAGTCTTATTTCCCTGACATGGCTGAGCTTCATGCTGATGTGTGTCCCAAGGCATGCAGGCTCCCAGTCTGGACCCTGGACTCAAGCAACAGAGCTCAGATCCCACAGGCGATGCAGAGACCCCTGGGTCTGTGTGACTGCAGGGGTTTGACTCTGCCTCTGGCAAGCTGGAGGCTCAACAATTATAGAATGTGTCATCTCTGGCCAGGAGCAAGCCTCCTCAGAGGATGTGCCTGCCTGAGTCACCCTTCAGTAGGTGGGGACAGCATCTGAGGGTCAAGAAGCTGAGTTCCAATTTCCAACCCAGCACAGCACTGCTGACATCGGTTTTCAACAGTTGCCCCACAGAGTAGTCCCCAAATCCTCCCACCCACTGCACTGATGGGGAGCACTGGCTCTCCTCTTTTCTGCCACTTGCCTCTTGGGCCACCAGAGAGGCAGAACTAGCTAACCTCCTTGGGAAAAGTTCTGAATCCCTTTAAAAGGATATTCAAGTTAGGCCAATGGCTACCAGCCACTGTGTTCTTCTGGTATGGACATCAGAGGCCACCAAGCTCTGGGGCCTGGCACACACATTCCCATGCTATGGCATGTGTGTGGGAGGGGTGGGGTTCTCCTGGGTCTGCTGAGCCAGGAGGTTTTCTGCTTCCCCTCCTCTCCCCTTCTCTAATTGGAGAATTTGAAGGCAATTTTATTCCTCTTAATTTCCCTCTCTTTCCCTCTCTGTGGTTAGGTGCAAAGAGAAATAAGAGCGGGCCCACAAGGTTCTGCTGGTACCTCCTGGAAAAGGGATTTAAGCCCAGAGGACTGGGGTGCAGTCCATCTCTGGTCCTTGGGCAGAGAATAGGCCACAATGGAACCTTCTACACCTTTCTCAGGAATCTGTGGGTGCCAAGTAGTGTTCAGATGTGTTCCCAGAGAACTTTCCAAGCAGGGCCCAGCCAAGGTCTCCCACTTACCTTCAGATGTTTCCAAGAGCTTACCTGCATTGGATGCCTGATGTAGGTGATACACCCATAGCACAGAGGGATGGCTTTGTCAGGCTGGTTGAGGGTCAGGACAAAGCCACCACTGCTCCTTTCCAGTCCCCTCCCTTAGAGCTTTTAATGGTTATCTGAGACCTCTAACCAGGGTGTACTGTTGTGAGCAGGTGGGAAGGCGGTAATCAATCCATGCAGTCAAATCCTGGCACTAGGAAGTGTTTCTAGACTTAACATTCCACCTCATTCTCTGGGTCCTACAGGAAGGCTTATCTCACCTGTATTTACCTGTGGCCTTGAAATGTGACACTAGGTTTGCTAAACCAGGACAGTGGTATGGCTGGCCCATTTCTCACACAGTGATTCACTTGTATCCTTTTGATTTGCTTTGGGTATGGAGAGGGGGATGGGAATAAGAGATCTATCTCAGAGTTGGAAGTTGAGGGGATGGACCAGTGATTAGGAGGAACCTGCAGTTAAGGACTTCCCAGAGTTGCAGAGCCCAGTGCTAGCTGCTGGCCACCCAGAATCTGTGTCAAAGCTGGAGAGGAGGCCTGATGTTTGCTAGAGGTGGGAGTGGAGGTGTCTGGAGTGTGTAGGGACAGGCTGTCACGGGGAGGAACAGGAAGATCTGACTCAGAGTAGAAAAATTAAGCCCGATTTTGGAGCTGGTAATTAGTAATTACTATTATGCACCTTATTGTGTCTAATTATAGGAGGTAGCTTCGTGTCCTCAGGCCCGGGAAATGGAGCCTTCCTGAGGCTGTAGGATTCCCGGGTGCCTGGAAGCTCCCCCGCATCTCACAAGTCTCCAGGGGGAAGAGGAGGAGGGGGTCAGGCCTGCGTACTGGGTCCTGATGGCTCCAGTAACCAACAACACAACATGAACAGGATGGAGGCTTAGGGCTAGAGATTCATCTGGCAGTTTCCAACCGCCTAAGCCCAAACTCAGTCCTGAGTCGCAAATGAAACTCAGGAGGGATCCAGCAGGCGGTAACCTGGCGGCGGGGGGTGCACTCCGGGTCTTGCCGCCTTGTAGATAGTGGCGTGCAAAGTGGCCCCAGGAACAGGGGCTGGTACCTGGGCACTCTCAGTCCGCGCCACTTGGACCAAAGCCAGCGATAGCAGCTCGAAAGTGACCTGCCTGAGGGGCCTTCCCAGCACCCGGGGGCGAGGAGGGCCTTGCGCTCGGCTTCTGCTCCCGGGAGCGGCGCGGCCAGGCGAGGCGACCCAGAGTCACTCCCGAGCTTGCCGCGGCCCGCTGAGACGGCGGTCTCTTCCAGCGAGTCTGAGGATAGAAAGGGAAGGCGGAGACAGAAGGAAGACGCGGGGCCAGCGACCAGGCGACTGCCCTGTCTCGGTGCCGGCCGCGGCGCCGCCTCGGGTCGCGCGCTCCTCACAAGTTTACTTCCTGCCTCTCACACCTAGGAAGCAAACCAGGGCGTCCAGGCCGCGCCGGCCTCCAGCGGCCCGGGCAGGAGAGAGATGGGGGTGCTTCCTCCGGCTGCAGTGGTGCTTCCTCGGGGAAGAAAAGGCCCTCCCCTCCCCCTCCTCCCGCAGACCCCCCGCGCGGACTGCATCTTTCCCCCGGGCAGTGACTTCTCGGCTGGATTGCTCCTTCTCAAAGTTTTCACATTTGCAAAAGCCCGCAGAGCTCGGCCACTCCCTCTTTTCCAAGTACGAGGAGATCGACCATCAACCGAGGATGATCTGCTGATACCTAGAGGGGCCGCGGGACGCCGCGTCTTGCGTCGGAGGTGTATCGTCACGCGGATTCACCGGCGCGCGGACTCCCGGTGCACTTCTGCCAAAGACGTCCCGGGGAGGAAAGGCAGCACTAGGCTCAGAGGGGCCGCTGGACCCCGGCTGTCACCCTCCACCGGCTGCGGGCCTTTCTCCGCCGCCCCAGCGGTAGAAAAGCAGTTGCCGAGTTGTTTTTGTTAAAAAGGGGACACACCTCAGCTGCAAAACGGGGTGTCAGACAGCTGTAAACCCGTGTCGACAGGTTGTCAGACAGCCTCGGGAGCTGGTCCGGAAGGAGCCTGGAGCCTCCGGACCCCGACCCAGCGGCCCAGCAGCGCGCGCCCACCGCAGGAGGAGGTGGCCCGGCCGGCGCGGGGCACCACGTGCTCGCCGGGAGGGGCGGGAGCGGACGGTGAGGGCGGGCGGGAGGCAGGGAGGGGGCGGGAGGGGAGCCAGGGGCGGGGCCTGCGCTCAAGGGGATGCCAATCAAAGCATCAACTTCAAATTGTGTCTGAAAGCCCCGCCGCCGAGCGGAGGACGGCCGCCGCAGTCGGCGCGCGATCGCGGATCCGGGCGCAGCCGGGAGCCGGGCGCCGGAGAGCACCGGCCGAGGAAGAGCGACCGGCCCCCGCCCTCGGGCGGCCCGAGCGCGCCCGGCCCGCCGCCCGCTCCCCCCGCGCAGGTCCCCTCCAGTCCCCCGTTGGCCTCCGCTCCCTCCCCCTCCCTTTAATACTTGCCCGCCGCCGCTGCCGCCAAGTCCGCGGACATGTCCTTCCCGCAGCTGGGCTACCCGCAGTACCTGAGCGCCGCGGGGCCGGGTGCCTACGGCGGCGAGCGTCCAGGGGTGCTGGCTGCTGCGGCCGCCGCCGCCGCCGCCGCCTCGTCGGGCCGGCCCGGGGCGGCGGAGCTGGGAGCGGGAGCGGGCGCGGCCGCCGTCACCTCGGTGCTGGGTATGTACGCCGCGGCCGGACCTTACGCCGGCGCGCCCAACTACAGCGCCTTCCTGCCCTACGCCGCGGATCTCAGCCTCTTCTCGCAGATGGTGAGTGCGCCGGCCTCCTGCGCGGCCTCCTGAGCGGCCTCCTGCGCGCCCTCCTCGCCTTTGCCGGCCTCTAACCTCGGACCCGGCACCTTGGGCAAGGCAAACAAGGGTGTCTGACCCGCGGGAGGGACAGAGGACGCCTAGACCTGGCTCAGGCTGGGAGCGGGAAATGTTCTGCTGGCGGGTTACTAGTGGGCGGAGGCCGAGACCCCCAGGGACTGAGGAGGGCAGAGTCTCGGCCAGTAACCGCCCGGCCATCTCGGCCCGGGGAGGCGGAAGGCCCGAGCCAGGAAGGGGGTCGCGCGGGAGTAGAGGCCGCTGGAGCAGGCCGGGGATGAGCGGCCCGGCGCTGGAGGTCGGAAGGAAACTCGTCCCGTGCGGCCTGGGAGCCAGGACAGGCCCACGGGTCCCCGCCGCCTGGCCCAGTTTACCAGGACTCCCATCGACTGCCCGCAGGCCTCGCTCGCGCGGTCTCATCAGCTTTTGAACTGGGTCAAGAGGACTTGCTTTTCTCTGTTTGGCAGAGCCCAGATAGTTGTCTCAGTTAGCCAGAGGGAACCCTGTAAAGCTTAGAGTCCCTCAACATCATCCTAACAATAGACATCGGGAGGAATAGCGAGGTCCTTTAATGGCGTGTGTGCAAATTTAAGGTTAAAAAGACATAAAGTTGAAATAAATGTTGGCGCCTGAAACGCTGTTAGCTTCTACTTTTGTAAGTTGCCAAAGTTTTCATTTCATTTGTATCGAAAGCATTTAACTTCTCACGTTACATAATGAAGGATTAAAGAAAACAGTGTCCCTAGGCTTAAAATAAATGGTGTCCTCTCAGTCTTCTGTCCCAGTGGGTGTCAGATGGGGGAGGGGGCTGCAAATTTAATTCTCTGCAGGGGCATTGGCCAGTCGGTCCATCCAAATGAGCCATTTTCCTTGGTCTGACTGCAAGGTTGGAGCTCTTTAAACTTCAGGCTGCTCATGAATTGCGAGGTGGGTGCAGAGTCCAGGAGGCAGCCCCCTCCTGCGTTGCTGCGGGCTGAATAACACAATTTCCAGGCACCCCCAAATTATCCTCACTCCCGAAGAGGAGACCAGGACTAACTGCCCGCCAACTGTGCAGGAGCAAAGCAGCAGGCATGTTTTCCTGTAACTTTTCTTGTAGTTCCGAAAGAAAGCTTATTTCTCTGAAATCGGCCCCAGCGGCCTTTCAGATTGCTTCCTATCCAGAAAGATCAGCCCCCATTTTGTTCAGGCTGCGGGGATGCCGGGGAAGCGATGAGAGATTTACAAGGTGTCCTTTCAAAAAGAATTCCCAGCAGAGAGGAGGCCTAAATGTCTTCTTTACAATTACTACCAAAATACATTGAAAAGTGCAACCTATATTTTGCAAAGACTAAGCAAAAACGAATTCTGGCCACAGAAATCGTTTCTGTGTGGTCTCAATCACCTAAAGAATTAGTCAAAGAAATGTGCTCTTTACAACTTTCTAAGAGCCTGGAGTTCCTCCTCACTAATAGTAACTAGACGAAATCTTATGGAGGATGATAATCTTTTTACTGAAATTTTGAATACAGATGTGAGCTGTTTGGGAACCCCGCCTGTGTGTCTATGGGGGAGGGAGCTTGTGGGGAGGGCCTGCTTGCAGCGTGGTTCAGTGGGAAAGGGGAAGCTAGGTTTTTCCTTCCGTTGTTGTTTGTTTGTTTGTTTTGCTAAGGGAATAATATGTTTAAATGCTTCCACCAAGGTGTGTGCCTTACCTCCAGGTCTCCTGCTGATTTCTGGAAAGTAAGCCCAAACTCAAACCCCATTCTAGGCCTAGGTTTCCAAGCCATTAGGATTGGGTATTTGGAAGTCAAAAGATAAAATTGTGAGCAAACGTCTGTCTGGGCAATTTATGGTAATAATGAGGCCTAATGAGGTTGTTAGAAAGATAAAATGTTATTTACCAAAAAACCTGATGGGATAATTTGACTTGCTGTGTTTTACTACTGATGATAAAAAGAATATTGATTGCAAATAAATCACCGCCTCCAAATGCCTTGCAAACAGTTTGTGTTTGCTTGCTCCAGATCAAAGTCAAACTTAAGAGATAAAGTAACCGAGAAGAGGCCCAGGAAACTGAACCGGTTCCCCTCTTGCAGCCGCTGGCTCCAGGCCCCAGCGTTAATATTTTACTGGATAAGCCCTTCTTTTGTATTAAAAAAAAATGGTGTTTTTGTTATTGTTGTGGATGATGGCCAGGATTAAAATTTTAAATTACCTGTCACCACTACAGACCTCTAAGTGTGAGGGGATCATTCCATGCAGATTAATTTGGGAAGTAAAAGGAGTGTGCTTTCGTTTTAAACTGCGGGTGAATTTAGACCCGAAGAAAACCGTGATGGTTTATTTTGATTGACCCCTTCAGGGCGGAAGGGGGGGGGGAGCTTGAGTTCTGGGTCCTTCGCGTTTGGAGAAGCTGTTTCATGAGCCTAGTTAAAAGGTTTTCCCCTCTAGCTAGCATAAGATAAACTTGGAAATCCGGATTTCACAGTTGTTGGGGGACTGTGAGGGGGCCTAGGGAAATTCAAGGGGGCTATGGCTCTCTAGCTGCATTCTTCTAGAAATGCACGGTTTCTGTAAGTTTTTCTAGAGTGACAAAAACGATCTCTGTGATGGAAAGCGCAGCTCCCGGGCCAGTGCCCACTCCCCCCCCCCCCCCCCAGGAGTGGATTGGGGCCTTCTTGCGTTGGGAGCATACCCGGGCCCCGCGAAAGTCCAGCGGATCGGGCTCCTAGAAGGCCCTGGGGCTGTCGGGAGAGGCTGCTTCGACTTTCCCGGCTTCGGGGACTCACCTCTACTCCCTCTCTTTCTTTCTCTCTCCACCTCCTTCCTTTCTCTCCTCTTTTCGCTCTGCCATGGCTGCAGGGCTCGCAGTACGAACTCAAGGACAACCCTGGGGTGCATCCCGCCACCTTCGCAGCCCACACAGCACCAGCCTATTACCCCTACGGCCAATTCCAATACGGGGATCCCGGGCGGCCCAAGAACGCCACGCGCGAGAGCACCAGCACGCTCAAGGCCTGGCTGAACGAGCACCGCAAGAACCCCTACCCCACCAAGGGCGAGAAGATCATGCTGGCCATCATCACCAAGATGACCCTCACGCAGGTCTCCACCTGGTTCGCCAACGCGCGCAGGCGCCTCAAGAAGGAGAACAAGGTTACGTGGGGTGCGCGCAGCAAGGACCAGGAAGACGGTGCCCTCTTTGGCAGCGACACTGAGGGCGACCCCGAGAAAGCCGAGGACGACGAGGAGATAGACCTGGAGAGCATTGACATTGACAAGATCGACGAACACGACGGCGACCAGAGCAATGAGGACGAGGAGGACAAGGCAGAGGCGCCTCGAGCGCCCGCTGCTCCTGCTGCTCTCGCCCGGGATCAGGGCTCGCCGCTAGCAGCTGCCGACATGCTCAAGCCTCAAGACTCGCCCTTGGGTCTGGCCAAGGAGGTCCCAGAACCTGGAAGCACTCGCCTGCTGAGCCCTGGCGCCGCGGCAGTCGGCCTGCAGGGCGCGCCGCACAGCAAACCCAAGATCTGGTCACTGGCTGAGACAGCCACAAGCCCCGACGGCGCGCCCAAGGCGTCTCCGCCGCCGCCCGCGGGCCACCCGAGCGCCCACGGGCCTCCCACCGGCCCGCCGCTGCAACACCCCGCTTTTCTGCCTAGCCACGGACTGTACACCTGCCACATCGGCAAGTTCTCCAACTGGACCAACGGCGCGTTCCTAGCACAGGGCTCGCTGCTGAACATGCGCTCCTTCCTGGGCGTCGGGGCGCCCCACGCCGCGCCCCATGGGCCGCACCTGCCAGCGCCACCACCGCCACAGCCGCCCGTCACTGTTGCCACCGGAGCACTCCACGTCGACAAGGCCTCGGCGCATAGCAGCCCTGCGCTCCCAGGTACCAGCGCCTTGTCCACCCGAACTGAGGCTGGGAAAACAGATCCTGGAGAGGGAGGGGCAAGCCTGACGCGGGGGGTGGGGGGGTTAGGCCTGGGCCCTGGGGCTCAGGGGCTCTGGGGAGTGGGCTGTGATCTGCCCGGCACCAGCTCCTGCTAGGGGAGGGGAGGGAGTTTCCCTCCGCCAACCTGCCTGAGCAGGGGGCAGGAATGCGTGGGGAGGGAGCCCTCTAACCTTCGCTGCCCGCCCTGCCCCTCCCCCTCCGCGGGTCTCCCCTTCCTAACCTTCTGCCTCTTCCCCTCCCCGCAGAGAGAGACCTCATTCCTAGGCCGGATTCGCCCGCACAACCGTTAAAATCGCCCTTCCAGCCGGTACGCGAAAAGTGAGTGCGGTTTGCTTTTGCCCAGGGACCGGGTGGAGCTGGGGGGGCTTGTCTAGGTCGGGGCAGAGCGTGCGGGTAGGCTGTGGGGGTCGCCCATCACGGTAGCTCTGCTATCCGCCAGGCCGGCCGCGGACCAGCAAAGTAGATTTAGAGTTTCTCAGGAGCCGGGAGCCAGCGCGGGCTGCAGCCCCCACCCTGGGTTCTGCTGGTAGAAGCGGCGACGCGGTGGCGCAGCGTCCACCCACTGACATTGCTCCTGTCTTCTTTTGCCGTGTTTCCCATGCAGCTCGCTGGCCCCGCAGGAGGGAACGCCGCGGATCCTAGCAGCGCTCCCGTCCGCCTGATTAAGGGTCTTCTTTTACTTTTGCGGGGGGAGGGGGGAGGAGTTGGGAGGGAGGAGATGAGGGAGGAATTAAGACAAATATTTCAGACTGGTGTAAAGGACAAATATGACAACGACGTCAACGACTCTCATCCATCGCTTTCTGCAGAAAGGGGCTCGTCCAGCCTGAGCTCGCGACCCCGGTGGCCAGGCCTCTGCCTGCAGCTCCGGTGGCTGTCACCACGCTCGGGTTGATTATCCGATTCGGTAAATGACCCCACGTGCTTGTGTCTTCTTTTCTTTGTTTTTTTCTTTCTGTATATAGAGTGATTTCAGATTGTAAATAGCGCGTCAGCGAATTGGTCTAAATCATATATTTTTGTCTAATAAACTAAATGAAACGAAGC
Organism: Sciurus vulgaris; assembly: GCF_902686455.1. Classification (NCBI taxonomy): domain Eukaryota; kingdom Metazoa; phylum Chordata; class Mammalia; order Rodentia; family Sciuridae; genus Sciurus; species Sciurus vulgaris. The sequence goes on along the minus strand of NC_136466.1, from coordinate 170,284,830 downwards.
CGGACGCTCCTGCTGCAGTGTGTGGCTGTGCGTGTGCGCGCCTGGTGTGGGGGGGGGGTGGGCAGGATCCTGGGATCCTGGGCAGGGCTCCAGGGCCAGTGGCTTGTGGAGAGAGGATCCTGGGGGAGGGCCTGCTGAGAGCGTTCCCACTCTGAAGCCAGGGTCTCAAACAGGCATTTGTTGTGGTGGTTGAGTTTGTTAATATTGTCATTAGAACAGTTTCTTGTTGGCAGGTCAATTCTTTTCAACGCTTAGGCAAGCATTTATCTGGGGCACGTATTTCTTGGGACATAAATGAGTTCTATTTTACAGTTTATAAAGTGATTTTTTTAAGTGGGCAGAAATGGGGGTAAATGAAAGAATTTCGAAACACACCCTCGAAGGAGAAATTTGGATTAGAAATCAATTCATAGTCTGAACAGTGTCTCTTGGTGTAGGGTTGTCGTCTGCGTGGTGTATGAAAATAATCCGGTATGAAATATTGCTCCGAATGTATTTTTAATTTTTAAAAACTTTTTAGTTATCTGGTTAAACGTAACCTGGAGAACTTGGAAGACTCTTGTAAATTCCCCAGAGAGGCAGGCGGGAAGCGGTGCGGTTCTGGGGTTCTCTGGGACAGCGAGTGAGCCGGGCGTGGCGGCGGTGGAAGTCGAGGAAGACCGGAGGGGACTGGTCTGCCAGGGACGCCCCTTTAACCTCGTGCCCCGCCTGCGTCTCTTTGCCCTACAACGCGCACCGAGTGAGCCAAGAACAAATAATCCGCCAGATGCCGGGCCCGGCAGGGGAGGAGGCAGCTGGGAGAGACGAGGGGAAACAATGCGGGAAGGAGCTGGCCAGGGACGCGCGAGTGCAAGAGTGTCCTAGTTGCGGCACTCAGTCTGGGGGTCGCGCCACCCGCGCGTTGGGAGCAGCCCGAAAGGTGGTTCCCGGAACCCTGCGCAGGGGCTCTTGGGACGCAGGCGACTTGAATTCGTGAATCCTGAGAAAGCAGACATTTCAAACACTGCCTGCAAGGATGTGCACTGCGGAGAAACCCGCTTAGTGGGGAGAAGTGTGGGTCTTAACGTCGGGCACAGTCCCCACCCTGTCCCTGTCCACCTCCACCCTGAGCCTGCCCTGCGCCTCCCTCTTCCGCGCCCCTTCGAGACCCGCTAGCTCTCAGGCTTCGCGTAGCGATGGGCGCGGGGCCCACCGCGGCTGGGAAAGTCGGACAGGGTGTCTTCTAGGCCCATGGTGCCTCCGCTGCCGAGCTGCAGGGCACGTCTCCTCCAGCACGAGGAGACACCTCCCTACCGGCCGAACCCCACTCGCGGCGCCTGCGTTTCCCCAGCGCTCCTCCCTTGCCAGTCTTTTCAGAGCAAAGTGTCCGCGCCCCTAGGCTGGAAGAAAAGCCTCAGGGCCGAGGCGTTATAGTCGCTGCAGCGACGAGTGGACGGACGTGTGGGAGCGCGCGTCAGTGCGCGGGGGGAAGGGGTGGCCTGCAGCCCCGAGAGGAGCTGGGTCTCGCTGCCGAGTGGACCGCGGGGCCGGCCCGCTCAGGCTGCGGCCACCTTAGAGCAGTTTCTGTCTGAATGGACGTGCTCGAGGCGCCCTCTATGGTCGGAAAGCGGAATGGGGCCCTGACCCGCGATGATGTCGCTCTGGGGCGTGGCGCCAATCTGGGGGTGCTGGGCCCTCCGTGAGCACGAGTCTGGGTTTGGGGTGATGGGGTTTGTTCTGTATTTCTGGGGTCACGCGTGTGTTTGTGAGTGCGCGGGTGTGTTTTCGGGGCGGGGTTGGGGCTTGCTGAGTTGTCAGCTGGCATTCCAGAGCGTGGGCCCGGCTGTACACTGTAGGACTGCATTGTCCGTGTGGGGCCTGCCGAGTCAGAGAGGTATTTTTGGTCCAGCTTCTGGGCTGGGCCTCAAGGAGCCTCACAGTCCCCCAGAGGTCCTGAAACGTGCCTCCGATCTCCCCCTGACTGCAGAGGCCAAATGTGTCCTCTGTCCTTGGAGAGACAGCGCCTGACCTGAGCATCAGATGAGGAATGGCATTTCCAGCCCCACAGATTTACTTCTCAGGCAGACAAAATGTGCCGGGAGATCCTCTCTGGGTAATGGTGGGACTAGCAGGCAGATCCAGGTGGACTCCTGTGCTGCCACCCAGGCTCAATATTTTTATTTCCCTGAATCACACTGGATGGTCCATGCAGACGTCCACTGAAGGCCACCCAATTTTTCCATTCTCTTCTGTTTTGTATTGTTTTGATTTTTTCTGTGCAAGACATTTGGAACCTTGCTGATTCCTACCGGAGAGACTGGGACAGCATGTGGCTGCTGGTAGGAGTTCAGCTCACTGGACATAGTGGTCTGGAAGTTATGAAGGTCGTATGGATGGATCTTTCTGAGTGTCAAGTTTCCCATGTAAAGAAATCAGACTGCCAGACTCAGAATTATTTTTCTCCAATGAAAAGCAAGAAATAAATTTTTAATCAAGCCCTGAAAGACATTTTTCTCTTTTGTGAGCTATTTGTTTACATCTTTATTCACCACTGCATCATACAGGTATGGCGGGGCAAGCACTCCAGGTGCCCAGTGTTCCATCTCCTGAAAACTCCAGAGTGGACATGGAATGTGCAGAGGACACCTTTGCCTCTGAAGGGTGTGCCTGAGCAAAGGCGCTCCTGACCCTGTCCACGCTCCCCACCCCCACATGAACAGGTGGAGCGGCAGCAGCTCTGAGAGGGCAGCAGGGAGCAGAGACTGATCCCTAGAGGGAGCAGGCTAAGGCTTGTCCGTGGGACTGAGGCTCTAGTTTTAGGATCTCCTTCTGGGGAGAGGAGACCATGTCAGGACAGAGAATTGGAAGTATGCACGTGGAGGGAGGTCCAGAAGCCATTGCAGCCAGGGACACCTGCCCTGGTGACAGAAAGCGCACCAGGCCAGCCCGCTTAGCTCAGTTGGACTTGGGGAGCCCGGGAGTGGGCCTACCCTAAGGGCTGGCCTGCCACCGATCTCAGGTCTCCTGCTCCCAGCATGCTGCCCTTCCTGTTCCGAGCAGTTATATTCACCAGCACATTTATCTCGCCTGTGAAATGGAGAATTCATATTCCTATCTGAGAGACGCTGATGAGTGGGACACACACCTAGGGGTACCGCCTGATGAATCATGGGCTGTGACGTGTCAGTAAGTCCGGTGGATGGAACTCTGGCAGAGTGATGGAGACAAGGAGAGGGAGAGAGAAGACGGCAACAGTAGCACCCCAGTGCCTTGGGCCAGCTTCCCTGAAGGAGGAGGCCAGCCCTGGCCGCTCAGCTCTGGTCAAACCACCCCAGACCCTGCCCAAGCTGAGACACTCAGTCTCCCACTGCCCTTCTTCCTTTCTGGAGGGTGCAAGCAGGCAGCTGGGCTCACCTGGGCAAGCAGGATATGCCAGGGGGCTTCCTGGTAGAGACTGGGGTTTTGTGGACACTGATTTGGGAAATTTGGAATCTGAAATGTGCTCCTGAAAGTACCAGTTTGCCTGTATGATTGCAAATGACTAGAAAAGGAGGGACGGAAGCCATGCCCAGAGGGTCACTTGCAGGACTGGGTAGGGGATCAGCAGGCATTGAGATCTGGGGATCAAGGCCAGACAAACCTCCAGCTGTCTCTGGTCACATTGTAGAATGGATCACTGTGACAGGAGTCAGTCAGGCTCTGGAACCTCCTGGGACAGGAGGGGAGCTTTGGAGTGTCCCACACTGAGAATGAGCATGCAGCTGGTAGCCAGTGACTATCGTGGCCTATGGAGAGTCCTGACATCTCCCTGGTCCTGAGGCAAGAATGTGGCTCCACGTGTGGAGGGCTTGCATGGGAGGGTTGGCCCTGGGAAGGGAGCATAAACAGAGCAGAGCACATCCACCTTGGGGGTTCCCTGAACTCCACTGTTTAGGTTTGGGATAAGGAGATACCTGGAGAGAGCAAGGCCCATCCCCAAGGTGCCCTGTGGCCCATGCCCATCTGAGAACTTTCTGGGCTAAGGCTGACCAACCCAGTGCATCTAGCGTGCATCCGCTCACAGCCCTGTTCTGCTGGGGAAGGAGTTTTCAGATCTCAAGAGCACCCTGCTGAGCTGGCTGCTCTAATTATGGCTCCTGAGCTGAAAGGCCTTCAAAGGTCATCCTGTGGGGCTGCTGGCAGCCTTTGTGCCCATGAACTGGTGGCTAGTTGCAGATCTCCTGCCTTAGCTGGATAACGGTGTCTGAAAGGGAGCCCTGTCCAGAGGGACCACATGCTTGGGGAGGCTGGGTCCCCGGTCAGCATGGCAAGCACTCAGCCTCCTGTCTTTAGGGCCTCAAGAAAATGTTTGTTTCTTTTCCAATAAAAAGGTAATTTTTAGATCCAAAAAAAGTGTTAATATAATATTATCATTTATCTTTATACCCAGTCACAGAACATAATTTTTAAAAATTACTTTCAATGGAGGAAAGGGGCCTTGAAGGTGGACTACCTGAGGCCTGCGAAGTTCACCTGGTGAAGCAGGTTCCAGGAGGTCCCTTGTGTGGCCTCAATTCCTGGAGTGTCCTAAATGGAGAAACAGAGAAGAGTGGTCACCCTGAGACCTTGTGGGCAGTGGGGAGCAAGATGTGAGCTGAGTGATGTCTTCTCCCCAGCCAGGACCCCAGGGCTAGACTGCTTTGAAAGACCCCAGGCTGTTGCTCTGACCCGTGACCACAAAGCAGGCATCCGAGAGCCCCGCAGCCTGCCGCTCCGGCACCACTCCTGACTAGTTTACCTGCTGGAAAGGAAAGGTGGACCTTCTGCAGGCAGCAAGGAAGCTGGGGCCTCGACTGTATGGTGGTAGAGGCTAAGTAGTCACCCTCTGCCTCCCCTTTGGGCGAGGCCCGAGTGGCAGGCCTCTCTGCGGTGCCTGCTGTTTGGCTCCAGAGATACCCCCGTGTCTCTGACTGTCCTGAGCTACTGTCTGTGCACCATGGCCAGGCTGCAGCGGGACCCACAGGCACACAGCCCCACCACCCACAAGGGCTGGTACTTGGTGGCAGAATGAATTATAATTATAATACTTACAATTCCGATATTTAATCTCTTAGTTTAATTCCCAGCCGGCTGCGCTCCATTTCTCTACTGTGTGTCGTGATCTGTAAGCCCGGAAGGTCAGGAGGTGTTGACACTGCAGTAGCTGTAACAATACCAAGTAAGCCCTCCCCACCTGGGTCTCAGGCTTGTCGCTTTCAGTCTTGGTGGCTGTCTCCTGTCTCTTCTCTTTGCTTGTTTGTTTGCTTGTCTGGGCTGTAGCTTTGCTTGTTAGTGAAATTTAAACGTATGCTTAATTGCCAGTTCCTTGGATAGTTGCAGCAATGACTGGAAATATTAAATACATCTGTGAGATGGTGGGCAAGAGAAATTAAAAAGGTGCTTGCTGCACTGAATGCTAAAAAGATCTCACAATGAAGTGATTAACATTTTTATGAATAAAATTAATCACGCATTAACTCTGCAGCACAGTACATCTGAAAGCCAAATGTGGCCGGCAGCCCCTACTCATGCCCAAGAACTTTGTAGGCCCCTGCGCCCCACAGCAAGAGCTGGGCCACCAGGGACTTCAGAACCCATGAGGGTCAACTCAGTAGTAGATTCTAAATTTCAGGGACCAAAACAAGAAGACCAAATTCCAGGGCAGGCACCCCACACGGCCGTGGACGGCATGTTAAGAAGCCGCTGGGTTTGGTTCTCCTTTAAACGAACTCTCAGTCACCCGGAGCCTTTCCATCCTCAGACATGCACCTGGACCCGGTGCACCTAGGTGAAGGAGGGCGTAGGAAGGTGACGGGGGAGGGAGGCCGGCACCCTGCCCAGCGTGGCACTGTGGCCCTTTCTGACCCTCAGCCGGCCTCTGCGGCAGAGCTGGTCAGATTGGAACACGAGCCTTCTGCGTTATTAAAATTTCCACTTTCCCAGATAATGAAGTGTGATTTCTCCCCTCGGCTCCCCTTCTGCTGGCTTTCTAATCTCTGGCCACCGTGGCTCGGGGACCACTGCAGCGGGCTGTACAAAGCCGGCGGCGGCATCTGAAGTGTCCCTCCTCGGCGGTGGCAGTGGAGCGCCGCCTTTGCATCCTGTTGACGCTCCCTCCCGCGTGCAGCCGCAGGTGAAATCAAAGCGGCCTTCCTCCGCTCCGCCTTATTCTTCACTGCTGTGGAGAATCTCTCCGAGCTCCGTGAACCAATAAAACAACGGTCCTGTTTGAGTTGATATATTAATATTTACTGAGGATTTGCAAGGTCGGGGCTAAATGTCAGCAGATTGCTGGGGCAGTCCTGTGGGGAATAATTAAACAAATCTCACAGCGGTTCAGCTTCCTAACATCTTTATTAATCTTTTTTTTCTACCCTCCTGAAACAGTACATTGAAATATTGCTTTTGCAACCTTAGAGAAGAGTCAGAACAAGTTTAATAATAAAATACTGTTGGCGATGGTTGCTCCTGACAGTTTCTTGGACCCTTCCCTGGCAGATGTTAGAATGCAGAGAGGCTCTGATGTGTGAATTATCACCAAGCTGCTGATGCTCACCTGCCCCTCCATCAGATTTATCCTGACCAATTTGCCAAACACAATGGTATTGTTCCTGTGATTTGATCCTCATGCTGACGGTGCCCGGTGCCCGTGTGGTCCTCTCTGCTCACAAGGTGACTGCCTGCTGCCTGTTCCGGAGGCCGCCTTCTTTAACGTGATTACAGTGTGCACTTTACTACAAGTTTGACAATTCTCTTTAATAAGCTCCATAATTAGTGTTGGGATGCCTCATTACAAGCCATAGCCTGTAGCAGTCCTAGGCCAACCGCCCTCTGCAATCTGATTTATTTTTTATCAGGCAGCAGGAGCTGTCTGGAGTTTTTGTTTATATAATGGGGACCTGCATTAGGCCCCTAGTGTAAAAATACCACCAGGAAATTAATTGCTTCTGTGTGGATTCACCACAGATGTGTCCTGTGGATCAGAATGGTGTATTTTTGACTTTGCTCTCCTGTGGCGAGTTGTGAAAGAATAAAATGAAAGCCAGCCACACAAGCATCTCAGCGCCGTGTGGGTCTGTTCTGAGCAGTCGGAAGGATGGGACGAAGGAGGCCGCTCCAGGCGGGCGCTTCCGTGAGAGGTCCGTCCTCCCCTCATCAGTTCCTGGTTACCAGCTTGCATATGCTCTCTGTGGCTTATTGACCTCCTTGAAGAGGAATCTCCTCTTGCAGTAGCCAGGACTGGAATTTCAGTGGGCTTCTGACTGAAAATCCACTTATCTCCCAAATGGGGTGCCTGATCCCCCACACCCAACACCATGACCCCTGAGAGCTTCAGCAGAAAAGGGCCTGTCTCTCCGGGCCACCCCAGAGACTGGTCAGGAGGACATTGGGTAGCAGGCCTTCAGGATGGTCCTGTTGGGCTGTGTGTGTTTCAAGTGTCTCTATGCCATGTGGACCTGGCCACAGGCCTCTGCATTGCCCCCTGGGCAGAAAAGAAGCAGATGTCAATGTCTCCCTTCCTTTGCTCTTCCTGAGATCACCGACCCACCCCTAGGCTCTGATAAGGTCATGAACTACTCCAAGTTCATGAAGTAGTGTTTTTTGTATCTTGGGTATAGTACTTACCAGAGCATCCATGTTCTGTTTGGGGCACTGACCTGCCCCTGCTGTAGATGCTGTGTGGACAGATCAGCACCCTGATGATGCCCCTGTGTTCCCATCACCCTTTGTTTGCATTTCCTGAAGGAGACTCAGGGGCTTCTCTCTAGCAGTCCTTCCTTTGAGGCGCTGTGGCCAGCAGTCTGGTGTCCTTGCTCAGCACCATCTTCGGAGGGGTTTGCAAATTTAACCTCAGACAAGTCAGCAGACAGCACTTTGTTCTCAAAAGGAAAAAAGAATAATGACAAATGTAGCAATAATGATAGTGAAACATATGGAGCTGTGCGGGAAAGGCAGTGTGTGTAGAATACAAAGAACATACTGTTGTGACTCAGATGCTCCTGAAGAAGCATTAGGTGCTTTTGAATCACTGCCAAGAATAATTAGACACTAGAACTTATCAATTAGGATTTGCAGAGACCTACTGACGAGGTGATTCCAGTGGACCCTCTTGGAATTCCTTAACTTGCCGTACTGAGATGTCCTCAGTGCCAGTCAGTGCGAGCTCCTGAGTCAGGAAGGGTACCCAGAGGGGAGGGTGTGGCACCTGGCTTGGTAGCAGGGAGAACAGTGAAGGAGGGCCCTGGTGGGCCCCACCTTTTGCATTCAGATGCAGGCGGCCTAGTGTGCATGGGTTCAGGAGACCTGCTCAGGTTGGCATGAGGAGTCGGGGTGGGAGGAGGCCCAGAGCCGGGCTCCCCTTCCCGGTCTTGCGCCCTCTCTACTTCCTTCCCCATATACTTCTCACTGCCTTACCTCTTGGAGAAGGGGAAGAAGCCCCTTCAGAGAAACTTGTTCACTTGTTCAGCTTGTCTGTTGTCCTGCAGCCCCTTCCCCAGTTCACTTGGCCAGGGGTGGACTGGGGCCCAGGAAGGTGCGACTCAGACACGTGCTTTCTGAAGCCGAAGGTGGAGGCTGCTCTTGAGGAAGTGCTGCCTGGGTCCTGAGCTGCATTCAGCCACTTCCTGTTAAAGAGGCCACCTTTGGCAAGGGCCAGTGTCACCCTTGCAGGCTAACTGACACTTGAACTGGGGCTGGAATGTCTAACTGCGTTTCTGAACCAGGCGAATGAATCTTTAATGGTGGATATTTTTTGTGCTAGCCAGAGGGAGGGGTGCTCTGGGCATCCTGCAGCCCTCTGCGCCCTCTGGCCAGCCCCTTGGAGCAACACGAGACAGCAGACACTTCCATAACTGTGCAGAATTGTAGGGGGACAGCAGACCTGCAGGGGCGCGCCACTTGGCCCATGCAGCAGGACCGTCCACCAACTCCCTGGGGTAAGACAGGTGATAATATAATGCTACCTGGGCCCCAGGTAAGGTGAGAACTGAGGTGCACGGAGGTTCTGTTTGTCAAGCGGCCGCAGCAGCCTTTCTGGGCACTCTGATCTGGGGACAGTCCCATGCGTGGGTCTCCACTCACTCCTCACTCGGGAGTCTCTGCTTGTGCATATAGTTAACCTTTGCTGGTGCACTACGTCCTTTTTTTCCTGTTTACTATTCATGCAGTTGCTAATTCCAAAAGAAGGTGGCAGTTGTCCAAGACTTAGTTGAAAGAATAGGAGTTAGAGTTTCTCGGGAGTGACAGACTGAGGGTGCCTGATGGACAGCCCACACTGTACAGGGCAGCTCCAGTTTCAGTAATAATACAGTGGTTTAGAAACAGATAACAAAATGAGAGTGTAAGATGGAATCAGAGCTGAGCGCTGGATACGGGTCCCTGGAGGAAGGAAGGGCTAAGAAAGCAGAACTGGGAAGATGGTCCCAGGGAGAAAGCAGACAGGAAGGCCAGGAAGCCCCTGCACCACTTCCTTCCACCATTCGCAGGTAAACATAAAGAGAAAAGAATTTCTTAGCCACATTTGAAACTGGTTTCATCTATGGGACTGAAGTTCATTTTCTCTTGGGAAGTGTGCCTCAGTTCTAAGAAGGAAGATTTTTAACTTTTCTATTTTTGTTTGTTTATTGGTACTTGGGACTGAACCAAAGGGTGCTGAAGCACTCAGTCACACCTCAGTCCTTTATATATATATATATTTTTATTTTTTATTTTGAGACAGGGTCTCACCTCATTGTCCAGGCTGGCCTTGAACTTGAGATCCTCCTGCCTCAGCCCTGAGTCACTGGGATTACAGGCGTGGCCACCACATCCAGCTCAAGTAGGAAGATATTTTAAAACTTTAGTAAGGAAATCCCTAAAACTTCTCAGGCATCAAATACCTGTTAGAAGTAACAACAACAGAAACAAACATTTTAATAAGCTAAAAATAAACGAATCAGAAGCATGTGACTTTGATTTTCCCTGAAACACTTACTTAGTTTTGAACCCCAAACATTTTCATAAAGCTTTGGTTGTTCCAAGGCTGTGCTACACATAATTTTGAGGGACTGAATTCAGTGCATGTGTTTCTGATATGTTCACAGCTATCAGGTCCACTGTTCATCTGAATGCCTTTTGAGATGCAGGACCCCACCCACCAGGCTCTCTCAGGCCTGAGAGCTCTGTTTGCTTTTGGCAGCAGAGGGAATGTCTCAAAGTTGCTGGATCTTCTTGCCCTCGTGTTGCGTGTCACTGCAGATCTTTTAACACAGGCGTTTGGGAGCACCAAACCAATGAAAAGGGCTTCCCCAGCCGGTTGCATGTTCGTCTTGGAGAGAGAGCCACAGTGCTCGGGGGAGACTGCCCCACTTCCCCCTGCTCCCTTCAGCCTGTCATTCCAGGCCTGCCTCTGCCTTCTGAAGTGCTCAGACCCAGGTAAAGTTCCCTGAAGATTCTGCTGCTGGTCAGAGATTCCCAAACATGAGCTTTGCTTAGTGAGTCTAAGGTCAGTGCTGGGCCTGGGCGCTGGCCGCAGTCACCTGCGGACAGCGAAGGCCCACTCACAGGCTGTAGCGGTGCAGAGAGTTTGCAGAGTGTGACTTGAGCACGAGGAGCTGAGATGTGGTCTCAGGCCTGACTTGGAACAAGCACACTTGACCTTTATCGAGCAGTTGCTGGGCACCGGGCACCATTTGTAGTTCACATAGTGTCAGGACTGTTTTCATGTAACTTAAGGGACGATGGGGCTGGCAGAGGAGTCCCTTCAGAAGCCTGGGCTTCGTCCTGTGGCTGGAACACAGCGGACAGTGGAGAGGAGCCCGGCTCTTGTCCTGCCTTCCTGTAGCATGTATGTGACTGGTTCGTGGCTTCCTGTCTGAGGGCTTGCCGGCCAGGATGCTCTACTGTGCGGGCTTTGTATGCTGTGTGCCCACCTGGTAGAACTGCCTGCTCCCTGATGAACTTCTGAGGACCCTGCCATGGCTCTGCTAATTCCTGTGAATGGAGGTGGCCTTTTCCAAAGCCAATTTCTTTAAAAAAAACCTGGTTGCATTTTCTCCCTGTCACCAGTATGTAGTTCCATCTCTCTTTATGCCTGACTAGGACAGGCTGGCATAAGCGCCAGCCTTCTGTTTGGAGGAAGAAGACCCTGTTTTCCGTGGTGGCAGGCATCTGAGCTCCATGTACCACAGACCCTAAGAGCTTTCCTGGGCTGATCTTCCTGGCCTCCCTGTCTGTCCTCCACTGAGCTCTTCACACCTAATCGCCTTTCCCCATCTTCCACATGGACCATGGCCAGGCTAGGGTGGACAGGGAGACCCACAGCCTACCCATATGTATGCCTCTGAGTGTCACAGTGTGCCCTTTGCAGGTCATCCCCAACTAGTGTTAAGTCCAGAAGCCCTGCCAGCAGGTGCAGAGCAGATCTCTGCTTAAAGGGTTTTCCTTCTGTGGGTTGGTGAATGGACTGCACTTGACCTTCAAAACTGAAGGTCAAGAGCCCAGGTCTCTGCTTCCCAAGATACTCTGTCTGCAGGTCTCAGGGCTCAAGAGCCACTGGAAACAGCTCAGGCTTCCGGCAGACCCAGCAGAGCTGGAGACCTGTGCCCGTCCTGCTCTTCTTGAGACCACCTGTTCTTGCTCTCCTTACTTGTGAAATGGGAACGCCAATGCCATTGGACCACTATTTGAACCTCTCCTAAGAAGGCAAAATTTAAAAAATGTAGTCTTCTTCGCCCTTCTGCTAAGAGGCTGAGCAGACTCTGGCTCTGTGACACACTGCTTCCTCCTGTGCTAGAGGCTGAGCAGACTCTGGCTCTGTGACACACTGCTTCCTCCTGTGCTAGAGACAGGCAGACCTGATCTCCCGCTTCATTGTCGCGAGAACCCCACTTAACTCGTGGCTTCTGTGCCCCACTGTGGTATTCGCTGGGCCTGTGACTTGCAGGTGACACAACACTGAGATGGCACCCAGCCACGTGGCTCTCTCCTGGTTGAGGGAGCTGCCTGCTTCTCGGCACCCGCCTCTGGATTCTCGGTCCCCTGATTATCGGGCCACTGTCTGGAGATGTGCTCTGAAGGTGTTCCTTCCATGTCTCCAGCATGCCTCAGCAGGGTCTCCTGCTGGACGCCACATCTCGCACTCCACGCTCCACATCCTGGTCCTGCTTTTACTTTGAGTCTGTCACCTGCCTTCAGTGGGGCTTCCTGCTGCATGAGGGGTGGGAATACTTTGCTGATGGAATGAGGTGCCTGTCAGCAGAGGGTAAGGCCCGTGTGACTCCAGGCTAAGTGAGGGTCGGATGTCCCCCTTCTCTTGAGAAGCTGGGACTGCTTCAGTGGGTGGAGGGTAAGGGAGAAATCAGCTCTGTAGGAAGAATGTTCCCTCATGAGCCCTTCATCTGTGAAGGGTGTGAGGAATTCCCAGAAAGGGCAGGAGGCAGTATCCCAGGAGAGGTGGACACCAGGGGCCCGAGCTGGTGAGAGACGTTCTGTGCTGGACGAACGTGAGCTGCTGACATCTACGGCTTCCTCTGATCCTGAGTCTGTGAACTAGTGCCAGAAGCAGAGCTGTGGGCGGCCTAGGCTGTCACCTAGCTGCTCACGGGCATCCGCAAGCTACGCGTGTGTGCGTGTGTTTCTCTCACCCAGGTAAGTTTTAAGCAGGTGCTCCTTAGTCCTGGTATCCGAACCTGTCCTGAGGATGGGACCTAGAAATGCCACCAATTCCGGCTGTGAGTTCCATACAAAGCCAGTGGAACAAACGCCGGCCCCACCCGATAAACACTCAACCAGACATTGCAGGGATTGGGCCGAAGAGAAAGCCAAGGCCAGCGAGGTCTGGAAGGGCTCAGCCGCTGAGAGGCAAAAGGCGGAGGGACCAGTGTTGGCTGTTTTGTCTCTGTTTTCTGTTCCTTCCCCCGGCCAAACTTCCGCTGGCTTCTCAGACTCCAGCATGCACAACTCTGAAAATGGCCCCGGCTGGCATGACACTTCCCAGGAGCAAGTGAGATGCAGATAGGCCAGCGTGGGAAAGAAGGAGGTGTGGTAGCCCCAGACCGTGGCTGGGTCATGTCAGAGGCCTGGGGGACAAAGTCAGGAGATGAAGCTGACCCAGGGAGAGGACATCAGGTGGGTCAGAAATCTGCCTCCTCTGGGGGTTGGGAGGCCCACCTCCTGGCTGAGCTCAAGTGTAGTGCACGATGCGAAGGAGCTTGTGATGATTCTAAGAGGAAAGCCAAGTGTGGTGTGTGTGTGTGTGTGTGTGTGTGTGTGTGTGTACGTGTTGAGAGATGCTAGGGAGGGGTGACAAGGATAAACCTTGCTAATTGGGTCCGCGTGGTCATCACTCAGTAATTGAAGCCCTTGAGCCTTCCTGTTCACCATCTATCACAAGGCCCCCAGGTGCGGAAGTGACCCTCACAGGTTCCTGTGAACTTCCTAAGGACCCATGAGTCTCTGTGCAAATAGAGAAGGGTAAGGAGATTCTTAACATGCCTGGGGGGAGGGTCTGGCCTCAGGTCTTCACAGCTTAGCATGCTCATCCTAGGTTGTGACCCCCCTGCTGCCCTTTCCCTGGGTCAGCTTCATCTCCTGACTTTGTTCCCCAGGCCTCTGACATGACCCAGCAGGTGATGGTCGTTGACCTTGAATTGGGCCAGGGCAACTGCTGGGGTCTCACCCTGGACTCTGAGCACCCTGGAGTCCCCTGGGCCGGCCACACTGACCCTATCATCATGCTGACTCTCCATCCTGGCCACTGTTGCTTCCTGGTAGCAACTTTGTCTTCGTACCAAGTAGCAGGGCCCTCCTGGAGCAGCAGACTTGAAGCCCTGAGTAGGGCCAGCTGCAACTCCCAGCTGACAGCAGGTGTCTCAGTGTCTGTGGCAGCTTCACATCTGAAGGCACTCAGGTGCTTCTTTGGCACCTGGGCCTGAGCAGTTCTCTTTCCTTCCAGGACCAGGAGGCCCTTCTCAAGGGCGGAAGTCTTTCTGCATCGAGGTGGGCCAGAGAAACAGGCAGTGCGGGTCCTGGGAGGGCTTTGCTCCTGGGCATACCTCACTTCCCAGGGCACCGACGTTCTGCACAGCCCCGTGTCCAAGGGCTGCCAGATGTCAGCTACTTCACCTACGTCAGACACCTACCTGAGTGCTGGGTCGTGGCAGGTGGCAAGGAAGGGCAGGAAACGGGAAAGCCGCCTGGCTTCCTAGGGTCCGAGTCACAGGATCCTGGCTAAGTTGCTGCCAGGACCAAAGGCTGGCACAGGAGCCATGATGAGTGAAATCCACGTGGCGCTGGAGACACGGCAGCTTCCTCTGGTGGCCTGTGGATCACCTCCCTGGTGGCCATTACATGTACGCGTGCAGCGCGGCCTCTTAGCTTCTTTCTAGCCTTCTGCAAGGAGGTCTAAGGGGTTTCCCTGAACTTTAAACGTGAGCACGTGACCCCAGAAGCCACGCTGCTGATGTCATTCCAGGACCAAGTTCATTTCTCAGCAGACGTGGAAGATTCTATGGGAATTTTCCAAGAGCCCTTGGCAGCTTGGCCTTTTTCTACTGGTGGGGAAACAAATTAAATCCAATTAGCTCTTCGCCCTTTGCTCTGCAGTGCATCCTGAGAGCATTAGTCAGGCGAGTGACTGTGCCCCCCAGGGCCTGGGAGAGGGGCCTGGGGAGCAAGGGGGATCCAGCATTCCTGTGGGTTGCCACGATTGCTCCCTGTGCGTTTCAGATGGGATACTTAAGAAAACAAGAACAACTGGAAACTGTGTTCCTCCTAGTTTGGTTTCAGATGCCCCTGGTTAATGCCATTGATGAAAACAATTAACGTCTCTATATTTCAGGATACAGGCAGAACCTTGTAGGAATCTTATTTAATTATGTGCTATATTAATGCTATATTGATTATGTTATTGCCTGTAAATCCAGTTGCTTAATAAAGCTGAAGTCATTTTGCAATAAAGTTGCGTTTGCAGTCAATTAATGGGTGTCTGGGGGGCAGGGAGCTATGTGTGGAGGTGTCGGCTCTGGGAGAAAGGTCCTGAGGACCACAGGGATCAACAGAGAAAATAATTCCTATATCTGTAGGAATGTGCGTATGGGTATGTCTAGTTGGACTGAGTAAAAAGGAAAAGCATAGATCCCGCTGCACTTATTTTTAGCACATGGCGCTGAGATTTACGAAGGGCCATCTGCACGGGCGGGTTCCAAGGCGGCACGGAGGCCGCATCTGCAGCAGGGCAGGATGATGCTGATTTTAAAAATACAAGGAGGCGATAACTGCCGATATTGAGACCATGTGAGGGCGCGGGAACAAAGCATACTTTCCTGGCTCCTCACGCTCCGGCCAAGTTGGAGGAGCACATTTGCCCGCCCAGAGGAAATGCCATCGCCCCTCCGACGAGCCCATCTGCGGCAAAGATCATGCAGCATGTGCTCCAGCTTTTATCTCCCCGACGAATCCTCATGTCACGATTTTCACATCTGATGTCGAATTCAGGTCACTACAAAGTAAGTACAACTGTTTCTTTCTGTCTTGTCTTTTGAGATGTGTCCAAAGAGTGCATTCCAAGAACAGAACATGAAGTAAATACTAAAGTTTTATGAGTGCATTTTTAACAACGCACCATAGCAAATAGGCGACGTTCTGTAATTCAGACAGATTGTTGATCTTTCCCATAAGTGAAAGTGAGAGGAAAATCACATAATTGTGTTTAAACAGCCTTATTGGGGTCAGGCAAGTTGTTCTCCCGTCAGCTTCCTTGGACTGAGTGTCAACCTGACCGTGCGGGTGGCACCTTAGACCGCAGTCTCCTTGCAGGAAGCGAGCTTCCCGGAAGGAGCCCTCCTCTCGCCAGCTGCAGGTAGCGCCCATGCTGGGTTGTCTGGGCTCCTGACAGCAGAGGCAGCACCTCCAATCCATGCAGTGAAATCCAGTTTTTCCTTCCAAATGCCACCTGGATCTCCTGAGGATGCATTGCTGTCTGGCTGTGGACACGCCACTTCACTTCCTAATTTCACTTCCTGACTTCGCTTCCTAAAGCTCCTGACCAGTAAACAGGTCACCAGCAGCCTCTGAGGGCACACAGGCAACCCTTCAGAGGCAGGGACCACACGGGACTCCGGGTCGGGAGGGTAGAAACTTTCTGCTCTACACCTGCCGCCACAGCATTGGGAAATGCTCCCGCAGGAGAGCAAAGGCTCCGTGGTACACCAAGTACGTCTTCCTTCGTCCCCATTCTCCCTTCATCCCCACCGCCCAACTTAATTGGGATAGTCGGTGGCATCGGAGTCGTAAGCAGACAGGAGGAGCAGGCCTTCTGTGCTGGCCATGCCGGCTGGGTGGCAGTGGTTTCTGGCACTACATGGGGCCCCAGCCTACAGGGGCAGGACGAAGAGGGTATCTGGGTTCTCTCCCTGCAATCATAACTATTAAGGACATTTAAGGTGTGAGAACAAATGCCTCTAAATTCCATTTGATCCCCAATTGCTCTGCCCTGTCACCATTACTTTGCAGTTAATCATTGTGAGAGGCAGAGCTCACCTGGGAGGTGAATCAAACAGAAATGTTGCAAAGACAACACAGATCTGCCCTGGTGTCATGGTTTCTGGGTAGGGACTGAGAAGACTGAGTGAAGTCAGAAGCGCAGGCCTGAGCATCAGGGTGGAGGAAGCTTCCAGAGTCCTCAGGAGCCCAGGTGGTGGCCTGGGTTTTCAGAGTGCAGCTCCAGTCCCTCCACAGAGCCACTGTGATTCTCTGTGATGACATCATGTCCTGTTCTACAAGCTGTGAGCAGGAAAGGAAGGCAAGAATGAAGCTCAAGCATGAGCCATTTGTGGAGGTCTGACCGTGGCCAAGGACGAGAAGAAATGACCCTGCTCTGTTGGTTTTCTGAGAGCTGTGGGAGGCCCTCAGAGCAAGGGGTGCAAGCCCTGGAAGCCATTCCTCAACAGCGGGCTCCACACGGTCCCGAGCAGGAGCCGGGACCTGCGGCACCCCCTCGATGGCTGAGGTCCGCTGTCCGTGCCTGCACTGCATGCCCCAGCAAGGACCTGCTGGGTCCACCAGAGACTTCCCTGCCACAGGTGCCACACCAGGCTTGCAAAGCAGAGTCACAGGAACCGTAAGTTGTGTTGTTAAAGTCAAGTCGCCTTTTCCTGATCTATGCTGGCGTGATTCTTTCTCACCAACCAAATTTTGTCCTAACATTTCGCTGCAGAGCTTGAAAGAGCTGGTGTCACTTGAAATTGGCTGAATGGTTGAAAAAAGCCACCAGCTCCATGCTTGAGGTCAACCCAGGGCTCATGTGTGCCTTCTTCTGGGGCTGCTCAGAAGGCACCAGGTGGCCCTGGCTTCATGCAGGTCACAGCAAGTGAGTCAGGAGAGCTGGGATGGCATAGTCCACCCAGACAGCAGAGGCAAGACCATGAGGCCAGGGAGAAAATGGAGCAGGAAGATGTGCAGAGCAGGAGCAGCCCTGCAGGGCAGGAGCACAGGACAGGGGTCAGCATGCGTCAGTTTGCAGCCTTCTAACCTGCACCCTGTGTGTGTCCTTCTGTCAGTGTGTAATGGTTGCACATCATGTTGGGATTCATGGTGACTCACTTGTACTTGAACGTGATAAAATTTGCCCAGTTTCACTCCCCAGTACCTCCCCGTGCTGTGCCCCACTCGACCCATCCTTTCCTCCATCCTCTGGTCTCCTGTTTATTTGCATGAGAGCCCTCTCTCCTCTGGCACCCACATATGAGGCAAAACACGTGACCCTGGGCTTTCTGAGTCTGGCTTGTTTTGCTTAACATGATGTTCTCCAGTTCCATCCATTTTCCTGCAAATGACATAATTCTGTTCTTTAAGACTGAATAAAACTTCATTGTGTGTAATATCACATTTTCTTTCTCTATGCCTCTGTTGACAGGCACTTGGGCTGCTTCCATAGCTTAGCTATTGTGAACTCTGCTGCTGTCAATGTGAACATGCATCTGTTGCTATAGTAGCATGCCCAGGATTCTATGGGGGCACTTCTCAGGGAGTCGCAACCAGCAGAAGGTGGGACTCACTAATATTCACCATTAATTTCTGCATATGGGCATTGGTGGTGAAAGTTTTTGCTGGGTTACATTCACTGGCTGGTGGTTTTCCATGGTGGTATGTGGCTACCCATCCCCAGAGTCTGGCGACATCTGGGAGCTGTTAGGAGGCTGCTCGTGGCATCTAGTACACAAGGATCAGGGACACTGCCTAGCACCCTGTGATGTTCAGGAAGAGCCTCCCGTGCAGCAGCCTACGTCCACACAGCTGGGTGGAGAAGGCGGGTATAGCCCTGCATGTGGTCATTCTCCTTCAAGGACAGTGCATGAAAAGACCTGGCTCAAGCCCAGGCCCAACATGTGAAGATGAGCATCTCAAGCAGGTCCCAGTGAACTAGGGTCTCAGTTTCCATCTGAAGAGTGGATGGAGAGGACCTCTTCCCTTCTTGCACCTAAGGTGCCATGAAGCTGGGGCAGGCATGTGAGGCCCAAGGGCTTTGTTCTAATTCTTTCTTGGGCAAGGAGGTGAAGTGGTGGTGAGACGAACTGAAATTCCAGAAGCTACAGCTCAGATGAGCCTCGTGAGTCCGTATTGCTGAGGAATGGCACCTGACTTTTATTGCCCCGGAGGGAAGATTGCCACTTTGGGACCAAAGGCCCCAGTAGTGACTTGTGTTCTGCAACTGCTCCTGTGTTCCGCTCTGCCCCTCACAGGAGTCCAGGAAAATGAGCCTGGAACTTTATCTGCACGTCCCAAGGGGAAAGGTGCCATTGCCATTCCCACAGGCTTGGGCCAGCCTGCTCGGAGCAGTTCATGCACAGGCCTGCTGTCCTCACACTGTCTGTGCATAGTCCACAGACCCACAGAATGGGTACCCTCTGGTCATTAATCTCATTTTCTGGAGAGGTACAGCACATTTTACTTGTTGGAATTTTTTAAGTTTTAGTAGTATACTAAATTTGAGTTGTATATGTAGCTCAGTGGCCGAACGCTTGCCTAGAATGTGTGAGGCACTGAGTTTGATCCTCAGCATCACGTAAAAATAAATAAATAAAATAAAGGCATTGTGTCCATTTACAACTAAGAAAAATTTTTAAAAAAGCAAAATGGAAAAAAAAAGCAAAATGGTTGATTTAATGATTTCTTCAATAGCACATTCTGGCAATCATAAGTGGGGGATGGTAGAATGGAGCTGAAATGCTCATCGTCCTAGGAGCCAGGAGACATTGACACCCCACGTGTAGTCTGTGCTTGTGGGCGTCACAGGAAGATTCTGTGCTCTGAGCCCCTGGGTTCCATCCATCCTGAAACACAGGGAGAAGGAGGTGGCTGAGGAGCCAGCTCTGTCATCTCTCAATTACTCCCTCCGAACCCCTCGAGGGAGACAGGCCTCCCAGACACCCACCTGGGACTCTGTCTTTCGAATTTCCTCCCTCAAGTTCTGTGTCGGCCTCTGTTGGGAACCCTGCGGAGTGAACTTCAACCCAGGAAATGCCACCAGCTTTAACTTTTAACCCAAGAGCTGTCCAGGGGAATTCTTCCTGCTAAAATCAAAAGAAGAAGAAAAAGAAAGAGAGCTGCTCAGAAAGTGTAAAGGTGGAGAGGAAGAAGGCAAGGAAGGGCATGAAGACAGCCTGGAGCCTGGGGAGCTGTGGATCCTTCTCACTGGTACCGAAGTGAAGCAGGGAACCCACCTGGACATGCCAAGAAAAGGATCAATTCATTGAATTTTTTTCTAGCCTCCAATGGGAAAGCTGTAGGAATAAAGCATGTTTTTAAAAAATTAATGATATAAATTTTTAAAAATAAATATAGTGTTATTTTTAATTTCCGTAAAATAAATGGAAGTGGAGAGAAGAAGCCGGTCCACAGGTACAGGAGGGGAGGCAGGAAGCCTGGCTCTGGCAGGTGAGGAGGATGAGTTGTGTATCTCCAAATGGCTAAAGAGAAGATCCGCAATGTCCTCACCAAGAAATGACACATGTCGGAATGATGGCAGACACAAGAATGTTTTTATAACAGTGCTAAGTGACAAAAGATATATATTGACCACATATGTGAGTCTGTCCCAGACGTGGAAAAAAAACTGACCATATCTCTGCATTTACTCACTTATATACCAAACGGGCTAAGAGACAAATTCACAAAAACATGCACTGTGCTTTCCTATTAAGTGGTGCGATGTTGCTTATTTATGTTTTCTATCTATAATTATATGAATTTGTGAACTTTTTAAAAACCTTTTTAAGATCAATAACTTTTTAAGAAAATATAAATTTGTTCTAATTAGTTATACATGACAGTAGAATGCATTTATACATTTTGATAAATCATATATAAATGGGGTATAATTTCTCCTTTTTCTGACTGCACATGTTGCAGGATCACGTGGGTCATGCAGTCATACATGTACATGAGGTAATAATGTCTG
Organism: Sciurus vulgaris; assembly: GCF_902686455.1. Taxonomy (NCBI): domain Eukaryota; kingdom Metazoa; phylum Chordata; class Mammalia; order Rodentia; family Sciuridae; genus Sciurus; species Sciurus vulgaris. The sequence continues at coordinate 170,264,396 of NC_136466.1, read as the reverse complement.
TTTCACTCTACTATCCTTCCTACTCTGATACCCCTCTCCCTTCACTCCCCTCTACCTAATCTAAAGTCACTCTATTCTTCCCTAACAATGTCCCCCAATTATTGTGAATTAGCATCCTCATATTAGAGAAAACATTAGAGAAACAAGCCTTTGGTTTTTTGGGCTTGGCTGATTTCACTTACCATGATATTGTGACTTTTTAATGAGATAAAAAAGTCTTACATTCAGAAAACATGCAAGAGTGTAAAGGTTTTTGGAATAATTTTCAATTCAGGTTATAAAATTAAACAACCTCTTTCTGAGACATCCTACACTTATACTCAAAATGTCCTTTAAAATCACACACAACCCCTGCGTGTGTGTGTGTGTGTGTGTGTGCGCGCGTGCTCCATCACAAGCAGGTAGAGGCAGATCCCTGGTACACAGGCAGAGTCCCTGTGAGATGGTGGGAGCAGCTCATTGGCAGAGTGTGGGCCAGGCCTGTGAGGCCCTGGGTTCTACCTCCAGCACTGCAGAAAACAAAGCAAAACAAAAATCCCTCCATATTCCGTGTGCCTCGTGGAGATGATAAGCATCTCTCAGACACACGTGGTCTTGGTGCTATGTGTGCTGAGTCTACACATTTGAACCCACCAACTCTGTGTCCTGTTGGAGAAAGACCCCATCAGGTTCACGTTTGCCTTGGTCTATCTATAAAAGAACCAGTATGAAGGCCAGGTTCTTCCTGTCCCCAAACCCTCACCAGGACTGTGTCTCAGATAACAGCTGCCCAATGAATTCCTGTTTACAAAAATAAGCTTGCAAACCTCAATGTCTTGGCTATAACTTGCATTTCGAGCTAAAGAACAAGAGGCCCAGAAGAAGTGGGCAGCATGGGCTTGTCCTCCTGGCCTTCTCTATGTTCCAGGCCTCTGCTCACCCCTGTATGGCTCTGGAATTCCATTGGTACTGATCAGAGTCCTGGAATTTTCTGTCAACCCCCAGGGCAAGGCCCACATTCTTGTGGATTCCGCTCGGAGACTGTGTTTTGTGGTTAGTGAACTGTAATGTCTAATTGTGAAAGGCAAGGTCCTAACTTATCCTTCACTGCTCCCTCCAGACCTTCTTCCAGAAGTCTGGCTCTGAGTCTTCTAATGATTGGCACTTGTGATTGTTTCACACTCAGCAACAACTGCACAACAATTAGCTGCATGGTGCCGTATGACGCGGGTTGGCTCAGGTGCTGCTGTTTCTGCCTCCCGAGCTCAGTGGGCAGCTGGGGCGAGGCAGCCGGCCCTCCCGTTGACTCAGGCTGGACAACACCATTTAGCACGACTTCACATCCAGTCTTCTTCAGAAGTACAGAAGCACAGGGCCAGAGGTGCTCCTGCCCTTGCCCCTTCAGGGCTGGAGAAGGGCTTCGGGGACACACTCGCCTTCATCTGCACAGGCACTGTGGCTTCTGCCTCATGCTACGGCAACTGAAGTGCTGTTGTGACCAGCTAAACAGCTGGTCTGCAATAGCCCGGCTGGGAGCAGACCTCCAGCACAGGACTCAGTGTGCGAAATTCAGTCAGAGCAATTGTGTGATCACTGCTGTATGCAGCCTGTGTCCTGCAGAAACAGTCCCCAGGTGTGGCTGAAAGCCATGGCCACTTTCTCCCCACAGTGCAGACCTTAAACCAGGGACATCGTGTCTTGGTGGGCAGCCGAGCAATGCTGTCAGAAGCCCAGGACCTCATCTTTCTCTCTCCATTCTCATCAGGTGGGAAGAGATGATGTGTACCCCCCAGGTCACAGGAAGTCCCAGCTGTTGCAGGAGTCACATGCCTGCTCTCTCACCCATCAAGGAAGATGGACTGTCCCTACTGATCCCTCTCTCTCTCTTTCTCTCTCTCTCTCTTTTATAAGCAAGGGAAATCTTTCTCCTAAGCTTGCTGATGAGCTTCTCCTAGAGTCTCACTGTGGCAGACTGGGTCCCTTGGCAGGCTCAGGTAGTCACAGAGGGCAGTACCATGTTCTGTAGACGCTGGGTGGCCAGAGCTCTCTGTTTGATCAAGGGAGTGCATGTGGGCACAGGCGGAGACCTGAGGTAGCTACTGGCCCCAGTGTCTGCTGACTGTTGCCCTCCGTCTCTGGATCCTGTGACACCTGTTGGCCAGGCACCTTCGGAACTCACAGGTTCAAGTCTGCTGTGAACTATGTAGAGCTACAAGTGTCACCATCCTCCCCATGGCCTGTGTGGAGCAAGAAGAGACACATGAGCTGAGCTCCTTTGTGGAGCCATGAGGCCTGAGGTCAGCCAGTGGTGGGCCACTGCAGGGTCCGGGGGATGTCCACTGTGCCTTGTGGACTCACTCACCCAGGGACAAAGCCACTGCATGCATCTTCTTCCCATTGCCTTCAGCGCCCCTGCCCTTCCCAGCCAGGAAGGAGCCCATCTTCCTACACCAGGCACCTGTCCTGCTGACCTGCCCCTCTCAGTCCCAGGAGGACCTGTTCCTCTGAGTCCAAACCCTGCCTTCCTGGGGTCCTGTGTCCTTCTCTTGCTTTGGGGGCTCAGTTTTTTCATGTGTGGTCTTTTCTGCCTTCTCAAAGTTTTTTCCTCTCTGCTGGCTCAGTCTACAGATGTATCCTCATATTTCCCTTCAACCATCAACAAGCAGAACAGCACCACCTTGCCTCCTGACCACCACCTCTTCACTGGAATGCCTGCTGAGGTCGCCTGGGCGCCGGGGTCTGCAGCCTCGCCTCCTGGGCTCCCCCAACCTCCCCTTGCCAGAGCCACCTTCTCTCCTCTCTGCTCAGCTCCTATCAAGCTCCACAGCCCTCACACTTGGGCAGGTCTGAAAGGGTGGTGTGCCTCGTTCTGGTGACACTCAGCACAGCTGGCCTGCTTCTCCCTTGGAGCTGGAGAGGAGTTCCAACAGTGCCCCCTGGGGCGGGGTGGGCCTCTGAATTCAGCCAGCTGTGGTGCAGGGTGAAGCTGGCCTGCGGCGCTCTGACTGTTCTGAGCATGCACAGAGATTCTGAGTAGCTAGAGGTTTACAGGAGGCCGAAGGATGTGCAAGGATCTCTTCAAAGGCCTCATCTTTTGCACAGGGGCCTTGGGCGGCTGTGGGTTTTGGTTTCAGAGGGAGGTCTCGAAAGCCCCTGCAGATACTGAGGAATGACTGTGTCAGACCAGACCTGGGCTCTTGTGCCGTCTGGGAGTTTTTATGCACACCAGCCACCTCTCTCCTGCCCTCCCGTCCTGCAGGACTCATGGTCATCTTCTCGTCTCTAGAGTCTCTCTCCCAGGCCAATCCCACCCACCTGGGGGGCTTTAAATAGCAAGGGTGGCAGAAGAATCCAAGGTCCTCCAGCCGGGTGCTCCACAGGTGCCTGAAGGGCATTCCCACCTGGAAATCCTCAAGGAGTTGTGATCTCCTCCATCTCCAACCTGTCCTTGATGCTCCTGCCTTTCAGAGTGAATGGAAGAGCTACCTTCTGTTCCGTGCTCGGGCGGATACCTGGGGTGACCCTGACTTCTTCCCTTTCCTTTCCAAATAACCCTCTGGCAAATCCTGCAGGCACCACCTCCAACATCTCTCTCTAATCCCACCACTTTTGCCCAATTCCTCAGCCAAGGCCAAGGTCCAGTACATCCCTTTCTCTTACCTGGATTGCTGGAAAAGTCATTTGATTTTTCCTGTGCCTCACTACTGAATGGTAATTGCAACCAATAAAAGTTTTAAAAAGTATAATCCCATGACGTTCCCCATGGTTATGAGCCCCAGGGTTTGTCTCTTGCCAGATGACAATACCATCCCATACACACGCCTTTCAGCATGGTTTCCCAGAAGGCAATGAGGTTTTCACAGGGAGACATAAACGCCCCCTTCCCTGAGACCACCTGTGCCCTGGGTGTGTCTCCACAGTGCTGCGTGGACATTGCTGCATGGTGGCCTGGAGGTGACTAGGTCTTGAGGCCCAGCCCTCGTGGTGTGCTGAGGGCCTAGACAGGCACCTTGCCCACCTACTATGTGGCAACGCAGCACGAGCGTCCTCCCTGAGACACCATTGCCTGCTGTTTATGCCGCCTGGCTGGGGCACTTTGGTGAGAGGACCCTGAACCAATGGAGATGTGATCCTATGTGAACAGTTGGATTCCTGGGTGGTGGGAAGGGTCAGGAGGTCACAAAGCACCCACTGTTGTGGCAGCAGCTGATCCCACCTCCCAGAGGAGGTAACTGACACGCAGGGGGTGTCAAGGGACTTGTCTGGGCCACGCAGTTGGTAGCTGGAGAAATTAAGTTTCCAACACGTTGCAGGTCAAGTTCCTGGAAAGGCTGACCCTGGGATGGGATGAGAGTTCCAGAAGCCTAGCGTAGCCAGCTCCAGGATTCTCGTCAATGGGAGGGCAGAGGAAGCTGGGAGCATGAAGGCAGCCAGCCTCGTGGATCCCAGGAGCCCGGTTCACAGGGAGGAAAAGCCAGGCCATATCCAGAGAGGAGGGCTTGGCTGACTGGGCAGAGTCTCCATCTGCAGCCTGGCTCGCATCCTCAGGAGGTGCCTGAGCAGTGTCACTGTGCCCAGCCTGGATCCCAAGCATCTGTCTCCCAGGCCTTCCTCCTTATCCTCTTTGGGCCTCTTTAGGCCCCTATCTGGGAGGACCAGAGGCCTGGAACCTTGCAGAGTGCTCCTGCGGCTCTGCCAGAGGCTCAGTCCGCAGGGCCGAAGGCACAGAGAGCTGGTGCTGCACAACTGGTCTGTGCTCAGGCTGCCCCTGCGTCTGGTTAGCGGCCCCAACCCTCTCTTCCAGACCTGCCCGGCCTGCACTCCTGCTTTTCTGCATTATTAACAAGAAACTACTGGACTTACTTGTCCCCAGGAATGGTAAGGATTACTAAGGAGAGTTGAGAGGCGTGATGGGTGTGGAGCCTTCGCCGGAGGAGAGCGGCCTTCTCCGCTCAGATGGGGCTGAGCTCCTGCGGACATGCCCAGGGCTGTTTCTGTCTGGCTTTCATGGTGAGTTATGTTATCTGGATCCAGGGAAGGGAAGGAGATGGCACCCGAGGTTAAAAGGAACGAAGGGGAAGAATTGATTTTTCAATCGAAAATGTCATTGTTGCATTGAGAACAGACTCTCTGAGATTATGAGGCTTCCCATCTTTGTGTCCACTGCAGTCATTCACAATTCATTTAGCTTATTTTCCCTTCTTAATGAAAAGGTTAGGATTAATAGCTAGCTAAACGAATTTTTATGAAATTGAGTTCCCTGTAGCTATAAATGGATACTTGTTGCAGTTTATCATTATGGTCTTGGCATAAACAAAACATAAATAAAGTGAAAAGCTACAGCCAAAAAGCAGTTTGAATGCACAGCAGACAATCCTGGAACCTGTTAGTCAGGCCAGGTGTCTTCAGGGCAGCATGCCTTAGTCCTCAGGAGGCTGCGGAAGGTCCTCTCACGTTCCCATGCTGGAGGGCCCTGCCTCTTGGAAGGGAGTGGGATGCCAGTCTCAGAATGTTCTGGGGAATAACGAGGGACACTCATGGTATTTCTGTGCTGGGGCTCATGGGTGGTGTTGGGGTCGAGTCAGGACAGGTTGCTCTGGAGTCGCCTCTTTGTGCAACAGCTATTTTATTCGGGATATTTGGGGAAGTGATGGAGATTGGAAGGACAGTGTTCTCTGCCCTACTCCTGACATTGGGCATCTCCAGTTACACAAGTGGGCTGGCGTGTTGTGGAGAGACATCCTTCCAACCCAGCACTGCTCCATCTTGCAATGTGGGACGTTGGCAAGTGGCTCAGAGGTCAGGGTTCTGCCTAACTCTGAACCACGACAGTGAGGCCCCTGTTTTCATTCTCAGATCTGTGGCCAAGGGACCCAGAGCAGGTCTGTGGCCACTTCCTACTCAACCTGCTTCAACAGCCATCTCAAAGGTGGTGTTAAATAGTCTTTGACCAGAAGTACTTATTTCCTCCTCAACACAAGAGACAACTCACTATTTTCTCTGAAATGTGCATCCACATGGCCAAACCTAGCCCGGAGTTGTTCCTGATGCAGATTACTTTTGGAAATATCTCCCCTGAATCTACTGATGCATCCGTCTAGAACCACAAGCATCGCCCCCTCGCCTGAAACTTCTCGCTGTTCCGGGAGCTGGCACCCCGTCTCTGGCCTTGTGCAATGTTTTGCCTCCAGCTCCCAGAACCGTAGGCTGCAGAGAGACGACTGCCCTCAGCGCTCAGGACACAGCGCCTGAGGGGACTGTGCATGCAGAGTCTTTCACAGCCAGGAAGGGGAGGGTTTCCAGGAAAGCACTTCTGGAGTGTCAGGTGGAAGCAATGAAGAACACGGCCACCCGCAGTTCACAGTAAGGCCATGAGCACAGCTTCTACTTGAACACAGTGCCCCAAACCCTGTGGGATGCCTGGAGCTTACCGATGAGGAGTCCCTGAAAAACAGCTTCTGTGTTAATGCAGGAATGCTCTCTCTCTCTTTTCCTTCCTTCCTTCCTTCCTTCCTTCCTTCCTTCCTTCCTTCCTTCCTTCCTCCCTTCCTCCCTTCTTTCCTTCCCTCCTTGCTTTCTTGTACCAGGGATTGAACCCAGGGGTTCAAGCTGCATCCACAGCCCTTTTTATTTTTATTTTGAGAGTGTGTCTTTAAGTTACTGAGGCAGCCCTCCTGCCTCAGCCTCCCAACTTGCTGATCTCAGGTAGGTCCCTGTGCTCCTGGCTAATGCAGGAATGTTTTAGAGGTGAAATGATTACATTATGAGATTTGTAAGTAGATTGATTAGCATATTAATCCATTTGAGGATTAATAATTTGAATGGATTAATGGCAAGTGGGATGTGGGTGGAGGAAGTAGGTCACTGGAGAAATGATCTTGGGGACTACCTGTCCCTGGCTCCTTGCACCCTCCCTCCTCCCACCCTGCCCTTCCTCCTCCTCCTCTTCCTCCTCCTTCTTTACCTCTCTCTCTCTTTCTCTCCCTCCCTGCCTCCCTTTCTCTCTCTCCCTTTCTCTATCTTTCTGCTTCATTACTGCCATGAGCTGGGAAGCTTTTTGCCACCACACCCTTCCTCCACGATGTTCTGCCCCACCTCAGGCCCAAAGCAAAGAAGTCAGTCTACCATGGACTGAGACCTCTGAAGCCATGAGCCCAAGCAAAGCAAACGTTTCTTTCTCTAATTTCTCTAATTCGTTGTGGTCAGGTATTTTGGTGACAACAATGACAAGCTAACATAATGGTGTTTCCTCATTTCCCATCCATTTCTAAAAATGCTCTGAGGTAGTTCACAGTAAGGGCCCATACCTAGAGGTCAGCCATTATGCATGTGAAGTCAAGAACCTGGGGGAAGGAGCCAGTGTTCAGTACCAGTGCAAGGACTGCAAACAAGGCAAGGAGCACAAGAGAAAAGGCCCAGGATTTGTTGAGACTTTCGGGGAACTGCCTGGGAATTCTGAATTGCAGGGCAAAGGCACAGCCAGTTTCAAAGACTGAAGATGGAGGAGAGAAGCAACACCTCACCCTGAGGGTCCTCTGCTGGCCGGGGGCGGCCCACAGTCAGAGGCCAGCTCTACCTGTGGCCAAAGCCCCACGATGCTCCCAAAGCACACCTTGCCCTAAGTTTGAGCCATGCCCCTCAGAAGGTGTGGGCTGTGGTCCAGCCCCAGCCTCAGGATGTGGTTGGACTTGGGGTGGAGCTCTCAGAGGGGTGATGCTGTTAAAATAAGGCTTTTAGGGTGGGCCTGGGTTCAATCCAACTGGGATCTGCATCCAAGAGGAAGCCAGCCCAAACCCATGCAGAGGGATGGCCAGAGGGGTGTGCACAGAGAAGAGGAGACGGAGTCTACAAGCCACGGAGAAAGGCCCACAAAGGAGCCAGCCCTGCCAGGCCTCAGCCTTGGACGTCCAGCCTCCAGAACATGTGACAATACTTGCTGTGACTTGGGCCCCTCTGTGGTGCCCACAGTGGCTGACCAAGCAGATTGAGATGCTAGGTTTGCCTTGAGAGCTGCACACCCAGATGCCAGAGCCCAGCTCTATGCTCCTGTGGGGGGCTTGAGCTCCTCACAAACCAGAAGACGTTAGAATCCTTGACAGAACTGAACACTTGGGATCCACAGAACCTGTAGCATGGTGTAGACACAAATCAGAGCTTTTTCCAAAAGGCAAATCTGAATTTACCTGCACACGGCGAGCTACTGCATGTAAGTTGGCGTGCCATCTCATGGATGAGAGAAATGTATTCTTCCACGGTTGAAAGGACCCATATTTCAATCCCTGAGCCATGGCAAACCTGCAGCAGATCCCACCGTACATCTGGTTATGGGAGACGTGGCTTTGCCTGGAAACTGCACCCGATGTTGCAGTGAGTTGCGTCTTCCCCAAACCATATGTTGAACCTGACCTCAAGATGGTGGTGTTAGGAGATGGGGACTGAGAGGTGACTGTGTCATGACGATAGAGTCCCCGTGGAGGGGTTAGTGCACTTATAAGGGAGAACCAAATAGACCCCCTTGCCCCTTCCACCACATGAGGACATAGGGAGAAAGCACTGTTCATAAGCCAGAAAGCAGAGGGTCAGCCTGTTTAGTGTTGCTGTAACACAATGCCACAGACTGGGTGATTTATAGAGAAAATAAATGCATTTGGTTCACAGTTCTGGAAGTTTGGAAGAACTGAAATCAAGGGGCTGAAACTGATGAAGGCCTCACATGTGGCTCATCCCATGGTGGAAGGTGAATGGGCAAGAAAACAGAGTGAGAGAGAGGGTCACACTACCTTCCCTACAGACCACCCCCCACAGTGACAAGAACCCGCCCAGGGGCAGAACCAGCTGAGGGGGCCCTCTCCACGGGGGACACTGGAGTCACGTTTCAGACCTACGAGCTTTGGAGAACACATTCAGCCACAGTGCAGACACGGGGCCTGCCAGACCCCCATCCTGGACATCCCACTTTCAGAACTGTGGGGAACAAATTCTTGTTGCTTGTGAGCCACTGTCTATGGTATTTTTACACAAGCCCAAGCATAGTCGGATGGTGTCTAAGGAATAGAAGAGAAAAGTCAAAAAAATTTTAAAATCCTTTGTGTGAGCTGCACACTCACCAGCGCGGGCTGATGGCAAGGTGACTCTCCCTGCTGGGACGTTGGTTGGGTAGACGTGGATGTGTGTCGGGGCATATGGGAACACTGTGCTTCCCGCTCAGTTTCACTGAACCTAAAACTGCTACAAAAGATAAAGTCTATTGAAATATAAACAACGGACAGGAGCAGTGACTCATGCCTGTAATCCAAGTGACTTGGGGGACTGAGGCAGGAGGATCACAAGTTCAAGGCCAGCCTCAGCAACTTTGCGAGGATCTAAGTAACTTACATAGACCCTGTCTCAAGATAAAATGAAAAGGTGAGGGATGTGGCTCAGGGGTTCAGTGCCTCTGGGTTCCATTCCCAGTTTAAAAAAAGAAAAGGAAAGAAAGAAATGCAAGCAACAGTGACAAACCTGGAGGAAGGGCCTCCCTTTGCGCTGGAGAGGCCTCAGCTCTAGCCCTGGCCATAGCCCTTGCTGCCCGAAGGTCGCCCTGCTGGGCCTCCTTGCCCACAGACTGCACAGGAGTCTTACTGGAGTCTCCACCAGAAGAAAGAGGCTGCATCTCCACCAGAAGAAAGAGGCTGCGTCTCCACACTGCACACTTTATTTACCTTACGTGCAATATGATTAATAGATGACTGCTCGGAGATCAAGGGCTTTCAAAGGGACGAGACAGCCGCCTTGGAAACTTGCTCTTTTGAATCCGTCCAGGGCTCTATCAAAGTCTGTGTGATAATTTCATGTAAATCCTGGTGTTCCGAATCAGCGTCTTTCAACCTGTGCGCACCATTCTTAACGCGCTACATTTCAAAGCCATCGAAGGCTGCTCTAATTTGTACCACGGAATTACATTATAATCGGCCAGCAGCACATCATACTGATTTCTTAAAATTAGTATGGAAGTTGGCTACGTAGACATTCTCAGAAGTCCCGTACTGTCTCTCAAAGGGGCTGGGATGAACCTCATTCTCAGGGCAAAACCTTCTGGTTTCGTGCAGTAGGGGCCTGCCTGGAAGTTTGACTTCTGGACTTGCCTGGCAGAAGGTTCCTGGCTGCTGGCTGAATTTCTGTCTCAACTCTTTGCCATTTGGACCCCCAGTTATTTGTTGATCATTTCCCCTTTGTTCAGGTTGGGCAGACAGTTTCCCAAGCTCTGATCTTGTAGATGGCATGTCACTCTTGTTGACCCGTCTCACCAGCTCTGTTAAATCATGGCTCTCGAGCGTCACTGTGCTGCTGTCCCAAGAAGTGAGCAGGGTGGACCTTTCCCTGAGCCCCTTTGCCCTGAGCCACTTCTGACCGAGCTGGGGAGCTGAGAGGTGGTGGCTGAACAGCCTCCAGGGGAGCCCCGACTACCTTTACTCTGTGGCCTATTAGCATGGCTGTCATGGACGCAGTAGCCCAGAAGGACTGGGAGAAGCCCCAGATGTCCTTCCTGTTGAAGCGAATCTCTGCCGGCCAGAAGGTGGGGAGTGAGGGCCCACTTCTTATAGGAGTGCTCAGTCCTCCCAGGGATTGTCCTGAGCCCTCCCCTGCAGGCTGCGGCACCCGTTCTCACTCCTCTGACATCTGTCCAGCCCTGATGGACTACGGGCTTCCTCTCCTTTGCTGGGTAGATGGGGATGACAGAGATGCTGTGGCGCTTGCTGTTTGAGTTCTGTGTGGCTGCTGCCTCCGGTCTTCAAAACTGGGTGGACCAAAGCTGCAAACACACCTTCCGCCCAGTGCAGAAGGCCGGAGGTATGGAACCAGGTGCCGTAGGACCACACCCTCCAAGGCCTACAAGTGTCCTTTGCCTCTTCCAACTCCTGGCGGCTCCAGGTGCTCCTTGGCTTATAGCAGCATCATGACAATCCCTGGCTCCCAGGGCCTCCTCCGCTGTGTGATGAGACTCAAGCCTCCCTCTAACTCCCTTGTAACTCATTTTCCTGCTTCCAGTACAGAATGGTCAGCTAGAGACAGTGTCACTGACTGCTGGGCGTCTATCCTGGATGGTCTCAGTTAGAGATGGTTGATTTAGTTACACCTTTTTTCAAATGGGATCATGGTGTGGGGATGGGTCAGGGACTGGGTTACTCTGGGCAAGTCCTGGGAGCCAGACTCAGCCCCCCAGAGCCCTCTGCAGTGGCCTCCCGTCATCTCCATCCTGGTGTCCCAGAGGTTCTCTATCAGTCCCCTCAAGCGTTGGTCTGCTCCACATGCTTCCATGATGTCCTAGTATGGACAGTCATCACCACTGCAGAGGACAGGGAGGAGTGGGGGCAGCCCCCAACAAGGCCAGTTGGTGCTTGTTCCCAAGCCCTCTGCTAAAGCCTTCTGCTCCCCACCTCTCAGATTTGACCTTGGATTGGGGCATATCTTCAGGCAGCCCTTGAGCTCACTCCTGTATCTGTGCCTCAGGCTCCCTGCCTGGTCCCAGGGCCTCTGACCCACAGCTCCGGGTGGACCTGGCCTGTCCGACCTACCAAAAGCTGCTATTATTCACAGAGGTCCCTGAGGCTGCAACTCTTTCAGAGACTTGCATTCCACAGATGAGACATGAAGCCTGAGAGCAGAGTCAGGTGCCTCACCCATTCTGTTTTCCTGCAAGGACCCTGCCCTCCCCAGCCCCTTCCCATGCCCTCTTGGCCCACTGCCCAAGGATGGCAGTTCTCAGACTTGGCTCTGAAGAGGCATTACTGGCGAAGCTGATTTGAATGCAGAAGACCCATCCTGTCTGAGCTGCACGTGTGACGTGGCCCTGAAACCTGCATTTGAAGGCTCCTGCAGATGGTTTGGTGGCAGATGGAGGGACAGGGCAGTCGCTATGGTCCTGCTCAGGGGAGAAGCCTCAAGGAGGAGCATGAGCATGTTGTTCAGAGTGGGGTGGATGCAGGCAGAGGGGACGGGCAGGAAGGACCCAGCTCAGCTCTTTGCTCCCCTGATTCATTCAGCATGCATCCTGGCACCTGGCTGGTTCCAGGCTTGGGACCTACCTCTATGCCCTCCACAGTTCTGCCCCTCCTGGGAAAGGGAGCCAGTTCTAAGGCTCCACCCATTTTCAGGAACCAATAAAGGAAGAGGCAGAAGAAAGAAAAGGAAGTCAGTGAGTGTCGGGGTCCTGGGGCAAAGGCGCTGGTGCTGGCTGCTCCCTGGAAGGCAGGGACTGCTTGTCAGGGTAGCACTGGCGCCTGCTGCTGGTGCCAACCCTCTCTGCTCTGTGCTTCCAGAGCCCAGGAGAATGAAAGGGAAAAGGGAAAAGAAGGGGGAATGGAAGACACCTGCTCTGGCCAGAGGAGAGGGCTCTGGGGCCAGCAGCTGTGGGCACTGGGGTGGGGGTCCTGGGAAGATGTGCAGAGGGGACTCTGGGGCTGTGTGGTGGGGCCTTTGGGGATTGTGGGAGGGAATCTGGAGGGCCTGGGTTTGGGACAGGAGGGCAGCTCCTCTTTTAAGCCTTTCTTCTTCCTGTCCTGCTACTCTCCTCCAGCAGGTCAAGTGGTGTTGGTGTAGACGCTGGTCAGCACCTGTGGCTGGGTGGCTGGTGGCATACGTAAGTCTTGGTGAGGGGGATTAGAAGGATGATGAAAGGATTTAGCCAACTACTCCTCAACGTGTCCCTTTGGTGGTGACAACTGCGAACATCCTCTGGCTACTGGGCTCTGAGGAGTGGCCTGCTTCCCTCCTGTCACCAGCCCAAGCAGGAGCCAGACCTCCACACTGGAGAGCTACCGACCCCACCAGGCCTTCCAGGAGCCAATGCTGATGGGGCTCCCTCCCCTGAGATGAGGGTCCCTTCAGGGGACTCAGGGTGAGGGCAGGACTCTGTGAAGGTCCTGGGAGAACAAACAGACTGCGTGGAAGAAAGGACACACATTTCTAGACTTTTTCATGATCATTGTGACTTTGGGATCCTTGGTTGTTAAGCATGGCCAGGTCACTCCTGCTGGACACGGAAAGCTCTGCCGGCCCTAACCACCAGGTATTACAAAGTGCCCACATGACTCTCATGACCCTCCTCACCACTGCTGGCTGCAGAGGGTGAAGGCGGAAAATGGACACATGGAAAGAGTAACTTGCCCAGAACACCCAGAAATCACCCTGCCTCTGCAGTTGCTATTTGGGACCAATTAAGGGCCCCGAATTCTGCATGTCCTTCCCTGGGCAAAGCAAGAGTGCTGACTTCTTTTTCCTTTTTCTGAAAACTGCATCCTGTTATTGATTGGCATCGGGGACAAGGACCAAGCTTTCAGTAACAAAACTGGCACCCCAGACGGGACCTGAGAGCAGTCGCTACTCCAGCTCTTTTGGGCAGGCCTGGCTCTCCAAGGAACCCACTTCCATGCTGAGGATGCAGGTGGCCGGCAACTTGCTGAGAGCCAAGTGCAGGAGAGTTAGGAGACGGGTTGGTCTGCCCGGGGTGGAACCAGAGGAGCTCTTCCGGTGAGTAAAGGGAGGGACTGAGGGACGGTCCCGCAGCTGCTGAAGCCCATTTCCCTGTGGGGAACTCCCACCTTCTCTCCCTTAACGGTGCATGTTGCTCCATCATGGTCCCGAACTCAGTAAAGACATGACACTCATGGCCGTCTTTTAAGTCCTTCGGAGTGCAGGCTGAGAACCTTGAATCCACACACCTGGTCCCTTTCTGTGCCTCCACTGATGTGGGAGCCATGATTATGTGGGACTCGAGAACCTAGGGGATTTTCCTCCCTTCTGATCTGTTCTAGCTTCTCATCTGTTTGTTGGCCTTGGGTTTGGGAATTCCCTCTGGTTGTCTGTGTTTCTGTTTTGTTGTATTGGTTACTTCCCCTTTTAAGACATGGTCAATATTGCATTTATCTTATAGGTAGTCTCTTGGGAAAGATCTTGGCTAGTCAATTTAAAGGTTCCTGTCTATTGGTCATGGTTTTGGGGCTCCTCTCTGGTTGTCTGTCTCAGTTTCTTTTTTGTACAATCATTCAACTGGAGGTGATCTGTCAGAGGTAAAGAAATTTGAAGGGCCACCTATATGTGTAAGCCTGTCTAGGATAATGTTTTACTGTAGTGATCTGGCTTTTGAATAGCTTTCTGGGTTATGATACAATCTTGCAGTTGGAGTTGGTCTGTCAAAGGTAAATTAAGTGGAAGAAATATGTACTTACAGGTTGCCTGTTTTAAACGTTCCTGTCTGTCAGCCCTGGTTCTGGTGAATCCTCTCTAGTCTGTTTTGTTTTGTATCTGTTACTGGCCCTTTAAGACTCAGGCCTTGCTGCATTGATCTTATCAGTAGTCTCTTGAGCAGAGAGAACTTGGCTGCATGGACCACCTGTAGGGATAAGCCTGTCTAAGAGAAAGAGGTTTGCTGTAACATAATCTGGACTTTGAATAGTTCTTCTGGATTATTATACAATCCTGACCTTGAAGTTGGTCTGTCAGGGGTCAAGTATATGAAAAAGATTCTGTATGTACAGGCATTTATGCAGTTGCATGATAGGGGGTATGAACCATCAGAACTAAGTTGAAGGTGCCAAAAGGCACTACCTCTTGCATGCAAGGATAGCAGGACACCAGAAGAAAGGGTTAAAAAGATTTAAATCTTTCCACCCAGTGCTGGTGTGGCTGAAAGCCCAGTCCCCGATTCAATATGAAGACATGGTTTTGAGAAAAAGGAAAAAGAAGTTTTATTGCTTTGCTAGCAAAGCAGAAGCACAGGGGATCCCTGTCCCAGAGGTTGTGATTCTGCCCCTCAGCAGGAACAGGGGGCTGTTAAAGAGGAGGTTCAAAGGCTACATTCCACATGTTCTCTGTTGGAGTTGTAATTCACTTGTTAATTTGGGAGCTAGTCATTTCTGAGATCTTCTGTTGTCATCTCCAAATCTGGATTAATTCATTCCTATGGTGGGTGTGTACTGAAGGACAGATCACGCTGCCTAGGATGGGGAAGAATGGTAATCCTTTTCCCCTGAGATCAAGGAGGGGTAGAGATTAGGGAGGAGCAGGGAGACAGGAAGAGTAAGAGACATGTTCGTTTTAAAAGTAAGTTGTAGTGGCAGAGAAGCAAGGGATGTATTCAAAGCATAAAGTAGACTCCTGTCACATTGGCCTCCCAGCCCTGTTTCTCAGCCTGGCCCCAGGTAGCTGCAGGTCATCTCACTGTAGGTCAAGGTCACCAGCCCTGCACAGGAAAAGAAATCCCAGGAAAGCTGCCAGGGCTGCAGAAAAATGGCCAAAGAGAACCTGCCTCTCCCGTCTCCAGCCCCTTTTGCCCTGGGGGTCGGAGGCTGCTGGCCACAAAGGATGTGGCGGTAGTTTTCAGTCCTGTCAGTTTATGACCTGGAGACAGGAGAAGTCTCCCCTTGTAAGATCTGATAGGACACCCCATTTAGTCAGGGGCTTATTGCTGGAGCAAAGCAATTCTTGCTATAACAGTATCCTGTCAAAATTCCTGGGGGGGACTGGCAGAATAACTGTACCCAGAAAAGAAAAAGAGAAACTAAGGCCAACCCATGTTTTGCAGGCAGTCTCTGCAAGGGGATCTTCAAGGAAACCCAAAGAAAAGGATGGAAAGGGCATCCTCCATTGCACATCGATATGCCTGGTGCTAAGGAAAAGGCCCAAACGGAGCCTCTGGGTACAGTTGACAGTGGGGAACTCACTTAAAGTTGATGGCATTGTGACAATGATAACGGAGACAGTCAGCTCAAAGGCGTTCTGTGCTCCAACCCCGTGAATGCAAACGAGGAGGAGAAAGATCGAGGCGCGCTTTTCCTACATGCTGGAGTGTCCAGCCCTCTCCTGGGATGAAATCTGTTGCGTATATTATATGCAGAGATAGCATTCAGAAGGATTGTTTCAGAATGAGAGTTTAAGAAAGGGTCCACAACTAGAAAAGCTAAGTGAAAGTTACAGGTATGGAAATATATTTCATAAATGAAAATCAGAAGGAAAAGGAAGTGTTTCTAGATGAGGAAATATTTTGTCTTATAAAGTGATATTCTTGTGCTAAAGTCCAAGATGAACGAGGACAAAGCTAAGAAAGTGAATATCTAAGTAAGTGGCAGAAGGTCTGCAGAGGTAGACCTCAAAAAGTTCGTGTTTGTGATTAAATTGACTATAGTTAGCACGGTCAGTTATTTGACTTTAGTGTACTGATGGGATGCACAGTCTGAACACTGACCTGCTCTTATCAGGATGATTTTCTTATTTCATTAGATTGTATTACTTAGGGACACTAAGTCTTACAGGAATGAGGGTTTGTGCCTGCTTTCAAGTCTTTAAAAGATTAATTTGTAACTAGTTAAACAACTGTAATTTTGGGTTATAACAATACAGTTGACACCCTAAATATGTGTGACTAGATATAAGTATACATCTGAAAACTGTATTTATCTGAGACTTTCTAAGTGTTATGTAAAAGTTTATAAAATTAAAGTTTATCTAGCTTTACTGGCAAGATGACCAATATGTGTGCACCTTTATAAATTGTATCTTGCAAAGAAGGCCACACTGTCATTTGAAGACCTGTCTTATATCTGTTTGCTTTGACTGAGTCTTTTTCTGATCATTAACACTGTTTCATAAATATGTAAGAGATTTTAGACTATTTTTTAATTTTTGCTCTTATGGCTAACACACAAAGACTTGTGATTATTGTTACTGTATACTGTGGGTTTTAAATTGCACTTTAAAAGTTAAAATTAGTACAATGTAAAGCTTAGGAGAGTACGTTACCAAGTTGGTGTTCCCCAAACTAAAATCATCTGTAGCGATAGTCTGGGATTTGCACAGATTGCAAATTTGATTGGTATTTTTTCATTTGATGTTTTACAGTTGGATAAAGTAATATGTTGTCAATAAGTTATATATACAATTTTGTGTTACTCTTCAGACTGATGTTGGAATTTAAATGTATTTTTGAAAGGTAATAAGGAGAGCCTGGTCTGTTTAAAGGTGACATTGTGAAATACGAAAGCATTTTGAAACTTTTCCCACAAAAAGAAAGTTGAAAGCTCTCTTAGTCTTTGTTTGATGCATGTTTCAGATGTAATGTTGTTTTGTGTTATTTGTCAAGAACCTTGCCTTACCTAAGATAAGACTCTGCTTCCTACCTTACTCTATGTTAGCATGGCTCCAAAATAGGTTAGACTTGAGATCATTTAAAGTTGTGTTCAAAAGATGGATTTTTGCTGTAAAGATGACTGTGTCCTCTAAATAAATAGGGAATATAACACATATCTAAGTAAAGGTTTAAGATTATAAAAATCACTTTTCTTGGTTCATAGCCATTACACAAGCAGTATGTTTTTGCTCTGTTGATTTCATTTTATATTTTCCTTGCATTAATTTGAGATGATAGGCCATCACCTACAGGACAGACAGTACACAATGCTGACTTACAGTACTAATACTGACCCCAACTAAATGAAAGGAGTCACTGTGAGCTCACAGATATTGGAGTTATGCCCGTGACTCCCACTTTAAGACTGGAGCACTGGCCTGCAGAATGTTTAAAACCAAAAACTTGGAGACCAAAATCAAGGCAGTTAGTTAAAGTGCCAAGGAAGTTAAAGTGCAAAGGAAGTTAAAGTGCCAAGGAAAACACAGCCCACGTTTTGGCCCTTGCCCACTACTGTCAGCCAGGACTCAGAGGACGACGGGCCATCTCTCTAGGCCCTGAAACTCCTGTGAATCACCCATTCTGCCCATCAGGGAACAGAGAGGACCCTAGAGAACAGGAAGCCAACCAGTGCACATTCCACAAAGAGGAGGGTCATTGAAGAGGAAGGTGTCCCTGCTGCTTCTATGAAAAGCCACATATGGTCAGTCAGACCCTGACCCATCCTGGCAAGTGGCACCACTGGTAGAGGAAAGCTAAAGGAGAGAGGAGTCCTCACACATGGCCCCAAGAGTGATCTCCGAGGAATCTCGGCTGACTCTTGAGAGTAGATAGGAACAAGGTTGGTTTTGACAAACTCGGTCTTAAACACCTGGCAGGAGAGTATAACCCGAGCTCAGTCCTACATGGATATTTAAAAGGGAAAACAGTATCCACCCTACCAAATGTAAGTAAAGCTGGAGGCTATAAGGACAGGGTTCTTGTGTGGGAGCGCCTAATAATAATGATCATAAAGGGCTCAAGAGTCCCAAGTTCATCCTGAGTTAATCTGAGTCTGATCTCATTGACCACAAATCTTCCTAACCTCCTGCATGATAAACTTGATCAGTTTTCCACTGAGACGATTATGAGTTGCTGTCCTCATGGTTTTCAGAGACTGGCTGAAATACTAAGTGCTTTTGTGTTAATTGTTTACAATAAGTGATGCCTCGTTGTCTTGTTTGGTGTGGGCTCAGCATGAGCCCTGCCCCACGAGTGCCTGTCCAGTCACCTGCCATCTGCCACTGTGGACCTCTGGACTGCTCTGAGGCTGAACGTCCTTAACTGCCCACGCCCCCCCTGATAGAGAGCAAGGACTTGGGTCACTTCCGCCAGCGTTCTTTCAGTAGGAAGCAGCTTGGAGATGTTGTCCCCCGTTTTTCCATAGAAAGGGAATGCAGAAGTCGGCAGTGGGGAAAAGTAACCGGGTCCACCTGATGCTTTGGATGCAGCCCTGGCTGCTCTGCCCCTGCAACTGATTTGTAAAATGGACGCGTTGCCTTCTCTGCCTCTCTCCCTGCTCCTCCTAACCTCTCCCTGCTCCTCCTAACCTCTCCCTGCTCCTCCTAACCTCTCCCTGCTCCTCCTAACCTCTCCCTGCTCCTCCTAACCTCTCCCAGCTCCTCCTAACCTCTCCCTGCTCCTCCTAACCTCTCCCAGCTCCTCCTAACCTCTCCCTGCTCCTCCCTAATCTCTCCCTGCTCCTCCTAACCTCTCCCTGCTCCTCCTAACCTCTCCCAGCTCCTCCTAACCTCTCCCTGCTCCTCCTAACCTCTCCCTGCTCCTCCTAACCTCTCCCTGCTCCTCCTAACCTCTCCCTGCTCCTCCTAACCTCTCCCTGCTCCTCCCTAATCTCAGGGGAAGCAGGAGTCCTTTCTTCCCCATCCTAGGCAGTTTCTGTCCCTGAGCACACACCCACCACAGGAGCCAAGCCATCCAGACTTGGAGATGACACCAGATCTCAGCAATGACGTCTCCCTGATCAACACGTGAATCACGGCTCCAAAGAGAACACGTGGAGTGCGGCCTTGGAGCCTCCTCTTCAACAGCCCCTGTTCCTGCTGGGGGAACACAGCCTCGCAGCCTCTGGGACAGGGGTCCCCTGTGCTTCTCCTTGGCAGGCAAAGCATTAAACCTTCTTTTTCCTTTTTCTCAAAACCATGTCCTCCTTATTGGATTGGCATCGGGACAAGGACCAAGTTTTGACAACATAGGGAAGCTTTGAACCCAGGACCCCACAGACTGTCCTGAGGGAACTTTGGGAGGAGTTGAAAGGAACTGGGGGAGGAGGTGTACTTGAGTCCAGGATGTAAGGGTAGGGCAGAGGAGGTGCCAACGAGCACGTGGGCCTGGGGATGTTTCCAGAGACCCTGGCTCTTTCTGCAGGAACTCGTGCCTCTGCAGGTCTGTGCGGGGCCTCACCTCCTGCTTCTCACACCAGGGAGGTGCAGATGTGGACGTCTGGGGCATTGTCCACCCCTTAGGAGTGATACTGCCCTGGCTCGTGGATGGCTTATTTTCTGCCATTTTCAACACTAAGGAGTCGATTTTACCAGGAGGCGAGGAATTAGGAACCTTCCCTATTGAAAAGATCTATCACACAAATGGCTGCTTCAGGTGGCAGAAAACCCCGGAAGAGAGCCATTGAAAGTTCCCTCTCTGACCAGTATGGCTCCCACCTGGGGTCAACCTCATTAGCTGGGCTGGCACTTGTGGGACACTGGGGACAAAGGACAGTGTTGTAGGTCGTAAGTGGGTAGGAGAGGAGGGATATAATGTATCCTATTTTTCTCTTGCACTAATTTTAATTTCTACCACCAATCATAACACATTTTTTGGGACATTCAAATAATCCCGACTAGACATTAAAGTGTGCATTGCTATTCTGGGAATGGCAATTGAAGAGCCCTGCTACGTTTGCACAGTCAAAGTCATTATATTTTTATGGCTTTGGTTAACATTGGGCTATAAAAACCAGTAAATAACTGTTAAAAGCAGAGTCATTTGCTCAAAAATATTTTACAAGCTTCATTTCTGGAACGGCTGCACTTCCCACTAGATTCCCCAGGCTTGTGCAGACGCTGCACTCTGCCCACCTCTGTTCATGAGCCCCGCTCTGCCCTCCTGATTTGAGGGCAGGGGTGGCAGTTCTGTCTGCAGGATATACCTCGCTATTTTCCCAGTGTTTTCTTGGGAGAAACTGTGGTTTTATTTTAGGCTCAGCATGCTTTCACTTGGTGGTTACCCTAAATATAAATCCTGCATCCATCCCAGAGGCTCCTGCCTGCCAGAGCCTACCAGTTTTATTCTTGGGGTCCATACACATGTGGTGAGTAGGACCCCACACTCATTCACTTGTGCTCTGGGGTCTACGGGGCTCTACTCAAGGAGGAGTGTTCTGGAAAGTCAGTTTGCCCTTGTGCAGATGGGGGGTAGTAAAACACAACATGGAAGAGGGAAGGGACTGTACCACTCCTGTGCCACTGGCCCAAGCCTGTCCTCTGCTCACCCGTTATCAAGGGTGCTCTGTGCCCAGGAGACAGGAAGCCTTGAGCATGATAGTGACCCAAAGGACACCAGAGCCTGGCCTTCAGCAGGGGTGCTGGGAGGGCTTCCAGGGCCACAGTTAGTAGGGAAGTCCACAAGTCCCAAGTTAGCAATGCCAGGCACCACAGCACAGGAGTCCAGGCTTCCCAAAGTCCTGGGTTCCCAGCATCCTGCACAGCCCACCGTGGAGGTGAGTCACTGAGCGTGCTGGCAGTCCTGCTGGTGTGCACCACCTGACAGACGAGCACACTGGAGGGGTCAGATGAAGGGCCCGACCCATGCCAAGCAGTTGAGGAGTGGCTGGGGCCACTGGGACGTGGAGCGGAGCACACTGCCTGGCCAGGGTCCACCATGTGTCTCCTTCAGCAAGGCAGTTGAACTCCGAGGGCCTCTGTGGTCACTGCGCCAGGCTGCCCACAAGCTGTGCCCAACTGGGCCTGATGCAGCTGTGTTCCAGGCTGCAGATAGACTCCTGTGTGCAGCACGGCTCCCTTCCGCTGGCTGCGCAGACGGGTTTCAGAACAGCGTAGCCTGTGCTCCTGCCTCGACTCAAGCCTTGCAGCATGAAGGAAGCAAACTACCCACGAGGGCCAGGCTCCCCAGCTCCCATGCCAGGGCCTGCCGTGGCCACACAGTTCAGCATTTTAATATCGGGATTGTCCTCAAAAACGCAGTGCTGACACCCCACAGCTAATATTGTTGTCTCTGAATTTTTTTTTTTTTTGAGCTTTTATTCTCTCACCAGGCAGAAGGTTTGCCGCCATTTCCCACTATTTCATTTGGAGAATGTTCACCCTGAAATGAGTCCATCAGGGAGGGTATTGAAGCATCAGAAGGACTCGCTGACTGGCGCTCTGAAGAATTCCCCAGAGTGGCAGAACAAGCTAATATCTCAATCTGTAACTCTCAGCCCCCTATTTCTGTCAGTATCAAGTGATCTAAGCAAACTGAGACCTTGATTTTCAACTACTTCTACCTTAATTTAAAGTTTCCTGATGTGTCCAATCATATGGTGAGTATTGGTAACATAGTTAGAGCTTACATTTTTTTTTTCCCCAAGAAAATCTTTAAGGAGTGTTGGAAGAGGTGAGGAGGGAGATGTAGAAGAAATCAGGCAGGAAACGCAGGGGATGGAGGTGAAAACCAGCCCAATGAGCCACAGCTGGCTCCACTGAATCTTCTGCAGGTACACCAAGGGGGGAGGGGGAGGAGAGGTTTCCCTGCAGGATTGGCTCGGGTCACATGGAAGCTAAGGTTTCCCACTTCCTGACTAGGTGCCCATGTTTTTCTTCACATTGTAGATGACATGCCATTCTATTTCAGAACTATAAAGTGCCTGAAACAACTTCCAAAAGAGACTCTGGGTTGCACAGAAACTTTCTGCTCAGTTCCTTCTATTCCACTGCTTAAAATTTCAGGGGGTGGAATCCAACAAGACTATTTGGAGGTCGGCAGCAGTTTCAGGTGGGAGCCCACACAGTGTGAGATTCCTTTGCAGGCTGAGAATCAGTCTCTTGCAGGTTATTTTTTGCAGTTTTTACAGCATGGTTTATCTGTTATTTTTGCATGGCCCATGATACCCTGTTTGGTTGGCTCTGAAGAAGGAGATGGGGAGGGGCTAGCGTTGCCTCAGCCTTCTCCGGTCCAGCTGCCTCTGCTTCTCTCAGGAGCATCCCTTCCACCCTTGCAAAGCCTGTGAGGCTCGTGAAAGAACAATCCAGGCAGGAGGCCTCTCACAGAGGTCTTCGGTGCAGCTGAGGCAGGGCAGGCCTGGACTCCTTGGGTGCTCTGCCGTCGGGAGATGACATCTTTACCATCACCCTGTGCTCCTGAGGAAACTCGCACACGCTGCGAAATACCGCCTGCAATGGTCACAGTACAGGATTGGTGACGTGCTGCACGGGGGGCATCTCAGGCTTCCTTAAACCCCCGTCAGAGCAGCGGGTAGCAGTGATCTACTCCGCTGCCGCCCACCTACTCCTAACGCAGCCGCTGAGTTCTCCAACTGAGGAGAAGGCCCTGGACGGGTTGGGAAGCTATTCGACACGTGCGTCTGAGGATCCGTCTAATGGAGATGTCTGAGGCTGTACATTTTCCATGGTCTTCATCTGAATCCAGATAGTAAACGCTATGTCAAGATTTAGAGCCCAGGAAATCAGCCCATTACCATTCTCAGTAGGTGCCACTTATACGCTTCTGAACCACATCTGTCAGATAAAGCCGCGTTCCCGGGACATTTGGCTGCGCTGCGGGGGGCGCCGTTGTCAGGGAACGGGAGTGTTGGGGCACGAAGCCACAGCTACCTTTGTCCTTTGCTGGTCTCGGTCACCCTTTCTGGACCCAGAGTTGAAGCAGCATCACCTGCTGCCACGTGGGCAGGGAGCTGCAGGGCTAGCAGCTGCCCTCCAGGGCGGTCTGGTCCCTGGAGACTGGTGCTAACTGGATTTCGAGGCAAGGTAGCCCAGAGGCTCCTTCCTCCACACCCTGCCCTCACTTCTTGCTTTTCACTACGTTTTACTGTTTGAACTGAAGACATCTGCACGGATCCTTGAAATCTCTGTGCTGCAGGATTCCTAAAGAGCCCCGGACTCCCTGCGTCTTCTCACCCCGCTACCTTCCTCCAGAGGTCATTTTTCATTAGCTTCTGCTATACCTTTCGTGACTTCTCACAAAATGAGCAGCAGAGACAGGCATTTTTTTTTTTTCTGTCCTTGTTTTTAAAGTAGTGTATTATCTACTCTTTTTCAGTTTGCTTTTTTGCTTAGGCACCCGGGAGGCACGCCAGCCGACCCACCCAGAGCTGCCTCACTCCTAACTCTCCTGGAGCGCCTGCGCAGGGACCTGCCGCCTGCACGCAGCCTTTCTCCTCTGCGTTACCTTGACGAGTGACGATCAGGTAATCACCTGTCCTGGAAAGGATCGCCAGCAGGCCTGGGACATCCAGGATGTTCATCATCAGTGGCTCTTGCTGAAGAAATTAGGTCTGACTCTGATCACGAGGGAGCAAAAGCCACCTCAGCCTGTGCAACCTCCAGGGTAGTGTCCTTGGACTGTCTCAGTAGTCCAGACCATGAAAGATGAGGGTACAGGGAACAGAAGACACGCACAACCAAATGCTTGCTTGGTCATTTATTGAGCCCTGCATGGAATTGAAAAACAAAACAATGTACTTTTTGTTTTGTAAATCATGTTTGTGGAACAGCTGCAGAACTTAACTATGGACTGTATGTTAAGAAAGCCATTAAATCCACCTGAGAATCCCCTGCCTGGTGGTAACACGGTGAACCTGGAAGAGCAGAGGGCCTTGTCCTCTATCGTCCATAGGCTCCTGGTGTGCCAGTCAGATTCCAGAGGTCCTGTTTCCAAAACTCTATTCTGATTGTCCAGGTGAAAAATATGTGGAAGATCGGATAATTAAATGTCACATTTCCTTAATTCTAATGTGCCAACAGGTGCAATGTGCACCATTAACAGTATTTTTTGGAATACGTCTGACCCTTAGGTATTTAGTGCCAACAACACTTCCCAGAAGCACCCTGAACTCAGAAAATATTTTTAACAAAGCTCCTGAGTGCTCAGGAGATACTGAAGTGGGAAACACTGGTTAGAATTCAGTAAGTACGACTCTTTTCTACAGGATTTCTCAGTGACTTGACATTTTCACTGGGAGGACACATGTCCACATTTGTCAAATTCACATGGGCAGCCAGAGAGTGGGCGTGCCCACCTCCCCTCCATGCCAGGGAGTGCCGTCTCAGGGGTCTAAGCGACTGCATCTGGTGGTCCCGGTGAGGGTTCCCACTGCCCCACATCTGCTGTTCCCAGCCTTCCTGGTGGTGGCTCAGGGCAGCAACCTACTGTGAGCTCAGCTCCACCGGCTGCTGGGCAAGTGACCAGGTTCCTTGGTGTCCTCTGGGAGCTCTGCCTGCAGCCTGGCCACAGGGAGACAGCAGTCCCACAGCCACATGGACTCCTTGAGGACTCTGTCCTTGGGGACAGCCACGTGGACTCTCTTCTCTGCAGCGGCGGGTCCGGTTCTCGAACTCCTAGCCCCTCCCAGAGCCCGCTTCTGCGGTGGGGCTCTGGTGCTCGGCCTTCCCCTGGCCGCCAGCTCCTCCCAGGCCTGCATCTTATGCTTTGGTGATCCTGGAGGTGCCCACAGTTAGGCGGTAACAGCGGGTGATTAAAGACCAGCAGTCGCGCCTCCTGGACTTCAGGCCGCTGTCACAGTGGGTGGCCATGTATCACCGGTGCCTGGGACCTGCTGAGCAAGCAGAAGGACGCCGAGGCCCCACGCCCTGTCCTGGTGGCCTCAGTGCAGCAGGGTTCTTCCAGGCCAGGGGTCCAGCTAGGGAGCAAAGGGTGGAACCTTCAACCTCCAGGGCCAGAAAGCCCACAAGCAGAGGGTCAAAGAAAGAGCGCATTCGCAGAGCACGTGCTACCCAGAGAAGAGGGCTGGGCCGTGTGGCAGGCTGGCGTCAGGAGGGGAAGCGCTGGGCAGAGCTGTGCTCGGCGCGGCCTGGGGCGCAGGAGGAGCTGTGTCCTGAGTGGCCGCATCAGGCCCACCTCTGGGACATTCTCTCACGCAGCACCTGCCCGGTGACCGCGGGCTGCGTCCTCCTCCCTCTCCCTCTGTTCTGGAAGTGGGGACGGTGGAAGGGCCTTCACCAGGCCTCAGCCATGTGAGGACAGACCTGTTGGTGCCACGGGTAGGGCACATGTGAGGCCTGGGGTTGTGGCCAGTGACCCCGAAGGGGACAGCACATCCGGGAGCTCTGCTGGCCGCCTGCTATGACCTCTGCAGGTCAGCAGCCTCAGCGGATCCCTGTCACAAGAGCACGGGAGGCGGAGGCCTGGTGCCTCGGACCTGTGTCTGGCAGTGGGTTCAAACACACCATCGCCTTGGATTTCCTGAAGCTCACGAGCTTCGTCAAGCTCTTAATTTGCTGTTTGTTCCATGTACTCACCACAAATAAGCAACTGTGTTCATTTTCCATTTCTAAGTGTGTATTCCTTTCCTGAGAAAGCACCCAGTTCCCTCCACTTCCCCGTCCTTCTGTAAGATTCTGGTCCCCAAACCCTGGGTCTGTCTGGCCAAGTAGATTTGAGGGAGTGTACTTTCCAGAGTGGGGAGCATGTGCCAAGGCCCTGGGGTAGAAGTCAGCTTTGGCTCTCCAAGGAGAGCAAGACCACCACTACGCTGGGACTGAATGACCCACGTGGATGCTGGTCGTAGAAGTGGGTTGTGGGGGCAGCCAGGGTGGGCCATGGAGGTCGCGCTCAGGAAGTGGGCTCTTACAAAAGGAGAGGGCAGCCACGGAGGATGCTGGGTCAGAGGAGTGGCCTGATCTGGCTCATGTGCTCCTGGGTGATTCTTCCCTGTGGGTCAGGGGGAATCTCAGGTCGGCCATGGCTTCTCCTGTTCTCTACTCCTTGCTACTTTTGGAGGTGTTCAGTGTTCACAGTAGTTTTGTGTTCTTGGAACATTTTACCACAGTGTTATATCTACAAGAAATTTGACAATGATGTTGAAGTGACTTCGAGACATGTTTGTACAGAAAAGTAGGGTCCTGCTCGGTGATGGGCAGCAGAAGGAGCAACAGTGACTCTACATGGCTGGGAAGCTCCACCCCTGGTTGCCCACAGCCTCCTGGAGACCTCAGCAACCATGGTTCATGACCTGGGCCAGAGGGTCTGCTCCGATGGGCAGTGTGAAGGCAGCTCACCGGGCAAGGAGTGCAGACAGTATGCCAGCCCTGTGCACCCAGCGTCCTGAGAGGTGACACTTCTGTTCTCAGTTGACCTGGCTGCTTCAGCACGAGATGACCAGGACAGGCCTGCAGCCGAATGAAGCAATGCAGAGGTGCCTCGTGCTGTCTTCCTCAGGAGAACTTCCTGAGAGCCCGTGGACAGTGTTGTGTGCAGGCATTGACGTGCACTTCGTGCACCAAGCCTGCTGGATTCCATGTTTGGTCCACTCATACAGCCAGTGCTGCAAGGTCTTCTAAGCTGTGCAAACTGCGGATCCACCAGCCCGGCAGCATGCACAGAATTTCTACCGCCATGAAGCTTCTGCAGCATACCCCGCTTCTCTCCTGCCCCAGCCCTCCTCAACCCCGGAAACCACAGGTCCTCTCCACACAGTGTGTGAAGCTCGGGGCAGGAGTGGAGTCGGGAGCATGGGGCCCTTCAGGACCCACTTCCTGGCAGGAACATGAGTCCCTGGCACATATAAACAGTTCTTTTGTTTTTGTTGCTAAGTAGCACACCATGATGTGGGTGGGCAAGCCCTTAAAATCATGTGTCCACTGCTCCAAAGATCTCAGTACATGTCTTTAGCATCTTCTAAGACTTCTTAAGTCACCCCCCCCCCCCAACACTTTCCTCATTATCTCTGGAAAAATTCCAAGTCAGGATTTGCAACATGTCTTGAGAGATGCCAGGCTTGCTGGGAAACTCATCCCAGGCCAACACAAGGGACAGTCTGGGGGACTCTCTCCACCAAGGGTTCCTTTGGGAAAATATGCAGAGTGCCCTGAAGAAGCCCCTGCTCCTCAGCAGGGCTCACTGGGGCCATCCGGGCACTTCCAGCCCTGGGGTCCCACTGCGTATTTGAGGAGGCTCCTGGGAGGGGCCCTGGGGCTGCCTTGAGAGCGAGTCTGGGGCTTCGCTGTCTTCCTCAGCATGAGGCCTCGCCGCTGCAGCTGCCTCCACGGGCACGTGGGATGCCTCTTCTCCAGGGGAGCTTCCTACGACACAGAATGTGCCCGCATGCAGGGGGCGTGCCTGCCACCAGTGGGTGCCAGTCGGGTATCCCTACCTCTGCGGGGAAAAGCCTAGCGGGTTTCCTGGGTGTTACTGCGACGCCCACTTTTCCTCTCTAGAATAAATCGACTAATTTTGCAGAGTGCCTTGAGACTGCAAGATGCTAACAGAGCACGTATGAGGAGGCCCCACACACGCCAGAGAGAGGGGCACAGGGGGCTGCGGCTGGTGGTTTGCATAGTAAATTTCATGATTGCTTTTGGAAATTATGCTTTCTTATTTATAAGTCTTGTCAATGAAATAAATTGAATGGAATCACCAGATGGCCCTAAATACTGTCTTTATTGCCTGGACCTGTGTTCAGAGTGCTTTCACCACAGGGACCGAGGGCTTGGGGTAGTCAGACGAGAAGGGAAAGGAGCCCTCTGCCTAATTCCGATGATTGTCACGGCCATCTATTTATTTGCTCAGTGAGGTGAGGGGGAAACCATCTCATTTAGACTTATTAAAGGGTCCAAAAGTGTAACACTCTTCAAAAGGGTCACCATAAATATGCCACATACTGTATTTCATAGAGTTTATGGGAAAGGAAATTGAAATCTCCTAAAAATAGAATTGAATCTTGTCCAAACAATATTGGATATACTGAATTAGTGTTTCTGTTATTACATATAACAGGCAGATATTCGGAGCACATTTTTATAAACCTTCAGTTTGTTTTCATAAACGTTGGACTTGCCTACAAGTCTAGGTTACTTGCATTTATCAGACAGGATGAAGGTGCTTTTAAAAATTAGAAGGAAAGTTCATTTGCGCAGCGTGGCCACTGCCTCCTGCCCTTCCTGCCAAGACAATGAGGTTGCCCAGATGGTTGGCGCAGCCCTGTGAGTGTGGGGAGGGCAGCCCTCAGGTGGAGTAAGGACCCTGCCTGGGCTGGTCGTGTCCTGGGACCTGGCAGCCTTCCCTCAGGGCTGGGCCTGGCCGTGGGCATGAGGTGCCGTCTGCTGGGCTGCCTCCTTTTCTGAAAACAAGTCTGAACCAGCAAAGCCCCTTGTCACTGTCCCTGGACCCTGCCTACCCTGCAGGCTCCCAGCACCAATTTGAGAACAGGAATCACAATGAGAGGCCAGGAGATGGCGAGACTCAGGCCCCTCTGGACATCTGCTCGAAGGAAGACCAAGTCTTATCAGGCAGCAGGAGAACTGTGCTTTCAGGACCGCCTGTGGCTTGAGTCCACGTGCTCTGTCCTTAGGTTGTCGGTCTCCTCAGGCAAGCTGGAGGAGGAGTGCCAGGGTCAGGGGCTGTGGCATGGCCGTGGGGACAGGTATGGACGGTGCTCCTGGTTGCACAGGCCCAACCCTCCAGCATGGCCCATCTGACGCTCTGGTCTGACTGGGCAGGTGGGAGGGAGCCTTCTGTGTGGTTGGAAGGAAAGGCTCCATTCTGAGCCGAGGCACCAGCGTAGCTGTGGCAGCCGATTGTCTGTGGTGCGCCCTTCTCCCTGCTCAGAAGAGGCCCTGCAACTCACAGAGGAGTCTGCTCTGCGGCTGTGGGGACCCCTCGGAGAAGCCCCGGAGCCCAGTGGGCCAGACTCTTCCCAGGAGTTGTGCTGCCTCCACCGTGAGCTCACTTTTTAGTACTTGGAAAAGGACACAAATAAAACTAGCACCAACTGGT
Source organism: Sciurus vulgaris (assembly GCF_902686455.1). Lineage (NCBI taxonomy): Eukaryota > Metazoa > Chordata > Mammalia > Rodentia > Sciuridae > Sciurus > Sciurus vulgaris. Next base: position 170,235,229 of record NC_136466.1, on the reverse strand, counting down.
ACCTTCCTATTTGCCTTTGTTCACATGCAATCTGAGAATTAAATGCAAATTCAGCTCTGCTACCAAAGGCATTTAGGTCAGCAAAGTCGACGCTGTTGACGAGTGACAGTACGTCGGGGGGTTTTGCTCTGGCCTGTCTGGCTGCCTTCTGCACTGAACAGCCCTGTGTTACGTGAGGACACACTGGCCCCACTCTCCTGCCCAGAACCACGGCGAGCACCCTTCCCTCCCCACCGCGCCAGGCATCCCCTTTGCTCCAAGAGAATCACTGATTTGTCGTGTTCCATTCTGTGCTTTCCTTGACACCGCGCCATGTGCAAGGCTCATTTATCCGTAAAGCACAGATGACGGAAGATGGCTCCTTCACAGGTTCATCCATAATTGTGATTGAAACTGATGAAAAATTGAAGCCTGGTGTAGTGGGAAAGTCTTGTTGTCTTGAAGGTATGTGTGGCTCTCCTGGTGGAGAGGAGATGCCAGAAATCAGGGTCCGACCCGGAGCCTCACATCACAACTCGAAACCGTCTTTCCCGGCGGGGTGGGACACAGCTGGCTGCCGCGGGAAGCGCCCCGCGTGCTGCACAGCGGGATCCCCACCGGCCCCCTTCCAGGCCTGCCGTGAGCACGACGTGAGTGGGGTGCTGGCAAGCCGCGAGCCTTCACCACGCAGCCTCTCCTGACGGGGCGGCCACAGCCGAGCTCCCTGGGAGGCTTCTGCTCTTCAGAGCTGTTGCGTTTTGAGCACATAATACAATAGTATGCCTTGAAATTCTCGTAAATATACAAGAATACCTCCCTCCACCTCCCCATCTCGGCTGCGTCCCATCCCAGCCAGTGGCCATCCCTGGAAGGGGCTTCTCCAAGGCGGGAGGCGGCGACTCGCTCTTCCACTCCTTCCCCTCGCTCCTCACTATATGGCTGCCACTGCCCCAGGACGGCACCCAGACTGCAGTCCCAGCTCTGCCGGGGGTCGACCTGATGCTCATCATCCCGTGGCGGCTGTGGACACTCGCAGTAGCGTCCTGCTCCAGGGTGTGATCGGAGGTAGGACGGCGATGGGCTTAGGCCTGGTGGGTGGCTTCATCCCTGGTGCCATGCGCAGAGTGGAGCTGCAGGCAGGGGAGGGTGGGCAGGGGAAGTGGTTCTGTGGGGGTGCAGCTCCGGGCGTGGTTCGTCTCTGGGCAGCGAGTCTCTCTGCTTCCTGACCACGTGAGCTGCTTCCCTCGGCCACTCGTCCACAGGGATGTCCTACCTCACCTCCAGCCCTGAGGAACAGAGTGCTGCCTCTGGACCAAGACCTCCAAACCTGTGAGCCCTCCAATAAACCTTTCCTCCTCTACAGCTGTTCTGGTTGGGTCCTTTCAGTCACAGCAGCGAAACGCTGACTGACAGAGATGGCGAGCAGGCTGCACCAAGGACTTGGGAGACCAGTGGCTCTCAAAGGAATCGGAGTGTTTCTCCACACTGCAGGAAGAGGCTCTCAGCTGTCCCTGCTGCACTCACGCTGCTGTGGACCACTGAGGTGAGATGGTCCACCCAAGGCTCCAGGAGAGCCCAGGGGCTCTTGGGGGTCCAGCTGGGTCCTGTGCCGCCCCTGTTCCTACAACTGCACTGAGCAGAGCCTCAGAGGGCTGGGCCTGTGAGGATGTCTGCCCCGGTCTCCAGAGGTGAGGGGGCAGGAGGGTCCCTGGGAGGCGAGGCTGTCCTCTCCCATGCCGGAGGGAGCCAGGGGACATGCTTTCTGCCGTGCCGGATGTAAGCAGCCTCCCCAGGTGTAGACCAGCCCCTCCTTAGTGCACCTCACTTCTGCCCTCAGCCTGATGTTGGTGGGCCCTGAGGAGGTCATACTGGCCTGCAGGGAAGGCCACCCAGACCCTCAGTGTTGTGCCCACCCAAGGGTGGGATGCTGGAACCCTCCATCAGAGCAAGGCGGCTGATCAGTGCAGGCTTGACTGGAGTTCAGCTCCCAGTCCTCTCCATAGCAAGCAGAGCCTCGGGCCCCTTGTGTCCTCAGGTGGACCCTGAGTGAGCCTTCTCCCCGCTTCCTCACCAGGCCACCCAGGTCACCCTTCCCCATGAGCAGCCGTAGGGTGGGTTGAGGGGTTGTGCTCTCCCCAGCTCCAGGGCACAGGGAATCAGGGAAACAGTCCCGGGCCTGATGATACTCGAGAATGCAGGGCTAGGCCTGCCAGAAGCCCACCTTGCCTCTGAATTTTCCCTTTAAATGTTGGACTATTAGAGACGTGTTTTCTTATCCACAACCCAAGTCCCCCTGAAGTCCCACACCTTGGATCTCCAAAGAAATCCAGGAAGCCTTAGTCTGAATTGAAAGCTTGTAGTAACACCAGCCTTAAGGGGAAATGCTCAAAGATTTGACATTGTCTTCTGGGAGGCCCGTGCTAGAATTTCATTGCTGCGTCAAAATACTGAGAAAAATCAACTTAGAGGAGACAAGATTTATCTTGGTTCACATTTTTGGAAATTTCAGTCCATGGTCAGCTGGTTCTATTGCTCTGGGCCTAAGGTGAAGCAGAACATCATGGAGAAAGGGTGTGGTAGAGGGAAGCAGCTTAGCCCAATGGTAGCCTGGAGGTGGGGGGAGGGGCTGGGGACCTGATAGAGTCCCCAGGTCATGCTTTCAAACACCTGCTCCTCCACTAGACTCCACCTACCGCAGTGTCCACCACTCCCAATAATGCCATCGAATTATTAATCCCTCAGTGGATAATCCCCTGATGAGGTCAGAGCCATCAAGATCCAGTCACTCCACAAAAGCCCACCTGCGAACCTTACTGCACTGGGGACCGAGCCCTCAACACACCAGTCTTTGGAACATTCCAGACCCCATGCACAACCAGGCCCTTGGGTGCTCCGGACCCTGCTCCTCCCTCCTTGTTCACCCTAGGTCATGGAAACCTCCTCTAGCTTCTCCAAGCCAGTCTGCCACATGCCCTGAGGGACTGGGAATCATCCCCCTCAGAGTTCTGGATGTGCCAGAGCAGCAAGGGTCTTCCCGCGCTCCCTCATCACAAAGAAGATTCTGGAACTTTTCATTTAAAAATGTGGCTGCCAGCCCCACCTGCCCTCCCTGGTTCTGGGAAGGGCTGTGCTCTGCTGCCGGCGATGCCCACACTTCCCTGGGACCCTTCCTGCTTCTCCCCGTTGAACAGCTGCTTCAATCGCAGGTTTGATTTGACTCACTCTGGGTCACACCCAGGTGAGTCCATGCCCCCTGCGGAGGGCTCGCGCCCTCTCCCACCTGGCTGGTCCTCCCGTGTCCCCACTGTGGTCATGCTCTGCCACCTGCTCTTTGCGGCCTCCTCCACTCGGACTCTGCCTCCTGTGCAGGTGCAGGAGGGTCCCTCCGTGGGGTGCTTTTCCCACCTCCCCACCCCGTCCGCTGCCTCAGGTCCTTCCCAGACGTCGCCTTCTCCATGAAGTCCGCCCTGACCTCCTTCCACGGAGTTTGCTCTTCTGTTCCCTCTCTGTGCCTGCAGTGATTTGCATGCTATTTTTTTCTGTGTGGTTTCCCTTGCTCCCCAGGATGTCAACTCCAGGAGGCAGTGATCGGAGACCTTGGTCCAACTTTTTCCCTTTGGGTCCCAAGTCGTCCAAAGAAACCTCTCTGTCAGATGAACGAATGCATGGTTGGATTTGGGGACACCCCAGTAGCCCGAGGTCTCACCTGCAATCAGTTGGCCCCACCGCACTCCTGACACAGGCCAGGAGTCCTGGCGACACAGCTGCCCAGACTCCCCCGGCGAGGCTTTGCAGGGGGCTCCTGGGGACTGCTGGCTCCTCTTTGCTCAACTTTCCTTTCAACTTTAGTATTCTAAATGATAAACAAAACACCGACAGGGGACACCGTGAAACAACTAGGACTGTTGTTTTCTGCCAGAAAGGGTCTGGGAGAGGGCGGCGGGGCGGGAGCGAGGGGGTCGGTCGGGGAGGTTCTGCTGCGGCGCTGTGTGGCTCCTCTGAACTTGGCACTGCTCTGCTGTTAGAAGTTTAGTCTTTGTTAAATTATTCAGAGCTGTGGGGGCTGCCACTCAGGACGGATGAAAGCCGCTGCGCCTCTCTCGCCCGCCTCGCGGCTGCTGCATGTTCCCCCTAACAAAATATCCTCAGGAACCACAGTTTCAGTCGCAAAAAATTAGCCTTTGATACGGATTAATCCCGCTGATTGCGGTTCACTCCAGATAATAGCAAGAGGGGTGCTTTTCCTGTAGCCACTACGAAAGAAGATGCTCAAGGAAAGTCAAACTTTGTTTATGTCTTCCTCGGCCCGGGCCTTCTCATTTTCTTAAGCTCACCGAAGGTGAAATATGGTTCCTCCTAGGCTAATGAGCAGAGAGCTGTTTTGATGATTATTAGGGTAGCCCTTTAGAAAATTATAAGCACCTCGTAGCAACTTTGGAACAGCATTTTTGAGTAGATCTCGTCCTCGCTTAATATAGACCTTTTTACTCTAATTTCTTTCGGCAAGAACAAATCAATCTAGCAGAATATTATTGACAGTCTTCAAAACAGCAGCTGATGTACTGCTGACCCAGTTAGGTTCTCTGCAGCTTTCAGGCTCGGCTGCACAGCCCTGCAGCGGACGCTCCGTCCAGGGTCTGGGCTGTGGAGTCCACGGCGTTGAGGTTGGCTGTTCATTCCACACTCTCAGCTCCTGAATTTTGAAGTTGCTCAAAACCCATCTTTAGTGGACTTTCCCTCTGAAGGAAGAAAGACACCCTATCTCCCACTCACTAAGTGCCAGCTCCGGCCCAGCCGGGCGACACGTCTACCTGTGTCCCTCTCTTCATTTCTTCCGACAGTGGGGCGCGCAGGTCCCTGCCTGGCTCCACGGAGGGAAAACCAAAGCTCGAGCAGGTCAGGGCTTCTCAGGTCACTACAGTCAGGCCTTTGGAGGGACAAGGGACACTGAGAGGAGGAGGAGAGGGGCACAGGGGGTGGGCACTGGCTGTTCCACATGCACCACCTGACAGGTGTGTTTACATTCACAGGCACTGAAGCCTTGAAGTCAATTTAGGGGCAGGCTTTGGCCTCCACATTTGGATGAGGAAGCAGAAGCTGAGACCCACAGGCATCTCCTCAAAGTCAGGAGCCCAGGCAGGTGCAACAGGGCTGATTTCCCAACCCGGTCCACTTCCCCCTCTCCTCCCATCAATGCTGGATTTCCTCCCTGTGACGTCCCCTGGCCGCATCATTGATGTGCTGAGTCCTGGATCATAATGCTCACCTTTTGTATGCCTTTCTCTTTTTAAATTATTATTATTGTTATTTGGTACTGGGGATTGAATCCAAGGTGCTTAACCACTGAGCCACAACCCCAGTCCTTTTTATTTTTTTTTCTGAGACAGGATCTCACTAAGTTACTTAGGGCCTTGCTGAATTGCTGAGGCTACTTCGAACTTGCAATTCTCCTGCCTCAGCCTCCTAAGCCACTGGGATTACAGCAGGGTGCCACTGCCCCTAGCTTTGGGTATTGTTTGTACTTACAGTTTACAATTGCACCTAATAGTGGGGTTCCTTATACCACATTTGTACCTGCATATGACAATTGGGTCAGTCTCATTCTTTTGGAACTACAAAATGAGCTCAGTGTCCTCAAGCATGTTGGGGCACAAGGAAGGAAACAGATGCCCCTTATGAAGTGTACTTGTTGCAGGGGACCACAGCCCATTGCTCCACCCTGGGTGCTCTCCAGACTCATTCTGGCTTTTGACTTTCAAGGGAGCAGAACGGGTTTGCCTTGCATGTCTGCCGGCCGCATCTCTGAAACTCCATGCCCAAGGCTGGCAGGCAAGGGGACTGAGCTGTCTCCTGGGGGCTGTCAGCTATGGGGAGGAGCATCTTGCTGCCTCTTTCTAGCACAGGGGACTTCTGTGCTCCCTGGGAGTGCCGGCCAGCCTCTGCTCCAGACAGCTGTGGAAGGCTGCCCACGGCTATCCAGCTGCCAGACACACAGACCTGAGACCGGCTGTCCAGGTGGATCTTGTGCATCACCTCTCTCTGCTGTCTTTTCTCTGAATCTGAAAGTAAATGAATATATTTATGTTCCAAGAGGAAACATCACAGCTCTCAGGCTTGTCACGGCCAGCAGCAGCACCCAGGGACCCGAGCCTGCCTTTGAGCTTCAGTGTGGCTTTCTTGGGTTTGCAGCGACCAGGCGACTGTCCAGTAGAGGAGAGAGGATGGTGTGTCCCTAGGACTCATGGCCAGAATGGTTCTGGAAAGCTGAAGTTAGCTGCAAGCATCTGTCTGTCTTTTGGTTTCTGTCTTCAGCATTGGATGTCACTGCTGTGTGTCCCAGAGGCCCCCTGGTCTTCCCTTCCCATCCAGACCTGCAGTGCTGGGGACTCCGCTTCCTGTGGCTTCCCCTCTGTTTTCACAGAGTGACTACTTCGTCTTTTGAGCTACTGGCCGCATGGCAGTCAAGGCCAAAGCCACGTGGAGAAGCAGTGCGTTTTCCTAGTGTTTATGACCTCTCCAGGTCACTGTTCAGTCAGACACTGACCCTCAAGCAGTGGGCTCCTCGCCCTGGCGTGGCAGCATGCTGGTGTGCAGGCAGGAGGCAGCTCCCAGGGCGGCCTAGGAGGTGCCACACTCAGGGCACTGGGGCTATCCCGAGGATGGGTGCCTCCTTGGGGGTCCCGGGGTCCTCAGCCACCTTAGCCCACTCCTGGCCCCAGCAGGCAGCTCCTTCCACGGGATGAGCCTGTGCACCTCCTCCCAAGCTGGCATTCAGGGCTGCCAGATGCATAGCCAAGTCGGGAACATTTACCCACGGAATTGACAAACACTACAAACCAGCCACGGCCACCATGTCCTTCACCCAGGAATGGGTCACCTGACTGTTCCACCTTCACCTTGCTGTGGTTAGGTGCTTCAGAAGAGGGAACTGAATCAGGGAGCATACACACATTTCCTAGTAGGAGGGGCTGCTCCCACCTGTGGGACAGGTGCCTCCTGTAGCAGGAGGATGCACTCAGCCCCTCTTGCTCCCCGTGCAGGCAGTGGACACTGGCCCGTAGCATGCATGCTTGAAGAAAACCCCTCCAGGGCTGCTCTCAGGGGAGTCTCCTTGTTAGAACATCCACGGGAAGGAAGATAGTCCGGGAGGACGGTAGGGTCCCCAGCCAGGGCAGTGACTGTCTGCTCCCCGGATTTGCCCATCAGCCCTCTCTGTGCTCCTGGCTTTGCTGGCCCCCAGCCAGGAGGAGCGGACCCCTGGCTTCTCCCTCTGGATGCTGCCCCCTGCTCTGGGTTCACCTCCGTGCCAGCCATTTTCCATTCTTGACCAGGCATTCTTCTGCTCCTCGGCCTGGGTTAGGCTGTTCAGTCCGCCATGACCCAACACCTCGATGGGCGACTAAAGTAACAGAAGCTCATCCTCTCCCTGTTTGGGCGGCTGGTAGTCCAAGATCCAGACTCCATCACCAGGTGTCTGGCGATGGCCCCCTTCCAGCTTGTAGATGGCCAGCCTCTCCCTGACCTCGCAAGACCTCTGCTTGGTGCCTGCACAGTGTCGGTGGGTGCCGGGAGCAAGTGTGATGGGTGCAAACACCGTACGGCGTGTCTTCTCCCACACCCTGCACAGGGTCCTGCCTCATCCCATGACCCCATCAACCTTAACCACTTCCTTCCTCCAAATGCAGTCACATAGAGGCTATGGCTCCAGTGAACGAACTTTGGGGACACACACGTACATGCAAGCTGTAGTAAGGCCCAAGCAAGTGGGCAACAGGGACAAGTTTGAGAAGGACCCGGATGGAGTCTGATAGGTACTGTCCTTGCAGAATGAAGGATGCATTCTGAGCAGAGAGCAGTCTGGGAGTGGGGAATGCCTGCCACTATGTTCACAAAGGGGCACAGGACCAGGTGGCCCCTGCAAAGGAGACTCTTCCTGAGGGTGGACTTCACCCTTCATGCGGTCAGCAGTTCCCAGAGCTGAACAGGTGGGAAGATTCTGCTCATGGCAGAAAGGCCTTCATGTAGTCAGACCCCCCGGGAGCTCCAGGTCTAAAAGTAGTTACCATGGACCACTAGTAGCTCTTGCCTGGTCTTCCAAGAGGGCTGAGCGTGCACCACACCTGAGATTAACAAAGACAGAAGGAAATCCAACGGGCCCATGGACAACGGTGCAGGTGGGCCTGTGGGGAAAGAAGAAAGTTCTCTGTAACCCCGAGAAGCGCATCCATGAGGCCAGCAGCGTCCGTCAAGATGTGCGGTCAACAAAGGTGGAGTCCACATGCCCTTCCATGCTGCCCAGGGTGGACTGTCACACAGGACTCACCTGCATGTCTGATGAACAGCATGTGAACACAGTGGAGAACAGATTCCTGCCTAGTTTCATAAGGTAAGGTACAGAAAACCAAAACCAGGTCTGCTTTGACATACGTGTCCCAGGAATTTATGTCCCAAAATGCTTCTGTAAGCAGAGTAAACTTGACCTGTAAATCTTTCTGGCCATGAGAGAGTTCATAACAATTGTGTGCATTTTCACGAAGCCGATTAAACAAGCAAGCAAAGACCCATAAGGTGTTCAAATCTGCCTTGTTCCCCAACCCTGGTGATGGCCCCCTTCCAGCTTATAGACTAATATCAAGAGTATGTGTATCCCACTGGCTGCTGTTCCTTCCTCTCTCTTTCCCTCTCTTGCTTTCTTTTTTCTTTTTTATTCACAATTTTCTTTAAAAATTTTACAATTCCTTTTGATTTTTGGTACCAGTGCACATTACCACTGAGTTATATCCCCAACTCTTTCTTCTTGTCCTTTTTTTTTTTGAGATAGGGTCTTGCTAACTTGCCAGAACTGAGCATATGATCGTCCTGCCTCAGTCTCCCCAATTGTTAGCATTTCAGGTTTGACCACTGTGCCCAGTGTTAAAAGTTATTCTTAATTGACACATAATGATTATATATATTTATGGGGTACAAAGTGATGTTTATGTACTTGATCAGGTGATTAAATCAAGCTAATCTATATATCTGTCACCTCACCTGGCTCTCATTTTTGTGGTAAAACATGTAAAATCAACCCTTTGGGGTTTTTGAAACATGCATGCATTATTAACTGTGCTCTCTGGTCTGTACTCCAGATCACTAAGGCATGCTCCTCCTGTCTAAATGAAACTGTGCACTCTTTGATCAGCATCTGTTCTCTTTCCTTACCCGCTCAGTTCACTGTCTCTTTTAATGGGATCAATCAATCAATCAATTGGAGCATCCACTTACCATACAGCTCTCAGTTGGCTCCTTCCCAAAAACGGTTCCAGGAAGCAGGCGGAACTTCCTCCAGTGACCCTTCTTACTGATGTGGCAGACATTTTCAATGAGTCAAATGTTCAAAATTCCTCCTAAATTAAATTTTCCCCTGGGACCAAGACCGTCCACAGCAAGCTCTTTGTTTGGTTACTGTACCAGCTCCAACATGTCCACTGACTGCGCTTTCCTCTGGTTCTGTGATCTGCTTCTACAGAGCATCAAGGGTACAAAAGCAAACTACACTTTGCAACTGCCGATTACAGAAGAGAGCTGAATCTTTTTAAGGATTTGGTAGATTGCTTTAATCTTGGTGTTTTGTCTGTTCCTCCTGAAAAATACTCTTTGAGGAAGAGCCTGGCAACCAACAAGGGTGGGCGTGTTCCTGAGATGTGTGGGCAGAGCTGGCCAGTCCAGAGCTCCTGCTACTGCCGGATGCATGGCGGTGGCCTTGTCTGGGGTCCATTCATTTGCTTGTCTTGGAGGTGTTTTGGCAGAATTCATTTGCAAGATGGTTTGCCACTCATGTAGCCGTGGGGTGGGAAGGCTCCGGGGGACAGAGGGAGCCCACTGTGTGTCCTTCAGAAGGGTTCCTGAGAATGGACCCCTGGCCCCCTTCCTGAGCAGAGTCTGCTGCTCTCTCTCCTGATCACTTCATCCATCAGGGTAGTGTACGGAGGGTGGATGGCAGCTCTGACTTCCAAGTGTTTCCAGATATGAGAAGGAGCCCCCACACTGGTGCTTCATGAGTCAGTTCTCTTCATAAACAGGGATGCGAAATAAGAAACAGCTGAGTTCAGGATCTGCCAGTCAAGCAATTTGTACTTAGGATATGCAGAAAATGCATCCAAAGCAAAGGCTAGTGTGTAGCTTTTATCCATGTGTGGACAGTCTTGGGAACGGGGCAGCTGGGGGCCTCTGGCTGCAGACCCCAGCTTTGCTGCTTGGGAGGTGGGACAGGTCATGGTCTTTTCAAGCCTAGTTTCCTTATCAGCAAAAAAGATAGTAACTAAGAGCACGTGACCAAGGGTTCATAAGAACACATGCAAACGTTTGTAAGAAGTTGCCTGTCTGGAGCCAAGTGTCGAAACTCACTCTTGAGGTATGCAGGTGCAGGTGATGTTGGAAACGTGTAGGGCGAGTGGAGCACTTTCATTCACACAGTAGGCAGGTTACTAGGGAGGCAAAACCATGGGTGGGGTGGGGGTGCTGAGCAGGGAGCTTTCCAGAGATTTCTTGATGCTCAGACCTGCTGGGCATGGGGACAAATTGCCCTGTGAGGATCATAAGTCCCTTGCATTCCAGTCAGAGGATGCTTCTGAGCTCACTTCTGCCTGAGGATGGAGGGAGACGCTCCTCAGTTAGGCTGAGTGCTGGGCTACCTCACCCACGCCAGCAGCACTGGATGGAACCTGTGGGCGTGGCCTTGGGAGGGACCGCTCTGCGCAGCCAGGCTCCTTCTCTCCTCTTCCCTCTTCCCCAGCCATGGCTCTCCTGCATGGGGTTGGTGAAGGACTGGCCAGATGCGGGGGAGTCGGGTGCACCCTGGGTGGCTGGCTGATGACCTTTTAATTGGACCCATGTCTGTTGACATGAGAGTCAACAGCCATCGTTTGGAGAAGGTGGGAGGGCAGGAGAACGAGTTTGCATTTTGATGTTTCCAGGGGACTTGGTTAGTTTTTTACTTTAACTTTATTTTCTTTTCCTCTTCGGGCCCTTTGAGAAGCTGAGAAATAGTCTGAGGAGCTTCCTAACAGTGACTTTCAGTCCAAGTTGATGTTGGCAGAGCAGAGTTGGTTCAGGCTCACTTTGATTTATAAATGGTTCTTGTTTTAATTTCAGGCTGTGGAGAATTGATTTGGTTGACAAGTAATGTTTAGAACAAAATATCTGATTTGACTCTAGTTTTAACTCTCAAGAACAGTTCTTGTGTGAGATAGTGAGCTCTTTACTCAGACTTGTTACCGGGATTACATGTATAATCACGTATGCCAGCATGAGTAGTTTTGGGGGCCGGGGTCTGGGTTTCAGTCCCAGCTTGTCATGTTCTAGCTAGAGATGAGCAACGCACAGGCTGAGCTCTCCTCATCTGCCCCATGGGGTGATGGCACCCTAGCAGGATGGGAGGTCACAGTGCTTGTGAGGGTAATGGGGCCTGGCCTTGGAGCATGTCTCGGAGTCTAACAAGCCTCCATAAGTCTTTGAATGCATAGGGCAGTTTTTGTTACCTACCCCTCTGTCTGTCTCTGAACTGAGTGGTGGGAGTTGGTGGGGTTCTGGAGAGCAAGCAGGAAATGGCATGACCATGAGGGGTTGGGAACGGATTTTATTAGAATCCGGGAGTGGAAGGATGTCTGTCACTAGGGCTCGCTGGAGCACCAGCTCAGCTCTCCGTATAGGCCATTCTTCCACTCGGAGTGGCCAGTTTCTCACCAGAACCATCTAGGCAAAATAAGGTGCAGTGGGGACGGCAGGCCTTGCAGCCAGGAGGACGGTGAGATTGAAAGTGAGCACAGTTCAAAGCTGACGCTCAGCCTTAGTGCAAGTTCCTCCTGTTGGCAGCATCTGAGGTTCGCAGGGGTAAGTCAGAGCCCTGTGCTGGGTTAGACAGCTCTGCATTGCTGTGACCAAAGGACCGACAGGAACACATAGAGGAGGAAAAGTTTATTTTGGCTCATGGTTTCAGAAGTTCAGTCCATGATGGCTGACTCCAGAGCTCTGAGCCTGAGATGAGGCAGAATGTCATGGTAGAAAGTCATGGCGGGGAAAAGCAGCTCGGGACATGGCACCGGAAGCAGAGACAGCTCCACTCAGCAAAGTATAAAGCCCAAAGGCATGCCTCAGAGACCCACCTCCTTCAGCCACCACCTACCTGCCTACAGGTGATTCCTATCCGTGGATTAACCCACTGATTAGATCACACCACTCATAATCCAATCGTCTTACCTCTGGGCCTTCTTGCATTGTATCGTACATGAACTTCTGGGTTACATCTCACCTGGAAACCGAGTAGCATTCGTCGTGAACACCGCCTGGGACATCCTAGCCATATGGTGCCCTCGCAGAGCAGAGTCTGGCTCTGCATCAGCCCCACAACACAGGTGCTGCCCTGTGTCCCCAGCACACCAGTCTGTGGTGGAGGCGTGGGTCTGTGTCATGCCCTAAGCAGGAAAGGCCAACAGCCAGATGCAAGCGGCCGGGGCAGGCCGTGTTGGCCCCACGCCTGAGCCGCACGTTCGCTTGGGCACTGTGTACTGTGTCCATGGCCCTGGCCTCCTGGCAGAGGGAGCAGTCTTCCAGGGGGGGCTGATGGGCGCCCCCTTGGCAGCAAAGGCTCTGCTCCGCTCTGTCAATCCCGGCCACTGGGGATTGAGGTCATCCTTGCCGGGTTTCCATTTGGACCAAGTGAAATGTCAACTTCTCTTTTATTATCAGGAGCTCCTTTAATAGATTTTCTCCATTAGCCCTCAGGTCACCGGGAGAAATACAGGGCAGGCAGATTAGACCGGCCTCTCATTGGGCTCTGCTGAGGCTGGCTGCATCCACCCTATAAATAGTCGCTCTGTGCACCCCGGAGACCTTTCAAAACCTGCCATGACCCGACTGAAGCTGCTCAGTGGCGTCTTTGCTGACAGAATGCCTTTCGGTCACAAACCTGATGATGGCCTGGAGTGATGTCCCTCCTCTGGTTCCGCCTAGGTCCCTCCGCCCAGGGCTGCTCCTCCCTCCTTCCAGCCGGAGATTCCCCAGTGCTGTCCGTGTGTCACATGCAGGCCATCCACCATGGGAACAGAGGATTGGGGAGCTTGCAGCATCTGTGAGCCGTTGGGGCTGGTGCTGGAGGGAGGCGCTCTCCCCGCCCCTGGGGACTTCAGGCCCCGGGATGTCCAGGAGCCTCCTTATGCCGGGGCAGCAATGAGGCAGGCCCGGGACCAGGCTGGTGCTGAGGCCAGGCTGTGCTTTCCACGCTGCCTCCAGCCTCTGCCAGCCCTCCTGGACTTCTCCTCCGTCCCTACTACTGATGAACCTTTTATTTTCAAATTCTTTCATCTGAATGTGTTTTGCTTCTTGGACTTGATTGAAAACTTCTCAGAAGACGAGAATCTGTAGTTACAGTCTCTCCTCCCATGGCAACCCTGCAGCACTCCTCACTGATGTGTGTAGCTGATGGTCAAAAAGCCAACCGAGAACAAAGAGGAGCCAACCCCCCGGAAACCACGCTGCCATTTAACAACCAGAAATGCCAGGGCCTTCTGTGGCGCCTCCTTCTGCCGTGATCCCGCCACACTTGACCTCCGTCCAGAGCCTCTGTCCACAGCCCTCTGCCGTCCCTCACGGTGCGGCCACACGTCTCCTCTATTTGTATGCGTTGCCTCTATGTAAATGAAATTAGGTTTTATCTTGTCTTCTGGGACTTGCTCATGCTCTTTTTTTTCCTGAGTTGTCTGAGGTGCTCACCCTGTTGCGTTGTGGTTCACTTATTTTCATTTGGCATCCTCTTTCTTCACAGGAAAATGCTGGAACCTGCCCAACCTCTTGCTGATGGGCACTTGGTCTGTCTAATTTCTGTTATGCACAGGTTCTTCTAGAACCTTCTTGCACGAGTCCCCAGAAGCAGGTGTGAGCTTCCCCAGGGTTGCAGGAGTGGCTTGTTGGTTGTGTCTGTGATTTTCTTGAAGGTGGTGTCTGAGGCAGCCAGGAGCGGCTCTTCACGGGGCTCCACTATTTTTCTGTTTTTGTTTTTAAATTTATTTTAGTTAATTAATTAATCATGTTATTTGTTCTAATTAGTTGCACATGACAGTAGAAAACATTCTTACATTTTGATAGCTCATACGTAAATGGAGTGTGACCGCTCATATTTCTGATCGTACATGCTGTAGGATCACGTTGGTCCTGCAGTCACACATGTCCATGAGGGGACAGTGTCTGTTCCACTCTTCTGTCCTTCCTACCCCACGCCCCTTCCTCTTTCCTCACTCCCTCCCCCCAATGTCTTTATAGAAGGTTTTGAAGTTCTTAATCGTCATGGAACATGATTTATCTGTATTTTCCTCTAAGATGGCAGTGTTGTTGTATTCTTAAAAATCCTTTCCTGCACCCAGTCGTGACAACTCCACCTTTCATAGTCTGAATATTTAGAGGTGTGACCTCTCCCTGGTCTGGAATCGACCCCTGTGTAGGGCCAGTTGTCCTGCGCAGATGGCCCGCAGTGTTGGAGACCCGTGGAAGGTCTCCTCTGCGGCCGATGGGGATGTGCGTGCTGCCGGCGTCCCTGTATGTCCAGGCCCCCAGGGCTCTGCGGGTGACCTCTGCGCCCTCCTCAGGTGCTCCGACGGGTGGGATCCCGCCTCTGCACCACACTGTCTGCAGGACTGTCCTCTTTATGAATTTTGTATCTATGTTGGTTTTTAAAAATTCAGTTTAGTTTATTCTCTCAAATTTAGGGAGAGAAATATTGTCTTACTCTATGGCGAATATCTTCTTTCGGAAAGGACACACTTTCTGCTGTGTATATCCTGAAGTTCTGCCATCAAAGTTTCACTTCATCCTGGTGAGCTGGGCTCCCCCTTGCTTCCCTCCTGACAGCTAGTTTGTGGACTGTTCAAATCGAATCCTGCTTTATTGGCTTTGTATTGGCCAGCGCTTCTTTTTTAATCTCTTACTCCCCAAATTTCTGTATATTTTTAAAGAAAGATGTCCATTTCATAAAGCACATTCAGAAATGTTATTAAACCATTTGGACGATCTTTAGGGGTTTGAATTTCTTGTGATTTTCTGAAACATTTGGATTCTCTCATGCTTTCTATTCTCTAGTGTCTTCATTTCTCTCCCTCCCTCCTTCCTTTCTTTTCTCATTTCATTCTATTTTGCCCATAACTAATTTGGAAGATACACACTTTTAAAATTTCTTTTATATTTTCAAATAATCTACCTAAGAGGTGTTTGTTTGTTTGTTCAGATTGTGTTAAATTTTCTCGATTTTGTCATCAGGAAGCTATTTCCCTGCTGCCGTCCTTCCTTAGGACGGGGACTCTGGGGACTCTGTGGGATCTTCTCGGTGCTCAGAGAATGTGCCTTGTCCCCTGGTTCCTGTGGTCCTCTCTGACAGCCAGCTTTCAGTCTGGGTGGCTTACTTCCTAGAAAACCTGTCTTCCACCTTCACTTGGGGCAGACTCTTGGCTTCTGATCACTGGGAAACGTCTGTCTGTCCTCATTTCTGAAGAGCACTTGCTGGCCGCGTGCAGGGTCCTCGCTTTGTCTCTGATGCTCCTCAAGGTAGATTCATGTGCGTCACTTGATGGACTTGATGGTGCTTCCTTCAAATAGGGAGTTTGCTGTCGCCTGCTGGGGAAGCTGCCAGATGGGGTCTCTGCCTCTTGCTCTGCTCTTGGACTTCTGTAGCATCTGGCTGGATGCATGTCACCTATCACGCCTCCCCTGCTCAGTCCCTGGCCCTTCTGCTGGGACTCTCTTCAGACCTGACTTGCGCCTCCCTGTCTCCTCATTCACACCTCATTTTTCTTGGTGTCTAGTCTTTGCTGAACACTGGTCTTCTCCTGTTGGTCCCACGTTTCCACCTGCTGACATGGACCTATGCTTCTGTCACAACTCTGCTGAGAGTTTTGGATAGACTTTTCTTTTTGTCATATTTTCTGTACTTTTCCTCTTAAAAATATTAAATATAGTCATACACCTGTCTCCAGTAATTTCATAATCTGAGGTTTTCATAAATAATATTGTGTTGATTGTTTTGCTCTTTTTTACATTGATTCTGGATCAACGTCAATTTGTATTTTTCTGTTACGAATTCATGATCATTAGAATTTTGTGGGTGTTCTGAAGCTTTTGTTAAAGGTCTGTTTTCCCCTGAGAGAGCCCCTGATTCCTGCTAGGTTTCTGAGTACACGATCAACTCAAGATCACTTCATCGTTGTTACTCGTTAAGTTTCACTTTGAAATGATGTTAGAGTTATTCAAGAATTGTGAAAATAATAGACCTTTTCTTCATCTCCTAGCTTAGCTTCCCCTAACGTTGACATTCACAAACACCTGGAATAATTGACAAAGTGAGGAACGGGTGTGGTCCTAGCGCTCTGATTAGACCTGGACATGATTCGAACCCTGCCCGCCTTCCCCAATGCTCCACTTCTCTCCATGTGCATCCAATCTGGGCACCACACTGGCTTTCCTTACTGTTTCCTTAACCCTTTGAATCTGGGTCATTCCTCAGTCCCTCCTTGTCTTTTAAGATCTTGACACTTATGAAGAATTAGGTTTGTTATTTTGCAGAGTGTTGGACAATTTGCATCCATTGCCATCTTTTAATTACTAAATTGAACTTTCTGCAGTAAGAATACCATTCGCATGAGGTGGGGCCCTTCTTGGGGCATCACATCTGCCAGATGTAAACTGAACACTCAGTTTGGAATTATCTGGGCATACGGTGGGGTAGTCAGCAGCCTACACCCGTGCAAAGTCGTAAAGTCCAGTTTGCAGTTAGGGTCTCAGGAAGGAGAAGTGTCTGCTCAGAACCTAGCTGTGGAGCAGTGTGTTTGAGGCGTAGACTCTCAGTGAAACCTGAGGACGTGGATCTGGTTTTATGTCTTGCAGGGCCCGAGCTTCACTTCTTCCCCATGCCCCTGTTCTTGCTGAGACTCCAGCCCTTCAGGGATGGGCGGGTGCACAGGTGTTTTGAGCTGAATGTGCACTCATTACTTGGGGCTTCTGTAAATCACTGGTCTGTTTTAATGCATTAAAAAAATACACATATGTATGTATACACACATCAATTTTTTCTGTCTTTTCCTTTAGAATTACATGTCGGGTGGTTCTTAGGTTTGGAGGAATCTGCTCTGCTCCATAAAATGTGTTGCATATTTTATATCTTTGAAAAATGAAGACTTTAGATGTGATACAGCAAATATTCCCATGCATTCAGTATCAGTGGTCAGTGCAGGAATGTGAATTGTTTTCTGTGTGCTTCCACATGTTGTAATGAAGACATTTTTAAATTTAAAAGAACTCTGTTTGAACTGGATCCCCAAACCTGGTGAGGTTTCGCCTGCAGAACCGTTTGCTCTCTGTTAGTCCTGGCAGAAGAGGAGAGGGCACCTGAGTTGGTGACACTCTCATCCTTGTATTCATAAGAGACCTAAGTGGCCCTGGGCTGTGGGTTTGGTGTGGGCGGGGGATCTCCCTCTCTCCAGCCACCAATAGCCTGCAGAACTTGCAGAAAGCAGGTGGGCACTCCCAGGAGCCTGTGCCTGGACACTTCTGTGTGCAACGTCACCCAGGGATGGGAGGCCCTGCAGGTGGATGAGGAGGTGGTACTCCACCTGGTCTCAGCTGCCAGCCAGGCAGCCTCTGTGGCCTCCTCCTCCATCACTGTGTCCTGTCTGGTCAATACCACTTTCCCCGTGGTCAGCAACGGCTCTTTGTCTGTGGGTCCTTCCCTCCTGCTCAGCTTTTACCTGGGAGAGACTAGGCAATGGACAGACAGCGTTATTAATTTCTGACTTCTCATTTAAATTCTTTCCCATGCCTTTTGGAAGAGGTTTCAGCTCCTGTGTAGATAGCTGTCAACCACCAGATCTGCTTTTCTGACACCAAAGGTTGTATCCTTTTTAAAATATGTATTATTTGGACAGAGTGGAAAGGTATTTGCTTGCTTTTGATATGAAAATACTGGATTCCTGAACTAGGCTTGGCTAGGTCCTCCAAGTTCTTCTGATTAGTCTAAACCTCATATTATCACTAAGGTACAGAGAAATATAAGAATAGGAAGTGTAGTAAGGAGAAAGTGAAGAAAGATCTTAATGTATCAGTCTGCTGTCTTCATTTCATGTAAAATTCTTTTTTAACTTGGAATTTATCAGAAGCTACGTTTGTGGATTGAGTTCATGCCTTCCCTGTTAAATAAAACAAATAAAAGTGTCCGTGGAAATTCTCACCCTCTTCCCGAGTGCAGCATCACTCGGATCAGGGCAATCGGGGCAGACATGATTTGCCATTGAATGTGACCATTGTGGAGCATCATGATACAGTTCCGATCCAGAAATGCAGGGAACACTGGGTCCTTCCCACGGAAAGCAGAGTCTTTATCATGCAATTATTACTTGACTAATTGGTTCCATGTAAGTACATGGTTGGGTTATTGGCTTATCTGGATCCTCAAAATGCGGTATTGGTTTTTTTAGATGTCTCTCTTGATTGGCATTACCTGTGTTCTAAATAATTGTGGTTTTATTCAAGTCAATATTGTCTGCATTTATCATGCATTAAGTGAAAACTTTGGAGTAACTGTTAGGATAATTGGGCATTGGGGATTCTTAGAAGTCTTTATTGTGTGGAAATGCCTAAATAACATCTGTTCCAACATTCCTGCTATTCTGGGCTGCTTTGTAGTTGCCATGTCTTCAGGGACCTTCCAAACAAGAGACAAAGAAATTCAATACAAACGGCACTGCATGGAAGGCCTGGAAGCCCATGCGGTGTGTGACCGGGTCTGGGCTAGGCAAGCCTCTCAGGAAGATAGGAACTTACCCACGTGTTCCCGTGATCCAGGGTAAGCCTGATCGTGGTCCTTCCATCTTTTTTCTTACTTCCAGGGGTAAAGATGATGTTGGAGTGCTGTATCTACTGAGGTCAGTCGCTCTTCTACCCAGCGGGGCATGGACCCTCTACCTGTGCCCATGTTTTGGTGTTGGGGCTCAGTGCTCAGAACTGCAGCTTTTCTAGCCTCTCTACCAGGTTGCTCTCGTTTGCTGTGCTCTTTACCTGGAAAGGCATTTTTGGTGCAATGTCACGCTGACAGATGAGTCGGGACTGCCACACAGTGGGTATTGGGTTCTTAGATGTCTTTATTACGCGGAAATGCCTGTTTAGGAGGGTAGGAGACTCAGTCCACACCTGCCTCCACGCATGCTCTGGGGTCAGGCTCTCCAGACAGGTCTCTGAACTGAGCTGCCTGTGGAGGAGCGATCTCGTGAGCGTCTGTCCAGTGGGCTCTCTGGGGCTAGGAGTGGACGCATGTTAAGACAGTGGTGGCCGTGATGTACGGGGAGTGGGGACTCAGATTCTGTATGAAAATGAAGTCCAGTTGAAGGCTCGGGAGCAGGCATAGACCAGGGGTCGTGGAGGGCCATGCTTGAGGTCCCAGGACACTGAGCACTTCCCTCTCCTTCCTCAGTTGTAGGACACCTTTCAGGCCGGGCACCTGCCTTGGGACCCAGGATCTGCACCAGAGATCCCCCCCCCCAAGGGTTCAATCAAATCTCAATGTGGACTCCTTCGTTCTCAGCATTCCTAATGACTTGCTTCTCTGATTGACCTCTGATTGTCTGTCTGCAACAAGTAAAGACACTTTGGTCTACAACAGACCACATGGCGAGGGAGGCCCCATATCATGACATTGCCTGGTGACCTCATGGCATCTTGGCTTGTGTAAGTCCATGGAGAAGGAACCCACTCTCCCTTTGAGAAGCAGAGACTTCCCAAAGAATCGAACCCTGACCTCGGGCCCCTGCGGAGTGATTCACTTCGTATCCTCAGATACCCACCAATGGGCAGCCTTTGAAACTGCCTTTGGATGAATGTATGGATGGGAGAAACATCTCACACACTCCTGCTGGATTCCTTGCTGCCTGGGGAGGCCAAGAAAGAGAACTAATATGTGTTGGGTATAACATAATTTCTGTGGAATCCTTCACTGACCAGCCAATCTGTGGGGTGATCACATGCTTTTAACCTTTTTATTAATTGAAGTTTTGCTACATGTACAAAAGTGCATTTTATAATTAGCAGTATGTCATGAGGTAGTTTTGTTTCGTTGACTGGAATAAAAGGACATAGAAGAAGGCTTGGACGTCCATCCATCCTCTCAATCTGATGATCCCTCGTCTGGTTAGTTCAGACTTCCTGGTTTTCACATACATCATCATTAAGGCACATTCTTCTTCCTTATAAGCTTTCCTCCTTATTTTTATTGGGCCTCGCCAGCTCTTGTGTCCCTGGGGATAAGTTCAGTCCCTCGTTGAATTATTAGCCTGGAGGAATTCCTACGCTAGACTCATCTGAGGGGTCCAGCCTCCCTTCCCGTCTGGAACGTGCTGGGTCCCTGACCCCACTCCAAGGAAGGACTCTTAATGTTTGTACCATAGCTGAAAAAACTGCATGCTCTGATTTTGCGTGCATAAAAAAATAAACCAGAGAGGTTCTCCAAAGAACAGGGATAGTTCCTGGAGAACAGCGGCATTGCCAGGGGAATACGCGGGCCGCAGTGAATGGCGGGCACGCGCAGAGAGGCGGAGGCCAGCGGCAGCGTGTGCAGCCCACACCCGGGGACTCCTGGGCTGTCCTGAGATGACGGTCCTTGGCCGCGTGGCTCTCGGGAGCGGGCGCTGCTGTGCGGCCGAGCAGTGGCTGGGCGGACGGCCCCGCACGGGGCTCCTCCCCTCCGGTGAGGTTGCAGCAGCCTCCAAGCCGCACCCGGCTCCAGGCACAGCGTTCCAGATGCCCCCACCAGCACGCATGCGCACGGCCCCTCCGCCCCCACTTCCCAGCTGTGCTCACGTTTTTTCTCGTTGGGGTTGGCACAAGCAACTCCCTGTCATTCTGACAGCGCTCAGTTTCTGTCACCTGCCCTGAGTGGCCCCAGTTCAGGGCGCTCTCCCCCAGCCGCCTGAGCGCCCAGGGGAGGGCACTGGCACCTGTCCACTTGCTGCCCACTCTGCCGCCCACGGTGGAGCACGGCTCCTCTTTTTAGTGCACAGGAGGGACTAGGTGCTCCAGCCCCAGGGGACACCCGTTCCTCTGTCCCAGGCTGGACCAGGGCTGCTAGTGCTCCAGTGTGGTCTTGCCCCAGCCAGCCTGGCGCTCTGAGCCTGCCACTCAGCTCCAGGAGGGAGCAGCCACCGGATGTGGTGAGTGGTATGCCTTTGACTTACCTGTGACCAGGGCCAGGAGATGTCCACACGAGCCAGCCGCGTTCCCTGGAGACATGCCACAGGGCCATGTCCACAGTTTTCTGGCCCAGAGCCAGTAGCCTATTGGCTGCAGAGCTGCTGTTTAAATGGTAGTGATTTGTGGTTGACACGCTCCATGGCAGAAGGAGAAACAAATAGGCCGCTATTGCTTGTGTACTATTTAATTTTAGAGACGTTTCCCCAGTGCACTGTTCTGGAAAAAATGTCCACATAAACGGATTATTAGTCTTAGCAGCCTCCTCGTAAATACCTTCCCCATCTCCTGCAGAGGCCGTGTTCGTGGAGCGGGGCACATTCAGGACTGGGAAGGAAGTGATGCTGCCAGGTAGTGACTCGCTGTGACATTTCAGTGATGATCAGCTGCTTCCATTCTCCCCCCACCACTGCCACGTGTGTCACCTGACCACATGTGTTGTCACCTGACACTGCATGGAGTCGATGCAATGGACCAAGCGAAGGAGGATGATGGCTGCCTCTGATGCTTCTCTAGAGACTCTGACCCTGCAGACAAGGATCACTGCCCGTGACGGTTCCTCGGAGAGCAGACGCTCGGCCCTTTCTGTGTCCATGCAGAGAACACGGAAGACCAAGGACAGTACGTAGATAAGAAATTGATTCATTTATTCTTCATGGTACATCGACAAACTATAACTGTGTGGATGGAGTCCAATATGGCATCTCCACCTACCTAGGCAACGCGGATGATTAAATCAGCAAGTTAGCAGGTGTCGCTCTTTAGGGCGAGAACTTTTGAGAGTTTCTTCTCTAGCAGTTTTGAAATATATGACATTACATGACTACTAGTTACAGTCACCACGAGAAAAAACTCAGAACTCTGCGTGTTCCAAAGCTTCATGCCCTTTGCCCAAGGCCCCCACGCCCCTGGCCCCGCCTTTGGCCACCACGCTCCTTCCTCTCAGCCTTTATGCAGATGACACTGGCCCAGTATCTGCAGTTTTCTCTCCACAAGGATGAGCCCACCTGGGATCCCCACCAAGTGCCTGGCCCTGCACATTGCCCACGTCCGCCCTCTGGTCTCCCGGTATTTGCCAGGCAGTGGCTGCACGGTGAAATCTCCTCGCTGTTTAACTCTGTTTTTTGATTATTAGTGAACGCTGGTGCATCTTCACATCTCATTAGCCTCTTGGGTTTTCTTTTCAAGTGAATTGCCTCTTCATGTTCTGGCCTCCATAGTTATTGTGTGTTTCCTTTCTGATTTATGGGCATTTCTTGCATTTTCTAGATAATGTGATCCCTTGTTGGTTTTAGATATTGCAAATATATTCTCTCAATCTGTTATCTGTTGCTAACTTGGCCCATGTGTTTTTCATTAAAATCAATCCCTACTTTAATGTAATAAATTCGACATATTTTGCCTTCAATTAGCTCATTTGTTTTCAATTTTTCTTGTCTCATGAAAATGTATTATAACATATAAAATTTACTTTACATAGCATTGTAGATGTTTCCCACACATTCTTAAATCTAATGTTTTAGGTCATTCATTTCTAAGTACTTCACAGTTTCTGTTACCATTTACTTTATAGCAAAATACATGTTGTGATTCTGGAACTGGAGGAAGTTTTGGAGTCGTGCCTTCTGGTTAATTTAATTTCTAGCTTTATTCACTGCAGTGAGCAAGTATGTTTTTATGGCAGTGGCTCTATAGTGTTTACTGAGAACTCATCTGTGGTCTAATGACGGTCGATCTATGCAACTCTTCCTTGCACTCTCAAAACGAATGCTTCTTTGGCTGGGTGCAGCTTGGTGGCAGAGTGCTTGCCTGGTCAGACGAGGCCCCAGGTTCCATCCCAGCACTGGAAGAAAACCAGCCAGCAAGAACAGACTTCTAACTGTCTTTGGTGAAGGATCCTTTTTTTTTTTTTTTTTTTTTTTTTTTTTTGTTCTGTTTTGTTTTTCTAATATTCATTCTGCTACAAACCATTTTGAAAAATTCAGAGAAATGAAATACTGGGAATGGATCACATGCATTTACGCCTTAGCAGTGAAGAGCAGCAATAAAAGTGTTTCAAGGCCACTTTCTGTAGATGCCTCCCCAGGCCCAGGCAGCAGGCCATGGAGGAGGGCACCGAAGAGAATGGCCAGGCTGGAGGACGGAGGTTCGCCTGCACTTCAAGCAGAGTCCACAGCCCACGGGCTGCATCGGTCGCAGCCCCTGCCGCTGTCTCCTGTCTCCTGCAGGTGAGGCGGAGGAGCGCCAGCTCCCCCCACAACTGCAGGTGCACCCGGTCTTTGGTTTGTCAGCTGTTCTGCCTACTTTATGGTTATGTTATTAAGTACATATAGGTTCATAGTGGTTATGTGCTATTCTTATTAGAATCACTTTCCTCTTTGTTTAACTTGAGATGCTTTTGTTCTGACATTTGTTTGAATAGTTAAATTGTCATGGATGACATTTCCATGGTATTTTCTATCCTTCTATACAAACTCTCTTGCTTCTTTTGGAACGATGGATTATACTTTTAAAAAGTCCAGCTTGGCATTCTTAGTCTTTCTATTGCACATTTTTATTTACTGTAATTATTGCTTCATTATGATTTATTTTTTCTTCCAACTTATGTTTCCAATGTGCTGCACTTATTTATTTTGGATTTTCCTTTCTTTTTCTTTTAACTGGGAAGATCAGGTTTAAATCACAAGTTAAAATTGTATAATTTATTTTTATTCTCTTGGTAGTTTCCTAAGATTGGAAACCTATAATTATGTTCATTGGCTTCTATTGATATTTCCAAATTGAAGTAAATTTAAATTATAATAAAAGGCATGCATCTGAAGTCTTTAGTTTGATGAGTCGTGACAACTGTGTACAGCTCTATAACCAGCACCTCGGCTATGACTCTGAACATCTGCATTTCCCCAGAGGCCCTGAGTTTCTTTCAAGTCAGTCTCTCCTGCCCCAGAGCTGACAGCACTCAGACTTCTGTAGATGCCGTCGCCTTCTCTTGTATTCCTAATAAAAGGAAGGGTGCAGGGTGAGGCCTTTTGTATCTGGCTTCTGTTGTTTAACATAATCGTTTGAGATCCATTCATATTTGCAATTACCCGTATTTTATTGCTGAAGCGCATTCCATTCTTTGCATATATGAATATACTATGACTTTAAAAATGCATTTTTGTTTTGATGAACACTTGTTTATTTACAGTTTGGGCTACTATGAATGAAGTTGATGTATACATGATTTTCTGCATGAGTATATGTGTTTATAAGCTTTCCTTTCTATTAAGTGAAAAATACTTACTTTTAAGCAAAAAGTGCTTATTTCCCATGAAAGGGCTAGGGCATAAGGTGAATATATGCCCAGTCTTAGAAGGAATGGACAATCAGTTCTAAAGCATTCTATCATTTGACCCTTCTGTCGGCAACCCAGGAAAAGACCGGGCCCTGTAAATGACTTGCCAGTAAATGACTGTCAGTCATTTTAGGGGGTGGGAAGTAGTTTCCTATCCAGCATTTCAATTTTAATTTTGGACACTATTAATATTGAGCATATTTTATTTACTCACCAGAATTTCACTTATCTTCTTTATTAAGTGCCTGTTTAAATCTTTTGCTTAATTTAAAATATTAAATTGTTTTTCTAATTATTGTTGAAATTTCATAAATGCTCTAAGCATATAGAGATGAGTGTGCTACAGATTCTTTTCAAGGTTTGTGATTGGTTCTTTAACTTTTTAATGTCATTATTTGATTAGCAGACATTTCTTTTTAATTTTCTTGAGACCAAAGGAGGTCAAAGCAATTGGCTTTATTTTTTTTGTGAATCGATTTTTTTATCTTTTCCTACAAATTTTTGTCTGCCTTGAGACCGTAAACTATTTTTTTCATAGAAATGTTATTACTTTTAATTTCTTATTTAGATCTATGACCAAGCTTGTGCTAGTTTTGCTGTTGTTGTGTGGAGTGAGATGAGATTCAAGCGACATTTCTTTCCATCTGACTTTTTATTGTTCCGATGTACTGTTAAAAATCCTCTCTCTTCTCCCTTGTATTGGCTTGGGATCTCAGACAAAAGTCAGCTGGCAGCATTTGGGACCTCTGCTTTCCACTTGCTGTTCTGTTCCATGGGTCCATTTCTTCATCCTTGTACCAAGAGCAAGCAGTCCTGAAACCAGAGAGTGTTCTTCCTCCACATCTGTTCTTTCTCTTCAATATTGTTTTAACTACTGTGCATTTTTGACATTTCCATACAGATTTGGGGATTAAATCATCTACTTTTAAAAAGAGGCTTCTGAGTTCTTCATGTGTTTTTTTTATCAAATCTACACCTTGCTTTAAAAAATGCTACCTGTGTATCTATTTCTGTGCTGCTCCATAAGCGTTATTTTAAAATTCTATGTTTCTAACAAAGCAGACTCCTAGTGCCACTCTTTCCTTTTTTAAAAATTTTTAATTTGTTCTACTTAGTTATATATGACAGTAGAATGCATTTATGCACTTTGATAGATCATACATAAATGGAGTGTAATCTCTCATTTTTCTGATTGCACAAGTTGCAGGATCACATTGGTCACGCTGTCATGCATGTACACGAGGTAATAATGTCTGTTTCACTCTCCTAGTGTCCTTCCTACCCCATGCCCCTTCCCCTCCCTTCACTCCCTTCTACCTAAAGTAACTCTGTTCTTCCCTAGCTCCGCCCCCATTTGAATTACATTCTGCATATCTCAGACAACATTTGGCCTTCGGTTTTTTCCGCCTTCAGTTTTTTCTGCCTTTGGTTTTTTGGGACTGGCTTACGATTTCCTTTTGACAGCGTTCTTCTTATTAAGAATTTCACGACTTTAATTCCTGGTGAATATAAACTTACTGCTCCCTTCCCTTTTGTTCTTACTTTTTAATATAAAAACCCTTGCTGACTTCTCTGATTACTCTACCATCCCTGTTTTTTGCAGAAATCTCTGGAACTCATTTTCTATTTCTTTTTATTTTTTGGGTCTTTTTTTTTTTTTTTTTTTTTTTTTTTAAGTCAACTTTTACATTGCTGTTATCAAAAGACCTGACAAGAACAATTAGAGAAGGAAAAGTTTATTTGGGGCTCACAATTTCAGTTCATAGATGGCCAGCTCCATTGCTCTAGGCTCAAGGTGAGGCAGAACATCATGGCGGAAAAGTGTGGTGGAGGAAAGTGGCTCAGAACAGTTACCAGAAAGCGGAGAGTTCTGCTTACCAGGGACAAAATATAAATCACAAAGGCTGCCCCAGGTACTACCTCCTTCAGCCACACCCTACCTGCCTACAGTTACCACCCAGTTAACTATTAATCAGGAGATTAAGGCACTGATTAGATTAAGACTCTCATAACCAGATCATTTCACCTCTGCAGTTTCTTGCACTGTTCCACACATGAGCTTTTTGGACACCACATATCTAAACCTTAACAAGCCTTCTCCAACGCTGTTTTCAAGGTGGTATTTCATAGACATTCTTCTAAGGTTTGTACGCCTGAAGAGAGTTCTAATTCACTTTCACTTTTAAATAGAATGTGTCAGGATAAGCAGTGCTAAGTGCAAAGCTCAAGGTGTCCCCTAGCTCAGCAGAGATCCTGCCTGTGTTCACCCAGGGTTGCTGGTGACAGCATGTTCCTGTTCTTTTGTAGTCATCTTCCCTTCCTCTCCTGCAGTTACTAGAACGTTCTGCATGTCTTTGACATCCTTACTTTGCTCTGTGAAAGTGTCCAGGTGAGGGTTTTGCCTTATTTGACCTGTTGAGTCCCCACTGGGCTTTTGCAAATTGAGATCCTTCATTTTCAGTCTGACTACTTTCCACAGTGCTCTTGCCTCTTTGTGCGTTAGGTACATGTGGGCTTCTTTCTGGGTCTGTGTTAGGTGCATGTGCGCTTGTCTTTCTAGCCTCCTCACTCTGTGAGCTTTCTGATTATTTCTCCCCTTCCATAGCACATAGGAGAGTTTCCCGGCTAATGTCCTGCCTGCATCTGCCCGTTCCTCACCTCCTGTGCTCTTTGGTTCAATTACTGGATATCCCATTATTTCAATCTTTCCTTTTATTTATTTTTCTTTCAGATTAGAAACATGCTGAATTCTAGACCAGCTTTGCCTGTTTTAAGCTCTGAAAACCAGGGCAAGTTTTTAACTCCCCTGGACCCTTGCTTTTCAATCTTCAGACTGGACCTGTCACAGAGCCACATCAGAGGGGACCTGATGGCACCAAGATCTGTGGATACTCAGCAGATGCTGCAGGCTCCAGGACATGCGCTTGTCCCTACCACTTTGAGAGGGTCCTTATCATACACATTTAAACCCTCAGGCCATCCTGATGGCTCCCCTTCATGTGGGGCGCATCATGAGCATCAGGGGACTGTGGGAGCCTCTGCTGTGTGTCTAGGGGTTCTTGTGTCTAGGCCCCTGTTCCCAGGGCTCCACTGCTAGGTGTGCTGGTGTGTCTGTGGTGGCCCTCTGTGACATCATTTAATGACTGGAGTGGAGGGGGAGGTGTGCCTGAGGGCAGAGAGCCTGGGCCACAGTGCTGCTCAAGAGCCTGCCTGTAGCCTCTAGGTTCAGAAATTCTCTTTCCTCTGCGTTTTTCTCAGCTTTGAGTCACTCTTCGTACCCATGACCTCGGATCCTTTCGCCTCTTCTGCAGTTTGTTTTAGGACTGGACCCTCAACACATGCCAGAACCGAGAGGCCCCAGAAGAAGCCCCCTTACCGTGGTCCCTCTCACCTGCTCTCCTTCCTCCCTCTCTTCTTCTCTCTCTCTTCTCTCTTCCTTTTCCTGATCTTGCTTTCCTACTTTCACATCTCCAGATAGAAATGACAGCTCACCTCCCGTCTCCTGCATGTCTGCAGCAGGTGCCACCGCGTCTCCCTGGTGGACACACTGCAATGGAGACCAGCGTCCACCTGGGCCACACATGCGCGGCAGCCCCATTGCACTGTTTTTATTACATGTGCTTATGGTTTTCTCCCCTACCTTACAACTGTCACCTTTTAGAGGGGTTACTGAGGACCACTGAGAAACTGCAATGGTAGTAAAAGAAGACAGGAGAGGGATTCCTGGGGTGCACCTAAGGAGTGTACCCAGAATCCACCCACATTTAGATGAAGGGTATGTGTGCATCCAGGGATGACATAAAAGTTCTAAGAATGGACAGAGGACATATGAATTCATTATTTACATCTATCTTTATTTTGTGAAAAGAAACAATTTGGTGGAAGCTGTGTTTTTAGAAGTTTTTCAAATTCTGACCGTTCCCAGCTTCTCCTCTGATTGCCTATTCACAGCACACACCGCTGTCCATTGGGATGGAACTCTGGAGTCTATCTAGAGACGCTCACGCCCATCTGGAGAGACACGCTGATTTCTGATATGTGTGTAATTATCTCTGAATTACTCAGGAGGCAGTGAGATCAACTTTGGAAAATCAGGGAGAACCCAGCTTTACTAGATTGACATGCCAGAGGGAACAGCTCCCCCCATGTAATGGGGGGTGTCCTTGCCACGTAGCCAGAGGTCTCCCCAGAGACCTCCAGACTAATTTAGCTTTGATCTTGTCCGATTGGGTCCTTGGAATTTTAAGATTTGGAATGCAAATCAGTACCCTTCATGGAACAGTGTGATAAGCTGCAATAAATATGAGCTGACCGCCCTTCTCCAGCAGAGGGGTAAAGTGGGGTGAGTCTCTGGAATTACTGTTTCTTCTAACCCACTGCTGTGGCAGTGCCACGTGGACAGGTCACTGCTCTGGCTCCACCACACACTGGCTTGCTCAGGACAGGGTCTTCTGCCCTGGAGTCCACTCCCAAAGTCACTTCAGAATTTCAGACTCACTTCACAAACCATTTATGCAATAAGATAAACCAAAACTGTACCAGAACCTATGATTAGATAGGTGAGAATATCTATCTGTCTGTCTGTCTATCTATCTATCTATCTATCTATCTATCTATCTATCTATCTATCTATCTACCTATCTATTCATCTTCTACCATCTATCATCTGTCTACTGTCTCTATCATATATGTATCATCTATCTACTGTTATCCATCATCTGTCTACTGTCAATCTATCATCTGTCTTCTATCTATCAGCTATCAACTATCAACTCTCTACTATCAATCTGTTCATCATCTACTACCTATCTTCTATCAATCTCTCCGCTATCATCTATTATCTACCTACCATCAGTCCATCATCTACTATCAACTATCTACTATCACTACCATCTATCTATCCATCCATCCATCCTCTATCATCTATCGTCTATTTACTACCTATCATTAATCTATCTGCTCTCTATCATCTACCTACCTACCTACCTATCTACCTACAGAGCCTGCTACACAGAAGAGCCACAGGGATCAGCTCTAGCAGTGAGTCTGCAGTCAACTCTGAGGGAAGGAGTCCAGAACCAGCACAGGCCCTCGGGGGCCACAGCCCAGGTCTAATAAACACTTCCATAAAGTCTTGTTAATGCCATTAAAATATAGACTTTACTCATCACCTCGTTAGCAGCACCTCTCAGCAGATGCTTCATGAGCCAGGAAGCAGGCTGAGGAAGGGATGTTCAGGAATCTTGAAGTGCCACGGTAGCAGCTCGGTATGTTAAATTGTGAATCCAAAATCAAGACAGGACAGATGCAGCCACGCCTATGAACGCAATTTCATAAAGCAGCCTTTACACAGGAGAAGCCTATAGGCAGAAAATTGGCTGTCACGTGTGTCCACAGCAGGTCCCCTGCAGTCCCTGGAAGTGAGGTGCGAGGCAGCTGTGGCCCCCTCCCACCCCGGGAGGTTGACCGGTCGGGGCCCCCCCAGGGAGCACCCGCACCTCTCTTGGCGGCACTGTGTTTAACTAGCAAACTTTTCTTGCCTCATATCTGACTTGAGAGAAGAGGGGCAGGCTTCGTTTTTCACGGTGTCCCTTTGCATGTCATAGAGGGTGGATCCTGTTGGAGTCTCTTCTGGACTCTCAGACTTTCCCCTTTGTTATTCCAAAGCAAGGCTGGAAGGAGGGGTACTCTGTAGAGTGCTCAGGCCCGGTTAGGCCTGGATGCGTGCAGACGGCTTAGAAAGCAGAGATGTTCAAATGCAATCAGGGAGCACACTCAGTGCAGGGGCCGAGGCTGCGGTGGTGTCTGGGACTGCACAGCTCATGTCCTGAGAGCCGTCACTGAGCCTGGAACGTTCCCACCAGCTTGCGTGGCTTCCATGTTACGTATATACAGCATGCGGTGCTCTCAGCTGCTGGGAGGGACAAAACACACAGCCCAGGGAAGTCGCCAAGCTGTGTGGGCCAGACGCCGCTCACCTCCTGCAGTGAGGAAAAGGTGGGGTGCTCTCCCGGGCCCTCCATCACGTTAAGGAGCTTTCGAAGACTGTGACGCCATTACTGAATGAACTGCCTTGTGCTGTTTTGGTGACCCTGTATGGGAACTCGCAAGCTTGAACTGTCCAAAGAGGATCGACGGGCGATGTGGAACCTTCAAGCACTTCAATATCTCCTTTCCCTTAATGAAAGTTGCCATTCAGATGGAAACCTTTGTCCATCCTTAAAGTGTCACAATGGGGCTCTGCTACCACATTTGAACGCCACCCTCCAGAGAGCAGGGCCTCGGAGCTTCAGGGAGAACCACGTGCGCATTTATTTCTTCCCTTCTCTACAGGCACCAATCACGAGAGGCCTTAAGAAGCTCTTCCTTGGAGCCCAGACCAGGAAGCCATCTCCCATGGGTGCTCAAGCAGCTGGATGGGTGACGAGACCCTACCACACATCGTGCCCAGACTTACCAACGATCCCTTAAGACATTGGTCCAAGTTGTTCTTTCCTATCTCAATCTCCCACCTCTGGCTCTTTCCATAGAAGAAGAAATGTCCTCCTCTAGGTCCATTAATAATAAACTTCAGCTCAGGTAAGTAATTGTTTGCCCAGGTCACTAGAGATCATAGTCCAATGCTCCAAATATGGGAATGCCTCAACCCGGGCTTGAGAAATGCCTCCTTTGTGAAATCGTGAGCATTGTGAGTGCCCCAGTCAGATGATGTTCCAGGATCCCTCAGCGGTAGCCCCAGCCCTATTCAGGACGCTGAGATGTTTGGTGATTTACGCATAGGTCTCTCCCTCACGGGCCCCACATTGCAGATCACTCATACAGATGTCCTTCACTTAGGCTGCTGCTACATCTTGAGGGGCCCAACTCATTTCAAAGTGTAAGTTGTGAGTGCATTGGGTACACCTACCCAACTGCACACCCTGGCTGAGCAGCGTGGGGTCCAGAGTTCAACCTCCTGGTGGAAGGACTGCCTGCACGTGACAGCCATGGCTGCTGGTTCCAGAAAGATCCAAATTCAAAATTTGAAGTACTGTTTCTACTGGATGCATGTCATTTTTCAATGTAATGTAATGTTGAAAAATCACAATTCACACCATTGTGAAGCCAGGGATATTCTTCGTTAGTAACTATGGCTGCTCTGTATGTTTGTCAGTCTATCCTTTAAGGCAAAGGTATTCTTGTCACTAGATAAAAATATGATTTGAATATGCATAGACCATAGGTAGCAAAAAATGAAATCCAATAGATATAAATCTCATACTCAAATCCGTGCTTTGCTTATTTAAAGAACACCAAGGACGAAGGCAGTGTCACACACAGAAGGTGAGCGAGGTTGTGCCATGGCCCACAGGGAGCACTAGATGTGGTGTGGGCAGGCGATGGCTCAGCTCAGCTGCACCGCTGTCTTCACAGCTAGATTTGTCTGGAGCCGACTCTGGACCACCTGCCCTGTGACTGCAACAGTGGACAGTATGAGTACCCATGACAATCCCATCTCCCTTTAAGGACATCTGCCAGGAGGCACCATGGTGGCAGAGCCGAGAGCAAAGATGTTGGGGCAGCCTGTCCAGGTTTGAACCCAACCCCTTACTCCCTAACTGTGTGACTCCCCTGCATCCCAGTTCCTCCAAGCTTTTGCCAGAATTCAAGGCCACAGTATTTAGAAAGCACAGGAAGGAGTGCCTGGGACACTTGATTGGACTAAGGGATGCCCAGATAGCTGTGAAACACCAACTCTGGGTGAGTCTCTAGGATGCTTCTGGAAGATATTGGCATTCAAGTCAGTGAACTAAGGAAGATCCGCCCTCACCCAATGTGCATGGCACCATCTAATCTGCCAAGGCATGGATAAAACGAAGAGGCAAGAGAAGGCATGCTCTTTCTCTTTTGGAGCATGGACATTCTTCTCTTTTGTAGTGTGGACTTCTTCTGCAATTGGACATCAGAACTTCAGGTTCTCAGACTTTTGGACTTGGTCTGAGCCCCACGACCAGTTTACCTCCTTCTCCAGCTTGTAGTCAGCATATTGCAGGACTTTTCAGACTTCCTAGCCATGAACCCCAGTTCCCATAGTAAGCACTGTCTCATGTCTATCATGTGTCAAACTCCCCATTCTCTGTCCATCACCATCTATCAATGTCTACCTACCTGTATCTACCCATCTGTGTTACTCAGCTTTATTGCTGTGACCAAAAGACCTGACAAGAACAATTAGAGATGAAAAGCTTACTTGGTGCTCATGTTTGTTTCAGTGGTCTCTCTCCATAGATGGCCGATCTATTCCTGGGGGCCTGAGGTGAGGCAGGACACCATGACAGAGGGTGTGGTGGAGGAAAGCAACTGGGGAGAGAGAGAGAGCACCAGGAAGCAGAGAGAAAGAGAGAGAGCATTCTTCTCTCACCATGGACAAAATACATACCTCCAAGGCACTCCCCAATGACCGGCTTCCTCCAGGCCTGCCCTACCTGCCTAAGGCACCACTGGTTAATTCCTATCAGAGGATTAATGCGCTGATTAGGTTAAGGCTTTCATAACCCAGTCGCTTCCCCTTAAATGTCCTTGCATGGTCTCACACAGGCGCTCTGGGGTGACAGCTATGTCTAACCACAGCACCGCCATTGCTGTTGCTGTTTCTCTGGATGACTTTATAACATAACCCGAGGCCTTCGGCCCTGGTCCTGCACCCCCATCCACCCTTCTTCATTCCTCGCCCATTCCTCTGGCTTCCTATTGGCCCAAGTACATGGAAGGCAGGCGGTTGCTATTTAAGTTGATTGTGAGATTTCTTTTTATGGAACAGCAGACCTCACAGGCAGAAGTGTGTGATGTGTGAAAGCCTCGAGTGGGTCATGAATGTCCACCTTGGCCAATGTCACCTGCTAAGCCCAGGGATAAATAAAATATAGAGATTCTGGAGAACAGGGTGGGTTTTAGAGTCATCAAGTTGATCATTTTCGTGCAGCCTAGGATGAGCCAGAATACCTGTGAGATTCTCTGAATACCTGGAGATGTTGGGCGGAGGCAGAGGGGCAGGCACACAATGTGCTTCCCTGGTACTCCATGTAGCTGTGGGCATGCCAAGCTGAACGTGATTCCTGTTCTGAGAAACGAAGGAGACTTGAACATTGGCAAGGGGACCCAGTTTTCCACGGGACACAAGAGATACCGAAAAAGAAACCAAGCCTGGTCCAGGTACTGGTCTTGGATGGAAGAATTTTTCTGGTTAGATGGGGGACTTGTTATCTGTAGTTTTCTACTAAGTGCCAAGGTGGGTGAGGTGCCAGTCAC
Source organism: Sciurus vulgaris (assembly GCF_902686455.1). NCBI lineage: Eukaryota > Metazoa > Chordata > Mammalia > Rodentia > Sciuridae > Sciurus > Sciurus vulgaris. The sequence continues at coordinate 170,201,373 of NC_136466.1, read as the reverse complement.
CTGCTCCCCAGGACAGCAGTGTGCTTGGCAGTGACGTTGAGCTGTCTGGTGCTGTTGTAGGCCGTGCACCCCACTTTCCCGATGTAGAGCCCTAACTCCTCCTGCAGCCTGAAGATTGTGTTTTATCAGTGAGGCCCTGCCAACTGTTCAGAGCGTCTTCTACATGCTTATTGACTGAGCCAGGGTTCAGACAACTTGTTATGCCAGTCAGTGTCTGAGGGGTCAAGACAGATGGCAAGAGCGCTCACACTGAAGCTTGCTTTGCCAATGGTGTGGAGAGGCTTAGCCAGAACACGGGAACAGCCAGGGTTCAAGCTGCCCGTGTAGATGGCAGCACCGTGAGGCCTGAGCCGCAGAGTGGGGCTGAGACAGAGTTCCCGTGCTGTTTCCCTGCGGGAACTAGCTGAACACATCCTGTGAGAACAGAGATTCAGAGGAGGGCAGATCGGGAAAGCTCTCTCATGAGGATGCGGGGAGGCAGGATTTCTTGATGCAAAAACCGGGATGGAGAGACAGCACCGCGGGAACCGATTCCGAAGTTGGCATTCCAGAGTGGAGTCAGTCGTACCTGTGGTCTTCCGGGAGCCTTGCTGCTGGCCATTCTGACCGTTAGCTTGAGGGACCACGGACTCAGCACAGCTGCCCCGAGGATGGCACCTGGGCCTCCCGAGCGCCCAGGCTGCAGGGACTGGGGAGACCCTGAGGGTGCCACTCACCTCCCCGCTCTCCTGAAGCAGGTCCAGACCCACGCGAGACAGGCGCTCTCCCTGTGCACAGGGGACAGTGGCCCTGCTCAGGCCCTCTTGTGTTCTGTTCCCAGGGCGTTTCCTCTGCACAAGCCCCGTGAAGCGACCTCAGGGGTGATGGTTTCTTTAGGTGTCTGTTTCCTTACCAAGGCCCCTGTGACATACACGATTTATGTTTTCTCTGATATGCAGATGCTGATTCACAGTAAGGGAGGCAGATAGGGAAGAACAGAGTCGCTCTGGACTAGGTAGAGAGGAGTGAAGGGAGGGAAGGGCCTGGGGCGGGAAGGACAGTAGAGTGAGACAGACATGACGACCTCATGTGCATGTGTGACTGCATCCCGTGTGATCCCGCACTATGTACGATCAGAAAAATGAGAGATGGCATGCCATGTATGCAAGATCTATCAAAATGCATAAATGCATTCTACTGTCATGTGCAGCTCATTAGAACAAATAAAATTTTAAAAAATAAAAAAAATCATATTAAATAAATTCATGTAGTTTTCTCCTGTCCGTCTGCCTTTGACAGTCTAATTTGCAGGGCTTCCGGAACCCCTAGGTGTGGGTAGGAAAAAGAATGTCACTCTACAGACTATATTGCCCGCTGCTGGACTGTCTCGTGACCTAGGAAGTTCTGCCCCTGCTCACTGCAAGGAGTGAGGGAGCTGGGACCCTTTTCTCCTCTCTCCTAGCTTCCCGTTCTTGTTTTCTGGGAAAATGTCTGCATCCTCTTTTGGTCTTAGTTCCTGTTGGCCTGTTGGACATTTGCATTGAAAACTTTAACTCAAGCTTCTGAAATTAAAATCCAATATAATGTAATGTGTGTTCACATTAAACATACACACATTTGAGCCATTTTTTAAAATGTTGGGACTTACACATTGAAAGCAGTACATCTTTCAACATAACACTTTGGGAGAATTTTGAAGTCACGAATCACTCTTACTCGGAGGATAGCATAATGTATGGGCTTCAACATGCTTCCTAAAAACTGGGGGAAACTAAGAAAGTGTCACTTAGAACTTAAAAAAATAAAAGGAAAAGGAGATGTAGCAACTGAGGAGGTGGGGTCAGGAGGGAGGCAGGCGCCAGACCTGGGCCTGGTGACTGCAGGAGCACATGCGGGGTGTCCCCAGGCTGTGCAGAAGGTTCCTGGAGCCCCTGAGAGATGCAGAACTGGGGAGACAGTCACCCAGGAGGCGGGTCTGATGTGAGGGCCGCCTGAGGAACTGGCGCCCGAGCTTCCCTGTGAGCATGCAGTGTTGTAACTTGAGAGCAACTTTTTTAAGAAATAGAGTTTACAAAATTCCCAAGTTTGGTGACCACATCAATCAACAGACTGGGCTCTGAATAGCTTTTGCCCTTTCCAAAAAATCAAAATGCATCTTGCTCTAATGGAGTTTGTGAACGACTGAGGTTACGCACATCACTGAATCTCATTGAATCCCAGCTGTTTGATCAGCAGAAAGCACAGCAACATCAGGGACTGAACCACCAAATGGAAACAAACAATAACCAGAGAACAAGACAGCCTCCAGAACGGGGTAAACAACTGAGATCACACCCGCTCTTCACAGTCTCTGGGTGGGGCAGGCCTCCTAGTGTTGACTTTCATTTCTTTTGATATACTGTGGACTAGAGAAAATTCTAAACGACTAACCCTGGAAATGTTCTGAACCACACCAGTGTTAATGGAAAGCGGATGCTGCACCAGAGCGTCCAAGAACGGGCAGCGGGGCCTCCCAGGCCCACTGGCTCTGATGCCAGGGCCGCTTGCCTCTTCGCCCTGTCCTCGTGCCCCCACCAGCCTGGGCAGGACTCCCCAGAGGCCACACCAAATCATTAGCCAGGCTGTATTAGTCAGTTAACTACAGTAACCCTGTCTTAACAAAGTCAAGAAAGACACGATCCTAACATTAAGTAGTCGACGCCAAGTCTTCAAAATTCAAAAACTAGGGATGGGCTGTTCTCTGCTGCTGTTGTGATTACCTCAAACATTTTCATCCCGGCCAGATAAATATGATTATTAGCCAAGTTTGTGGCTATGAAAACACCCCAGTACCACTCTTGGGTTTGTAATGAGAAATACACTGAATTCTTAAGATTAGGTCAAGATATACTTTACATAAAGCTACAATTTCTTTAAAATAAAACTGCAAATATTTCCCCATAGGGCCCTATACGAGCTTAACCAACCCAGTACACGATATTATGGCATTTCAATAAATGCAAAACATGCCTTATGTAACTTTTATTTTTTCAGTTATAGAAAACTAATTTAGGAATTGTTTTCATAACTACTTAACACCTCCCTCTGCCCGCTGTGGATGGACTTTATTGATCACACATGGCCATCGGGTCCCAACACCGAGGAGGGGGACTCGGGTCGGGGCACGTCACAGCTCCCGGCCACAGTGTGCGACAGGTCACGGACACACAGGCGCATCCTGTCTTGCTGATAGCTGTGCCGTGTGTGTGATCAGCTGTGTTCCTCGAGCAGTCCTCCTCTCCTTAGAGATTTTCTCAGTTATATTGCGCTAAGATTTTGCCCATAATATTTTCAACTTTTCCATAAAGGTGTGCAATAAACATAAACGAGGCCGTAGGAACAAGGGTTGTCAGGAAGCCAAAACTCCGATAACTTCTGAGCCCACAAACACTCTGGTGGAGACGAGCGCCGGTCTCCACCGCTTTACAGTTGCCTTCAGCCCGAGTGTAATAGCAGCTATTAGGATTTTAATACGTGGATTGAAAGGCTATTTGCTGCAGATTTGATGAAATATTAGCCTTGCTTCTGAAATCTGTTATAAATGTTGTGCTAATATGTCTCCATGAATTACACCAAGTGCCCTTTAGACTCCGTGGTTCCATTCTCACTGTAGTTAATACTGTATGTCATGGAAACACTTTAAATTCATATTTAAAACCTGTAAAGTCTTCTACTTAAGTATGCTATTAATTTTTAAAGTTCTGCTTTAGAATAACCATATATTTGTAACCAGAAGTGCAATAAAAAGAAATAAATTTGTACCTGAATTAGGGTAATTTCAGAAGAACTGGAGGGGAATTTCTTGGGGAGGGCCTTACTTTGCTGAGTGGATCTTTGTGTGCAATTCTAGTTAAGGGGCCTCAGGAGGGACTTTGCTCCTCGCCTCCTAAAGCTTTTAGGGGGAAATTCCAATTTGGTATAAGTTTTTGCCAAGAGAGAAAAAATACCAAGAATTTGGGCTGAGTGTGCACCTCAGATCCATGTTGAAGTCTCTGCCCACCGGGATGGGTGCACTTCCTCTGAGGGATTAGGTCACAGAGAGACAGCCATGAGAGGACACAGGGAGAAGGCGCCTCAGGAGGAGCCCGCCCTGCGGCCCTTGGCCTGGGACTCCTGACCTCCAGAACCTTCAGCACTGTGAGCCACTCCTCTCCATCAAGCTGCGGCAGGGGGCTGCCAAAGAGCGCTGGCTGCAGCGGCAGGGTCCAGCGGCAGGGGCATAGTCCCCACATTGCTGGGTGAGATGCCTGCATAAGCCGGGCGTCTTGGCAAGTCATCAGCAGTCCAGGGGTGAGTGAAAGCACTCAGTCAGACATGGAGGGAAACTTGGGTGTGCTGCCGACGGTCCTGGCCCTCTTGATCCAGGAGAAGAGTTTTAAGACAGATGTGAAGAGTCAGGACTCAGGGCATGGGTGCTCTTGGAGAGAAGGGCAGTGGTGGAAGGCCCCTCCCAGCCTGAGAGGACAGCTTGCCCTACCCAAGGGCTGCTGCAGGCAGCTGGGCCTGTCTTTGCGTGTACTCCGGCTGGTCTGCACCGGGAGGGGCGTGTTTGGCACTGCTTCTGAGGCTCAGCCTGGATGGAGCATAGCACTGGGTGCTGCCTTTCAGCTTGGCCAGGTCAGATAACTGTTCTGAGGGTTGGTAGCCTTACTTTGTTGACCATGGGAGCTTACGGGTTCTTGTGTGATACATCCAGGCCTCTGTGATAAGCCCAGATGCCCCCCCCCCCAACATTCGTCCCCAGCACCGAGGGAACTGCCGTCCAGCCTCCAGTGCCACCCAGAGCCCCGGGACACCCTGTTCGTGGCTCACGCGTCCAGCCCTCTCCAGCTCGTGGCTTGCATCTGCACCCTGCTGGAATGGGTCAGAGTTTCTCTGCTGATTTTCTCTGCACTCCTTCTGGTATTTGGGCTCATTACACACAGCTCCCACCTAAGGAGTTCTCTAAGATGCTGAGCAGAGAACATAGCTGCCCTGGGATGAACATCCGTACGGAAGCACTGCACGTGCGAGACCCACAAGGTTCTGCACAGGAGTTTGTGCTCTAAATAGGAGCAGCCGTAAGACCTGGGGAAAAGCTAGGCAGCAAGACATTTCTAAGGTCAGGAGTACATGCAATTGGAAGCTCTTTGCAGGATTAACCGCCAGTCAAGGGAGTTCACATTCTTGCCTCAAGAGACACACATGGTCCTAAGGTGGAGTCAGAACATGGATGCAGTTCTTGTCTATGTGTGGTGAAGCCTCATCAGCCCCTGAGACCCAGCTTTGGATCGTGAGCATTAGATCAAAGAAGCAACAAGCCCTGGGTCAGGAGAGCTTTTCCCATAGTTAGAAAGAGAAGCAGTTCTGGACACTCCCTGGAGCTGGGGTCGAGGGAGGGGAGGGGACACACATTACTGCCAGACACCTTCGTTGTCAAGTGAGCTTGGGTCACAGGGCTAGAACCCTCGTGAAGACACAATACAGCCTTGCCATCAAGGGGCAGCGCAGCGTATGCCAGCAAGAAACACGCTCACTCTGGTGCATGGCATGTCAGTCACTTTTTTATTGTGTAAGTAACGGGTCTTATTTATGCCTTAGCCATGATTGGTGGAAAGTCATGGCACATGGTATCCATCCATTCAGTGCCCTGTAGATGCCAGACATAGGACCGGACACTGGGACACTCCCTGGGGGCCTGTGAAAGGACACCTGGACCTGCACACTCTGTGCAGAGCCGTTGGGGCTGTGGTCAGAGGGGGTGAGCACGAGGGCCCTGGCACCTGTGTCACCTGCCGCATACCTGGGCTGGCCTTGCCATCTCCCAGGCACAGCCTCCTCACATTCGCCAGTGCAGAGGTGGGTGGCTCCGTCACCAAGGCACTTGCGTTGCTTCCGTAAGACACACAGAAGTGCTTCCCTCCAAAGACCAATTTCCTTAAGAGCATAGGGATCCTCATTCTTCCTTGCCATTGCCTTGGATTGGCAGGGACCAGTTTAAAAAAGTAAGGTTTATATCCTTGCTTGAGATAAATAGGACTGTCAAAACAAAGTGAAGCAAATCCTGTTATCTCACACTTTAGCATGGATTTCTGAGCCCATATAAGCCTCAACGACTCTCCTGGATTGTCATCCTTGGCTCTTCAGTGTTAGGTTTCCGAAGGGAGGTCACTTTAAGGGACTATCAACCTTGTACACCGGAAATGTGGGGAAGAGCTACATTTTCAATGTCTAGGCTTTTTCCTTTTGAGAGGGAGAATGATTGTGCCTTCTCTGGTCAAGCTTGAGTTTGCATCTGTCATTGTCATTTCTAAGGAACAACATGAAACTATTGGAGAAGAACTGTCCCTGCTTCATGTCATGACTAAGGACATCAGGAGTGCTTCTGCCTCCTGGGAGCAGAGGGACTGTTTCCAAAGAGACAGAGAAGGGCTGGAGGTCTGTCAGACTGTCCCTTGCACACCTGGTCTGCCCCTCCAGCTAATGTTTGGCTCTAGAAATTGGTACAGATCACCTTGCTGAATGTCATGAAGAGTGACCAATTTGATTTCATAGAACTGTAAGTGATGGTGTCTTTCTCTGTGGGGAGGAAGGAGGGTGTTGTGGTTTGGATGTGAGGTGTCCCCCGAAAGCTCACATGTGAGACATCACAGGACGGTTCAGAGAAGAAATGATTGACTTGTGAGACTCTTAAAACAATCAGTGAACTAATCCCTGATGGGATTCATTGAAGTGGTGGGAGTGGCTGGAGGAGGTGGGAATTGGGGTGTGACCATGGGGTGCATTTGTATCTTGAGAGTGGAGTCTCTCTCTGCTTCCTGATCACTGTGATATCAGCTGCTTCCCTTTGCCACTCTCTACTGCCATGATGTTCTGCCTCACCTCGGGTCCTAAGGAACGAAGCCGGCCTTCTATGGACTGAGACCTCTGAAACCGTGAGCCCTCAAATAAACTTTTCCCCCTTTAAAATTGTTCTGATCAGATATTTTTAGTCACAGCAGTGAAAAAGTTACTGAAACAGAGGGGAAGCCGTCTGAAAAGCAGGAAGCCACTGTGCAGGTCTTCATGTGGTTTGCAAAAGCTCAAAGACCGAAATAACGTGAAATGATCTTATTCTTTTAAGGAAGAAGTTGTCACACAGAATCCTTCCTAACATCAGAAGTGTTCTGCTTAACAGCTTCATTTTCACTAGTTCCTCATTCTGAAGAAAAGTCTCCTTGGAATACTCAGATTTTACAGTTGGAATCAAAGCATGATGTCAATAAAAGCCATGTTATATTTGATGTAGTCCAAACTGTTTTTCTTTATTTTTTTCTCTCTCTTTTTTTTTTTTTTTTTTGAGATGCGGTCTCCCTATGTTGCCCTCACTGGCCCCAAACTTTTGATTTCCAGTGATCTTCCTGCATCAGCCTCCCGAGTAGCTGGGCACCACCCTGCTTGGAGGAGTCCCACCTGCTTCCGTTCGGACCTCCTCCCTGCCCTCTGCGGGTTTGCCACCTTGCTTGATTTACTTGGCACAAACTCTGACAGAACCATCATTGTTGCCGGGCAGAGAAGAGAAATGCCCTGCACGAGCTGTTTCACGTGACCTCTTGCCCTCGTGGCTACCAGCACGGGGACAGGCGTTACCGTCCAGGTTGACTTGTGCCTTCTGATTTGGGCTGTGCCTGGTGTCATTTTCTGAAATGGCCTTCCGTTTATGCATGCAGGGGCTTTGTGGTCCACGTCTGCTTTGGAAGTGAAACGTGTTAGTTGATGCAGCCCAAGGACAGGCTTGTGGGCCAGCATCCCTGAGCTTCCCTATCTTAGAAAATAATTTCCATGGATGGAAATGGTTAGCCCATGATTGTGGCTGTTTCTTCGCCGTGGTTTTATGTGATTTGATTTTATTTTCAAAATGTCTGTTTATATTATGCATGAAATCATTTCGTTTGCCTCTGGGATTTGTGTGATATGAGGGCAGCTAACTGCTTGTGTTAGGGTCATTGGTAAAATGATATATTGTCATGAAAGAATTAGGGATCATTTTGAAAATTGACCTCTAATGCTACTTGTGCACTGCAGATTTGGAGCAGCCTTGCTAGGCATTTATTATATTGTAAAGTTAGGCATCTGTCCCCACTTAAATGTCACATTTTTGGTTGTTGAACACAAAGATTGCCCTGCTGCGAGGCTCTTGAAGGTAGAACCTGGAGACTCGGGCTTTGATGCTGTGAATCTTGAAGGGCTTTTCTTTCCTTTTTTGACTGTCACAACTACTCATGATGGAGGTGAGTTTGACAGATATAATGGAATGAGAGAAAAATGAGCACAACATGGAGAGCTTAGGGAGGTTTCAGGGAAAGCTCCAACGTGACAGGAGATTGGAACATAAATCCCCTTGAGAGAAGCTTAAATGTATTTTGCTTTAAAAAATATATATCTGAGGATGGACTTAATAATTGTGGCTGGGCCTGTGTAACAGACTTCAGATGGTTGGTTTTGGGGGAAACAAAAATGAAATTGCCTATTTAGCAATGGTTTAAGCCACTAAATGTTTGGTTTCAGCTTAAACGAAACCACAGTCTCCACCTCAATCTTAGAACCTTCTGGGATACTCTTTTCCAGGGCCTTGCCAAAGACAGGGTTTTTGTAGTATTAAGGCAACTCATATTGATTTTTATTTCATTCTTCTCATTCCTACTAAAAATGATTGTGCTCACTCACATTTTAAAGTAAATTAAGTCTTGGCTGTAGGTTACAGACCACCTTGATGTGCAAATGTCAGGGACCATCTCTCCATGACCTGCATCTGTAGACATGAGCAGGTAGGTCGCTGGACACATAGTCATGAAAACAGGTACTTTGTGATGGGGTGGTCTGGCCCCAGGGCCCCAAGTTCACTGCTCAGACTTTCTACAGCCCTCTCAGAGTCCCAGAGAAGTGGACTCTGGGAATATCCTTCCCCGCACATTAACTGTTGTGTCTCATTTCTTCTCCAATTCGGCTCTGGAGACAATGATACTTACTGATGTGACTGTGGCTGGTGATAACCAGCAAGTTATGGCATTTATCAACCCTTCGTAAGAGGGAATTCACCTTCTCAAGTTTGTTCTGTAGCTGTGAACCCCTGAACATTTTGCGTCCAAGTCATGGGGACCAACCAGCAGGATGATCCTTAAATACTCCATCCCTCAAACAAGACAAGTGATGCGTGAGCCTGGGAACTGGAGGATCAAAGACAACAGAGAAACAGCTCTGACCCTCCACCACCCCTGTCTGGTCATCACGATCCGGTGAGGCTCAGGAGAAGGTGGAGGAGTCTCAGGTGCCTGGGGACACGGGGAGTGGGTTCCAATGGTCAACTTCTTTGAGAAGCTGTGCTGATCACTGCGTGGAGGTCAGCAAAGGTCCAGTGGTGGCCTTCTGGGTGCTAGGGTTGTGTTTCTGTGCTCGTGGGGGCTGTTCAAGGTGGTGCCCCAGGAGGACATGCCCTCTCTTTCTTGCACTGGAAGACGCAGTGATCATCTTTTCAGTGTCTATTGTAGGCTTGTTCTCAGTCATTTCCCCAGAAAGCTCTCAGAACCTCTGTAGTGGTGTGATCAAGTAAGGCTAATGGACTTTTGCTTACTAATAGAAACCTAAAAGACGGTGTTTTTCAGAATTTGGAGGTGTGATTGTGAAGGCCGTGTGTGGTACTGTCAGTTATACCCACACCATCATGGTCTCAGCCTCAGCTGGAAGCATCTGGATCTAAGGTCACTGGTCTACCAAAAGGTATCAGGTATTCTGACGGAACAGTCATGTTACCATGTGGTCTCTAACCTTTGTATTTAGGTGAGTGCATTTTAAAGTCAATGATTCTGAACACTTTGGCTTGTCAATCTGTCCTTCATATTTTAGTTAGCTCTAACTAATGAAGCCTAACATTAAACAAACAGTTAGGAAATCAATTAATTCCCATTTGGGGAAAAGCACCATGTTTTTTTTTTTTTTTTTTTTTTTTTTTTTTTTTTTTTTTTTCACACAGAACTGATGCTTAGTAGCAGAGACACTGGAAGGGAAATTGAAAATGAGATCCCAGCACACTTTGCTTGGAAGCACGTCCAAGTGCCCACTATGAATGACGTAGTTAAAAGCCAAGGGACTGGGGGAGAGTGACTCCCCTTAAGAATGTCACCTGAAGTTGGAAATGAGGCTCCCCCCAACCGTGAGACAGCAGGAATTGACAGCCCATGTGAGGGAGGGCAAGCAGGGCAGCAGGCACACAGGGGTTCTGCGGTTCTCACACCTGCACATGGACCTCAGGAAGCATGCCTTGAGTGTGACCAGGAACCGGGCTCTGGGTCAGCTCTTGCTCCTCTTCTCAATAGCAACGTGACTGTGGACCCACCATCATGCTCCAGGAGCTAAGTCCCTAGGCCTGCAGAGGTGGCCTGGCCATCAGGTCAGAAGTGCCCCAGGGCAGTGGGGAGAGAGAAGTGTGTATGTCAGGTGTTCTGATCCCTCGTAACAGCTGTTCCAAAATACCTCCGCAGTGCACATGCAGTTGAGGGTTGGCTACAGACAGAGCCTGCTGCAGGTCTGATCTGCAGTGTGTGCACCGCTGGGCTGGCTGCTGGTCAGGGAAGCTTCCAGAACAAACTACACTAACAGAAAGTCACGAAGGCGACAGTAATAGACAGGGCATCAAGTCCCCTGCAGGGAGCGTTAACTCTTCATCTTCCTTTTCCAAAGGTGTGCTCATTACCTTTCTTCTCTTCTGGAAGTGAGCTTCTGGGTGTTCTCAAGAGCAACAGTGGATATTGAAATCCCTTTTTTCTTCACAAAACAGGAAAACTGACTGTCATAGAAGCAAAATCTCATTTTCTCTAGAAATAGCGATCCCTAGGGTGTCATGGAAAAATATTTGGCAGGAAACTGTCTCAGCCCATCTTTCATGCCTTTGTTAGCTCTCAGTCTCTTTCTTCTTTTAGCTTGCACTAAGTCCATAAACGAAAATCTGTCCTACATCTTGAAGTCAAAATTAGTGGCCAGAAAGCCTTTGTTCAAGGTTGCCATATTCCTCTTAGTCAAGTCATTTAATCTCCATGTCACCAATTAATAAAAAAAAAAAAAAAACAACTGTGTCTCCTATGATAGAACCAGGGAGAGCTGTCCTGTGGGTCCCAGTGGCTCTTCAGACTCCTGTTGGTGACCATCAGCAATGGGTGGAATTTGAGCCAGGCCTGAGGCCACATTGACTTCTAGAATGTGTCTGACTCTGTTGCCTGTTTTGCAGAATTTCTTTATGGTCTGAGGTCACTTTGCAGAGTTTTCACGTCTTGGTTTTAGGCTGGCATTTGCTAATTCAAGATGTGAAATGTAGGAGATGAGAAATTCAAGGCCACGTATTTGTACTTCCTTGAGATTTTAGAAGCATTAAATAAAGCATATTCTATTTCCTTGTCTTGATGCAGGTAGTAATTCTTTAGGCAGTGAGAGTTGAGAAGGCGTGCTAACCCAGGTCAGAGCTCAGCTGCACAGGCTACCCGGGGGCTCGGGATTCCCAGTGCTGCTCTCCTTCCCAGGGAGCTGCACAGTGAGGCCGCCTGGGCTTGTTCGGGCGCTCCCTTTCTCCAGCCTGGTCGTCCCTTCCAGAGAAACATCCCTGGTCTCCCCCAGGGGCATGCAGAACTGATCTGGACCCCAGTCCTCTCCAGGAGGACATGCGGTCACCAGTCTGGCCACGTGATCTCTGATTGCACCATCCCTCTCTTTCCCCACCGCTGAGGGGGAGTTCAGCTGAGCGAGGCCTTCGTCTGCGAGGCTGTCCATTTCCAGTCCCCTGTCCTTCACGCCGTCCCCTTGCCATTCCCGCCTCTTGCCAGTCAGACCAGATAGACATCATGGCGTGTCAGGGTTGGAGACCGGCTGAGGTGTTTGCCATTCTTGAACCTCAGTTTCCTCCCACGTTGCAGAATGATAAACTGTTTGGTCAAACAGAAAGCTGTGGACTCAGAGCACCATGTGCCCTGTAGTGACCATGCTGCCCTCCCAAGACCTTCCACCGCTGGCAACTGCTTCAATCTGCCTGCTCACACTACCTTTGTAGACTTTGTCCCTGAACACGAAGCGCTGAGGACATCATCTGTCCCCTGGGTTGCCTCTGGGTTCTTCTTCCTGCCCTTCAGTGCTTTGCTTCATGTCCCTCCTACAGAGGGTGCTTCAGTGGCCCCCGATCCTGTAGCAGGTGCTGTTCTGCAGCCACAGGGACAGGGCCGCGCTCCTCCTCTGAAAACCAGGACTGTACTCATAGCTTCCGCTCAGTTTGCTTGGCCCTCAGTGTCCAGGTCATGCCCCAACCTCCAGGAGGTCCCCACAGAGGCAGGGTCCACACCACAGTCCTCCCCACTACCCACAGCACTCCTCCAGCAGGACCCCTTATCCTGCTCCTGGGTTAGGTGTGCTGCTCTGAAGCAAAGACATGATGGTGACTTTATGTGTCAGCTTGACTGGGCCACAGGGCACCCAGATATTCAGCTAAACACTTTAGTGTGTTTGTCAGCTTCACAGTATTACGATGAAATACCTGAGGGCTGGGGTGTAACTTGGGAGCCAAACATTTTCTAGTAAATGCAAGGGGGCCCAGGGGCCATCCCAGGACCCCGCCCCCGACACACACAGACACACATGACAAAACAGAAGAATAGATAAGAGAGACAGAGAGAGAGAGCCAGAGAGACACAGAGAGAGAGCCAGAGAGAGAGAGAGAGATCATAGGTGATCAACTTACAAAAAGAAGAGGTTTACTTTTGCTCACACTTGCAGTTTTTTTTTTTTTCAGTCTCTTAGAATTTTTTTTTCAATAATTTATTTTATTTTATTTTTTTAATTTATTTTTATTATAAACAAATGGGATACATGTTGTTTCTGTTTGTACATGGAGTAACAGCATACATTTGCATATTCATAAATTTACATAATGATGTTTGATTCATTCCATTATTTTTTTCCTTCCCCCCACCCCCCCACCTCTCTTTTCCCTCTATACAGTTCCTCCTTCCTCCATTCTTGTCCCCCTCCCACCCCCCATTAAGTGTCATCATCCGCTTATCAGTGAGAACATTCCTCTTTCGGCTTTTTGAGATTGGCTTATCTCACTTAACATGATATTCTCCAATTTCATCCATTTGCCTGTAAATGCCATAATTTTATTATTCTTTATGGCTGAGTAATATTCCATTGTATATATATACCACAGTTTCTTTATCCATTCATCAATTGAAGGGCATCTAGGTTGGTTCCATAGTCTGGTTATTGTGAATTGAGCCGCTATGAACATTGATGTGGCTGTATCTCTGTAGTCACACTTGCAGTTTTGGAGGTTCCAGGAGGACATCAAGGGGCCCTTGGTATGGAATTGTGGAGGTCCCTGGATGGCAGTGGTGGGGAGCCTGCAGTGGATGCGGCGTCTCACCCATGGCCAGGAAGCTGAAGAGAAGAGACCTGAAGAGGTCCCTGGGCCTGCCTTCTAAAGCTCTGTACTCTGGCGCTGCCTCCAGGGATCGATCCTTCACACAGACTCTTAGGGGACACGGAGCATCCAAACCAGAGCACTTGGAATGATGCCAACAGGTTCCCTGAGTGACAGTGACATTCAATCCACAGAAGAGTAAAGTGGCATGGGGGCTGGACAACCGCAGGGCTGCCGTGGACGCAGGGCTGGAGGAGAACTGGCCCCCACCCTGCCTGCCTTCATCCAGCACTGCTGTTCTTCTGCATTTGGATTCTAAATTGGACTTTTGCTCAGGCCCTCTGCCCTCCTGTTCACAGCTTGCTGGTGGCAGGTATTGTGACGTCTCAGCTTTTGTAATCCTGTGGGCCAATTACTTGCTTCAGCCAATCCTTCCATCCATGAGACACCTGTTTTATAGGTATGCATGCCTCCCATTGGCTCTGCTTCTCTGCAGAGTCCTTGATGCAAGTGATGCTTCTGGAAAGCTGGTGGGTCTCATCTGTCCCTACAGTTGCTTCAGTCTTTAAACCCTGATAATCAAAGGTTTTTACAATCAATAATTATAACCCATATGCTCTTTATTTTCAAGTGAATAGCATCTAATCAAACAAGAATTTATTGAGTATCCTGCACATTTCCAAATTAGCATGGTTAATAGTTACCACTTTTTAAGACTGTTTTGCAGAGAAAGATTCTGAGGATCACATTTACTCATAGGCATTTGCAAATGTTTAGACATTCAGTGGTTCAGGGATGCAAGTCTCTAGAACATTCAGGGCCTCTGACATCTACTATCCACAGCTATCAGAAGAGGTTAGTGTGTAATTAGGAACAGAACCTGCGCAGGGGAGGGTGGAATGAGTTGCATTTATGTAGACATGTTTAAAATCCAAGGGTTGGTCTGGGGCTGGGGCACAGGGGTGGAGCACCTGCCTTGCATTGTGAGGCACTGGGTTCGATCCTCAGCACCAAGTGAAAATGAAAGAATAAATAAGGATATTGTGTCCATCTACAACTAAAAGAATATTTTAAAAACTCCAAGCATCTGTTTTGGCTCATGTTGGAGGAAGAGATGGAGTGTGTAAATTGGGCATGCAGAGGCAGCCCAGCGTTTGCAGTGAGACCTCCCCAGTGACCACAGATCGGAAAGGACCTCAGAGGAAGCCACTTGGCGGGCACAGGCGGTGGGGCAGCCTGGGAGGCTGGGCTGTAGCCCCGTCACACAGTGACAGCCGGGCCTTGCGGGAACACATCCTTGGCCTCCTTTGTGGTGCCCCCGCCACTACATGTCTGGGGTGTCTCCAGAGGGTCAGGCTATTCTCTCATTCCCTCCAATTTTGGGAAGAAGGAGTTGGGAGCAGAAAGCCATTTAGGAAAGAGAGACCATTATTGGAGTTAAGGGAAGCAAAAGAGAGACAAGGTGTGCTGTCGGCGCTATTTTAACAACAGAAGGAACACAAAAACACTCACCGCAGACCCCGCGTGCAGAAGAAGGGACCTGTGGCTGCTGAGTCCCAGCCGAGGGCTCACCAGGTCTTCAGGGCTAATTCCAGTGCCCAGGTCACTGACTTTAAAATGCTTTGTTGATTTCAAACCACCTGGCATCGCCACGTAGCCCTGACCTTAAAAATAAACAGCGCAACGAAGCAGCTAAAACAGGCAAGTCCACAAGAAGCCAACACAAACCTGAGCAGCAGCCCACGCCCTTCTTCCTGGCTCCATGCAACCGAGCAGGAAGGGTCCCTGGCCGCCATTCACCTTCCATGACCGGCCCTGCAGAAGGGCCACCTGTCCATACAGACTTACGCTCTTGGAGGGGAGGTGCAGGTGCAGTCTTCTGAACCTCTCCTCCAGGAGAGACTTACTTCTGGAAGCTGTGGGACATGGGATAAAGATGTAAGAGAAAGAACACAGGGAAAACTGGAACTCAGACTGTCCAGTGATGTCACTGAGTTGTCCCCAGGGTCCTGACATGGCCAGCTCCAGGCAGGCAGCCAGGGAGGTGCCTTGGTAGCTAGCACCCCTCTCTTCTGCAGGCCTTTTCTGCCAACTGTCATAGGGGTCCCCTGGCAAGGTCACCTCCCAGTGGTGGATGGTCTGGGCTGGTGGAGAGGGAGCGTGGGGAAGTGTGTGTGGGAAGCAGACCTCCTTTTAGAGTTGGCGTGGAGGAAGCCGCTGGCTGATGGCTTTGGCAGGTACCTGGTGTGCCCTCTTGGTGCCGGGAGCAGGGCAGGGTTCATGGCCAATGGGGACTGTGCTTGCCGAGAGCAGGCAGAGTCCTGGTTGCCCTGAGGGAGGAGGCAGGTGCTGCTGTGTGGCAGGGGCTGTGGGTCAGCAGGGGACCTGCCAACAGCCACCCACACCCGGGTGACTCCGGAGCTAAGCAGCAGTCTGTCCTCCACACGGACTCTGGGCTCGTCCTCCACAGCCCCGCCCACCAGCTGCTGTCCTCTTGAAGCTCTGACGTCATGTGTAAGGTTCTCCTGGTTCCACTAGTTCTGTGTTACCAAAAGCAAAGCTGCCTGCGTTGTCTGCGACCGATGGCCCCGAGTACACTGCCGACTGGGGGTCCGGGGGCCACACTCCAGCCTGACAAACCGGCCCTATTACAGGGTTTCTGGGAATACTACTGGATGGCCATCACCCCATAGGGGAGGGAGGCACTGCGGCTCAGGTGGGGCCCTGGGACCCTGGGCTGCCTGGGGGGCTCACCAAGGGATCCTGGCAATGCGACCGGCAGAGTCTTCGCTCTCGATGACTTGGTGGCTAGGATACTACAGCGCCCGTGCTTCCTGAATAGACTCTCCAGACACAGCACAGGCTGCAGCTGGAGACTTACACTGCTTTCTTCAAAAAATAACAGTGGAATGCTGGACGTCTCTTACATTGTAGTGGGTATCATGTGCATCCCTCCAGCTTCCCGGCTCGGGGACTGACCCTGCTGTCCCTCTTCGCCT
Source organism: Sciurus vulgaris (assembly GCF_902686455.1). NCBI lineage: Eukaryota > Metazoa > Chordata > Mammalia > Rodentia > Sciuridae > Sciurus > Sciurus vulgaris. Next base: position 170,184,942 of record NC_136466.1, on the reverse strand, counting down.
GCTGCAGGCCCCACCCACAGCCCCTGCCTCCTGCTCTGTGCTCCGGCTGACTGTCTGCAGTGATGTGTGGTGACTTCTCCCGAGTTCCTGGTTGACAGACTGGACATCAAAGGTGGAAGCCGGACGGCGTGTGCTTCCCGGCAATCTTCCGTCCTTCCCATCCCCGGCTGCCTCTCTCCCGCCCAAGACGGGAAGGCAGTGGTCTACACACACCTGCTCTCAGCCAGCGCAACACCTGGCCCAGCGTTTTCGGAGTGGAATTCTCTGGTGAGGTAACAGGCAGGCCATCACCTGTGGGGCTGGCAGCCCAGGATTGGAGGTCCTTGCGGGGTTCTCGTCTTCTGAGACCCACTTGGCCTTGCTGCACAGGAGTGCCTAAAGAGCCAGCCTGCGAGGGGGCCCGTGTTCGCATGGCCAGCGATGACCCTCAGGCACTTGCCCGGAGACCCCGGAGGGCACTGTTGTCTTTAGGCACAGGATGACCGACTTCTGGGCCTCTCACACAGCAGGGATTTTAAGAGAAGAGGATTGACAGATACAAGGACTTGCTGATGGGCTGCGGCTATTGCAAGGCCACCATGGAACAGCGATGACACCACATGAAATGTCATGGAGCTCAGCACTCAGCACTTAGGTCAGAAGATGAAGTCAGGATCGTAGCTACTGTTCCTTTCAAGATTTTAAAGATCATCATCAAGATAGGGTGTCTAGCGTCAGTTCACTCAGAGGCATGAAAAATAGGGGCCGTTCACGTAGCTGATTGCCTGTGCTTCCTTTCTCTGGGAACTGTTTCCCTGAAGGGTCAGCTGCAGTGACCGTGACCTTCAGTTCACTAGCTGGGCTCAGCAGCGTGCTGAGTGCCTGGGCAGCCCTCTGGAGTGGTGGGAAGCACACAGTCTCCGATGCAAGGCAATTGCATGCTCTACCCTAATGTGCTGGCGCTGGGCCTTGAGGTCCCTGTCTCTGTCTCTTCTGGACCACCTGCCACTGTCTGTCCTGGGGCAGGGAGCTGGGGGATGGAGAGATGACCCGTTTCTTCCTGCTGTCTGCCATGGGCACTGTCCCAGTTTTGTTTCCTGGACAGGCACAGCTGGTTCTGGTTTCTGGAGTCGACCTCAGGGGCCCCTAAGCCCAGCAGTTCTGGTGGGGAGCTTCCCTCCCAGGACCCGCACTTCTGCCATGTGGGGCTGAGCCCTACTTTCTGTTGCCCATCACTCCGCCTTTCCTGGGGTCCCTAGCCCAGGGGTCAGGCTGCTTCTGCAGTTACCCCTGGGAAGCTGGTGCTTCTGGTGGCCTTTGCACTTGGCGGGACCAGTTCTTCTGCTGCAGTTTCTCTGTTGGAAGTACTGGCGTGCTCTGCCTTCTGAGTGGGCCCTGCAGGCCAGCGGCTTCCTCATCATGCCCCAACTTCCAGAGAGAAGAGGTGAGGTCACCCTGGCTCTTCTTCTGCCCTCTGTACCTGCTGACATCGTTGACCGGGTTTGGAGAGGACACCAGCACATCACCAGGACATAGAGAGGCAGCAGGGCCACAGTCCTGCCTGGGAAGGATGTGTGAGTTAGGGACTTAAATCAAAATGCCACAGGACCAAACAAGACAGGGACATGGGAGAATTTAAGTGCTTTTTAATCCTCATGGGATTAGAGAAAGGATTTTTTTTTTTTTTTTTAATACAGCTCACCTGGAAAGAATGTTCCATGGAGTAGAATTCTATTCTGTTCTTAAAATGCTCCCTTTACCTCACTTTGGCAGGAGCCCAGCCAAGGCACATGCTTGAGGAGAGCTTCACAAGAACAGTAAAGCAACAGAGCAGTTAGCTGCGACTGTCACACCCACTCGGGTCTGGTGACATTCTCTTCTGCAGCGGGACCCAGCTGCTTTGTGCCCTGTGGTAAGTTCACCCGGCTGTCAGCTCCGCACACTCTGTGCTCCACCTTCTACAGCGATGCCATAGTAAAACAGCTCTTTGTTTAACACCCTGGGATCACACAAACGGGAACCTTCAGGCATAATCTGCTACGTACGCAGCCCTGAGGCGTGGTCTGGTTGGCAGAGGCAAGTGTGGCTGCCTTCTGTCCTCCTGGAAGCTCAGCGTCACAGTACCCACGTAGAGCCTGAGGTGTGGGCGAGGTCCCAGCCTTTGCAGGCAGCCTGACTGAGCCCCCAAACTGCAGTGTGGATGGAGCCCCTGTGGCAGGGGTGACCCCTTGGAGGGAGGGTGTGTCTGAGGATGGCAAGGAAGACTGCTTCATAAACATTCTCCTTTTTGTTAGTTTCATAAACTTTTAATAAATGTCCAGTTCAGGAACAGACGTGGAGGGAAGGAGAGAAGATGGCACAGGGAATTCCAGGGCGCCAACCCAGTTCTCTTCTGGTTTACGCCTTACACGGATACAGGATCCCCTACTTAGCGTGCTTCAACACAGAATGTTTAAATTGTGCAAAGGTGGGAAAGTGAAACACGTTCAGGAGAAAACACTTTAACTTTGATTTTGTTCTTTTCCTTGACAGGAGACAATATGGTCATCCTCTCTCTGCTGGGCAGTGGCCTTGAGCACCACTCAGTTCTGCAGACAGGAGGACAATAAGCCACCTCCAGTGGGATTGCTGTAAGCCAGGGCGTTCCACAGGGAGGGGCAGCGAATGGATTTGGCTGAGGATATTTGTATGGCACAGGGAGTGTATTGGGACATGACCTAATCAAGAGATGATGAGCATCTAGAAGACAATGTGGGGTCAGGGCTCCAGGGTACAGCAAGGACTTCCTCGTTAGGACTCTGAAATCTCAGGAAATAATGCCAAGAGCTAATAAGTGGAGTGGCATTGATGTGATTCATGTGAGGTGACCCCAAAAGCTCATGTGTGGGATGATGCAAGACGGTTCAGGGGTGAAATGATTGGATTATGAGAGGTGTAACTGGATCGGTGCATCAGGTCCCTGATAGGGATTAACTGGGTGGTAACAGTGGCAGGTAGGGTGTGTCTGTCGGAGGCGGGTCACTGGGCATGCCTTAGGGGTACGTCCTAGGTGAGAGGCGCAGGAGGAGCAGCGCGCTCTCTCTCTCTTCTTCTTCTTCTTCTTCTTCTTGGTGCCACGTCCTGAGCTGCTTTCCTCCTCCACGCCTTTTGTCCAGGATGTTCAACCTCATCTCAGGCCCTGGAGAATGGGGTCGTCCATCTGCTCTGAGACTCAGAACTGTGAGCCCCTAAGTAGAATTTTCCTCCTTTCATGACCTTGTCAGGTCCCTTGGTACAGCAGTGAAGAAGATACACTAAACAGCCCCTAAGAGTGTTCAGCTAAGCCACAAAGCTTCTTGTCTTCTCTGCATCTAAAACAGCAATAGTTTCTCATCATAATTGAGATGTTGAGAAAATGGTCATTCAAATTCTATCCCGTGTTTTGTAGTTTGGATAAAGAACCTCAGCAAGAAAGAATGCTGGATGCTGAATGGCTCATGGGAGAGAAGCCAGGGATCTGCCAGACTGCCCTTGAGGGAGGAGCCGTCTGGGAGGGGAAGCCCAGATTGGGCCCCTCCAGCTGAAGTCCTGTGGCTGAGAGACAAACCACGAGGAGGAAACTCTCCCACATTCCTGACCTACAGAATCACTGGCAAAATAAAATAGTAGTTTTAAGCTTTTAAGCTTTGAGGTAGTTTTTTAAAAACAACTTTTAAAGCAATAGTAAATAACAAAACAGAGTATAAGCAAATAAAGTCCCATCTTCCAACCAGAATGTCAACTATCAGTCCCTCACATCCCCCATGTATATACACACATGTATCATATGCACACACACAAGTGCTTTTAAAAAATGTGTGTACAACTGTGTAGCCAAAAGAATTCCTTGCTTGATTCCTTCTTTTCTAGTGATTTAATGGAATCTCCTAAAGCTTTGGTTTTTTCCATTGTGCCCTTTGATGATCTAGCTATATTTAGCAACTTCATTCAGAAAAATGTTGGTTTATCCCCAGTTCTGATTGGTAGAATGAGCTCCCAGGCTTTGTAATGCTTATAAACCACCTGTCAATCTTTGAGAGCCTGTGGCAGATGTCTCCTGTCTTCCTGGGTGGGGAAACTGATAGCCTGCCTAGACTTGGAGGGATAATATCCCTGCAAGATGCATAAGAAAAATTAACATAGATAATTCCAAACTTTGTAGAAAGAGGAGCTGTATCTCTTCAATTAAAAAGGAAAGGAAGATCTGAAGTCTGACTTCCTCTTGTTTTCTGCTCTGTGCATTGCAGGGTTCTTCTGTCCCACTCAGGATGCTGCATGACAATTCACCATGGCCTAGCCACCCAAGCACCATCTGAGGCTTCAGCATGTGAACCTGAGAGCACCAATAATGAACCCATACAAAGTAAATCGAGAAAGCAATTTCAGTCATGAGAGCCTCAAACAGTAAAAAACAATCAAACAACAACCATAAAAGGGTATATCTAACCAAGGAGTTGAAAGTCCTCTACAGTGAAAACTATAATGCTGTAGAAAGAAATTAAAAAGAACATTGGAAGATGGAAAGCCCTCCCATATTCTTAGATAGGTAGACTTAATATTATTAAAATGGCCTTCCCACCCCAAACACTATACAGAGTCAATGCAATTCTCATCCAAATACCAATGACACAGAACCAGAAAAATATCCTAAAATTTATGTAAAAAAAAATGATCAAAAATAGTCAAAGAAATTCTGAGCAACTGAAAGAAGAGGGAGGCATAATAATACCCATCGTCAAATTATATACAGAGCTATAGTAGCAAAATCAGCATGGTATCAGCATAAAAACGAACATGAAAACCAAAGAAATAGAATAGAAGGCAGAAACAAACCCATAGAGAAATAGTTATCTGATTCTTAAAAAGATAGCAAAAGCATATGTTGTTAAAAGCACGACCTTTTTAATAAATGGTGCTGGGAAAACTTTGGATATCTATACGTAGAATGGTTCAATTAGATTTCTATCCATATCCCTTCACCAAAGTCAACTCAAAGTAGATCAAATACCTAAGAATTAGAACAAGAACTCTTCAACTTCTAGAAGAAAACACAGGGTCAATACGCCAACATAAAGGTGCATGCAGGCAGTGACTTCCTTAAGGCAACTCCTAAAGCTCAAGAAATAAAACCAAGAATCAATAAGTGGGACAATATGATGTTAAAAAGCTTCTGCGCAGCAGAAGAAGCAATTAAGAATGAGAAGCGTGAGCCTACAGAATGGGGAAAATCTTTCCAGCTACTCCTCTGATTGGGGATGAATATTCAGAACATACAAAAAACTAAAAAATATATTACCAAAAAAAAAAAAAAAACCAAAAAAACCCATAACAACAATGGGCACCAAGTAAATGAGAAAAAATTAAACATACATTTCTCAAAAGAAGAAATGCAAATGATGAACAAGTACATGAAAAAAAAATTAACCAGGCTTAGTAATCAGGAAAATGAAAATCAAAATTACCCTGAGATTTTATCTCACTCAGGTTAGAATGGCATGCTTATTGGCCACTTGCTAGTACACAATAGTTACTTTTCTCACAAGGAGATGTTCCTGTCTAAATCTAGCCACTCAACATTTATTGACCATGAAGTATGAGTCTGTCATGGGTTCAAATCTGAGGTTACAAACACAATAAAATCCAGCTCATTCCTCCCTGAGAGTAGGACCTGAGATTTCTGTACCCAGGCACAGTTGGCACCAGGCATTCACTAAATGGTCACCAAATGCCATGCTTGCTAACAACCAAGATGTTCAGTATGGCCCCACTTTCTCTATAGAGGGAGCATTAGAAACAGCATCCTGATTACATCCTGCAAAAACCAGGGAGCTGGGGTGGAGAAACTTGGGATTGAAAAAACAGATCCTCTCTCAGACCATCTCAGGAGCCACACACCTGGACAAGCAGGTCAGAGGAACCACCACAAGTCTGTCTCTGACATAATGCCAGTAGGTGGTCAGGTAAGGGAGCTGAGCCCCGCATTTCAAACATCTCCACCTAAGTCCTGTCATGCAGATAAATGCCTGCAGCCTCATACTGAACAGCCTGTTCAATCAAATACCTTTGGATTTATCCTGAGTTGCATAATGTATGCTAGGCCTTAAAATATTGACATTAACAAGAAAGGATGTTTAAAGATAAGCAGAGGAACAAATTGCTGATTTCAAATCTTTATTTACTATAAACATTTTTAATTACTTTTAAATTGAATGCTTTGTGAATAATTCAGTGGACTACACCATATGTTATGCAAATTTTAACCAAAATTGCTCTTCTCAGCAGAATATAACTGAGATGTGTTAATAGGGCTGCATTTCTAATTCTAGCTTGCATTGTGTTAATGTTCTTAGCAACTTATGGCACATGGAAAGAAGCTTAGCATTAGTTCATTCATTCATTCACTCATCCACAAAGTGTCAATACCCCTTCTCTGTGTCAGCCCTGAACTAGGTCTTGTGGAGGTAAATGGCAAGGCGTAGTTGCTGCCATCTAGCAGCTCAGGGTGGCATGCAGGTGGCAGCTTGGGGAGATCCGACAGTCAGCAGGCCAGTGGACTTGCAGTTCTGCTCTTAAGTGGCCTTAGCAGGATCCAGGTCTTCTCCCACCCTTCTTGTGTACAGCCCTCAGGATAACCAGGGAACTTTCCAGAAAGGCACCATCCCAAGCTGCTAAGGAGCTGCCTGAGCAAGCCCAGGCCTGTTCCTGTTCCTGCCAGGGAATGAAGACTCTGGAGGTCAGAGGATCTGCTCAGGACAACCAGGGCACCCTGGAGGCAGGATGGACTGCCATGCACTGCCCAGTGAGTCCAGTGTGTCCTGAGGTATAGAACCCAGGATGGTGACCATTCAGTATCCCCAGCCGTGGGCGTCAGTGGGCACGTATAGTCAGGGCTCCAGGGACCCTGGTGGCTTTCTGAAGCCTCTGGGGCCTCAGTGGAGCTGAGACTTCTTTCATCCCTTGCTGCCAATCTGCAAATAATAAGCCCCCTTCATACAGCTTGTGTGTGAGTACCTTCTGATTCACCAGACTCAGGCCTTGGTTCCAACTGCAGCCTGCAGTGGACGTGTTTGGCCCTGTTCCTGGGGGTTGGCATGGTGATGAGCCCCCTGTTCTCCAAGCAGGGGAATCCTCCCTTGGGATTAGCAAACCTGCCCAAGAGAACACTGGCCACATGGAGCACCCTTGTGGCATCCTGTCCTTGAGGATACTGGTGCCATTCATCTGGTGGATAGACATCTGCAGGCTACAGACCCAAAGGGACCAGGTATGAATTTTGTTAAAAGAAGGTAGACATTTTGGTTTCATATATGAAATATCTCACTTAAATAATCTTGGCGAGTGATTTAAATGTGTTTGGAGGAAGTCAATCTCTAGGTCCAATCAAACTTCTTGAAAATCTGGAATGATCTCTGGGGCCAGTGGTTACTTTGCAAATTCTGCAGAATTGACAGAGGGAGGAGCAAAAGATAGAAGGGAAGAGAGAAGGGTGGGGAGAAAGGGAGGAAGGAAAGAAGGAGGAAGGAAGGGAAGAAGTAATGGAGGAGAAGGAGATGGAGCCAGAGAGAAAGGAGGGAGGGAGGAGGAGGCAGAGGAGGAGCTCCCTGATGGCTCTCCTCCTGCTCACAGAGCAAGGGTCAGTTGCCCTCGGGTCCTCCAGGTTCGATGGCAAGGAGAACAAACCTGGCCGCCTGGTGCCCCCAGGTCTAAAGAGCGATTCCAGGTATGGCTCTGACCAGTCCTTTTGCATCTGCCTGGTCTGCTTGGGGCTGTCCCGGGAGTTCAGGGGTGAGCAGGAGAGATGGAGCTGTGTTCAGGAGAGAAGAGCTAACTAGATGTGTAAATTATAAGTAAGGCCTGGGAAGAAGTTCCCAGGAAGCCCTGCCTGCAGACAGTGTTGGGACACTCCGGGGTGTTAGCAGACAGTGTGGCACTCAGAGAAAGTGTTTGTGTGCTGAGGGAGGTGTCGTGCCCTGAAGGCCAGGGGCACTTCCTCCCTGAGATAGACTCCGTCCTCCTGTCTGACGGATAGCCGGTGCTCCTACTGAGCACATGACTGTCACCACATGCTGAGTGCAGCTGGTGCCCCGACAACCCCACACACGTGCACACACTCAAGGTGAACTCACAGGTGTACACAGACACACTCAAGTTCACGTACCCCCACATAAGCACACACATGTACACACATAGCATGGACTCACATGTGTACACACACTCACACTCACTCCTAAAGGACTATCAATACCACAAATACAGCAGCATATTCAGATGTAAAGTCACCACAGAATACGCACATGCACACAGATATATCCACACATGCGTAGATGTGCACACTCACAAACACATGCACAAGCACACCCTTGCACAAACACATCTGCACACACAGCAGAGCACATATGCAGCACATTGCAAATTAAAGACGCCCTCAGGGGCTGGGGTTGTGGCTCAGTGGCAGAGCGCTTGCCTAGCATGTGTGAGGCCCTGGGTTCGATTCTCAGCACCACATATAAATAAATAAATAAAATAAAGGTCCCCCTTTGGCTTATTAAAAAAAAAAAAGTGATTTAAAAAAATAAAATAAAATAAAGATGCCCTCATTCCTCAACTGGTCCACACGGAGGCCCAGGAAGTGCTGGTGCTGGTCAGAAACAGGACACATGACAGCGCTGCCTGCCCACTTGGCCTGGCTTGTGGGCTCTTGTAAAAAGAGAGAGCAAGCCCAGTGCATCTGATCGGACTAATTAAAATGTCCAAAGACGGTGTTCAGGTTTGTTCTGCCCAAATTGGTGAGCCAACTCTCCCACGTCCTCCTGAGATGACTGCGAGTCCCAGTCTCCATTTCCAGGATCCAGCGCCCGTGGGTCAGCCTGTGGCCCTCAGTCAGTGGAGTTGAGAGTGTTCGTGCAGCACTGCGGCCAGCACCGGGGAGCCACTTCACCTTGGTCTCCAGGGCGCTAGTGGGGAAGTGGCCTGCGCCCCTGGCTCCGGCACTCTCCCTCTGCCCTGCAGGCTGGCCGTGCGCTGATCAGGATGGTTCCGCTGAGCTGAGGGCGAGTTGTTTTCTTCTTGGAGATTATCGGACTGGCTGCCAGAGCCGCATGTAAAACCCACCACCGCCGATTGTGCTGGCGTTGAAGATCTTCGGTGCTGGCATTTCATCCCTGTCTTTCACATTTGTAGCCCTTTTTATTTTCTAATATCCCCCGTGTCTGGCAGTGCGCGCTCACCTCTGACACCAGGAAGTCAGTCAATAAACCCCGCACTCTTTGATCCACAGGATTATGGGATTGCTTTTTATGCAAAGGGAAACATCAGGATAAGCAAATACAGAAGGGAAAACCCCTCCGGAGCAAGGGGGTTTGAAGAAGGAGAAGAAACAATTCCAGAGCATTTGCAATGCAAACCGCACTAGACACCGGAGCTGTCTTTATCAGCTGCAAGGAATGAGAGCAGACACCAACCAAGGGGCATTTCTGCTCCATAATTCAGTGCTGCCGACTTTCTTCTGGTGATTTATGGGAAGCACATTGCTCTGGAGCTTCCTGTCCCAGGTGTTGTTGAGGACAAACAGCCGCACAGGTGCTTACAGCCTTCCTAGGGCACACTCAATCTCTGGGGACACTGTGACCCTGGGCTTCCACAGCTCATCACCCCTGTAAGGGGACAGAGCTGTCCCTGGGGCCTATAGGGACCTCACCCTGGACCCCCTCAGATGCCCCAGTCTCAGACGCTGAAGTTCCGTGTAGAAGGCAGCGCAGGGTCAGCATACGACCTGGGCACTGTGGATCGTCTCTAGGTTGCTTAGAATTCCTGCTACAACGTCAATGCCCAGTGAAGAGCTGTTAGGCCATGTGGCTTAGGGATATCGACAAAACAAACCCACACATGTCCAGCACAGTTGGAGTCTGCTTCCAGTCGTTTCTGTCTGCAGTTGGTTGCACCTGGGGATGTGGAACACACCCCCAATGGACACCAACTTCTCGTGGAAGACCTTTGCTTACTCTCAGAGCAGGAGCAGCCCCAGGCATGGGTTCTGATGAGTCCCAGTTGAGGTGCGGTTTTCTCTCTGTCTGCTTTCCATTGTCGCTAGGGAATGCCTTCTGAGTCGCCGTTTGAACGTATCTGTGGACAGAATGTGAAAGTGGAAAGTTCCAGTTCGAGTGGCTGCCAAGAGCGTAAGGTGGGGACTTCGCCCCACGTGCTGGCCGTGAGCACTTCTTGGGCCCCCTTCTCTGGGGAGTTTTCCATGGAAGCAGTAGTTCTGCAGTAAGGTGGGCTCCATTCGGATTGGTGCGTTCCCCTGCTGAGACGTCCTGGAGTTGATGGGGGCATGATTTTGTGGTATTTATATATTTTTATTAGGATCTGTTTCATTAACTCTTAGCGACACCAATGGAGAGCAGACAGGAGCTTCTCTGTCCCCAGGGGAATCTGCGGATGGGCAGTCTGTGTCTGGAGATGGTTATCCTGGAGATGGGGCGGGAGGCACCAAGGAGATTGAGACCTGGAGTTCTGCAGAGGGGAGGAGGGCAGGACTCACTCCCGCTCCTACACGCACAGCCCGGAAGGGACATCTCAGATGGGGGTTGAGGGGAGAGATCAGGGTCCCCCTGCTTCCTGTCCTCACACCCTGACAGCCAGCCCTAGGCCTAAATTAGGCTGCTGAAACGTTTTGGGAGAGGTGACCCTGGAGGCCTCGTGGCAACCCTATGTCCTGGGGTGGTACCTGGGGGAGAGGCTGGGCCTTAGGAGCTTCAGGGCAGGAGTTCATGGCGACCTGACGGACTGATAGCCAACCTAGACAGCAACCTCTTCCTCGTCACTCACTGAAGTCTGAGCCCAGTGTCAGAACCTAGAACGGGGGCGCCACCCAGGGAGGCGTGAGAGACTCCATGAAATCCTGACTAGGCTGAAGACACCCCTTTTCTTTAGAGGGAACTGGGGTACTGTGTGAGGGACAGGATGTGCCAGTGAGTGGGGCAGGGAGAGCCCTGTGTGCTTGGGGTCGTCAGGGTCCAGTGGTGAATGAGACCCTTCTCCCGACCCAGACCTCCAGGCAGAAGGAAGGGCCCTGGGGAGAGCAGGTGGGGACGGCTGTGGAAGAGGACAGAAGCTGGCCCCAGAGGGAGAGCTGAGGTTCTGTGGAGGACAGCACGACATTCACAGACCATCAGCCCGGCAGCTGTGATGATTTTCAGTGATAGTATCTCAATTATCTTCAAATACTTTTAAAGATTTAATTTCTAATACATAAAAACATAAAAAGTATACATACTAATGGGGCGACTTGTAATGTTTACATGCATGTACGTATTGTTATTTTTAAATTTTTTTCATGCATGTATATAGGGTGATAATGTCTGTCTCATTCTAATGTCCTTCCATCCCCACCACTCCACCCTCTCTTATTCCTCCCTGCATAATCCAGATTTCCTTCATTCTTCCCTGCCCACCCCTTACTATGGGTGAGCATCCACTTATCAGAGAAAACATTCAACATTTGTTTTTTTGGGATTGGCTTATTTCACTTGGCACGATATTCTCCAGTTCCATCCATTTACCTGCAAATGCCATCATTTCATTCTTCTTTAAAGCTGAGCAATATTCCATCATGTGCCACATTTGCTTTATCCATTCATCTGTTGAAGAGCACCTAGGTTCGTTCCGTTGTTCAGCTATTGTGAGTTGAGCTGCTGTAAACACTGATGTGACTGTGCACTGTAGTACAAGAACTTTTAACAAGGGTGAGAAACGTATTCGTAATAAAATAGATTCCATTGTGTACATATTTCATTGAGTAGCCACATCAAAAGCAATAATCTCAAGCAAGAACTTCAAATCACCTTAACTTTTGAAAAATCACTTTTGAAAAATTTGGAAATGCATGAGAAATAAAACATCAAATATGGCTATAATTTTGAAAAATTTTATAGTGATATCCCAGATACATACATAAGGAAACTGGAGATCTTTGTTCTATATTTATACCTATCTCCAATTGCATATACAAAGATTTAATTTTAAATTTATGTATATTTTTTCATGAGAACTATATTAAATTTGTATATTATTTTAATATCATTGATATGACTTGACGTAAAGGTACATGTATGTTAATATTAATCTATGTTAGAATATGTCAGCCTTGCTAATAAGTTACAAGAACCTTGGACACACAACATGAACTCTTCATGATGGCTTAATAATATGAAGAGAAAATAAAGTTCCCAAGAAATCTCAAAAGAAATTCACTTTTAAGAAAATAAAGAAGAAGAAGGACAAGGAAGAAGAGGGAAAAGAGGAGAAGGAGGAGGAAGACAGACTACTGTCTTTGAAAGAGTAACTATAATCCCTTGTGCAAATTGCTAAGCAGTATTATCAGGGGAATACACATCATTTCCCATGATATATTTAAATACATATTCATTTTATTTTCACATGGTGCCGAGAATTGAACCCAGAACCTCACATGTGCTAGGCAAGCGCTCTATCACTGAGCCACAACCCCAGTCCTTTAAATACACATTCGAAAAGCACCTCTGTCACAATATGAAATATCTGAAGATCACTAAACAAGGGCACGTTTCATAATCTTAATTTAAAGCAGATTTTGAATAGCATTTATCATCCGTTCTCCTTGTGCAGTCACCATAATTCAGAACAGGGGTCCACGGAAGGCCAGCCTCTGCTGAAATGTGGGAGGCCTTCCATTCCAAAGACGTGGAGAGCACATGACCCTCAGACTCTGGCTGGGGAAGGCCTCCCATCAGCCTTCTCCCATGATCACTTTCCAGCACGATGGCGCTCTGATGATCTGTCCAGCTCTTCGAGAAAGGCCCTGTAGTAGCACTGTGCTCCCCTGCAGGGGATCTGGAAAGGAGAATGCATGTTTCCTTATTCACCAGGGACTGTCTCTGTTTCTCTTTTTTCACTTTTGGTGCTGGGGTTTGAACCTGGGTGCTTCACTCTACTTTCATGTTCGTTTTGAGACAGGGTCTCCCTAAATTCCTGAGGCTGGCCTTGAACTTGCAACTCTCTTGCCACATCTTCCTAAGTCCCTGGGATCACAGGCATGCACCACCTCACCGGCCACCAGGCCACTTCTACAACAGCCCTCTGTGGGTGGGAAGCTCTGTGAGGTCCCGTGCACACTCCAGATCTGCCTGGGAGCCAGCACTCAGTCTTGTGTCTTCTGGAATCATCCTACAGCTGGGCTTTGTGAAGAGATACAGGGCAGGACTGTGCTCAAGTCCCCAAGTCTTAGTGCCCTCAATATATGAAACAAGGGGATTTTAAGAAGAGTGGTTTAAGAGGTCTGTGACCGAGGTCCTCAGGTCCTCCTGCATTGAGGTCACATGTTCCAAGGCTGGAGGAGAGAACAAAGGAATGGCTTGGGGACACCTGGGGACCCAAAGCAACAAAACCAACTATGAAAACCACGCATCCCCTTTTCTCATGGATGACCTTAGTTGCAGGTGGATTAGTGTTAAATGTCAAATCGAACCCTGTTCCCAGGGTGAGTAAAGCCATTTCAAACAGCAGAAGGAAAAGCAAATCACAAAGGTAAACACTGAAGTTTTGTAACATTGTAACATTGCCGAATGATCTGTTCAGCACAAGGAGTGGTAAAAGATAAGCGACAAATTAGAAAATGTGAATGAAGTTTAAAAATCTTAACATACAAAATCCCTAAAATATATAGGAAAGCATCCTCAGTCTATAACCAACAAAGGTTGTGAATATTTAATTTCCAAAGAAGACATACATGTTGCAGATAAGCCTGTGTAAAATATTTAATTGCACTAGTAAGAAAAAAAAAGGTGGTACACATGTAAATCATATAACCATATATATAGTAAGGATTACTTATCACATTGGGGGAATTAATTTTTTATATTCATGATATAGTGAAACATGAATTCTTATACATGGATGCTTGATTAAGCAAATTAAGAAAATTGAACCCTGGATTAACTGAGGATGTTGGCCATATTAATGAAAAGCCTGAAAAGTATTCTTGCACTTTGCCTCATAAATTCTATTTCTAATAAGTTTTCCTAAATAAATCACCAGCGTTATATGCAAATCCCTGCCACAACAATTATATTGAATGCTATGAAAAATAAAAATGGCCTTACTGATAAAAATGCTCATCTTGGGAGTTGCGCTGGTGATCTCTGTGCCAGAAACGTTCTGTTCCCTGCAGGACTCCTTCCTCACCTCCTCCTGGTCTCTGCTCAAGCATCACATTCTCAGAGACCAAATATCCCTGGCCCACCCATTTGAAATCACACCTTCCTTCCTCCTGCTACAGTCCCGGGTGCCAGGCATCTGTCAGTGCTGGACCGCAGAACCTGGGCTCCACCAAAGCTGGGCTCTGCCTCTCCTTCCTTCTTGCAGCCCAATGTCACACTGATTTGAGAGACGACATCGGCATGGAGGGTAAGCAGACAAAAGCAACCTCGCACACTGTAATCTGGAAGAATCCAAACTTGGGCCGATGCATGTGCTTCCCAGGCCAGGAGTGGAGGCCGCGGGATCTTCTTCAAGGGCTGCCTTGCATCATGGTGACGGGTGAAGTGGTGGCGGGCACACCATGGTGGAGAGGAAGTGAGGAGGGTTACTCTGTGGGACTATATGGGCAGACCAAATGTGGCTACAGAACAAGATCAAGGGCATCCCCGGTAGTGTTTCTTCCTCCGTCCACCCCAGAGTTGCCTCCGTCTCTCAAGCTGCCTGATGAGGTTCTTCTGCTTTATGGAGGCAGTTTGTGGACTGAACTAAATACCTGAGTGTTGCCAAGTGTGTGCACAGGTGACGAGATGGTGAAGAACTAGCCACGCATCTGCTATGATCTTGACGCTTGTTGTTGCGGTGAGCCGCGATTCTGCTTTCTCCTCCCTTATTAAGTGACTGCTTGAGCAGAGCTACACAAAGCTGTATTCACCTCGGAATTGCTAAGGAAGAATCGATGCCTATTTAGTGAAAACATAAGTCAGGTTGATGATGGGGGACTCCGAGCCCAGCCTGGCTGGCAACGGGGCAAGCAGCCCCGCCTGGTGATTGAATATGCTGGGAGATGTGCACCAACGTGCTGGATTGCTTCCAAGATTTGTTCCTGTGCCACTCCTTCCCTTTGGGCATTTATTTATACATGCATATTCATCTTTATAATTTTCTTTTCTGCCTCCCAGTGAACCATCAGGGAAGAACCTGAGGAAGCGGCAGGTTTGTGGTAGTGTCAGCCAGGTGTATGTGGCTGGTTCTCATCTCCAGGACCTGCAGTGACCAGCAGGTTGATTTCTTCCCTCGCCCTCAGCCTGCTGTCTGTCGGCCCCTGCGCATCAAGGCCTCCATTAGCCAGGTGCTGTGGATGCTCTGGAGGCAGGGAAGCACAGAATCTGGCACAGAATTTGGTTTTTCCATTTCAGACAAGTGTCTCAAGTAGCCAAAGCCTCAGTTTTATCATCTTCAAAATGTGGCCACCAAGCTACTGGCCACAGAGTCATTGGGAAGACAAAGTTGGTGGTATATCTCACAGCTTAGCCTTGGACCACAGCATGTGCCTGAGAAGGCTGGATCTGTACAACATTTACAAATAAGTCTGATGACAATAAAAGTAAGTAGACGGGTTTGGGTATGTTTACCTGAAGAACCATAGAAAATCTGACCCTAAAATTCAATATTCTGCTTCATAAACTGGGATTCACAGACTGTGTCCACTTGTGCTGATGGGGGATGTTCGGCCTGAAGAATTGGGTGGAGGGAAGCAGGGATTCAGCCACATCTGCATGTTGGAATCATAACTCACCGGGTTCTTCATTGTTTTATAAGCACCAGCGTATATGGACTATTGACCCAAGATATCAATTTGCTGAGTGCCGGTTCCTTACTGCAGTCAGGAGGGAGGATGAAGGGTAAGGACAGGCACAGGGCAACCCCTCCATGGCCACCACAGGGTGGTGTTCCAGGGCCCTGAGGCCCTTCTTCCTGTCCTCTGTCCCCAGGTCTGACGGAGTCCAGCTGGGTTTTGGAACTCCAACTCAGAGCAGCAAGGGCCACTTCCCCAGGCCTGTGTGGAAACTTAAATGTCATGTTCCAGGTGGATTTATGGACCTGTCCCCCATGTGACATGGAAGGAGCAATGAGTGTGGGCACATCAGTCCCAGGAAGTGCCCTGAGTCAGAGCCAAAGGCTCTTTGCTACTACATACAAGTTAATTGAACCTTTACTCACTTGTGTACTTTTGGGGACAAAGTATTAACCTGGTAAATTTCAACAGCCCCGATTCATCACTCTGACACAAATTCATAAGTGAGGAGAGGCGGGAAGCCCACATGGATCTGGTTCCCCACCTGGGACTGCAGTCCCTTCCACCTGGAGCCCTCAGGAACACACTGGAAGTCACCTTGACATCCCCTACTTACAAAGGCACCTTGGAGATTCCCACCCGGGGCCCTGAGCCTTCTTGGCTAAAGAGCTTTGTGATGGTCACTAACCTCTTATTCACAGTAATTAAGATCTTAAAAGTCGATTTGTGCTCTTGACACCACTGGCATATTTGGAAGAGAACTGCTTGATGGCCCGTGTGTGTTAGCAGGCTTGGTCAGCAATTCTTCCCGTGGGAAGTAGAGGTCTCTGCTCTCAGACCCTTTGTGCTGGGCTCGCAAGATCCACCCCAGCACATCTGACTGTCAAGGCATCAGGACTTGGCTGACTTTGGGTGGAATCCTGATTATTGCTTATGAAGACTCTCCCAAGTCCACAGCCCATCCACTGGCCAGGCCTGGCAGGTGCTAAGAACTGCTTATGGAAGGGACCCCCTAATGCCAGGGTGGACAAGGACTGGCACAGTGCTGGAAGACCCACCTGTCAGGACCTCCTCAGCCCCCTACTTAGTGTGGGGTGGTGGAGCTCTGGCCTCCTACAGTGCACATCATTGCCAGCTTGGAAAGAACAGGGAGGGACATCCTTGCTCCTCTGCCCCTTCTCCAGACTCCAAAGTGTCCCCATGAGATGACATCATTCTGCACAAGCCACTCCCTCCTGTGGGTTCACCTGGCCCCTGCAGGATGTGCCCTTTCCATGACCCCTTGGTTCACCATCTGCAATGACATTGCTAGCTGCCTCTTGCTTGGGGTAAGAAGCACGCTCAGACATCGGAACTCAGTACCTTCTTTTTTCCACCTCTCCAGATCTACGATGAATGAAATATTGAAGAGTTCTTTTATTTGAAAAGGTAAACCCCACAGAATTGCCAGTAAGACTTCATCTGCATTATGCACAAATACAAGACTGTACATAGGAAGTGTGAGAAAGCACTGCATTCTAGAACTTAAAACCTCATGTGGGTCTTCTGCAGGGAAGGTCATTGTACTAAAAACTGCAGAATGCACTGTGCGTTGAGTGATACTGAGTCCTCCTCGTGCTGAATGTCATTTAGTAGCTCTGCAGCCTTGCTCAAGTCAGTTGATATCTCTGAGTGCCAGAAGCCACATCCTGCTTATGAGACAGAACTGGTCTGTGAAGACTCCAGCAAGCACTTCCCCAGCCAGGTGCCTAGCACGTGGCAATCATCAGAGTTCATAGCCTCTGTTGATGGGTTTTTCATAAAGGAGCATATGATTAACAACTGGCCTTGATTTGGATTTCAGGTTAGTCACTGTGTCTTTTCCAATCACGGTCTTTTCTCAGATACCTGAAGGGGAAAGAGAAGACACAGAAGAGCAATGGCAAGGAATGGAGGCAGGCATAGGGGTGGCCGTGGGAGAGACAGGGGGAGTGAGAGGTGGAGGAGGAAGTCAGGCAGAGCAGAGGCATGGCGAGTCTAGACGCCTCTCTGCCTCAGGTCTTGCCTGCAGCCCACAGAGGAATCCACAGGTGATCAGGATTGCACCAGGCAGCTCTGCTGGAGGCTTCACAGACAAATCTGCAACCTCCCCTAGCTAAGTGCATGGCAAGTTAGAGCTGTCCCAAGACCCTGCCTCACGTTCCCCTGGATGGGTGCAGGTTCCTGCTGGAAAGTAGAAAGGGACAGCAAGAGACACAGGGGACCCCGCTGCTCCGAGTCCATGGTATCTTCTGCCTTTGACGTTGTTAAGAACTTTGTATTCTTCATTTAAATTTTCAAAAGAATGAGAAGATTATTAAAATGCCAGATAAGCAGTACAAAAACATTCAAATAGCACTCAGCTTTCCTTAGGAAATTGGTCACCTGGGTGGAATTTGTATTTCGTCAGCTGCCACTCACGGCTGACTCACGCTTGATGGCAGGAACACTTGCATCTTCCTACAGGCAAAGGATTTTAAAGACTGAAATATCTCAGTCGGCTCATGACATCAGCACGTGGTAGACTCTTTCCCTTCCCTTTATGTAAATATGCATTGTGATTTTGTTTTAAAATTAAAATCTGTTTTTTCCCTAATGGGTTAGAATTTGTTTATTACTAAACACTCCGCATATTACAGACATGGTATGGAGTGAAGAGTCTCAACACACCACATTGCCAAGTGCTCCTTTCAAGGGGACCTGTCACTTTCTTGGTGTGCGGGTGACTTACTGCTTTTACCTTGGGGAGTAGCCCTGCATTTTCAAAACCCTGTGTCCAACCTAGATACCCACTGGAAACTATAATTAAAGTCATTATAGAAGCAATATGAAAGTATAATAAAAGAGAGAACATTTTAAAGAAATTATTCAGAAAATATTACAAGCCCAAACTCTGGAAATATTCCAGCCATACTAATTGCATCTTAATATGTTAAAACATTGTGGAATTGTTCAGAGGTGAAAGTCTCCTCGTAGTTTAAATTCAATCACAGTGCAGTATTTTTCTTTATTTAAATGAAGTAAATGCTGCAATTATCACAACATAAAAAAGACGCTTAGTTTTCATCTGAGGAAGGGTTGTCACCACATGCTTCCAAACAGGCTCTCTTGAGCAGATCATTTGCAAGAAACTGAGATCTCTCTCCGTTTACCTGACCCCCCGCATCCTGGGGGTGTTCAGGACCCTTTTCCATCAGTTCAGAGGGAGCCTGTCCTTTCACTTTCAAAGCGATCCTTCCTTCCTTGTTTTTCTGAAACGTTGCCAGGCACCCTAGCATCTGAGCAGAGGGGCAGATAGCATGGGCTGTGCCAGTGCCCAGTGGGGCCAGAGCAGACCATGACTGCGCTCGCCTGGCTCAGGGGATGGCATGCCAGTTCTGCCCATGGAGGATGCAGATCGGATCTGAAATCAGAGTCCAGGAGCAGAAGAACCCTTAGCGAAAACAAAGCAATCCAGCAATGACTAATGATTGCCCATGGCCCCCGCGTGGGAACACAGACCCTCTGAGCTGGCAGCCGAGTACCTGGCAATCCTGGAGCCCCGTGTCACTCTGGGAAAAGCTAAACATTCCCCATGGTGTTTAGAAATGTTATAGCAGAGACGATTTATAAATGGCTAAACAC
The DNA here is from genome assembly GCF_902686455.1 of Sciurus vulgaris. NCBI lineage: Eukaryota > Metazoa > Chordata > Mammalia > Rodentia > Sciuridae > Sciurus > Sciurus vulgaris. Next base: position 170,165,492 of record NC_136466.1, on the reverse strand, counting down.
TAAAGCACTTAAGGCTTTGACTTCCCCGACAGGAAGGGGAGGCAGAAGGGCTGAGCTCCAGGTCTGCCTGGGAGCTCTGGAGTCTCAGCGCCGGGACCCACAGCGTGGCACCAACCCAGGCGAAGGTCCCACACAGGCCACCACTGTGAACCTCACAACCTTTGGTGGTGCTGAGGCTCCTATCCCCTAGATATACATGGCACTAATGACAGCAAAGCTAAGCTGTGCCTCCAGGTTATCCTGAGATACAGGCCCAACCTCCTGGGTCCTCCTGAGACATGGTGCCCGGGCTCCCAGGAGCCCCCAAGCCTCTCATGGAGATAGGAGAGAAACAGCTGGAGCCTTGACCAGACCTTAAGCAGTCCCAACAGTGACTCTGCAGTAGCCCAAGCCCCGGTCTCTGTCCTGAAGGCCGGAGCAGAGAGGAGACGTATCACTAACACGGTTCTGCCGTGGGAGGCTCAGAAGGGAAACGGGGGACAGAACTCCTGAGGTGTCCTCACCAGAGATGGCGGGAGCCTTCAGCTTTGGCTTCTGCACCAAGGGTTTGCTCTGACATCACCCTAAAGTTTGCTATCTCTCACTCATGCCAACGCAGCTTCCGTTCAGCTTCATTTCATAATGAACTTAACCCATGAGTTAATTCATAGACCTATATTTCAATTATGAAGAGGCAAAATCTGGGGGACGTGTCTCTTTCAGTATAAAAGACTGTATTGCTGACTCGATGCTGTCTGCTGTTTGGCAACTTCAACAAGCATTTGACATGCTCTGGATTTGTGTGCGTGAATCTTGAGCAGAGGCCAGAGGCCAGAGCCCAGGCAGTGATGTCACTCCCGGAGTCCGGCCCTCTGTGTTCTGACTGTGTAGAGGGTCCTGGCCAGCATGGTCCACTGCTGCTTCTGTTGGCCCAAGGGCAGCCAGAGAAGACTGCAGGAGCAGCCAGGGCGGTGGGCAGGTGCAGTCGAGACTTGGGGCTTCGTGCCTCTTCTGTGGCGTCCACCTCCTCTGTGTGTCTTTCCACGGTGCAGGCCTGGCGCATGGTACGCAGGGGTGAGGGCTCTTTCTTCACTTTGTTGTATTTGTATTTCTGGAGGCCAAAGTGGGAGCGATGGTCCTTAGGTGGAGAGCCGGTCCTGTCCTGTTCGCTGCCTTCCCACCTTCCAAAGACCAGCACTGAGGGAGAGGGGGACAACTCAGACAGCCTCCGGGAGGCCAGCAGCTCAGCTATCTTGGAGGAATCGCCTCAGTTTTTTCGAGATGTTTGGTGGCATACACAAAGTCCCACGGCTGCATAGCTGCATCTTGTCCCTCGGGTGGAGTGTGGCTCTGGGATAGCCCTTGAAAAGAGGAGAACTGGGTCCAGGTGGTTCGTTGTCTGCATGGGGAGCAGGAACTGGGGCCTGTCCCCCTGGGGGGTCCACTGAGGCCTCAGCTGGAGGACAGGTGTGTGCCATGTCACCGGGATCCTGAGAGACTGCGACCATGGAGGCGTGGGGACTCGGGGAGAGATGCCGTGACCATGCTGCCATGCGTCGTGCCGTGGTGTCTCTCTCGAGGCGAGGTTCAGGGGCCAGCAGACTGGGGCAGAGTCCAGTTTGGTCCTTGCCCCTGAAACACTGCCCACACTTTAACAAGGCAAAACTGCAGTGTGTGGGTCCCAAATTAACTCCAGGTTGAAGCACGTTGGCTAATAGGCAGCACAGCGTGCATTTGTGGACCCTGGACACTGACGGGGCTCTGTACTGGCCGCCCCTAGGCCGAGTCTCCACCTAGAAGTCCCTGCACATAGCAGACCACCTGGACTTCTGCTGAAGCAGACGACCTGCATTTCCCGTGGGCCAGTTTCCATCACTCCATTTCCAGGCTTTGGCAGCAGACGGAAGACGGCCATGGGGCCCGGCTCCCTCCAGGCGACCCCTCTCTGGCCCTCGTTAGACCCCAGATAACCCTTGGTGGTCCCTTTCAGTGGCAGTGCCATATAACCCAGTGAATTAATGTTGTGTGGGAGAAGTTTTCACAGACTCCTCATCCATTATTGAATAATTTTTCATAATGAGAGCACTTCCTAAGTCAAACAAAGCCCAGTGCAGCTCAGAGAACTGCCGTGCTGAGTGCATCAGGGTTTATTTTTCTGGTGAAGAAAATAAACTATTACTTTGACTAATAACTCTGGTGGAATGTGGGTCAAGAGCACTAGTGAGCGCGCCCTGCCAGAAGAAATGGATACCAGGGTCCTCTTCAGACATGCTCCTTAGATCTGGGGTGCGGAAGTGGATTGTGGGCCTGGTATGTGTCACAGACGAAAATCCAAACACTCCAAGTGGAAGAAAACCACTTTGGTTTCTTTAGGTCTAGAAAACACACAAACAATTGGAAAGGTTTGTTATTAAAATACTTCATTCTTAAAATCGTTTATATTTGTGCTTAACCTTTAGCTGTTTAATATTTTAAACTGGTAAAAATGCACAGGGGTATAATGGCTTATTAGCTAACAGTACTCAAACAGGGGAAATGCAGCTCACTCCACAGGGGTCCTTTTGGAGGGAGAAATGGCGCTGGGCAGGGCCCCTGGAAGGCCTTCCTCCACCTGTCTTGCAAAGTGCTCGGTGGCACACACTTCTCTGAAGGGCTGTGCTCTTGTCTTTTCTGCTGTGTTCCGTTTGGCTTCTGAGCCGGTGTCCCTGCTCAGTTGAGCCTCTCTGCAGGTGAGGTCCAGCAGGTTGGGCACCTTCTGCTGCCCGCCTCACAGCCCTCCCTGATTCTTACCTTATTCCCACAGATCACGTCTTGGGCGCTCACAGAACAGTCACTGAACAATTGCCCTCTTTCTGTGTTTTGAAATGTGCAATAAGTTATAATCTCTGTCCATCTGAGACCATCTGATAAATGTTTTGTTAATGGTAGAAGTCTAGATAGTCACGCATTTAACATTGCTCATAATCAATCATTCAACATAATTTTCTGCTGTTTCTATCAATATATGTGTATTTAGGGAGATAGCAAAGTTTTTGCAACACATTGATTTGGGCGAGTCTGTGTGTGCGTGTGTAATCAAGGGCCTTGTGTCTGCTAAGCAGGCTCTCTGCCCCCGAGTTATTCCCCAGCCCTCAGCACATGGCTGTTTAAAGGGACCTCGATCCACTGACTCCCTTGAGTTATCAGAGAAGGACTGTGTGAACTTGTTCCAAGTTTCCTCTCAGCTGTCCAGACCCTCAGAGGACGGAGCAGGAACACAGCTGGTGTGGAATGCAGACCAGTTACTCATCCTTATCAATCCTGTCCAGTTTCTCTTTTGATTTTTTGAGAATTTATAAGCCAGGGGTTTATCAGATAGTGATAAAGTGTGCGTGACATGTGTCCTGGTTCTCTTCCTTTCTGACTTTTCAACAGTTCTCCAGACCCTCCTGGAGCCCATACAAACCCCAAGTAATGATGTCACAAGTCTCTTGAGGCATCTTCAGAACAAAGCCAGGAGGGCTGTGGGACCACTACCCTCACATGCACAGGCAGAGCCCCACGCAAAGGGAGCCACGTGGTCCCCAGAGCTTCACACACCCCAGGACGTGGACAGGAGGCCCTCCACACATAGGACCAGGCGTGCTTGTGCAGCTTGCTGTTGGTGCTTCCTGAGGGAAGCATGGACAGTTCGCCACATCTGGGGACCTGCTGGACTCTGGTGCTTCCATGATTGGTCCCCATTTCTTTGGAGTCAAAGAACTGGAGACCACTGAGCTTCTAGTTGCTGGTAGTGTCTCCATGGGCATGTGGAGGGCCTGTGGTTGCCTCCAGAGAGCAGGCAAATGCTGGGACCCTGTATTCATGGTGCCCTTACATTCTTCCTGTTTTAGAATAAACAGAAGCCTTCATTCTGAAGTCAGAACTCACGCATCGTTCTGACAGGGACAGACCAATACCGACTTCTTTGCCAGGAAAACACTAACTCTTTCCTTGGTGTAGTGGGAACAGAAAAGTTGGATGCCCTTTCAGTCCCAGCAATCCACGTGGTGGGAGCAGAGCCTTGGCCATAGTAGATAGGGCGGTGGCCACAGGCTTATGAGACAGAAGATAGAGTGGGCTAGAAGAACACAAGGATGCAAGTTCGTGAGAGCTAAAAGAGCTAAAAACCAGCAGAGAGGGACCCAGTGAGGGGCAGGGTGGGCTCCGAAGGCCCTCTGCTTCACCACCTTGGGAAGCAGTGCTGCTCTGGGGGTTGAGGCTGCATCTGTCTCTGCAGTTCTGCTTCTTGGGTCCCTGGGCTCTGTCAAATGGATGTCCCCAAGACCCACAGAAGGAAAAGGAGCCTGTGGCTCAGATATCGTAAATCATAGAAATCATTCTATCTGCCGAGAAACCATTAGAACCAGAATCAGAATCCTGCTCAGCACAAATCAAGGGCAGACACACAATGTGCATCCAGACCAGACAGAAAGTCTAGCTCAGTCCCAGCTCTGCTTCCATGCACACCTCCACCAGCACCTGAGGTCACCGCTGCTCTGTGGGTCGGTGAGGCGGCGTCCGCTGGAGGTGCCTGCATAGGGACAGCAGACACTCACAGTCCAGAGTCTGAGCCTTCTGCTGCAGGTGCCCATGGAGAAGTCGCCCTAACGTGGTAACACACTTTCCTTTCCAGTCTGTTTCTAGATGCCAAACTGCCCTTGGGTAAGAAAGCGAAATCATTCCTGCATGCAGGACAGGCGGCCGAGCTTAGGGCTTGCCCTTCACAGAGAACTGCACTTCTAACAAACCCGGGTGATCCCAGTGCGGGCAGGAGCCCACTGTGAACAAGGCTCAGGCGTCACCACGACAGGCTCACACCCACACGGTGGGCAGGGCACTGTCAATGGGGAAAGTGTCCATGACCAGCTGCTCCGTTTTGTGGAGACACAAGGCTGTGACTGCCAAAGACCGCTGCAGGTGGAATTCATTTTCTCTGACTTCCAGAGTGACTGATGTGTATGTCGTTTGAGCCACTTTAAGAGCTGTGGACTTAGAGGAACAGGCTCAGGGACTTTGGTGACAAGGTTCTAAGCACCTCAGGACAGCAGAGCTGAGAGGCAGCTCTGAGGAGGCAGAGAGCACCCTTAATCCAATGGTCCTTGGCACTTTGGCACTTCCCCCGTTTCTCAACCCTTTTCTGAAGCTCAGTTGGTTCGTGACTTCTCTTTCACAAATGGGCACCCCTTGTTTGGCCTTTCATGCAGTGTTGGGACTTGAGTTCTTTTTGTACCCTCCTCTTTCTATTCTGCGGACCCCACAATCCTGCTTCACCTGGAGAGGCTGCTCTGCTGGTTGCCGGGTGTGGTGCTAGACGATGTGCTACGTGGGGGAGTTGGAGGGGGGACCGTGGCTGCTCCCACTGTCCATCTCCAGCCCCCTGGGAGATCTGCTGCAGTTTCCAGGAGGAGGACCAGCCACAGGAGAAGCAGGGGCAGTCCGACCACAAGGCCACACCTTCTGGTGACACAGTGTTGTGGCAATGGGAAAATGGGTGGCCCACCTGCAGTGGAATCTGAAGATCTCCATATGCCCCCCAGGCTCAGACACAGGGACACTGGAACGACAGAGGTGACAGGGAGTGTGCAATGTAGTCTCTGTGTAGCTGCGGCGCAGGGGACACTTCTGAAGAAGTGACCAGGGGTGGGAGAGCTGAGGAGGGGTCGAGCAAGGCAGCCACACAGCTGGGACCCCTCTAGGACCCTGGGACTGCAGCCGGAAGCCTGGCCTCATCCACGGCCTCTGGACTCTACCACACCAGTGTCCTTTCCTGTCCTGTAGCTCTGACTCCAGAAAGATGACTCAGACCAGAGCAATCTGAAACATTAATGATCATAGTCACGTGGCAGATGTGAGGTGCTGTGCAGCTGAGAGGTCACCCACGAGACGGCTCTGAGATCTTGGGGCAGGGAGATTAAGAAGCTCTTCAGAGAGCAAAGTGTGCCCACTCTCTAGAGTCCTAATGGATGAAGCAGTATGGTCAGAGTCGAGAGTTCTAATTATTCAAAGTTATTACTTAATGGTTATTAAGTAACTTCTGATGTTGAGAGACTGGGACATTCAGGGATGTGGCTGAAAATTTTTAAATACGAAACAAAAGGCTCATTCTCTCTTGGACAATGTGTTAGCATTGCTAGCTGGCTATATTCAGAAGAATCACCTCATGTCTCAGGGTTCCCCAAGTGTGGGAACTCCATTTCAGGCAATTAATGTGCACTTATGAATTCTTGACTTTGCTAACTTTTTACAGCCACTCACTATTTACTAGTTTGGAGAAATGTCCCCTGAAAATTGAAGCCCTCTGTGACAATTGATACCTATGAAACCCTGCCGTGCTCCCAGGGCAGGATGATGAGCCGTGGAAGTAGAGCCATCTTCTTCGCCCCACCGTGCTTCAGCTTCCTTCATCACACCACAAAACCAATACACAGCGAAGACAGGAAAATGCGGAGGATGAAGAATGGTTTCCGTCCCTGATGGTCATACAGGCGCCTCCTGGCCAGGCGAGCAGTTGCCCTGGCTCACCTGGGATGCTGTGGCAGGATTTCCTGAGCCCCCAGGTCCTCCTATGCCTACTCCCAGGGTCCTTCTGCGGTGGAAATGTCAGCACAAACCAGCTGGTGGTGAGCAGGGACCCCAGGGTGGCAGGTGCCTCGCTGCGCCCAGTGGTAGGCCCGGACCCCCGATCTCCTGACCCTCACAGCGCCATCTTTGGTCCATGCAGAGACCAGGAACTGTGCTCTTCCTGGAGTGGCTTACACCACACACATGGCTTCAGTTTACCCTGAGACCTTGTGAAGTCGCTTTTGTTACCGACTATCAAAGTTCTCCCACTGTAAGCATCCTGTCCTTCTGCTTTAGGAAAGCCAAGTTCTAAGGCTTTTGCAGAATCAATCTTAAAGAATTCCAAAGGTCCATCACTTGAAACTACAAGTGTTTGTATTTTGGAAAAAAAAAAAACAAAAAAAAAAACCAAAAAAAACATTGAGAAGCCTATTTTGAGAAAGGATTTGAGGGCTGTGCACCTGCGCCCTTCCCTGGTGCTCTGACTGGACCAAACCTATGTCGCTGGATTTCTGACCTCCGCTCCTTCGACCTTACTGATCTTATGTACAGATCTGCCTGAACGAGGTGGAAACCTGTCTTTCTGGAGGCAGGCCTCCCGACACCCTCTGCACAGCTGCAGGCTGCACCTGGAGGGCCAAGACTGCTTGCCCCTCAGCAGCCTGACTGCCGACTCGCAGTGGACGCCATTCCTCCATGTCTGGCACTCAGCCGTGTCCCTAGAAACGGAGGCGGAATCACCTTTCTGGGTGCTCCGCATAGGAGCCCAAGGTTCTCCACTCTTGCCTTCCCCTGCCAATACGGGGACCATGGCTCCAGCCTGCGGCTCCTTCTCTCTCCTCTCCATTGTCCTGGGCCCTGGTCACTGGCTGCTGCCCTCGGCTGCTGAACTCAGTGGAGAACCCCTCCAGCCTTGCTGTAGAACGCACCCTGACTTCTGATGCCCAGGCCATGGTGGAGGCTCTGGGTGCCCACAGATCCAAGGCCTCAGCATCCACTCTGCCTGTGGTTTCCTGGGGACAGGTACAGGCCCTCCCTTCCCAAGCCAAACGTAGGCCCTAAGTCAACTGGCTGCTTCTCTAACATTGCTGGGAAAGATGCCCTGACTGCCTTAGCCTGAGGCTGATGGTCAGAAGGCTCGCAGGAAAGTGCGATCTGCTGGCCTGCTATTCCTGAAGCCATGTCTGTCTGGAGGAGAACTTTCCTTGCACAGCCTGCTTCTGGTCTCATGCAGTGAGAATTCCAAAGGGCTTTGCAATGACGCACCATGGCATGCCAGCCAGAATCATCCCAGGGAAGATTCCAGGACAGAGTGTGTGGAAGAGGAGGCCATCCAGCTGTGACAGAAGGACGCAAGGTGTGCCGCTCAGAGGTCTGAGTAGGCCACACACCCCTGGGTCCAGCGGGCACTTTGGCGTGGACTGGGGGTGGACCCCAGAGGTGAGGTAGGCAGGGGTACCCTCAATGGTCGGAGGCTGTGAATGATTTCACCTGGGTGTGGAGCTGGGACAAGAGAGAATTTGGTAGACCCACATGAGAAGGTGAATTTGGGATCAGCCAGAAATACCTGGGATTGTTGTTAAGAGGCACAATTTCCATGCCCATGTACCTGGAACACTCAGGAAGCTTTTAATCACACGAGACAATAACTTTAACAAGGTTGGCGTCCGAATGTAATGCCAGCGTGAAATACAGAGCTGGGGTTGGAAAACTTGTGATCCTGGCACATTGTCAAACAAAGATGCTAAATAGCAAGTTTCCACCTTGGGAGCTTTTGGATGTGTCTTTGGGTGACTCATAAGAGGGCCAGGGAACCTGAGTGGCCATCAAAAGGCTCAGCTCCCTGTGACCCCAGGCCTGGCCTGCAGCAGGAGTGTGAGAACAGTTCACACCCCCTTCCGCTGAACACACCCCGTCTCTGTAGAATATTCCCTTGAAATAGCACATGCAAACCAGGCCCTCGTGAAGTGAATGTTTTTGGCAAAGAACGAGTCCTCTGAGGCTGTGAGTTTTGTGGCACAGGAGAGCGTGGCCCTGCTCAGCAGCTCTACTTCACTCCTGTGCCAGGAGCACCAGCCACTGCAGTGCATTCCAGGAGAGGAGCCAGGACCGCTGGACAGCCTGCACTGGGAGCTGCAGTTTGCTTGGTGATTTTAAGTCTCCTGCTGATAACTCTCCCCAACCAATGAACATGCTCAACTCTATGGCGTGACCTGTCTCTCTCTTAATGACCAGAGTGGCACCAGTGATGTGCACTGCCTGGACACAAATGGGCATGAGGAAGGCAGAGAGACTGCAGAGGCTTCCAGAGCTGAGAACAGTGGACCACAAACCATCCCCTCTAACTTCGGCCAGCAGACATTTAGGTCCACAGAGAGCCCGAGCAGACTGCGTAAGTGCTACCTGGGAACACAGCACACACCAGCACTTTCTCTTCCCACTTACTCCAAAAGCATCTGCCAATCTAAGAAATTGACTAACTAGTGATGCCACATCACTTGGAAAACCCAGGCTCATTATTTAATGGAAAAAAAATTTAAAGTTACCCTAGAGAAACTTTTAAGAAACAGATCTATTTGGCAGTAAGTCTGACAAAGTCCTAGCCCAGATTGCTGGGGGATTTGATTCGTGGTCAGCTGGTCTTGACTGTCAGTTTTATTTTCAGTGAGCAATAATTCACATGCAATGAAACTCACCACTTTGGAGTGTATGATCCAGCGGATTTTAGTATGTTCCCAAAATTGTGCAGGCATCACTACTATCTAATTCCAGGACATTTTTGCCAACCCATAAAGAGACTTTGCACCCACTTAATTTTACTGAGTGTGTTTAGAGTGAAATCATTTATGTGACCACAATGTTTACTGAGAAGCTGTGAGGATTTTATGTCAGATCTGGAGTAGCTAAACTGTACTAGGAAATTTCTATAGCAAATTGCCTTTTAAAAAGTGGACAGAAAGCTAACAGATGTTTATGGTGTAAATATTTAACACTGTGAAAGAGAAGCCAATTGTTTCCTCTGATATCTAGAGTCACACAAATGGCCAGCCAGCATGGAGAGCATCGAGCTTGTTCTTGGAAAGACTCTTGGAGGCCACAAGCCTAAGATGTTGGCAGAAGTGCTATCTTGGCAGATGCTAAGTGTGCAGGAAATGTCATTAATCTAGGAAATCATGCCATCCATTGACCGATAACAATTATGGATTATCTATTTGTGAAGCTCAGGGGTGTGTTTTCTTTGCCTTCCTTCCCTGGGCTACCCAGAGAATTAATTTAATTCAAGTTTTGCCTCATAATTTCCAGTCTGACCACCCTCGGGGCATCAATCCCAGACCAGCTTTATCAACAGCAACAAAACTCTGACAGTTTGAAGCTTGCATCTAAATGCACAGAAGGCAAGCTTTCAGAAGGAGTGAGACATTGACTTTCAAAATAGCCCTGTCTATCGTGTGCAATCACGATAAGGGAACTTTCCGATGAGGCGCTTGCAGGGTGGGTGACTGACAGCAGAGCTGTCTTTCCTGGGGAAAAGTGTGGCATCTCCACGTTCCATCGGCTTGCTCTCCCCTGAGACAAAAGTGTAAGTCAAAGGCACAAGTGTGTCTTCTTGCGTGGTGCTGTGGCTCGAGAGGAGGTTTTTACTCGCTCGCTCTGAAGGAGGGAGAGCCACTGGGGCTCGCTGTGGGAAGGAGGGAAGCTGTGCTGCTGCTCTCAGGATCAGCGGGCCACCTTGTCCCCAGGAGCATCAATGGCTGCCCCATCTCTTCTGCTCTGGTTGAAGGTGGGGTGGTACCATCTTCCCAGGGCCCATGAGAGCCATTCTGGACACCATGGAAATGGCCAGCTGCTCCGTTACCTCTGAAAGGTTAATGGTGAAACTTCCTAATGGGGAAGTTTGTCCTCTGTGTGGGCCCAACTCACACCACACCAGGGGGCTTTGGGGAGCGACTCCCTGCCAGGAGGAGATGTGAACGACAGGCCCGGGGTCACGTCCTTTCTGACTGCAGGCTGCCTGGTTCCTGGAGCTCATGAGGACTCCCAGACAGGGCCTGAAGGAGTGGCCTGTGTAGACTTCCCCAGGGTCACTGCACGCCACACACAGCTCCCAGGAGACGCCTCAGAGGGGTTGTGTGGCACTGGGGACTGAACCCAGGGCCTAGGGCGCATGTGGCAACCTGCAGAGGGTCTTACAACGTGCAGTACCACAGGGATGGAGTGCGCCCAACCTAGACGGCTGTTTTCACTTCACTCCTTCACGCGGCTTCCTTGCACCACCAGTCCCCAGTACGGTGCACATGCCTGGCGTGAGGACAAGTGCCAGCTCGGAAAAACTAGAGCCGCGTGATTGGCACCAACAAAATCCATGAGCCCCTGGCTCCCTGGCACTGTTCTGGGCTTTCAAAGCGCAGAATGCAAACATTAGCTCACCCAAAGCCAGCTACCAGGAGCACTGTGCCTTCCCCGCTGCGCCGCTGCTGATTCACAGAGAGGTTGGTCAACACACTTTTTAAACTCACCCCTTTGCTGCTGCTCTTTGGTATCTCACAGGATCAGCTCGCAGCTGGTAGAAGTGGCCACAGGAGTGACCCTCAGATGGGGAAGAGTTCTGCTGGGCAGTGAGGGGCCCACAGTGGCCTCCCCGGCTGACCCCTGAGGCCAGCAGAGCCAGATGAGCATGGGTGAGCCCTTTGACAAGCTGGCTCTGGCAAGGGAGCTGAAGGCGACCTTCAGGCAGTCTGCCCAGCACAGGTCTCACTCCCAGGCAGGCCTTTTGCAAAATATGACAACATTGTCCAGAAAACCAAAGTCGGGATGTTGAAGATGGAATCTGTTGTATTCACCAAGTTAGAAAAGCGCAGAGCAGACCTTTAACAATCACGGCAGTTCCAGGAAGAGGAAGTGAAGCATGCTGTGACCTGCACACGGTGGCTCCCGGGGTGTCCTGAGCACACCCGGCGCTGGCAGCAGGAAGAACAGCTTTCATAGCGGGTGTTTATGCACAAAATGAGAACATAAGCTTAGAAGTAGGTTGGTGTCTCTGCCATTGGTTTTCCGGCAGCTGAGTTTGCTGGTATCCTCCTGAACCAAGGGGACTGTTTACGCCCTGGTGCTGCTGTGGAGATGCAGAAGGGGCGCCACACCGTGGACCACCCCGCAATGGCGCTCAACCCTCGCCCACACACTGGCACCTCACCACAAGTGACCTCCATTCAAAGCCACTCACATTTGTCACAATGGTTGCCTCCACTGAAAACTACCTTTAAGTTGGAGAGAGGTGGTCTCCACTTCCCTTGGTGAAATTGTCCCCCAAGTGCCCAGGAGGGTTTGGTGACTATTGAATCTCAGGATCCCCAAATGTCAGGAATCATAAAACTTGTGCCTGTTGCTTTGCACTTTCTCCTCCCCGAATGCCCACCACATAGGCAGACAGGTTTCACCACCTCTGCAACAACAGCTCCAGGGAGTGGAAATTTGGGAGCAATGCTGGGTAAGCTCAAGCTGGAGATTTAAGCAAGGTGGGGACCACTGGTCAGCTACTTGGCAGGGGCCAGCATGGAAATCCCTTCCTAGTGGAGAACAGCATTCAGGAGATTCTCCAACATCAACATTCCCACAGTGAATAGTTGAGGCCAGCTGAGGCTCTCTGGGGGCCACCTCTGCTCACTGGTTCTCTGGAAGTGCAGCATGCCCCTCACTGTGGGCAGCATGCCCCTCACTGTGGGAAGCTTCCTGAAAAGCCAGGGCTATGGCTGTTCCTACAGAGCATTTGGGAAAAGCCACTGCTTACTGTGTCCCGCAGGATTTACCTGGAGCTCTTGGGAAAGCCCGACAGTGTAGCCCGTTTGTTAGCATTTAGTGAATAAAAGCTTCCGGAGTAGATAGGGACAGGAGGAACCACCACCAGGGTGTGGTTGTCCCCCTGAAGTGCCTGTCTTACTTCCCCGGTACAGGGAGGCCCATCCCAGACACTGGGGTGCACGGGTCAGTCACCCAAGCAGCTCCTTACCACTTCAGAAGTCACTGCACCAACGCATGGTCCCTTCTGATCTTGGTGGTGGCTATCTGAGAACATTAGGATTTTTTCCCATAGAAACGCACATTTTAAATGTATGAGAGTAAAGCACTAGCGGGATTTTATGTTTTTGTGATTAAAAAACAAGTCATACAATAAAACAGGAGAGATCCCGGGAAGATCATATCAATGCAGCTGAGAGTTGAGACAATTCTCCTTCAAATGGCCAGTGGGAGGCTGAGCTCTTTGCTGTTCACGTCTGATTAGAGCAGGGTGCTCTGCGAGCCTGGTTAAGGAAGGGCTCCTGCAGCTAGCTCCTAAAATATGCATGAGGCCTGAAGACGCATTTGCAACTTGGAGTGACCCATTTCAGTTAACTCTCAGGGTTAAAAAAAAAGCTTTCATTACATGAAAATAAAATGAAAATCTAAAGTTTCATAAAATCAGACAGCTCGTTTTCACTAGCCGCTGGAGAGCCCTTCTTCAGAATCTGGGTCCTCTGCCCTGCATGACAGCACAAGCAGATGCTCTGTGGCACTTGGCCATCGGGTTGCAAGCACAGTGAGGCTGCATGAAGGGCACTGCGGAGCAGCATCTGGGACAACTGCAGGCTGAAGTCGCTGCGGCATCTTAGAACAGATGCAACGTGACGTCCTCTTAAGGTCCAGACTCCACTTCCTGTGAGGAAGAGCTCTGAAGAGCTTTAAGGGAACTTTCTGGGTTTCTAGTGCATGGAATTTATGGAGGATGTCGCCCTCATTGAGCTTGAGACCTGCTTAGGTGGGTCTTCTGTGAGTCACCTTTTGGGGACCATGTTGTGTGCTGCTTTCATTAATAAAGATTTTTTCTTCCTAAATAATGTGTTTTGCGCCCTGCTCACCACCACTTTTGAAGCTGTCACCTTTCTCTTGAGTCCAGGAAGGGGAGTGTGTGCTGGGGAGGCTGCAGGAGAGGCAGGGCTGTCCCGGCCTGGGAAGTGCAGCAGGCAGGCGCTCCCTGTGGCCCTGTGGCCTCAGGGAGGGTGCAGAGCCAAGAGCTGGGGAGGAGCTGTGTGCGCAGAACCTGAGCCTGGGGCTCTGAATCTGGCAACATTGGATGAAGCGCCCTGACGGCGATTCTCACAAGCGCTGGGAACCTGCAAGGTAGTGGGCATCTCTGGCCTTCAGAGTCTGTCTCTGCCCTTTAATAACAACCCTCAGTTCCTGGCTCTGTTGAGCCGAGGGAATAAGAAAGCATTTCCAAAGCATGGCGGAGAGCAGGCCTTGTGGGTGCCAGTGTGAGTGTCCACACGCATGGGCCCACGTGAGGGCCCAGATGAACGTGAAATGGCAGAGTCCCCAGGAAGGGGGACATCTCACGCTCCAGAGGCTTTTCACTTCCTAGTTCATAGAACTTCTCTCTGATGGGCAGCTTTTTCTCTGACAAGAGTCCCCCGAACTGGGTTAAGAAACAGCATCAGCTCCAGTCAGCCCATGGTGGCAGGCTGGGCGCGCACCACTCCGAAGGCCACGAGAGGGGTGTGCCAGGAGGAAGGAGAGTGGGTTTCTCTCCAGCACCACTGCCATGAGGGCCCGCCTTCAGTCTTGCCTATGATGGTCGCCCGGGGCTCTGGAGTCCCTGCTTCTCCTCCAGGGCGTCCCGAGATGCAGCTCTGCATCTCGTCTCCTTAACGCAGCACCGTCACACTCAGTAATTACAAACTGAGATTTTCCTAGTTGGAGATAGGTAGTGATGTTGGCTGGAGCTGTGGAATTTGTGTCTGGTCCCACTGGGCAGGTGGGAACAATGGGAGCTAGGCTGAGCGTCCAGCCCGAAGGAAGGATTGGTGGACCCAGGAAAGGGACCCTGGGGTTTTGGCCAATGGTGTCCTCAGTCCAATCTGCCCCTTTGTCTCCACGCCAATTGGATAATTCATCTGTCAGTCTAGTGCTCTGCCAGGACTGGCATCGTCATAGGGAGGTGCTGATGCCCTGGCGAGAAGACGCCCCCGGCAACCTGCCAAGGTGCCCTTGTGGCACGACACAGCAAAGGCTTGGGTAGAGTCGCTCAGTGATGCGTTTTTCTAGGACCCAAGAGCTTGTCATCAAGATGCATAAAATTCCAGTGACCATACGAATCATTTAGTAACTAACACTGCACCCCCAAGGTGCCCTCCTCCAGATTATAGAAACAAGAGAATAAGGGCTGGCCTGGACCTTTCCTGGTCTTGAGCCTTGTGCACTGAAAGCAGCAAAGTTGCAGAGAGAGTTCTACTGAACTGAATCACTGGCAATATTTATATCATATGTATTTATGTATACATATAAAAAGTTGATATTATTATCTATATTTACATTTCCTTATATCTATCTTTATATCTTTATATGTATCCACATTGATTCCTTTACCAATATCAACTTCTACATCAAAACATTGTCTATATCTACACCTATATCCACCTGTACCATATTGGTAAGATCGATTTCTGCATATGTATCTAATATATCAATATCTAAGAATCAAAATCTATATCAGAATCAATGTTCATGTCAGTATCTGCAGCTGTAGCTCCATTAATACCTACGTTGGTGTACATATCTAAAACTCTATTGTCTACACAGTTACCTGCAGCCGCAGACACCTCTAAATCTCTACCTCTGTGTCTCTATTTCTCTCCCCTAAGTCACTGTATGAACACTGTATTGGTAAGTCCCAGCCCAGAAAAGGCTCCCAGTTTCTTTTTGACAACTGGCCTTTAAGGTATTCTTTTCCTTCTTCATACAGACATTAACAGAATCCTAACGAGGCATATGGGATCTTGGACACACACACAAATAATAATAATCCCGGGTTACTGGATGTACTTGAGAAGTGTCATGTCCTTGAACTGTTTGGGCAAGTCTTGGACTGTACTGACCTCTCCCCTCGGGTCCATGAAAAGCCTGACCTCAGCCTGGGGTGCCGCCCCCAGGCAGAAGGAGGTGGTGCTCCTCACTGCTCCATGCCTGTTCTCTCGGTCTTGTGATGCATGACCCGTCCACATGGACCTGGGGCTGGAGTCCAGCATCCTGTCGACACAATAGTGCTTCAAAACCCAATGAAAGGGAATCTACAGGCTGCCACTTCAAAGGAAAAGCAAAACTCAGGAAAACACTGTGACATTTTCAAAGATTCTCTGGGAATTTCGCTTGGTGAGAAGCACCTGTCTCCCTGCTTCAGGAAACTTGGAATGGAACCACCATTTGATCCAGCTATCCCACTCCGCGGTTTATACACAAGGGACTTAAAATCAGCGTGTACAATGACGCACCCATGTCAATGTTTATAGCAGCTCAATTTGCAATAGCTAAACTATGGAACCAGCCTAGGTGCCCTTCAACAGATAAATGGATAAAGAAGATGTGGCATTATATATATTCCATCGTACGTATGTATATACATGTGTATATACATATATGTATGTATGATGGAATCTTACTTAACTTTAAATAATGATGAAATCATGCAGCCCTTCTGCACATGACCTGGGAACACACGTGTGTCATGACTAGCTGTGCATGGAACTGCTGTTTCTGGACAGGGATGTGATGGTGCTTGCATGAGTCAACTAGGCTGCAAACCCTGGGACTTCTCTCTTCTTGAGGCAGAAAATCTCTTAAGTTGGATAGTTGTCATTTTCCAGCTCTCAGTGAGGCCAGGAATGGCTGAAGAGCTCATTTGAACTCCCCGTCCATTCTGGAGCACACCTGCTGTGGAGCCAGGCCCCTTTGCAAGGGGTCTCCAGCAGGATGGGGGCTTGTCTCCACGGCTGAGCCAACTCCCTTCCATCAGCTTGGCGATCACTTCACCATTTGATCATGACCTTTATGGGACCAAAGAAGTCCAGCTGCAAATCTGTTTTCTGCAGACGGGGCCTAGGGTTCTGTAGATAATGTGGTTAACATTGATGAGAAGTCAGGAGGATGCAGTGAGGCCAGTTCACCCCAGCACCGTCCTTCCCCGCTGCGGAAAGCGTTCCTCCCATCCACCTGCTTCGAAATGCGGCTCTGGATATTTCTTTTTTCCAAACAGAGTCACCACTTCCAGGTATATTTTTTAGATTCAAAAATCACCAGGATGTCTTCATATCTGGGTGGCACTGGAAGCGAGAACTGCTGCAGCTGACGTGACAGACCCTGGGGATCTGACCGACCCGCAGCTGGGGGTGATTCTCCACCCAGGCTCTGAGCCCCTCAGGTCACCCATCCAGAGGCCACATGAAGGAGAAGCCAGGCAAGTCTGAGGGCCACCTGCTCTGCTCTGATCTGTAGGCACCTGCACATATAATTACAATTCCCAACTTTTGCATGATGGGAGGAATGTGGGAATGATGAGAATATTGATAATTAACAGCCTTGCCTTTTTTTTTTTTCCCCTGCATTTCTAGTCATGCTAAATTCAACTTTGTTCACTTGGGTTTTTAATGGTACTTTAACAATTCTGATCATCATTAGCTCTTCTGAGGCCGATTTGATGGTAGGGACATTATTCCTGAGGCTATGGACATGGTCTCTCGCTCATCCAGCTAACTAGCATAAAAGTAAAATTGAATCATATCAATGAAATTTTATCTCTTCAACTCCCTTCATTCTTAACGAGAGTTAATAACAGTAGGTTTTGGTCTTTCCCCCTAAGCAGCATAAAATATATGAAATTGAAATTAGCACATCTCCAGGATGATTAGGTTGCAAATAGATTTTATTAAATTCACTCATGGTGTTCGGGCCTTCTTAGGCAGACAGTGAGCGCGGCGCTGGACTTCTTCATTACTGCACTCTGATAATAGAAGTGATTCCTTTTTCAGTAACAAGTGGTAAAAAAAGGAAAGGAAGGCGTTGCAAAGTAATAAGGGAAAGCAGGACGTGGACGTGCCCCGCGTGGGAACGGGTGTCCAGTTCCCGCGGATCCCTTCCTGGGTGCTGTGCTCTCCGCTCCGCTGTGCCCAAGGCCTGCTTGGCTGGGTCACCGCTGTGCCGCCTGAGGAAGAGAATCCTTGGATTCTGAGAGCGGAGGAACCTCTGCCAAGCTCTGTCAGGACAAGGGGCCTCGTGGGCAGAGGAGGAGGCCACCGAAAAGGAACCTGAGGGCTTCTGGGGTGGGCGCTGTCAGGGAGAGGGGGCATTTTCTGGGGCAGGGAAGGGAGGGTTTGGGTAGGATGAGGGCACCGGGGTACGCAGAGATGTTTGGGAAGAGCAGAGGCCCCTGCAACTCCCGGGTGGGCCCTGTCCAGCTCAGCTGAGCTCAGAGCACTCAAGCCCTGTCTGCTGAGCCCTCGGGGCCTGGAGAGTGAGAGCTGCCTGAGAGAAGTGCTCAGGTTGCCTGTCCCCAGGCCTCAGATGGACACTTTGGGTCTAAGAAACAGGAAGGGACGAGGGTCCTGCAGGTGAGAATGAGCTCTGGGTGCTGGCCTGCTCACCTGCTTGCCGTGGGTTCCAGGCAGGACCACACACTGTGTGCTTTACCCAGGCCTGTGTGCTGGCTTGGGTGACAGAGACCGTGCAGGAGAGGAGGACCACAGGGTGGGGCAGCTCAGGTTGGGGAGTCTCTGAGAGAGGGGCCAGAGGTCCTGAGAGGGCAGACCCAGAGCCTGGAGCACAGGCCCATTGGCTAGCTGCATGCTGTCTTCTAGTGCTACCTCCGTTTGAGCCACCAAACCTCGGGCAGCCTCTCCGTCCCCTGGTCCAGAGTCCACCGGTGTGCTGCGACAGGAGAGGGCTCCTTGGCCTTGCGTGTTTCTCAAGGCAGGACCTTTGGTGCCCTCCTTCCAGGAAGGCCACACTTTGGGTGCCATGGCCTGACAGCCGTGCATGAGAAACTGAGGACCCTCTCAGCTTTGCACAGGATCAGTTTTCTCTTCTTAAGACTTTGCAGAATTTTTTTTTTAATAAACAGCATCTTTAAGCCAAAAATAAATGACCAAAATGAAGAAATTCTCTTTGTTATGGTTTGTATGTGAGGTGTCCTCCAGAAACTCACATGTGAGGCTGTGCAATAAGGTTCGGAGGAAAAGTGCCTGGGCTGTGAGAGTCCTAGCCCAGTCAGTGAGGCAAAGCCCTGGATGATCTGAGCGGTAAGTGAAGTGTGGGCGTGGCCAGGGGTGGGTATTTGTATCTGGAGAGTGGGGCCTCTCTCTGCTTTCTGATCACCATGTGAGCTGCTTCCCTCCACCACACTCTTCCTCCATGATGTCCTGCCTCACCTCCAGCCCTGAGGAATGGAGCTGCTGTCTGTGGACTAAGACCCCTGAAACTGTGAGCGCTTAAATAAGCTCTTCCTCCTCGACAATTGTCCTGGTTGTGTCTTTCAGTCACAGCAGCAAGAAAGTTGACTAAAACAGCTTACCAAAGAAATATTTCTTTGACTGTTTTATTCAAAATGAATATTTAAAATACATAGTGTGGCTGAAGAGAAAATGTACCACTGAATCTCAGGACTGAGTAGAGCTAAGAGAAAATTTCCCATGAGAAAAAACATATACACGCACACACACACACACACACACACACATATATATATAATTATATATATATATGTATATATATTACTATATATCAAACTATGTAATATATAAATATAAATCCACATAGCTATACAGGATTTTTTACTCATACAGGACATAATTTTTTTTTTCCTTTTGGTATCAGGGATAGAACCCAGGGGTGCTTAGCCACTGAGCCATATCCCCAGTTCTTTTTTAGACTTTCTTTAAAGACAGGGTCTTAATGAGTTGCTTAGGGCCTTGCAAGTTGCTGAGGCTGGGTTTGAACTCATGATCCTCCTTCCTCAACCTCCCAAGTTGCTGGGATTACAGGCATGCACCACAGCACCCAGCTGAAAGAATAAGTTTTCCTAGAGAGATTTTGTTAATCATCAAGTTCTTGCAGATTTGCATGATGTGACATGGGGCAAGAGTTCTAGTTGTGTTTTTGGTGAGGAAATTTGTGTTGGCCATGTTGAGATGAATGCCGGAACCAAGAGCAACGGTGCCTAGAAATACTGGAGCATCCTGTGACCGGAAGACAGGCTCCTGGGAGTCCTGCCCAGGGAGGAAGGCTGGTCCTCTGCTCCCGGAGCCCCAGCTGGCTGGCTCCAGCCACAGCTGGCATCTGGGTGCTGCATGCCAACTCAGGCTGAAACTCCCACCCAAGAATAAAATCAACAGTTCACTGTCCCCGAGAGCTGACTTGGGTTTGCACCTGTTCCTTCACCTTCTCTACAGGTCCTCTTCCTACCTGCCCTCTTCAGCTGGGCCCTGGCCCTGCACGTTCTCTGAGAAGGAGGTCTAAATCAACAACCACCCCTGTCTTGCTGCCCAGGTTTCCAGGTGTATCCCCAGCTTCTCTTCTTTGGCTTCTCGGCCTCCAGGCCTGGGGTCCTCCTCTGCCCAGAACTCCCCAAGCAGGCGTTGCCCACCCAGCTCTCCACAAGGCTGCTGGGCACCTTGGCTCACGGTGTCCCCTGTCTCTGCAGCCTCCTCTCCCGGCCTGGCCCTCAGTGCTAGCCACTCTCTGCCCTGTGCTTCGTCATCAGGAAGGGCAGTGTCATGATGTCTGAACCTTGCCACCTTGTACTCCACTTCCTGCCACACGGTTCTGCGTGAATGGAACACGTGCTCATGGAGCAAGTGCGCTAGCCTGGGTCCCGGGGTCGGCTTGCTGCTCGGTGTCTCGTTCTGCAGAAGCCCCAGGGTGGGACCTGGGCACACACATCTCAGCCCAGTCTCAGGATGGCTCCCAGCCCAGTGGTCGCTTCTGGCTCCTGGCATGGAGGAACCATTAGCAGTGTTCCACCTCTTTCCTACTCTGGTTAAGGGAAAGTTGTTCACCTCGGAAAGCAAGAGTTTTAGTAAAGGTAAGAAAGAAGTCCTTTCCTGTGCAGAAACCCTGTCTCCATCTGCAGTACTGCTCTGTGCTGATGGCTTCGGGAGTCTCCATCTGTGTTTGGGCTGTACGAACTCAGATGCCTGTGGCATGGGTCGGGGGAAATACAGATAAATATCTTATTATTACTTTTCAAATGGAAATTTCCTTATAAAAGTGATAATTTCCATTCTATTTAAAAGTTGTGTAACAGTAACTAAATAAAAAGAAGTGAAGCCATATCTCTAAGGACAAAGATAATCATGAGAGAAGAACAACCAATGCCTATCAGAAAGAAGGTACACTTTCAGGGCACGAGGAGGGCTGTGATTTCTGGGGTCGGGGGTGCTGTGGTTTGGATAAGAGTCCCCCAAAGCCTCTGAGATGAGGGCCTGGTCCCAGCCTGTGCTGCCCCTGGGAGGTCATGCATTCCCTTAGAGGTGCAACCTCATGGGAAGAAGTTAGCTCACTGGATGGGTGTCTGAGCTGTGATTCTGGGAGCCCTGCCTCCTCTTCTCTCTGATTCTGGCCCCTATGATGTGAGCATCTTTCTCCACATGATCACTGCTTTATCATAGGCTCAAAAGTCACAGGGTCAACCAACCATGGGCCAAAACCTCTGAAAATGTGAGCCAATAAACCTTTCCTTTTTTTTAGGTTAATTATCTCAGACATTTTGTTACAGTGGCGGAAAGCTGACAAACACAGGCTTGGTGGTCTTCTAAGACTTCTCAAGCTCTTGTCATAATTTGGTGAATGCTGTTAGCTTGAGGTATAGGTGAAATTGACTCTTATTGACTTTTCCAGAAAGAAATAAATTCCATATCTGACTTTTTCCTCATGCCTTGTGGCTAAGGAGGTGAACTAATTCCGTCATTATCACGGATTAAGCAATTCGCAAGTCTCCAGTGCCCTGACTCAGGCTACCTGTGCCCTCCAGTCAAGGCCTTTAATTCGATGTCACTGGTGTGTTGATCGTCTGCTTTGCACAGTCGCGTGGGCTTGGGTTTTGGGGGCGCTTCACACATCACATGCACAGGACTGAACTTCAGTTCTTCTCTAATGAGACTTCCTGCCCCCAGCTTCCCCGTCTTTCCTGACTCTCCCTGGCAGCTCGTCTTCCTGCTGACCTTGCCCTGCCAGGGAGTTTTCTCTGTAGAAGCAGAGGTCGCTCCTAAAAGTCACAAGAACTAAGATCAGAAGTTGTGGCTGTACCTAGTTGTGCCCCTGGCTTTGTTCTCACATTTGAAGAGCGTGAAGAACGTGGTGCACCTGGTTGGACCTGGGGGAGTTGGCTGACTCCTTGCTCCATATCGAGCCAGTTCCACCTGATTCCCATTCTCCTGGGCTCAGGCAGTGCTACCTTCCTCCAGTCTTGGCAACGTTAGACTCCTCTCTGCTTTGGGTATGCCCAGTGCTGTTCCTTCTGTCTGAGCTCTGCCTTCCCTGTCCACCCCACAGGTGGCCTGACCCACTCCCTGATCCTCCCTGAACATGGTGGTTCTTTCATAAGAGTTTCATAAAGTTCAGTGCCACCCTCTGATGCCATCATTGCCGTGACGTGTATGTGGGGCCTCACCCGCCACGTCTGGCTGCACAGCCTGAGCCTGAGCCTGAGTTTCCACTGCATGACATCCACCCGTAGCTCAGGGCGTGGATGGACGGATGGTAGTGAACCCTGCTGGACAGGTGGCTACAGGAACCCAGGAGGATGAAGAGCAGGCAGGGAAAATGAATATCTCAGATCATAAAAGGAAATCAAACCTAATCAAATGAAAAATTAGACAAAGACAATTCCCCTTTGCCCAGTTACTTTAGATTTGCCCAAGGTCTTCAACTCTTTCATGTTTTGTGGGAATCGAAGGCATTGCTTTTGAAGGTGTTTCAGAATTCATTCTGAATAGTATAAGAAAACCCAAGAGCATGCTTATTAAAACAAAATGAAACAAAGCAAAATAAACAAAAAGCTTCTCTTTAATAAGTACATCTCCACAGGTGCTGATTCGGGCAAATAGCCTCTGACCCGTGCAGGCCCTGGGAGCGCTGGATGGCCAGGCGCCTGCTCCTGGCCGTGCCAGCCGGGCGCAGGGGGACGCACGCCCTCATCTCCCAGCAGGTGCTGTGGCTGCCGCATTATCGCGCCCGGCCACAGTTCAGATTCTTATCACTGCTTAAGCTTGCCATGTTTCATCTCTTACTTAGACGTAGTCTTCCCCTTGGATGATAGTAAAGGGCATCTTCAGGCACCCTTACCTCTCATATTGAATTGTGAATTTGTCGTGGTGGATTAGTTTAATCAAAATGGCCTTAGAAGAAAACTCTCCATGTGTGCGTCTCCGACGCATATGATTTCTGTCGATTTTTTTAATATAGACAGTACTTTCTGTGGTTGGGCTTCACATGCTGTTTTCATACATCCCATGGCACCATGTCGTGTTTATCCCAGCCCTGGGTGGCTGGAATTTAAGCTACTGTTTAAATTGATACCTAAGCAGAAAGGCACGGATTAGAAAAACACCGTCATCAGCCGAAACAGGCTGGACCTGAGCCGCTTGTTCTCGGCAGACCAAAACACGGCAGCACGGCCACTCTGTCACACATCTAAATCATAGATTTGGGGAAAATTTAAAGCTTATCTGAATAATGGCTGTTATTACAAGCCTGAAATACTGATATCAGAAAGTTTACCAACAATCATCCAAATGAGAGACTGAGACCATGGAACAGTCTTGTGCCTTTGATCTTCACATGCTTCTAGCAAAAATAGGAAAAGAAAAAGAATTAACTGGTAGGAGAATATATGGAAAAAACTTTAAAGACATTTTCTATTAACCTAAAAAGACAGTTCTTATCTTCTGTGTCAAAACTTATAGAATTATACTTATATACTTATATTTTTATTTTAGCACTTGAAAGTATGCTTTTTAAGATTAAAGATAATCTTTTTTCGTCTCACTTCAAAAGTAGCAGGTATTTATTATAGAAATAGTGGAAGTACTTATGAAAGTGCAGAATTATCCAGGGCACTTTCCTATATATTTATTCCCACAATGGGATCAGAGAGTCATATACTTTATGTTTTTCACTTAAAGTTGACACTTCCCTCATCTTAAATCCTCTACAATGACCCTCAGATGTGCGTCTATCATAATGTGTTACAAGCTCCTGGTCCTTTTCTGTGTAAACAACACAGAGGAGCACCCTCGTACCGAGGGTTCTGAACACAGGCTGCACTACACTGGAGCTCGCCTGCTGCAGATGCCGTTGTGAACACAGTAGTGTTCATGGTGAAGGATGTGCTCACAGACCCCGCTGGCCTCCACAAAGATCACCCTAACAGGTACGTGTGACTTCAGCAAACGAACTTTCTCACCTGTCAGAATCACAGGGATTATAAGTTCTGCGATCTCCAAGAGTTTGATAGGAGAAAAATGGAAATAAGTGGTCTTCTTAAATGCTGGTATTTTTCTTTTATGAGATGATTGGCAATGTCAATTTCATGTTTTATTAATTATTTGCTCATGTCATTTACTGTTATGTTGTGAATGTTGGCCAAACTCAGAATAAAGCTTTCCCTCCCCCACAACACAGTTATTTATCTTCTTCTCTTTTGCATCTCTGATGTAGTCCCAACACCCAAAGAATTGTGCAAACCTTCGGCTACAGCCAACAGAAAAGTTGGTATTACCCTGTGACAATAAATACAAAATAAGTAAGATTTGAGACACTTTGTAAGACAGGTGCTGGTGGTCATTGAAAGGTGACCAATGCAGGTGGCAGCATTTAAGAGACACACAGTGCACGGGAGAAGCTCACACCGGGCCCAGCTTTCTCCCTGAGACAGACCCAAAGGCAGTGAGGGAGACAGAGCTCTTCAGGGGTGTGCAGCAAGCTCATGTGCAGGGGCTGAGATGACTGCCATACGGGGCAGCCACCGGAAAAGGAGACACAAGGCTTAGGACCGGTAAGGTCTGTGTAGGGCTGCTCCTCTGCCTTTGCCAGCACAGAGTGACCTATGTGCACAGTGACGGAGGCTGAGCCCTGAGCAGGTCTGTCCTGGGCAATGTGCCCCCTGCCTGGCCACTGTGGAACGACCATTGTGGTGAGACTCAAGAAGATCCAGGGCTGTGGCACGGCAACCCCAGTGCTCCGTCTTCAGAGGACACCATGGACACCTACACCAGGGTTGACGATGGACTGCAGGCTCCTCTGCAACATCAGAAGCATTGCCAGGGGCTGGAAGAAGTATCACAAGTCAGGACAGTCAACAGAAGCAGACCTGAGACGGCCAGATGCTGAGACAGGCAGTCAAGGGCTCCAACACCACGTGGCAGAGAAAGGTGGGAGAGGAGGACAGGAATGAGGGGACGGGGTGTCAACAGGAGCCGAATCACCCAAGAGTCAGATGAGCAGGTCAGAACCGTCAAGGCCAGAGGGCGCCTCCTGACCATGCCCCACATGGTCGAAGGGCAAATCAGCTCCTCTGGCCACATCGTAAGGCACAATCCCAATCAGGAGAACAGAGGCCTCAGGGCTTGTCATCTCCCAAGACCCTCCTCCTAATCACCTTAACTGTGAGATTCCAGCACTTGCCTTTGGAGAGAGCCAAGCACTCAGACCACAGGGAAAAACATCTGGCACTGCAGAGAACTCAGTGGGTGGCTCTCTACCATTGGAGTGGACACAGAGCTCAAGGCAGACCAGCGTTATGTGCCCACACAGAAGCCCTGACAGAGAAAGGAAGCAGACAGAGCCTGAGTGATGAGAGATGGGGTGGAGAGCTTGCTGGTCAGGTCAGGGATGACCTGGCACCAGGCAGTGTGATGATACAATTCTGGCCAAGCTCAGAGGAGGAGGCCAGAGAAACTGTCATGACAGGGAGATGAAGACATGCATGACTGAGCTGCCACATGGATGGCACTGTGGACGGCGGTCTTCACTCAGCGGCCTTCAGGCCCCTGCAGGAACACTGCTGCAGGGCTGCCCTCTTGGAACTGGCCACAGAAAATGCAGCGCCTGGGTGGTCTCCTTTTCTCTCGATCATGGCGTCTGTTCTCTGTGACTGGAAACATCTCTGGGTTTTCTCCCGACGCGCGTGGTCTGCAGCATTCCAGTTCCAACGTGGCACAGCTGGATGGCCTCCCGTGGTCTTGGAGACGGGCTCTTTCGCCTCCATGCTTAGCTGCAGGTGCCTCGGGAGCAGCCTCCTGGCTCCCACTCCAGGGTCTCACAGGAGCCCTAACTGGCACGCAGAGCCCAGACCTGCTTCGGAGGTTTCCCTCCCTTGTCTGACCTCCCTCCTTCCCGTGCTCACTCAGCCCTTCTCCCGGAGGCTGAGGCACATGCAGTGCTTGGGACTTTCTTCCAGGGGACGGTCTCCTGAGCGAGGGCCTCACAGCACTTCTGCAGGATGCACCTTCAGTCAGACACAGTGTCTCCTCTCTGGTGCTTGGACAGTGACCTTAAATGCTCCCTGCATGGCAGATCCTGCACTGTGGCCAGGAGATGCCCCAGGATGAGTGAGCGCAAAGGAGTCTCATCCACCCCTCCTTGTCGGGCCTCTGCCATTCCAGAGGACATGAATGGCTTTCCCTGTGAGCATCCAGCTCCCTCCCTGGAATCAGCATAGGTGGTGTGGGGAGCTCCCTGCTGTCCGGGTGAGTCTGGGGGAGGGAGGAAGATGTCCATGAAAATGTCTGGAGGTACTCTTTTCCTTCCTGGGACAGCCACACAGTCACTGTGGGAGTCGATGACCCAGCCTCCTGAAGCCGTGATTCCAGTCTGGAGGCAGCTGGCTGGAGCTGCTCCCTGCTCCTGCCACAGGCTGTGACTGCGGCTCCTGCACCCCAGGCTGGGGAAGAGCGGTGGAGCTTTGGGGCCAGCTTCTCAGCATCTTGACTCTCAGGTCCCCGTGTGGATAGAGCCTGTTGCCGACAGAAATTCTAAGCGACGGACCCCGTGCCCACTGGGGCAGTCAAGGCTGTGAGTCATCACGGAGGCAGGTTGGTTGTCTGAGGACAGCGGTACTCTGTCCACACTTTCTAGTCATTTTTAAAAAATCAAATTTGCACGTGTGTTCCGTATCTGTCACAATAGAAGCAAGACTTCAAGTTAGGGTTGTCTGAACTAAGTGGGTGTCGATTAACTATGTGGTGTGAACGAAACATAATTTAGGAAGTGGAGAGTAGCCAGTGCCTCCAAATTCACACTTCTACCAGATTTCTATGAAACACACTGTGTGTGAATTGGGGTGTACATTATTCTCCCCCCTTTTGAAACTGCACCTGTGTTTAGTTTCTCTGTCAACCTGATCCTTGTATTTTTTCCATAATTGCTCAAAAATTTCGGAAAATCTACCATTGCAATTGTACCTTTGAAACCAAGAAGAAAAGAGAACAACAACAACAAAACGACTTCCAATACATTTCCCTAGAAATCCCCTGGAATGACTAAGAAGTTTACTCTCCCTTCCACATGCTGTCCTTGCTCTGAGGTTCCTAAACTGTGCGCTGCAGCCATGGTAGACAGAGTGCCTGTCCAGTGAAGTGTCTGCACAGGAGCACCCAGCTGCCCTCCGTTCCGGGAAGCAGAGTCCCACCCCTTCTCTGCCCAGGTGTCTCTTAGACCCTTCCGTGAACCTTAGCTTTTTGTGACTAGTAGACCTCATTCCTCCTCTAATAGCCACCCCTGGATACAAGGAAATCTTTAAGATACAAAAGATCACCAAGAGCCTACAGCATGGCTGCTCTGGACAGGGCTGTCGAGTTTATCCTGTCTGTGAAGGACCCTGTGGTCAGTGGGAGGCCAATCCTGACCTTTCCATGACAGAAAGGAAACAGGACTGTGGACTGGATTGCTAGAGGATCACGCAGGTTCTGGTCTCACCAATGGAACATGGATGGATTATTGCTGTTTTAGTTTATGCTTTTATTAAGCCACATTTCATCAATAGGCGACTTTCTTGTTCTAAATTTCATGTTGTAGCAATTTATGGTGACAGAATTATTTTCCCTAGGGATGTGGACATGGGTACTTTCATTAAATATGAAACACAATTTTAGCCCATTTAGAAAAGATTGTGTTTGGATAGCAACAGTACTTCAAACTATTCGTGTATTTTTCATGCTCTCAAGCAGTAATTGAATAAAATACACAGCAATTTTAGGTCCTGATTAAGCTTTACAAAATATGGTCCTTTTTGGAAATAGTTAAACCAAGCCTGGACCTAACTCAATATGGCGATCTCCACTGTTTATACGTCTTCCTCAAATAATTTGCCAAATTATTCCCTTATGCTCTTGGATGAAATATCAAGAATAGTCCTCAAGGAAATCAAAATAAAATTGTACGTCTTTTGGGGTTGTTCTTGAGTACCAAGAATGTGCATCCTTTGAGTAGCTTGTTATCAACTGGCTAGCTAATCTGTGGCAGAATAATTAGAAAAAAACTCTCAACTAGGGTTGCGATGGTTACTGAAATACAGCCAGATAACCCCTATGCGTGACAGAGTTCTGTCCAGCTCAATCTCAATAGTAGTTCGTTCAAGAATGCTTTTACAAAAATATAAATTTAAAAATAAGGAAGAGAGAGATGCTTCCAAATAGGAGCTGTTGTGGGATTCTCACATGGAGCAGCAGGAGCCAGGGCGTCCACGGGGGCAGCAATTACAGTGCCAGCACCGGCCAGCCCGGTGCATCCCAGCGAGCCCACAGCAGCCCTGCGAGCTGTAGGTACCTGCCAGCCCCTGCCCCTCACATGCAGCCCCTATGTCTACCCCATGCAGTGATGGTAACGCGAGTTTTGTGGGGACCTGTACACACAGAATCACAACCAGGTTGCCGCAGGGTCGGGGAGTCACGCGTGCACCACATGCCAGCCCCTTCTGTGCCTGGGAGCCCACGTGCACACAGCCAGTGAGCGTGCGCCTCGCTTTCCCGTCGCTCTGGAGAGTCCCTTCCACAGAGCTGCTGTTTCTGTTTGAGGCCTGGTAGTAGCTGGTGTCCTGAATTCACATGAAAAGAGGAAAAGGACGGCATGATGGTCAGAGTTCACGGACTTGCCTAGAAGTGGCTGAACCGACCCTGCGGAGCGCAGGCCCGTGGCGGAAGCTCTGCCTCCCGCCTGCTCAGCCGCCCGCCGCGCCCACTCTTGAGACACAGCTTCTCTAGGTTTCTGTTGGACGAGTGTTGCTTCAGTGAAGTTTTAATCTGGAGCATGTGACAACGGAGTGAAGGAAGGACTGATATTTTTAAAGAATAATAACCCACGAAAATATACCTAATAAAAGCACAAACCATAAATTCATATTCTAGTTTTCTTTGTTACACTATGGCTACATCTTGGTAAAATAATTTTGAAAATCCAATTTGTAATTCTAAAATTTACATAGACATATAGAGAATGGCATCATAGTGTGTGTGTGTGTGTGTGTGTGTGTTCGCCTCTGTCTAGAGTGACAATAAAAATGGAAGGAAGGAAGAAAGAAGGAAGACAAAATCTACCTCTAACTTGCAAAGTCGCCTTGCCTGTCTGGGTTTTGGCCTTCTGAGTCATGAGGACAATGACCTCCACTGTTCCAACACACGGCGTACATCCACGTGCTAAGGAAACACGCATCAGCTGTTGTCACCAGCGGTATTTCCACAGACATCTGAGTAAATTGAGCAGCTGATTTAGGGAAATCATGTTCCATTGCGGAGGCTTCCTGGGGTCTGACCCAAGCATCTGACCAGCACTTCTGGTGCTCGTTGGTGAAAGGGAGCGAGTGTAGAAGAGAATGTGTGATCGGGATGTAATGGCGCCCAGCTGCATCTGTGCAAAATCACCAGACCTTCGACCCTCAGGCTAGTATCCTCTTTTGGGTGGGATTCTGTTATTCTAAATGAGAATTTAAGGGTTTCTATTTTCAAAAATTTCAGAGGAGTTTGCCTGAAAATGGGAGTAACAGCAAAGCATATCAGAGTACCAGGTTTTCACTCAAGCAAAACAGAAATCTCTGGGGGAAAAGAAGGTGCAGAGAAAGGTGGCCTTCAGTTTCCCAGTCCTGCAGTCGTGAGAACTCAGGGCTCCAGGGACCTGCTTCACACGCAGCCTTCTACCCAAGGACTGGCTGCTGACTTGGAAATCCACATCACACTCCGATGTAAGAAGAGCCCGACTCTCGCCAGGCCACCTCCCCCAGCAGCCGTGGGACACACTGGGGGGGACGTGGGGCCGGCGGCTGCCTGGGCCAGCAGAACTTGGAGCGTGCTCTAGCTCCAAGGCTTCCCTGTGGCTCCGTCCCCTGACAAACCTTCCTGTTTGCCCATTAGCTGTGGCAAAGGTGGACACCTGAGCCAAGGCAGACTCTCAACTGACCTCCTCTTCAGGCGTTGGGGCATCCGGCCTGAGGGAGAGACAGACTTGACTGGGTGGAGCATCCGTTTGTGAGTGCCTTGCACAGCTCAAGGAATAACAATGTTAAAAGCAATGCCCGTGACGAACGCTCCGGTGACACCTGTCTCTCAGGGTTCACAGCATTCAGGGAGTTGAAGACCTAAGATCCAGTCAGGCTGATGCATCTTGGAAGGCAGATGTCACCCTGATGGCCTGCAGCCTGTCCCTTAAGGTCATCAAGCAAGACAGCCACGGACCTGAGGGAAGGTTGGCCATGATGGATTTTATCACAGGAGTCTACATGTCTGTAAGACTAACTGGGAAATACTGCCTTTATATGTTATTTATGTTCATCACAAAACCCCATGTCATGCAGGAATTCCTGTTCAAAAACAAGCGTTGTGTCACTCACGGTGGGTGGTGCAGTTAGGTGGATTCCAATCCACTTTTAAACTTTGCTTTAGCTCACTGTGTGCACATTTTATATGGACAGCCTCTGTTAGGGTTTGGCCATAGGTGTCCCTGATGGGATTAATTGAAGTGGTGGGTGTGGCTGAGGAGGTGGGAGTTGGGGTGTGGCTGTGGGGTGTGTATTTTGTATCTGGAGAGTGGAGTCTCTCTCTCTTTGCTTCCTGATGATGTGAGCTGCTTCCCTCTGCCACTCTCTTCTGCCATGGTGTCCTGCCTCACATCCAGTTCTGAGGAATGGAGCCAGCTGCCTATGGATTGAGACCTCTGAAACTCTGAGTCCTCAAATAAACCTTTCCTCCTCTATAATTGTGCTGGTCAGATCATTTAGTCACAGCAGCAAAATAGTGGACTAAAACAGTTTCCAATCCTTTTTTGGGGAAATGTTCATGATTTAGATCAAATAAATATCCTGGAACTTAATTTCTTAAAAATGGAATTAAAAATAAAGTTATTTATGATCTTTTTTACTATAAAACATGGCAAACACTTAGCAATACTTAATATTTTGTGCTGTTTTGTACCTTTAATATGGAATTATCATAAAATGGAATTACATGTAGTGATTAAAAAATAAATCTTTAAATTTTAATAAGATGAAAGAAACTAAACTAGTATTATTAATGTATTTGTTCATAATAATTTATTAACATATATTCATTTATAAGTTATTAATATCTCAATATATTTATAAATATATTAAACTAAAAATAGTATGTATATATATATATTTTGATTTAAAAATCTATTTTGAAAATATATTTTACATGAGAGAAGAAGATGTAAATGTTCTATGCCTAAAATATTTATACTTTTTGGCAGAGAGAATATGAGTAAAATTAATATTTATTTTAAAATATTATTTATTTCTAAGTTTTCAACAATGGACACATAAAAAAATTTAATGTTCTGAGAACAAACACAAGACATTAATTTGATTTTCACTCCCGCTGCTAATGAAATTGCATCTGAGAGATTTCTGGAGCTCCACACTTGCTCCTGTAGCATGCTTGTGAACCTGAGGTTTTGTTTCTAGGAATGGAGTAGAATAAAAGGACTTCTTGACAAGACTCTTGAAGTGCAAGAAATGAACCCAAAAATTAAAAGTGGGATGTCATCAAACTAAAAATCTCCTTCACAGCAAGGGAATGATCAAGAGTTGAAGAGGCATCCTAAGGAATGGGAGAAGATCTTTGACACTTCTTCCTCAGTGTCTCAGTCTGCTATTTTGCTGCTGTGACTAAACCATCTGACCAGCACAACGGTAGAGGAGGAAGGTTTATTTGAGGGCTCACAGTTTCAGAGGTCTTAGTTCATAGAGGGCGGCTCCATCCTTCAGGGCTCAGGGTGAGGCAGAACATCATGGTGGGAGGGGATGGTGGAGGGAAGCAGCTCCCATCGTGGTGATCAGGAAGCAGAGAGACCCACTAGCCAGATACAGATATGTATATAGAAATCTATCTATCAGCCTGTCTATCAACTTGTCTATCAGCCTGTCTATCTATCAACCTGTCTATCAGCCTGTCTATCAACCTATCAGCCTGTCTATCTATCAACCTGTCTATCAGCCTGTCTATCAACCTATCAGCCTGTCTATCTATCAACCTGTCTATCAGCCTGTCTATCAACCTATCAGCCTGTCTATCTATCAACCTGTCTATCAGCCTGTCTATCAACCTATCAACCTGTGTATCTATCAGCCTGTCTATCAACCTGTCTATCAACCTGTCTATCTATCAACCTATCAACCTATCAACCTGTCTATCTATCTATCCCCAGTGCCCCAATTCCCACCTCCTCCAGTGACACCCTACCTGCCTCCAGTAGTTGCTCAGTTAATCCCATCAGGGATTAATTCACGGATTAGGTTAAGACTCTCAAAACCCAGTCATTTCTCCTCTGAAACTTCTTACATTGGCTCACATCTGAGCTTTTGGGGGACACCTCACATTCAAACCAGAAGACTCAGCACAATAATATCTAGCATATATAAGTAACTCAAGAACAAAAAAAAGGAATTAATAAATGGGCAAAAGAACTGAACAGACATTTCTCAAAAGAAGATATAAAAATAGCCAATGAATAGATGAAAAAGTGTGCAACATCTCTAGCAATTACAAAAATGCAAATTAAAACTACATTGAGATTTCATCTCATTCCAGTCAGAATGGCAATAATCAAGAATACAAATAATAAATTTGGCAAGAATGTGGGGGAAAGATTCATTCATACATTGTTAGTGAGGCCACCCTGAAAAGCAGTATGGAGAACTTGGAATGGAGCCTCCATTTGGCTCAGTTATCTTACTCTTTGGCATTTATCCAAAAGATTTAAAATCAGCATGCTGCAGTGACACAGCCACATGAATGTTTATATTAGCATTAATTCACACTAGTCAAGCTGTGGAACCAACCTAGATGTCCTTCAACAGATGAATGGATAAAGAAAATGTGGTATATATTCACAATGGAATATTAGTCTGCCATAAAGAAGAATGACTTTATGGCATTTCTGGTGAATAGATAAAACTGAGGACTATCACATTAAGTGAAATAAGCCAGACCCAGAAAGTCAATGGTCTAATGTTTTCCCTGATATGTGGGAGCTAATTCAACGCAAGGGAGGAGAAGAAGAGAAGAAGTGAAGAAGTGGAGAAGTGGAGAAGGAGAAGCACAAGGAGAGGGAGGAGGAGAAAGAGAAGAAGAAGGGCAGAATAATAGGGGGGAAGACGCCATTAAACGAGAAGAAAGATCAGTGGAGCAGATGGAGGGGAAGGAAGGAGAGGGAGCAGGGCTGGGATAGGGAAGATAGTGAAAGGAATCTGACCTAGCTTTCCTGGGTACATGAGCGTGCAGCACGGCGAATCTCACTGTCACGTACAGCCACAGACACCGATTCTTAAAAAAAGTCATAAGTAAATAGCAGAAGGATCAGTGGAGTGGAAGGGAAGGGGGGAAGAGGAAGTCCTGGGGACGGAATTAGAGCAAATTGTATTCCATGCTTTTATAATCATGCCAAAATGAATGCTAATGTTCTGTGTAACTAAAAAGAACCAATGAAAAGGAAAAAGAAATAACAACTCAGGCTTCAAAAGAAAGTTCAGCCATTATGCTTTCAGAATCTTCTGCTACTTGCCAGGACAAGAAGTCCTCTTCTGAAATGAGGTCAATGATTTTGAGAAATAGAAATCTGTTACCACATCAGAAAGGCTGTAATAGCTGTGCCGTTGACCTCAGGTGCAGAGAAAGCAGCAGCTTCCAAAGCGTGGTGCCTGCAGGCAGGAGGCAGAGCATTCCTGACCCACGGGTGCTCGCGAAGGGGACAGGAGCAGGCCTGACGTTCTACAATCGCTGGTGAGTTTCCTCTTGGGTGGGTGTGGCGCTAGGGTCTCAGGGGCAGCACGGCGCCCTGTGGTTGGGTGAGTGAAGGTTTACAGAGACGTGGGTGGCACACCGGGAAGCAGAGGGGTAGTGCCCTGGGGACGGTGGGTGAGGATCACAGAGGGAATCTTGGCGATCCTCGGCTTTAAGTGGAAAGGGAAAAGGGAGGTAGGCTCCGGGACAGCACGGAGACCAGCTGGTGGACGTCTTCAATTAAGAAATGAAACCAGCTCTCAGGACACATTGCTGAGGGAACAAGCACCTTGACCTTACTCTCTTTCTAGGATGCCTGACCTCCACATTGTCCTGAGCGGACGGGAGGTCAGTCCAGACAGGGCGGAGCAGAGCTGCAGGGGCAAGTGGAAGACTTCTAGCGCAGGAGGAATAGGGGCCGGGACAAGTGTGTCCTGCAGGCTGATGCAGGAAGTTTCTCTCCTCCTGAAGATACAGATGGCAGAGTGGTGAGTGGAGGCGGCCCTGCATCTAGTGGCTCTGTCACCATTTGTGACCCTACATGGGTATTGGTCCTTTGTGTTTATTCAGAAGACAGTGGACAGTGTGGGATTCTGTGGGGATCTGTGAGCCTGGGAGTTGCGCCTGCCATGACTACCACGTTCCTTGGTCAGTGCACATGGCCACGCCTATCCAAGAAAGGCTGAGGACTGGACATAGTGTGACTCGAGAGCATCTGGTCGTGCTTCCAGAGAGCTGCCATTTGTGGGGGTAGGCCACGCTGGCTTCATAGACACAGCAGACCAGAAGAGCATTACAGTCCACGAGAAGAACGTGCAATCACACGGAAGCAGCAAGTTCACCATGGTGGGTTAGTCAAGTCCTGGGATCATTAAAACTGAGAACTTCATCAGGGAGGACCCGAAGGACTGGGTAGGCCAGCATCCCTGGCCTTTCTTGCCAGCCACCCTCCACAGAGACTTTAGACTGCTGTTGGGTGTTCCCGTGCTGACAGTTGGAGTGAGAACCCCAGGACGTG
Source organism: Sciurus vulgaris (assembly GCF_902686455.1). Lineage (NCBI taxonomy): Eukaryota > Metazoa > Chordata > Mammalia > Rodentia > Sciuridae > Sciurus > Sciurus vulgaris. The sequence continues at coordinate 170,130,827 of NC_136466.1, read as the reverse complement.
CATATCCACCTCTTCCACATACGACAAGCCGGTTTAACAAGTGAAACTAAAAATGTTTGCATTCCCTGTTTTCTGTGCAGCTCTTGAACATACTGTGTGAGCCTACTGAATGGACATCCTGCTTTTTGAGGTCATAATTACTGTCAAAGGCAAATAAAAATCTAAGATGTATAGCAAAGAATAAGTGGGATTTAAAGTCAAAAGCAAGATCCCTTTACATTAACACCCCCAAAGTGAAATGCACAGACTAAATTCAGCAAAACTGTGAAACAGAGATAAGAAGAAAACTATAAACTCTGATAAAAGAAACCAATGGTGGCTTATGTTCACGGCCAGAAAGAGTCCTCACTTAGGATGTCCGTTTTTCCCAGATCGATGCAGAGATTGAACACAGTCCTGACCAAAATCGCAGAAGTTATTTTGTGACTCTCAATAAACTGATGCCAGGGTGTACATGGAGAATCAGGAAGAGCCAGGAGGACTTCAAAGGGCAAGAACAAAGCTGGAGGACTGACACTGAGTTCCAATGTCCCGCGAAGCGGCTGTGGTCCAGCCGGCGTGGAGCTGCACACTGATCCCAGAGACTCCGGAGGCTGGGGCAGGAGGCTCACGAGTTCCAGGCCAGCCTGGGCAGCTTAGCAAGACCACGTCTCGGAATATAGTCAAGGGCTGGGGATGTGGTTCTGTGGTAGAGCACCCTGGGCTCAATCCCAGGGCCAAACACACACACACACACACACACACACACACACACACAGGACAGAGTAAGCAAGACGGTAAGTTACTGGTGAAAGAAGAGACAACGAGATCAAGGCAACGCAACAGGGAGGCAGAAACGAACCCAGGTAGTTATGATCAGCTGATCTTTGACAGAGGAGCCATCCAAGGTGACTGAGGAGAGGGCAGTGTCGCCAAGCAATGGCTTTGAAACTGCATGGGAATCGTGACTTCAGACACAGACCTGGGTCCAAGTGGATCCAGACCTAAATGTGGATCACGGGGCTGCCAAACTGCAAGCAGATAACAGCAGAAAATTGAAACAGCCTTGGGTTTGGCAATGAGGTTCCAGACACGACATCAAAGGCGTGATACATGGAATGAAGAATTGATAAATGGGACTTCCTTAAAATTTCTGCTCTGTGACTGGCATGGCCAAGAGAATGAAAGGAGGGGCACAGACTCAGAGAAATATTTCAGAAGACATTATTGGCATCTTTCCAATATATGAAAATATGATCTTGGACCCTACACGGCATGCCAGCCAGGGAATGTTCATTAATCGGAGGGGCCCCAGCAAGCAGCCACAGGGCCACGCCCAGAACACAACACACAGCACACTGGCCAGGCTGCAGCAGCCAGGATCAGGTCATCGCTGCTGAGAACCCCAACTGAAAGACAGCGAGACCACTTCCTGCAAAACCAGACCTACTGTCTGGACTCACAGTTCTTGGTGTCTGTCCAAAGGAGCAGAAAGCATCTGTCCGCATGGAAACCTGCACATAAATGTTTACAGCAGTGCATTCAAATTTGCCAAAACCTGGATGCAGAAAAGATGCTCCTCAGTATGAGTGGATGAACCACCCAGGCCGTAGAGCATCACTCAAATCTAAAATCCAATGAGCCCTCAAGCCAGGAGAAGACACAGACACATCTCAAATACTGCCAATGAAAGAGCCCAATCTGAAAAGATGATGACAGATCATGTAATTCCTGCAAAAGGCAAAACAGGAAGCCAGTAAACGGATCCTCGTTCCCAGGGCCGGGGAGGGAGGAGGCGGAGGCATGGCCCAGGGCATGGTGGGCAGCGAACTGCTCTGACGACACAGCAGAGGTGGGTCTCGCCAACGGCCCTTTCTCCACTGGACTCCGTGGGCCTCGTTCCTCAGCCGTCCGTCACGGTGCCTCTTCCACCCAGGGCTTCTGAGGATTGACTGAGAGGGAGCGAACAAAGTGTTTGGAAAGTCTCCTGCTCCGGTCTGCACCCATGAGATGCTCATTCCTGTGACCGTACGTGGCAAGACCGTGGGAAGAGATGTCCAGAACTAGAGGACCTCAGCCTGGGAGGAGCTGAGAGGTGTAGGGGCAGGTGACCAACACAGAAGGCCAGATGTGAGAAGATGCACGTGAGATGTGTGGTGGACTGGAGAGGGGAGCGTGGACAGCAACGGCCACCTGGGGTTGGAATGTGACGGGGGCGGAGTCAGGTGGGGGCAACTTACGGTTCTCCAGAGTGACCACTGGTCGGCATGCCCTTGACTGATGTGGGACTCAAGGGGAGCGTTGGTAGTGAGGCCACGGCTTTGGTTCTGGACTCCACAAAACTCCGCTGTCACGAGGAAGGATATTTCCAAATCATCCCTGGACTGCAGACAGCAGCCACACTCTCTGGTGATTGCCCCTGGCGGAAGGTCCCAGAGCCTGGCACTCTAACTTCAGTGGACAAACCCATGCTCACCACCACGCACTCTAACTTCAGTGGACAAACCGATGCTCACCACCACATGTGGAGCACTTAGGGGAAGAGAGAGACAGCCCCATGGTGTGGATTGCCCAGTACTGTGGGTTCCAGCCCTAGGCAACGTCCTCCTCTGTCCACTAGCTTGGAGTTGGCCTAAGATCGCAAGAGGCTGTGGAAGGACAAAGCACACCTGGTCCAATACACCTAGGCAATGAGGCCAGTAATGTCAAGAGCAAGCCTGGAGCCAGTGCTTCGACCTCAGCACTGGGTTAAGTGTGTCGTGGCTCTGGCAGCAAAGGTTGCCTGGCAGGCACACACACCGGGGCTCGCGCGGACAGTAGCCACAGGGCTCTACAGACCCCGGCCGTAAGTGGCAGAACTTTCTGCAGTAGACTTACTTGTCATTGAAGCCCCAGGAAGGTGGGCTACCAACAGCCTGAGACAAAGGGGCTCCTCCTCTAGTGCCTCAGTGGGATCCGAATCAGCATTCCGCGCTGATGGCGGGCATGGAGAGCTCGCACGCGGCCTTTCATGTCTGAAACCTCTCCATCAAGGACAGGCCTTGTGCTGGCCCCGGAGTCAGGGTGGAAGACAGGCTTCCCCTGGTCTCCTCACTGTAAGACCACAAGGAAAGCATCCTCCCCACCTTTCATTTTGTTCCTGCACAGCAAGGCTCTGACACCTTTTAGAATTAAAATTGAAATATTTTCAGACATGGGTCGTCACTAGACCATATGCTTCATTTGGATCAAACGCTACCCTTCCCGTGGGGAAAAGTGATTTCAGAATGTTCAGTCCTGATCCTGGGTTGGATTAGAGCCAACAGGAATTGGTCATTTTCAAACAACTGACTTCGTTCAAAACAAGTTCTGGACAGTTGGAGCACCTGGCGGGTTGTGCTGTGCTACTCCGATTAGAGTTGGACGTGCTTGTCCTCCACACAGTGCCTTTACTCAGGAACACAGGACATGGCCATCACCACCGTGACTCCCACGGTCCTCCAGAGTCCCAGCCTCTGAGAATGACTGCTGATCTTGGTGTCCACCCAAGGCCATGTGAGAAAGGCTCAGTCAGCCTGTGGCACCATGGATGTGGTGGAGCCTAGATGGAGGGAGATGGTCACTGGGGCCTGCCTCTGAAGGGGTGTTAGGACCATGGCCTCATTTCCTCTGTTTCTTGTCATTTCCTGAACAAGAGGAAACTGCTCCACCACACCCTCCCTGCGAGGATGTTCTGCCTCACGGTTGAATCAACTAGCCCTGGACTGAAACCTCAGGACTGAGCTAAGGTTAAATCATTCTTCCTTTAAAGTTGATTTTCTCAGGCATTTTGTCACAGCAGTGGAAAACTGATTAACACAAGACAAAGGCCTAAAATGAACTCTACACTGCTGGCTGTATGATAGTGGTGTAGTATGTTTAGATTTCCATTTAAAAATGCTGCAGAGTGGGAAACCTATTTTCTTATAGTTCTAGAAGGTGGAAGTCTGAGATCAGGATCCCAGATGAGGGCTTTCTTCTTGGCTCATGCAGGATCACCTTCTGCTGGGTCATCATGTGATGGAGAGAAAGAAAAAGCTGTCTGGTCTCTTCTTATAAGGATACTAATCCCATCAGAAGGGCCCACCCTCATGGTCTCATCTAACCTGAGACTCATCAAATTCACGTTCTCACATGGAATACACAGTCATCCCAACCCAAAGGCTCCAGACATTTTGACTTGTGCCAACATCAACTCTAAACCTTAAAGACAAAGATTCATCCAAACATCTGAACCAACTGTGTGTGGGTGAGACTCGAGGGACAATCCCCTCTGACAAAAGTTTCATGTCCTGCGGTGATCCCGCCCAACCAGGCAATTTGTGTGCTTCCAAACCCAGTGACCGTCTTCGATACTTACCTAGCTGTGCCCTCTGACCTCTGAGTGACCTCAGAGGTTCCTTTGCCTCTTTCTGAACAGCAGCACACATTGGCAGCTGAACAGCCCTGTCATCCCAGAAGTCCTGCAGCTTTCCTTCATTCCGTTCCATGTCCATCCACGTCACTGACACCGGCAGTGTCAAACCCCTCCTCAAACCCCTTCTGAAGAAGCCCTGCACCAGGTGGCAATCCTGCCATACCCCCTGTTCTCTGTAGAGCATGATTTCTTGTTTTTTGTGATATGGATAGCTGAGGATTTTCCAAATTTTAAAATTCTGGTTCGTTGTTTACTTAAACATGTATTCTCCAAATTATCTTTCTTCTGCACATTGTTGAGAGCAGCCAGCAGAAACCGGCCGCTCCTTCAGCACAGGGTTAGGAAGCTCTTGGCCGAAGGTGCTGTTTCCTCACCCGCCAGCTCTGCCTTCCACAGCAGGAGAAGACGAACACAGCTCTGCTAGTTTCTTGGTAGTCTCATAACGAGGTCAGCCTCCCCTTCTGTTTCCAACGGCAGGTTCCACATGTCCACCAGAGCTTCCACCAGAATCACCCCAACACCCTACTCCCAGGATGCACCTCCCACCCAGTTCCCACGCCACCTCCGCGCATCCTGGCATTTGATAGAGGAGCCCTTCGCCGCTCGCTGGTGGAGTTCGTATGAGTCAGCTCTGGCTGCTGTGACAAAGCACCTCAGAGCGGGTGGACTAAGCAGGAGGAACTGGTTTTCTTGCAGATTGAGAGTCTGGAAGTCTCGGATCAGGGTGTGGGGTGGGCAAAGGTCCTTCCTGGTTTGTAAAGCGGTGTCACCTCCCCACAGCCTCACGTGGAGGAGTGACTCTCCTGTGACTGAAGCAGTTACAAGAGCACGAATGCTCTCCTCAAGGCTCCTCGTCACCTCGCTGTACCTGGCCGTGTGTCATCGAGGTTCCCATCTCCTAATGCCACCACCTGTGGACTTAGGGCTCGAACGCATACATATGGGGTTGGAGGCATCATGCAGGCCATAGCAGGCTGGAGAGTTCTCCACCCTACAACTGGAAGCTTGCCATCAAGCAGAAAGATCTTCTGAAATCTTTCTGGACACACTTTCTTTAACCGTCTCTAGTTTACGGTGGATATAAAGCCTCAACCGTAGGACTGAATCTTTATAAAGTGCTTTCCTTAAGTGAAAAGCTCAGCACGCAAGCAGGCATATCTAAAGCAGCTTGAATCAGAATCTGAGCTGAAAGAGTTCAGATTAAAAATAAATGGTACAAACAGTGCATGATAATTTCTAGCCCTGTGTCATAAATATTCCAGCATGGAATAGCTCCCAATCCGTAGGGACTGAAGCAAATGATGCACCAGAAATGAGCACTGTAGGGGGAAAACCATATAAGAGACACTTACATCATTCCATTGAACATTTCCCTCCTGGTGAGCATATGAGCCGCCCATTTGTGACTTTGCAGGGCTACGGCTGAATGAGATGTAAAGAGTAAAGGTTTCCCTGGAGTCTGAGGAACTAAGATCAGGTGGCCGCTGTTCCAGCCTTTGGTGAGGGCCTCATGGCAGGTGGCCATGGTGCCAGGAGATCTCGTAAGAGCCACCACATGCTGAGAGAAGCAGCCAGATACTTGGGGCTCAGACTTGCACTCTGACAGCTACCTGCTCCTTCAGCTGCTGTTTGGGATCCAATGGAGCCAAGTCCCTTCAAAGAACTCAAACCTCCCCAGGCCCCACCTCCCGAGGCCCCACCTCCCCAGGCCCACCTCCCCAGAGTCCCACCCCCCAGGCCCCACCTTCCCAGGTCCCATCTTCCCAGGCCCCACCTCCCCAGGCCCCACCTCCTCAGGGTCCCACCCCCCAGGCCCCACCTTCCCAGGGTCCCACCTCCTCAGGGTCCCACCTCCCCAGGCCCCACCTCCCCACGTCCCACCTCCCCAGGTCCCACCTCCTCAGGGTCCCACCTCCCCAGGCCCCACCTCCCCAGGCCCCACCTCCCCAGGGTCCCACCCCCCAGGCCCCACCTTCCCAGGCCCCACCTCCCCAGGCCCCACCTCCTCAGGGTCCCACCTCCCCAGGTCCCACCCCCCAGGCCCCACCTCCCCAGGCCCCACCTCCCCAGGCCCCACCTCCTCAGGGTCCCAACTCCCCAGGCCCCACCTCCCCAGGGTCCCACCCCCCAGGCCCCACCTTCCCAGGTCCCACCTCCCCAGGCCCCACCTCCTCAGGGTCCCACCTCCTCAGGGTCCCACCTCCCCAGCTCTGTGAACACCACAGAGCTGGATTGCCACGATTCAGGCCTGAAAGGAGTGTGGCTAGACCTTAACGTGCCATGTGAACTTTGGGCAGGAGGAAGGGTCCTCCTTTGAAACTGAAAGACCCGCCTCCAAATTATCTAGATTAAATACTAGAAACTGAGAAACCGTCCTAGGTAGCATTATTAAAACTACTATTATATATTCATATTAAATTATAGCATAATCCATTAAAAAGTATATTTTAATTTAATGCACAATATCATTACTGACTACTAGAAATAGCATCAATTGATATGAAAAACAACAGGTCACGCAGGATTGCCTTCGCCTTTGCTCCCAGGGGCACCGTGCGACTAGCACGGAGCAGAGTGGTGCAGACGAAGCCGCAGGGAAGGGCAGCAGGCTGCAGGGTGCTTCCTGGGGACTCCCTGGGTCTCCTGCCTGTGCCAAGTGGCTTCTCCAGTCCTCTCATGAGCCCGTCTGCAGCTTGCCACCTAATGGGTAGAGAACTGCCTTGGACAGCAGCTCCTTTTTCTCCACATCCTTGTCCTCTGGTGTCACTGGGGCCCGCTGGGTGTCCTCTGGGAAGGAGCCCCCCACCTGAGGGCAGCCCAGCTCCTCCCGCTCCAGCCGCTGCTCGGCAGCCTTCCACACCCTCTTCCGGAGTGTTCCACCAGCAGGAGCACCAGGCTCAGCACTTCCTTTCAACAGCCCCTGGCACAGGCTCTCCTGCCCTGCTGCAAGGCACTGCCTTTGTGGGGAAGGTGTTCGGGGCTGCCGTGTGCCAGGAATTGGTCCCTCTCTTCCTCGCGTGATCTGAACTTCTGCCCCAGAACATTCAATACTGGTGACGTTTGGGCATCTTGACTTCCATGTGTCCTGCATGCACATGGGCACAGTTCACATCATACGTGGCACTCTTACTCAGTTTTGAGAGAAAAAAGGACATGAGAGTGACGTTCCGTTCTCCCTGGGGTCAGGCAAACTCTGCCTACCACTGTGAATTCACTTGCATCCTTCCACATCATTTTTAATGCTTTTGTACGGAAAGTCAGTAAAGATCTGGAGCATCTATATGCTTTACTAAATAGGAACGACATCACTGTATGTATGGCTTTTGTGTCTGTCGTATGTTCTCAAGTTATATGGTGACAGATGCACCGCCCTTGCAGTTCATCTTGTGAATATATGGCTTTTACTTACCCTGTTCCCAAAGCGACTGTGAAATTATTTTATTTTTCTTGTTTTCTCAGTAAAATACAGGTGCTAATATTTCTATAAAATAGTGGAATTGAGAAGCTATAGGTAAGGAACTCTTAATTTTAATGGAAGAGGCCAGGATATTTCCTGGGCCCTCAGGTGCACTGCACCATTGCTGAGTAGCAGACAACCGCTGGTCAGGAGGGACCTAGGCCCCCACATGGTGCCGGTGCCCGTGCCCATGCCTTTGCAGACGGGCAGCCGCTTTTCAACCCCTGGCTGGGCGAGCTCGGGCTCAGCCTCGCTCATCCACCTTGTCTTCTGGGTGCAAGGCTCAGAGTCATGGCTGCCCAGATGTGATGCCGTTCTGAGCCTCATAGGAGCAGAGGTCAAGCAGGACTGTGTGGTGCCATGGGATGTTAGCCCTCTGCCCAGTGGCCAGCCGAGACACAGCACAGGCCAGTATCAGTGGACTGGAATGGAGTGTGCAGTAGACCCTAATGGGGCCGGAGGAGAGCCTGCGTGCCTGGTGGACCTGATCCCTCAGCCCCCTACGTTCTCGCTTCGCCCCTTTTGCAGGAGGACCGCCCTCACGGTGCCTGGTCTCCCTGTCTGAGGCAGGGTCTCCCTTCACACCTGTGCTCCTGGTGTGTTTCCCGGGAATTTCCTGTGAAGGATCCTGTGCATTTATCCTGCTGTGTGTGCTCCTCTCTCATGATGGGAGGTGACTTTCTACCTGGCACTCAGGAAAATGTGACTCCTCTTTTATTTTTGGAGCATCACTAATCTCCCCCAGTCTTTTCCTTGACTTTCAATTTTATTAAGGTTTCTCATCACGGCAGAGATTTTAATGTTGATATAATTATAAGTTTAATCTAATTTTTTGCATCGTCCCTTTGGTGCTGATTTCAAGACTTCTCAACCTTATGACTGTGGGGTGACTCTTCTTGTGCCCATATGTGTATTGTGCTGGCTTTCCTGAGCTTAGAGTCGGTCATTCCACTAGGTGAGTGGGAGCATGCTGGTGGCTTTCCCGCCCACCCTCTCCTCACAGGCGGCTGTTACCTGCTCCAGCTGCTCTGAAATGGTGACAGCTGCCGGCCCAGCGTTGACCATGTCTAGTGCTCTTGTCCTCTCCCTTTCACGTGTCCAGTGCCCTGGAGATGACACTGTGATCCCAGTGTCTCTTGCTGATCTGAGGGAGTCACATTGTCCCCAAACTTCATTCTATGCTTTTAAAAATTGGATCTGGCTAAAAGGATTTACAAATAGAAAGTCTGCACTACAGAACATTCTCAGCAAAATATTTCATGAGGAGGAAGTGAAAAGCAAGTTGGCAAAGGGAGGAACTACCCTAAAGGAAAAGTCAGTCCAAGGAGAAACCAAGTCAAGTTAAAAACCAAAAATAAGCCCAAATGACCAGGAATACAAATCATATCACAATAAAAACCCTGAATGTTAATGGTCTAAACTCAATAATCAAAAGACATAGACTGGCAGACTGGATTAAAAAGAAAGACCCAACAATATGCTGCTTTCAAGAGACTCACTTCATAGACAAAGACATCCACAGACTAAAGGTGAAAGGATGGGGAAAAACATACCATGCACACAGACTCAGTAGAAAAGCGGGGGTCTCCATCCTCATATCAGATAAAATGGACTTCAAATCTGAGTTAGTCAGAAGGGATAAAGAAGGACATTTCATATTTCTCCAGGGAACCATAAGGCAGAAGACATAACGATTTTAAATATTTATGCCCCAAACAATGGAGCATCTATGTACATCAAACAAACCCTTCACAATTTTAAGACTCAAATAGACCAAAACACAATAATAGTGGGGGACTTTAACACACCATTCTCACCACCAGATAGATCCTCCAAACAAAAACTGAACAAAGAAGCTATAGAACTAAATAATACAATCAATGATATAGACTTAATGGACTTGTACAGAGTATTTCATCCATCATCGAGCAAATATGCTTTCTTCTCAGCAGCTCATGGATCCTTCTCCAAAATAGACCATATACTATGCCACAAAGAAGCCATTAGTAAATACAAAAAAATAGAGATATTACCTTGTATCCTGTCAGACCATAATGGAATGCAGTTAGAAATCAATGATAAAATAAAAAGCAAAAATTACTCCTACACCTGGAGACTAAATAATACACTGTTGAATGATGCAGTGATAACAGAAGACATTAGGGAGGAAATAAAAAAGCAATTCTTAGAGGTAAATGAGAACAATAACACAACATATCAAATTCTCTGGGACATTCTGAAAGCAGAACTAAGAGAAAAGTTCATTGCATTGAGCTCATACATTAAAAAAATAAAAAGTCAACAACTAAATGACCTGATATTACTTCTCAAAGACCTAGAAAAAGAAGAACAGATTAACACCAAAAATATTAGAAGACAGGAAATAATTAAAATCAGAACTGAAATCTATGAAATTGAAACAAGAGAAACAATTAAAAAAACTGACAAAACAAAAAAATTGGTTCTTTGAAAAAATAAACAAAATTGATAAACCCGTAGCCACACTTACAAAGAGGAGAGCGAAAACTCAAATTACTAGAATTCGTGATGAAAAAGGAAAGATCACAACAGACACCATTGAAATACATAACATAATTAGAAACTACCTTGAAAATCTATACTCCAAAAAAATAGAAAATATCAAAGACATTGGCAAATTTTTAGAGTCATGGAATCCTCCCAAACTGAATCAGGAAGACATGCACAATTTAAACAGATCAATTTCAAGCAATGAAGTTGAAGAAGTCATCAAAAGCCTACCAACCAAGAAAAGCCCAAGACCAGAGGGATTCTCAGCCAAATTCTATAAGACCTTTAAAGAAGAACTAATACCAATACTCCTCAAGGTATTCCAGGAAATAGAAAAGGAGGAACCCTTCCAAACTCATTCTGTGAGGCTAGTATCACTCTGATACCAAAACCAGACAAAGACTCATCAAGGAAAGAAAACTCCAGACCAATATCCCTGATGAACATAGATGCAAAAATCCTTAACAAAATACTGGCAAATCGCATACAAAAATATATTAAAAAGATAGTGCACCATGATAGGGGTTTTACCCAGGAATGCAAGGCTGGTTCAACACCCAGAAATCAATAAATGTAATTCATCACATCAATAGACTTAAAGTGAAGAATCATATTATTTCAATAGATGCTGAGAAAGCATTTGATAAAATACAGCACCCTTTCATGCTTAAAACACTACAAAAATTAGGAATGTAGCTCAACATTATAAAGTCTATCTACGCTAAGCCCACGGCCAACATCATTCTTAATGTAGAAAACCTGAAAGCATTCCCTCTAAAAACTAGAACAAGACAGGGATGCCCTCTTTCACCACTTCTATTCAACATCGTCCTTGAAGCACTAGCCAGAGCAATTATATAGACCAAAGAAATTAAAGGAATATAAATAGGAGAGCTGTCACTATTTGCTGATGACATGATTCTATATTTAGAGGATCCAGAAAAACTCCACTAGAAAACTTTTAGAACTAATAAATGAATTCAGCAAAGTAGCAGGAATATAAAATCCATATGAATAAATCTAATGCATTTCTATTCCTAAGTGATGAATCCTCTGACAGAGAAATTAGGAAAAACACTCCATTTAAAATAGCCTCAAAAAAAAAAAAAAAAAAAAAAAAAAAAACCTTGGGAATCAGTCTCACAAAAGAGGTGAAAGACCTCTACAATGAAAACTACAGAACACTAAAGAAAGAAATTAAAGAAAGAAAACCATAGAAGACGGAAAGATCTTCCATGTTTTTGGATAGGCAGAATTAACATTGTCAAAATGGCCATACTACCAAAGGCACTATACAGATTCAATGCAATTACAATTAAAATCCCAATGACATTCCTCATAGAAATAGAGAAAGCAATCATGAACTTCATCTGGAAGAATAAGAGACCTCGAATAACCAAAATTATACTGAGCAGAAACAGTGAAGCCAGAGGTATCACAATAACAGTCATTAAACTATACTACAGAGCAAGAGTAACAAAAACAGCAAGGTATTAGCACCAAAATAGACAGGCAGAACAATGGTATAGAATAGAAGACACAGAGACAACTCGCATAAATGCAGTCACCTCATACTAGGCAAAGGAGCTAAAAACAAAAAATGGAGAAAAGATAGACTGTTCAACAAATGCTACTGGGAAAACTGGAAATCTGTATGCAGTAAAATGAAATTAAACCTCTCTCTCACCCTGCATAAAACTCAACTCAAAATGGATCAAAGACTTAGGAATTAGACCAGAGACCCACACCAACTAGAAGACAAAGTAGGCCTGAATCTTCATCATGTTGGCTTAGGATCAGACTTCCTTTACAAGACTCCCAAAGCACAAGAAATCAAAGCAAGGATCAATAATTGGGACGGACTCAAACTAAAAATCTTTTTCTCAGCAAAGGATACAATCAATAATGTGAAAAGAGAACCTACAGAGTGGGAGAAAATCTTTTCCACACACACTTCAGATAGAGCATTAATCTCCAAAATTTATAAAGAACTTACAAAACATTACACCAAAAATACAAAGAACCCAATCAATAAATGAGCCAAAGAACTGGACAGACACTTTACAGAAGAAGACATACAGGTGATTAATAAATATATGAAAAAGTGTTCAACATCTCTAGTAAGTAGAGAAATGCAAATTAAAACAACTCTAAGATTTTATCTTACTCCAATTAGAATGGCTATTATCAAGAACACAAATAATAATAGGTGTTGGCGAGGATGTGCGGAAAAAGACACACTTTTACACTACTGGTAGAGTTGCAAATTGGTGCAGCCACTCTGCAAAGCAGTGTGGAGAATTCTCAGAAAACTTGGGATGGACCCACCTTCTGACCCAGCTATCCCACTCCTTGGTTTATACTTAAAATCACTTAAAATCAGCATACTACAGTAACACAGACACATTCATGTTTACAGCAGCTCAATTCACAATCGTTAGATTGTGTAACTAACCTAAATGCCCCTCAAGATATGAATGGATAAGAAACTGTGGTATGTATACACAATGTAATATTATTCAGTCATAAAGGAGAATAATATTATGGCACTTGCAAATAAATGGATGGGATTGGAGAATATCATGCTAAAGTGAAATAAGCCAATCCCCAAAAAACAAAGGCTAAATGTTTTCCCTGATAGTTGGAGGATGATATATGGTGGGGGTAGCAGGGATGGGGAGTGAGAGAAGAATGGAGGAACTTTAGATTGTGTAGAAGGAAATGAGAGGGGGATATGAAAAATCGTGGAATGAGACAGACATCATTGCCCTATGTGCACTAAGATTGCACAGGGGTGTGAATCTGCATCGTGTACAACCATAGAAATGAAATGATGGACCCCATTTGTGTACAATGAATCAAAATGCAATTTGTAAAAAAAAATTTAAAAAATATAAATAAAATTAAACAAATGAAATAAAATAAAAATTGAATCCTTTCTTCTGGCTTCCACTCAGGAAACGGAAAGAAGAGTCCTGGGAAGAGTCCAGTTCAGCTTCCCCAGAATGTGACAATAAACAGCCCCCAAAGCCAAGGACAGACAAGTTCCTGCAAAAAAATGTTGTTTGAATCAGGGAGAAGGAAGCACTGGGTTTCCATTCCAGAGAGTCTCAGGTGCAGGGCCCAGGGCTGGACTGGAGTCAGGTCGTGACAGTCATGCACAGGGTGTGCGGTAGGGTCACCAGCTGGAATAGCAGGGCAGCCAGGTCTGTCTGTCACAGAGGAAGCACTTGTCAGGGAGAGGCTGGCCCACACAGCCAGGGAAGGCCTCGGCCAGCCCCCAGAGTTCTGCAGCTGAGACCATCTTCCTGGATGGTCCCCTGCTGGGGACGGGAACCCAGGTTCTTTAGTCAAAGAACTTCCCGAAGGAAATGGCACATCGTATGCATAGAAGGCAATGTCTCCCCTTTCCCTCTGTCCCAGTGTTGTCACCAACAGTGACACTGGCTCAGCTGAGGGTGAGCGATGAGGGATGAAATGACAGGTTTCCATCAAACACCCTGAAGCACAGCCTGTGACACTGGGTGGCGAAACTGTGTGGGGTTGGAGGTGGAGAGACTGGAGAGCTGGTCTGTCCCCAAGGGCCATGGCGGAGGCTTCGTCTGCAGCAATTCCACCTCTTTGCTCTGCGACTCACCACTTAGGATCTGCTGTCTTGGGGGACTCGGACCCCGGCTCTTCCTTGTCTTTTCAGGTGATGATGTTCTGCAGCAGAGAGTTCCAACCTTCCCCGTCTGAGTGAAAGACAGCACACGTCTGCAACTCCTTCAGAGAAACCGAAGCAGGTTGCTGTCCGGGCACCCACCGGGAGGCCCTGCGTCCAGGCCTCAGCAGAAGGAAAAGGAGGAGGGAAAGATCGGAAAATCCGAATGCAGCAAAGAATCACGTTTGCAGGGATTCGGAAATTCACTGAGCTCTGTTTCTGTGGACTCGCATCTGTGACCTCCACGAGCCGTTTTATCTTTCAAAAATGACCCATCACTCTGCGCGCCTGTGCACCTGCTCGGAGAAAGCCCAGTGGGCTGAAACGGCACAAAGACCTTCTTGACAGGCTGAAAATCAGTTCCAGATTTTCGGGGAAATAAGAGAAGATGGGAATTCCAAGAGCTCACTTGTCTTCCCTGCCCAGACGGGGGAACGGATGGAGCACACCTGCCAGCCCACTACTGACCCAGCGCCTACCGTGTGGCTGGCAGGGCGCTAATGCCCAGAGGTCCCTGTGAACGCCGGGCGGGGGCCAGAGTGGGGAGCTGTCAGGGAAGGCGCCGAGATCGAGGAAGCACAAGGGCAGCAGCTCCAGTCCCTGTGGAGTGAGCCTGAGGGCGAGCTGCGCCTCGGGGCTGACGGGGGGGCAGGGAGGGCGCCTGTGGTCTCGGGCACCAGGTTTTCACCGCCCAGTTGACCGGCAGCCTTGCATCATGTGCACTTGTCTTTAAGCCGCCTCGCTTAGTGCTCGTGTGCGTGTGCGTGCGTGCATACATGTGGTTGGTCGATAGACACAAACGTTGTGAGCCCAGCCCAAGTGGACTATAGAAGGGACCTGAGTCCCTACATGAGCTCCAACGAGAAGGCAGGCCAGGCCAGGCCGGGCTCCGAGTGCCCTGTGAAGAGACTTTTTAGTTTGATGCCATCCTATTTATGGATTCTTGATTTTACTTCCTGCACTGTAAGAGTCTTGCTGAGGAATTTGGTTCCTAAGCCAACACGATGGAGAGTTTGACCTGACTTTTCTTCTAGTAGGCACAGGATCTTTGGTCTATTGTCTAAGTCTTTGATCCACAGTGAGTTGAGTCTTGTGCAGGGTGAGAGATAGAGGTCTAATTTCATTTTATTACATATGGATTTCCAGATTTCCCAGCACCATTTGTTGAAGAAGCTATCTTTTCTCCAATGTATGTTTACGGCCTCTTTGTCTAGTATGAGATACCTGTATTTCTGTGGGTTTGTCTCTGTGTCTTCTATTCTATACTATTGATCTACATGTCTATATTGGTGCCAGTATCATGCCGTTTTTGGTACTATGGCTCTGTAGTATAATTTAAGGTCTGGTATTGTGATACCTCCTGCTTCATTTTTGTTGCTGAGGATTACTTTGGCTATTCTGGGCCTTTTATTTTTCCAAATGAATTTCATGACTGCTTTTTCTATTTCTATGAAGAATGTCATTGGAACCTTAATAGTAATTGCATCAAATGTATATAGCACTTTTGTTAGTATGGCCATTTTGACAATATTAATTCTGTCTATACAAGAACACAGGGGATCTTTGTGTCTTCTAAGGTGTTCTTCAACTTCTTTCTTCAGTGTTCTGTAGTGTTCATGGTAGAGGTCTTTCACCTCTTTTGTTAGATTGATTCTCAAGTATTTTATTTTTTTTAAGGTATTATAATGAAATAGTTCTTCTAATTTATATTGAGGAGGATTCATCACTGATGTATAGGAAAGCAATCTATTTATGGATGTTAATTTTATATCCTGCTACTTTGCTGAATTCATTTATGAGTTCTAGAAGTTTTCTGGTGGAGTTTTTTTGGGTACTTGAAATAAAGAATCATGTTGTTAGCAAATAATGGTAGTTTGAGTTTTTCTTTGCCTATCAGATCCCTTTAATTTCTTTCTTCTGTCTAATTGTTTTGGCTAGAGTTTCCAGGACTATGTCAAACAGAAGTGGTGAAAGAGGGCATCCTTTTCTTGTTCCAGCTTTTAGAAAGAGTACTTTCAATTTTTCTCCATTTAGATTGGTGTTGGCCATGGGCTTAGCATGAATAGCCTTTACAATGTTGAGGTATGTTCCTACATCCCTAGTTTTTCTAGTGTTTTAAACATGAAAGGGTGCTGTATTTTATCAAATGCTTTTTCTGCATCTATTGAAATAATCATCTAATTCTTGTCTTCAAGTCTCTTGATTTGATTAATTGCATTTATTGATTTTCATGTGTTGAACCAATCTTGCATCCCTGGGATGATCCCCACTTGATCACAGTGCACTATCTTTTAAATATGATTTTGTGTGTGATTTGTCAGGTTTTTTTTTGGGGGGGCGGGTGGCGCTGGGGATCAAACCCAGGGCCTTGTGCTTGCAAGGCGAGCACTCTACCGACTAAGCTATCTCCCCAGCCCTTGTCAGGTTTTTATTAAGAATTTTTGCATCGTTTTCATCAGGGATATTGGTCTGAAGCTTTCTTTCCTTGATGTGTCTTTGTTTGGTTTTAGTATCAGGGTATTCCAGCTTCATAGAATGAGCTTGGAAGGGTTCCCTCTTTCCTAGTTCATGGAATAATTTGTTAAGGATTGGTGTTAGTTCTTTGAGCATCTGGTGGAACTTGGCTGAGAAGACAGCTGGTCTTGGACTGTCTTTCTTGGTAGGCTTTTGATGCCATCTCAATTTCAGTACTCGTAATTGATCTGTTTAAATTTTCTATGTCCTCCTGATTTAGTTTGGGGAGGTCATATGTCTCTAGAAATTTGTCAATGTCTTCAAGATTTTCTGTTTTATTAGAGTATATTAGAGTATAAATTTTCAAAATAGGTTCTGATTATCATCTGTATTTCAGCAAAGTCCATTGTGATATTTTCCACTGAACTTCTTATCTTTTCAAATCAAAGTAATAGCAAAATTCCCACCCTTGATGCTGATTAATAGGAAGTCACACTGTGGAACTCCCTGAAAATTTGCTGTATTTACTTCAAAAATACTAACCATGAGCTCAGCATTAACATTGATTCTGCCACTTTTTCCAGACCCTGGAAAGTCTGTGCTGAAAGAACAATTGTGGCAAACTCAGGATTGGTTTCCTTTCCTTTCTTGCTAATTTTCACATGGGAATATGCAATAGATGTAAAGCAGAGAAAAATCAAAAGATTGCATTCTAAACAGGTGGTGACGTATTTGACAGGTACATATTGAGCACGTAGGACATCTGAGGATGTAGAAGGAAAACCTCATCAACCTTCTTGCTGACACGTGTGTCCTAAAGGGAGAGACTGGTAATCATAAAGCCAACACTCCACTCAGACTTTAATTGGCAGAAAACACGCAAGAGGACCAACAGCCTGGGTCAACCATGCACAGCAATGTGGGCTCGAAGGTCACTGCTTAGCTTTGGCTTGGGCAAGGAATGGCCATAGAAACGGGGTTGGCACTGCTGCCACTCAGGACTCGAATTCTGCAGGAGGAGCAGGAGCCCAGAGAGAGCGTAAGCAGAGACACTGCCCTATTGCCCTGTCCTCAGCCCTGAAGCCAGCACCCTGCTTTGCCTCGGGCCTGCCCAGCATGGCTGCGTGTGCAGGGAGAGGGAAGGGCGTTCTGCGCCAGGGGTTGCAAGATGTCGGAAGCTGGGAGGGGCAATAGACTCTGCATGATGGAGAGGAGGGTGGAGGTGCCCTGGCAGCCCTGGTGGATCCCTGCCACCCCTGCCAGAGGGGTCAGGACGGTGTCCCTTGCAGGGACTCTTCATCTCCACTAAGGGATAGGTGAGGTCTCCTCTTCTTCCTGGGTCTCTCCAAAGCGAGGGGAAGGTGAGGCTGGGGAAGGTGAGGCTGGGGAAGGTGAGGCTGGGGAAGGTGAGGCTGGGGAAGCCTGATTCAGTGGCTGTGTGACCGTGGTGGCCGGAGGGTTGGGGCTAAGTTCCCTGAACTGTGTAACCTGGAGACGTCCGCGCGTCAGGGTTTGCACTGTGCCCCTCCACACCTCAACAGAGAGAGGCCAGAGTCTTAACCTCCAGGACCCAGAGCGTGATCTTATTTGGAAACAGGGTTTGCAGACGCCATCAGGTCAGGAGGAGGGTGTCAGCGTGGGGACCGGATTCCTGTAAGAAGACGCACAGGAGGTTGCAGAGCGAGGCGGGGGACTGGACAGAGGAGGCCCCAGCAGCCCCAAGGACAGAGGAGGCGTGGGAAGATCCCTGTGTAGAGCTTCTGGAGGGAGCTGGGTTTTGCTGACACCTTGGCTTTGGACTTCTAGATTCCAGAGCTGGGAGATAATGAATTTCTGTTTAAGCCCCCAGGTGTGTGGCGAAATGCTTCAGCAGCCCGCAGAAACACACATGAACACGCGGCACTCAGATGGGAACAGTAGGGCTCGTGCACAATCAAGAGCACTGTCTCCAGGCTGAGCAGGCTTCCTGGGGCCCTCGGCCTCCCACTGTCCCTTAGAGGAGCTCAGCGTGAGGTGGGTGCCTCTAGAAGGGTGGGTTCGGAAGTGGGGTGCTTAATTACAAAGTGGAAATGCGGAGCCCTGCGGGGTTTGATTCTAATTGATAAAAACCAGGCACAGCCCACTTGGTTCCTGGAACCCTCTTCCGTCTGGTGTCAGCGGTGCCCTTGATCAGGAGGCGGCTCTCCAGCTCCCCTGCACACTGGCCACATTGGTGTGCGCCTCCACCACGGAGATGGATTGAAAGGTCTGAAGAGCAGGCCGGGAAGTCACTTTCCCAAACTTTGAGCTTTGTGCTACAAAGAATCGCTTACACGCCAGTTCCCGCATGTCTGTGTGTGAAGGCGGTTCCAGCAGAGGGTCCGTGGGCTCCGTACACACACAACCACACGTCCTGGGACGGGCCGCCTTGGTCCCTATTGAAATTCCCCCCGCGAATGCTCCCCAGGAGCGCGTTTCCTCGGCTACTCCAATGTCTGTGTTGCAAGACTCGCTCTTTGGGGACCTGAGCAGACATTGTGGCTGAGCCGAGGGCTCACTGTTGTCACATTGTTTCCTGCGCTGGGATGCAGAGCACTTTCCCAAGCGAAGTGCGGGGCAATGCCAAGTATTTTCGTCCCCTGCAGCTTCCGACAATGGGGACCAGTCCGTGGCTTGCTCATAGAAACAGAGCGCTCTGCCCAGTGAGCTCCCAGCATAATGCGTGCAAGAAGGCAGTTTGCGGATAATAAATGACTCGTGGCTCGAGACCCCCGGGAAACTCGGGCCAGCAGCAGGGCCCTGAATGCACAGGCCCACCCTGCGGAGCCCCGCCGCACGCTACGTGTCTGGGCTGCGGGTCCCGGGAGACAGATGAAGGCAGCCTGCCCAGCTCAGCCGGCCGCCTGTTTGGGAGCCCCTAGGAGAAGGGGCACAGCCAGCCAGTGTGCTTTGTTGGCGGCTCTTGTCTTGATGTGCAGACACAGGGAAAATTTCAAACTAGGGAGTCAGCGCAGGGCGCTCTCCTTCCTTCTCTCACCCTGGGAACAAAGCATGAACCCGTTGACCCAAGTGTGATATGAAAAGAAAACCAGCAGACATCAGCGCTGAGGTGAAGAGCTGGTGGTCACAGGAAGCATGACAGTGAAGGAACGTTTTCCACTAAGAACCGTCCCAAGGGAGGCGTGGCTGCTGCCTCAGCTCACCTCTGAGGTTGGAATTCAGGTCAGGCTCCTGGCCGGAGGAGGTCAGCAGCTTCTGTCAGTCAGAGAGGGCCCAGGCACCACAGACAGGGCCCATGGGAGGCTGGCCTTCCAATTCCTCCTCGGGACCCAAACAGGGAGCTGGGGATGCTGGAAGACCAGGTGCCACGCTCCTGGCCAGGTCGCCTCTGCTGACTCAGGAAGCACAGCAGACGGAGGCGTGTATGGCCAGATTCTGGGCCAGCAAGGCCCTGGGAGAAGGACCTGAGATCCCCCGCTGGTGGTGTTGGTTGGCTTTATTCACATGGCAAGTTCTGGCTCCAATCTCGTCAGGAATTCTCTCTTCTTTCTAAGGGATTCACGTCCCTGAGGATGTCAAAGTTCCCAAAGGTCTTCACGGTTATTTTTGTCTCTGCCAATGCACTGTTAAGCCAAGGCTGAAGGTGAACATGCTGTCTTCCCTCTCGCAGGGCACAGTCCCTCTCCCATCCCCTGACCTGTGAAAACTTCAGAAACTGGTGTTGGTTTAGTTGCGAAGGAAAGACTGCAGGCTGGATGCAACTTTTTTTTCTCTATAGCATTCTTTTTTAAAAACTCCTGGCGCCCAGCAGGGAGGGGCAATCACGTTTCATGTGCAGGCTGCACCCTGGAGGAGCGGGCTGGCCTGGGCTTGTCAGGCTGGGGGACAGCATCCAGAGCCCCACCACGGTCCCTTTGAGAAGCACTGCCCTCCCTTCACTGCCTGAGTGCAGGGTTGGCGTATTTCCTAGTTCCTCAGGTACTTGCATCACAGTCGTTAGAGGAGAGTCTGTTAAATCCAAGTGTGTGAGCGGGAGAAGTCCCCAGCACACGGACTCTCTTCCGGCTCACTAGGAAATCGTGCATCCTCTGACCTTGGGGGTGGGGTTCTATTTGAAAGCTGGTTGTATTTCCAGTTATAGAAGCTTAAATAATTCATTTCACACTTCTTTCTCTTTGAATGGTGTGTTATAATTACACACCACAGTGGAGATTCACGGTGACGCATTCCTACATGCAGACACCATAGTTTGGTCAGTTTCACCCCCAGCACGCCCCGCCCCTTGCCTTCTCCTCCTCCAGAGCCCTTCTTCCACTCCACTGGTCTGCCTTCTATTTTCATGAGGTCTCCCCCCCCCCCAATTATTCTGTCTAGATATTTGTTCACACTCCAGTTAGAATGACCATTGGAATTTGATGAGATGGTGGGAAGAAGTGAAGGTCTCATGGGGCAGAAAGCACCTTGAGGTTGGGAGGCCCTAGATCAGCCAGGCTCCAGTCAGGAGACGGAAGCCACGCTGAGATTTGAACAGGGGAAGTTCAGCATAAAGATTGACTAGCTGTACGAAATATCAGCGTCATTGGGGGTTGGATAAAAAAGGGTAAAGAAAACCTTGAAGGACATGGGAATGGCAGATGTAAGGAGAAGCCCTGGATTCAGGCTGAGAACAGAGGGCCCAGGGAACCATGAGTCTGGAAGTGTCCCCAGCCCAGGGCTGCAGTCCAGAACTGGTTGGAGAGGGCACAGGAGACCTCACAGGATGGCAGAGAGGCCGTTGAACAGGGAGCGTGGGATCCCCTGGGCATGGTGGGGAGCCATCTTCAGGCTGGTGCTGAGCCTTGGCACCCCCAGCACAGCTGCCCAGGAGAGGCAGGGTGAAGCTGGTGAAGCACAGGTGGCTGCAGTGGCTACAGAGCCTGCCACTGCGGAAGTTGTGCCTGGTCCAGGAGCACGCAGCCAGAAGGAAGAGCAGCCCCTTTCCCCCAAGTGACCTTCCGGTTTCCCCGCTGACAAAGTTCAACATGGCGCCAAGTGGCAAATGCGATATTTGCAAGTCCCTCCCACTGCAGCAGAGCAGGCGGTGACACCCAGAGGAGCTGAGGCCAATCAATCCGTGGCTGGCGCAGCCCTGGCTACCACGCCACTATTGAGAGAGGACGTGGCGGGCTGCCTTGGAGCCCCCCGAACGCAGTGTGGGCCTTGAATTCAGATGGTGGCATGAACACAATCCCAGAGAGCACCACCTACAGGCAGGGGTCTGGAGGGACTTCCTTTAACAAGGGACTAATGGGAGCACATGAGTGGGACCGATGTGGACATGAGCATGTGGGCCCATCTGCAGAAAAGTCCGCGTAAGTGTTACAATGACCCGTCCTGAGCTGAACTTTCCAGCCATGAGATTTTAAATGAAAAACAGTTTGGCCTTGGCGTTGACATCCAGCTAGGCATCCTGGTGGTTGTCTCTGAGCTGCCCCAGGAGACCCAAAAGCAATTCAGGTCGTGCTCACTTACACAGCAATCGCAGGCGCCAAGTCATTGAGAGACTAGAGGGCTTGGCCACAGAGTGCCCGTCATTCAGGTTGTGACGAGATTCTAGGAACGAGCAACCGTGGCAATAAGGCCAGTGAGTTCCTTTCCATGCTGAACTGGAGGAAAGGGAGTCCTGAACCACAGTTGTTGAAAGGCAGGAAGGAGCTGAAGCAGCCACTTACCTCTCAAGGCAACTGGAGATGGAGTCAGAGCAACCTTCAAATCACAGCAAAAATAAATGTTGATGAAAATGTAGGGGAAAAGGCACACTCGTACTTTGCTCATGGGAATGCAAATTGGTGCAGGCACTCTGGAAAGCAGTGCGGAAATTCTTCAGAAAATTTGGAATGGAACCACCATTTGACCCAGCTATCCCACTCCTCAGTAAATAAATACCCAAAGGAATTAAAACCAGCATACTACAGTGACACAGTCACATCAATGCTTATAGCAGGCAATCCACAATAGCCAAGCTATGGAACCAACCTAATAGATGAATGGATAAAACAAATGTGATACATATACACAATGAAATATTATTCAGCCATAAAGAAGAATTAAATTATGGCATCTGCCAGTAAATGGATGGAACTAGAGGCTATCATGCTAAGTGAAAAAGCCAATCCCAAAAAATCAAAGGACCAATGTTTTCTCTGATATGCGGATGCTAACCTACAATAATGAGAGTAGGGAAAAATAGAAGTACTTTGGATTAGACAAAGGGGAATAAAGGGAAGGGGTTATGGGAACAGGAAAGATGGTAGAATGAATCAGACATTACTATCCTATGTGCATATATGAATACATGACCAATGTAATTCTACATTGTGTACAACCCGAAGAATGTGAAGTTATATTCCACATATGTATAATATGTCAAAATACAGTCTACTATCCTATATAATTATAAGAAAAAATTTAAAAAATATTTAAAAACACAGCTCAGCCTCTGGGGAAGGTCTAGCTTCCCACCCCTGACAACCATACGGGAAAGCTGAGATTTAGTTTCTGCTTGACTTAGGGCACAAATTCAGCTGTGTGGGAGGCACTAACTGGAGGACCCATCATGATTTGTCCACTGTGGACGATGTGTGGGCTGTCTTCCTGATGGCACCTCCATGGCCACCTTCCTGCCACCTGGCCGGCTGGCCGCCACAGCCTGAGAGCCCAGCCGGAATATGTTCTCATCTACCTGGCTCCGGTGCCACCCACTCAACCTGCAGGGGCAGTGCCAGCAAGCCCAAGGAGGCGCCCAGCACCCCGCAGGACAGCTTCACCCTTCACTAGCTATTTCAGGAAGTACTCTGGGTTTCAACTCTGTGCTCAGAGGTGGCACTAACAAGCTCAATCAGCACCAAGGGGCCAGGGAGGACATTCATTCTGGAAAGAGGGGGAGCTTCCTGATAGCTCAAATATCACTTCACTCCTTGCCCCCCTGAATATGTTTTAGCAGTATCTAGTCAGAGCTATTTGAATCTGAAATCGTCATTTATTTTTAGGATTGTTGATTATTGGTGCATAGGTATTTCACAGAGCAGTGGGTTTCATGGTGGCGTGTTTGTTACATGCACTATTTTGTTGTCACCAGTACACCTGAACAAAAGAACTTAAAGGAGGAAAGGTTTATTTTGGCTCATGGATTCAGAGTTTCTGTACAAGGTTCATTGACTCCATTGCTCTGGGCCAGAGGAGAGGCAGAATGTCATGGTGGAAGGGCATAGTAGAACAGGGCAGCTCAGCGGAGCCAGGAAACAGGGAGGGCATGAGGGCAAGAACCAGGTCTGATGTAATCCCCAAGGGTGTGCCCCAGGGACCACCTCCTCCAGCCATGCCCTCCCTGCCTGCAGCAGCGCATCCAAATTATCAGTCCACCAAATGGATCAATCCTGTGAGTAGGTCACAGATCTCATGACCGATCCAGCCATTCCACCTTCCAACACTCCTGCTCTGTCTTGCACGTGAGATCTCTCGGGACACCTTGTATTCAAACCAAAACATGCACTTGGCGTAACAGGTTCAGCTTCCCTTGGCAGCTCCTTCAGTCTCAGCCTGGGAGACCGGGTCTCCTCTAGGATCTGGCACTCCCGGGGTGGGTCCCAAGCTCTTCAGAGACACCGCACGTGGTGTGTGCACCACACACACTTCATGTGAGTTACCTGCTCCATGTATCTTCTCTACGATGTTCCTGTTGCCTCAACCTGGTTGCAAGAGGAGCAGTGGAGATTTGCTCATTCTGTGGAGACAAGTAAAGCCTGAATTTTTAACTAAAAAAATTTTAGCCCAGGGCTTCTCAAACATTGTGAATCCATAAACACTTATTTATTCATTTATTTTTTTGCTGTAACATACCCAATAAATTCCCTTGGGATTTTGTCTAAAAGTATTCTATCTGTTACATGATAAAGGAGTGATTTTATTTAAAAATATTTTAATTCAGAATTTCATTAAAACTTTATCCTAATTTTTAATTCTCACATAGCCTCTAGCCATGTTTAAAATTTAAAGATCATTTTCACATTTTCCATCTAATAAGTACACATGTCATGTAGTTTATTATGAATTAATTTTGTGTGTATTAACTGTCATTAACTTGGTTACATGACATCTTGTTTAATTTGATATCCAATGATATAAACATAAGTACAAGTAATGATATCAAACATGTATACAATTTGCCGTTTTCTCCTGCTATTCGAAGAATATACATTTCGTAGATTGAATAATCCGTTGGTTTAGTTTCACATTATTTCTAATTAAGATAAACAAGGAGACTTCAGTCTGCTACTAGCAATTACTTCTGACACATTCTAAGTGTGGTTTGTCTAAATAAATAAAAAAGGAAAATTGGATAAAATATCCAGTGTAACTTATTTTTCTTCTATTCTCTTTGAAATATTAAAACTGCAAATTCATTTTATGATATATGGAAAATTGGATCAATTAAACTCAACTTAAGGGCCTAGGAAAGATTATGTTGAGGTAAATTCACAAAATTATTATAATTTTATGTTTCAAATTAAATAATTTTATTTCAATGTTTGTATTCTCTTGTGTTCTCTCTTAAAATGTTAATACTCCAGGATGTGAATTACACAACATATGAATCTTTCCGCTCTCTATTTTCAAATAACAAACTGCATAAAGCTAGCATGAATCAATAATGACTCGTGGTTCTGATGATTCTCCTTTGTGGCTGAGCACTGGGAGTGGAGGTCCAGGAAGGTACCTCCAGTCCCACGACACAGACTCAGGTGTGGAGGAGCAGACACCTGCCAGGCTTCTTTTCAGCAGCACCTGGCTAGACACCATTCCCAGTATCTCCAGGGCCCTAGAGACCTATGGATAAACCTTAGAATGGGAGCTACTGCATCTCTGTGCTTGATGACGTGGTACCTTGGAAAATATCCCATTTGCAGCAAATTCCTGGTGGGGGTACTGGGGATTAAACTCAGGCACTCAACCACTGAGCCACATTCCCAGCCCTATTTTGTATTTTATTTAGAGACAGGGTCTCACTGAGTAGTTTAGCACCTTGCTTTTGCTGAGGCTGGCTTTGAACTCCAGATCCTCCTGCCTCAGCCTCCCCAGTCATTGGGATCTATCTGCAGCAATTTTAAGCAAGTATTTTGAAGCCCAGCTCTAGCTGAATCTTGCAATATGATCTCATGTTTCCTAATGAGAATCAGGGCCAGTTTTTGCTTTTGTTTTTACAGCAGCTTTCCTAGTGCATCTAAGACTTGAGTTCATTGCTCAAGGACATGCACAGTGCTGGAATTGTGTGGTTCTCCCAGCACGAGGTATGCTTGGAATAGCTGTGAGACCGTAGGCATACAGAGGTACTCATTCACAGCAGGAAGCTTTCACGGTCCCTCTTCATACTCTGCTTGGTGTGCAATACGTTTTCTTCTACTTCACATCTATTTATTTTCAGGACCAGTGAAAGATTTGCATGCAAAAATATTTCAGGAATGGTCCTAATTAAATTTACAAAATATATTTTCCAATTATATACAATGCCACATATGTGTACTTCTATGTGCATATACATATATGTGCGAGCTGTGAATATCTGTGCAGACTCTGCATCTTGGTACCACTTCAAGAGTACAGCCAATAGAAGACCTGGAATAGTCTCCTCCCCTCCTGCTGGAGATCGCCTTGGGTCAAGAGTACCTGTTGGACCAATGTTCTTTGCAAGAGTTTGCATTTTTGAGAGTCCATACTCCTTCCTGGCTCTGCTTTTTCCACCCAGGAAAATGATCTTCAGATTCATGTCTTTTATTAGTTCAAAAATATTTCCTGCCAGGATATTATTTTCAGATGAGTCTCTCTCTTTGTCCTTTTAAACTCATTCAGACGTATTTTATCAGTGTGCCAAATTTTTGTGTTTCCTCACATTCTTATTTCTGTAAGAACTTTAACAACCTTGCAATTTTATTCTATTTTCTGTTGATTTTTTGAGGGTCGTCATCCACAGCTCTGAATCTCTGTCCCACACTGTTGATTTCAATAGCATTTTGATCTCAGCGAATTTCATAGTTTGCACACATTTTCCCCATGTGCATCTGAGATCTTGAGCACGGAGGCCCCATTTTGACTGGTAAGTTGACATGTCACCACAGTGCAGTGGTTTAGTTCCACTGGCCAGTTGCTCCTAACCGGCTCTCAATGCTGCTCTTGCTTCGTGTCTCAAGGACTCACTGGCTAGTTGGTTTTGGATGCAGAGTGCTGTTTGCTACTGGGTGAGCCCGTGCAGGTGCTCAGAGTACACAGATGTACACTTAGACTCAAACTAGAAAACTGCATTTATTTTTCTCGGCCAAGCCATCTTTAATGTGGTGAGTTTAACGTTGAAAAGTGATGGCCCCACCCACTTGCACATCTTCTGTTTTTCCTGCTGTTTTCAGAAACATTGCATGAGTGAAGTCCCCCAGCTCATTTGGGAGAAACAGTGGTTTACCTCTCGTTCTGATGGCACTCAAGAGTGGACTTGCAAAGATAGTCCAAGTTCAATGCTTGAGGTAGAGCACAGCGCTCCTTCCACCAGGTCATGGAGAAGACTGGCCTTCAGTTTTGACTTTATTAAATGATGGGGATAATAATCTTGGACCTCGGTTAGGATGCCATGGTGTTCAGGGTGAATGCCTCCTTGGATAGACACACAACCAGCACCTCAAATGTAATAATGGGCAACACCTGGGTGATGATAGCAAGAGCTATGCCTGTTGACCACGCCCTGAGCCAGGCACTCAGCTGAACGCCTGACATGAGATAGGTGAGTGGGTGCTCAGTGCTCAACCTCAAGAAGCAGAGATCCATCCTGCTGCTGTGCACCAGTGGGCACACTTGATGATGCCCTTAAAAGTAGCTGGGGTCTATTCAGCTGGTAAGAAGTAAAGCTCAGATTCTTTTGCCCCCAGACTGGCTCTGGACTTGGCCTGCTCTGAGATCTTGCCCATTGCTCTATCAAGATTGGGTAGTACCAAGGGTGATTCCCAAGTGACCCTGACATGACCTGTGCCACATGATCCTGTAGCCATCTCTGCCCAATCCTCATTCACAACCACCAATGATAGAATGCCCTGGGTTTTGCAGCCCAGCTGAATGTCATCTCTGGGCCACAATCACCTGAAGTGCTTGGGAATACTGTTGGAAGTTCAAAATTTGGGGCCTCCTCTACTGAATTAGGTTGTCAGTAGTGGGAACTTATGTTTAGCAGATCACTTGGGTCCATCTTATGTGCCCTAAAGTTTAATTGCCACTCTTTTAAATAAAGTCTGTGAATATGCAAGGAAAACGGTTTGAAGCCAAGCCTTTATATGAAGCCATTACCCATTTTATGGACTATGTCACTACCCAGTTAAAACAATTAAATAAGCTTAATGTTGCTTATGCTACTAAACATAAATATTCAAGACATTCAACAGCCATAAACATGGTCATCAAACAGGACTGGAATAAAATAATTTGATAAAACTTTCAAAGCATTAGGGACTTGTAAGTACCAGCTTACAAGGGGTATCTGGTGTGCGATCAAAACAATCATCAGATGGCCAGGAAGGAAGCAGGAGCTTCCCATGCTCATTCTGCTAGCTGGACTAGTCAGCATGCTGGTGAGCATGCCCATCTTCAGACCATTTAGCATCCTGGTAAACATGCCTGTGGTCTAGTTAACCTCCTGGTGAGAATGCCCGACTACTAGTTAGCATCTAGATGGCAC
This sequence comes from Sciurus vulgaris, assembly GCF_902686455.1. Lineage (NCBI taxonomy): Eukaryota > Metazoa > Chordata > Mammalia > Rodentia > Sciuridae > Sciurus > Sciurus vulgaris. The sequence continues at coordinate 170,102,542 of NC_136466.1, read as the reverse complement.
ATCTGTGAAGAAATCCCACTTCCCGTAGTGGCCACCTGGCACACCTTCACCCGGCAGACTGAATTGGCCCAGAACTCTGTTTTGCTGGGTCTTTGACCAGTGTCCATTGTGCTGGGGTCTTGCTGAGGTCCACAACCCTTCCTGAACTTGGCATGGTTAGTGGATCTTATCTGCTGCCCAGGGTCCTAAGTTTCTATCATCAGCTGTGAAAAACCAACATTACGTAGACAGTTTGTTATGGGCTTCTGTTTAGAAATGGTTGACTTTAAAGCTGGTTTATTAGATCGTTCTGTCAGCTCCTGAAAATAACTTCACACAAACACTGGTTGCTGCAATCAGACAAGAAACTCCTGCCCCTAAAACTGCAATGGCTTTATATCAAGAGCGAGGTTAGGACATGGCCTGACCCACCTCAGCCAGAACTTCCAGGTCACTGCCCCAGAAGAATTTTCTGTAAATTGACCAGCATGTGTGCCTGGAGCAGTGTGGTCAATGATGGCAAGAAATAGAGTTGGTAGAGTCCCATGTCCCTGTGACTGCTGTAATTTATGGGCTGGATTGAGACACTCAGGTGGCAAATTTTATCACATAATACAGTTACTCAAATTTTGCTCATATAATTCCAAAGAAGCATACACCTCTTACTCACTCTTTGCTGGGTGATCTGGTTTTAAGCTCAGTAAAAACAAACTTTCCTTCTTTTTTTGTACTGCTTTTTGAAGCTACCATTCCCACATTTGCCCACTTTTGAAACTATGACCTCCCAGTTGTTGAAATATGTGTATTGGTTAATGTCAACTGAGTCCCTCCACCCTGACCAGGTGTGGCTGGTATTTTCCACTGTAGATGGACGCCCACACAAATCATGACCAGAAGAAAGAAAATGACCACCAACGCTTAGACCTGGGAGTTTCTGGAACTAACTGCTATAACCCTAAGTCATTCAACAACTGTAAAAGTCAAGAGAAAGAATTGCTTTCAAAGGAGAAATCAGTAACCTTTGACCTCTCCAAATGGTTTAATACTGAATTCTTCACCTTTCTCAAAATTGCTGTGAGTAAAATTGGACTCTGTGGTATAATTATGGGAGTGCCATTTAATTTTTATGAACAATGGCATCATCATTTACTTAACCGTCTTCAAAGAATTTTCAAGCAGTTACTCAATTTTTAAAATGTAATAATTGGTGTTGATTCAAGTTAGAGCCACTTAAGCCATTTACCTGTGACTTGGATTTATTTTATCAACAAATCGTGTTCTGACTTCATCCACAGATGTTAGAAACGTGAGTCACTTCCACATACCTGAAAAATCTTGCTCTTTTGCCTTTTCGTCTCTTTAGAACACACCGTTGTGAGGTCGTTATCATCAGGCAAGGGGCTCGCTGGAGCTGGAGACGAGACATCTGGATTCTGGATCTGAGTTTGAAGTTCGTCCAAATCCTTTTTAGTTGCATCAGATAAAGTTTCACCTGTACAATTTCAAATCTCGCCATCCTTCAAGGGACTGAACATAATGTTGTGTTTCTTTTTGGTGGTTATGCTTATTAAATATTAAAACCAAACATTACCACTATAAAAAGACTTTTACAGCCAAGGGCATTTTCCCCGGTAATAAAATTTTACCTAGTTTTATTATTCGTTCTGCAGGGCATATCTGAGATCTCCCAGAGACTACTGAAGTGGAAATATAAGTAATATGTGGTGGCCGGGAAGGGGCCATGCTGTGTGGAACCCACTCAGAGGAACGGCAGGCTGTGTGCAGTTGGGGTTGGGCACAGATGATGTGGAGGAAGCTCCAGTCACACGAGGGGGCAAGACCACTTGTCTTTCCAGAAGCCCGCCTCGTGCTGTGACTTTCATGTGCTGAACTTACTCGAGTGATTCTGCTCTTCAGGTGAGCGCGGGAACTTTCCTCCCCACCTCTTACCACTCGACGCAGCGGCTCGAGATATTTGCCATCCATTTCTGCTGGCTTCCCTTAGATAGAAAAGGCTTTCCTGGTCCAGGACTGCATCTGGACAGTTAGGACTCTAGACCATGCTGGGGACGAGTACCTGACAGAGACCTACCTGGTGAACTGGCTGCAGAACCAACGAATGCTGCTCAGAATCAACAGAACTTCAATATTCATGAGGTGTGTGGAAGACTTTCACGGCCCCATAAAAGTCTCTGCAGACACTTTGAATTTTAAGTGGCATGAATTATTAAAGAGTAGCACCAACTCAATTTAAACGTTTGCCTGCACGTTGTCAAGGCTGAGGAGCCCTCCGCGGAGGCTGTGGGAAAGCTCAGCCGTGACTGTACACAGGACGGGACTGGGTTCTCAGCAGGACCATCCTGGAGGGGTGGAGGGGAGAGGGCTGGAGTCCTGGGCTCTCCTCACAGTATTCCTGCTGAGGTGTGCTCTGAGAGGTGCCAGTGCCCCATGACCAGAGGCAGGGAGGACACGGCTGGGGACTCAGTGACACACCTGGACATGGACCCCAATGGGGACGGCCTGGTACATGGACCTGCAGAACAAGGGCAGGTTTCAGAAGCCTCAGGGGAGGTGGTCTTAGAGCAAGACTCTGCGAGGAAGGCCTGGCCATCTAAGAGAGAGGAAGCAGTCTTTGTCGTACTTCTCACACGTGCAGGAGTGAGGGAGAGGCGGCTTGCCCAGCACGCAGGGCTGAATATTGCCCCTATTCCCTTAAAGTACGTCCACAGCCTGATCCCTCAACCTAGAAATCAATCTTAATTGGCAAAAGGTCTTAGCATGTGAAATTCATGTAAAGACCTAGAGATGGACCACCATCCTGGATTCTCCCTCCTGGCCCTATAATCCACAGCAAGTGTCCTAGACTGAACAGAAGATCGTCAGCAGGCAGAGTCCAGACACAAGCGATTGCAAGGCCAGGGCCACCGGGGGGTCCCAGAAGCAGGAAGAAGCCTCCTGAGAGCCCCTGGAGTCTGTGAGCCTGCGGTCACCTCGAGTCCTGGACGCTGGCCTCCAGGGCTGTGAGAGTGGATGTGTGTGGCTGTTGAGGTTAGTTAGGGCACCCTCGAGAGACTGCTTCCCCAGTCACAGAGCTCACTGGAGGATCAGCCTCTGTTGGCAGGTAAGGAGGAAGCCAGGCGGGCTGGGCTGTGGGGGCAGAGTTGCACACCTCTGTGCAGAAGGCCGCTGCCCTGCGGGCCCATCCCGTTCTTGGTTAGCCCGAGTGCCGGGCAGCTCATTCCCAGCCCAGCCACTGCAACTGTTCCTGACTCGGGTGCAGTCCTGTAACCAACACGACAAGGCTTTTGCTTGACAAGTCGTTTGTGCCGAGACTTGACAGGGAGGAAACCAAGATGGCTCAGCTGCATTCTTCAGGGTCTGAACCAGGGGACACGATCTGGAAAATAAAAAGGAGAAGGAAGACAGAACTGTGAAAGGAAAACGCCGTCTCCACGGTGTGGCTGAAGTGCAGGTCCTATTTGAACGGAGAAGTTACATGCGGCGTCGGTGGTGGCTTTACTGACGTGATGCGACGTGAGGATATCGGTGGCAGTGGGGTCCGGCCATGGGCACGTGCTACCCAGACAGCTTAGCTAGGGAGAGCCCCAAGCAGAGGCTTGAAGGGAACCCGCCCCATGTCATCTGTGCTCCTAGAGCTGTTGGGACTCGCCAGGCTCGTGGAGACCCTGGGTGGCCTGAATCACCTGTTGCTGGTTCTCAGCCTTTGCTTCTCTCCAGCATGGCACCGTGTGAACCCCAGGCCTCTGGAGCGAGATCCCTAGGGAAGAAACTCCGACAAGGACAGCCGCGGTGGAAGTCTGGACGGGTTTACGTAGCTTGTGTGGGTCGACACTGTGGTTTTGAAGGTATCTGTCACAGCAAACTTGGACGATTTTAACAGCTCACTTATTTCCTTGTTGTCTGCAGGAAGGCTCCCAGGACCACACGATCTGACATGCCGAGCAGCCTCGGCAGGGCCACGCACCCAGTGGTGTTGCTCTACGCTGGTCCCTGGCTAACTGGCCCCACACGTCATTCAGTGCCTGGTCTCACCAACTGCGGTGGTGGGAGGGGAGCAACAGAAGCCTGTGCTTCCAGATTGAAGCTGTCTCTGGTTCTGAGGTTCCCTGGCCAGGCCCTGCACACAGGGAGGCCAGCAGGTGGGGCCTCAGCCTGTTCCTTGTGCAGTGTTCACTGGGCCCCTGTGGCACACAGGTACACTGGAGGGGTTCAGAGACCTCCGGAAGGATAGAAGGCAGAAGCTCCTGTCCTGTGGGCTGAGGTAAGCTTATACAAAGTGAGGATGTTCAGTATCTCAGGCTGGAGGGGACAGGACAGGGTGGTGTATGAGACTCCGTGTGCTTTCTGCCCCTCTGCTGCACCATACTGCTCTAGCCCGTGTCCTGTGTCCTGGCCAACATGGTTCCTCTCCTGAGAATGCAAGGGAGCATTTCCACTCTCCACACCAGAGGAATTTCTACTCACATTTTGCAGTGTTAAACTGACAGTCTGTGAAGTTTTGAACTACAAATACATCAAATTAATCCATTTTTCAATGTGAAAACATGATGTTGTGTTCGATCTGCTCCATCACAGAATGTCCTAAGAAGGAGACGGGTGGTGGTCACCCAGGTCCAAGCCCAAATGACCCCTCAGCCTCCTCCTGGCTAAGGATAGTGTACCGGTTAGCTCATTTCTCTGCACACTGGTGTCCTCATCTGAAGCATGCATAGCTGCAACAAGGAACAAATGCCTCAGGAAGAAATGAGGTGTTTTTTGAAATTATTTACACCACTTAAAATATGAATTTCTCAACAGCTAATTAAAACAGGGCAGGGGATTTTTCTTCTATTAATTCTAACCTTAGATTGACTTCCCTTTATATGTTGATACAGAGCCAATTACTCAATGTATTTGTTTTTAAAATTATTTTACTGCCCAGAGTTGTAGTTTTAGAAATTTAGAAAAATGTGGACAAATCCTAGCAACTCGGAAGTTCAGTGGTATTGCAAATGAAAAGTCTGTCCCCCACTGTGCTCTGTTGGCCTGAAACTGCTCAACCCTCACCAGATTACGCGTCCACTCCTGTGCCTATGCTGGGCTTTGGCACGACTATGACGTGTGCCTGCAGACTCTGCATGGTGGCTGCATCGGAAGATTGTCATCAGTCAGGTCCTTGCACTTCCTTTCAGTGGCCCTTGAAGGCAGCCAAGCTGGATGCTGCCTTTCTTCCAGCCATCTGAGGGTGGTTCACCTCAGGACCCCGGCCAGCAGACAGGGGCTCCTGTTCCTCCATCTTGCTCCACCTCACAGTGTCTGCAGCCCTCAGCACACCTCCCTGATTACTGACTCATGCCCTCCTCGTCAGACACCTCCTCCAACATGCCCATAGGGAGTCCTTTACGTGTATAGCACGACGGACATGCCAATGGCGAGCCTAGCTCCCAAGGACATTCTGCTCTGGATGTAGGTGCTATGGCGTCAGCCCTTCCCTTGATGGAATCTTCCATTCATGGACCCCCCAGGCTTCTCTCTCCCCCCGGCTCTCACTGGTCCTGGAGTTCCTGCATGCCCCTGGCTGCCCCTGCCTGTCTGCATGCCTGTAGAAGATACTTGTCCCCTCCCATTGCTCTCGTGCCCACGTACATCCTTCTGAGGAGCAGGAGCATGCTGGCACTGTCTTTTCTGCACCCCTTGCCCTGTGTTGCTTCTGCCCTGGCTGGCGCACTCCTGGGAGGAGAACTGCAATCTCACAGGGTCGGGCTGGCCGAGCTTGCACAGCCTCAGCCACATGCTCTTGTCCGTATTCTAGGCTGGGCACAGAGTTCCGACCCAGGGAACCCAGGCTGGAGCCACCCAGAGCACAGCATTTGGTCAGAGGGTGCAGAAACCTTGAGGCCTTTAGGCATGAGTGCTAACGTCCTTGACATTTGCCTTCGGATGAGTGAGAAACGTTATTTGGAGGAATGGAGGTGCCCTGGGGAGCTCAATGGGAGCCTGGAAAGATGCTCCCGAGCGGCTGGGTGGCACCTGCACTGGAGTCTGGACCGCAGCCGGGCTCCCAAGAGCTGTGGTCATCCAACACTCCAGCCCTTACCATTACTTCCCCAACGAGAACACAAGGCTGTGTTCCTGGGAGGAGCTTAGAGATCGCGGGAGAGACCTGGTCCCCTCCCAGGGACGCCTATGACTCTTTCAGGTGGAACTTGTGCCCTGGGCTCAAGGAAGATCAGACAGGCTGAATAGTTTCCTTGACAGGAGAGGATTCGGCTTACAGGGAAGCCTGCTCTTCCTTTTGCTCTGATTCTGCACCCTTCCTACCTTCTCAGGGCTACCTGAGTGATAGCACCTGGTGTGTGCCTTTGTGATGTCTTCAAGTCTTAAACACGCTATGCAGAAAGAAGCCGCCATTCCTCCTGTGTCATCTATCAGTTGTGAGCATGTTGGGACCTGTCTTGATTTATGATCTACAGGATGGAAGACACCCTGAGTTTCTCGTACGTTGCCTATTACATGAGGTTCACGTTGTGGTAACACAATGACATGCTATAGGGAGCAATTGGGTCTCAGTGGTTAAGTTCCTGCTTCTTTCTTGATGTGTTGGTTAGCTGGGGATGTCGTAACAAAATACCACATACAGGTTGACTAAAAAAAAAAGTTCTGGAGGCTGGAAGTGCAAGGCCAGCATCCCACCTGTGGGGTTTCTGTGAGGGTTCACTTCTTGGCTTGTGGAGAGCACCTTCTCCTCACCTGGCCTGTCCTCACTGCACACTTGTGGAGAGAAGGACTCTGTGTCTCCTCTTTCAAGATCACATATGCCGTTGGATCAGGACCCTACCACTGTGACCTCATTCAACCAAACTGCAACCTTATTCCAAGTGCATCCACAATGGGGTAGGGTCAAGGTTCTGTCCAAACACGAGTGCTGAGTCTAAATGAGACCAGACTCCGCAGCACGTGGTGATGTCTTTGGCTGAGTGAAGCTCAGTGCTTTGTGGATTACACCAATCGCCAGCAGGAATGTTGAGGACCCTCACCCAGGGGAAGACAAGAGGTGGTGTTTGGAATCAGGAAAGAGAAGGGCAGGGTGACCTTGAAGAAGCAGCCAGAAGCCAAGAGCTGGGTTGGTTCTGCCCATGTAGCCCAGGAGGAGTGTCTGTCACAGACAAAGCCACTTGGGGAGAGGACCCCCCTCCTCCACCCCACAGGGCTCTGAATGGCTTCTCCAAGGGGGCAAGAGTGTGGTCACTCCTAATAGGCTCAGGGTCGACTGTGGAGGAGGCTCAGGAGACAATCACCTTCCCCACAAAGTGAGCCCAGTCTCAGGACTCAGCTTTCTGGTTGAAGACATCCCACCTTGGGAATCAGAACATGCTGGTTAAGTGTGCCACCAAACATCTGTGTTGGCCACACCAGGAACAAATGTTTCTTCTCAATGTCCTGCCACTGAGGTACAGGTCACTGGACAGGAGCTTCGTGACCAGAAGACTCACATGGACTCACACGTGAAAATAGTGACCCCTCCACAGACTCAGTTTGAAATAGGTTTTCTCATGGCAGGCACATCAGTAAGAATGTTCTTTTCTTTTTGCTAAGGACCTTAAAAATATGGTCATGAATACTTTGGGGTTTTGATAAAAATACTACATAGAAATGATACAGGAAAAATATTTTTAACTTCTACCATGTAACTTTTGAGAAGGTAGCAGGAGACATATCAGTGAGTAGAATCTATGTTAATTCGCTAATATTTTGAAGTAACTGTGAGTAAGAATTGCTAGATACCCACGTGCTTTTTCAGATGTGCCCGTTCTGGGCCTTTGTTGGTACACCCTTCCCTGCCTCCTGCCTCCTTTCCTGCCCTGTGCTGATGTCTACCCAGAGAGCAAGGTGGCCTAGTGAGTGTAAGGTGGTGAACTGGTCTCCTCTGCCTCCAGCACCTGCCCTCTAGTCAGAGACAAAGGGAATTTGAACTCGAGCCGAGGGAAGATGAATGGGTAGTGTTGGTATATGATTCATAATAGAGCAGAACCCCATGGAAGCATGGGCGACAGAGGAAAAGGGTGACCTTAGAAGCGGTAGCTTCTGCGAGTCCTGTGCAGGGTGACCTTTTGTCTGTGCACACAGCAGAAAGGATGCTGCGGCCACCAGCCTCCTGCTGAGTGGGGTTCCTGGCCTAGAACCCCTGGCAGGAGCTCAGCATGGATACATGTTCACCCGTCCACTGGGAGGACACAGTACCTCCTACAGGGACATTCTCTGTCCATTTCCTGTGCAATTCTGTACTCTGGTGCATGTCCCAGGGTCATCGCTTTGGTGGATCAGCCCTTGAACTTGAGAGGCAGACATGAGAAAGGGAGTGCTGGTGGACAGACATCCACCCCACGCCTCCCTGCAGGCTGGACTGCAGGTTTGTGTGGCACCACGGTGACTTGTGTCAGCTGGTCCAACTGGTGACAGAGGCTTTGTGGGCTGCTGAGGCCGTGTTGGAGCCAGGCTGTGCTGGCTCCGCTATCACCTGGGCCATCCCGTCTCCACTGGGGGTCCCGGGCAAGTACATAACCCACAGAAGCCCCTGGTAAACACTTGAGCCCGGGGCAATTTCTGCACAAGTGCTTCCCAGGGCAGCTACAGCTGCAGCGGCCCTCACACTCCCTCAAAGGCCTCTGGGAGAGAGCCAGGCTGCTCGCACGTGACAGGGGCTAGCGCCTTTCCACCTCAGTGGTTGCCATCGTTCGTGCTGCAGGAAGGAAGCCGCTGCACAGTCCCAGCGCCTGTCACTGTTCCTACCACGCATGATGACCGACACCTTTTAATCAGCTTCTTTAAAATAGACAAGTACCAGGAACCGCGGTGCCATCTCAGGAAGTGTACATTTCCAATGCTCTTTTCTTTTAATTCCACCTGGGTTGCTCCACTGTTATGTATCATCTGTCGATCTGCATATAATTGCCTTGGTGGTGCATTCTATTCTTGGAATATTCTTTGAACTAAACAACCCGAACTCCACTCATTCTGATTTTTCTGTCATTTCCTGGGCATGGGTGATTTTGACTGAAATTTATGTATTGCAAAAAAAAACAAAGTCTGGAAATGGCTGGGATACTACTCGGGAACGCATAAAATTCAAGCTAATAGCAATTCCATTTCAAAACAAGGAATTGATAAGTTTAGAATGCCTTTGAGTGATTTCAGTTCTGGGCCTGGCAATTAACTTCCATATGCTACTGTGTTTTATAATTATAATGTATTATGTGATACTGTATTTTTTTCATTAACTCACCTCCTAATAGTAATATAGATTTATATCTTGCTTAGTAGTGTGTAAAGTACATGAAAGTAATAAAACTGCATTTAAATACATATTTCATAATTCAAGATTATCACCCCATTATTCCTGATTAGCAAGAGTACAATCCGTGCAGGAAGATGAATGCGTGCGACCCCTGGTCTGGTTTCCAAGGACCCAACCAATAAACACTGGAAGGTGAAGATAACAGCATTGCTTTTTGTTAATGGAAAATAACAAAACTATGTGAACGACCCACTAATTTCTCAATTACACTTGAAAAAGTAGAGCCCTTATCCCAAGGGGCTGCAGAAAGTTCTGCTCATTTCTTCCTTCATCCTGAGCAGAAGGTGCAGCACCCGGTGGCCGGGCCAGCAGGCTGTGGAGAGCCCGGGCAGGAGGCGTGGGCTTCACATTTCTGTTGCTTGACTTCACCCACCCGCTGTGCACTTTCCCCTCTCTGGGCTTCCCACAGAAGAAGCAGGCATTGGGGTGGGCGCAGCCTGTGCGCTGAGAACCCATGGAAGCGCCAGAGCACAAGGCAGGTTTGATGTTTTGGCTCTCCAAGAAAAGTTCCTCCCCTTCTGACTGGGCGCTGAGTGGGTGGGAGGTAACGAGGTCCACTGTGAGTGTGGCCTGCACATGGATGGCACCATGGAATTACCACAAAGCCTTAGTGCAGCACATCCAATAAAGCAGCCCTGCAACTCAGAGTGAGACTGATTAAACCCATCGCAAGTCCATAATTCCAAAGCTATCATTTATACTCAAATTAGCTCCCAGTCTAAATAAATCCACCCTATTACTGACCCTCGAAGTGCTGTGAGGGCCTCTCTCAGTCATTGATAGGACTTACCCACACGTGCGTGCCAAACAGAACTTCTTAGAGTTCAGAATCATATGAACACACAGAAACTCAGCTTTCAAGGCACATGACATAAATCAAATTTTAAAAGGGGTAGCTAATTGAATAGCTAGTGATAAATATTCCAAACTTAAAACATTTTTTCCCCATTTCACTTCTTTATCACTAATCAAAGCCATATTTTGGAAAGCCTATTTCATGTTCTGGAAGTTCTGCAGCTGCCTAAGGAGGTCTTCTTCCCCGCAATGAGGAGGTGACCCTGGGTGACATCACCCTCGCTGTCACCAGCCAAATGCCAAACAGAGCATGCAGAGTCCTGTGTGTCCCTGCACCTAAGCTGACTGCAAGGGCCCGTGACTGCAGACACCTGGAGGAGGAAAACAACTCACCTGCAGGCTCCTTTCATTAAAATGCCCAGTGTTTATCTATTTTGGGGTCTGGTTTAGTGGAGTTACCTTTCCTTTCCTGATTTCTTAAGCTGGCATGCAAAGCACAGCCTCTGTCCTTCCTGAGATGCAGGGAAACCACGCAGACGTCAGTGGCACAGCAACTGGGCGTCCCTGTGGCAGGTGGACAGGAGGCTGCTCGGTGCCCCTCCTGGTTCCATTTTGTCTTCGTTGCTTTGAAACACCTACACTTCTTGCTCCCTTACTTTCTCCACCCGCTCGTCGCTCGTACACTCCTTGTTCCTTTCCACCAGGTTTCTGGAGCTAGGTACTGGGGTGCGTCTGACCTCTGCTCAGTGGGAGCCTGGCGGTCCCATCCGCTGGTTCCAAGTGTAGAAGACCTCTGTGTAACAGTGGTGGGCCAGCAGTCCTGAGGACTTAGCTCACACAGGACCCTCTCCAGTGCATGTGCCAGAGAAGCAAAATCATGTCCCCGCAGAAACTCAAGTGTGCATTGTTCAAACACTCGAGTTTCATTATCACAGCAGCCAAAACAGAGACCCCCCCAAATGTCCACTGATGAGGAACGGGTGAGCACTGTGAATGGGGAGGAGAAAGGAGGTCCCCAGCCACGCTGCAAGACAGACGGACTTCCACACAGTAGGTACATCCAGGAAGCCTGTCAGGAAGCACTCATCTCACCTGATCCCATTATGTGCTGCATCGGAATAGCACAGGTATAAGATACCACCTGGGTTAGTGGTTGCCAAGGATTGGGGCTGAGGGAAATGGAGGCAGGGTGAGCTCACTCAAGGGTCCATGTTTTTCCAGGTGATAAAAATGTTCTAAAATTAATCACAGAACTCTGTGAGTAGATTAAAGACACTGTGTCAGGCCCTTTATAAAGGGAGCATGTGGCTGTGGATTATATTTGAATAAAGCTGTTACAAAATCTCATGGTCAAAACTCGGAGCAGAACCCCAGGTTGGAGCGTGAGCAGTGGCATTCTGTCCTGGCACCTAGCAGGGTACCCACTGCACTTTGGACTTCATTTTCTGGCTCCTGTGTAATTTTGTCTCGCAGGTTAATTACTTTATGGGAAGCACAGTCCCCAGGGCTTGGAGCACACGTTTCAGCCCCACATATGGGAAACCTTGACAACAAGGCATGCCAACTTGTGAAGGTCACATCAAGGGTGAGTGTATTTGGGCGGGGGAGGAGGAAGCTTCTCAGGGGCGAGGATGAGCAGCAAACGGCAGCTTGAGGAGGGGAGGGCAGGGTGGGGGATGGCCCTGGACACCCCAACCTTCATTACAAACGTGGTCACCTGCTTCTTCCGATACCTGGAGATACTCACTTTCAGGGCAGAATCCAGTCCTCCAAACCAGGAGACAGCACCTGCTGCCTGCCTGCCACCCATGGGTTCCCAGAGCCCAAATTAGATGCAGAGGCAGTTAGCGAATATTTGGAGACTGAGTGAAGGTATCTGAAATCATACTGCCTCTCAGACAACATCCAAGTGTGATTTTCAGTGATCCACAAATAGCCAGCAGTATGTGCTGCTGCTTCCAGAGTGTCACATTCAAGAGGAAAAGCCAAGTCCCAGGCAAGGGGTCGATGCTCCGGTCCTGGGAGGTGCTGCAACAGAGTGGCCTGGTGTGTGGCCTTAGGAAGACTCTGGCTCTAGCTAAAGGGAATGGCAAACCCGAGGAGCTTATTCCAACAAAAGGTCAGACGCAAGAGAACAGGACAGAAGCACAGGACAGGCAAGCGGAAGACTGACCAGGGTCTCAGGCAGTCAGTAGCCTGGGCACATCACCCTTAGGTCACACTTTTAGAAAGAAGGAGAAATGAAGTCGCCGATGGACTTACTGCAAACAGAAATGAGCAGTGTCAGGATGGAAGCATGGCTTGGCATTTGGCATTTCTCATTGAATAGCCCGGGCAAGGGCGCCGGCCACTTGCAGCTGGAACGGGGGAGGGGGCTTTGCTGTTACTCATCTCATTTCTAAGATAGCAGTGTGTACAGAGGCCACCTTAATTGACAAGAGCAGCAGGCAGGGAGATAGACCCCCTGTGATGCTTCTCTAAGACAAGCCAATTTAAATTAACAGCTTCTTCATAAACACAGGGAGGGAAACAAAGACAGACAAGCAGATGAAGGTGAGGAGGAGGAGGAGGAGGGCCGAGGGGGTGGGATACAGGTAATCAGCACAAGAACAGGTGTCCCCGCCTCCTGGATTCCAAGAGCAGGGCTGGCCTGAGCGGCTCCTCCTCTCCCTTCCTTTTGGCAGTTTCTTTGCCAGCTATAGATTGAAGAAAATAGGAATGAGCATCTTTCGACCACAAACAGATGTGCTTGATAAAGAAAATGTCAGCAAAAATACTAAGCCAATGTGTCACAGCAGCTTTCTGACAGATAGAGGGAAAAGGTAAGGAATGTTCTATCATGTCCGACAAGGTGTTCTTTTTGAGATTTAAAGATCAGTGTGCAACTTTAAACATGTTTGTCACTTGGGCTCTGACTGCAGCTATCTGGGGCTTCACAAGAACTTTATCAGCTAGGCATAGGGGGAAAGAAAGAAGCCCGCTCCCATTTATCTCAGCTCGGTTCCCTTCAAAGCCAACAAATAAATTACAGTGTACATTTGATACAAATTGATTTCTTAACTCAAATAACAATGTTGTCCTCCCGGTCGGGCCATGTGTCACTCACTCGCGAGGCTGAGTGAAAGGCTCAATCCGTCTGGGTGACAGAAATAGGCCTGACGCTTCTCACGGAGGAATGCTAATCACCCGGGCTGGCCCGGCCTTTGTGGGCCGGCCGCGATAAGGGGAATCAGGCTGCCCTGTCACTCGGCGCCAGGCCCCATCAGTGTTTGTTCCACACGCTCTATGGGCCCTGGAGTTGCCGTCCTATTTCATGTGGGAAAATAAGATCCGGCCACTGTGGCTAAGATGCCCATGGCTGGGACGCCACGCGGGAGCCAAAGCGAAAGGAGACCATTGAATATCTTCAGCTGATCTTATCGGCGCAGGAGAAATGAGATATTGGCAGGGGCTGTTGAGTTTCTCACAGCTGAGCAGGTTAATAAGGTTGGGAGGTAGGCCCCGAGCTAATTGGATTTGCCCTGGCTTGATAAACACTGGCAGCGCTGCTGGAAAGGCGCACAGCGGGGCTGGCTCTTTGTCTGACTCCAAGTCTGAGGAGGAAAAGGATGCTGCTCCTCTGAGCCCAGCTCGGGCCTTCCTGAAAGCCCCCAGGGGCGGGCCACCTCCCTCTGGCAGAAGTTGCCGGGCGTTCTAATTTGACTCAGGTCGATGCGGAGCTAGCAGAGCTCGGGCAGTGGATGCACGTTCCAGCTCTAGGTGGGGATAGAGCTGGGGCCTGGGACTTGGGGCCGACTGAATCCATGCGCATCCATCCAAGTTATGCAATGTAAAGTAATATAAAATAAAAGTTTTATTTATATATATGCTATATAAACACACAAAGTTATATTACTTTACATTGCAAACTTCTTTCAGAAAATTGCTTTATAATCTTGCATCCCTGATCTAGCAGTGCAGCCCACTCCAAGTCTTAGACTCTGGAGCTGTACCCTCCCTGGGAGAAGAGCGCATTATCAAATGTACAAGTGACCTAGGTATAATTTTCCCAGTATCTTTTGCTAAGTACCTTAAGATGTTCTGCATTATAAATATTTAAGCTTTAGTCAATTAATGAAAAAATAAAGTCATAAAAGATTTTCCTAAGTGGCACATCAGATATTATTTTTGCTTATATTTAAAATCTTGTTCAGTCTCTATTTTTTCTGCTCAGCAATGCTTATAGAGACATAGCTGCAGCCAGGGCACTGGGCTGGACACTTAGAGGAGAAGAGAACATTTGTTGCAGACGTGCTGTCAAGGGACGCACGCTTTCTGGAAGATCCGGGCAGGGTGCGGCACACTACTCAGTTCTGGTGCAGGATTCTGTCCCTGGAGGGTTGCTAGGAGGAGTCCATCAGTGCTTAAAATATCTGTCCTGCTTCTCATGAAGTTGCCCTGGGTGAGGAGGCTCCCGCCCGAGGCTGCAGGGGCCCCATACTCTCCCTTCCCTGTTTTCTGTGCCCTGGGTAGCCTGGGGTGGGGAGGGGCACTGGCCTTCAGGAGCCCTGTGTAAGAGCAGGGTGCCCATCCCAGGCACACCTAGCTATGCCCAGAATGAATTCTGAGAGGGAAGGGATTGTGAGTTCATGAGCTGAGCAGTCACTGTGACTTCTGGGCTTGGACAAGAAACCACTCAGCGGGGCTCTCTGGGCAGAGACAAGAGAAACAGATGACTAGGGACTAAGTCTCCAACACACAGAAGTATGGAAGGACACTAGGGGTGATAGCAGCCCCTCAGAAGGTCATCAGACAGTGCATTCCAAAGCCTGAGTCAGTTAACCAAAGGCATGTGTGCACAGCCTTTTGAGATACTAACTCCACCAACTGATTTGTAAAACATATCCATCAGCCGTAAAGAATATCATGTGACATGAAGCCAGCTGAACACGGAACTCACAACCTGCATGCTGTCACGGGTGTGCAGAGTGCGGCTGAGCCCACTGAGACAGATGGAAGTAAGTGGGTGGACTGATGGCCAGAGGCACCCAGCTGTAGGGGAGGCGCGAGCTGCCTGCGTGTTATTGGCATCTGTTGTCCAGCACGGAGAATGGCGCTCATAACCCAGGGCTCATAACCGAGGGCTGTGCATCGCAGCATCACTGTGAGTAGACCTGGAATCTTCTCGCCACAAGAAATGCCTAACATTGCAGGCCACATGTACGTCCATTAGCTTGATTTCTCCTATGTCCGTTAGCTTGATTTAATCGTTCCACCTTGTATTAATGAAATTGACCAAATTATGCAGTATGGTATGCATGTATGAATATATCACAACCAGTTCCACTTTTATGTATAACAGCGATGCACCAACTGAAAAATAAATTAATAGAAGGAAGACCAGTAGAGCAGAAGGGGATCACGGGGGAGGAACGAGGAGGGGGGGAGTAATACTAGGGATTGAAGGGGAGCAAAGTATGTTATATGCATTTATGGATATTAAAACAATCTCCAAAATTATGCACAGCTATAACTGTACTCATAATATAGTATATTACATATTTCAATATATAATATAAATTATTTTTATCCATAGAAATAAAAATCAGGACATCACTTTATCCTTTATAAAACATACACTGTATGTATAGAAAGCACTGATCAATGGCTTTCTCCATGCCTCTGGCTGCCTCAGCGAACATCAGAGCAGCTGAGGCTCATATGCCTCCACAGAGCAGGAGACGACTTCACCACAAACATAAAAAGTCAACAGGACAGTGACGGGGATGCATGCCGCGTGTTAAAATGATCAGAACAAGGTGATGGAACTGGAAGTGTGGGAGGAGTGTTGCTGTCTCCATGCTGTCACTGCTGACCAGAGGACCAGGGATGCTTTCAGGGGCCTCCAGAGGAGATGAAGCCTTCGACTACTCCTGCTTTGGAACTAGATGCTCTGAGCTGAGGACACAGAGGCATAGAGGCTCTGAGGCGGAACTTAAGAGCTCACAGAAGACTGAGGCTGACCTGGTGAGTGAGGTAAAGCAGCAGGGAAAGGCCCTGGGCATGACGGTGGGCTGGGCTGAGGCCTGGGGGAGTGTGACTTCTGCTCCAAGTGACCTGGGAGTGAGTTGTTGGCAGTCTCTAAGCAGAAACCTGATGCCTCTTGCATTTGCAAAGCCTTGCTCAATTGACTGGTTGAAAACAGAGTAAAGGGGCTGAGGGTGCAGACAGGGAGGCCCCTGGAGGTTTGGCAACAACCCAAGAGAGGCTGCACATCTTCAGGCAAGATGGCGGCACCAGCTGTGTGAAGTGACAGGTGAGGTAGGGGAGGTAAAGCCACAGTTTCCTGCTGGGTTGAGTGTGGGGTGGAGAAGTAGGAGTGTTGTGGAGCCTTCCGGCCTGAGATATTGGTGGACTGGAATTGCTCTTGGCTGTGGAGGGGTTTGCAGAAAAAGCTGGTTTAGATGGTGCCAAAGCGGGAGTGTTCACACATCATCCAGGAAGTCCACTGAGGGGAGACAGGGGACAAGCTGTGGCTGAATGTCACCGCTGGGAATGTTGCCTCTGAATAGAACTGGAAGTCACAATACTGGGACTGAGTTGAGGCAGAGAAGAGAGGGCCCAAGGCAGAGTCCAACACAGAGAGTCCCTGCTGGGGGAGGAAGAGTCCCCTCAGGAAAGGCTGAGCTGGAGGACTCTGAGGGAGTGATGGCAGTGATGCCCTGTCCACTGCTTCTCACTGGCCACCTGGAAGGACAATGCAGAACTGCCGGATGGACCTAGGGTCTTGCAGCCTCTGGGGACCTCGCCTTTCCAGGAGCAGAGACCACACCGCCCATGAGTTTTGCTGCAGAGGAAAGCAAAGAATCAAACTTCAGGGCAAATGGGCCAAGGAAGGGGGTTTTATTCAAGTCTCTGCTCTTTTGTGGAGAACATGATAGCTAGTGCCCAAGGAGCAAGTCGGCCCAGCGGGAAGTGAGGAACCGTGTGGTCGCTGCGATCTCCCCACTCTTCTCTCCTGCCCGATGCATGACTAGTCCATGTGAGCCAATGGTGGCCATTGCAGGGGAAGGGTGGGCTCAGGGCCCAAAGACTCATCCCTGTGGCCCTTTGCCTCTAACATAAGGATGGGTGGGGGGTGGAGGTCCCCAAAGCAGAGCTGAGGCAGGTATTGGTGTTCAAGTCTGTGGCCCTGGTGACTCCTCTGCTCTCTGACCAGGAAGCGGGTGTGGGTCACCTACAAGTTGCAGACAGCAGGGGAGAGGTAGGCCCTTCAAAGTTGTGAATGGTCCCTGTAAGACTGAATGGCATTTTAAATTTATGAGCAGTTGAATTTTCGGATGTAGGAAACTGAATTCCATTCCGCTTGAATGTATTTTTTTCTATGGGAAAGCACATTGCTCACAGTTAACATTTGTCTCTTAAATCTGTAGTTTTCAAATATTTTGATTGGGTTATTCTTTATTTGTAAAAGGCAAAATCCCTCCTACCACAGCTGAGCTGCCGCGGTTGCAGATGTGCGGGGGCAAGGATGGCAGCGAGCACAGATTCTCCAGTCCTGCTCCCCTTGCTGAGCCCGGATCCCTGGGGCAGAGGATGTCCACTCCGGCCCTCCTTGGTGCTGAGCGGCACCCACACTGGTCAGCCCTGTGGAGTTCTGGGCCTCCTGTGCCCTGACTTCCGCAATGCGTGCTGGAGCCCGGCCGGCCCTTGGTTTCCAGGACAGCTCCTAGTCCAGGGCACCCTGAGCTCCGCCTCCCACCCTCGGGGTGTCTCCAGAACTTACGTGTGGCATGTCCACAGACCACACCTGAGATGGCCAGGAACATGGCATCTCCAGTGGGAGGCGAGGACCCACAGGGAGACTGGGCTCTGGATGAGCCTCCAGCAGAGGTTGGGCTTCATGGCCCCCCGCAGGGCAGGCGGAGAAGAGAGGCAACAGGGCCAGGCTTGGGTTGCCAGGGCAGAGGTGTGAGGGGAGGTGTGTGGGCCGTGCCAGGCTCTGAGAGGAGAGGTTCAGCCCCCTGGGATGAGCTGACAGCGGCTGGAGAAGGAGCCAGACTCGAAGCCCTCCGAGGAGTCTGGACTGCGAGGCACGGGCTGCCACTGGAGGAGGCCGTTGGCCTCTACCCCTGTTGCCCAGCGTGGGCCACACAGGAGCTCAGGCAGGCTCTGTGAGTTGGTCACCTGCTGTGGGAAAGAAGGGTCAGACAGAGCGCAGAGCCTCCCGTCCTGGACCTGGAGCAGGCCGTTGGGCCCTGCAGCCCCCACTGGTGACGCTCTGTGACCTGAGCTGCCAGAGCAATGCAAACACCCAGTCCAGGGTGGAGGAGAAGTCACAGGCTGGACCCTGGCTCAGAAGGGAGCCCCTGCTCTGCGCCTCTCTCTGGACTCTGTGGCTGCTGTGCCCCTGCGGCTCCTGGTTTATGGACATAGGCACCCCCCTCTTCATGTGTCTCCCCTCTTCTAATGAGGACTTCTTCAGCCCTGTTGGATTGGGGCCACCCTACTCCAGAAAGACCTCATCTTAGCTGATTTCACCTGCAGTGACCCTGTTTGCAAAGATGGCCTGCACACCGGGAGGGCCTGGGAGTTCGGGAATTCACAAGGCGGTTTGACAGGGCACAAGAACCTGAACAACCAACAACGGCCGGTCCCTTTTTTAAAAAGTATCCCATGGATGAAAGAGAGGTAATTACTGCCCACACAGTGTAGAAACTACTTCCTTGTCTTAATTCACTTGATCCCCTTAGGATCCCAGGGAAGGAAAGATGGACTGTATTTTCCACTGTAAAAACAGAGGCTTAGAGAGGTTAGGTGAATGAGCCAAGGTCATACAGCATAGAGTGATAGCCCAGGAATTCTAAGTTTCTCCTCTCGCTAGGCTGGGTTTCTGCTCCCAGGATGGATCCAGCACTAGTGCTGCTTTGAAGTGAGTGGGCTTTCTCACATTTGAGCTAATGAACACAAATCTTGGAGAAAATCTTTTCTAAGGGCATTTGTCTAATTACCTACCAGAGACATTCCATCCCCAAAGCAATCAGGGTACCAAATGTTCTGCTCATTCCAAGTGCTGCAAAAATGGAAAATATTAAATCAGGACTTGCTACTTGAAAAAAGAAAGAACACTGAACAAACCAGTCGTACAGAAAGTGTTCTGCAGCAGAGTGGAGCACGTTCAGTCAGGACGAATGAAGAAAGGAAAACAATTTGCACCAAACTTTGCATCCAATTAAAATGCAGGTTTATTTTTAGAGAAAGGAAAATGACCCCTCCTGTAAGTGGAGGAAATTTTATATCAGAAACCTCTGATATAAAATTGGCCCTGCCTGAACATATTTTATGTATAATTTCCTCCTCGGACCGTCTGAGAACCTGTTGTCTTTGGATGTGTGTCAACACGTCACAGATGCGCAGGGTGTGGCGTGGGAGATGGGAGAGCTTCGACACACAGACCTGGCGTGACACTCAGGGTGCAGGGGACTTCTAACTCCACGGGCTCTGCCTCCATCCACTGGGGCTTCCATGACAAAACCAGTGCCTGGGGCCTCAGCAGCAGACATTTATTCCAGACCCCGGTGCTGGCCGGCTTCGGTTCCCAGTGGGGCTCTGCCTGGTTCCTAGTAGGCCACCTTCTTACTGGCCCTTCACCGGGTGGAGGGAAGGAGCTGCCATTTCTAAGGACACATATCCCATTGGCTCAGGGCTCCATCCTTACAAGTCCCATTAACCTCAATTACTTCTTCCCCTTCCGTAGTCACTGGGGCTGGGCTTCCATGTGCCCACTGGGGGCACAAGTTCAGCCCTTTGCGGGACTGACGTGATTGTCAGAGGATGCACCTGCTCACGCACACAGACTGGGCCTTCTCTCATTAGGGCATTACCTCTGGGCAATGATTTGAGAAGCATAATTTCTACAACAGTTCACCATGGTGTCCAAATTGTGGTATACAACTGGACATGGGAACTCTGCAAAGTTCCAGCATAATTAGAGTTCTCAACTTTTGGATACAGCATTCTAAGAAAGTTATCACCCTTTCCATCGAACGACCAAGCAAACCAGCCACCCACTTGAAGGCCACCTGACACCTGTCATGCTGGCTGTGCCCCGGCCCTTGCCTAGTCCCAGCCCCCCAAGGCTGCGGCCACTACTGCCGGTCACTTGTAGCAGTTCTTCTCCATGGCTCATTTGGTTTTCTCTTTGTCTGCGATGACATCATTTCATACACCGGCACTAGGGAACCCCAATATCTAGGAATGCATTTTAACGTGCGTTCTCAGATGGAAGGAGGTGCTGACCACGTCCCATGCTGTGCTTTCAAAGCGCTCCACGGTCCATGGAGGTGGTAGTCCCCACCTCATCCCCAGTGGGCCAGGATCTCTCCTCTTGGAGCATGGCCCAGCCCACAATGCTCCCGTACACCTCTGCCCCAGGGTCTCAACTTCACACCCCGGGGGTGGCTCCTCCTTGCTGCTTCACTCATGGGGTGACCAACAGCTGGGGCAGGCGGGGACCATCTCTGGTTAGGGTGCGACTCTGGGGAAATGGTTGAAAAGCACAGGACTTGACAGAGGGTCCACCAGAGCCAGAAGGGTGTCTGCACTCTAAGGAATATCTGATGTTGGGAACAAAATCCAGCGTGAACTTCCAACTTTTCACAGTCTCCTTAAAAACACAAAAGGAGAAACAGTTCAAGAAAATTATGAAGCATTTTACTCTTTTAAAAACTGCCATCGTCAGTGGTGCTGGCGAAGAAGTCGGCTTGCATCCTGGGAAGGGGCGCATTTGACATGAGTGACATTTCTCAATGGATTCATGGTCCTAGAATCCTGGTGGTGAGCCTGGCTCAGTGGCAGATGTGCCTGTCAAGGCTCCAGGCTTTGTCCTGTGCAGACACCTTTACTTTTCCTCCTTGGGAGAGACCGGTGTACTGTAACAATCTCTGGGCTGAGCAATTGAAATCACTTGGGGGCCTGACCAGGTGATTGACGCTGCTGAATCACCTCAGGACAAGGGAAATGAGCCTTGGGCCAGGACCCATCAGGCCCTCAATGGAGCACAGTTGGCAGGGTTGAGCACAGGGGTGCTTGTTCACAGGACTGTCATCTGAGCACAGCTTGGCTCCTAAGAGTAGGGAGGCAGGCTTGGTCTGACCACCAGTGCTTTCCCTGTAAGTCAGGTGACGACAAACTCCACCCGCGACACCCTTCAGCACAGAGCGGACTCCCTCCGAGGCTCCTCGCTCCAGCTTGCCCTGACACAGGACTGACACCAGCAGAAAGGCACAGACATGAGGTCAACTCTGGGGCACATGTGCAGGCACCCCCAGTGGTGCCAGGATCAAGGCCATGCCCACAAAGTGCACCTTGTCCTGACGCTGTGCTGGCTACCTCGCCTCTGGCTAATTCCCCACTGACTGTGCTCTGGCTATAAACCACCCAGGTACCAAGCAAATGTTTCCTGAGCACCTACTGTGTGCACCTACTGCCTCGCTTCCTGCCTGCTGCCCCCACCTGCCTGTCGTCCTGCCTTCCTTCCATGCAGCTCCCCCTTGCAGGCTTGCTGGGACAGCGCCCCTTCTGATGTTTTGGGCCAGATTAACTTCACACCACTTGGGTCCTTTCGCCACATTTTCCTCTGATAACTTTTACTGCTTTCCGATCACTGACTGATGACAAAAGTGCATCCTCGTTACAAAATGGCAGGCGTGTGTGCTAAGCATCATTCTCAGAGTCTACCACCAGGTAACCGACCACCCCAAACCAACGGAGCCTCAGCAACTGACGGGTCTCCAGCTGGGGCTCCTGGGCTCCAGCAGGAGTGGGCACAGTGGCTGAGGGGTCTCTTCCGCCCAGACCTCTGCAGGCCCTGGCCAGTGAGAGGGCCTCCCATGTTCACAGCCGTCCCCATGTGACCTCCAGTAGCTGGTTCCTCTGCTCAGACGTGGCATGGAAGCCCCAGGGTCCGCTCTGTCACATACCACTGGACAAAAGAAATCACAAGCCACAGTGAAGGTTTTCTCCACTCCTCAAGGAGGGGCTGGGGACAGGTGCCCAGGGGGACCGCTGGGAAGGGCATGGTCTTGAGATGCTGAACACAAAGCCTGCTTCCCCCTCGCAGCTGAGTGAACATGCTGTCACACAGTAGGTGCTTGGAAAGTGTCAATCACTTTTTAAGCACAGGACCTGCTTTTTCCAGAGGGGCTCAGGTGACACTCAGTGACCCCGTGGGTCATGTCCTGGCCTAGTCCTGCCATGGGAGGGACATGCACAGAGCAGGGCTGGGAGCTTTCAGTTCTAACCAGCATGCTCTGGGAGTAAGTCTTCGTCCACACCTCAGCTGGATCAGGCAGATCACGGGGCCTCTGAAGGTGAGCAGGCAGCGTGCTGTCCCAAGGACCTGCTGTGGACCTATGCTGGACGTCGTGGAAGCACGCGTCCTTCCCTGGCAGGGAGGGAACAGGAATGAGGGTGCGCATGCTCTGGTTTACCCAGGGTGTGGTCATGTGCATGAGAAGAGGGCCGGTCACAGGAGAGGGCCAGAGCTGCCAGTGTCGGTCCTGAGAATGCCAACAGCTTTTCTCCACTGGCATCACCGACGTCCCCAAGTACCTTTTGACGTCCACTACCTGTGTACTTCGAACCTTGGTATTGTGCCTGCACTGCACATCCAATCTAGAATGTGGCGTCGCACTGATTTGACCTCTTCTGCCTCAGCAAGGGCACCAGGGGCTGCACTGGTGGGGTTTGGGTGAGTGGCAGGCCCTGTGCCTGGCACGGCTCCTCCCCCTGGAGCTGCTTCCCCTTCCTGGACACGCAGGCGGCCCCTGGGCTGCAGCATGTGCTCCCTCGTTCTGACGTGGCTGGCTCCTCCTCCCACCTCATGTGGCATCCCCCTGCCAGCCCTGAAGCAGAGTGGGCACCTTGAATGCAGCCTGTGAACTGGTTTGCATTGCTGCCACCAAAGCTCATCACACATCCACTGGCCTACGTGACAGATTCATCGCTTTGTCTCTGGAGGTCGCAAGTCTGACTTGTACTTTCCTGGGCTAAATCCAGATGTGGGGCCACGTGCTGTTCTGGAGGCTCCAGGGAAGAATCCACTTGTGGGTCTTTTCCAGCTGTGAGAGCCTACTGGCTCTCTTGGCTGGCGGCCGCGTGCTCATCCCCAGGGCCAGCAGCACGACGTGCCTCTGGTCCTTCCTTCCTGGTTACAGCTCTTTGAGGCCACTCCACCTGCATCTTCCCTTCCTAAGAATGCTGTGATTATCTCAGGCCCACTTGGATAGTCCAGGCTTATCATGTCATTTTAATTAATCAGCAACCTTCACTAATCAGCAGCCTTCACTCCACCTGTCCCTTTAGTGACCCTTTGCCTTGCAGCCTGTCATGTTCACAGACTGTTGGGATTTTGTTGGGGGCTCTGAGGGCAGCAACAGGGGTTTATTCTGCCAACCACGTGACTGTCTCAAGCGGTTGTTGCTTCCTAACTCGTCTGACCCCTGTCCAGGCACATGCTGCCCCGGCAGCAGCTCTGCAGTCACTGGTCACTACATTTAAATTGATAAGATGAGACAAAGCTTCCGTTCCTCCACCCCACCAGGCTCACTTCAAGTGCTCTGTGGCCACACGTGGCTGGCAGCCGCCCTGTGCAGCAGAGCCACGTGGATCATCTCTGGATGCCCAGTGCTTAGCAGGTCCCCAGGCCAAGTTCACTTCCACTCAGTACTTACTGAGTGGACAGGCGGAGGGAAGGAGGCGATCGCAGCACTGAAGCAGAGTGGTGAGTCACCTTTGTTTGCAGCAGCTTGGATTCAATGACCCAAAAGCCCATGAAGGAAGGGAGTGAGCATCCACTCGTAAAATTTCAAATTTGAAACAACCGACCTAAGCTATAAATTGAAAGAGGTAGTTAATGCTCCAACAGTAAGAGCAGCCCATCAGACGCAGCGTCTCCTTGCAGTTTTCTAACAATAGGTTAAAAGCTGGCTGTTATGGTTTGGATGTGAAGTGTCCCCCAAAAACTCACGTGTGAGACAGTGCAGGAAGGCTCAGAGGAGAAATGACTGGGTTGTGAGGGTCTTAATCCAATCAGTGATAATCCCCTGTTAGGGTTGACTGAGTGGTAACCGAAGTGGTGGGTGTGGCTGGAGGAGGTGGGCCCTGGGGCGTGGCTTGGGGTACCATTTGTGTCTGTAGAGAGGAGTCTCTCTAGGCTTACTGACGATGCCAGCTGCTTCCTCTGCCACTCTTCCACCATGATGTTCAGCCTCACCTTGAGCCTTGAGCCCTGAGGTGTGGAGCTGGCCTTCTATGAACTAGGGTCACTGAAACTGAGCCCTCAGATTGACTTTTCCTCCTCTACAATTGTTGTGGTCAGATCTTTTAGTCCCAGCGAAACACCTGACTACAACATTGACTTAATTAATTTTCTCAAAATTGGATTTTTTTCAAAATGCAGATAAGGTTTTCCCCTCTCATTTCTTTGTAACCCTGCGGTACCCATTTCCATGGGTGATGTGTACATTCCCGGTGCGTTTGCGTGGGGGTGGAGCAGGGCTGAGGCTAGACAGATCAATCCAGAGACGGAGTGTGTAATCGACGGGAGTTTCACTCTTCAGGTATGGTTCACGTTCTCCCATCAAATGGGATCGGCAAGTAGAGACCTGACATCATGCTGAGCTCAGTAGGCTGAAGTTGCGAGATGATACGCAGGTGCAGCCACAGTGGTAGTGACTGACCGTCTCACCACGATGTCCACTGTTGTCCAGCTGCTCACAAAGATGCAGGATCCCAGGTATGTGGGGTGCTGAGATGCAGGATGGTGCTCGGGTGACTGCTGGGTGCACAGCATCCAGGCGGAAGCAGGCAGGTCGGGAGCCTGGAATGGAACAGGTGCCTCTGGCGGGTACTTTCCTCTGAAGACAACGCCTGTCGCCTCTCACGCCCCTGTGCCCTGCTTTACCATCTGTGAGGTGCATTTCATCAACCACCCTCGAGGGGAAAAGGAGCACTTTAAATGGATTTCAATATAATGTAACTAGCCCTCTAACCATCTTCTTGTCCATCTTGGTGACAGCCAGGGAAGAAGCACTTGTCATCACATGCAGCCTTACCATTTTTTCAAGGAAGGTTCATTAGGGACATGGGTCAGATGTTGAAAAAATACAAACATCCATACTCACTATTCAGCACAAATATTTCAAAATATGATCTTCTGAGATAGTCTTCAGAAAGCATTGTATTGTTTGGGTGAAAAGTTTTCTTTTCCCAACATTCTTTAAAAAAATAAAATAAAAAGACCAAGCGCAAATGAGCATATTGACCCCATTTGTTCAGGCAAAACAAACGATGTGCTCTCTTCTTCCACAATGAGGGGGTTTGCAGCTGCCTTTGCAAACGTGCCGTGGCCAAGAGAAACAAAGAGGTTCCCACAAGAAACACAATTAATCATCCCTATTTGCCACATATACAATATTTTAGGCATTAAGTACACCATTAATATATACAAACACTCAATGTTGTACAGTGTTTTATTAAATTCACTTATCTTGCCCTTTCACTTTATTATTAAATTACAGAATAAAAAGCACTACTAACATATCTTGTGTCAGATAATTGCATTTCTTCTCTTTTTGTTCTCCTCTCAGAAATATAGTACACTCATAGAATATCCAAAAAAAGTCATTCATATTCAGATTCAACTAAAATTAATTGAGTACCTTCCATGTACCAGACCATGCCTCGCTCCATTAATGAGGAAATTATTTATCAAACTCCAGTTTTCTACCAAAACACAGAAAAGGGAGTCAGTGCCCCCTTGACAGCCATGCAGATAAGGGCTGAACTCGATATTCCAAATAATGACTAAGTCCAAAATCAGGACACAGTCATAAGCTTAGTCGGTCTCCCTCATGAACATAGAGGGGAGTGACAGATTTGAAAAGTAAATGGGGAAGCATTTTTACAGCATGATAACCAAAACCACAATTAAACAATGGGTCAACAACTTAAATTAACATTTCTCAAAAAATGTCTACAGATGTCCAACAGGTACATGAACAGATGCTCATTATCACTAGTCCCTGGGGACACGTAAGTCAAAATCACAGCCAGACACCACCTCACACCCATTCGGAGGGCCAGTACCACAAAAACGGAAAATGCCCATGGTCGGCAGAGCTGCGGAAGAGTCGGGGTCCTTGTGCGCCGCTGGTGGAGCTGGAGAAACACAGCTGAGGTGGACAAAGGCAAGGCCATTCTGCAGAGCCAGACACAGGGCTGCCTCCTCGGGTGGCATGCTGGGAGGCCCTGGAGCAGGAATCTGCACACCTGTGCTCACAGGCCGAGAGTTCTCCTCAGCCAAAGGGTGGGAGCAGCCAAGAGTCCAATAGCAGGTGGACACATGAACCCTCACGGTGCACACATAGGATGGAACACCCCTTGGACTTGGAGTGGAGGAAGATTCTGGCCCATGCCGCGGGAGGAACCCGAGGACTCTAGGTCACGTGAAATGAGCCAGACACAGGACGAACACCACGTGGCTCCCCTCCCAAGAGGTCCTGAGAGTGATCAGATGTATGGCGAGAAGATAGAATAGTGGGTTTCAGGGGCCTGGAAGTGGGCAGTGGGAAGTTAGCTGGGCTGGGGCTGAGGAGGGTTGGGGGGACCTGAGATGGCTTTAGAACACATAATTGCCCTCAAGGTCACTGCATTGCATATTTAAAGATGGGTAAAATGAGCAATTTTATGTCACGTGTCTCTTACCACAGAAGTATTACCTCTCTAAAAACTATTACTGCAAAGTTTAGAGGAGAATCTCCATTAGAGAGAACATAATATAAAATGATGAGCAATGTCTTTCAGATTTACAGATCGCCTCAAAACCAATGTAGGAAAATAAAACTGTGAATTATTTAGTCGTCTATGTAAATGACAGCTTAAATGGCCTGAGTAAACATCAGAGGTGCGACGTATGAAGATTTTAATGGTAGCAACCGCTAACTGGTCCCCTGGGAGGGAATTAGTGCCGTCTGTCTCCACATCAGGACGGTAACCACGTAATGGGCTGCTCTCCCCAGGGCCTCCTTCAGCATCTTCTCCTTCTGATGGGAAATGCTGCTTTATTGCAAATCCCAACTTCACTTTCCAGGTGCTTCTTTCTCCTGTCTACTGCCAAGCTCCTGACTGACATCCTCCTTCATGCAGCAAAGCATAGTGACTGAGGTGCCCGGCCATGGCCAGGACTGAGCAAGCTCGTGGGCTCTCCTGGGTGGACCCCGATGCTGGAGGATAGGACAGTGCCACCCGTTCCCTGCTGTACCTGGAAGCACAGCTTCTGCACCTGGAAGCTCTGCCACGCAGAGGAGAGAAAGGAAGGACCTCACATGGCCAGGAGAGCAGCGTGGCCACAGTGTGAATCGCATGGCACCTCGATGGAGCCAGAGATGACCTTCCCCTTGTAAGGTAGCCGGTGTGTTATCCCTGTGGTCTGCGACTCGCAGGACTGTACCTGAAATCAGACCCTGGGAGCCTCTCCCTCCAGTGAGATTTTAATAAAAATAGATGCATTTGCAACTTAGATTTAATTCCCCTTTTAAATGCTCATTCAGTGAGGTGTCACCATGAAGCTAGAGATGGAACTATTGGCAGGATGGAAGGAAATTGGCTGTCGGTATGAAAGGAAAGAGTCTGACTCCAGGCGGGGTTTTCAAAATGCCCCATAGCAGGCCAAGAAGAAGGCAGAGGTCACAGAACAAGAGTGACCGGGCGGCGGGGCAGCAGTGAGCCTCTGCAGTTCATTTCCACCCCGGACTTCAGCCAGCTCCTGGGGGATGTGAGCCATGTAGAGGGTTCATGTGTGGGGACCCTCGTATCTGCTGAGCTTAAAGGGAGGGAAGGGGGTGTAGAGGTGGAAGGGTAGTAGAATGCACTACTGGGTAGACATGGTTACCCAGGGCAAACATGACCACACACACAACCAGAATGAGAAGTCATGCTCCATTTACCTGCGATGCGTCACAGTGCACTCCACTGTCACGTGGTGTAATGAATTAGAACAGTAGAGGAGGTGAACAGACCAGTTACCAAGAAGCTATAAGGACATTCAGCAGGCTTGTGAAGAGCCTCAACACCATTTGTCATCAGGAAAACACAAATCGAGGTACAGTGAGATACAGCTACAGAGTGATGAAGAAGACATGCAAAGCAGGAGAAAAACTGACTGGACCAGGAGCCAGTCACTGTGGGCCTGCGGCTGCCTGTGGGATCCCAACAGGGATGGTGAGTTTGAAAATAACTGGGTGGCTTCCTAAAAAGTGGCACACGCTACCACTAGTTTCACGTTCTACCCCTAGGAGAACGTGAAACAAGTCAAGGTGAACGTTTGTTCCAAATGTTCCTAGCAGTGCTGTGCACAACAGCCGAAACGTGGGAGCCACCCAGACGTCCGTCAGGTGCTGAACTGACAGATCTTTGTGTACAGTGTACATTCAGTGTGATGCTACTCAGCAGCCAGAAGGGACAGTGATGCTGTAGTACTCCACACTGACACACACGGCATGGTCCACTGCAAAAGCATTCTGAAAAGTGAAGGGAAAGAAAGGCAAAAGCAAAAAAGAAACAGCTGGACATGGTGGCACAGGCCTGCAATCCCAGTGACTAGGGAGGCAGAGACAGGAGGATCACAAATTCAAGATTAGCCTGGGAAATTTAGTGAGAATCTCAGCAACTTAGCAAGATCCTGTCTCATAATAATAATTTAGAAAATGACTTGGGTAGAAAATCCATTAAAAAGAAAAAAAGGGTGGGAGGGGTGGGGGGGAAGGGAAAAAATAATAGAATGAATCAAACAACATTACCATATGTAAATTTATGATTATACAAATGGTATGCCTTTAACCCATGTACAAACAGACAAACAACATGTATCCCATTTGTTTACAATAAATAAAAAAAGAAAAAAAAAGAAAAGAAAAGAAAAGAAGAAACAGGCACAGAGGAACACCAAGTGTGTTATTCGGCTGATGTGGCCCTGCAGGGGTGACAGACCTCAAGGGACAGAAATTGGACCAGTGGAAGCCAGGACTTGGGTGGGAAAGGGATGTTGGCAAAGGTGGCCCTGGGGGCCTTTCAGATCTGATGGAATCATTCTGTCTCGAGTGTGGTGGTGACTCAGCTCCAAACACTTCTCAGAGCTCAGAATGGGGGTAGGAGAGTAGAGTGAAACAGACATTGTTACCTCACGTGCATACGTGACTGCATGGTTGCTGTGATCCTGCAGCAGTACTGCCAGAAAAAGGGGACACTGCACTCCATTTATGTAGATCTATCAAAACGCATGACTGCATTCCTGTATCACGCACAAATCATAACACATAAAACATTTAATAAGGAAACCAAAACTCAGAATGGTGGAAAGGTGATTTTGCTGCAAGTAAATTACACCTCTATAAATCTGATTTTAAAACAGTGAGTTAAAGGAGAAACCCTTCTAGTTGGGTTTGCTTTCACAACAGGAGCAAGAGCTTTTCCCGCCAAGCACTAAGGAACAGAGGCCGGCGTGCAGCAGGGTTGAGGGCTGCGCCCCGGGCCCAGCGCCCCGCGGATGGGCTGACGCCGTGGCAGTGAGCGCGCTCCTGGGGACTGTAGCTGCGGTGCGAGGCAGGAGGGAGGGAAGGGCAAGCGCCACGGGCACCAGCGCTCCTTGTGCTGGGCGTCCGTCCGCGGACCTGCGCGGGGCACGACGACGACGTGCGCGCTGCGCTGGGCTGAGTGGCACACGGCCGGTGCGGATCCAGGTTAGCAGGGACATTTCACTCGTTTTAGTCAGGCTGCCCTTCCCCGTTTCGGTTCCTTGCACGCTTTCCGTGCTTGCCTTCCGTTTTAAGTTGATTTACTCCTCAAAATCTGTTTTCTCAGAATGCATTTGTCATATTCAAAGTTATTTTTGCACAGAAGGGTTAACTGACTTTCAACTCAAGTTTCTTTTATGACTCTTTGATAAATGGTCCTTCTCTCTTGCTTCACTTTTGTTTTTTTAAAAGATAAGTACTAGAAGAAACTGTTGGAGATATGTTTAATTTACCAGGGAAATCTCAAAACTGCTATATATTGCCTGTTACATTTTTAAAAATTCTAAAACCTTGATAAATTTCAGTACTTACCACCTGTGTGAGATAAACCTTTCTACTGCAGTGTAAAATAGCACCCCACGTTAATTTAGTAAAGATTTTGTTTCCTCCCTGCGGAAGCCTTCTTTGTGTCCCAGGTCTCCCAGCCTACAACACATATGCGCATGCACACACACACACACACACTCCACATTCTTCCATATTATTGTCTCTTTCAGATCATCAGATTTCTAATCCTGCCTGGCTGTGGTCCAGCCTAGCTACTAGTGAAGCCCGGTCAAGGACAAGTCATACTTGATTATCCATTATCAATTAATCAAATGGAACTTATCTTGCTTACGCCATAAAATCCACATGAAGGCAAACGGAAACTCTGGTTTGCAGGATTGGTGGTGAAGCCCAGGAGCACGGGCAGCTGCACTCCATCATGCATAAAAGCAGAAATAGCATTTATGAGCCACTCGTGTGAAGCTTGAGTAGGCAGATTCATGAAATTCGCTGAGATTTGGATTAAATTTAAACCATTCTATGCAGCTCTACTTTTGATTAAGGCTGTGTGTGCAGTGAAAACCTCACATTTGAATAGAACTTGGGTCTTTAAGAATTTTGAATGTGCGCAAATCTAAATTGAGCTCTGAGCTTGATCTCGAAATGTACAGGAGGTCAATTTACATTCAGTATTAGAAGGGGACAAAGGAGATGGCGCTCCATCCTTTTGGAATGATAGCTTTGGATCAAAGTTTATTAATATCAGGATCAACACAGAGAAGACTCACTCCATCGGCACTTATTAAATTATGAGACTTAAAGTCCTTAACAGAGGACTCCAGAGAGACAGTCGAACCCAGCGTAGGAGGGAGGAAGCTGTGTGTGTGTGTGTGTGTGTGTGTGTGTGCACCCCACAGTCCCCTTGAAAAGCAGCTGTGGGCTGCGTGGCACGGTGGCCCTCCAGGGGCTCAGAAGCAGGCATGTCTCTTTTTCCAGATATTCTTCAGGGACACATTTCATCATGGGACTTAAATAAAATCTATTTTCTACCTGACTCTGCAAACCTTATCCTTTCCTTTCTATAAAATTCTACATTTCTCTCTGCCACTGTCTCTCTTTTGGTCTGATCACAGGCAGATGCACCAGGAACATCCTACACCTGGGAGCTTATTTTAGTATCTGTGAAAGATTTGCATCTCGCCATACAGGAGTTGGAGGACCAAAGGTGAGGTTGCAGGGCAGCATGGGCCACACGGGGTCTCCACATGCTGGCTCTATTATGGGGCAAAACTCTCCAAGGAGCATTGTCATTGATCCCACTTTTTATAAAGCTCAGACATGCTGGTTGTGAGGCACTGCCCAAGATTTGGATAAGGTCCTGTTTTAGAGTGATGGCTATGTGGGCCATGAGGATAGCTATGAGGTCAAAAAAGAATTTTTTTTAAACCAAAACTTGTCAAAGCACTACCATTTATAACCTCTTCTCTAATGATATCGTCACTTGCCCTCTGAAAAGTGTCTATGTTCCAAGACCACGACAGGGCAGCTCCCTGGCACGTGGTGTTCATGCCTCTCAGTTTCCAGGTAGGAGGCCTCATTTCTCATGACCTGCCTTCAGGTGAGAAGACAGTGCTTGCCCATCATCTTCAGGATTAACCTGAAGACCCAGTGAGCCACACAAATGCAGATATTCAGAGAAACAGAGACACCAGATCAACACAGAGAAGCATCAGAAGTATATCAAAAAAGGAAGGAAGGAAGGAAGGAAGGAAGGAAGGAAGGAAGGAAGGAAGGAAGGAAGGAAGGAAGGAGGGAAGGAGGGAGGGAAGGGGAGGGGAGGAAAGAAGGAAGAAGGAAGGATCACTCAAAAGACCATTATAAATCTCTGTCATTGTGAATTGGCGACTGCAGGGTAGCAAACTGGCCCTCATACTGTTAATGCTAAGTAGAGAGTTGTGTCAGGCTTATTATTCTGAACATAATACACATGTTCAAAGAATTCTATCTGCAACTGACTGTATTCACAATGCCCTGGAGGAATGAAATCTGTGAGTGGCATGTGCCCAGGTTGGATGGGAGAAGCCACTGGGCCTCACAGTCTGAAGCAAGACAAGATTATTGGGAAATTTACCAAATGGGGGAAAACATCATGAGTCAACAGTGTTTGTGACGAGACGGCAGTTTAAGAAGTAGAAAGCCATGGCCAGTGATTCCCTGGACAAGACCAGCTGACCTGCATGTGACTTTTGGCCAGGCTCCTCAGCTGATTAAGAGAGTTTGCTGATTACATGAACCTGCCCACTGCCCTCGTCTGTTCGTGCTGGTATCACAGGATACCACAGGCTGGGAAGTGTACAGAGAATAAGTGTTGATTTCCCATAGTTCCCCAGGCTGGGAACCGTTCCTCACAGTGAGAGCCGTCTGGGGGTCCTCTCAGACTCTGCAGGTCTTGACTGTCTCCTGAGGCCATGCCTCTTCCCACTGTCGCACTGGTGACCAGTTTCACATATGAGCACTGGGGGACATGTTCAGACCATAACGCCCATGCCTCGTTTTCCCCATTTGAAAGCTGAAGGCCTTGGGTTAGGAATTCCTGGCTGCGTTGGTGAGGGCTCACTTTCCTGGGGAGCCACCGTTCCCACGCCAGCCTCACCCTCACGGCAGCAGCCGTGCTCTGCCACAGGGTGTCCAGGACACCAGAAGTCCTCACTACCCTCTCTTCTTAAGCACCTCTCACAAGGGGAACGCAGAGCCCTTGGGAGGCCTGGGCACCGTACCCACTCCGGAATCCAGGAGGAGAGCTGTCTCCTGGCTGGCTCCCTTATAGCCAGTCATGAAAGGGACTTCCCAAAACGTAAAGCTACAAAACTCTTCTCACTGATCCTTTTACTCATGTTTTTGAAAATATAACTATTTTCAGAAAAATGTGTTACATGTGTTAAACTGCCATGGTTTCATCTTTAAATGGTTGCATATATATTTAACATTTTTCTCAATTTTAATTTCTAATATGAAAAATATTAATCATATGTGGATTAAACCCACATAAACAAATGGAGTGGTAGAGTCCTTCCATCATCTTTAAGCATAGTAAGGTATCCTGAGACCAAAATATATGAGAACCACTGAGCTAGTGAATGTGTATAATTTTATTATTAACCTAGCAAAAAATGACACATTCTATGAAGCAAATCAAATTAAATAAACAATATGGCATACATTATGGATGGATAACCATGGGGTTATCTGTTATTTAAATTGTGTGTTATTGAATATAACAGATGTTTATTTCTACTAAGTATGCATTTGCTATTTTAAGCTTATTTCTTCCTAATATTTCAGTTCAAAAGCACAAATATTTATTTAAGAGATATTTTGTTGGCTAATAGAAGACTAAATACCCATCCAAATTTATTTTATTCATTTTAATATATAAATATCGCTTGAAATTTAAAACTCTACTGAGAAAAAATAATAAATAACATTTGATTAAAAAGAGAGAAGGCTAATGTGAAATAAGACAAAGAACAAAAGTTTTAGAAATGCCCCTTCTTATAAAAAAAACGATAGCTATTATTTTCCCCTGGAGTTTATAAAATAATTTCATGACTATCTAAGACTAAGAAAGGAATTGGTGGCAAGAGGACAAGCCACAGGAAATTCGCCAGCCTGTTTGAGGCGTGCAGAGAGGAGCGTGGGTCTCATGATCTGCTGAGGTGTGGAGAGCAAGGCTGTGGGTCCCCCGGGGGGATGGGATGACCACCGGGGGCCCCTTCTCCTCCCCAGGGCAGCTCCAATCTCAGCAGGTGGAGACTTGGGAAGAAAGATTGTGTGTAGACCCAAGTTGCTAAGGCAACCCTGCCGGGTGGGCAGCCGTCTGGGCCTGCCTACCTAAGGGGTGGACTATAGGACCCACACAGCTTACTAAACAGGGGAGGAAGGGGAGCCACCTGGGAGTACTCTGCAGGACCAGGGTGGCCATGGCAGTGCCCTCCCAGACCAAGACGGAGTGTGCCAGCCAAGTGAGAAGGAGACCATCACCCCTGTCCCTCCTGGAGGGTGCTCCTCCAGGCTCTGCTGGAACTTTGGCCTTGACCCACCCGACCATTAACCTGTACAGCCAGTTGATCTCCAGCAGGTGGACTTGGGTGGAACTTCTCTTTACCTCAGGGGTCCCAAAGAGCCTGGTTTGCAGAGTCACCTTTACAGGGCTCAGTGGCCTTTTCTGTTCAACTGTGGAACATCACCGCTGTCACTGTCCAGCCCAATTCAGGAGCTTCCCCAGCTGACATAGGAGAAGTGTGGCTCAGGAATCATTAAGTCCGAGGTCAAGTTGTCTGAGAGGCTCTCTTCTCCAGAGCTCCTTTCTGCTTCTTCTCTGCCCTTCTCTCCTTCCCAGTCTGGTACTCTGTCCCCCCTCCCCTCTTACTCCTCCGCATCTCTTTCTCTGCCACCCTAGTCTTCCTCCTCTTTCTCTATTTCTTCCTTCTT
The DNA here is from genome assembly GCF_902686455.1 of Sciurus vulgaris. Lineage (NCBI taxonomy): Eukaryota > Metazoa > Chordata > Mammalia > Rodentia > Sciuridae > Sciurus > Sciurus vulgaris. The sequence continues at coordinate 170,067,823 of NC_136466.1, read as the reverse complement.
CTAGACTTCCTTTCCTCCTGCCCCTCATCTCCAGGTCTTTCGCTCCCAGCCCAAGAATGGCATCATTGCTTCTTCCTCTGGCATTAATTGATGCTCCCCATGTTACTCTTAGCTATAGGCTATTTGCTGGATCCCAGGACCTCAGAGGCAGCCCCATCTTCCTCTAGCTTTTCCTGCCCTACGAGCGACTCCCGTAGGAGCTCTTCTCCTACTCCATGGGCGAGCCTGTCTGTCAGTAAAACCCCTAGAAGACTCTAAAGTTTTTATATGCACACCCATGATACAGACAGCACCACAGGGCACGTGATGGTGTGGGCTTGGTGGTGGAGACAATGTAGAGGTGATGGTGTAGGTGGTGGTATAGGTGGTGGTGGTGGTAATGATGGTGGTGATGTGTGGTGGGATGGTGGTGGAGATGATGGTACTGTGCTGATGGTATTGTGGACTTGGTGGAGATGTTGTTGAGGTGATGGTGCTGTGGTGGTAGTAGTGATGGTGGTGTGGGTGCTTGTGGAGATGGTACTGTGAAGGTGTGGACTTGGTGGAGATGCTGTAGAGGTGATGGTGCTGTGGTGATGGGTGGTGGTGTGATGGTGGAGATGATGGTATTGTGGTGAGGGTGTGACCATGGTGATGATGTACATGTGCTGGAGGTGACACGTGGTGGTGTGAGGGATGTTGGTGGTGGAGCTGGTGAGAGTAGGAGTCAGGACTCTTGGCAGCCCTGGACAAATGTTCTTGACTCACTGTCTGAGCATGGTAAATCACAGGCACCAGGCCATCCGAGTGGAGAATGGGTGGTCTTGTCTGGTAAGCCCAGAGCAAACCTGTACAGCAATGGAAAACGCTGAGACAGGACTACTCTTACTGGAAAATTGTTTGTAATGAAAAACTGGCATATATCACATGCATTCTAAAGAAAAGTGGATTAAAAACACCTGACTACCAAGGCCATAATTAGTGCCCTAATCTGTCTCTCACTCCTGCCCTTTATTTGGAGGGTAAATTCTGACCCAGCTGTTGGGAGATTTGTGGGAGTTTCTTCTTCTTGATTTCGTCAGGATTCCCGCATCCCTCCCTCTCGTCCTGTGGTCCTGCCTGCCCCTCCCACCCTCTTTTCCTTTTCCCTCTGCCTCTCTTTATCACCTCTTTCCTTTCCTCCCTTCATCTCTTTCTTTTCTTCACGTCCACATTTTCTGGTTCTAAGCATCTATGGCCATAAGCACCACACACAGATTGCAAGTACCAGTACTTCTCAATTTTTGGTCTGAGGTCCCACTTATATTCTTCAAATAAACTGTGCCCATTTGGGCTGGAATTTATTGAATGTCCACAAAGGGAACATCTCAAACTGATCATGAGGGGCAGCTGGCCCTGGGCCTTGAACCTTGGGCTCCAGGGTGGGGACACTAGGTCCCTCATTCTGTCTTACCCCCCACCCTGCTGCCTACTCAAAGGCTCCTCTTCCCTTGTTTCTCTTCCCCTGTGTCCTGAGGATGCCCCTTCTGCTCACTGTTCTTGCTTCCTCCATTCTTGTGGCTTACACGTGGCTTTAGTTCCTGTCCCTCTTTAACTTGTCTGCAGAGAGCTTTCAGCTTAGCACTCTGGGGATGCATACATCTTGAAATACTAATTTCATGATTTATCCTGCTCTTGTCTTCACTCCTCTGAAGAAGTGGCTGTCGTCAATGTGACCCATAACTGCTGTGTGACTCCCGGCAACAGGGGAAACCCCTGCCCTGTTTGTCCTGGGTAACAGCTGGGAGGTATCCCAGGATTCAGGCATAGGGGCACCATATTGCCTGTTTCTTAGGGGCAGATCCCAGGCTGGGACAGCTGGTTTGGTGTGGGCAGCAGGGGCCTGACTCTGATGTCCTGCCCAGCTCACTTGCCCGGCCTAAAAGGGTCCTGGCTGAGCCACAGGATGGAGCTTTTCTCTAGGAGGCTTTAGGTAGCTAGAAGCATCTGGGATGTTCCTGCCTGGAAAGGAGAAAAGTTCCAGCCCAAGTCAGGCTTTGACTCTGCAATAGCCCAGGATCTCCTTCCTGGGAAGGGAGTGGGTAACACAGTAAGACCAGAGGGATTTGCAAAGAGAGGTCCGTTCATCTGCACAGAGAGCAGGAGCAGAGAAAGCCAAGGTCCCTACCAGCCTCCTGAGTTTCGTTAGCCAAGTCCAAGGATTCCCGTGCTATTTGTTGAATCCACTGTTCCCAAGTTCCGCCACCACAGGGCTGGGCTCTATGAAGTCCCCTCCCACTGAATGTCTCCATGGGAGTGATCCACAGGACTCCCTCTCCTTCCTGGCAGCTTGATGGGAGTGTTCACTGCATCTTCTTCCCAAGGCCAGTGCCCCTTACCCCAAGCCTCCCCTGGCGTCCCCTTCCTCCTCCTTCCCTCCCTCTACTCCTTGCTCCCCCCCTCTCCCCAACCCTCCTCCTCTCACCCCTCTTCCTTCTGTGTCAGTCTTGAGAGACCCAGTTAGAGCCCCGCATTCTAGGTACCTCACAGCCCTGGGAGATGCCTGCTCCCCCAAGCCCTGAGGACCGCCGTGACTCTGGCTCTCCAGATCCATTCTTGGGATTGAGCTGCTTCCTCTGACCTTGCCATGTCTGCATAGGGATGCCCTGCCTCCCGTTCCTCTGTGAACTCTGGCACCTGCAAGTGGAGATGTGCCCATCCGCAGCAACTGCACATGTCCTGGACTCGCTCTGCTTCCCCGTCCTAGAAACGCTGGCTCTGGGCAGTAGGGTGGGTCACAGTCTGCTTGGTCCCTGGCGCTCAGAGTCAGGAAGGTGAAGTGCACGTAGTACCCTCCAGTGGTCATCACGACCATATTGCTGAGGGTCTGCATCCAGTTGCTGAGGCCTCACCTAAAGCCTCCCACCCGTTTTGGCTCCACCTGAGGCACTGAGGGAGCCAAGGGCTCGCCTGAATGCCCTGTCAGGACAGGCATGGCTTCCTTCAGCGGCAGGAAGGAGGAAGGAGAGGACGTGTGGAGTGGAAGCAAGAGGACGGGTGTGGGAAAAGAAGATGCCCGGATGTCTCAGGCGGAAGGAGGAGTTCCATACCGGACTGGGATTGGAAGGCCGAGAGGGAGGGAGGTGCCGGAAGCAGGAATGAGGAAGGGCCTGGCTCGGGCTGAGACCCAGCTGGTGGAGGGCTGGAGCAGGCCAGAGCTGGGCAGGGGCGGGGCTTTGGGCTCCACGAGGAGAACAAGGCTGCTTTTGATCAGGACGGGTCTGGGCCTGGTGAGCAGCGGCCGGGCCCTGCGCCTCAACCTTGGAGGGGCAGAGACAACATAAGGACTGCCGGGCCGGACCTCGTGGGTGTGCGTGGAGACCACTGGCCCTGGACCCTGGCCTTGTGCACACCCTCTGTCTGTGGGTTTCTCTCCCCCAGGGTCAGCCCTGCATCTAAAGCCCACCCGCCGAGGAAGCTCTCCGACCGGGGTGGAACCACTGGAGGTCCACGCAGGGTCTGCCTTGGAGTCTGGGCACGTGGGCACAAGTGTGGGACTGCATGAGAACACTGGCATGTGCGTGAGCCGGACCCAGGCTGTGCCCAGATGGGAGAGCGAGCCACCTGGCGTGGAGCTGGGCCCCAAGCCTTGAGGTGCGCACCCTCCTCAGCTCCCACGCAGCCCGTCCTGGGAGGACACCAGCGAGTCACTACAAGTCTGCACCCTGCATATTCCTCACTGGGCTCTGAAAACACCTGCCAAGTTCAGGATATTTCTCCAGGCCTCAGGTCCTTCCTGCCCAAAGGAAGGCCACCATGATGAAAGCATACCTGCTGCAGGGGGACCACAGAGCCACCCACTTCAGTCTTCTCAAGGACCAGGGACAACCGCTTCCTGAGTCTGTGGTCACGGAACTGGCAGAGTGCATTGCAAAGGATCCAGGGCCGTGGTTGGGGGACTCCGGCCCTCTGTGCTGGCTGGTGGTGGCCGTGGGTGGAGAAGTTCCTGCCAGCGCGTGGTGGCCTCTGAGCTTGCCTGAGCCACTGCAGGGCGGTGCGTACCATGAATGCACCTCCTTGCCAGTGTGCAGAAGGGGGCTCAGCAAGGCTCCTAACCCCGCTGGCCTTTAAGAACACAGCGCCCTGTTGCTGGAAACCTCACTGTCAAACATGAGCCTGGTAGCCAACACTGTGTTTTCAGAGAGCCCCGGGTCACACATCTGGTGGAAGCAATTCCATGGCCAAGTATTAACATCTGTTGCTCACACATGAACACAGAGTGGCTGGAAATGTACTAAGATTTATGGTTCTGTTTTAAGTAGATTGAATTTGTAATATTTACTTTTCACCCCCTGCATTTAATATTCAGATTCAGACTTGGGAATGGCCTTATGAAGTAACTCATACCCTCAGTCCTGCGTATCACGTGGCCCGGCCCCGTCCCGGCACTCTCTGATCCGCAGTTCACCACCTCTTGGCAAGCATGTCCTGTGCCCACTTACCCTAGGTTGACAAGCAGTGCTTCGGGCTGCTCTCGTCCTCCAGCAAGGGCCTCAAGGTGGGTGCGGGGTCCCAGTGAGGACCACGTCAGACAGCACACTGCTGTCACAGGGAGCGCCAGACTGAGGTTTCTATAAGATGGCTTTAAGGTAAAGACAGGTAGCTGAAATCACTTAGTGCTAACTCATACAAAGATAAAATCATTCACTCTGTGCACTAGATTGTTAGGGCTGCCATGACAAATACCAGCGACCAGGCGGAGGTTCAAACAACAGGAACGTGTCTTCTCACATGTCCCCAAGACCTCACTCTGCTCGTACAACCTGGCTTCTCCCTACATTCTCATCTTCTCTTCCCTCCTGACTTGCCTTTCCCCAAATCACCTTTCTAATCCCAGAATTCACCAAAGAAACTCATTTCAACTTGATTCCATCCTCACGGACCTTGCTTCCGGGAGGAACTGGTGGTAAGACGTTGGCACAGGGATCTCGGGTTGTGCCAAGGCATCCTCAATGCCAGCCTAGGAGAGCAGCATGGAGGTCCGCCCTCCAAAGGGATCACTGAGATGCGCTCCTGCAGTCCCAACACACACAGTTTTATTCTATTAAAGCCTGTTGTGAGGCACGGGAGAGTGAAATTGCACTGTCACCTGGGCTTCAGAGCACGTCTGTACACCTTGGGCGACAGAGCTGGTGCAGACATCACACCAGAATCCAGGGCTCTAACAAAACACGCTGGTCTTTTTGTCTAGACTAACCAACGGTGGAGGGAGAACTTCACTGTAACCATACCATTAATATATGTTGTCCTTTGAGCAATTAAATTCTGAAACTTCCAGCGTGTCAGTTGTCAACCTAGCATCATTGTCTCTGATGGTACTTGATCAAAATAAGTACTAGAAGGGATCAGAGTCAAAGAGCACTACACTTGCATCAATGTGACGTTGTCCTTTTCCAACTGGCAGGGTCACCTGGTTTAGGTAGCTGATGTATCCCTGCCAGCTCCCATGCTCAGGTCCACAACCTGAATGCATCCATGCTGTGGTCCATGCAGACAGGACACATCAATGTGGACATTATCAAGGCTGGGCAGGTGGCCACTGGACTGCAGCTGAGGGAGAGGCCCCTGGAGGGGCATGTCGCTTTCCCAGCACACAGGCCGTAATTCCAGTCTCCACATTAAACTAAGAGCTGCAATGTATTCGGTGCCTCGGGTGCATTATCGGCACACCCACTGGTGACTGCCTTTTGTCCTTTTGCTCCTCAGATTTGTCTGGCTTCATCATCGGCGATCTGGACATCTGTAACTCAAGGCCAGGATGGGTGGGAGCCAGCTGTCATCTCATTTTCCATCTGTATTGCTGCCATCTCCTTCCCATTCCTAAATTCATGTAAATGGATTCTGTATTTTTTTTTCAAAAAGGATGTTGTACAAACAAAAGGAAATAAAGAAGAAAAAAATCTTTAAAATGCCCCTGCGGTGGTGGTTGGGTATTTACAGTAGGAGAGGCTGCTTCCACCGCCGTCTGAATGCATAAACTTAACTTGATCACCTTTCGGGGGATGCATGAATCACGGCTAATAATCAGCTTTGGGCACTTCTGAGGGGAGAATCGCATTTGGAAGCTACAAAGGTCCCCTAAATAGCTCATGGGAAATGACCCTGCATCCCATTAAATATAAAAATTCACCGCCGCGGACTTGATGTCAGAGGTAAACCACTTCAGTCTCAACTCACTTCAAAATGCCGAGGCACCTCCACTTAAGCAGCTGATCAATCTGGAAGGACCAGACCAGACAGCTCCGTCTCGGGAGGAGGAAAAATAATGTGTTTTTTCTTTTTTCTTTTTTTTTTTTTTTTCCTTGAAGAAACTTTTTCTTTGCACTTAAAAACACAAAAACCCTTTCTCTTCCCTCACTGCTCTTTCCCCCCATATTCATTATTTCCTGTCTTTAAAAAGGCTTTTATCTGGCTTTTATCTGTTCCATATGCCTGTGGCAAACACCACGTCCTCCTCCTTCCCATTTCACAAATCTGCACAGGTACAGGCTTTATCTGCCGGGCCCGGGCTTACTACTTTCCTACTTAAATGGCTGATGCGGAATCAAAGTCAAATGTGAAGGTCAGGAAGACGGTTTTTGGTGTCTCATGATCTGACAGAAGCAGGCTCACCTCCTGGAAGAAGCAGCAGCAGAGGCCTCTCCTGTGCACAGGCAAGCCCTCCAAAACTAGAGACTGATCCTCGTACACCTGCCATCAAAGCCAGAGGATAGGAGCCTGGATGGACCAGGTTCTCCATCCCGCTTCTCATCAGTCATTACAAACAACATGCATTATGTTTATTACACATGCTGCATGTTTTTATTGACAGTGCTGTCAATTATATAGTGGTCACATTTCTTAGAACTACTAAGCTTTTATAATCCTTTGGGTAATTTGAGTTTTCAATTAAATGAGTCCCCTAGATTTTACACAAAAGTTATCTTATTTGGAAAGCATAAAGAATCTTTGCATTTCTCATAATTATAAGCACTATTATATAGCATATTATTTCCACAGAAAACAGATTAATTCCTGATTATTTATTGCTTCATTCAATAAATTATATTGTTCAAAATTATCTAGACATGGGAATCTAATGATAATGTGGCACATTCCAAAAAGGATGCTTGACCTTAATTTCAATTGTTGATTTTGTATTTAGGAGAGTAGTCCATTGCATAATTCATGAGGGGTAGGGGTGTCTGACCCTGAGATAACATTTGCCAGTTTGGGATGAAATGCTGAACTTCTGTCACACTCTTGAGGAGTCACATGGAGAAGGTCGCCCAGGGTTCTTGGGAAGCCTCTTGCCCCTTCAGAGCTGCTGGACAGAGGGTGCTTAGGTGGCACCTCAACAGAACCATCCAGGGACATAGTCATCTGGGACACAGGGTCACCCCAGACACAGTAACACCCTGTGGGATCGGTGCTGGCAGCCGCTCTCACCCCGGGTCAGCAAGAGACAGATCTCAAACCCTCCTTGAGGCCGAAGCTTACCCCTGTTTTTCATGAAGAATTCCAGGGCGAGCTGCTGAGATTTTGCTCAGCAGGTCACACGCTGGGAGTTGAGTCTGGTGCACCTGCTAGGGACCTGCATACATCCAGAAGCCTCCCTCTCTGACTCTCCAAATCTCCGTCCAATCCTTCCCAGTGAATTATCCTGGGGATAAGTCAGCTGTGTGGGTCTCACTTGCCTCTGGGATGGGTGGGGACAACTTCCCAAGGCTGGCAACCATCAGTGCCAGCTCCCTCTGTGTCCCCAGACCAGCTACTGGGAGCAGTTTCTGTTGGATGTGGTCTCTGATGTGGGAATGGAAGAGGAGAGTCCACAGGTGATGGACGTGGGTATCTGGTTCTCCTCCCTGACCCTCCATACAGGCCTCTATGAACTCAGGAGGGAGGAGAGACCGGCCGTCCCTGCCTCCTGCCCGGGAGTCCCCAGGTCCTCTCTGTGGAGCCATCCCTTCTGACCCAGCCTTGCAGTGTTATGAGTGCTGCCTCAACTGGCCGAGAGGACAAAAGCAGCTGGCTGGGCCGCCCAGCACCTGGCCACCACAGCCCATAACTCTGGCTATGCTGCTCTCCTGGCTGTTTACTGCCGCCTTGTCTCTGCACCTGTAATGGAGCTGCAGGTATTAAAATCCGAGTTTCCTTTAAACTTGAGGAAGTCAGACACAGTGATGAAACGTCTTTTGCTTTAGACCCACCTGTTTTTGAGTGGGCACATGCTGCTGAGATGCGGAGTTCGGGGACTTGGTGGGTAGTGGCTATGGGATTTTATTAATGTGCAAAGGCAGGAATCTTGTCTGAGAGTGACTTCTGGAACAGTGGCTGTGGTCTCCTCCTCTGGAGATTAAATAGCTTATAAAACCATTACGGGGCTCTTGGGTTAACAACGGGCCATTCTCTGCTTTATTAACAGCAGAATTAATAGAGACAGGAGAACTTTCCCTTGACAAGGGGCTTTTCTGCCCCAGTGAGTCTTTAAAAGGCACAATTCGGCTTTGTAAAGCACAAACCTCCACACGGGGAGGCAGCGAGTACTCCTTGTCCTTTCTCTAAATGAAACCCAAATGCCACCTCGTCAGGCATGATGGGGACGGGTTTCCCTGGTCAGGAGCCACCGCTGACGCCCAGGGACTAAGCGCAGCACTTTCACTGCTGTGGTAAGGACTCCTCAGCCATGGCCAGTGGTGTCCTGTGGGAACACAGAGCTGTCCAGGAGCTCTGGTCACCTCCCCTTGACAGCCACACTCCCTGGTGTGGCTCCATGCTTCCGCCCTCCTCTGAGAGAAGCAGGCAGCACCAGCCCAGCACGAGAAGGCTCAGGGACAATGACCCACAACCTGACAGTGGCCAGAGCACAGATGGCCTTGGCTGCCATGGCCCCAGAGCAGTCAGCACTTAGTCAAGGGCTCAAGCTGATGCTCCTCCTCCTCCTGACGCACATCGGCTGCAGAAAGCAGATACGCGGCCCTAAACACTGCCACGGGGTGTCAGCCTCCAGTCGCCAGTCCAGCTCCTGCACCCAGCGTCCCCACCGCTCACTGAGACTTCCCTTCCCTCCATCGCGGGGCTTCTCCCTCCCTGCCTGCTTTGCACTTCTGCCAAACACAGGAGATGGCGGCCCACGCACGTTCTGTCCCAGCAAGCTGAGTAAGTAGCCCAACTCACCGACGTGTGGGTCTCCATGCTGCCCATGGCTCTCCAGGAGGCGGTCACTCAGCAGGTGGACATGCCGTGCTGCCATTGGCACCGGCTGCTAAGCCCAAGCTCTGGACACTTGACTGGTCACACCCTGTGCTGTGTGCCTCCAGAGCAGATTTCCAGAGATCAGCCTCCAGGCCAGGCTCTCTGGGATGTTGGTCAAGGTGGATCTTGATGTGACCTACCCAAAACTTTCCACCAACTTGAGACAAAGTGCCATCTGAACCAGGTGTCCCATGGCCTCCACCCCAGCACGGACAGCCAGGCCATGTTGCCCTGCCTTCATCACTGGACCCAAAGATGTGTCAGCCTTTCCCTTCCCTCACGTGACTCTGCTGTGACTCTGGGCATTATGTCTGCCCACTCACTCCCAGAGGGCAGCTTCCGCTTCCTAGAATGCACTGGCTGAGGGTCCGGCAGGAGTCTTGGGGTCTAGCTCCTGTGCCCTTTCAGAGGTCACCCTCCTCCTGTTGTACCCAGATGCCAGCTTCCCAGCCAATGTGGTCTGAGAAGCTAGGATCCTCACGCCTCTGACCTCACTGGGTCAGGAAATGTTCTTCTGACAGTAAGGCTTGAGGCCGTTCAGTCTCCCTCGGCAGACTGTGCTGTCAACCCGACGGCTTCAGGTGACACAGAATCAGCAGTCTTTCCCCATGAGCTGACCCTCACAGGTCCAGAACGAGCTGTGATGCCCGCGCTGGACTCCCTGTCCTGTTACTGCTTCCCACAGTTTTGCATTGAGCCTGCTCCCCTTTCCAACCTGTGGAGCTCCCCCAGGATGCATGGGAGGGATCCATGGGTCAGTGCCCAAAAGAGCAATGCCAGCTCAGAGTTCTGCAGACGGGCACAGGTCCCAGGTGGTCTGAAGGGAGAAACTGTCTGCTAATGAATTGAAGGAATCCATTGAACTCAATATTCAGTGTCTGGGAGAAGATGGAAACAATAGTGTGTTGTGTGACGTGGAACACTTATTAAGTCAATAAATGAGAACTCATTTGCTTGCCGTGTGCTATTTATACCAGAACGGTAGGTGTCATTAATGAAATGCTCAGGAAGAATATCCAGCAATTTGGAAAAATATTCACCACGTGGGAATAATAATGGCATTAGAAGGAAATGTCGTGTTGGCTAGCTCAGACTGCTGTGACCTCACCCCAGCCGGGGCTCATGGGAGAAGTGTGTCTTCTCAGGGTCCTGCAGGTCGGCGGTGCTTGGTCGGGCCAGCACGGCCAGGCTCTGATGAGGGCGCATCTCCTGGCTTGGGGCTGCTTTCTTCCCATCGCACTGCCTCACGTGGTAAAGAGGAAGACACGGCTTGCTCCTGCCTTTGCTTACAAGTCACAGGAGCCCACCCTGGTGAAATCATCTTCTCTAATCTCCTCCAAAGGTGTCAACTGTGAATACCTTTCTGTTGGGGGTTAGGATGTCAGTATATGAATTGTGAGGGGAGCAGAATTCAGTCCATGGTAATATCCGACACAAAACGTACGTGACCAATGAACACGGCGTGGCGTAGAGTCCTTCTCAGAGAGCGTATGGGAGTGGCCAAGCCCTGCCACTGGTTAGAGAGTGTGGCCCTGGCCAGGCCCTCTGGTCCCTGCTCTCCCTGGGCCCTGCACTTACTGTGCCTCCTCCCCCAGGCCAAGCTTTGTCACTGTGAGTTAACTCTGTGGTCACAGCGGGGCCGTCAGCACCTCCCACTTGACCTGACTCAACCATCCCACAGTGCATATGGCGCCTCCTGGCTGCTGGAGCTTTGCAGGGTGCTGAGATCCAGGGACAACCAGGGATCTGACTGGAGTGGACCCAAACAGATATCGGCTCGGCCTGGTTGGGGGGCACTTTTCTACACGAGGCTGCTAAAGTTCTGCATGTGGGCCTTGAGTGGGGACGGCCCCCGGGAGGCTAAAAGGACAGGAGGTCAAAGACACCGTGGAAGGACCCAAAGCTTTCTCACAGGTGCAGCCTGGACCCTTGCTCTTTGTCCGCTTGCTGGCCTGCACTGGGATTGTGATCTGGCCACCTTTGCTGCTTCTCCACAGGGACTGAGTGGGTTGCTATGGCAACATCAGCGGTGGCAATTTGATGGAATTGACGTTGGTGGGTTGTATTTGTCTCCTGGGACCCGCTAAACCATACTCGCCCCAATAATGTGACCCTGCTCCTGGGGCTGGAGCACCATCACCTTCCTCCTGCCCTTCCTGGTGTCCCCTGTGGGCTCCTGGGCTGCTGCTCTCTCCTGAATGCTGTGCTGCTCAAGTCACCCATCTTCTTCCTTCATGGAGTCCTCGGTAGATGAAACGGTCACCCAGACTGGTGTTTCCTGCATCCTTTTCAGGCGAGGTGGAGGACATGCCTTCTGAGCTTCTGCAGTTGTCTTATCCCCAGCCGTTTCTTCTCTTGTCCTCAGACAGTGCTCCTACCGGTACCGTTTTGCTCACGTTAACAGACAGGGTAAGCTTGCTGCACGACCACACATCTGCCATTCTGCCAGGTCAGCTGTTTTCCATTGAGAATCATCGAGTCCTTCGCCTCCTCTGTCTGACTGTCTGGAGGCACATCAAATATGCCCCTTAACCTCTGGAGTTCTCTCTGTCACACGCTGAGTTTTGACTCCTGTTGCAGTGATCAGTAAGTCAAGTCGCATTAACTCTGGCTGGTCTCCCCGGCACCTTCTTCCTAGCCCTCTTCAGGAAAGTTGCCCTGGACTAGAAAGACCTGAATTTGGGCATAATTCTGACAACACTTAGGAGCATAAACCTGGGCAGGTTACTTGACTTGTCCGCTTTATTCCATAAATAACGGTTCACATCAGCGATGACTACCTTGGTCCAGTGCTGCATGAGAAGCACTAGCTCATGGCTGGCATGAGCCCTGCCCACCTGGGACCACACCCCTTCATCTGGGCACTCAACACAGAGTGTGATCTCAGGGCGCTCAGCCCACCCACAGCCACCCTAAGCTGTGTCCCTCTTGCCACCCGCCAAGGACCTGCATGAGGTAGTCATGGCCCTGACTCCACCTTAACTCTTCAGCCTCATTGTTAAGGAAACTGTCCCCAGGACTCCCTCGCAACCCCAGCACACTCTCAATACCAGCAACTCATTCCTAACTATCAGGCTTTCTGCTAGATGTTAGTCGGGGTTCTTTTTATGAACACCATACCTGGGGAAAAGCGTAGAATATGCCCCATCCATCCCAAACCCACCACCAACTCTATAAAAGGCCCAGAAACATGGCTTCCACAGTAAGATGCAGACGCTTACAGCACTGCTTCCTGGTGTCCAGCTCATGTTGACAGACGGGCACTGTTGTGAAAGCCGCTTCTCTTACGACCACGGCCTCTCTCCTCCCACTCCTTCTCAACAGCTACATGGTGGTGTTTTTACATAAGAACGAGGAAAAGGATGAGATCTAGCCACAGAGAACACCGAGGTGGGAGCGGTCAACACAGCCACGGGGGTCGGGGGCAGAGACCGGCTGGCACTGAGCATGGCCACCTTTGCGCCAGGCCCATCTCAGAATGCCTCTGCTTCCACAGACTCAGCACGCTCCTCATAAGAGCTAACTGTGATTTGGATGGATGAACAATTGCATTTGGAAAGTAACTCAACAGTTTCCGGCACATCGTTTGTTAAAAATAATTATTAAAACGTGGGGACATCAAGATTGTCATTGGCCAGAAACGTTTTAATAAAAGCTAAGAGGCAAATCATAGGAGAAATGCTAGACAGAACACATTATAAAGAAAAGAGAAAAAAGTACTTTTATTAATTTAAAAAAACAAAAAACAAAACAAGTTATTTATTTTTCTAAATTATAAGGAAAGATGAAGAGCATCTTCTGACACATCCTCTATTTCCCAGAAGGTTGAGGCGGCTGTGCATTTGGATCCACGCTTGGACTTTATCCCCACATTCCTGTGCGTCCTTACAACACGCGTACATTCTTATGGCAATTATACACACATGCACGCATGACTCTTAACATTTTGACAGTATGTGAAAAGCACCCTTCCAGGTCTGTAGATACATTACTCTTAAAAATAAATTAAGTCCTATCAGTAACATATCACCACAATAATGCCATGGATCACAAAACCTAAAAGCCTAAGAGGTGTGCTTCACCAAGTGCTTTATGGACCTTGTCCTGGGGCGGCCGGACAGGCCCCCCTGTGTTACTGGGCTTGCTCACCTGGTCAGGGGAGGACACAGGAGAGCTGAAGAACTGGGGTCATGCTTACAACCTACCGCAGCATAGATGTTCCAGCACTAACTCAATAATTCCCCATGTAAATAGCCACTCTGGCTCTTTCCTGCATGTTACAAGAGATGATGATGATGGTTTTAATCTTCAGCAGTATACATGCTTATATATTTACCTTTATCTAGGAGTGCATTAATTTTTATTTAATGAAGTTGCAAGAGTGGAAATGTTGGATAGAATCTTTTATTAGGATCACAGGTCTTATTAACTTCTCCATTCAAAAGTGTAGATTGACCCATGCTTAGTGTCTGTTTACCTATGTGTTTGTTAGGTGAGGTGCAGTGATTGAAAAAAAGTTCTTACAGAGTGGCTTAAAATCTAATTATTACACTTCCAATGTGAGTTTGAATGTATAAGGAAATGAAAGATATTCCCATCCTTACCTGAAGAAGACCTGAACAAATGAACAATCAACGACTTCTCTAAATCTGACATACAGTTTAATTTGCAGGGTAAACTGTCACCCTGAAATCTGGACAGATGGGCACATATAGTCACTGCTGAGATCTGCCTGCCTAAAGTACAAATGATTAGAACTAAAGACGCTCAAGACAACAGTCCAAAACAACAGTCCAGCTTTTAAATGAAAATTGCAAGACATGCCAAATGCTGTACAGAAATCCAACTTGAGACAAAGCAAACTGGACTTGGAAAAAACACCAACACTGGAAATACCAAACGGGGTTTTAAATAGCTATAATTAGCATGTCATGAACTAGTAGGTCCACACAAGACAGAGGGGTAGTGTCAGCAGAAGTGAAACTCTGGGAAAAAATAAAACTGCTAGAAATAAAAATCACAGTGCATCAACTGAGTGTCTCCTATGGGCTCATTACCAGATGTAACACAGACAAGGAATGAACTGATACTCTGACATGGATAGGTGGAAACTTCCAGAGCTCAAATGTAAGGAGAACAAATAGGGCACAGAATTCTGGAACTGAGGAACAATGTTACACACACGGAATACCAGAAGAAGCAAGAGAGAATTGCACCAAGTAAATACCCGAAGGAAAAAGGCCAAGAAGTTTCTATAATTAGTGACAGGCAGAAAATCCTACATTCAGATAAGATACCTCAGAAAACACCAAGAACAATAAATGAGCACACACACAAATTTCAGTGCTGAAAATTATTATATTAGATTTGAAGAAAATTGAAGACAAAGAAAATATTGAAATTGACAGAGGAAAAGAAAAAAAATTAACCTATGGGGAAACACAAATAAGAATTACAGAAATTTACCATTACAGACCTCGCAGGCAAGAATGCAGTTGGATAAAATATCTAGTGTTGCAAACTATAAAGACCAAACCCCAAATCTGCATGCAAAGGAATTAACCTTCAAAAGCAGCAGAAATACAAACTTAATAAAATAACCAAACAGAAGAAATTGATCCCCAGTAGACCTACATTTTATGAAATGTTAAAAGAAGTTCCTCACAGAGAAGGAAGGTGACAAAGGTCAGGAACTTGAATCAACAACTAAAACAAACAAACAAACAGAAAAACTAGACCACCAGAGAAGGAACAAAGGAAGGTAAATGAAAACGCTTTGCACTGGTTCTTCTTGATTTACTTAACCATTAACCTAAAGGACCCAAGGAACAGGAGGAACAAACCCAGAGGACTGACGTAGGGGGACTGCACTCCCTGTGACTTGTGCTGGGTTATTTGAAGATAGACTTAGATCATCTAAAAATCCTCTAAGTCATCCACAGAAAGGCCCTTCCTCCCTCCTTCCCTCCTTCCCTCCCTCCCTCCTTCTCTCCCTCCTTCCCTCCCTCCGTCCTTCCTTCCTTCTTTCCTCCCTCCCTCCCTCCCTTCCTTCCTTCCTTCCTTCCTCTCTCTCTCTCTCCTTCTCTCCCTCTCTCTCTCCCTCTCTCTTGCTCTTTCCTTCCTTCCTCCCTTCCTTCCCTCCCTCCTTCCCTCCCTCCCTCCTTTCTTCCCTCCCTCCTTCCCTCCTTCTTTCCTCTCTCTCTCCCTCCCTCTCCCTCTCTCTCCCTCTCTCTCTCTCTCCCTCTCTCTCCTTCTCCCTCTCTCTCTCTCTCCCTCCCTCTCCTTCTCCCTCTCTCTCTCCCTCCCCCTCTCTCTCTCTCCCTCTCCCTCTCCCTCCCTCTTCCTCTCTCCCTCTCCCTCTCTCTCTCTCTCTCTCTCTCTCTCTCTCTCTCCCTCCCTCTCCCTCTCTCCCTCTCTCTCTCTCTCTCTCTCTCTCCCTCTCCCTCCCTCTTCCTCTCTCCCTCTCTCTCTCTCTCTCCCTCCCTCTCCCTCTCCCTCTCCCTCTCTCTCTCTCTCCCTCCCTCTCCCTCTCTCTCTCCCTCCCTCTCCCTCTCTCTCCCTCTCTCTCTCTCTCCTTCCTTCCTCCAGTACTGGAGATTGAACACAGGGCCCCACCCTTGTAGGTAGGGCACCAATACTAGGCTCTATTCCCAGTCCCAATCACTAAAGAGATTTCAAAGATTTTTAAGACTAATTATAATTGTTAGGGTAAGAGAAGAGACACACTGGCTTTATGGAAATACTCAATTAAAATTAAAGAAAGCAGACCAACACTGTGATGCAGGCCTGTAATCCCAGTGGCTGGGGAGTCTGAGGCAGGAGGATGGTGAGTTCAAAGCCAGCCTCAGCAAAATGTGAGGCACTAAGCAACTCAGTGAGAACCTGTCTCTAAATAAAATACAAAGTAAGGCTGGTGCTGTGGCTCAGTGGTCGAGAGCCCCAGTAATTGGAAAAAAAAAAAAAAAAAAAGAGAGAGAGCAGAAAAATAGGGGGAAAACACTAAGAAAAAAATGTAATAGATACAAATGATCACAAATATGGTAAAAATCAATCTAATTTCATCAATTATCACTTTAAATGTGAATGGTCTAAATAGGTTAATTAAAAGACAGAGATTGTTAGAATAAATCCAAAAGGTGAATGAAACCTCTATTGTTTTCTACAAGAAATCATATTTAGACATAAAATGCAGACGTTAACAGCAAAAGAATGGAGAAAGATATATTAAGTTTGAGCAGCTAAATTAATTTTAATTAAAGGGAAATTTGGAACATAAAAGCTTGAGAAGAATAGGAGGATGATGTACCACATAATCATAAATTGGGAAGTTCACTCAAGAGCAGAGCAGTTCCAAATCTGTGTACACCTGCCAGCAGGACACAGGAATGTGTCAGCAAAGACAGAACTGGGAGGAAAAAAGACATAAGCACTTCCACACGTGAAGGCTTAACATCCCTCTGTCAGAAATGATAGCTCAGATACAATAAAAACCAGAAAGAAAAACAGATGACCTAAATAGAACTATTAGCCAGGTGGCTCTAATTTGACATTTATAGATTGGCTTAACAACAGCACAATAAAACATTTCATGCTAAGCTGGACCTTCACCATAATAAGCCACATCATATGTTACAGAGCACACATTAACACACTTAAAACACGCGCATCACTCAAAGTGCATCCTCAGGTCACAGTGGACTCAAAGTAGAAGTGAAGAGAAGGACAATGGGTCCATGTTCCCAGCTATTTGCAAATGAAGCAACACACACCTAAATAATTTGAGTAAAAAAGAAGTCTTAGAAGAAATGTAAAATAGACTTTTAGCTGAATCAATGAGAAAATGGAGTGAAGCAAAAGCAAGACATAGAAGTTGATAGCACTGCATAAGCCAGGAAAGAAGGAAGATCTAAAATGAATGATTACCTTTTGCTCCAGATCATTAGGAATGATACAAAATAGGCATCAATTAATATGTATTAAATGTGTTCTATCAAGTGGGGTGTGGTGGCACATTACTCTAATCTCAGAAATTTAGAGGCTGAGGCAGTAGGATGGCAAGATTGAGGCCAGCTTCTGCAATGTGGGGAGACCCTATCTTAAAAAATAAAGAGGGCTGAGGTCTACTCAGTGATACAGTGCCCCTAATCCCCAGCATCAAAACTATTTAAAAAATTTTAAAATCAATGTTTAATAATCTTTGAAAAAGACAAAGCACAACATTCAAATGATTTTTGTAGTGAATTCTGCCAAACATTAAAAGAATAAATAATAAGACTTCACCATAAACTCTTCCATAAATACAAGCAGAAACACTTTCCAACTCACTGAGAAAAGTCTTATCCTAGAAATAAAACCAAATGAAGCCATACCCAAAAGAAAGATTACAGACCAACCTCTCTCATAAACTTAACTTCATAATCCCCAAATATTAGCAAATATAATCCAGCAATATTTAATAAAGATGGTACATCATGAGCAAGTGGGATTTAGTCTAGGTATGCCATCCTGATTAACTTTTAAAAATCAGTGAATGTAACCCCCAAAATTAGTTGTCTAAAAGACTCTACTTCTTGCACAACCAGAGAAGTGAAAGTTGTACCCCATTTGTATAAAATGAATCAAAATAATAAAAAAGAAAAAAAAAAACAACAAAACAAAAACCCCACAAGATCTCATGATCATATCAGTTGATATGGAAAAGGCATTTGGAAAAACCCAACATCCATTTGAAATAAAACTTTGCATAAACTCAGAGGAGAATGACCTCAACGTGGTGAAGGATGTGTATAAAACTTGCACAGCCTGCGTCATACTTTAGAGTGAGGCTGGACAAGGCCACCCTCATGCCAGACGCCAGCAAACATGTTCTCTGTATTCATCAGCTCTCTATCACTGTAATGAAAGGCCTGACACAGGCTACCCATAAGGTAAAGAGAGGTTTATTTTGACTTGTGGTTTTGGGAGTTCAAGTGCAAGATCAGCCATCTCTGTTAGTTGGGCTTCTAGTGAAATGGGTACACCATGGTGAAAGCTCAGGTCAGAGCAAGCAGCCATGTCTCAAGCCAGGGACCAGTGTGTGTGTGTGTGTGTGTGTGTGTGTGTGTGTGTGTGTGTGTGTGTGAGAGAGAGAGAGAGAGAGAGAGAGAGAGAGAGAGAGAGAGAGAGGAGAGCGAGGTCAAGGGCCTAGTAACCTGAGAGCCTCCTCCTGCCCGCTCCAGCTCCCTCCACAGCAGTTCCGTGGGGAGAGTGTGGGCGGGACCTTCGACATGTCACCATCTCTATGTACTGAGGTTGTAGCCTGTGCATCCTTACGTGATGGGATGTAGCTAGTACACACACAGACACACAGATGTGAAAGGGAAAAACCTGTTTTCATTTGCAGGTGGTATGATTGTCTATGAACAAAATTCTAAAAGCATACAAACAATAACAACAACAAACAAACAAACAAAAGAAAGCACCTCTGCTCAAGAACTAACCGGCAAGTCTGCAAAGCCGACATGCAGAAGCCAATTGTTTTCCTGTATCCCAGAAGTGAACAAGTGGAATTTCAAATTAAAAAGCAATGACTTTTATGGCAGCACTAATAAATAAATAAGTAGGTAGGTGTAAAACTATAAGATATTTTTGTGGAAACAACAGAACACAGATGAAATAAAGTGAAGAGATTTTAGATAAATGAAGAGTTATTCTCTATCAATGCCTAGGAAGATTCAGGATGGTTAAGACATCAATGCTTCTGAATTTGATTGATATGTAATAAATTCCCAGAGCTAATTTGTCAATGTGGACAAACTCGCGCTAAAGTTTGTTATATGGCAAAGCAATAAGCTTAAAGGAGCCCGAACAACGCAGAAGGAATATGAGTCTGGGGTCGGCCAGACCATCACTCTCAAGGCTTTGCGGAAGCCATAGCATCAAGACACCTCCGTATCGGTGAGAGAAGGCAGATCGGTGTGACACAGAGAGACCAGCACTCGCCCACAGAGAACTGAACTGAGTGTGAGGCAGTGGGGTGAACCCAGGGCCCCCACACAGCACACAAGCACCTCCACTGAGCTTCCCCAGGCCTTTAGCCAAGTTTTGATGTGAGCTCACAGCGATTTAATAGAGAAAGGTTGCTTTTCTTCTACAATTGTGTTGGAACACTTGAATACCCTTCTGAAAAACAATGAACTGAGACATAGCATTTACACATTTCAAAACATCAACTCAAAGTGGATTATAAACATGCCAGTAAAGATATAAAAATATAGCATTTCTAGAAGAAAATAATCGAGAAAATCCATATTACTTAAGAACTTGATGACGAATTTTTTAGACACAAATCAAAAGCAACATCTATGAAAGCAAAATATAAATTAAAAAAATTCTACTCTACAAAAGTCACTTTTATCAATGAACTGGGTGAAAATATTTGTGAGACACATATTTGATGAAGAATTTGTATCCAAAATACACATAAAACACTTAAAATCTAATGTTTTATCAGGAGGCTGAGGCAGGAGGATCTGGAGTTCAAAATCAGCCTCAGCAAAAGTGAGGTACGAAGCAATTCAGTGAGATCCTGTCTCTACATAAAATACAAAATAGGGCTGGGGATGTGGCTCAGGGGTTGAGTGTCCCTGAGTTCAATCCCCAATACCCCAAAAAACAAAACAAAACAAAATTCAATGTTTTGAAGAAGTGATTGAAAAGAGCCCTGTGTAGGCCCACGAGCCTCACCAGAGAATATGTGCACGTGGAAAATGAGCAGATGGAGAGACACCCGACTTGCATGTCACTAGGGAGTTGCATATTCTTTATTTATTTATTTTATTTTATTTTATTTTTTTTTCAGTTTAGGATTTTATTTTGAGGAAACTGGGAAAAGGCAGGTTATATATAATAGGAGCTTGATAAATGTTAGCTATTTCTCTTTTTTTTATTTTTTATTTTATTATAAACAAATGGGATACATGTTGTTTCTCTGTTTGTACATGGCGTAAAGGCATACCATTTGTGTAATCATAAATTTACATAGAGTAATGTTGCTTGATTCATTCTGTTATTTTTTCCCTTCTCCCCACCCTCCCACCCCTCTTTTCCCTCTATACAGTGCTTCCTTCCTCCATACTTGCCCCCTCCCTAACCCTAACTCTAACCCTAACACTAACCCTTCCCTCCCCCCCACTATGTGTCATCATCCACTTTGGCTTTTGAGATTGGCTTATCTCACTAAGCATGATATTCTCCAATTTCATCCATTTGCCTGCAAATGCCATAATTTTATCATTCTTTATGGCTGAGTAATATTCCATTGTATATATATATACCACAGTTTCTTTATCCACTCATCAATTGAAGGGCATCTAGGTTGGTTCCACAGTCTGGCTATTGTGAATTGAGCAGCTATGAACATTGATGTGGCTGTATCTCTATAGTATGCTGATTTTAAGTCCTTTGGGTATAGGCCAAGGAGTGGAAAAGCTGGGTCAAATGGAGGGTCCATTCCAAGTTTTCTAAGGAATCTCCACACTGCTTTCCAGAGTGGCTGCACTAATTTGCAGCCCCACCAGCAATGTATGAGTGTACCTTTCTCCCCACATCCTCACCAACACCTGTTGTTGCTCGTATTCTTGATAATCACCATTCTAATTGGGGTGAGATGGAATCTTAGGATGGTTTTGATTTGCATTTCTCTTATTACTAGAGATGTTGAACATTTCTCCATATGTTTGTTGATTGCTTGTAGATCTTCTTCTGTGAAATGTCTATTCATTTCCTTAGCCCATTTGTTGACTGGATTATTTGACTTCTTGGAGTAGAGTTTTTTGAGTTCTTTATAGATTCTGGAGATTAGTGCTCTATCTGAAGTATGATTGGCAAAGATATTCTCCCATTCTGTAGGCTCTTTCTTCGCATTGCTGATAGTTTCCTTTGCTGAGAGAAAGCTATTTAGTTTGAATCTATCCCAGTTATTGATTCTTGCTTTTATTTCTTGTGCTATGGGAGTCCTGTTAAGGAAGTCTAGTCCTAAGCCGACATGTTGAAGATCTGGACCTACTTTTTCTTCTATAATCTCCTGGGTCTCTGGTCTGATTCCGAGGTCCTTAATCCTTTTGGGTTTAGTTTCGTGCATGGTGAGAGATATGGGTTTAGTTTCATTCTGTTGCATGTGGATTTCCAATTCTCCCAGCACCATTTGTTGAAGAGGCTATCTTTTCTCCATTGCATATTTTTGGCCCCTTTGTCTAGTATGAGAAAATTGTATTTATTTGGGTTTGTGTCCGTGTCCTCTATTCTGTATCATTGATCTACCTTTCTATTTTGGTACCAATACCATGCTGTTTTTGTTACTATTGCTTTGTAATAGAATTGAAGATCTGGTATTGCAATCCCCCTGTTTCACTCCTCCTGCTAAGAATTGCTTTAGCTATTCTGGGTTTCTTATTCTTCCAGATGAATTTCATAATTGCTTGCTCTATTTCTGTAAGGTATGTCATTGGGATTTTAATTGGAATTGCATTGAATTTGTATAGCACTTTAGGTAGTATGGCCATTTTGACAATATTAATTCTTCCTATCCAAGAACATAGAAGATCTTTCCATCTTCTAAGGTGTTCTTTAATTTCTTTCTTTAGTGTTGTATAGTTCTCATTGTAGAAGTCTTTCACTTCTTTTGTGAGATTGATTCCCAAGTATTTTATTTTTTTTGAGGTTATTGTGAATGGGGTAGTTTTCCTAATTTCTCTTTCTGAAGATTCATCACTTATGTATAAAAATGCGTTGGATTTATGAGCATTGATCTTGTAACCTGCTACTTTACTGAATTCACTTATGAGTTCTAAGAGTTTTCTGGTGGAATTTCCAGGTTCCTCTAAATATATAATCATGTCATCAGCAAACAGGGATAGTTTGAGTTCTTTTCCAATTCATATCCCTTTAATTTCTTTGGTTTGTCTAATTGCTCTGGCTAGAGTCTCAAGAATGATGTTGAATAGAAGTGGTGAAAGAGGGCATCCCTGCCTTGTTCTAGTTTTTAGGGGGAATGCTTTCAGTTTTTCACCATTTAGAATGATATTAGCCATGGGCTTAGGATAAATGGCCTTTATAATGTTAGGGAATGTTCCAACTATCCCTATTTTTTCTACTGTTTTGAGCATGAAGGGGTGCTGTATTTTATCAAATGCTTTTTCTGCATCTATTGAAATAATCATGTGATTCTTGACTTTAAGTCAATTGATATGGTGAATTACGTTTATTGATTTCCTGATGTTGAACCAACCTTGCATTCCTGGGATGAAACCCACTTGATCATGGTGCACTATCTTTTTAATATGTTTTTGTATGTGATTTACTAAAATTTTGTTGAGAATTTTTGCGTCGATGTTCATTAAGGATATTGGTCTGAAATTTTCTTTCCTTGATGAGTCTCTGTCTGGTTTAGGTATCAGTGTGATATTGGCTTCATAGAATGAGTTTGGGAGGGTTCCCTCCTCTTCTATTTTATGGAATACTTTGAGAAGTATTGGAATGAGCTCTTCTCTAGAGGTTTTGTAGAACTCGGCTGAGAACCCATCTGGTCCCGGACTTTTCTTTGTTGGTAGGCTTTTGATGACTTCTTCTATTTCAGTACTTGAAATTGGTCTATTTAAATTGTGTATGTCCTCCTCATTCAGTTTAGGCAATTCATATGTCTCTAGAAACCTGTTGATGTCTTCGAAATTTTCTATTTTGTTGGAGTATATATTTTCAAGATAGCTTCTAATTATGTTTTGTATTTCAATCCTCTCTGTTGTGATATTTCCTTATTCATTCCGAATTTTATTGATTTGGGTTTTCTCTCGTTTTCTCTTTGTTAGTGTGGCTAAAAGTTTATCAATTTTGTTTATTTTTTCAAAGAACCAACTATTTATTTTGTCAATTTTTTGTATTGTTTCTTTTGTTTCAATTTCATTGATTTCAGCTCTGAGTTTAACTATTTCCTGTCTTCTATTACTTTTGGTGCTGGTCTGTTCTTGTTTTTCTAGGACTTTGAGCTGTAGTGTTAGGTCGTTTATTTGTTGAGTTTTACTTCTTTTATTAAATGTGCTCCATGAAATAAATTTCGCTCTAAGTACTGCTTTCATAGTGTCCCAGAGATTTTTGATATGATGTTTCTTTGTTCTCATTTACCTCTAAGAATTTTTTAATTTCCTTCCTAATATCTTCTGTTATCCATTCATCATATAATAGCATATTGTTTAATCTCCAGATGTTGGAATAGTTTCTGTGTTTTACTCTTTCATTTATTTCTAACTTCAATCCATTATGATCTGATAGAATACATGGTAGTGTCTCTATCTTCTTGTATTTGCTAACATTAGCTTTGTGGCATAATATATGGTCTATTTTAGAGAAGGATCCATGTGCTGCTGAGAAGAAAGTGTATTCGCTCTTGGTTGGATGGTATATTCTATAAATGTCCGTTAAGTCTAAATTATTGATTGTGTTATTGAGATCTATGGTTTCTTTGTTCAATTTTTGTCTGGAAGATCTGTCCAGTGGTGAGAGAGGCGTGTTAAAATCACCTAGTATTATTGTGTTATGGTCTATTTGGTTTCTGAAATTGAGAAGGATTTGTTTGACATACATGGATGAGCCACTGTTTGGGGCATAGATGTTTATGATTGTTATATCTTGCTGATTTATGCTTCCCTTAAGCAGTATGAAATGACCTTCTTTATCCCTTCTGACTAACTTTGACTTGAAGTCCACATTATGTGAAATGAGGATGGATACTCCAGCTTTTTTGCTGAGTCCATGTGCATGGTATGTTTTTCCCCATCCTTTCACCTTTAATCTATGGGTATCTTTTTCTATGAGGTGAGTCTCTTGTAGGCAACATATTGTTGGATCTTTCTTTTTAATCCAATCTGCCAGTCTATGTCTTTTGATTGATGAATTCAGGCCATTAACATTCAGGGTTATTATTGAGATATGATTTGGTTTCCCAGTCATTTGGTTCAGTTTTTAAATTTTATTTATTTATTTGTTTGACACAACTTGTTTCCTCCTTTATTTGACAATTCCTTTAGGATAATTCCTCCCTTTGCTGATTTGCTTCTTTGTTTTTCATCTCTTCCTCATGGAATATTTTGCTGAGAATGTTCTGTAATGCTGGCTTTCTTTTTGCAAATTCTTTTAGCTTTTGTTTATCATGGAAGGATTTTATTTCATTGTCAAATTTGAAGGTAAGTTTTGCTGGGTATAAGATTCTTGGTTGGCATCCATTTTCTTTCAGGGCTTGAAAAATGTTGTTCCAGGCCCTTCTAGCTTTTAGGGTCTGGATTGAAAAATCTGCTGATATCCGTATTGGTTTCCCCCTGAATGTAATATGATTCTTTTCTCTCACAGCCTTTCAAATTCTGTCTTTATTTTGTATGTTAGGTATTTTCATTATAATGTGCCTTGGTGTGGGTCTGTTGTAATTTTGTGTATTTGGAGTCCTATAAGCCTCTTGAACTTGATTTTCCATTTCATTCTTCAGATTTGGGAAATTTTCTGATATTATTTCATTGAATAGATTGTTCATTCCTTTGGTTTGTTTCTCTAGGCCTTCCTCAATCCCAATAATTCTTAAATTTGGCCTTTTCATGATATCCCATAGTTCTTGTAGATTCTGTTCGTGATTTCTTACCATCTTCTCTGTTTGTTCAACTTTGTTTTCAAGGTTAAATATTTTGTCTTCAATATCTGAGGTTCTGTCTTCCAGGTGTTCTATCCTACTGGATATGCTTTCTATGGAGTTCTTAATTTGGTTTATTATTTCCTTCATTTCAAGAATTTCTGTTTGGTTTTTTTCAATATCTCTAACTCTTTATTGAAATGATCTTTTGCTTCCTGTATTTGCTTTTAACTGTCGATTGGTGCGATCATTCAATGCCTGCATTTCCTCTTTCATCTCATCATTCAGTGTGTGCATTTGCTCTTTCATCTCATCATTCAGTGCGTGCATTTGCTCTTTCATCTCATCATTTGCTTCTCTGATCATTTTAATTATGTACATTCTGAACTCCTTTTCTTTCATTTCTTCTGCCATGCTGTCATTGGGTTGTATTGATGTAACATCTAGATTTGTTTGCAGCATTTTCCTTCCTTGTTTTCTCATATTGTTCAGGTATCAGTGGACCTCTGAGATATTGCAGATTTCCTTTATTGACTTACAATGTCCCTGAAGATTTCTATCTATATCCCCCCTTAGCCTTCAGTAGGCTGAAGTCTTGGAGGAAGTTGATAGTGCAGTGCTCCACAAGGAAGCTGCCTCTCCAGGAGTGGTGTCCTTCAGGTGGGGTATATTCCCTGCTAGTGGGCAGAGGTGCCTCCACTTGTTGACCAATGGTCATCCAAAGGGGAACTAGGCTGCGGGCTGAGGCAAGGCCTGTTTGGGCCTGTGTCTCTGGTTTTACCATCCTTGTGGGGAAACCTCACCCGGCAGGGAAGACTCACCCAGTGGGGAGTCTCTCTGGTCAGTTCCCTCCTAGAGGTTCCCCTCAGTTCCCCAGCCTGGGCTGGGCTGCCTTCTTCTGCAAAGTTCCCAGGGGCCCAGCCCTACCTCCTGGGCCTGGGAGCCTCACCCTTCGCAGATGAGTCTCCTTAGGCTGCCTCTCCTCAGAGAATCTGCCCGCAGCCCTGGAACCTTAGCTCCGCCCCTAAGCGTGTCTCTGAGGGGCTCTTCCACCAAGAAGCCTCCTAGATCCTGAGAAACTGCTCTGCACCTAATCGCCTGGCTATGCGGCCCCTCCTCTGAGCAGCCACCTGGGGCCCCGTACAATCGCTCTGAGTCCCAGAGACCCGCCACACACCTCTTCCTCCAGACAGCCGCCCAGTATTCCAGTGCGGTCACTAGGAGTCCAAGAAACTCATTGTGTGCCTCCTCCTCCCACCAACCACCCGTAGCCCTGGGCAATCAATCACTCTGAGTCGAAGTGACTCGCCCCATTCCTCCTCCTCCTCCAGGTAACCCCCCGGGTGTTCAGGAGCGGTCGCTCTGAGTGGCTCTGAATCCACGTGACCCGCTGCACGCATCCTCTGGGCAACCGCCCGGAGCTCTGGTGCGGCCACTCGAGACCAAGCGACCCACCACGCTCCTCCTCCAGGCAGTCCCCCTGTGTTCAGGAGCGGTTGCTTTAAGTCCAAACAACTCACCAATCGCCTCCTCCTCTGAGCAGCTGCCTGGAGCTCTAATGCAGTCACTGCGTGTCCAAACGACCCGCCGCGCTCCTCCTCCTCCTCCTCCTACTCCTCCGGGCAGGCCCCGGTGTTCAGAAGTGGTCTGAGTCCAAACAGCTCGCCGCGCCGTTTCTCCTCTGGCAACCGCCTGTAGCTCTGGTATAGCCACTCCAAATCCAAGCGGCCGTGCTCCTCCTCCTCCTCCTCAGGGCAGGCCCCCGTGTTCTGAGTCCACACAACTCTCCTCGCCGCTCCTCCCCTGGGCAGCCACCGGAGCCCCAGTGGTTGCTCCGAGTCCCAGCGCTGTGCTGAGCGGACTCCTCTAGGATGCTCCCAGTTGTCCGAGTTCACTGCTCCACCAGGGGGAGGGGCGTCTCGCCGGCAGCTCTACTTCACAAAGTTCCCTGCTGTCCGGGACTACCGCCCCATCCGGACGCCTCCCCAACGGGAGAGATTCACCTGACTGCTTTGAGTTGGTCCCAAGTCTCTCAATATCTCCTGTTTTGAATCCTGAGTCCTGGAGCAACATGAAATGCGGCCACCCTCTAGGCCGCCATCTTGAAAACTCTGCATATTCTTTAAAAGATAGCATAACACACCTATTGGAGCAATTGAGTCCCCAGGTGCTGGCTACACCAGTTGCTGGTGAGGACCAGAGGGAACAGGAGCCCTTTTGTCCCTGGTGGGGATGCAGAATTTTGCTCCACTTGGGAAGACAGTCTGGCAGCTTTCCTGTGAAGTCGAATGTAAACAAGCAATTCCACTCCTAGGCGGCTGCTGGGTCCATTCCAACTCATACTCATGCCGTCTGCCCATGACTACCCACAGCTAGCAGCTTTTGAAATCTTCAGTGTCCCTGGGAGCAACGAGACCCTGTCCTTCACTAGATGAGTGAATGAATGGACCGTGGAAACACAGATAATGAAACGCTATTCAGCAGTAAAAAGCAGGCCACCAAGGCTTGCGAAGACATGGGTCATTCTAAAATTCATACAGGTGAATGAAATGCCATTATGCATTTGTCACTTTAGAGCACAAACAGTAAAGTTTCCTTCATGCAAGTCAGGTAGGAGGAAGGCCATCCCCAGGAAAGTAGGACTGTGACAGAGTACTCGGCTGCACTGCACTTCACCGAGGTGGGCGGAGAGAAATACTGACCTGAGTGTCTTCCTAAATGAGCGGACACCAGAAGACCAAGACAAGCCAGAGGATGCACGCAAGCCATGGGCTCTGGTTACAGTTTCCCCACAGGGTACAGGTTAATGTCCATTCAACTGTAGATGCATGATGGAAATGGTCAAGAGGGGCAGATGGCGTATTGTGACACCCAGAGGCTACAGCTATGGAAAGGGGAACCATCTGTTCTATGTGGCAATGGAGTAAGAGTCGGAGGAATCCATGCAAGTCCAGGTTCAGCCCAAGACACATGCAGATGATGATGGTCAGGTTATTCCTAGACATGCCCATTCACTTGGGCACTAAGCCCAAAGAATAGTTGTGTGTACACTAAAGTACACACAACTATTCTTTGTTCCATAAGTGACGAGGACCTAGAAGCACGGACTCCCTGTAGCAACAACCACACCTAGCATCCAATCTTGTTTTTCACTACTTTTCTGCAATAAAAGAAACCAGGGTTCCTTGGAGAAATGACCATGGTAGGAAATACTCAAGATGAGCCTTGAGCATCTGAGTGGGAGAAACCACAAAATGCACAACATGTACACACCTGTGTGGACACACACACACACACTCACACACACAATATGGGGGCATGTCAGAAGGAGGCTTGAGCTGAGAGATAGAACTGACCACTGCTCAAGTAACGCACAAAAACTGTGGTATAGGGTTACGTCCCAAAGTATAGAGAGTGTGTCCATGACCCCATGTTGATGTAAATACATGATTGTGTAACAAAACAATGTGAGAAGTACACAAATTTATATAAAATGAATTCCTGCAGAGGTTCCACCCTCAAGGAAATGGAGCTAGCTCCCCGCGTGGGAGCAGACTGTGTCTAAAATCTTCCTCCCAAAGAACAGCAAGAGGAGGGAGGGAAGAAGCAGTGTCACAGAGTGTCACTGTGGGAGTGACCACCTCGGCCCAGTGAGCAAGTTCCACTCTGACACCATGACAGCATGTCCCAGGAGACAGTGTCACGGGAACAGCACTTCACCTGCACGGTCTCCACAGACCCCACCCCTTGGCCAGTCAGGAGCAGGACGTCAGGGAATCCAGGGAGAGCCAGGCTGCAAACTGACCTGAGCAGCACCTCAAGCTGCCAAGGCTGTCGAAAGCAAGGAGAGCCACGGGAAAGAGGAGCCAAGAGCCATGGGGGCCAAGGGCAGTGCCGCCCCGAGCGGGTCCTCCATCGATCGGGACGTGCACGCTCAGGGACACTGGGAATCTGTGTCAACTGCAGAGCTGGTGAGTCACAGCGCCTCTGCCAGTGGCCCATCACTATGTTAAGGCAGCATGTTGGTCACAAAGAAGTGCAGACAGTCGTATGGGAGAAACCCACACGACTCTGGCAGTTTTTCTGTAAATCTGAAACTTTTATGATAAAGTGTGTATTGTAAAAATCCAACTGCAGATTCAATTTTATGTAAAGCCAGGAAGAACATCTCTTATAAAATATGCCATCACACTGGAGAGGGTGGAGGGTGTCCAGGTCTTTGGAGAGGATGTGCTCGAGAAGAACATTGGGACTTTGGCCCCTTCCTCTCTTCTTGGCCACCATGAGGTGAGTAGGCCTCCACTGCAAGACACCCTGGCCATGCTGGACCATGCTGCCACAGGCCCAATGCAACAGGAACTTATAGACCCACCAGCCAAATCAACCTTTCCTTCTCTTACATTGATTATCTCAGGTGTTTTGTCACAGTGACGGAAAGCTGGCATTTGACTTTCAAACACTTCCCAGAAGGTTTAATTTGATGTGCATTTTTATTTTATTAGGATCTGTAGTTGCAAATTTCCAGGAGTTAATTTTACTTGATGATGAAAAATTCCCTCCTGCCCTGATAAAAGTGGTGGCCCTGTAGCAATTTCTCTGTGTAGTAAACCAAATAAGGGTGTCAGGCCTTGGGCTCTAGATAAGAGCACTGAGCACTTGGAGGAGTCATAACAGAGGAAAACAGCTCAAGGACAGTCGTGAGCTGAAATGCCAGTCTGGAGGGCTGGGTGGAGTGTTGTCAGAGGGCAGCCTCCTCAGTGGCAGGAGCCACCTGCTGGAAACGGCCCCTTGTGCCTGCTGAACTGCTCACCTCCAAACACCAGTTCACATAAACTCAATTACTTGCAAGACCAACACCAGTGATTTCTCAAAGGCAGCCCCGCATCTCCGCTACTGTGTTTTCTGCCAGAACTCAGCATGAGTTTTGTTTTCCTTAAAAACTACCATTTCCATATAATTGGATTAACCCAGCGTGTGACTGTGGCCAGATGTCGAAGCTGCCTAGACTGGGGAGCTCCCTCGGCGCCTCTCTTACTATTCCGGGAGTTGAAATGGAGCCATGGCTGGAGACACCTCCAGGGGCCTGCTGCTGGGACACAGGGGCAGTTCAGTTAAAGCTTCAGGTGTCCAGTGGCCCTGGTCAGAGGTCAAGAAATGGTTTTTAATTGCTGGCAGCAACCCCTGGCTCTGTGAAGATGTACCGAGGGAAGAAAGACCTTGCAGGCCATTCTGAGATTCAGTTTCCTTTTCTAAAAGTTCAGCTGGTGTGAACCCACTTCTTCTCCCCTCGGTACCTCCAGAGATGCAGATGTGCAGCCTAGTGAGCACTCTCCAGCCCTACTGTGTGCAGCTCCTGTGTGTGGGCACACACACGTCATAACCCTGCCCTGAAGCCCGGCATGCGGGGCAGTGGAAACATGTGACACAGGGCGACACTACTTCAAGTTAGGGGAGGGGTTAAGGCTCATTCCCGGGAGAGGTGACACTCCACTCGGTGTCCATGCTCAAACCCAAGGAGTTGTCCTCGGCTGAGGAGGGGCAGTGAGCTGTGGCTACCCGGCATTTGTGGGTTTATGTGTGGCTCGATTATCTTAAGCCACCAGGACTTGGAAAACCATCTAGATTGAGGTGAGATTGTCCTGTGCTCCTGGGGATATGGAGCTTTGAAACTCGTACTAGGAGGAGTCAGACTGGGCTCCTGTGGGCGGGGCTCCGTGGGGCCCCTGGACCTCCGCGGTGAAGAGGAGGACAGGGGGCTTCCCTCCTCTCAGGCTTAAGACACTGCATGCTGTTTGCTGATGTGACGAGCAAGGACCCAGGGACAGCTTCGGAAGACCTAGCTGGAGGCAGTCCCGGGAGGATCTCTGCTCCTGAGGGTGGTCGCCACAGGGCTCTCCAGCCCCTTCAGGGCTGGCTACATTTTAGGAAAGCATAATCCATAGAAGGACCCAAGAGAGACCAGATTCCGTCCACTTGGCAGCTGCCTGTTCCCGTGTGATCATCTTCATCTTCTGATAATTTGGGACACCATTGTGCAGTGAGAGTCAGGCTGCCCCACCTGCTCGCTGACCTCTGTCTTAGCTGCTTTGTGGGGCTATCACAGCCACAGGCTGGGGGGTATAATGAGCAGAAGCATATTTCCTGCTTGTGGAGGCTGGGATGTCCAGTCAGGGGCTGGCGTCGGGCCAGTGCTGTCTTGCTGCATCCTCCCACAGCAGGAGACGGCAGTCGAGAGCAGCTACTCCAAGACCTCTCGAAGGCACCTTGGCCTGCTCAGTTCCTAGAGGCACTATCTCCACCTGAGCAATCGCTAGAGGCCCGCCTCCCATGTGGCTGCTTTGGCAGCTACATTTTCAACCTGAGTTTCGGAAGGAAGGAACCTTCAGATCTTAGCACCCTCTCTAGTAACCTGCCTCTCTCCTAATTGCTTTTCCCTTGATTTCCAATTCCTTTGTGACCCTGTCTCTCCATCTACATGTCATTTTGCTATTGTTAATTCACAGAATTTTTGTTACCATCCAAAAATTGTAATTCAATAATACTCTTTGAATCATATTTAAATAAATTATTTTATAGTGTACCACATAAAATATTCCTGTTATCTGCAGTTCTTTGGAGTAATTGTGTGCTTTCTTCTGTGCTGATCTTGCTCATAGTGAATTTTTGCCCTTTTTCTTTTGAATTGTTTAAATCTGGGGGATCTGAGATATAAGCCATGGAAATTCTGCCTGTGACCTATGAAGGAGAGGTAGTGTCACGGAGAGGTTGCCTGTTTGTGCCTCGTGTTCTGGGGTACCGGTCATCTGTCCACTGGACACAAATCTGGAGCCAGGACCTGCCTGAGGGCAGCCTCCTGTTAGCAGTCCCTGGGGGGCCTTCACTAGTTCTCTACCCAGGGACCAGGCCAAGGGGAGCCCATGAAGCAACACCCCTTTTCTTTGTCTGGATCCTAAACCAACTGAGGAAACCAGCCGCCTAGACTGGAAACAAAGGGCACTGTTGTTGTCGAGAAGCTGGGGCCCAGGTGCCCGGCCGTACCTGCAGGGGACCTGCCTCTGCAGGCGGCAGCCCACGTCAGGGCAGAGGGAGTACCAGGGCCGGGCAGGCCTTGCCCACCTCCCTTCCCACTCACCCACACACGTTCCGGGCACCGCCTCACTGGAGGAGAAGGAAGAGCCAGCATACCGCTCCTCCTCACACCAGCTGCCAGCTCCTTCCGTGGAGAACATCAGGTGGGGGGACAGAGCAGACCTGCAGACACTTTCCTGGAGGCAGGAGGGGTGGGGACGTGGGGTGGGATCAGTGGGGGACCAGGCCGTTCTGTTCCGGGGCCCTGCACAGTGGCCTCCTCATTCTGCCCATCCACTGCCTGACTTGGATGGCGCCCCCCTAATGCTCTGGCCACCAGGCGTCCTGAGTCCTTCCTGAGCCAGAGCCCTGCTCCTACGAGGCGGGGGGCTCTCGTCCTCTGTGCCCATCATGTTCCATCCAGGACCCTTTGACCTGGAGACCAGCCTCATGTCCTCCTGGAGGACAGTGCCTTATCTCTGGGGTCACAGGGCTGGTCCCCTCTGCCCTGAGCTCAGCTCCCCACCCCAAGGCTGCAGGTGGCTCTGAGCAGCAAGGTCTGACTGAGCCGACACCTCCCCTTGTCCATCGCACCTGTTACCAGCCCTCAGTTCTTCCCAGGACCAAGGCTTCACACCAGCGTCCGTGAAAGTGGTGGGTGCCCCCCTGAGCCTGTCTACATGTCGGGATCCCCTTGGGCGAGGAGGGACAGAGGAGAGCAACTTCCAGGCCAGAAGAGCACAAGGAGAGGGCAGTGTTGGGAGCTTTCTGTCGGTCACCCAGCAGTG
Source organism: Sciurus vulgaris (assembly GCF_902686455.1). NCBI lineage: Eukaryota > Metazoa > Chordata > Mammalia > Rodentia > Sciuridae > Sciurus > Sciurus vulgaris. The sequence goes on along the minus strand of NC_136466.1, from coordinate 170,035,066 downwards.
TGGAATTGAATCACACGGAGAAGACAGGAAGGGGCTTGGGCCAGCGTGGGGACAGGCTGAGGCAGGCGGTCAAGGCTCTGGGATGCGGAGAAAACAGGACCGACCCTGGGTGCCTCCAGCCCTGCCCAAGTAAGACAGGGATTCAAGGTGGTGTTGCACAAACAGCAGAGAGTTATAAACATCTCTTCCCCAGCAAGACTTAGGATCACATTTTCTGACTATGCCCAGTAAGACCCGCCTCCACTAAGGACAGAGAATGGAGCAGAGGGCAGCCTCCCGCCCTGGCCATCTCAACCCAAAGCAGCAGTACAGGCTGGGCACCAAGCTTTTTCCAAAAACTCAAGCATCAGTTCACCTTCTTCAGGGTCTGCTGGACTCCAATCCCCGGGCTTCCTGGGAGTGGCAGGAGGCAGGACTGGGCTGCTGTGGCCCACCATGCACGGCAGGTCCCAATGCTCTGAGGCACTGGCAGGCCACTGGGGAGGCTTCCGGAGCAGCTGCACCCTGACGGAGCTGAGCAGAGCAGCACGACTGAGCACCGTGGCCAAGGAAGCACTTGGGGCAGAGGAGCCATGTCCCTGCACAGGCAGCGTACAAGAGAAGCTGCTTCCGGGAGCATTTCCGAGGACAGGACCGACGCCCTGTGCAGCAGTCAGCGTGCGATGCCCACTCAGCTCTCCTACCCTGCACTCCCCAAGCCCCCCTTCATCTACCACCAGCATTCTTAACGTTCTCCAACACTTGGGCTTTCAGATCTGATCTTCCCTCAGTCTGAGTGGCCCTGGTGTGGGAAAGGGTGCGCAGGTCTCCAGGGCAGGATGGGAATCCAGAGGGGCTGTGCTCAGTGAGTGGGCAGAGACCTCCTGTTCTCCAGGTTCAGTGTGAAGCCTTCCCACCACCTCCTGCCAGGGCGTTAGCGCCCACGGGACAAGGCGTCCAGGCACTGAACCCTGCGCCAACCTGGCTCCGCTCAACTGATCTGCATACACTGCACCTTTATTTATTATTATTATTTGCAGTGACGGGGATGGAACCCAGGGCCTTGTGCATGTGGGGCAAGGGCTCTACCCTGAACCACATCCCCAGGCTGAGACCTATGTGAGTAGCGATAAAATAATCCCAGGTTGGTTTATAATAACATTATCAATTATTAATCCGTGTCCAAAAGGAAGGTCTAGGTTAAAATTAATTTTGCAAGTTAGAGTTTAACACACACAGAATTTGAGCAAAGAGGAATCAGCAAGACTCTCAAGGAGATCTGGTTAAGCAGAGGTAAAGGCGAGCAGCCTGGGAGACCCTGGTAGAAGTGTTTTGTCTGCAGAAGCAGAATCAGGACAACGGGCAGACCCAGGGCCGGGCTGCCAGGAGGCTGCCACGGAGCTGCCGCGACTCGGAGAATGAGGATTAAAATGCTTCCTTCCTTCCTTTTAATTCCTTTCACTTCCTTTTTTGGGAGGGAAAACTTTAAAAAGATCAGACCTTCCTCCACGTGGCCTTCCAACGTTACGTCCATTAACCAGACTGAAGACTGTGGGAATTGAGGGAGAACCAGCTTTTGTTGAGGTGATTCAAAGGATTTCAGTAATTTCTGCCAAAACAAAACAAAACCCAACCACCAAAAACGTACGGGCTACACACTGCTGGACAGCCGCCTGTCCTCTCAGCTCACCTTCAGGCTCATCGGCATCACACTAGGTGTGACAAAGGGGCAGGCTGTGGAGGAGCAGCGGGTGGCTCTGACCCAGAGTCCTCTTCATCCTGTCAGCAGGAGAGGCAGGAGGTCAGTGCTGCTTTACTCCGCTCTTTGGTCACGTGGCTAAAAGGCCTGGCAAGAACTGCTCAGAGGAGGAAAAGCTTACTTGGGCTCACAGTTTCAGAATCCAGGCCATGGTCAACTGACTCCATTGCTCTGGGCCTGAGGTGAGGCAAGACACCACGGCAGGAAGGCTTGGTGGAGGACAGCAGCTCAGGACAGGGCATCCAGCGGGCAGAGAGAGCTCCACCCACCATGGACAAAATACAAACCCCAAAGTCCCCAACCCAGTGATCTATTTTCTCTAGCCACAGCCTACCTGCCTACAGTGACCACCAGGTTGATCCACAACAGTGGATTAATCCATTGCTTAGGCTACACCTCTCATAGGCGAATCACTGCATGTCTGAACGTTCTTGCATTGTCTCACATGAGCTTCTGGGGACACCTCATCTCTAAACCATAACAGTGCCAAATGCATTGGGAAGAGCAGGTGCACAATTAGGGAAAAGTTCCTAAAGAATGGACAGTCTGGACAGGAAGGAATCAGCAGAGGGGCTGACCGTCATCACCAGATGGGAGGACAAGGAGGGAGTGTTGCCCCCAAGAGCTGGTGGATTCTGGATCTGACACCCAGTGTAGATTGTGGTGGGGACAGGAGGAGCAAGGCATGAAGGAAATGAGCTGCTGGCAGAGAAAGGGAGACCCCTTGAGTCTCACTGGGGACAAGTGGTCCTCCTAAGGTTTTCAAGGGATGCTGCAAATAAGATAATTAGATGCACAGCTGGGTGGGGCAGAGCATGCATGCTCCAAGGGGACAGGAGATCTTCTGTTGAAATATCACCTCAGTACTGGGGCTGGGGTAGAACTGTAATCAGGGAAAGGTGACCAGTGTATTCAGACTTCAATGAGTCCATAAATAGAAAGACCCTGGATAGGTCTTCTGACCTTAGTGTATATTAAAGTGACATCAGTCTTTCTCCAACTACTGCTCAGCAGAAAATGCTACCAAGTTTAAAATTACTGTAAAAAATATCCTTTTCTCATTCAATGCAGTGGTGCATGCCTGCAATCCCAGTGACTTGGGAGGCTGAGGCAGGAGGATGGCAAATTCAAAGCCAGCCTCAGTAACTTTATGAGACCCTATCTCAAAATAAAAAGTGAAAAGGTTCAGCTATGCAGCTCAAGGGTTGAGCCTCTCTCGCTTCAATTCCTGGTGTATTATATTCTTTTCCAAACTACTCTGTCATAAGAGGCAAAGTTTTCTTCTCGTACTCTTCAGTTATCTTAAACCCATCACTGTTTATCTTATGAAAATCTCTCAAGTTTTTAGTCATGCAACATCAATAAAATTTTAAATATCATGAGGGCAAAATGAAATTCAATTTAGGAATTGGATATGCATATTTTTGTGATACAAATTTGATTTTCTCATTGGTCTGTGTTAACGTTTCCGACCTGCCCTTTCTTAACCTCTGACGGGTCCTCATGGGACAGTGGCTCTCACTAGTTCATGTCCCGTGACCCCCGCGGCTGTGTCAACGGCTCATTATCTGTCTGACACCTCCACGGCACCTCACATGGCTCTCTCTACATGGTGAACAGTTCCTGTATGTTCTGATGATCACCAACGAGATTCCCCTTCTCTCATTCCGAGTTTCACCCTGGAACGTCCTCCTGGAAGGGAGGCCTTTCTCCCTGTACCTACAGTGAGGTTTCTGCAAGCTAATCACCAACACAGTTCTGTTGCAACACTTGGTGGCAATATATGCACGATAACATTGGACAATTAACAAGAGATATGTAGGCTTTTTCAAAGGGAAAAAAGACAGGTAAAAAGAAACCCTTTGTGGAGCAAGCAGAATGTAAGTAAATCTCAAAATTATTGAATGTGTGACATGCATTAAGAGTAACAACAAAAATTAACACTTAGGGGTTTGGCAAATTACCATAGATTAAAGGAGTATTTTACCCTTGAGCCCATACGATAATGACTCATCAGGGGCAAAATTAACTGCACACTTTGCCCCAGACTCCACGTCACAGGTGACGAAACAGGCATGACAAGGCTACGTGTCTAACCAAGGCTGCGAGGAGAATGGAAGGCAGGGGCCACCTCCAAGGACGCTGAGTCGAACACAGGCCTCCGGCCATGGCGAGCACTGGCTCCTGGGACCCACACCACTGCGTGCACACTGGGTCCTGCTGCACGTCTTGGTTGCAGTGGGTGGAACGCCCTCCCCCTCCCCCCTCGCTGCTCCCAGCACCAGCGAGGCCCCAGAGGAAAAGCAACATGTAGGGAATGCCTGGCTTTGGATCTTGGCCAAGTCGGGTGAGAAGAAAGCGTGTCTTTCCTGCCACGTGTGTGGCTCCTGGCTGACCCTCCTCTGGAGCCTTCCACCCCTCTTCCTGCAGGGCTGGCGTCTTCCACCTCCCGAGGGACACCTGAGTGTGGCTCTGCAGAAAGCCACTCTCCTTATTCCTTGCATTTGGCTCCTCCCTGCTCTCTTGCTGCCAGCCTTCCTTAAGGACGGGCTGTGCTCATCATGTTGATCTGCTCCCATTTCCAAGGCTGCTCTGGGTGTCCAGAGGGAGCCTCTGGGCGCCTCTGTGGAGACCCCTGCCCAACCCGCTCCCTCCTGCTTCTGTTGAGTCTCGTCCTTGGCTGCTGTCCCCTTGCATCTCGGTTCTTCTGGCTATCCTGCCATTAGCTACCACATATTTCTAAGGACTACCCGGCTCCACCTCCTCTCCAAGCCCTGTTAGCATGGCTGAGCTCTCAGGCCCTCATGGATGCTGGGAGCTTGCAGTCACCCCGACCTTGCTCTCTATGGCCCACCCTCAGCATGGCCAACGCTCTCCACCATCACCCAGGTCTTTCCTCCCAATGTTCTCGTCCTCTGGTCCTTGCCAAGAGCTGCCCCCAGTCCTACTTCCTTGCTCAGCCCTCCCACTAACCACCCCTTTACTGCTTTCCTGGCTCTGACCTTCCTGAGAGCCCGGCTCTCAGCCCCGGGTAGAGGGGTCCTTTATCTAAAACGTGCAGGTGACCTTGGGAGGAGCCTGCTCCCTGGTAAGAGGGTGGTGGCGCCCTCGGGCCACCTCCAGCCTCAGGCTCCTCCACTTCCTCACTTCATTCCTGGTTGAGGTCCGGGGCAGCTCTTCCTCCCAGGCACAGCCAGGCATCATGGACAGGCGTCTCCTCCAACCCCTATGGCCCTTCTTTGGGGATGGATGCCTCTGTTTGTACAGCCCCTTGAGAGTCATCTATTGTCTGGAGTCGTGATTTTCTCCACGGTCAGGTGGCTGCAGGGAGAGCCAGGGCAGGGTCCTTATTGTAGCCTCGTCCCTCTGAGCTCCCCCAGCATCCCGCCCTCAGCACCCTCAGCACTGTGAAGCCCAAGCTGCGGCTTGCACGCATGCGCATGAGGAGGGCCACCGTGCTGTGGGCTCCTCTGAGCTCAGGCCCCTCTGGGCCCCACCTACTTCCCCTCCAGAAGCAATCACTTGCACACCGTGAGCCCTGGTGTGGCCCACGTGGAAACAGCCATTGGCAGTCCAGCTCCTGTTTCCTAGCTGAGTCTCCTCTTCAGAATATTTTTAACCATGTTGAAAAATATTCAGATTCCAGCAAGATATCAAGGGGCCAGCCACATTCATCTTCAGATGACATCCGCCGCGAATTTTTCAATAACGTAATGGGTGTAAAGTGCACAAGGATGGGTATCACAGTGGGATTATGACATAAAAATGCTAAAGACCACGCGGAGGAATCGCTGCGTAGAGGTTTGATTTGGTGATTCAAAGTAATGCAGTTTGTGGTTCTCCAGAGAGATGATGATAACCGCGCGCAAGGTGCGCTCCGAGGCGGACGGGGACGCACTGAGCACCACCGAGGGCCCCGGGCCAGGCCTGGATGCCTCTGATCACCAGGCTTTGCGCTCCACTCCTGGAGAGAGCTGGGTACAGATGGCCTTTCTGCCTGGGTCATTGAACATAAGTGCCAACGGGCGCTGGCTGAGAGGCCGGGTGTCAGGGAGGATGCACTTTCCCCGCCCCAGCTTCCCTCGGGTCATTTCATCAATTACGACTCACCCCGTCACTTACCTTGGACTGTCTTTGGAATTTGGAGTCCATCAAAATAACTGCTGAGTCACTGAAGCAAGCAATACAGTTTCCCCAGATCTTAAAACCTATCACCATCTCGGCCCTGCAGCCATCTGATTTCTACAACAGACGCCTCCCAGGCCCTCCCTGATGGAGACCGCCCTCCACTCCAGGTCTGACTCCTGGGGTCTGTCTTACCCTCTGCATTCTGCTAAGTCAGCGTGTGAGAGCCCCACTCCGGACACCTGATCGCCTGACATTTCCATAGACCTTGGTGTTGGTCCAGTCCTCCTCGCCCATCCTGATGCCCAATCAATTCCTGTGACATCATTTCAGGCAGAATTCTTCTTGCATTGGTATTTCATGTTTTATTTTATTAACTTTAAGTGATACATGAAAACAATAAAAGTACACATGATAACGGTGTATAATGTGCCATTTCAACACATGTATGTATTGTATAAAGCTAAAATTGGGTTAAGCATAGCTGTATCTATATCCTTGATAATCTGTCAATTTTTTATGATGAAAACACTCAACATCCTTTCTTCTAAGTTGTTGAAATAGTTCACTCACACATGATTGTTATGGCCAACGGGTATATGAAAAGAAGGTATATGAAAAGAAAAAATGCCCTGCATCATTAATGACCAAGGAAATGGAAATCAAGACCACTCTGGGGGAGGATCCAAGATGGCGGAGGAGAGGGAGGCTGCGATCCTTGTTGCTCCGTAATGCCGGATTCAAGCAGAGGATATCTGTTTCTTGGTGAGGCAGTTTTTGCTGCTTATCGATTCCCTGCTCTTTACCCCATTTGTCTGCTGTGATCACCTGCAATCTGCCAGCATATCCACGCCTTTTTTGAGAGCAGATTGCTCACTGTCAGGCGTCTATCATCCGCCATTTGCCTGCCTCTCGCCTGTCCATCGCCTGCCTCGCCCCTATCCATCACCCAACACTCAAGGTTCACCTCCCGATCGTCCGACAGCTGCCAGCAGACTGACTGCAGACCGCCGGTGGAGAACCAGCTGCCTGCTGTCACCTGAAAGTTCACTGTCACAGTACCTGCAGGTTTGATTACACGTGGCTGCCGCCATTTTGAGACAACAGACAGGCCCCGTAGGACCTCTGGCCGGACTGACTGAGCCCCGTCTCCAGGATCCCTCAGCCCGACTGATCACTCCCTGCCACTGGGGCCCTAACATCAACTGACTGCTCCCTGCCGCCAGGACCCCCAGACCAAATGACTGCGCCCTATCACCGGGAACCCAGACCGACTGATTGCACCCGGCCTCCAGGATCCCACAACCACACCAAACACACCCGACCTCCAGGACCCCTGCCGGACCAACTGCATCCTGTCTCCAGGACCTCCAGCTGACCACATCCACCCCTGAGCTGCAGCTCCCCATTTGCCAACACATTTCGAAGCCAGAGAGCCATCTTGGATAATCCTGGAAGCCATAGCTCCGATCTTCCGGTGGGGCAAATCCTATGCTGAGACGCCTGCCGGAGGCTTGAAGCTCATTGTCAGGTATCTCTCATGCATCAGGCTACTGAACACTGGGAAGTTTCATTAGTATATGACTGTTATACAGTAGATTTTCTTTTTTCTCCTTTTTTTAAAAAAAAATTAAGTTTTTATTTCTTTACGTTTCTTGCTTTCTTTTCCTTTTGTTTACCTGTTCCCTCAGAGTCTCTTTCTCTCTTATTTGCATGCTAACATCCGATTTCTTTTGGTTACATTCTCACACTTTCTATTTTCTAGAACTTCTGTATATTCTTTTCTTATCCCATTAACAGCCATATTCTACATCCCTCTGCATCCTCTTTGTCCTCCATTAGAAACTGCAGACCTTATTACAAACCTGTTTGTTTTACCGAAGATAACATTTGAACTCATTTTGTTTATTATGACAATTTTGTTATTGTCCCCATAGGGGCTATTGGTCTAGGATTGCATAGTGTCTGATTTGGGCACTGCTAATATTGATCTCCCCTTAAAGAAAGGGTTTTGGAAACCTATAGGGCCACTATAAGCCTATAGGGGGAAATCTGCACTACCCCAGATCTGCACTGCTGGAGGGGAAGATACATGAACAACATGAAAAAACAAGGGAAGAAAATGATCCGAACAAATCTAGATTCTATATTAATAGAATCCAATGAGAGTATATTAGAAGAAATGTCAGAAAAGGACTTCAGATTATACATGATTAAGATGATTCGCGAAGCAAAGGATGAGATAAGAGAGCAAATGCAGGCAATGAATGATAATACCAATAAGCTGAAAGAGCACCTGCAGGAAGCAAAAGATCATTTCAACAAAGAGATAGAGATTCTAAAAAAAAAAAAACCAAATGGAAAGACTTGAAATGAAGGAGACAATAAACCAAATAAAAAACTCAATGGAAAGCATCACCAACAGACTAGACCACTTGGAAGACAGAACCTCAGACAATGAAGACAAAATATTTAATCTTGAAAATAAAGTTGCCCAAACAGAGAAGATGGTAAGAAATTATGAACAGAATCTCCAAGAACTATGGGACATCATGAAAAGACCAAATTTAAGAATTATTGGGATTGAGGAAGGCACAGAGATACAAACCAAAGGAATGAACAACCTATTTAATGAAATAATATCAGAAAATTTCCCAAACCTGAAGAATGAAATGGAAAATCAAATACAAGAGGCTTACAGAACACCAAATGCACAGAATCACAACAGACCCACACCAAGGCACATTATAATGAAAATGCCTAACATTCAAACTAAAGATAGGATTTTGAAGGCTGCCAGAGAATAGCATCAGATTCCATATAGGGGGAGACCAATACGGATAGCAGCCGACTTCTCAACCCAGACTCTAAAAGCTAGAAGGGCCTGGACCAACAAACATATTTCAATGTTCTCTGAAAGAACATGGTTGCCAACCAAGAATCCTATACCCAGCAAAACTAATCTTCAGATTTGAAGATGAAATAAAATCCTTCCATGATAAACAAAAGTTAAAAGAATTTACAAATAGAAAGCCTGCACTACAGAATGTTCTCAACAAAATATTCCATGAGGAGGAAATGAAAAACAACAATGGAGGTCAGCAAAGGGAAGAACTACCCTAGAGAAAAACCACTCAAAGGAGAAACCAAGCCAAGTTAAAAACCAAAAATAAGCCAAATGACTGGGAATACAAATCATTTCTCAATAATAACCCTGAAGGCTAATGGCCTGAACTCATCAATCAAAAGACATAGACTGGCAGAATGGATTAAAAAGAAAAATCCAACAATATGCTGCCTGCAAGAGACTCATCTCATAGAAAAAGACATCCATAGACTAAAGGTGAAAGGATGAGAAAAAACCTACCACACACATGGACTCAGTAAAAAAGCAGGGGTTTCCATCCTTATATCAGATAAAGTGGACTTAAAGCCAAAGTTAGTCAGAAGGGATAAAGAAGGACATTTCACACTGCTTAAGGGAACCATAAATCAGGAAGACATAACGATAGTAAATATTTATGCCCCAAACAATGGTGCATCTCTGTACATCAAACAAATCCGTCTCAATTTCAAGAATCACATAAACCACAACACAATAATTCTGGGCGACTTTAACACACCACTGTCACCACTAGATAGATCTTCCAAAAAAAATCCAACCAAAGAAACCATAGAACTCAATAACACAATCAATAACCTAGACTAAGTAGACATATATAGAATATTCCATCCATCAACGAGTGGATACACTTTCTTCTCAGCAGCACATGGAACCTTTTCGAAAATAGACCATGTGTTATGCCACAAAGCAGCCCTTAGGAAATGCAAAAAAATAGAGATACTGCCTTGTGTTCTATCAGATCATAATGGACTGAGTAGAAATCAATGACAAAATAAAAAAAGGAAATTAATCCAACACTTGGAGACTAAATAATATGCTATTGAATGAAACATGGATAACAAAAAACATCAGGGAGGAGATTAAAAAATTCTTAGAGGTCAATGAGAATGATGATATAACATATCAAAATCTCTGGGACACTATGAAAGCGGTACTAAGAGGAAAAATTCATTGCATGGAGCACATTCCAGAAAAGAATGAAAAGTCAACAATTAAATGACCTAACATTACAGCTCAAAGCCCTAAAAAAAGAAGAACAGAATAACAGCAAAAGTTGAGGAAGACAGGAAATAATTAAAATCAGAGCTGAAATCAATGAAATTGAAACAAAAGAAACTATTCAAAAAATTGACATAACAAAAAGTTGGTTCTTTGAGAAAGTAAACAAAATAGATAAACCCTTAGCCACACTAACAAAGAGGAGAGAGAAGACTCAAATTATTAAAATACATGATGCAAAAGGAAATATCACGACAGACACCACTGAGATACAGAACATAATGAGAAGCTACTTTGAAAATCTGTATTCAAACAAAATAGAAAGTACCAAAGACATTGACAAATATCTAGAGACATATGCTCCTCCCAAACTGAACCAGGAGGACATACACGATTTAAACAGATCAATATCAAGCAATGAAATAGAAGAAGTCATTATAAAATCTACCATCCAAGAAAAGCCCAGGACCAGACGGATTCTCAGCCAAGTTCTACAGGACCTTCAAGGAAGAACTCATTCCAATACTTCTCAAAGTATTCCAGGAAATAGAAAAGGAGGGTACCCTACCAAACTCATTCTATGAAGCTAATATCACCCTCATACCCAAACCAGGAAAAGACACATCAAGGAAAGAAAATTTTAGACCAATATCCTTGATGAATATAGATGCAAAGATCCTCAACAAAATATTGGCAAACCATATCCAAAAACATATTAAGAAAATTGTGTACCACGATCAAGTGGGGTTCATTCCTGGAATGCAAGGATGGTTCAACATTCGTAAATCAATAAACGTAATCCATCATGTCAATAGACTTAAGGATAAGAATCATATGGTTATTTCAATTGATGCAGAAAAAGCATTTGACAAAATACAACACCCCTTCATGCTCAAAACACTAGAAAAAATAGGGATAGTAGGAATATACCTGAACATTGTAAAGGCTATTTATGCTAAGCCCATGACCAACATCATTCTTAATGGAGAAAAACTGAAACCATTCCCTTTAAAAACGGGAACAAGACAGGGATGTCCTCTTTCACCACTTCTATTCAACATTGTCCTCGAAACTCTAGCCAGGGCAATTAGGCAGACTAAAGAAATTAAAGGGATACAAATAGGAAAAGAGGAACTTAAGCTGTCACTATTTGTGGATGACATGATTCTATATTTAGAGGATCCAAAAAACTCCTCCAGAAAACTTCTAGACCTCATCAATGAATTCAACAAAATAGCAGGCTATAAAATCAACACGCATAAATCTACAGCATTTTTATATGCAAGCGATGAAACAGCTGAAAGGGAAATGAGGAAAACAACTCCATTTGCTATAGCCTAAAAAAAAAAAAATAAATAAAATACTTGGGTATAAATCTAACCAAAGAGGTAAAAGATCTCTACAATAAAAACTACAAAACATTGAAGAAAGAAATTAAGGAAGACCTTAGAAGATGGAAAGATCTCCCATGTTCTTGGATAGGCAGAATTAATATTGTCAAAATGGCCATACTACCAAAAGTGCTATACAGATTCAATGCAATTCCAATTAAAATCCCAATGATGTACCTCACAGAAATAGAGCAAGCAATCATGAAATTCATCTGGAAGAATAAGAAACCCAGAATAGCTAAAGCAATCCTTAGCAGGAAGAATGAAACGGGGTATCGCAATACCAGAACTTCAACTATACTACAAAGCAATAGTAACAAAAACAGCATGGTATTGGCACAAAAATAGATAGGTAGATCAATGGTACAGAATAGAGGACACGGACACGAACCCAAATAAATACAATTTTCTAATACTAGTCAAATGTGCCAAAAATATGCAATGGAGAAAAGACAGCCTCTTCAACAAATGGTGCTGGGAAAACTGGAAATCCATATGCAACAGAATGAAACTAAACCCCTACCTCTCACCCTGCACAAAACTCAACTCACAATGGATCAAGGACCTCGAAATCAGACCAGAGACCCTGCATCTTATAGAAGAAAAAATAGGTCCAAATCTTCACTTTGTTGGCTTAGGATCAGACTTCCTTAACAGGACTCCCAAAGTACAAGAAATAAAAGCAAGAATCAATAACTGGGGTAGATTCAAACTAAATAGCTTTCTCTCACCAAAGGAAACTATCAGCAATGTGAAGAGAGAGCCTACAGAGTGGGAGAATATCTTTGCCACTCATACTTCAGATAGAGCACTAATTTCCAGAATATATAAAGAACTCAAAAACCTCTACACCAAGAATACAAATAACCCAATCAACAAATGGGCTAAGGAAATGAACAGACACTTCACAGAAGAAGATGTACAAGCAATCAACAGATATACGAAAAAATGTTCACCATCTTTAGTAATAAGATAAATGCAAATCAAAACTACACTAAGATTCCATCTCACCCCAATTAGAATGGTGATCATCAAGAACAGAAGCAACAATAGGTGTTGGAGAGGATGTAGGGAAAAAGGTACACTCATACATTGCTGGTGGGACTGCAAACTAGTGCAGCCACTCTGGGAAGCAGTGTGGAGATTCCATAGAAAACTTGGAATGGACCCACCATTTGACCCAGCTATCCCACTCCTCGGCCTTTACCCAAAGGACTTAAAATCAGCACACTACAGAGATACAGCCACATCAATGTTCATAGCTGCTCAATTCACAATAGCCAGACTGTGGAACCAACCTAGATGCCCTTCAATTGATGAATGGATAAAGAAACTGTGGTATATATATATATATACAATGGAATATTACTCAGCTATAAAGAATAATAAAATTATGGAATTTGCAGGTAAATGGATGAAATTGGAGAATATCATGTTAAGTGCGATAAGCCAATCTCAAAAATCCAAAAGAGGAATGATCTCACTGATAAGCGGATGATGACACTTAATGGGGGGTGGGAGTGGGACAAGAATGGAGGAAGGAGGGACTGTATAGAGGGAAAAGAGAGGTGGGGGGTGGAGGGGAAAGAAAAAATAACGGAATGAATCAAACATCATTACTCTATGTAAATATATGAATATGCAAATGGTGTGCTGTTACTCCATGTACAAGCTGAAACAACAGGTATCCTATTTGTTTACAATAATAAAAAAAAAAAAAAGACCACTCTGGGAGATGGCCTCACCCTAGGGGAGTGGGTACTATCACACTTGCAGGCCACACCTGCTGGAGGAGGCAGAGGGGGAGGAGGCAGCGGGAGAGGAGCCGGTGGTTTCCCTTGGGCCTCCCTCTGCTCCTTGTGGAGTCCGGGGCTGTCTCGGCTGTACTGTGGAGGAGCTGATCTGGTGCCCTCTGGCAATGGCCTCCGTGTCTCTCTCAGTAGTCCTGAATGAACACTTCCTTGCCTTTGTAAAAAGTGTCTGAATAAAATTATCTTTAATAATAAGCAGTTAAAAATAGACTCTGACCTTCCCCACAGATGGGGTTTTTTGAATTTTGTTTCTGCTAGGAAAATTCTGTGCTATCACTGTGACCACATTCCCAGACCCATGTGACCTTGCTCACCCAACCACACCCACCCCTCCACACCCATCTGAGCACTCACATCTGAACATGTCCCTATGACAGCCCATCTCACCATGCCCACGTGACCTTGACCATGTGACCTCAAAGGCACAGGCCAGTTTTCATATTCTTTCATTCTATCCCAATCTTACCTGTGCCATTATTTTAGCTCCTGGGTGCAACTTTTAACATAGAATGTAAGGGGATGCAATTTCCAAAGTATGTCGTTGGTTCTTTTTTAATCAGAGAGCTGTGTGACAAAAGTGTGACCAGCTAGCTCTCTCTACATGGGGAAATAAGTTTCCCACACTAGAGTATGAGGATGTTTCTGTGTTCCCAAATAGTTTTCAGCAGAACACTGTGACCTTCCTGCCTATGTTAGGTGCCCATTTTTAGTGACAACGGGATGCTAAGCTAATTAACTATATGAGTGCAAAAAAATTACATTGTGTTTTACATTTAATATATACTTAATATTTAATTGTATTTTATATTAATAAGTTTTTAAGTATGGTAGGATAATGCAAAATATTTCTCTTATTCAAGGATACCCTACACACACATGAACAAACACATCTCCCAAATAAAAATTGTAGCAACCGATCTTTTGTCGGGATTTCTATATGAAACGATTCGTAACAGAGTGGCAATTGAGTGTCCTGGCTGGGAAATTCTCATCGTATCAGGAGAAACAAGTAGTCTTCTCTACATTTTGTAGAGATCTAGAAAATGTAGAATAAGAAATCTAGAGCAAAAACTAGATTTTCATAACTCAGTTCCCAGGTTTATCGTAGTCGTAACTGAATTTCCTAACATTGGATATGCGTTTAGAAAATAAGGTTCCCTCTTGCCTGTGCTGATCCTGCTATGTTGGCATCTGAAGAAAACATGAAACCACAGTCACAGTCATGGCTGAAGTGCTCATTCTGCTTCTAATAAGTTCGAATTCAAGTCTGGGTTACAAGGCATTCGGCATTTATTTATTCACTATGACTTTGAGACCCTAAACAAAGTACGGACCTGTGATTTTCAATCTAGGTTTCACTGCAGAGATCAGCAGCCAGAGAAAGCAACAGGACGGGAGGGACAAGAGCAGGCCGGGAAGGACGCAGGGGTCCCCACCGTGCACACGGGAGCACATCTCCACAGAGACGTTTGAGTAGCTTTTCTCCACCTAGATTCCTTTCAAATGAAATGTTCGTCTGCTTTAAAAAAGTTTAAGAGCAACAGTAACTTAAACCAGTGTTTCTCAAGCTACTCCAAGTGCAGATTCCGCCTCTGACTTCACCGTGTGCACACCACCCTCACACTCCCCCAGGTGAGGTTGCTGCCACTGGTCCAAGGAGCAGTTTTGTTGAACACGAACAGAATGCAGGGCACAGAGGCAAGTTTAGATATTTTAGTCGTTCCATTAGGAGAAGAAAAGGAAATGGGCTAAATTATTTGGATACACATTGTGGGACTTCATGCTTCTAGTTGTTATCAATTAGACACAGTCTAACATTTCACTACTGAGACATTTTCCTTTCTTTTGGTTTCCCTGAGGTCATTGAAATCTGGCAGGTATTTTACCCTAGTGGTAGGTCTGTGTGGAGTAAGCCCACATCCTGTGTCCAGCAGTCACTGCTGTACCACGCTGGAAGGTGCGCCTAGATCAACATTGACCTGAGGCCGAAGTCACGTCCAACGGTGGTCCAACAAGGAATTTCAGGCACTTCTCCAACATTTCCAAATGCCAGAAAACCGATCGCCTACTAAAAGTGTCACTTTATCTCAGTTGGTTTTATTAATTTTCCCCTCTTTAGGTCAAGATTCCTCTTTGTAGCTACCAGTCACAGCTTCCAATTCTGTTAGAGGTGCGAAGAACTGAGCTGATGTAGTTTTCACACACAGAACCTATAGGTATTGGGTTACTTATTTTCCTTTCTTCCTTCCTGTCTGAGAACTTTACCAGTTCTTTTCTTTCTGAAATCCACCCAGACCTAATTTCTTTCTTCTGACCTGTTCCTGAATTCTTCTTCTTCTTCTTTTTTTTTTTTTTTAGTGTTTTTGTGAACATAGTTTTCTTGACCCCCTTTGAATTCAGAATAGAGGATCACATACCAGCTGTGATCTGACCACTCCAGTGGCCTCATCTGAGCTATTCTGCTAATCTAGTCTGGGGCAGCTCCATCTTCCTCAGAGCAATGGCCCCCTGGGGACACATTCTTCCCAGAATCGGAACTTCCCTGAGCATGGCCGCCATGGGCCACTGGGAGTGTGTGCAGCTCTGCCTACTCCTGGGAAAGACAATGTGTTATGTTCAGCTGTGTCTAAGCTGTAAAGATGCCTTGGATGCTGGGTCTATCATCCATGAAAATCATCATTATGTCAAGCTTCATGCCACTCAAACATTTGGGCAGTAGGATCTCAATGCCCACATCCAAGTGATGGCAAATTCCATCTTGGCCTCAAGCTAATAATATGCATCCTTGGTAACTGTCTTTGAAGACAGCCTTTGAATGAGCAAGGAATCTAAATTGCATTGGCATGCCATGTGTGTGTCTTCCTCACATCCAGCAGGGAAGAGCATGAATATTTGCTTTGCTTTGCTGACATTCATGTAGTTTCTCTTATTTTTTTTTATACAGAAATCCAGTAATCTTGCCCTCAAAGAAGATAAGCAGCACTTGACCTGTGTCCTTGAGCAGCCTGGGTAAATGTCAGAGTCGGCTTTCCTTTACTCCCTGGTCTGGGCCGTCCCCAGCCATCTCAGACCCTGTGTTGGCACCCAGCTCTCTGCTTCACAGTTGCCAAAACTGCCATCCTCTGATTAACCCTGACTGCACCTGTCCCCCTGGACACTCCACCTTCCCGTGGGGCCTTCTGGCTACTCGGATCTCTTACATCAGTGGTGGCCTTCGTACCTTCAGTACCCACAATGTAATTTGTCTGGACCCAGAGGTGAGAACTTATTTGCAGATTCAGTTGCCCTCATCCAACTCATTCACCTAGATTGGACTTCAGTTCCCCGTTCGAGTACTCTTCCCTGTTCTAATTATGTCTGTCGACTCAAATATCTTTTATTTCTACAAAGGCTGCGGAAGCAGATTCAGAGATGAGGACTTTGGTGTCTTCTCACTTTTTGGGTCCCTCTTGCTAGTCTGTATCGTTCCATGACTATTTCACTGAGTGTTTTTTATGAGTGAGGAACGGTCCTAGGCACTGGGGACGTGGAGCTGACAGCACCAACATGTGCCTGCCCCCAGGAATGTAACTTCCATTGGTCCTCATGCTTATGGGAAAGGAAGGGATCTTCCTGGGTGACCTCCTCTGACCTGTGACTGGCTAATTACTACAGAAATGGGGCAATCCCTACATTAGTTGGTGACAAGCTTGGGGGGACAAGATTGCCACTTTGTTTTGAGTTAGTAAGCTCTGGGTTCCTTTAGCTCTAAGACATCAACGGCATGATTACCAGTTTATGATGTTGGTCTTTAATACCATATCCATTAAACTCCTAAGTGAAGTTTCCATTGTGGAGTTTGGAGATGGTTATTGTATTGTTTCGCAGATGTCATATAGTAAAATTGTATTTTATAGCTTATTTTTAAACTACATCTGAGATCTGTGGCAAAATGAAGCAAAAGGTCAAAAACTGTAATAGCTGTCCACATTCCCACATTAGTAAGCTTCCTGCAGCTATAACAAATCCCTGAGGTAACTGAGTTATAAAGAGGAAAAGGTTTATTTTGTCTTGAAGTTTTGGGGTTTCCAATTATGGTTGGCCTTACTGCTTTGGGATTGTCATATATGTCATGATGGACGATATGACTGAGCTTAACATTCACATTGTGGCTAGGAAACCTAAGAGGGGAGAGGAAGAGACTGGGGTCCACATACACTTTCAAGTGAACACTCCCAACGACCAAAGGGCTCCCTCAGGCCCCGCCTCTCAGGGATGTCACCAATTGCTCATGGTGCCAACCTGGGGCCCAAGTCTACGGCACATGCACTTTATGGGACATTTCAGATCCAAACCTTAGCAGTTCTTTTGATAGTAAGTACTTTTTCATTTTGATTGTTTCTTTAAACCTCGTGAAAGTGTTAACCTTAATTTTTTAAAAATTTTTACATAGTGCATTTTGATTCATTGTACACAAATGGGGTACAACTTTTCATTTCTATAGTTGTGCACGATGTAGAATCATCCATTTATGTAATCATACATATACGTAGGGTAATACTGTCTGTCTCATTCCAACATCTTTCACACCCCTGCCCCTTTCTCCCTCTCATTTCCCTCTACGTAATCTAAAGTTCCTCCAATATTCTCTCACCATTCACTCCCTCACTCCCATTATATATCATCATTCACTATCAGGGAAAACATTCAGCCTTTGTTTTTTTTGGGATTGGCTTATTTCACTAAGCATGATATTCTCCAGTTCCATCCATTTATCTGCAAATGCCATAATATTATTATTTATAGCTGAATAATATTCCATTGTGTAGATACACCACAGTTTCTTTATCCATTCATTTCTTGAGGGGCATTTAGGTTGGTTTCAAAATTTAACTATTGTGAATTGAGCAGCTATGAACATTGATGTGGCTGCATTAATGTAGTATGCTAATTTTAAGTCCTTTGGGTATAAACTGAGGAGTGGGATAACTGGGTCAAAAGGTGGGTCCATTCCAAGTTTTCTGAGGAATCTTCACAATGTTTTCCAGAGTGGCTGCACCAATTTGCAATTCCACCAGCAATGTACAAGTGTGCCTTTTCCCCCACATCCATGCCAACATTTACTATTGTTTGTGTTGTTGATAATAGCCATTATAATTGGAGTAAGATAAAATCTTAGAGTTGCTTTAATTTGTATTTCTCTAATTACTAGAGATGTTGAACACTTTTCCTATATTTATTTATCGCTTGTATATCTTCTTCCATAAAGTGTCTGTCCAGTTCCTTGGCCCATTTATTGATTGGGTTCTTTCTCTTTTTGGTGTAAAGTTTTGTAAGTTCTTTATAAATTTTGGAGATTAATGCTCTATCTGCAGAACATGTGGAAAACATTTTCTCCCAGTCTGTAGGTTTTCTTTTCACATTATTGATTGTATCCTTTGCTGAGAAAAAGCTTTTTAGTTCAAATCCATCCCATTTATTGATTCTTGCTTTGATTTCTTGTGCTTTGGGAGTCTTGTAAAGGAAGTCTGATCCTAAACCAACATGATGAAGATTCAGGCCTATTTTGTCTTCTAGTTGGTGAAGGATCTCTGGTTTAATTCCTAAGTCCTTGTTCCATTTTGAGTTGAGTTTTATGCAGGGTGAGAGATAGAGGTTTAATTTCATTTTGCTACATATGGATTTCCAGTTTTCCCAGCACCATTTATTGAACAGGCTATCTTTTCTCCATTGTATGTTTTTGACTCCTT
This sequence comes from Sciurus vulgaris, assembly GCF_902686455.1. Taxonomy (NCBI): domain Eukaryota; kingdom Metazoa; phylum Chordata; class Mammalia; order Rodentia; family Sciuridae; genus Sciurus; species Sciurus vulgaris. The sequence goes on along the minus strand of NC_136466.1, from coordinate 170,016,149 downwards.
TGTCTAGTATGAGGTGACTGTATTTATGTGGGTTCGTCTCTGTGTCTTCTATTTTGTACCATTGGTCTGCCTGTCTATTTTTGTGCCAATACCATGCTGTTTTTGTTACTATTGCTCTGTAGTATAGTTTAAGTTCTATTATTGTGATATCTCCTGCTTTACTTTTTCTGCTCAGGATTGCTTTGGCTATTCTGGGTCTCTTATTCTTCCAGATGAAGTTCATGATTGCTTTCTCTATTTCTATGAGGAATGTCATTGGGATTTTAATTGTAATTGCATTGAATCTGTATAGAGCCTTTGGTAGTATGGCCATTTTGACAATATTAATTCTGCCTATCCAAGAACATGGAAGATCTCTCTATCTTCTTTCTTTAGTGTTCTGTAGTTTTTATTGGAGAGGTCTTTGAACCATATGATTATTTCAATAGATGCTGAGAAAGTGTTTGATAAAACACAGCATCCCTTCATGCTTAAAACACTAGAAAACTTAGGGATAGTAGGAACATACTCAACATTGTGAAGGCTATCTATGCTAAGCCCATGGCCAACATCATTCTAAATGGAGAAAAACTGAACACATTCCCTCTAAAAACTGGAACAAGACAGGGATGCCCTCTTTCACCACTTCTTTTTTTTTTTTTTTTTTTTATTTATTTTTTTTTATTGTAAACAAATGGGATATATGTTGTTTCTCTGTTTGTACATGGCACAAAGGCATACCATTTGTGTAATCATAAATTTACATAGAGTAATGTTGTTTGATTCATTCTGTTATTTTTTTCCCTTCCCCCCACCCCTCCCACCCCTCTTTACCCTCTATACAGTCCTTCCTTCCTCCATACTTGCCCCCCTCCCTAACCCTAACTCTAACCCTAACACTAACCCTTCCCTCCCCCCCATTATGTGTCATCCTCCACTTATTAGCGATATCATTCGTCCCTTGGCTTTTTGAGATTGGCTTATCTCACTTAGCATGATATTCTCCAATTTCATCCATTTGCCGGCAAATGCCATAATTTTATCATTCTTTATGGCTGAGTAATATTCCATTGTATATATATACCACAGTTTCTTTATCCACTCATCAATTGAAGGGCATCTAGGTTGGTTCCACAGTCTGGCTATTGTGAATTGAGCAGCTATGAACATTGATGTGGCTGTATCTCTGTAGTATGCTGATTTTAAGTCCTTTGGGTATAGGCCAAGGAGTGGGATAGCTGGGTCAAATGGAGGGTCCATTCCGAGTTTTCTAAGGAATCTCCACACTGCTTTCCAGAGTGGCTGCACTAATTTGCAGCCCCACCAGCAATGTAAGAGTGTACCTTTCTCCCCACATCCTCGCCAACACCTGTTGTTGCTTGTATTCTTGATAATCGCCATTCTAATTGGGGTGAGATGGAATCTTAGGGTAGTTTTGATTTGCATTTCTCTTATTACTAGAGATGTTGAACATTTTTCCATATGTTTGTTGATTGCCTGTAGATCTTCTTCTATGAAGTGTCTATTCATTTCCTTAGCCCATTTGTTGATTGGGTTATTTGTATTCTTCGTGTAGAGTTTTTTGAGTTCTTTATAGATTCTGGAGATTAGCGCTCTATCTGAAGTATGATTGGCAAAGATATTCTCCCACTCTGTAGGCTCTTTCTTCGCATTGCTGCTAGTTTCCTTTGCTGAGAGAAAGCTTTTTAGTTTGAATCTATCCCAGTGGTTGATTCTAGCTTTTATTTCTTGTGCTATGGGAGTCCTGTTAAGGAAGTCTGATCCTAGACCAACAAGGTGAAGATTTGGACCTACTTTTTCTTCTATAAGATGCAGGGTCTCTGGTCTGATTCCGAGGTCCTTAATCCATTTTGAGTTTAGTTTCGTGCATGGTGAGAGATATGGGTTTAGTTTCATTCTGTTGCATATGGATTTCCAATTCTCCCAGCACCATTTGTTGAAGAGGCTATCTTTTCTCCATTGCATATTTTTGGCACCTTTGTCTAGTATGAGAAAATTGTATTTATTTGGGTTTGTGTCCGTGTCCTCTATTCTGTACCATTGATCTACCTTTCTATTTTGGTACCAATACCATGCCGTTTTTGTTACTATTGCTTTGTAGTAGAGTTGAAGATCTGGTATTGCAATACCCCCTGTTTCACTCTTCCTGCTAAGGATTGCTTTAGCTATTCTGGGTTTCTTATTCTTCCAGATGAATTTCATGATTGCTTGCTCTATTTCTGTAAGGTACGTCATTGGGATTTTAATTGGAATTGCATTGAATTTGTATAGCACTTTAGGTAGTATGGCCATTTTGACAATATTAATTCTTCCTATCCAAGAACATGGAAGATCTTTCCATCTTCTAAGGTGTTCTTTAATTTCTTTCTTTAGTGTTGTATAGTTCTCATTGTAGAGGTCTTTCACCTCTTTTGTGAGATTGATTCCCAAGTATTTGATTTTTTTCGAGGCTATAGTGAATGGGGTAGTTTTCCTAATTTCTCTTTCCGAAGATTCATCACTTATGTATAAAAATGCGTTGGATTTATGGGCATTGATCTTGTAACCTGCTACTTTACTGAATTCACTTATGAGTTCTAAGAGTTTTCTGGTGGAATTTCCAGGTTCCTCTAAATATATAATCATGTCATCAGCGAACAGGGATAGTTTGAGTTCTTCTTTTCCAATTCGTATCCCTTTAATTTCTTTGGTTTGTCTAATTGCTCTGGCCAGAGTCTCAAGAACGATGTTGAATAGAAGTGGTGAAAGAGGGCATCCCTGCCTTGTTCCAGTTTTTAGGGGGAATGCTTTCAGTTTTTCACCATTTAGAATGATATTAGCCATGGGCTTAGCATAGATGGCCTTTACAATGTTAAGGAATGTTCCCACTATCCCTATTTTTTCTAGTGTTTTGAGCATGAAGGGGTGCTGTATTTTATCAAATGCTTTTTCTGCATCTATTGAAATAATCATGTGATTCTTGACTTTAAGTCTATTAATATGGTGAATTACGTTTATTGATTTCCTGATGTTGAACCAACCTTGCATACCTGGGATGAAGCCCACTTGATCATGGTGCACTATCTTTTTAATATGTTTTTGTATGCGATTTGCTAAAATTTTGTTGAGAATTTTTGCATCGATGTTCATTAAGGATATTGGTCTGAAATTTTCTTTCCTTGATGAGTCTGTCTGGTTTAGGTATCAGTGTGATATTGGCTTCATAGAATGAGTTTGGGAGGGTTCCCTCCTCTTCTATTTTATGGAATACTTTGAGAAGTATTGGAATGAGCTCTTCTTTAAAGGTTTTGTAGAACTCGGCTGAGAACCCATCTGGTCCCGGACTTTTCTTTGTTGGAAGGCTTTTGATGACTTCTTCTATTTCAGTACTTGAAATGGGTCTATTTAAATTGTTTATGTCCTCCTCGTTCAGTTTAGGCAATTCATATGTCTCTAGAAACCTATTGATGTCTTCGAAATTTTCTATTTTGTTGGAGTATAGATTTTCAAAATAGCTTCTAATTATGTTTTGTATTTCAATCCTGTCTGTTGTGATATTTCCTTGTTCATTCCGAATTTTAGTGATTTGGGTTTTCTCTCGTCTTCTCTTTGTTAGTGTGGCTAAAGGTTTATCAATTTTGTTTATTTTTTTGAAGAACCAACTATTTATTTTGTCAATTTTTTGTATTGTTTCTTTTGTTTCAATTTCATTGATTTCGGCTCTGAGTTTAACTATTTCCTGTCTTCTACTACTTTTGGTGTTGGTCTGTTCTTCTTTTTCTAGGGCTTTGAGCTGTAGCGTTAGGTCGTTTATTTGTTGAGTTTTACTTCTTTTATTAAATGCGCTCCATGAAATAAATTTCCCTCTAAGTACTGCTTTCATAGTGTCCCAGAGATTTTGATATGATGTTTCTTTGTTCTCATTTACCTCTAAGAATTTTTTAATTTCCTTCCTAATATCTTCTGTTATCCATTCATCATATAATAGCATATTGTTTAATCTCCAGATGTTGGAATAGTTTCTGTGTTTTACTCTTTCATTTATTTCTAACTTCAATCCATTATGATCTGATAGAATACATGCTAGTGTCTCTATCTTCTTGTATTTGCTAACATTAGCTTTGTGGCATAATATATGGTCTATTTTAGTGAAGGATCCATGTGCTGCTGAGAAGAAAGTGTATTCGCTCTTGGTTGGATGGTATATTCTATAAATGTCCGTTAAGTCTAAATTATTGATTGTGTTATTGAGATCTATGATTTCTTTGTTCAATTTTTGTCTGGAAGATCTGTCCAGTGGTGAGAGAGGCGTGTTAAAATCACCTAGTATTATTGTGTTATGGTCTATTTGGTTTCTGAAATTGAGAAGGATTTGTTTGACATACATGGATGAGCCACTGTTTGGGGCATAGATGTTTATGATTGTTATATCTTGCTGATTTATGCTTCCCTTAAGCAGTATGAAATGACCTTCTTTATCCCTTCTGACTAACTTTGGCTTGAAGTCCACACTATCGGAAATGAGGATGGATACTCCAGCTTTTTTGCTGAGTCCATGCGCATGGTATGTTTTTCCCCATCCTTTCACCTTTAGTCTATGGGTATCTTTTTCTATGAGGTGAGTCTCTTGCAGGCAACATATTGTTGGATCTTTCTTTTTAATCCAATCTGCCAGTCTATGTCTTTTGATTGATGAATTCAGGCCATTAACATTCAGGGTTATTATAGAGATATGATTTGGTTTCCCGGTCATTTGGTTCATTTTTTAAATTCTATTTATTTATTTCTTTGACACAACTTGTTTCCTCCTTTATTTGACAATTCCTTTAGGATAGTTCCTCCCTTTGCTGATTTGATTCTTTGTTTTTCATCTCTTCCTCATGGAATATTTTGCTGAGAATGTTCTGTAATGCTGGCTTTCTTTTTGTAAATTCTTTTAGCTTTTGTTTATCATGGAAGGATTTTATTTCATCGTCAAATTTGAAGGTAAGTTTTGCTGGGTATAAGATTCTTGGTTGGCATCCATTTTCTTTCAGGGCTTGAAAAATGTTGTTCCAGGCCCTTCTAGCTTTTAGGGTCTGGATTGAAAAGTCTGCTGATATCCGTATTGGTTTCCCCCTGAATGTAATTTGGTTCTTTTCTCTCACAGCTTTTAAAATTCTGTCTTTATTTTGTATGTTAGGTATTTTCATTATAATGTGCCTTGGTGTGGGTCTGTTGTAATTTTGTGTATTTGGAGACCTATAAGCCTCTTGAACTTGATTTTCCATTTCATTCTTCAGATTTGGGAAATTTTCTGATATTATTTCATTGAATAAATTGTTCATTCCTTTGGCTTGTTTCTCTAGGCCTTCCTCAATCCCAATAATTCTTAAATTTGGCCTTTTCATGATATCCCATAGTTCTTGTAGATTCTGTTCATGATTTCTTACCATCTTCTCTGTTTGTTCAACTTTGTTTTCAAGGTTAAATATTTTGTCTTCAATGTCTGAGGTTCTGTCTTCCAGGTGTTCTATCCTATTGGACATGCTTTCTATGGAGTTCTTAATTTGGTTTATTGTTTCTTTCATGTCAAGGATTTCTGTTTGGTTTTTTTTCAATATCTCTAACTCTTTATTGAAATGATCTTTTGCTTCCTGTATTTGCTCTTTTAACTGTCGATTGGTGCGATCATTCAATGCTTGCATTTGCTCTTTCATCTCATCGTTTGCTTCTCTGATCATTTTAATTATGTACATTCTGAACTCCTTTTCTGTCATTTCTTCTGCCATGCTGTCATTGGGTTTTATTGATGTAACATCTAGATTTGTTTGCAGCATTTTCTTTCCTTGTTTTCTCATATTGTTCAGGTATCAGTTGACCGCTGAGATATTGCAGATTTCCTCTATTGACTTACAATGTCCCTGAAGATTTCTATCTATATCCCCCCTTAGCCTTCAGTAGGCTGAAGTCTTGGAGGAAGTTGATAGTGCAGTGCTCCACAAGGAAGCTGCCTCTCTAGGAGTGGTGGCCTTCAGGAGGGGTATAATCCCTGCTAGTGGGCAGAGGTGCCTCCACTTGTTGACCAATGGTCATCCAAAGGGGACCTAGGCTGCGGGCTGAGGCAAGGCCTGTTTGGGCCTGAGTCTCTAGTTTTACCGTCCTTGTGGGGAAACCTCACCCGGCAGGGAAGACTCACCCGGTGGGGAGGTCTCGCTGGTCAGTACCCTCCTAGAGGTTCCCCTCAATTACAGCTACCACCTGGGCTGGGCTGCCTTCCTCTGCAAAGTTCTCAGGGGCCCGGCCCTACCTCCTTGGCCTGGGAGCCTCACCCTTCGCAGATGAATCTCCTTAGGCTGCCCCTCCTCAGAGAATATGCCCTCAGGCCTGGAACCTTTGCTCCGCCCTAAGCCTGTCTCTGTGCGGCTCTTCCACCCAGAAGCCTCCTAGATCCTGGGACCCTGCTCTGCCCCTAATTGCCTGGCTATGCGGCCCCTCCTCTGAGCAGCCACCTGGGGCCCCGTACAATCTCTCTGAGTCCCAGAGACCCGCCACACGCCTCTTCCTCCAGACAGCTGCCCAGTATTCCGGTGCGGTCACTAGGAGTCCAAGAAACTCACTGCGTGCCTCCACCTCCCACCAACCACCCGTAACCCTGGGCAATCAATCACTCCGAGTCGAAGTGACCCTCCCCGTTCCTCCTCCTCCTCCAGATAACCCCCCGAGTGTTCAGGAGTGGTCGCTCTGGGTGGCTCTGAATCCACGTGACCCGCTGCACGGGTCCTATGGGCAACCGCCCGGAGCTCTTGGTGCGGCCACTCAAGACCAAGCGACCCACCATGCTTCCTCTCCAGGCAGCCCCCCTGTGTTCAGGCGCTGTCCCTTTAAGTCCAAACAACTCACCACTCGCCTTCTCCTCTGAGCAGCCGCCTGGAGCGCCAATGCAGTCACTGCGAGTCCAAAGGACCCGCAGCGCTCCTCCTCCTCCTCCGAGCAGGCCCCGGGGTTCAGAAGTGGTCCGAATCCAAACAGCCCGCCACGCAGCCTCTCCTCTGGCAACCGCCTGAAGCTCTGGTGTAGTCACCCCGAATCCAAGCGGCCGCGTTCCTCTTCCTCCTCCTCGTCCTCAGGGCAGGCCCCGGGGTTCAGAAGCGTCGTTCTGAGTCCAAACAGCTCGCCGCGGAGTTTCTCTTCTGGCAACCGCCTGTAGCTCTGGTGCAGTCTCTCCGAATCCAAGTGGCCACGCTCCTCCTCCTCCTCCTCAGGGCAGGCCCCGGTGTCCTGAGTCCACACAGCTCTCCTCGCCACTCCTCCCCTGGGCAGCCGCCGGATCCCCAGTGGTTGCTCCGTGTCCCAGCGCTGTGCCGAGTGGCCTCCTTTTCGGCGCTCCTAGTTGTCCGAGTTCACTGCTCCAGTGGGGGGAGGGGCGTCTCACTGGCAGCTCTACTTCACAAAGTTTCCTGCGTTCCGGGACCACTGTCCCATCCGGGACGCCTCCCCAATGGGAGAGACTCACCCGGCTGCTTTGAGTTGGTCCCAAGTGTCTCAATATCTCCTCTTTTGAATCCTGAGTCCTGGAGCAACATGAAATGCAGCCACCCTCTAGGCCGCCATCTTGAAACCTCCTCACCACTTCTATTCAACATCATCATTGAAACAATAGCCAGAGCAAATAGACAGACTAAAGAAATTAAAGGGATACGAATAGGAAAAGAAGAACTCAAGCTATCACTATTTGTGGATGACATGATTCTCTATTTAGAGGATCCAAAAAACTCCACTAGAATACTTCTAGAACTAATAAATGGATTTGGCAATGTAGCAGGTTATAAAATCAATACGCATGTATCTAATGCATTTCTATTCATAAATGAGGAATACTCTGAAAGAGAAATTAGGAAAACTACCCCATTCGCAATAGCCTCAAAAAATAAAATAAAATACTTGGGAAACTGTTATTCTTTAAGATAGTACTATAAGGATAGAACTCTAAAATGTCTAAAATGACTAATTTTTCTGGGTTGCTTGTACACTAAAACTTTAATATATCCTGAATATTTTGGGACAGCATGACCTCAAGTTGTATACCAGTTTGCGGTTTTGTCAATTTGACCTTAAAAACTAAAATTCTATTCCAGATCATGATTCTAAAAGTATAAATTTATCAATTCAAAGGATCACAAAATCACTCAGTTAATAACTAACCTGCTATATCTATTGCAGAGTCAGAGCCCCTAGCAGACCTCCCTGTGTATCATGGGTAAGAAGGTCACTGTGTACCCTAGCACTAGGTTTTCTTGATATTAGAAAATGTTTAATGAATGAAGGAGAAGGTAAAAAACTAATAACTCTAAGAATGGTGCTCTTGAACTTTATAGAAGAATGAAATGATGGCATTTGCTGCAAAAGATGGAGCTGGAGAATATCACGCTAAGTGAAATAAGCGAAACCCCCCAAAACCAAAGGCTGAATGTTTTCTCTGATATGCAGATGCTAACTCACAATGGAGGGGGACTAGGGAAGAATAGAGTTACTTTATATTAGGTAGAGGAGAGTGAAGGGAGGAGAAGGGGTGTGGGGTAGGAAGGACAGTAGAGTGAAACAGACATTATTACCTGATGCACATATATGACTGCATGACCAATGTGATCCTACAATATGTACAATCAGAGAAATGAGAAATTACACTCCATTTATGTATGATCTATCAAAATTCATTCTATTGTCATGTATAACTAATTAAAACAATTGAAAATTAATAATAAAAATGGTTTTCTTGAATTTATAAGTGTGAACTGCTTTATTTTTGAAGAGAACTTTGGCCTTTCGAAGAATGCAATTATTCCCTATCATGGTTCAAAGAGAAAAGAGAGCTGGGTGTGTGGTGGTGCATGTCTGCAGTCCTCGTGACTTGGGAGACCAGACAGGAGGATCACAATGTCAAAGCCAGCCTCCACTACTTAAGAAAGTCTTGTCTCAAAATCAAACAATATGTATAAAAGACTGGGGATGTGGCTTAGTGGTTAAACACCTCTGACTTCAATCCTTGGTTCCAAAAAAATAAAATAAAAAATACAGAAGATACAGAAGAGGCATTCCATGCTCTCTATGTAAGTATTTTAGTATCTGGCTTATGTATACTGCCGTAACTCTAAGCCAAGCTCGGTTTTATTGCTCATTCCAAAACTGTATCTACAGAGGGATTTGAGGATGAGGGGTGGGCTTCCCTGACTCTGGGGAAGATCCTCCAGGGACTTTCATGGGGCCATGCCAGGGACTTCTCAGGAAGTTGTCACCAAGCTGTGGCAATAAGAGGCCCTTCATAGCCACCTCCTATGACTACAGACTAGCAAAGCTATAAGAAGATGAGAGGGCTAAAGTACCTATTTAGAATGTATGTTTAGAAAGAACCCAGAGTGCGAGGCTCAGTTAGCACAGGTGGGCTTCCCATGTCTGTGAACGCCGTAGTGTGTGCCTGTGTCTGTGTACACGTACACACACGTGGCATTCTGTCCTCCATGCCTATTGACTGAGAAGCTGATATCAAGCATGTCATCCTTCCCAGAACTTAGCGTTTCTGCAGCTGGACATGAGGAGTGATGTTCACAGAAGTCAGCCTCCTGGTCGCCTGTGTGACTGCGTGCTCTGCACGTGGCTGGTGCCTCACCATGCAAACATGCCCAGCACAGTGCTGCAGAGAAGAGGGAGAGTGACAGTCAGTGCTGTGCTCAGGGGTTTCCAGCCTCCATGGTGTTTGATTTGATCAAGTGCAAGCGCCTAAGCTGAGTCCCTCCTGAGAGCGAGCACTAGCTGCCCTGGCTCTTCATGGAGGGCTCCTCCCAGTAGGTCCTCAGCCTCAGTCGGGCTCTGACCACAGGCTGCAGATGGGACCCACCCTGGGGGAGGTGCTGGGTGCCTGAAGCTCCATCTTCAGAAATGAATCAGGCATGCTGTTGCTGTTCAAGGGGAGGACAGAGAAGTGTGTGTTCCCAAGCAGGGTTTATAAATATTCTTTCAAAATTGTGTAACATGTTCAAAGGCATTTTTAATATTGCTTTAATTTAATTCTGGCACGGGCAAATGTGTCTGTAAAATAGTTTTCCCTAAGTCCATGTTAGTAGCTTCTTACAAACAAGGGCTGGAGGCAGAAAAAAATGCCAGCTATGCCTTTCATATTCTATGAGACCAAACACTGCTTTGAGGGCGATGCCGAGGAGGCCCAGACACAGGCCGCAGATCACACCTCTCAGGGTCAGAGGCACACAGCTGGCTTCTGGATTCAGCTGAAAATGCCAAAACATCAGCTGCTCTATTCTGTCCCTCTTTTCTCCTCAGCCCCCACCTGCTGATTGACAGCAGCCACAAGTCCCAACCAGCCAAGGAGCTCACCGTTGGCTGGTCCGACGATGCCTCGGTGCCACCCCCGCTCCAGGGTGCTCAGGCCTGGAGTACTGCTCCTGGTTCCTCCCCCACAAGGTGCTGACCTGGAATGGTGCGAGGACGGCAGTGCCAGAGGCAGTGGGACAGGCCTGGGTCCTGCTATGTGCCCTGGCCCTCTGGTCATCCCTGCCCTTGTCGGCCAGCCCCTGCCCCTGGCTATGTTTCCCCCCTGGCTGATTCTTCTGTCTCCCTGTGGGCAGAGCCTGTGTATACTTGCATCCTCCTGCTTCTCCTGCCCTGTGATAGACCTTCTATGGGCTGCCTGTGACCCCTCTGGTCTCCCCTCTGCTACAGAAGCTCCTCCATTCTCAGCTCCTGCTCTCTCCTTCTCCCCTGCAAGCACATAACTGCAGAACCCCAGAGAGGCCCAGGAGACAGCAGCTTCAGGGTGCCTCCCAAGTGTCCTCTGAGGCAGCAGATGGGCATTTCCCCCCTACTGAACCCCAAAAGGACAGGGAGAATGGGTACTTCTGCTCCTTGGGGTTCCCTCCACATGGGGTGCGGCCTCACTGTCTGGGTGAGACATGGGGAGAAAAGTGGAGGTCCTTCACCTCCCACAGTACCTGGGCCTAAGTGTCCCAGGCTGGTCCCAAACTAGCAGGCTCCATTATAATGGCCAGGCCTGGACTAAACTTGGAGAAGAGGAGGGATCCTGCCAGGACTTACAGACATACTTTCCAAAGACAATAGCCTGGCCTGCGGAGCTAAGTTTTTTCTTCATAAACTTCGTTTAGGACATCAGCTGTTGTCAATTTCTAGGGACTTCTCTAAGTTGCTTTGGCAGACACTAGCTCTCCCCCAGGCAGAGGAATGGCTCACAGCAGCCCCGAAGAGAAGCACGTGACATTTAAAATATCGCATATACACGTATGGAAATTCATTCATACCTTCCAGCAGGTATTTTCCAAGTGAAGACACTGGAATAAGCCTGTTAGGGACATTGCAAGCTACGAGGTCAACACAAGCAGCTGAGTTGTTTCGAATGAAGTTACTATATATCCATGCACAGAGGGCAGAGAAGCCCTCACCCGCTTCAACCTTCAACCGATGGCTGCGCAGTGCAAAGGCCTTTTGCGGATGCATGACTAGTTCGCTTCCTAAATGGAAGATTCCCCAAATGTAAGTCCAGCTCTGGAGGAAGCAGCCTCTGAACGACTAAACGGAAACGGCCAAGGCAGTGATGGAAGAAAGGTGTCCCTACTCCCTCCACACATCCGGTTTCATCCAGAACAGGTCGTGTAGCCTAACGCTGTCCCTGTGGTGGAAACCTTCTTGTGGGTACAGGAAGGGTCACAGCGTGACTGCTGAGAGGTCAGCCATGGGTCCAGTCCATGGATTTTGGTGACCTGAACTTGAACGTCATGGTCCATGTTCCCCAGGGGACTGTGCTACGAGCAAACTTGAGAGTTTAGAGCTCCTGAAACCCTGCTGAATCACTGCCAGACAGGAGTGTGCGTGCGTGCTCGGGAGCAGAGGTGGGAAGTCGTCTCGTTTCTGGGTGGCTCAGTTCCTTCAAGGTTGGGATACAGCATTATCCTGTTAGAGGCCAGCTTTGATTTAGAGTGAACCCTGGTCCCTAAGAGATCACCCATTCCTGTAGCTCCACTTCTGCCAACTGTCTGCCTCCAGAGGCCTCACAACAATCTGCACTGCTCTAACCAAGACTGCCAAGGCTGGGGAGCCCTACAGGACCTTCTGCGGCCATGGAGCTAAGAAGGCTGTGGTGGAATCTTTGGATGCCTGTGTGTTTCCCTGAGTCAGGAGGCAGGTCCGTGGCTCTCCGGTCCATAATTAAGCAATAATCCCGAGAAATGCAGTCCTTACCAGCAGTTAATGACGACTTTGTTGGTTAACAGCTCGACCTGAAGCTGAGGATTGTTAACACTCTATCAAACCCCTCGTTACGAGTGCTAAGTTTTTATTCAGACACACTTGGATCGCAGCTGGAGAGCGGTGCGGGCACCGGGCATTCCCCGGTGGCTAATGACCAGGTTTTTTCCATCAGTCAGAGCACTGGGCACATTCCATCTTGTTTATATAATAGTTGTTAACTGCCCCTGACTGGTGCCACTCCAATGGGGACCCAGTGTGACATGAGTTCAGCTCCTTCCTCCTAGTGTCAAAGACATATTTGTTGCTGTTCTTTCTTGTCATCAATGTTGCTAACATTTCAGGCCCTGTGGCTTATCCATGTCACATTGTTGTTCTGAAATTTAAGGCCAGACCTGTGGGCTAGGGCTGCAGCAGGGTCATGGCGGCTGACTCACCTTGGCCAGTCTATGCAGGGCTCAAGCTGTGCCCTTGGAAGTCCCGGCCAGTCCTCCCAGGTCCACTCATAGACCCCTTTTGAGTCATCAAACTATGCCCCAGGAAATCTCACAATTATTTTGTGTCAATTAAAATCTATTTAATGATGCTATTTAGAGAAACCTGTGATGCCTTTCTCCCTCGCCCTGCCCTTTCTTTAATTGAGAATGTCAGCTGCGTCCAGTAAATGGCAGCCCCATGGGAGGAAGCCCTGGAGTGCTGGGCGTGTGCTCATGGGAGTGCTTAGACGTGTGGGAAGAGCAGGATCCCCACCACCTACCCAGACCACGGGAGGGACGTCTCTGTGTTTTCTGGAAGAAAAGGATCAAACAAAGTCTTGCTCTCAGGACCTGCGTGGAGGCTGGCTCTCCCCGGCGTTCCTGCCATGCCAGGAGTCCATGTTTCTGTGTCCTCCCCTGCCAAGCTCCTGCCCCAGAACCTCCCCTTCGTCCTGTCGGTGGGAGGTGTCCCCTGGATCCTCAGGTTATGTCTGTGCCATGGCTTCTGGGGCATCAGAGAAGCAGAATGCAGTGCTCAGAACAGGAGGTGTCCAGAGCAGCCTGCAGCTGGGCCGAGCCCTCTGTTCTCCTGACCTGAGAAGCAGCCGACCTGCCCTGTCACAGTGAGCTTGGTGGCACATGTTGTGCCTGTGATTGTTACTGTGCTCATGGAGCCCCAAGGCAGCCGTGGACACGGAGCACAAGTGCAGGGAACCCTCTGCCACACAGGAGAGGCCCTGGGGCACCCCGTTCCCAGCCCCCAGCACCTTTTTCTCAGAGCAGGGTCCGTCTGACAAGGCAGTCAGAAATCACAACTTGTTTACAACACTGTCAACAGAGACACCCGAGTGAGCTGCCTCTGGCCTGTGCAGCGTCTGTCTTGCAGGTTGCTTGGTAATGGCCACTGCCCTCATGGTGGTGAGGCAGCTTGATGCAGTGAAGACTGACTCTGTGCCACAGGACAGAGCACAAGGGGCACACGCAGGCACACCCTAAGCTGTCCCGCTGCACGCGAGGCGCTGAGGGGTCTGTAACCCACTTCAGCCAGGACCTGGTCAGGCATTCCAGCCTGGACCTGGTCAGTCATGATGCAGCTGTGGATCCCACTGACCAACACACTCAGTGCAGGGATAGTGCTTCCCGGAAGGGGCATCCATGGGACATAGTGACACCCGTGGTTAAAACGGGGCTGCCTCTTCCTTTATAAAGTGGGTTTTAAGTGGTTTCAGGGAGCGTTTTGAGCTGTCACTCCAGACCTGCACCCTGGACCATCCTCTGCCCTCACACCGTGTCAGCGTGAGCTGTCCCCCAGCTGTGGTGGAGACATGGAGACATGCATGAATACTGGGCACGTCTGTCCTTGGCCATGGCGTTGGTTCAGATTGCTTTTCCTCTGTGTCAGCCAGCTTTCTGTCCCTGTGACAAGGTGTCTGAGATAATCAACTCAGAAAAAAATTCATTTGCTTTTGGCTGTGGTTTCAGAGGTTTCCATCCATGGTCACCTGGCCCCATCACTGCCGGCCCCCAGTGAGGCCCTGCATCAAGCAGGGAGGGCAGGATGGAGCCCAGTTACATACCTTGTGGCCAGGAGGCCATGATCCAGGAGAAGGGCCCTTCCAGGTCAGGCCCCAGTGACCTCACGTCCTTCCTCTAGGCCCCGCCTGGGAAAGAGGCGCCGCTTCCCACAGCATCGCGGGCTGCGGCATCACAGCATCAGGCACCATTTGAGATCCAACTACAGCTGCCCCTAGACCCTCCAGGCCTGAAAACCCTCTCTCAACACACGCCAACATCTTCCCACCTTCTTTAAAATGTACCATGAGAGGAAGACCTGACTGTAGAAATGCGTTCTCCATTCCCGGGACTGTCTGCTGTCAGGTGAGAGCACACACTTGTGCTCTTCTTGGACTGCAAGCTGATCTAGGACTTCATCTTGGCTCTTCAGTTCATCCATTCACACCCAAGGTCCACTCCTATGGTCCCAGGTGGATCTTCTGAGGCTGTGGGTCTCATCAAGAGTTCGGTCCAGGGGGAGAAGTAGTGGACGGAGGAGGCTCCACGTCCTGCTCTCGAGGGGAGACACCTGCTGCTGCTCCCGTTAAGTCCTAGACTGCTTGCCCTTGCCCTGGGCCTCCTCCCTCCCTCCCTGAGCTGGCCTCATTTGACGCTGCTCGGACCTACATTCCTCCACATTCAACATGGCTCCTCTTTTCTGCTGCCTCAGGGAGAGACAGACCCAATTCTTGACCTTCTTCATGGCGGGGCGTCTTCAAGTTTCCCAGTGGCCGCTCAGACCCTCTTGCTCCTGAGGCTGCCCTTGGCCCTCCCCTTCCACCGCCACGTGCTCAGAGCCCCCGGGCACAGCCCTGGCCTCTGCACAGAGGCGCCCTCCTCGTCTCCAGCACGGTGTTTCAGTGGACTCCGCAGAGCAGCTGGAGCCTTGCTGTGTTCCACGTCAAGTGCCGTCCCCAGAGTTCGGTTTCTTCCCATGCCACTCAGTGGCTGATGGGGGACCCTTGCCTGTAAAGGGACCCTCCTCCCCTGGAGAGGTCGTCCTCTGTGATATCTGATTCCTCTAAGCCTAGGCCAATCTCCCCTTGGACCATCTTCTCCTCTCCCCGCACTGTCACTAGTGACCTCAGCCATACCTGCCTCTTGCCACCACCGCTCTGTGAGGGACTTGCCGGGCACTGACCCTTCTCTCAAGCTCTGTGCATGGACTCCCTCTCCAAACCCTCTGTGTGTCACTCAGCCACAGACGAAACGTCTCTAGAACACACTCTGACTCCAGGACTCTTCCCTCCCCTGGCCACACTACACGTTGGAGGAAGGTCCACGTCCCTCACACCAGCAGCAGCACATGCTCGAAGTCACCCTTGACCTCTGCCTTCTTCAGGTGCACACACCCAGGGCGTCACCATGAGGCGATGGCTCACACCTTCCTCCCGTCCACAGAGGCCTCGTGGAATGGAGAGGTCCCTCAACAGGGCTGGACAGGATGGGTGCACCCTGAGTTCCTACTCCTGGCTCCTCCCCTCCTGTCTACTACCCTCATTCATATGGCTAGTTTCTATGATGTGCCAGTGCCAGGACTGGGGACCTGGTCAAAGCTGAACCGAAAACATGGCCACCCTCCACGGAGAGCATGCCCTGGCGGGAGCGGCAAACAGGAGGTCAGTAAGCCCAGGGGACAAGGTGGTCACAGCAGGTCCCACGTGGCAAGACAGGGTTGGATGCTGAGGAGTCATAGGCTAGGAGCAGCAGGAGGCTGTGTGGAGGGGCGAGGTGGGTGGACAGGCTGTCCTGAGGACATGGCACCGGGAGGAAGAGGGGAGCCTCCTGTGCCTGATTCAGGGTTTCGCCACCCTGAAGGCCTTGGCGCCCGCCTGCCCTGCATTCCGCCTCCCAGGACGAAGGCACCCCTGCAGCAGTGAGGCCAGACTCAGCTCTAAGACCTGACCAAGTGGGCAGTGGGCTGGGCCAAGGTCTCAAACTGCAGCCCCTGAGAAGGACAGTGTCTTTTCTGCTCTATGGAAGGCCAAGTTCATGTGAATTAGCTCACACAGTGATCAAGGTGAGCGCAGGAGGCCAGGCCACTGGTGGCCAGTTCCGAGAAGATCCATTTCCATGTCTCAGAATAATGGCCTCCTTCCTCCATGAAGCTGAAGAACTTACCTCCTTGCTGTCTCTGGACTGTGGACCCTTCCCCACAGAGGGCAGCAGGATCACAGCAGGGACCGGTAGCTGGTGGTCTGAGTCCACCCCTTCAAATAGCTCTCTCCACCCCGTGGGGTACACAGAGCAGACAGAGCCAGGTGCAGCCACCGCCTCTGGTCAGGCACCTGGAACTGGCTTTCCGTTCCAAAGGGACAGCCCTCTCCAAACCAGGGACACACCTATGGGTGAGCAGCTGCCTTCTCTTGGGCATCTTCACGGAGAGGATGAACTTCACTGAGATGTGGGGTGGGACTGGCAGGGGGCAAACAAAGCAACAGCAAAAACCCACGCTGGCCATTTTCCACTTTCTCTGAATTTTGAGTTACGTGCTTGAGTTTGGAGCTCCGCAGCCCATGTGATTCTATTACAATTATTGTTAAAAACAGATGCCTAGAATATGGGTAAACTTGGGTAGGAATTTGAAAACCATAAGGCATATTCAATGTGATAATCTAGTTATATACATTACAGAGAATTTCAGCATTTGCATTGAATGGTATCACTGAGGATGTGTGATATTAGTCATGGACAAATTGGTGCAAAAGATAATGTGTTTTCTGATGTTAACAGAATATTTTTTTAAATAGGGTTAAAAATATTTTAAAAATTTTGACATATTTGAGACTTGGATGCTTATTTGGCAAAGTACAATTTTTTATCTTGTTGACTTCAGAACTGATAAAATTCTGTACAGTCTTAATATGAAAGACACAAAACAAAGCTGGATAAGAAAATTCACACGAAGTAATGAAAAATCCAAATGAGCAACCTTAATATTCTTCAAGTTAATGGCCCATAACTTAACTGAGTACTGGAAATTTTATATCTCCTATTAAATTTTTCCTCTAGGAGGGAAGCAAGCTTGTCTCAAACACATAAATGATGTCACCTGTTTTTAAAAAGGAAATAATTCAACACTAAAAAATGCTTAAATAAAATTACTTTTCTCATAGAATTCACTTAAGATCTATTCCATGACTCTCCAAGAACTCTGGTTGCTTGGTTTATTTTGCTCCCTGGGTAAGTGAGTGAAGCTGAAGTCCCAGGGGTGATATCCTGGAGACAGCTCATGGAGTCCAAGACACCTGAACAATTGCCAAGTCCCTCCAGGAAGGAAACCTGGTCAGGACCCAGGTGGGAGAGGAGGGCTGGGTTTCCAACCTTCAGACACAGGACCTGGCCATTTCTGCCCTGGCTTCCCTACTTCTCAGTCTATTTCCTAGTATGATTTAGATGTTAAACCGCCTAACCGAACTCTTGTGTTGATGTTGACCCTCCTTCCTTAGCGCAGTCGGAACCAGGGACTTTGGAATGAACACCCTATTCTTCTTCTAAAGAGAGTTGTTAGCATAGTACAGTAACTTCAATGGCCACAGGAATGCTGAGGGATGCAGCCACTCACCCCAAACCAGGAACTTCTCTTATTCAGGAATTCTAGGCAGTTTCCAATGTCATAAAAATGTCCAAAAAAAAATTGGAGTTCCCGATTATGTTATTGGCATTTAACTCCAAACATAAGTGGTAATTCAGAACTACAAATGTTTCCAACCAGATTTAGTTCTCATACACTTAACATGCACCTATTTCCTACACACAGACACAGCCTTGCAGAACTTGAAAGTCGTCACTATCCAAGCCACATCGTGCAAACCTTGTCACCTCCCTGGTTTTCAACAGGAGGAAGATCGCCTCTCCCACCAACTCAAGCTCCCCATAGAAAGCGCACCTAGGCTGCAGGCTCCTCCTGCTCAGATGGGTCCAGGTCCTCCCTCCCTTGATCTTGTCGAACCCGACTGCACAATCAGACTGTTGCATCAAACACAAAGCAATCCACAGTGGGCATAGCAAGTCAATTAAAAGTGCGAGGCAGGGAAAACCGAATGTCTTTCATGTGCCCACATGTCCCTGAGCTAGATCAGAGTAGCTGGGAGCAGTTGGGCAGTAGGCTCATAGCCCGGGGAAAGTTTGTGGGCAACATTCATTCGCAGAGGCAGCACACTTGAAAGACTCCACCACAAAACACCTGCTCGGAGCGCAGACAAGACGCCAAGCTGGAGAGAGTTCAAGAGAACAGGGTGATGATCAGGCTGCTGAGCAACGGCAGCAGCCACCTCTGTCCACGCTGCCCATTGGGCTAGAACCTGGTCGGCTCGAGTCCGAGGATTTTCTAACAGCAACCATGGAAAAGCGGCGTCAGGTCTGATGCCAATGTGCTGAGCCACATGTTCAGGGAACCACGTGGGTTCCCTGGCCTGGGGACAATCCATTCGGCCTATTGCTGTGCCTCCCACCTGCTTCGGGTCAAGCCTGGAGGCACCTCGACAGTCCTGCCAGGACCATGGTTCCTGCAAGGGTGGAACGCCTCCCAAGGCCGGCCCGGGACCGCCTCGGCAGCACGACGGAGGAGGAAGGCTTCTGTAAAACTGCTGCTTGAAGAGTCAGAACTCACGCTCACACCAGTCTTCAAGGAACAGCAGCACCCAGAGTGGCTCAGGGCACCTGCGACATCTTAAGGAAGACGTCACCTGATGTGAAGAGAAGGCAGCAGCACCCACTGCCAGGAGAGCAGGAGTGGAGGGAAGGGAGCGGCACCCACTGCCAGGAGAGCAGGAGTGAAGGGAAGGGAGCGGCACCCACTGCCAGGAGAGCAGGAGTGGAGGGAAGGGAGCGGCACCCACTGCCAGGAGAGCAGGAGTGGAGGGAAGGGTGCGGCACCCACTGCCAGGAGAGCAGGAGTGGAGGGAAGGGAGCGGCACCCACTGCCAGGAGAGCAGGAGTGAAGGGAAGGGAGCGGCACCCACTGCCAGGAGAGCAGGAGTGGAGGGAAGGGAGCGGCACCCACTGCCAGGAGAGCAGGTGAGAAGGGAAGGGAGCGGCACCCACTGCCAGGAGAGCAGGTGAGAAGGGAAGGGAGCGGCACCCACTGCCAGGAGAGCAGGTGAGAAGGCAGCAGCACCCACTGCCAGGAGAGCAGGAGTGAAGGGAAGGGAGCAGCACCCACTGCCAGGAGAGCAGGTGTGGAGGGAAGGGAGCAGCACCCACTGCCAGGAGAGCAGGTGAGAAGGGAGCAGCACCCACTGCCAGGAGAGCAGGAGTGAAGGGAAGGGAGCGGCACCCACTGCCAGGAGAGCAGGAGTGAAGGGAAGGGAGCGGCA
The DNA here is from genome assembly GCF_902686455.1 of Sciurus vulgaris. Lineage (NCBI taxonomy): Eukaryota > Metazoa > Chordata > Mammalia > Rodentia > Sciuridae > Sciurus > Sciurus vulgaris. The sequence goes on along the minus strand of NC_136466.1, from coordinate 169,996,573 downwards.
CCCACTGCCAGGAGAGCAGGTGTGGAGGGAAGGGAGCAGCACCCACTGCCAGGAGAGCAGGTGAGAAGGGAGCAGCACCCACTGCCAGGAGAGCAGGAGTGAAGGGAAGGGAGCGGCACCCACTGCCAGGAGAGCAGGAGTGAAGGGAAGGGAGCGGCACCCACTGCCAGGAGAGCAGGAGTGAAGGGAAGGGAGCGGCACCCACTGCCAGGAGAGCAGGTGTGGAGGGAAGGGAGCAGCACCCACTGCCAGGAGAGCAGGTGAGAAGGGAGCAGCACCCACTGCCAGGAGAGCAGGAGTGAAGGGAAGGGAGCGGCACCCACTGCCAGGAGAGCAGGAGTGAAGGGAAGGGAGCGGCACCCACTGCCAGGAGAGCAGGTGTGGAGGGAAGGGAGCAGCACCCACTGCCAGGAGAGCAGGTGTGGAGGGAAGGGAGCGGCACCCACTGCCAGGAGAGCAGGTGTGGAGGGAAGGGAGCAGCACCCACTGCCAGGAGAGCAGGTGAGAAGGGAGCAGCACCCACTGCCAGGAGAGCAGGAGTGAAGGGAAGGGAGCGGCACCCACTGCCAGGAGAGCAGGAGTGAAGGGAAGGGAGCAGCACCCACTGCCAGGAGAGCAGGTGTGGAGGGAAGGGAGCAGCACCCACTGCCAGGAGAGCAGGAGTGAAGGGAAGGGAGCGGCACCCACTGCCAGGAGAGCAGGTGAGAAGGGAAGGGAGCAGCACCCACTGCCAGGAGAGCAGGAGTGAAGGGAAGGGAGCGGCACCCACTGCCAGGAGAGCAGGAGTGAAGGGAAGGGAGCAGCACCCACTGCCAGGAGAGCAGGTGTGGAGGGAAGGGAGCAGCACCCACTGCCAGGAGAGCAGGAGTGAAGGGAAGGGAGCGGCACCCACTGCCAGGAGAGCAGGTGAGAAGGGAAGGGAGCAGCACCCACTGCCAGGAGAGCAGGAGTGAAGGGAAGGGAGCGGCACCCACTGCCAGGAGAGCAGGAGTGAAGGGAAGGGAGCAGCACCCACTGCCAGGAGAGCAGGTGTGGAGGGAAGGGAGCGGCACCCACTGCCAGGAGAGCAGGAGTGAAGGGAAGGGAGCGGCACCCACTGCCAGGAGAGCAGGTGTGGAGGGAAGGGAGCGGCACCCACTGCCAGGAGAGCAGGTGTGGAGGGAAGGAAGCGGCACCCACTGCCAGGAGAGCAGGTGTGGAGGGAAGGGAGCAGCACCCACTGCCAGGAGAGCAGGTGAGAAGGGAGCAGCACCCACTGCCAGGAGAGCAGGAGTGAAGGGAAGGGAGCGGCACCCACTGCCAGGAGAGCAGGAGTGAAGGGAAGGGAGCAGCACCCACTGCCAGGAGAGCAGGTGTGGAGGGAAGGGAGTAGCACCCACTGCCAGGAGAGCAGGTGTGGAGGGAAGGGAGCAGCACCCACTGCCAGGAGAGCAGGCTCTTGACTTCAACTCCCCTTAGACGTTGTGGAGGGGCCTCCAGGAACCCAAAGAAGCACGTCAGAGCGGGAGTCGCACTTCAGCTGAGGGCTGGAGGCACACTGTCCACCCTGGACCGATGGACTGTGCCCTCACTCAGAAACACCAGGGCAAGGTCGCCCAGCTGCCTGGGCACTCTGAGGCCCAGTCATGTCAACATCTCGGGCGGGCAAAGCAAGCGGGAGATGGGCCCTGCCTGGGTGTGTGGCTGCCAGATGCGCCCCAGCTTGGAAGGCCCAGCAGGCCTGCTCCACGTGGCTCTCAGCAGGGAGGAGGGGCCTGACTGGCAGCCCCATCTTCTGAGGGTTAGCTGGGTGTCAGGCTGCTGAGTCAGGGTCTCGCTGCTCAGTTAAGGAATCGAGGGATGATTTTTTTTTCATATGCCGATTTTTTAAAATCTCTCTTGATGAATAGGTTCGCTTCTTTCTTTTAAGTAATGGGAGCATCAATATAGGACATATTTCTTTCTTTGCTCTTGTTCCCAAGAAATGTAGAATTTTAAATGCTTAACTAAAATATAACAAATTTATTTTGTTAGGTTTGTAATAGTAAATTTCCCTTTCTGTGTTATAAAGTAATTTAAACATTTTTTTGAAGTCCATATTTTTCATTACACTCTCTTTTTTAGTATCTTCACATCTTTGAAAGATATGAATCATGAAACCTCGAACTCTTGCCACCTACATCTTCAAGAGACCTTCGTACTTGCTTGAATACTCAGCTAGGTTTCCTTGGAAACCGAGGGAAGGCAGGAGTCTGGCCTGTGGCCCACCAGACTCACATTCCTTCCTATGGCTGAGGTTATTTTTTATGTCAACTTGAGTGGACCACAAGGTGCCTGGATTTCTGGTGACACATTATTTCTGGGCATGTCTATGAGCTTGTTTCTGGAAGAGATCAGCCCTGAATTGGAGGTTCCCTATGTGTGTGGCCTCACCAGAGTCCCACCATGTTGGCCTGGGTGGAACAAAATGGCAGAGGGTGGTGGGACTCCCCTCCTGCTGCCTTGCTCCCTTCTGTGGGGCTCCTGCCTGGCGCTCCTTGTGCTCAGCCTCAGTTCTCCCTGGAAGCCACATGCTCAGCCCTCCAGGCTTATAAACACAGCTCCCTCTCTCCTATCTCCTGCCTCGATGGCAGGTCATGGGCCTTCTCAGATCAATTCCTTAATTTCTTCTGATCAATGCACTGTGAACGTGCAGCCATATAAAGGTATCAGGACAAAGAATATTCTAAACACCTTAATAAAGGATTCCAGCATCAAATATCCCTGACCTCAGTCATTACTGAACATAAATTTATTTTGCGTTTGTCATGTGTTCTATTGAAAGTTTCTGAGATGGTACTTTACCTTTGTGCAACCCAGTGGCATCATGGCCCAGTTTGGCAGAGAGAAGGCACTGATGAGGTGTGCGGGTGCACTTCATTCTCATCTCGTGCGTACAGCTGGAGTGCCGGTGTCCCCAGAGCCCACACCTGTGAGAGGGGCTGCGTTGCACAGCGAGGCCAGGTCCTCAGGCTCATCTGCTGACTGGCAGCCCAGTGATCTTGGACAAATCCCCTAATCTCATCTGCAAAGTGAAGGGGTCACAGTAAATCCTCTTCATGGGCTCTTTCCGCCTATGACATAATTCATAATTCAACGACATCTGAGCAAAAAGAAGAGAGAAAATGAAAATAAAATAGTTTATGGCAAAGGAAACTGTGTAGAGGTAGTTATTTGAGAAATCTGCTCAGAATCATGGTGAAGGTGAGTGTGGTTTGTCACAGATGGGTCCACCTGCCAGGCTGGTGGAGGAGGATGCTCATGTGCCTGGGGACACCAGGGAAGGGAGCCCCCCACCCACACCTCCGCTGGGGCCTGTCACCTGAACAGCATATCTTTGCTTAAAATTCTGACAGCTTTCAAAATGCAGATATCCCTCGGGTGAATTTGTGACAAAATCTTGGCAAAAATGAGCATCTCTTAAGTTTATTGCAGACCAGCCTGAAGATGAGGCAGAGGTGGCTCGTGGGTGGGAGGTAGGGCCCTGCCGTAGGTGAGGAGGCTCAGCCGGGAGGCAGAGGCACACCCTGTCTCACTGGTCTTGTGGCTGTTTCCATGGGAAGGACCAGAGCCCCGCTGCAGACCACAGTGCCTCCTTCCTAATCCACAAGTCTAATCCAACAGTCTCAAAGGTGAATTTCTCTCCTCCTCAGCAGGTGTGTGGTCTTTCACACCTAAGTATTGTGTTTACACATTCAGCAATAATGGTTTTCTACTAAGTCAATTTGCTCTTCTGTTTTGAAAAATGAGATCCAGACCAGATCCTTAGAATTGCTTTCTGGGATAGAAAGGTAGAAGTTCTCCTAGTGGAAAAGGATTCTCTTCTGCTAGTGTAGCCAGACACAGGTGCCAGACAGCTCCCTTCTAATTCAAGGTGGGTTCCTCATGATTCTGACCACAGTTTTTCTGGGCCAGATCTCCTCTCTGTCATTTCTGATAGTAGTCATTTGTATTCTTTCCCATTTTATTTCTAGTTAGCCTGGATACAGCATTATCCATTTTACTGATATTCTCAAAGTACAAGATTTTAGGTTTGTTGATTTTTTTTCTATTAATTTCTTATTTTTAATCTTATTAATTTCTGCTCTAATTTTTATTCTTTCTTTTTTTTCTGGCTTACTTTGGATTTAATTTGCTTTTCTTTTTCCCATATCTGAGAGAGTGGGCTTACGGTTTTGCTTTTAGATGTTTAATTCTACTAATATATGCATTTAATTCTATAAATTTCTCATTAAGTACATCCTATGGAGTTTGGTAAATTGCATTTTCATTATTACTTAGTTTAAAATACTTTTAAATTTCTATTGAGGTCATTTTCTTTGACTGGCGTGTTAATTAAAAGTGTCTCATTTCATTTCCATGTGATTGGGGGCGGCTTGCCACTGTTTTTCTGTTATTGATTTCCAGTTTGCTTCCATTGTGGTTTGAGAGGAGATAGTGTTTGATCTCTGTTTTTTTATAACGTTTAGGTTGCATTTTAAGGGTCTGGAGATGGAGTTATCCTGGTGAATATTCCGTATGAGCCTGAGGGAAATGTGTGCTCTGCCTTTATTGGACCAACAGTCAGCAGCTGTCCACTGGGTTCGCTGATGGTGCTGACGATTCAGCTGTCGTTTTCCCACATGCGGGCCTGTGCCTCTTGGACAGAGGGGTGTCAAAATCTCCTAATCTTGGAATGCATGCGTCTATTTCTCAGTGCAGCTTCCCCGCGCACATGCTGGCCCTCTGTTTAGGGGTCCGTACACAGCAGAGGTCCTATGTCTCTGTGCGCTGCCCCGACCAGAGCCTCCTCCCTGCTCTGCTCCCAGGCCCACCCTGTCTGAAGTCAACGTGGCTGCTCTGATCATCGTTGGCGGGGTGTGTCTTCCTCTGCTGATTGACCTTCAGCGCACGTGTGTCTTTATAATTTAAGTCTTTCCCGTTAGGCAACGGCCAGAGGTGAGCCGTGCTTTCGGTGCCTGCTGACAGTCTCTGCCTGTTAGCTGGTGTCTTAGGCCACTGAAACCCAGCAGTTGTTGGTGTGGCTGGATCAATACTTGCCATGTTGTTCCTATTTTGTATTTGTTGTCTCTGGTCTTTTTGTGTCCCACACGTTTTTTGTCTTTCATGCTTTTAATGGAGCATCCGCACTATCCAATGTCCTCTCCCATCGAAGCATATCCATCATACTTGTGTTTGTTGCATTACGCCTGAGTCCAAGTCCACCTTCACGTAACGACGCCTCCTCACAGGACCTACACCTTTGAATCGGATATTCTAATTCCTCTCTGTTGCCTGCATCATTCCTCTATTAATACACAAACATGTGTTTGTGTAGTCACACACACACACACACGAGGTGAGGTGAGTGTATAAATATGCACACATGCTGGGGTGAGGCTCAGTGGCAGAAAGCTTGCCTGGCATGCACAAGGCCTGGGCTCGGTCCCTGGAATCATAAAAAATAAAATAAGTAAACACGGACATAGTTGAATTCTTTGTTTCAACTGCCTTTGGAACACAATTTTCTATGAAATCAATATAGAAAAACAAAAGTTTCCATTTACTTTCTCTTACTCATTATCTAACGTTTCTTTCTGTATGCATCTCTATTTCTGAACTATACCATATTCCCCCCCAAATCTTCTTTTTACATTTCTTATAAGAAAGGACTACTCTCAGTTTTTATTTACGTGAGAAAAGTCCTCCTCCTTCTCTTTGGGTGGTTGATTATTTATTTCTTACTCTGACAATTCCAACACTCCTGCCCTATTTGACTGGTTCTGATATTTGTTCAGTTTCTTCAAACTGTTTTCTCATTGTTTAATAAGAGACTGTTTTTTTATAGAAGTAGATGTGCTGTCCTTGGTAAAAGCAATGTGGGCAGGTAACCTCTGGGGTGGTGGAGAGGTGGAGTGTGTTATATGGTCCTGGAATGGGGCCTCGGCTCAGGTGAGTGTGGGCCCTGGACTGTGCACTTCCCTGGTGTGCTCAGGTAGTGCTCTGCCTGGGAGGGACAGGATGGCGGGGGGGCTGGAATCGCCCCCACATGCCGGAAGTGGCTGGCACCTCTGCTTGCCCTCCTTCCAGCAGGAAGCTTCTGATCCCCCCGCAGGTGGAGCCCTGGGGGCTGGGTGCCTCCCTGTGCTTAGAGCAGCTCCCTTCCTGTTCTCTGTGCTAGCGCACGAGGTGGTGTGTCTCCAGTGCCACCAGGGGCCCCTCGTGGAGTTCTGAGTAAACAAGAGAAGAGGGTGACCCCGTGACGGGTCCCTCTGGAGTTCTGGCCCTGGGGCCTGTCCACAGAGAGCCCCCAGCAGTACATCAGTCACAGTCAAGCTCTGCGACCTGAGGTTTCTGCTCCCGAGGCTTGTGCGGCTCTGCACCTGCCTGTCTGTCTCTCAAACGCAGGGACGGGGGTTTCCGCATGACCTCACTTCTGCCAGGGCTCTACGATGACGCGTTGGTCCTCAGTCCCACCAGTTCTTTGCCTGCTGTTGGCATGGACTGGCAACTTCAAAGCTGCGTGATGCCAGACGGGAGCCAGGAAATAAGCTTCTGCAGAGCTGTCTGAGAGAGTGGCTCTTATTTCTAAGATATCGTCATGAATTTGGGGACCTGTGTCATCTCAGTGTTTTATCTCGCATGGACCTGAGTTCGCACCCAGTTCTGTAGCTCTGATCTGTGAGGGACCTTGAGCCTGTGTGTCACTTTTCTAGACCTACTGTCTTCTCCAGTGATGTGACTGTGTTAAGCTGCATGACCTCTGACATCAGGGGACACGCAGAGGTCAACCATTCCACTCTATGCATGAGATTGAGGGGCCAGCACAGAAAATCAAATGTCACTATCCAGCTGGTCTCCTGGGACTCGCTGAAGTGGTGGGAGACCAGACGTCTCTCAGTGACTGATTGGCTGTCTGGTTCTTCCTGCTCCAATGGGGAGAAGTAGAAGGCAAGAGCCACCCAGCAGCCGATAAATAGAGGACGCGAGACCGTGTCCCAACCCTGGAGCCAGCTGCAGATACAGTGACCGCGGCACAGGGCCTGCTTTCCAGAGAGAAGGGGATGATCGTGAGGCATGCAAGGGCAGAGCTGCTGTGGAGAAGGCGGGCACTGGGTCGCTGAACCTGGGAAATAGCACAGACTCAATGTCAAGCCCCTGGCCAAGTTTCCTAACCTCAGCGTCTTCTCAAAGTGAACTGATATTCTCTTATTGAAGTGTTTATGAAATTTGATTGGAACAGTGCAGGTGTGAAGAACCATCCCGTGCGTTATACCGCCTCCATGAACCGCAATTCCACAGCGCTGGTGACAGTGGATCGTTACCCCTGGGTAACAAACCCTCCGACTCAGGAGCTTCCATACATGAGGTGTTGCTTGGCATCCTGAAGGCCACTGGCTCACTCAGGCTGCCATGACCAGCTGTGGCTTGGCTGATGCATGGCCCGTCCAGACTGGCTCGGCTCCAAGTGCTGAGGTGGTCGCTGGCAAGGTGTTCTCACCTCTGCAAAGTCAGCTGGGATGGCTCTGCATGAGGGATAGCAGGACTTCAGGAAGAAGAGAACCTGTCCTCTGCGGCTCGGGACTAGCTGCCTCGAGCATTCAGCCTGCACACCCTGACAGCGCAGTCAGGGAAGCAGTGTCCCACCTGCTCAGCTTCTCTGAAAGGCCACTTGCTGACTGGTGGGGACCAGGAGACTGAGTGGTAAGGAAAGGCCTCTGGCAGGGGCTCTGGAGAAGGAGGCTGTCAGGGTGAATGTGCACGTCTTCTCTGCCAGGCTGAGTCGCGTCCACCCTTTCTCTTCCAGCACGCCCCGGATGAAGCCACACCACCACAGGGCCTGAGCACGAAGGTCGCAGACTCTCGCTACCGAAAAACGCATCGGACAAAACACGGCGATCTCTGCATGAAACCACGCGACCCAGACCACGGGCGTCCGCAGAGCCGCTCTTCTACTTCCTGAAATGCATATTGCTAGCTCTCTGCTGTTTGGGGGGTTAGGAAAGGAAGAGAGAAAACTCCCAAGTCGTCCCTCGCCACGATTGCCGCGGTGCTGCTGAGAGCAACTGCTTGGAGGTGCCGCTGCGCTTTCACTTCCTTTCCTGAAGTTTACAGGTTATCAAAGGATCTGATAATTGCTTCCATCCTGACAAGAGTAAAAGCAGAGTGCACAGGGCAGCTTCTCACACCCTTGCGGGGTGAGCAGGCACAGATGAGGCGGGGGAGAAAGCAGCCTGAGGATGCGTGGTGCCTCCGGGACCAGGGCACCGCCCCTCCGGCCCTGCACCCAGCATCGGCACCGCCCTGGAGACCTAGCCTCGGTTCTGAGCCTGGCAGGGATCATTGCCATGGCCTGTTTAAATGGGGCTCTGCTTCGTTTTCCAGATCCTTAAAATACGGAGACAAAACTTTAAGAGGTCTTGGATCCAGGGTTCTGAGACTTCAGAACCTGCAGACAATGGAGCATACACAAATGCCTCGAATTTCTTCAGAAGCGGTTTCTTTCTCCCGTCCGTGCTGACTGACAGCTCTAATAATGGCTCCGTAGGAAGCAGGCTTGCATTTGGCATGCACTCGCTCGCCTCTGCCAGGCGGAGTGAAGCATCTATCGTCAAATGCATAAAATAACATTAGAAATGCAAACGCGATGTAGCCGATGGTAATGTGTTATTTAAAACTTATGAACCCAAATGAGGGCTTATTTTCTCCAAATTGAAATTTATAGTTTCATTTTAGAGCACTAACTTGAATATTGATGGTGCTTAGGAGTGCCGTTATAAAATGCCAAAGGATAACGCAGCTCGAGAGCACCTGGCACAGAGGAGCGATTATGAAAATGTGCGGACCTTCGGAAAAAACTGGAGCCTGATACCTGTACCGGGGAAGGACTCAACGGCCCCCCCACTCACCTGCGCCCTGCGTCTGTGAGCATTTTATTTGCGTTTGTTACATGTGAATCTATAGCGAAAAGAGAAACATCAGCAGGAATGAAGACAGACAACAGGAAGAAATCAGCAAGCAAGCACGATCGGTCACTGTCCTTCACACCTTTTACAGGAGTCATCTTGGACATGTCTTTGAAATCCTACTGCCCCTCTGTGAGACCAGCGTTTGAATGGTAGCTTTGTCTTCTTGGTAAAATTGTTGGAATCATACTTTGCAGCGTTGGAAATGGAAGTCAATTCACCCGATCAGCATTAGTTAAGGGTCAGGTCCCACCATGGGTCAGATGTCAACTCAAGCAGAATCCCTGTCCTCAAGGGGCCTGCCGTCTGTGGAGGGCGGAGGATTGGGGAGATTTTCAGGATGCACAGTATGTGTGAGATGCATGATGGTTAAAAACGGTTGTAAATAGACTACTGAGTAAAGAGAAAATGTATGACAATGAGAATCATGTGATGTAAGAGAAACGAAAAAAGAAAATAAAACAGAAGAACACAAAGTTTGCCATTTGAGAACAGCAACAGTTAAAAGGGTGGCTGATTAAACTCGGTAGAGTGGATTCCTGAGTACCTGTAAATTCTACCCGTTTTCTAGTCGTTCCCCGCGGCTGGTAGAGGAAGCCCTGAGGACACTGCTCGGGGAGATGCCACTGGTCTCTCTTGTTTCTGAGGTGGTTCTGGCAGGTGTGGCAGAACCTGGGCCAGACGTCCTGGGCAGAGCGGCCTGTGCTTCTCCGATGGGATGATGAGCTATCGGAGACACTCCCCACCTGGTCCCGCTTCAGAGGCAGCGTCTGAGGCGCTGGGGTGCAGCAGGCCCCGCTTCTGTGGGAGCAGAGGGCTTCTCCTCCCGGAGGGAAGGGGCAGCAAGCTCCTGAGAGCGGGACGTGACTCCGTGATGTGATTCCAGGCCAGGAAGCATGCGGCAGGAGAGGAGAGGAAGGAGCCTAGGGCGCTGGCCATGTCTTGGGAGGTGGATTCTCCTCCTGTACACCAAGGGGCAACTACAATGGCTTGGAGAGACCTGACCCAGACACAACAGAGCCACTATTTTCAAGTGTACCCTCTGGAAGGGCCTGGGTGTGGCTGCTCCAGGTCCCACCCCGATCCTGGGCAGCTTCCCGTGTCCCTCCGGAGAACATTGACGCTTAGGACTTTGTCATCATGAGGTAAGGTGATGGAAGTGCAGTCAGGTGATTGTGCTTGGTGTTCTTATGCCTCCTACGGGGCCACCTGTCCCCTGACACAGTGGCAGGGTCTCATTTCCTCTGTGGAGCTCTCGGAACTGGAGTGGCATGGACATGCAGCAGCTGTTGGCTTTGCTTAAGACTATGGCCAGTCTGCAACAGGACAAAGGAGAAGTGGCAGGACCTGTTGAGATGCTTCCCTCCTGGGGGAGACCCCTTGGGGACCATCACACTCTCCCTCCTTGGCTGCCTGGGGTTCTCTCCCCTTGCATCGACTCTGGGTTCTTTGCTCGGCTCCCCTGAGCCAAACCCGGCAGCTGTGTGATGCTCAGCAGTGTGACCCCCCTCGCTGCAAAGGACTCAAAGGGACGCAGATATGGCCAGCTCTCCCAACCAGCCGTGTCGCCGTGAGCTTTAGTAGCTTGCTGCCGCTGTGGCCACAGACTGAGGAGAACACTGAGGGGAGGAAGTTTGTTTGTGGGCTCATTGCTGCAGGCGGCAACACGCCGTTTCAGAGGTCTCAGTCCTTAGACGGCGTCTCCATTGGCAGGACAATGTGGAGGAAGAGTGTGGAGGAGAGCAGCTCAGGACATGGCTCCAGGAAGCAGAGGGAGAGAGCGCTGCTCTCCAGGAAGAAGCACTCCCAAGGCACACCCCCCGACCACCTGTCCAGCCACAGCCCTGGGCCCACAGGTTCCACCCAGTCAATTCCTGTTAGTGCGGTGACCAGGCTAAGGCACTCCTCACCCAGCCACTTCTCCTCTGAACCTTCCGGCATTGTCTCACACATGAGCTTTTGGGGGCCACCTTGTGTCTAAACCTTAACACTGTGAGACCTGAAGAATCCCACGTGGCCTGTAGGCCAGCTGTAGCCTGGCCCCTTCGTGCTGTGCGAAACTCAGGAGGGACTGGCTCGTTTGTTCTACTGTCTCTTCTTTTTCTTCATTTTTTTTGTTTGTTCTAATTAGTTGTACATGACTGTAGAATGCATTTATGCATTTTGACAAATCATACATAACTGGAGTGTCATTTCTAATTTTTCTGATTGTACATATTGCAGGATCACATTGGTCATGCAGTCATAGGTGCACATGAGGTGCACGTGTCTGTTTCACTCTACTATACTTCCTACCCCCTTACCCTTTCCCCTCCCTTCACTCCCCTCTACCTAATCTAAAGTAACTCTATTTTTTCTTAGTGCCCCACCCCCTTATTGTGAATTAGCATCTACATATCAGAGAAAACATTTGGACTTTGATTGTTTAGGTTTGGTTTATTTCACTTAGCATGATATTCTCCAACTCCATCCACCTACCAGCAAATGCCATAATTTCATTCTTCTTTAGGACTGAGTAATATTCCATTGTATATATGAACCACAACCACAGTGTTTCCTACAGCCTGAGTATTTGTGTTGCCCTAACATCCATACCCTGAAATCCCAGGTCCCGAGGTGTTCACATTTGGAGTTGAGGCATTTGGAGAAGATAAGGTCATGAGGCGGATGCTCTTGGATGGCACTGGAACTCCTATAAAAGAGGCCCCAGAGGTCCCTCGCCCCTTCCACTACACGAGGACCCTTGAGAAGGTGCCGTGAACCAGCCACCAGACACTAGCTCTGTGCATCCTGAGCTTGGCTTCCCTGACTGCATGACTGAGACCTCCTGCTACTGCTGAGCTGCCCAGGGGCCGGTGCTCTGCTACAGCAGCCTGCAGGTACGCGCAAAGGGTGGTGGCCAAGGGTGCCATTGGGCCACTCCTTCCTCCATCTTCTTATTTTTTCTTAGGAGGATGTAATATTTCCATGTGGTGAGATGATTGGTAACCACAAATGTGATACAGGTTAAAACTCCATGTTCATTTTAGCAAAATAATTACTATTTTGAAATACTTGAAGTAGATTTTTATTACATATAATTATAAACCTATACACTATATTACACATAGATTGATTAGTGTGGAATTAATATTTCATGTTACACACACTCACTCTTTAACCCCAAATGTGCCATGTCAGCACATTGGAGCCTGGGATGGCTGGGCGACTGGCGCGTGTCTTACCTTTGACTTGCTGTGTGTTTTTCAGCTGTGAAGTAGTGATAAGAACAGCTTCACAGCCTCGGTTGTGCTACAGGAACAGGGCCTGCTCAGGATAGCCGGGCATACATTCATCTAGACTGTAAAGCTGATGACTGTCAGTATTAGAAGTATAAATATTTACATTACTGTTTTTGTGACATTTCCAAAACCATTCACTGAGCAACCTAAAACTTCATGCTGAGCATACCTTATCATTAGCACCCCACTTATTTCAGTCAGAATTTCAGCCTATTTTAAGCTGGGAATCATCTAACTCTGTCTTACAATCTTTAAGCTGGGAATCATCTCTCTCTGTCTTACAATGCTTCTCTGGATCACTGTTATCATGATATTAAAAGGGATAGTTTCACCATGAAATGCAAAATACTTCATTTAAAGAGTATCAAAGTGCTTGTATAAAGTTATCTGTTATTATTTATTTCATTAAAACTGTAAATTGAGTTACAAATTATTCTAATCACTTAAGTCTACTTACACACTTCACAGAAAATATTACTTAGGTTGAAACCTAAGAAATTGCCTTTTTGAATGTCAAAATGGTCAGACTTTGGGGAACTTTGTGAGGTTTAACCTAATATTTAATTTGTGGAAGGACAGATAAATCTTTTATAATTTGATAACCCAAGTGTTTAAAATGTACATTTTTACAGACAGTTTAAAAATTAGTACGTCCTGAATGAACTACAAACAATCCTTCCACATACACAGAAACACATCATCGTTGTGAATTGAGCAGCAGCCTCGTTTAGGGACTGAATGAAATATTTATGCTGGACCAAATAAAGAAGAGACGTAATGGCAAATTCCCATATCTGGGGACATCGCTGTCACTGCGGGCACCTGTGAAATAGCTCTGGCCTAATTTCATCTGACTTTGAATGTGTGCAAATCACAGAGAAATGCAAACTGACTACAGGCTGAGGAAATCGGCAAAGACAGAAAATCATTGCAAATCAGAAGCTTATCAATATTTCACTAGACTAACACCAAACATCTCACTCCCCCGGAAGCAGAAAGACGTTTTCCTGAAACCTGAACACAGGGAGAGAGAAGTTCATCACAACACAGCCGTACGCCAAGAATTTAAATTAGACCTCAGAATCCGTGGTTTGTGTATTCCACGCTGCATGAAGTTAGAGTCTGCAAGTCTAAAATTAGTATGCAGGGATAGCAAAATGTATTCATGATCTGCTATGATTTATAAGCCATTCAGCCTCTGCCTGGCCACTGGCCTGCACGCTAGCAGGGGGTCACAGTGAAGCATCTGGGTTTACTTCGCCAGCATGACCACGACCTTGGATCCATCCGTCAGGGCTGTGGCCTTAGCAGTCCTTTCTGACAGCAGAAGGAAAAGTGCCCTTTTCCAGAGTGCCACCCTCCTTCCCAACATCCTCAGTGTGACAGTTTGGAAGTGGGGCCTTTAGGAGAGCTTCGTTCACATAAAAATGAAACCAAACAAACAGGAAGTGCCCTTCAACTTAGACCCCGACCAAAGTGAATTCTTGTTTTATCAGCCTGGGATTTTGCTAAGAAATATACTCAACTGCACGGAATTTTTGAGACGTAATTATTTGTTCTGTGATGAATATCCCTTGGATAGAGGCAAACAAACCAAGAAAAATAAACAAGACACACCAATTAAGGTTCAATTTAATACTTCACATAAACTGAGAGAACGTTGATAAATTTAGCTGTTCACTGGGTTTGGAAGGCTTGTTTTGCTCTGTCATGTGAGTTTTTCCCATAAGGAAGAAAGTAAAATACTGCCAATATTTATAAAAATAGGAACTTTTTGTCTACAGACAAAAATGCATTAAAGATTCAGAGGTTTCATCAAAGGTAAAATGTCCAGGGAAGGAAAAGGCGGTCGTGTGGAACTCAAAGGTGCAAAAAGTTCTGATTGCCTGTGAGGCCGGATACTGCACGCGCTCGCGCGTGCGCACACACAGGAATGGCTTCCTTCTTCCAGCCCAGGGGCACCCTACAGACGTCCCTCTCCTCTCAGCCTCATGACCAGTACCTCTTCTTGTCCAAGCTCTTCAAAGGCTGCCTTGGGATTAGCGCCTCCCATTCATTCCGCCTTTTCCTTCCCTGGACATTTTACCTTTGATGAACCCTCTGAATCTTTAATGCATTTTTGTCTATAGACAAAAAGTTCCTATTTTTATAAATGCTCTCTCACTCTCTGTCTCTGTCTCTGTCTCTGTCTCTCTCTGCTTCCTGTCTTCCTCTACCTTACCTCCTATGGTTTAGATGTGAGGTGTCTCATATGTGAGAAAATGCTGGAAAGCTTAGAGGGTATAGGATTGGTCTATGACATCCTTAGCCCAACTGGTGGGCTAATGCACCTGAATGGCCTAACTGGGTGGTAACTGCAGGAAGGCAGGGTGTGGCTGGCAGAGGTGGGTTTCTGGGGGCAGGCCTTTGAGGTTGTTCTGTTCCCGGTGGGCGCGTCTCTCTCTCTACTTTCTGGTGGCCATGTTCTCAGCTGCTTTCCTCTTCCACCCACTTTTCCATGGTATCCTACCTCTCCTGGGGCCCAGAGCAATGGAGCCAGCTGACCATGGGCTAATGGACTGAAACCTCTGAAACATGAGCCAAAATAAACCTTTCCGCCTCTGAGCTGCTTTTGTCTGGAATTTGTCACAGTGATGAATTTGTGTTGGGCTCACTAACACAAGAGGTAGAGGTGATTCTAGCCAAAACGACCTAACAAGATTCTTGCTGAAGGGAGGCCAGGAAGATCACCTGTCACCTGAAAGATTCTGCACGATGAAGAACCCAATCAGATCTAAAGGGTTGATTGGCAGTTCTTGCTACTTTGGCTTTCTCAAGGAAATGAACAGATAGAATTAAGAAAGGGTTCAAGAAACCGACTAAAGTTAGGTCGAGCAGAGAATCTTCACCACCAATGTGGGACCAAGTCAGGTTTCCTATTCTGGCGAGGACCTCGGGATGGCACGGAGGACACTGCTTGATTGGCTCTTGAGAGGAAGCAACAGCTCGACCCAGAGAAGTAGAAGTGCCAGACCTGCTCCGGAAACGGGGTGGTGGAGGAAGTGAGCGCACAGCGTGCGGTGGGCCAGTGAGGCCCCTGTGCTGGGGGTTGGAGGATTCTGTCTGCTGAACGTGTCTTTGAGAAAGGCACAGTCCTGCTGAAATGCTCAGTGGTGTCCATTCGCTGAGGGCCAAGTCCAGCCTAAGAGGACATGCTGCACCTGGTTTCCTGGCAGCCCTGTGGCTGAGAGGATCCCGATTCACCCCTGAGTCAGGGGGCCTCACCTGGTAGACAGAAACAGGACACGATTACCAGAGTGAGCACCCATCTGGGTGGGACATGGTGACCCCAGCACCCAAGAAGACAAGGGGCCAGCCTGGATGAGGCTCCATCTGTGTGACGGAAAGAAATGGGAGCGGAAGCTCAGGGTGCTGAGGACAGCAGCCCCACCATCCCTCGGCATGAGTTTCAGCCCAGCTCTCGGATCTGAGCGTCTTCTGCAGCCCTCATTTGTTGACTGAAGATGGACTAGCCGTGATTGAGGATCGGAGACTCCGTTCGTGGGTCGGGGACCCAAAACTGAAAGCCAGACAGCCCCACATCCTGTCCCTCTCGGGGATTTACTTGAACAGTTCATGCTTCTGCCCATCCTCCACCGTGGTGCACAGAAGGCCTGGGGGCCAGGGCTCCCATAGGGCCACTCTCCCAGGGCACACTGAGGAAGTCCCCTGAGCTCCGTGCCGTGGCTGCCTCGGCCCCGAGATTCCTGGATGATGGACCAGCAGGCGAGGGAAAGTTCCCCTGGCAGGAAGGGTCAGGAAGGGGCAGGAAGGGGCAGGGCCATTCCTGAATAACCGGCTTGGGACAATAAGCTTGGCCCGCAGGTGACACACCCTGCTGCTGTCCTGCCTCTCCTTGCCACTGGTCGGGAAGCACAGGAGCCACGACCTAAGTAGCTAGGCAGCCGTTGGTTGCCAGCAGAGCTTCCCATGGCAGCGGTTCCAAGGGGGTGTGTACACTGAGGATGGCGCCTGACTGGTTTTCCTTCAGTAGTGGCTGCACTTCAGATTTTGAATTTAGATCTTTTCCTGGGCGTGGCTCATTCTTATGCTGGGCGCTGACACTCCCTCAGCCCACGGCCACCCGGGAGGCGGCTGTTGTCTGCCGTGTGCGGTGCGACTGGGCCGCGGTGCTCTGCGGGTTACGTGTATGGCATGCAGTTTTGACTTGTGCTGTTTTCATCTTAGAGTGGTTTTATCCAACGTAACCCCCTCCCTTCATAAGACAAGGAGCATCTGTACCGTGAAGGGGGAAGGAAATGAGAAGTTCCCGTGGGGGGAGTGGCTAGGGACCCTGCAGCTGGAGACCAGCCATGGCGGCAGAGGCTGCAGCCCCTCCCTCTACCCTTCCTCTTTCCAGGTCCCAGGATGCATAACACCCAGAACCTGGGAGCTGAAGAAAGTTCATTGGAAAAGCAACAGGGCCGTGGTGGCACAGAACTAGGCCGCTGTGGTCAGGGTGCATTGTCCAGTCCTCACCAGCAACAGAGCTGCCCTGCCTCAGCTGTGCTGAGGCCCTGATGCTTCTGCTGAGTCTGTCTGCAAGGGAACCCCTCAGCCTAGCTCAACACTCTCCTGCCCCAGAAAGAGAGAGCTCACTAACCAAAAGAAGGGCAGAGTTCTTCTAATTTGCATGGGAGAGCCCTGGGCACCCATTCAGAACAGGTGTGGGCAGCATGGCACAGGGAGGCAGGAGCAGCACAGTTGACTGACTCAGAACAGTCCTGTCCTGAGGTGGAACCCTGGCTAGGACACTGGTGGGCTCTTTCACTTGTTTATTTATTTAGTTATAATTTTACTTTACTTTTTTTCAGGAGATTGAACCCAGAGCACTCTACCACTGAGTACATCCACAGGCCTTTGTGTCTCTTTAGCTTGAGACACAGTCTCACCAACTTGCTCATGCTGGTCTCACACTTGCCATCCTCCTGCCTCAGCCTCCCAAGCAACTGGGTTTACAGGGTGCACCCCACACCCAGCACCAAGGGAATCTTAATGAACACCCGTCTGCTCCTTGGGGCTTGGGCTTGAAGACGGGCAGGAGAGTGAAGGTGAGCAGAGAGCGTGCCCAGCTGGCGTGTGGAGGAAAGAACTGAAGTGGCCCACAAAGGCCAGCGGAAGGCTGTGGCATGAGGCCACCCACGGTCACTGGACCTGCCTCCTTGAAGGGATGCAAGGCTTGTCCCTCTATCTGGGTGATAGGCAGCACTGGTCATCTCAATGGTGGCTCCTGCCTCTAAAGTCTACCTGTTGTCATCACCCCATATGCACATGTGTCCGTGGGACCAAGAATTGCTGCAATGGCCGTCAACCCACAGTGACGAGGTGGGCTAATTCCCGAAGTGGACTGTAGGGCTCAGGGTAAGCAGAGTGCCTCACCTGGAAGGTCTGCAAGGTGCAAACTCACCACACCATTCCCCAGGTGAGGAACATGGGCAGCCAATCAGGGACATAAGATGTGTAAGAACTAGAGAGAGAAAGAGAGCGCAAGCCAGCCTTCTGAGTAGGCATGATGGGTCCAGAGAGCCATCCTGTTACCCTCTGGCTCCCAGTGGCCTGGGGCAGGACCCACGTTGTTCTCCCACCAGCCTGCAGCCACGATGGCCTCGTGGCTGGGTGGCATTAGTGGGCACCCACTACATTACAGTGCTTCACCTACTACTCAGGCAGTAAGACCCTCACAGAACCTGTCAGGGAGGAACAGTGGGCCTCTTCAGGGATGCGTGCTGTATCCGAGCCTGGGCTCCCGCCATGGCAGACTGCCACTCCTCTCGTCTGCGACCCCGAGTTGAGATTCTCACTCAACACTGCTTCCTGTTGGTTGAGTTTCCTTTCCGGCCTGTCCTTGCTTGCTTCCCATAGACGCGTGGCTCCGTTTGCTACTGCTGAACAGTCCCAGCACAGCGCTGGTGTCACCCGGACACACACTCCCCACCAGGCCTCCCTCTCTGTTAGGCACCTCTTCAGAAAGGAAAACCCGCAGTCTTACCCACGTTCTCCCAAAGAAATACAGGTGCTTTAGAATCACAAGCGACATCCCTTCCATTCCTTCTACCTGTTCTCCTTGGCTGGAACTGTAGATGGCAGTTCTGTGAGCGAGAGGCTTCCACCTGGAGGTCCGCAGAGCAACGACATCCCCAAGGGCAGTGTGTCAGCGGAGGCACCTTTCACTGTCAGAAGAGGCCTCTGGGCACAAAACTGCCCAGCCCCAGCAAAAAGGAGGCTGCCCAGTTGGCCTCTGCAGCTCCCTCTTCTTTTCCCAAAAGGCAGCTCTGGCTCCCAGTGGCACCGTCTCTGCTGCCTGGTGGACGGCCTGGACGCAGGCAGATGAGCGCTCCCAGTAAGGCCCTGGGCGGCCTGGCCCGCAAGCTGCCAAGTGGACCGCATTGCACACGGCACTTCTGAGAGCCGCTTGTGAGACCCAGGAGGCGGTGGTGACGATGGCCACGTCTGGGTTAATCTTGCAAAGCTTTCTTTTTATGGAGCAAATAAAAAAATAAAACAGGGAGAAAATATCGGGTTGCAGGCAAGGGCAAGAAAAGCAGAGCAGTGTCGAGCCCTGTAATCACCACAAGCCGCCCTGTCCGTGGCTGATGTAAGGGTTATGGGATAGCATAATCCCTCCCTGAGCTCCTTCACTGCAGCCCTGACGACTAAATTTCTTGTGTCTTATCACACTGTCACAGGCTGCACCAGGAGAAGGGGCGCCGAAAGAGCGCAGCGTGAGAACGGGGAAGCCTGATCAGATCCTGGCCGGATTTGCGAGCCCTCTCAATCTGACCAGCGCAGGCTCCTTCCGGAGCCCACACTCCAGCCCATCCAGAGCCCACATCCAGCCCATCCGGAGCCTACTCTCCAGCCCATCCGGAGCCCACTCTCCAGCCCATCCGGAGCCCACACTCCAGCCCATCCGGAGCCCACACTCCAGCCCATCCGGAGCCCACTCTCCAGCCCATCCGGAGCCCACTCTCCAGCCCATCCGGAGCCCACATCCAGCCCATCTGGAACCCACACTCCACCCATCCGGAGCCCACACTCCAGCCCATCCAGAGCCCACACTCCAGCCCATCCAGAGCCCACTCTCCAGCCCATCTAGAGCCCACTCTCCGGCCTATCCAGAGCCCACACTCCAGCCAGGCCAGCTCCGATCCGGAGCCCACACTCCAAACCCTCCTCATCCCAGCGCTCCACTGCTTTGAAAGAACTCCAGTCTCTCTCCAAACTGACTGTGTGTTTTCTTTTTTCCTTATCCACCCATTGTAAATCCTCTAGCGAAAGAGCCAACAGTTTAGGAACGTTGGTATGGAGCAAATCAGAGGGACTGGTGGCTGGGTGGACTTCCAGCCAGAGCTCCTTCCAAGAATGCTTACAATAAAAGAAACGTAGACCTGAGCCTGAGCCCTCTGCCCCTGGAAGGAAGGCATGTCTCCCGTGGACCTCCTCTGGCAGACGCGTGGGCTCTTTCCGGAGCCCGGGACAACACTGCTGCCCACAGAGGAGACCTTTCAGTTCCATGCTGAGCCTCTGTTCTACTGGAAGGCTGGCCAGCTTTGCTGCTGAGGGAGAGAAAAGGGTCCTGTTCAGTAATGTGGTCATGGTTGCCTGGTGCCTCAGATTCACTGGGCTTAGCCCAACAGGGTGGCCTCTGAGTCCACAGGACAAGAGACCTGCGCGGTTTCTCAAGGACTAGGGCTGCGCAGGGCAGGGGTGAGCATGCCAACGTGCCCAGTCTCCTCTACTGTGAAGAGAACCTGGTAACACCTCCAACCTGCCGGGTCCTCTGCTCCAGAGCTGCTCCTTTGAGTCCTAGGTGTGGGGAAGGTGCTCAGTGCACCAGGACAGGGACTGCTTGGTCCCTGGTCATGGGGCTCCGAGAGGCCATTCCAGCCAGGAGGAAATCAGACAGGACCACTGAGGGGTCCACATGCTGGGGGAGCAAGTGTGTGGCACTCTGGGAGACCAAAGGAGTCTGGGGTTAATTTGTGACTGACCTTTGTAAGCAAGCTTTCCGCAGACATCTGCCCCGCTCCCAGATGGACTTTCTCTGCTGGGCTGACTGAGACGGGAAGCTCAGTGCACGTCATAAGCCAGGCAGAGCCTAGAAATGTTTAAAACACTTTAAAGGCCAGATTTAATTCACATCACAAATCATATGATAAGGCTATTTAAGTTCAAAGCACTCTTTTTAAAGAAGGAAAGACTTGTGGCTAAATGGCAGAGGAAATAATGATAGAACTTGATTTCTGAAGGACTTCTAAGCCGCTGGCCTAAAGCCTGTGCTGATATTTTAATTGTGATCCTGGTGAAGATGAAAATATAAGTCTGCTATGTATTATTTGTTTAGTGATTTTTTAAAAAATGAGAGAACAGAAATTCAGAACATTTAATACAAGGCAGGAATCAACTTGTAAGGAAGTCCCCAGCAACTGAACAGAAGGATTCAGAGGGAGTGAAGTGCCCCAAACATGGAAAAACACAAGGAAATGTTTTGGATAAAAGATATTCTTTTACACAATGTCGTACATTGAGGGGATTATGGTCTTTATTTGACTAATTTGGTATCCTTATTTCTAAATAATATCAGTTATAAAAATAATTTTTTAAAGGCTGAAACTCACTGGAAGCCCTGTTTGTTTACTAATGAATACAATAAAAACATATCCTGGTTTTTATGTTGCTACGATTCTACTGGACTGCATATTCCTATTTATATTGTCCTTTAAAGCTAAGTTTTAAAACAAATTTTAAGTTGTCTATAGAATGACTTGCTTTGCAATAAAGAATCTTAAAATTTTAATTTTAACATTCAATTTGTGATATTTTAATCCATTTCTTTTTTAATTTTTGTTTTCAATCACAAATGATCTAACACTGAATTAGTGATTAGATCTTTTATGTATTAAATTATTTGCACACAACATCACCTTTAGTGTCCCTAGTGACTTGCTGAGGATATTTTGGTACAGTACATAGGAATATATTTCCATATATATTTATTAAAATTTTATTGTGATATATACAGAAATTTAAAACTTGCTTTTTAACAATAATGTTAGATGTTGTTTTAAACATCTTTATAACATTTTAAATAGTTTATTTATAAATTGATATATTTTATATTATCCTACTATTTAAATATACAGTATTTCGATAATCTCTTCCACTGCACACTTATTACCAGTTTTCCCAAATATATAATCCACTTGGATTCTCCAGTGTAAGCTTCAGTGCTCCTCTTGGATGCTTTTCATAAGACCATTTTCTATAATAGTGCGTCTGAGGCAAAAGCTGGTTGTCGGCATTCTCCACTGCTCTCCACAATGGCCTCAGTCCTCTGTTAACTGATGAGAAAGTTTATTGCTCCCTGGTCATGAAAAACTGGCTGGTATCACATATTTTGAGTTTTTATCATTTGACAAGCAAAAATATTTTAATGTTCATTTAATTATATATTCTGATATTATTTCATTGAATAGGTTGTTCATTCCTTTGGTTTGTATCTCTGTGCCTTCCTCAATCCCCATAATTCTTAAATTTGGTCTTTTCATGATGTCCCATAGTTCTTGGAGATTCTGTTCATAATTTCTTACCATCTTCTTTGGGCGACTTTATTTTCAAGATTAAATATTTTGTCTTCATTGTCTGAGGTTCTGTCTTCCAAGTGGTCTAGTCTTTTGGTGATGCTTTCCATTGAGTTTTTTATTTGGTTTATTGTTTCCTTCATTTCAAGGATTTCCGTTTGTTTTTTTTGTTGTTGTTGTTTTTTTTTTTTTTTTTTTTTTTTTTTTTTTTTTTTTTGAGAATCTCTATCTCTTTGTTGTAATGATCTTTTGCTTCCTGCAGGTGCTCTTTCAGCTTATTGGTATTATCATTCATTGCCTGCATGTGCTCTCTTATCTCATCCTTTGCTTCGCGAATCATCTTAATCATGTATAATCTGAAGTCCTTTTCTGACATTTCTTCTAACATACTCTCATTGGATTCTATTAATATAGAATCTAGATTTCTTTGGATCATTTTCTTCCCTTGTTTTTTCATGTTGTTCATGTATCTTCCCCTCTAGCAGTGCAGATCTGGGGTATTGCAGATTTCACCCTATAGCCTTATAGTGGCCCTATAAGTTTCCAAAACCCTTTCTTTAAGGGGAGAGCAATATTAGCAGTGCCCAAATCAGACACTATGCAATCCTAGACCAAATAGCCCCTATGAGGGCAATAACAAAATTGTCATAATAAACAGAATGAGTTCAAATATTATCTTCAGTAAAACAAACAGATTTGCAATAAGGTCTGCAGTTTTAAATGGAGGACAAAGAGGATGCAGAGGGATGTAGAATATGGCTGTTAATGGGATAAGAAAAGAATATACAGAAGTTCTAGATAATAGAAAGTGTGAGAGTGTAATCAAAAGAAATTGGATGTTAGCATGCAAAAAGGGAGAAAGAGACTCTGAGGGAATAGGTAAACAAAATGAAAAGAAAGCAAGAAACGTAAAGAAATAAAAACTTAAACTTTTTCAATAAGGAGGAAAAAGAAAATCTACAGTATAACAGTCATATAGTAATGGAACCTCCCAGAGTTCAGTAGCCTGGTGCATGAGAGGTACCTGACAATGAGCTTCAAGCCTCCAGCAGGCATCTCAAGATGGGATTTGCCCCACCTAAAGATTGGAGCTACTACAGCTTCCGGGATTATCTAAGATGGCTGCTCTGGCTTTAAAATGTGTTGGCAAATGGGGAGCTGCAGCTCAGGGTGTGGCCATAGTCAGCAGGAGGTCCTGGAGGTCCTGGAGGTGGGTCCGGCAGGGGTCCTGGAGGTCGGGTGTGTTTGGTGTGGTTGTGGGATCTTGGAGGCCGGTTGTAATCAGTCGGTCTGGAGTCCTGGTGATAGGGCGCAGTCAGTTGGTCTGGGGGTCCAGGTGGCAGGGAGCAGTCAGTCGATGTGAGGGCCCCAGAGGCAGGGAGTGATCGGTTGGGCTGAGGGATCCTGGAGATGGGGCTCAGTCAGTGCGGCCAGGGGTCCTAAGAGGCCTGTCTGTTGTCTCAAAATGGCGGCAGCCACATGTAATCAACCCTGCAGGTACTGTACCAGTGAATTTCCAGGCAACAGCAGGCAGCTGGTGGTCCACTTGCGGTTGGCGATCAGTTTGCTGACTGTCGTCGGATGATCGGGGGGTGAACCTTGTGGGTTGGGTGATGGATAGGTGTAAGGCAGGCGACGGACAGGCGAGAGGCAGGCAAAAGCCCAAGTTGTTCTTGGTCACAGTAATGAAAGATAACTAGCAACATCCATAGACCAACTTTCTGATTTTTGATAAAGGTTGTGAAGCCAGAGGCTTTAGAGGGTTTAGTCATGGAAGTTATGAAGTCTCAAAAGAAGACCAGATGGTGGAACGCCAGAAAAGCCGGAGGTGTGCCTGGGCCTGAGTCCCAAGGCCTCAAATGATGGTATAATTCTCAGTCCAAGTTTGTAGGCAGAAGAGCCCGGGAGGCCCCCTGCGTGAGTTCCAGAGCAGGAAGGCTGGAGCCCTACTGGGTTTAGACACCCCAGTATGAGAAAACACCACCCATGCTCTGGGAGAAAATGCACCCACCACACATTCTTTAACCATTTACCTCTTGGAAGCCACAGTGGTTCTTCCAATATTTTGTCTATAATCAATAAAATTGGTGTAGAGTTTTCTGAGTACATGTCACTATTTCTCTGGGATAAATTCCAGGATTGTAGTCACAGTACTGCATGATAAATCAATGTTTAGTTTCCAAGGAGATGTGAAACTGATTCCAGAATACCTAGACCACTCTTCATTCCCTTCAGCAACGAAGGAGTGATCCTGTAAGTAGATTCCACCTAATTTATAGTTTTGTTGAAAGTGTTTCTGTTTTACTTGTTTTACTTTTGTACACTACCAAGGTAAAAAGAGAAGAGCTGCATTCATGTACATTCCAGAAATACCACAAAAACTCTCTTGTCATTTATCCGAATTACACCACTCTTCTTCCCTTGTAGACTAAAACTTCCCTTAAAAAGAACAAGGTCAAGTCCAAAGGGACTAGAATAATTCTTCAGTGAATTATTAACCTTCCAGATGAATCCAGTGAAGACTGAGGTGGTGACTGAAAGCACACTCCCTGTGCTACGCACAAGGGCTATCACACAATGAATGAAGACAATCACTGAACATGGGAAGAAGCAGGAGGCAGGATTCCTAACCAACTAAAGCATGTTTAGCAATAGCAAACTTAAATAAGCCCATGAGGTTGGTATTAGGATGTGAGGATTTGAAGGAAGCACTTATCCAAGGACAAGCAGAAATGTGACCCCGGTGGCCAGTGAGGTCAATCAGTGGTGATGAGCACGTTTAGCCGGTGCAAGGCCCTGAGTCCAATGCCCAGAACTACTAAAGAAAAAAAATGAGAGAGAGAGATTCTAGAAGTTAAAACAAATATCTTGATTTAAATGCCAATTCCTGGAGGGACTTCCAATTCAATCTTACATGTGCAGAATATGAAGTCTCTTACTCCTGCAGAGGCAGCCAGAGTGAGTCAGAAAAGGCAAGAGTCAGTGAAGATTCTCGGACCCATCGAAGGGCAGAGTCTGCAGTTTCAGATCCCACTCAACTCCGAGACAAGCCCCTGGCCTGCTCAGCTGATGCACACGCCACCGAGGCAGAGCTGTGGGGTTGTGGATTGGAGAAGGGTATGTAGGGACCAGACTGGGAATGAAGACATCCTGAGGACTGAGCTGCACTGCTATGCACTGTGCCCCAGAAACCTCACCAGGGTGTATGGTGAAGATCTAAGAAGGATGGCCTGGCCAGAGTGACCATGGGAAGTGCATCCAGAGCCTTCTCTGTAACAAGGCGGGGAGCCCTGGTCTTGTCAGAGAAGCACATTACTTCCATTCCAGACCCTTCTAGCCTTCCTGTCCCACCCAAAGAAAATATACAGCTATTGGGAGTCAGAGTGTCAAGGAAATGGATTTGGAACGCTGTAGCTAAGGGACAGAATAGGGGCAGGAGTGGGGGAGGCTCCCACAGCCTCTAAGACAGACCAGCTAAACATTGAGGTTTAGCAGAAGAATGTAAAGTGCTTCCCCCTCAGAGTCATCAGAGGGCTGCAGAGAGAGAGCAGGCATAGGCCTCCCTCAGAGCATCTGGAAGAATCCAAAGTTATGGAGAGGCAGAAATAAGTAAGAGGGACGTCAAGCCTCTGGCACCAGAGCCAAGCAACAATGAAGCAGCCCGCCTCCCACCAGGCAACTCAGGCACACACTGAGGCCAGCCCTCTGATCTTACACCTGATGGGGTTTTCAGGCCCGTGTGTGCATGAGCACGTGCTCACACACACACACACACACACACACACAACTGCAAAACAAGGGGCTGGGTGCATAGCTCAGGGGTAGAACACTTGCCTAGCATGTGCAAGGCCTTGGGTTCATTGCCCAGTACCACACAAAACGCATAAGGAAAAGAACCTAGAGAGCATTAATCAACACAGGAACCAATTTCACAAATAGACATAAGAAAACAAAACACAGAAGACCTTGACAGAAGCTGGTGTGCAGCAGGACAGTCACTTGACCTATAGAGAGACAAATATAAAAATCACAGTCAACTTTCCAAGAAAGTATGTAAGCAAGAAGGGAGGGTAATAGTTAGACCGTGGACATTTAAAACAAATCGCCAAACTCGAATCCTGGACCCACACAGAAAATCACGTATTGATATTTAGAAAAACTTTGTTGCCAGAAGCTGAGAGCAGACAAAGAATCTTTCAGTAGAATAAGTGAACAATTTATGCTACATTGATTCAGTGAAATATTCAACAGAAATGAATTAAGAAGCCACACAAAACCATGGATAAACCTTAACTGCATATTCTAAATGAAAAATACCAATCAGTTAAGACAACATACTGTATGGTTTCACACACATGACCCTACTCAGAGGAACCCAGTGATCACTGGGGCCTGGGCTGTAAATGGTAAGGCACAGGTGGGATCCTTTAGGTTTGGATACCTTGTACTACTCATCTGCCAAAATTAGCACTCCTCAACACAAAGAGAGATTTAGTGCTTGCAGGTTCAAAACCAAAATTATTGGAAGGCTGAGGAATCCCACATTGGAAAGCATTGTGTGAGCAAATTCCAATTGCATTTCACAGGGATGAAGGCAGCCTATGTGGGGAAGGGTGGGGGTGCTGACCTAAGAAACCTGGGGGTGATTGGGGCTCCCAAGCCTAAAGGCTAACGGGAGCTGTGCCAAGTATGCTGGTCTCAGTGACTGAGTTTCTTCCTACAGAGTAGATGCTGTCCAGTATGAGGGAGAGAGCCACGTGGGTGCACCGGTGCTGAATCATGAAGTACAGGGTGGCCAGTGGGCGCCATGTTTGTAGCTTTTGGACCAGCAAGAGGAGAATGCTGGGATTACCTGTAGGTAATGGCTTGGATCACAGATGTCACGATGCACACATATTTAACTTAATTAGCCTGAACTCAGGTTAGAGGGTGATGAGTCATGTATCTCTATTCCCGTCAGTCAAGAGGACCTAGAGTTGAAGACAGCCTAGTAGTAACAAGAACAGGTGAACCAAATTTTGGACTCTAGTCCAATTTTGATGAAAGGAATCAGGAATTTTGAGAAATAGCTGACTTTAGAACTGGGGCAAGAAATATACAAAATGAATCTGGAATATCATACTTTTTAGTGCCAGGAAGTAAGAAGGTACTACAGGAAAACAAAGGTGCATTGATAGAGGTTTGTCAGAGGGACACAGCATATAATGATCAAAACCAGAGTAATCTGAGCAGTAAAGTAAATAAGGTAGCATTAGATCATAATCCAGAGTGTAAAATAGATGTGTGGACAAATCAAAACTGAGATAAATGAATAGATGAGTAACACAACATTGTATAAAAATCTTCTGTGCAGTAGAATCCCAAATAACCTACTATGGTATTCCATCCTGATGGACCAGGAGCTTGACTGCATGCCCATTAAGTGGCACCTGCACATCATTATATGAATACAATGTCAAAGAGTGAGAGAAGAGCAAGTTGACCCTGGAAAACCGAAGAAGCCCTGCCTCGGGAGCATGACCAAGGAAACTCACAGTTCTAAGACCTGCTGTATTTTTCATCCTTGATAGCATGTGATTGGAAGTCCATGTCCATCTGTCTTTCACTCCTTCAGATTCCATAACTATATCTAATTATGACACAAATGTCAGACTAGGGCCAATGGGGTGGCACTCTGTAACCTACCCAGCCAGTGCTTTCCAAAAGTCTCAGGGTCTTCCCGAGCAAAAGAAGCCTGAGGAGGCATCACAACTGGAGGACACAAGGGATTACACGTAATGTGGCATCTACACGGGATGCTGGGACGGTAAAGTCACATGGTAAAGGCTGAGGGATTCGGAGTCAGGTCAAGTCCTCAGGTCATAGTGACACAGGAGTGTTGGATGATGAATGCTCCATGCCGAGTAGGACGCTGATGATGGAGATCTGGACGTGCCACCCGTGGAACTTTCCATTCCAGATCTGCCATGTTTCAGTAAATGTGAAACTATTGCAAAATAAAATAAGTCCATATTTAAGTAAGTCATTGGATGGGCTGAACAATTACAGTGGAATCTACATAAAATGGTTCATGAATTTAAATAGAGACCAATAAAATTTTCTCATAAGAGCAGAGAGAAAAAATATGAAAAGAAATAAATTCCTTAGTGATCTGGGAAAATACCTATACTTCTCCATTAAATGCAATTTAAATGCAAGGGAAGAGGAGAAAAAGTTATGGCAATTAAATTAAAAAATGCCTGAATTTCCACAATTTTAGTGCAAAATACCATCATATACAGTGAGAAATCTATAAACCTAAGAAACAAAATAAAGGAAACCGAATGTAGGCATAAAATATTTAAACTACTGTGTATCACAGATAAACTGAACAGCTTATAAGAAGCCAGAGAAAAGACATTATCTGCAGAGAAACAACAAAGTCAGTGAGTCTGACTTGTAACAAGAAACAATCAATATCAGAATTAGAAGACAAATCTTAAAGTGCTAAAAGGAAAAAAAGAAAACAACAAAAAACAACCATTGAAGTCCACAATTCTCTGTCCAGTCAAGGCATTATTCATAGACAGAGGTGAGGCCAGGGTTTTTCACATGAGCAATAGCTGAGAGATTAAGTTGCCAGCAGATATACACTGCAGAGATTGACAGAGGAAATTGTTTAGGCTAAAAGGGAAACAGAAGACCAGGTCTGTGTGCAGGAAAGAATTGAAGAGCACAAGAAGTGGTAATTTTGTGGGTGAGCATGAAAGATTATTTTTCTTCCCCTTGTTGCATTTATTAATTATTTCTGTGGTGCTGGGATCAGACAAACCCAGGGTCTTAGCCTGCTAAGTAAGTGTTAACCATGCAGGTATCTCCAACCCCTCTAAGATGGTTCTTTACATAATATTTGAAGACAAATTTAAAATTATAAAACCAACGTTTCATTGGTTTTGTTTATGAATATGTATATAAAATAAACTAGATTAGTGCAACAGAAAAGAATATGAGCTATTTCATGTTTGTGGAGTTCTTAAATTTTACTTGAATTGGTGCATTGTATCTGTAAGTCAGGAATGTGTATAGTAGTAACAGAAAATAGGACACCTGTAGCTACACTATCAACGTGGGAATGCAGACACTGCTTATAGTAACCCCAGAGAAGTCAGAAGAGGCAGGGCAAAAGAGACAACTAGAAAGTCCATAGCAAGACAAGAAACACAAAATGAACCATTTTAACATTATATTAGTTATAAGTGGGCTAAACATCACAAGTAAAAAGAAGAATTGGCAAACACGACTCCAGTCTAGTGAATTTAATTGATTACTATCTAAAACATGTCATAATATAACATTAACTACAACATCTGAGATACCTCAATATTAGTATTAAACATTTTTTAAAGGATACTTCGGGCAAAATGCATATACCACTGTGGTATATGCATACTGGAAAATTTTAACATGAAGATGATACATTTTTATCAGAGACAAAGGGACATTTTTAATAATAAATGCAGAAACTTAGTAGACATAAGCATTGTGAGTGTGTATGAAGATGGCAGGAAGCTCAGTGCACATGAAGCAAAGCTGCCCAGGTTGGAGGAAGTAGGGTAGACCCACAGTCACAGCTGGACATTCAGCATCCTGTTGCAGTGTTCCACAGCTTCATGGAACCGAGGCCGACAGACAAACTGAGCAGGGCCTTCAGCTGAGTGCCCTTCGCACTGGCAGAGTTAGGGCATGTCCAACAAGGCAGAGCATAAATGTCATCAAGACAAACCGTCTGGTAAACTCTAAGGTAGCACTCAGTAAACTTCTTGTGGAGCATGTTGTCTGGCCACGGTGGAGTTGAATCAGCATCATTAATAAATAAAATATCTAGAATATGCCCAGAAACTCATTAGCCAAAATAGAAATCACAAAGAAATTCAGAAACCTTTCAAATTAAATGCTAGTAAAAACACAGCATTTCAAAATATAGGAAGTCAGCTACAGAGAGCTTAGTGAGGAATTTAGGTGTTAAAATGCATGCTGGGGAAATAATGTTTATAACTATGTTTAGAACTAGTTAAAAAGTGAATTGAATTTCAATTAAGAAGAAAAACATTAAGGCTATTTAGATTATCAAGGATATTGGATATAGATTATTTCTTCTTGATTTAGTTTAGGTAAGTTGGATAATTAACACCAAAATGTGTCCATGTCTCCTAAGTTTTCTAATTTATTGGCATAAAATTGCTCATTATATTGTTTTCTGTTTCTGAATAAGAGTAGCAACTACTGTGTGTCTCTTTTTATTTTTTGTACTTTGACTATCATTCTATATGTTTATATATATATATATATATACACACACATATATGTCTGTCAGAGTGTTACCATATCTATGACACAGATCCCATATTTATATGTATGTACACATACACAAATATGACTACCAAACAAACAAACCTCCCTTTGGTAAAATTATAGATCCAAATGGCAACCCTAGTAAATTCTTTTAACTGTGTAGGGTGGTTGTATAATAAATATTATAATTACATTTTTTTTTGCAGAATTGAAAATATGGTTCATCCATTTTACAAGGAACACCTAGACTTGATGGACAACCTGAGAAGACTGTTCCAGAACTCTACCAGTAGCCCACATGACATGGATTTTATAGACTTGCATCTTTAAAGACACAAAAATTCTAACAAAATACTAGTCAGTTTAAAATGTGACCATGTAACTTTATCACTGGAGCAAGAGGTTAGTCTAGCATTTGAAAAATTGTCCACGTAGGGTAATCTGCTTCTAGCCATGTTGGAGTCACTGAAATCTTAATTACCAGCCTTCTGAATAAAAGTTTAAAACTAACCCCCCTACACAAAATATCTTTAGACTGCGGAAAACTGCATCAAAATACTCTGATCCCTGAGCAAAGTAAACACCTGAGGCAAATCCTGCAGCCTCCTCAGGCCTCTATCCATGGATGGTATTGGATCACTGAGGAGAGAAGGGTCACAGCATGATGTGTCACCAGGGCTCGGGTTAGCTGTGACAGCATGGCAGCAGTACCAACTGGAGGGGTCCAGCAGAGAAGAGGGGCAGGTGCCTCTAGGCTGGTCCCATCTTTCCTGCTCAGCATTCCTAATCTGTGTGCCATGCGTGCAGACCACCCTGCCAGACAGAAGTTCTGGGGAGCTATGAGCTCCCGGTCACCTAGGCAAAGAAGCCGGGTCGGTATTC
The DNA here is from genome assembly GCF_902686455.1 of Sciurus vulgaris. NCBI lineage: Eukaryota > Metazoa > Chordata > Mammalia > Rodentia > Sciuridae > Sciurus > Sciurus vulgaris. Next base: position 169,965,496 of record NC_136466.1, on the reverse strand, counting down.
CAGTGACGAAAGCCAGACTGGAAAGACTTCCTTAAACGTGAAGAGTAGCGCTAGGGGCTGCAGACGGTCCGATGTCAGCAGGGAGGATGAAACGGGTTGTGAAGCGTACCCAGTCTCAATTCCAAGAACAAACAAGTGACTTGCAAGCTTTGGAGGGATCAACATGACTTTTGGTCAACTTAAGTGTCCACACAGGACCTCAGTCAGAAAATTGAAAATTTTAAAATCATTGTATCTCACTGTATTAACAAAACACAGGAGAAAACACTGCCATCTAAATAAATGTGGAAAAGACTTGAAAATTTGGATTTTATATGTGGTTGAAAAATCTTCCAATAACACGAGAAGAGAGGGGACATCCCTTAAGCTAAGGAAAGGTAGGCACCAAAAGGCAGCGTTGGTGGAACACTCCTGGGAATTTCTGCCTCTTCTCTCCTGAGTTCGCCAGAAAGCAAAGAGCCCAGCGTCAGTCTTTGTGTCCAACATCGTTTAGACACCTATCAGTGAAATGATGAAAAAAATGTCACGTGAATTGAAGAGAAAAATAAAACTCTATTTGCAACTTGATTGTGAACATTAAATCCTCGAGAATTCACATAAGGGAGTGAATTGAGCAAGATTACAGAATGCAAAAATATAGAAATATCACTGGTTTTTTATGTATCCTAACAGAGAGCAATTAGAAAATTAAGTTAACAACATGGTAACATTTAGATAGTTTTAAAATATGATAGCCTTATAGAAAATGTCTAAAAAATATTCCCAAAGTTTGCATACAAGAAATTAAGTGATATTGCTCAGAGAAATTTAAGAAGATGTAAATAAATGGAAAATTATGCCATGTTCTTGTACTGGGGAACTCAAAAAATTATGAATGTCATGCTTCCCAAAATGTGCTGATCGCATGAATATATTTCCAGTGAAAATCTCAGCACACTTGTGCACATTTGATTAACTAATTTGAAAAATTTACTTTTAAATTCCAATGATCTATAACACTAAAATTAAAATTTAAGTACACAAATTTTGGACAAATATTTAATTTCTTAACTAAGTATGAAACATTATAATCAAGACTTCTTGTTGTTAAGTAAGAATAGAGGTTTAAGTTGATGGAAAAGTAAATCTAGTTCAGAGACCTAAAGGTACACTACAAATGTAAAAAGATGGTGGTAGAGTGAACAGACATGATGACCTCATGCACACGTGTGACTGCATGACCATGTGATCCTGCAACACGTACAATCGAAAAATGAGAGATGACACTCCATTTATGTATGATCTATCAAAATGCATAAATTCATTCTATGGTCATGTACAATTAATTAGAACAAATAAAAAATTTTTAAATAATCATATATTGCCTTTATATAAAATAGTCAAGTAGTGGACATAACTCAAATGGGCATCAAGAAGAGAATGGATAAATGAATGCTGGTATGTTTTTGCAATAGAAGACTTTTTAATAAAGAAAGAATGAACTTCAGATATATATTTCAGTGTGGATGAACCTCACAGGCTTAAATGGAGGGAAATAAGATGATATAAAATAGTGCATGCTGGATGTTCCATTCATATGAAGTCAAAAAGCACACAAAGGCAAATCTACCTTGAAAGAAGTCAGAAAATCAGTCCCCTAAGTACTGGGGAGTGCCATATCCTACTGGGAAGGGAGTGGGTAGTGGTCAGAGGACGGGCTGCAAAAAAGAAGCCATGAAAGTAATATTAAAAAATAAACACAAAAGAGAATTATACATTCAAAGCAGGGCACTGACGGGTAGATAGATCCAATGGGTCTGATCCTAACAGAGAGAAATGCCTGCACTTGATTTATTTATAGCGGCACAAACCAAAAGGATCATTAAGGAGCTCCTTCAGGAAAAACAGGATAAGAGGGGGTAAAACAGGTTGCTTGGGTCTTGGCAGATTGTGCCATCCCGATGCCTGTGTTGGAACCTGGGGCTGTGAGCTAAGGTAGTGCACCAGCATGATCTGGGCTTTCTCCAACCTGGGAATTTTGCCCAGGAGTTACAAAAGCAGATTCGTTGCCTTAAAGGCTCACACAAAACCCATAGTGCATACACAGCTTCCAACAGGGAAGAGCAGGACAGAAACTTCTGAGGCTATGGAAATGGTCTAGCTCTGGACTGGGCTGTGGGTTGTGTGCACCCTGGCATTTGGAAATGGTCTAGCTCTGGACTGGGCTGTGGGCTGTGTGCACCTTGGCATTTGGAAAGTCCATATATTATGTACTTACCAAACTCTGTTTTATTTTATGCAAGTTTCATCTCAACTAAATAAATAAATTTAATTACTTTCCCATTCTTTCTCTAATCTATGGCTATGTATTTTTTGTCATGTTATCAATTTCTTAAAAGTAAAAAATAATTAGTATGTAAAGTGTAGTCCTCCTGCGTTTCAGTTTGCCTTTCTTTGTGCCTTTCTATGACTATTTTCCTAGAAACTCACTGAGTCATGATCATCATTTTAGATGTATATTTACCAATATGAGTTATTTTTATTGTACCAGCTAGGTTTGTGTTTTTAATTAGAATTGTACTTCATCTGACAGTGACATTGACACTGTGTTTGCTAATGTACTGGTTAACTCTTATTTTAAATCTTCTATGTCTTTTTGTTTGAGGCTTATATTTTGTAAGCAGCATTTCGTTAGCTGAATTTCATTCATTTTAATGTGACTTTATTTTTATTTACTTTCTAGCAGATAATATGAGTTATTGTGTTCTTTCATAGTATGGCTTTCTTTGACTTACTTTGTTCCTCTTTTGGGCCTGAATGATTCAAAGGTAAAATCCTAATGGGTCACCCAGGAAGCCTATAGGTCAGCTGCTTCTTTCTGTCAGCATGTGTAAGTGGTGTCTTCTGATGCTGTTGCATCTGAGCTTGGGCATGTGGGGCAGGCCCATGGTGGGTCTACCCACTCCCTCTGCACTCTCTGATCTCTCTGGCATCACATGAGACTGAGTTATTCCTATCAACCCATTTTTGTATTTTTATGACTTTTTTTAAGCATTTCCTTGATGGGCCACAGTTCTGAGAACTTAGAGTGGAAGCCCATGTCTCTTCACCTCCAGATTCACAAAATGATGCCATTCAAATATAGATGCTGTCAATCACGCAGTTTCAACATCTTGGGAATTAAATTCATTTCTTAAATTTTATTACATTACCTTTGAACCTGGTAACACAGTTCAAATTGCATGTAGATTTTAATCATTTTAAGGAGAAAAACAGTGTACTTACAGAAGTTACCTGTTTCCAGAAGGATACTTTGTATGCAGAGGTCAGGCCCCAGGCATGCCCACAATGCATCACGGGCAAGAGGCTGGCATATCGGGCGAGCCTTGCCCAGGAGCACATTACGCCATTTCCCACTGCCTGCTGCCTGCTACTGTCTGCAGTGCTCCTGGCACATGCTCACACTGCTGAGGGTGGACAAGAGCTAGCACACACCAGAGGAGACTGGGAACGCCACTGAAGAGATAGTAAGGAAGGAAGACCCCCAGAATGAGTGAGGTGATACGGAGAAGGCCGCCATGAGGATGAGCCTCTGTTCTTGGAGCTGCAGCTTTGTGGTGGGAATGCTACTGAAAGGCTTCACCTGGGTCTTGTTGCTCTTCTGGTTACACATAGAGGCTTTAGTGTGGTAAGTCAGCACCTGAGTGCACCTGCATGGAAGGGCCTAGTTGCTCCATGATCCTTGCCGTCTATCCAGACCAACAGTTGGGCGCACACACAGACACACACAGGAACACACCACGTAGACACTGCTGTGAAGGACCATGCCAGGACAGATGGCTTTTTAAAATGTGACTCATCACCATGACCAGTTTCATCTACTGCAGTTTTTGCTCTTTTTCCACGGCTTTTGGCTCACTGGTGGGTGGTGGGTCCCACCAGAACACAGACCTGTTCCTTCCCTCTTTTTGTGTTGTGTAAAGGAGAAATCCACACCCGTTCTCTGTGTCTCTCCTCTTTTCTCCAGTGGAACAGATGGAGACAATAAGGTGTTTCTAGATCTTTCCAGTGAAGGAATGGCACATGAATCCGTTTGCTAACAGAGCTAATCTGCTAATGTATTCTTGTCTAGGAATAGAATAAATCACTAAGTATGTATCATTAATGAAGACACATGAAACCTATCCTATTATGTCGAATTATTAGAATTAAGAAGCTTGTGCAGGGGGCGGGGGCAAGCCAATCAAGCTGGACCACGCTAAGTGATCATTAGAGCTGGGTGCGGTAATTGAAATTTGCTTTGCAGTAATTTCATTAAAAATTCATAACTAGCTGAGCCTTTCTTCTCCTCTGTGCTGGTCAGGAGCTACACCGTGTTGGTAAAGGATGCTTCGGATGTGTTCACACTGCTGAGAGCAGCGCCAAAGACGCAGGCAGGGAGGCCGTGTGGGAAGAAGCCACCCACGTGAGCCGAGTGGCTCTTTGCATCCTGAGCTCTGGCCATTTACCTAAAAGTGTGCCTGACTCTCACACTTACTTTTTTTTTTTTTTTATGGCACTGGGGATTGAACCCAGGGCCTTGTGATTGTTATTATTTCTAATCTCCTAATGCTTTGTTCATTGTATCGGACAATATTTAAACCTTGGCAATTATCCTGATTAAGGTTATGAACTATTTCACTTCTTAGGAAAATATATTCCATAATCTAGTAAATTATTTTAAAAAGTTACCTGTGGGATGAGAGTCATCACCATTAGGTTTTCTCCTCCTGGAGTCTGAGAAGTTTCTTATATGTAAGCACCCAGTGTGCACAGCCTGGGGGGAGGTTTGGAGGTGCCTTCTCTCAGAAGCAGTCTCCCTCTATCTCAGGATCATCACCAATTCATGCCTTTGTTTTCTGAAGCTTTGGGTGTTGAGTCTGAAAAACAAATTCTGGTTCAAATACTCCAAAATCTCATGCAGGTTCAGTGTTGAGAGGAATCTGTCAAATTTAAAATGCATTTTGTTGAATATATTATCCTTTAAAAATAAGTCCTTTGTGTCTTAAAGACAACTTGACCATGTGTTTTTAATCTATTTAGAGTGAGCTTGCTAAATGTTTATTTGTAAGAGCTCTTAGCAGTCCAAGGAGCCTCAAGCACTTGACTTTCCAGCCATCTGAAGCTTTTATCTTGAGAGAGGACATCTCCATTTGCAAAGGGCAAACCAGCTAGAATCACTCAGTGCTGAGTTTTCATAAATCTTGACTTCAAAATGTTTTGATACATTCTAAAAAATTAAGTCTTCATGGTCATTTTCATCTACAAGATTTAAAAGATCAGTTTTAGCTTTTATAATCTGTGTAACAATCTAGTCAAATCAATCAAGGTATGTGTGTTAATGACCCATACCTCAAGGGATGAAAGAAACAACCTCACAATTATAGAGCTTGCACAGTGTACTTGGACCAGGTACGCATTCCTGGAGTACTTTTCCAAACGGTCAAGTCTAGTTTTGAAAGGTTGGTACTGCATATAACATATAATCTGTACCCAAGTTCCCCTATTTAGCAGAGTAAACCACAATGTATTTGGTCCGGATTTAGATCCTATTAATTTGCTTTTGGTCTGGTAAAATGTAGTCAAATACTCCAAAATCGCACAGTGCTGAGTTTTGACCCAGCAGTCTACAGAGCAGTTGACACACAAGGTACACACTGAATAAAGGGTAGAGAACCGTATTAAATTTTGCCACTTATTTTTACCTATTAACCAAATGTCAGTGTATCACAAACCACCTTAGAAATAAGTTTGCTGGCCAAAAAAATTACCAGTACTCATTAAGCAAACATTTTACATAAACGTCTCACACTTATTTTTTGGGTTCTTTTCTTCATTAACTTGTAGAATGCAAGGGAGAGATGCAGAATCCTATTGGAAAAACGTAACCGAAGGGCTGCCTCCTTCAGAGGCGGCATGCAACGAGCTGGAAGAAAATCAAATCACACTCCCAAAACAATCATGACTGTAATTCTGCAGCCCAATTGTTTTTCAAACTCCGTGTGTGCAGGGGCTTGGCTGCCGTCTCTCGCTGCTCCACTCTTGTCTCACTCCCCACACTCATCTGAGACAGCTGCCTGCATCGCGCTTTTCTTCACCCCCTGGGGACGGAGATCTCAGCTTTCACCACCTTCTTCTGCCCTCTCTGATCACACAGGTATAGAAGGACCCTCTGGCCACCAGTGGAGCCCAGGCTGAGCACACCACCCACTCCAAATGCCCTCTGGATCTTAGGGTCTGCCTCTCAGCCAGGAGCATTGCTCTGACTACCTGGCAGGGGCAGCTCAAGCTCCAGGGCTCTGCCAGCACTCGCTGGTGTCCTGATGCATCCTGGCCAGCATGGCAGGAGAGACTTGCCACACCTGCTCCCTCCCCTCCACTAATCCCCATCTGCACTGGCCTTTCCTCCAGGCCATGAGATCCTTCCATAGCTGTTCCTCAGTTCTGCTGAGAGGTCGTGGCCCCTCACCCGCACTCCTGCCTGCGGTCTCTCCTCCCACCTTCGGGCGCTGCCCTCACCTCATCTCGAGCACTGCTGTGCTGATGCCGCTGCACAGCTCCATGCTGCACTAAGAGCACGGTCTGTAGAGCTATGCTTAACGCAACCCACCAAGGAGGATCCTGAGCCAAGGGTAAACAGTTCTGTCCTCCTTCCTCATGCCAAGCAGTGCTGGTCCCAGTATTTTTTTACTGACAGGGTAAGAGGACAGAGATTGGGGTCACTCAGTGAAAGGGTGAGGTTTGGGGTGGTCTTCTTGAGGCCAAGGGAAGTTTGACACCTCTTACTGTCTCACTCAGCAGCAGCAGGCTCGGAAACGGATGGCTAGACATCCATCTTCATGTTCTCAGAGTTCAGGAGGCCGTCTTTGAAAAGACCTCTAGTGTCTGTCTGCAGCCACACTTCAGTCTCCTCTCTCAGGTGACCTTGCTGCCTGTGTGATGGCTTCTTCTAAAAGCCCCCCACAGTTTCTTTTCATTCTTGGTAGAGGTTGTCCTCAACTTTCAGGACTGCACTCCAGAGCTACTTTCTTGTGCACTATCTAATGCAGCATGGTCTACTTCTTAGTAGTTGTCTGGGAATCACACACCTGTCTTCTCTCTCCCCTGATTGTCTGCTGAACATCTCTACCTGGATGAAGAGAAGACCTCTACCCTCCACTGGAAACACGGCTCACGGTCCTCCTTGTGAAGTCACACTGCTCTTCCTGGGTTCCTATCTCGGTTAGTGACACTTGATTAATAAGCAAACTTATTTCTACAAGAATTTTTTTAAAAAAGGAGTGGAAGCCTCTTGATAGTGCCGCTGAGGGCGCACAGCCCCCCTGCACCGGGGGAGCTCCCCAGGCCTGGGAGTGGCAGCTGTCCATCACAGGCCTCTGCCTGGCTGGCCCAGCACCAGAGGCCCGCAGAAGCCACTCCCGGTCTTGGCTCCTTGCTCGTTGCCTCTTCTGCCCTAGCTCATTGCTCATCCTCTCCTTGCCTAATTTCCTGGAGTATCAGATCAAAATCCACGTCACCTGAGTTTTTCACAGCCTCTACATGTGCGATGCTCCTGTTACCGGATTCTCCCCTCAAGCTGCCTTTCAAACTCACCTCACAGACGCCCACAGTGACCTTGCTTCCCAGGGTGCTCAGAGGTGGGATGCTAAGTCCTGCCCAGTCACGTCTGGGGCAAACTGGAGGGCTGCTCATTCTACAGTTGACTATTTTCTCTACAAAATGCTAAAATATTTAATAGATTTTTAAATTGACGCTATCCCTATTGAATGGTGAATTAATGTCATAAAATTGAGTGATTGTTTTAATCTACTGCTAATATATTCTAAGTAAAACATGCCATTTGTGGCATTTAATGCTATTTTAATGCTTAATAACCTTGAAAATAGTTTTCAAAAGACTCAACAGGCAGAGTCTTCAATTTGCATTCCGGTTTCTGCATCCGTTTTGCTGCATTTTGCAACTACTGCACAGCTCCTCGGCTGCTCTGGCCAGTGGAGCATCCAGACCGAGGTGGCGACACAGTCAGTACTGTAGTAAGAAGGGCTCAGAACTCTCTGGAGACTAAGTGATCTTGCAGATGGAGTGTAATGTCATGGAAAAGTTTTAACTGGAGTATAAATAAGCAAGTGTACACAATATTGTGTGTACCTGTGTGACATTGTCCCCACCATAAAGCCAGCCCAAAGCAACCTCCATCAGGAGGGGAGGGAGAAGGCCTGCAAGGGTGTGCACTCGGTGGTTGAAGACACGTGGCATGGAATCTTGCAGATGTGCCCGTGCCTCTGGGTCTGAGGGTGTCCTGGTGTCTGCGATCTCATCTCAGCTGATGATGACGTATGTTCCATGAGAAGGTGCAACAGAGGCTGGTCGTCACTGGTGGAAGTGGCCAGGGTCTAGTGGAGCCTCCTGTGACAGCTGTACAAAGAACAATAGAAGCCGGGACATCGAGAAGGAGGGATCCCGTGTGCCGATGACAAGAACTGTCATGAAGACTGCCAGAGCCACAGGACCACAGAGCTCGTAGGAAAGTACTGGGCAAAGGCATCCACCCTTAGCTGCTCTTGACCCTGGACTGGTGCCATTGCTGTTGTTGATCCTTGCAGCCAAAGTTTCTCTTGTCAGAATATCTTGCAGAACCCACCCCGCTTTGCCTTTGAATCCTCCCTTTGCCCTCCGCTGCCAGGACATGGCATTTGTATTCCTTCTCCAGTGCTGCTAAAGAGTGACCTGAGTTATTTGTAGGCAGAATCTCACTCTGTGTAATCCTAAGGCTGACATCAATATGCAGGTTGCTGTTGGGCCCCGACCTTCAAGAGGCGCAGCAATGTCTGCTCTCACTTGTGGCCGTCTTGTTGTCTATCAAAGATTCTCAGTACACAAAAGGGTATAAAGGTCTTGAAAGGTGCCATTTTAATGTCTCCACTACAAAATGGTACAAATTCAGATTGCTTTTCAATTTGGACAGATATAACTTGTAGGTCAAGTCTTTTATTTTATATTCTATAGGAGCACCATAACTTTAGTTTATGACATTTGCAAGAGTTGTAAAATCATTTCCAAATTATCCATCGCTTTTAGTTTTTCATCCATACCTTTCAAAGACATAGATTTTTTAAATTACTAGTCTGGGTACTTAAATAACACCTTAACACTCCAATAACTCTTCCTACAATAAAAATGTAGAAAGTTTGATGCATAAATGAAGTTGAAAATTTTCAGTTTATTTAATAAATCAGAGTTTAAAGGCTGATGGGTTCTAATCTTGACATAATATGATCCCTTGACTATGGAGTTCACCTCATTGAATGGATGATCAAGCAGGCTGAGCACACCTCCAAAGGAGTGAGCTGCTCAAGACTGGGAGGGACACTTCCTCTGCATGGAGACCGCTGCTTGGTAAGCAGCTAACACAGTCCGCGCCCATCAGTCCCTTTTCCATGGTGGCACATGGACCCTGCTTTCATTGTTACTGAGATCTGTTCTGACCTTTCCTTTAAGCCATTTTGCCTCTCTTTACAACTGGCCTGCTGTCCGTGGTGCATTTTGCTTATGAAGAGGGAGACTATTAATCTTGAGTAATCATCTGGGAAAGCTGCGTATCTGCTCTCACTCATTAATAAGCACAAATCTGAATTCCACGCTGCACACATCACGGAGATCAGACCCTTCAAGAGAACCAGATGCAAAGCCACCTCAGCACCACACAGAGCAAACTCTGCTAGGAGAGGCAGCTCTGGTGCTGGGCGTGAACGAAGCAGTTCCTGGAAAATGATTGCATTCTGTGGTTCCAGACAGACAGATTCACAGGACATCTACCGAGGCAGAATTGTCAACCCACTCTCTGATGTGCACGCACCAAGCAGTGGAAGGTCCTGTGCCTGTGACTCTGTAGGGGCGAAAGACAGAGACCCAGAGGAGGAAGACAGAGAACACCACCGGAAGACAGAAGCATGCTGGGAAAGGAGAACTCTGGCAACATAGGGCTGTCTCGAGACAGTCACGGTTCATTTGTTAATGTTGTGCACTTGGAATAGAACCTAAGGCAAAACGGAAATAGAGCTTGAGAATTTGAATTTTGATGTGAGCACTGATTTGGAATTACGGAATCAGAGAAGATGGCCACACCACCAAACCCACCTCCTGCCAGGCAGCCCTCCCAGCCAGCAGCAGGGGGTGGGAAGCTGGGCTATGAAGGGCGAGTCCTGAGTGGGACCAGGAGGCACTGAGAAGCTGCACTGGGGAGTGCTGCTCAGGGGGCGCGGGAGGGCGGGCGTGGGCAGAGCCTGAGTGGACAGCTGCTCCTCTCGCGGCACCTCCACCTTCCTGCTGAGGCGTCTGCAGAAGACAAACCCTGCTCCCGAGGCCGTCCGTCGTGAGGGTTGATTTAGATGCAACAGTTTAAGAGCTTCCCACACTGCCTGGCGCATGATGAACACTCAGTGAGGGCTAACTCATTGTTTTCTTTATCTTGCTCATGTAATTCTATTATCTCCAAATGAAATTTGGAGACATCATAAAATTATTGTCACTAACACAGTCCCTAGATGAGGGAGTCAACTACAATCATATTTGCAAGAGATAGAAAATTTCAATGGGAAATCATTTTTTTTATTTTTAAGTTTATCCCAAACTGCTCTTTCATACTAAATGCCTCATTAGTGAATTTTAAAAAAATGTTCCTACATTAAAAAACTATGCATTTCATTGTGAAAAATGCTTTTCCAACCTGGTTCTTCCTGTGCAATAATGCTCCTTAGTTTCCTACTAGCCATCTGTTGTTACCAGCCTGTCTCTGAAGTGTCCTTTCAACGGTCACCATTTCAACTGCACCATGTTGATGTAACTACCCCCTCATTTTTAATGCTCATAATGCTTACAAGTTTCTTATTAAAATAATTCTACAACAAAATCTTTGAGTCAATACCCTTTCTAGATTATTCTGGTTGAGCGTATTTCTGTAAGTGAAATTACTTATCGAAGAACACGAATATGTGTAGGTTTCCGTATTCATTGCTAAATGGATTGCATGAAGTGTTGAGCAACTTATACTGACACTAATAAGCTCTAAGAGCGTATATTGCCTCGGTGTAGCATTATGATGCTAGTGATTTATTCATTAATATACTAAAAGACGCTTTATTTTTGTTTTGATTTAGTTCACTACTTGTACAATTGGATGACTCTTAGGGCCATTAACTGTTTTTCACCTTCTCTTTTGAAAAACTGTTCCCTCTGCTTCCCAGCGTGCAGTGAAGGCTCTGTGATGATCACAGAGGGTCCGTGGTGACCTGGAGGGTGAAGATATTCCTGATCGCCGTGGTTTTGCAGGGGCCCCTCCACAGCAGCCTTTGCCTTTAACTGCCTCCTTCTAAGTGGGTGTTGTGGGGGGCGTGTGTGCCTCTGAGATCCGCTGCAGCTTTCTTCCTCAGAGAAAGTTTCCTCACCAGGCAATTATTCAACTCTGTATTCATTCTGCTTGGGTGTGACCAAGATTTTACATAATCTCCATAACAGAACTGAAATCACTTGGCCTTTATTTCAGGCAAAGGTCTGTGGTATCAAACAAGTGTACATGGGGCCAGGCGGTGTAAAAGTATCACCTCCTGGTGGGAAGCTGGCTGCTGCGTGTTCTGCTCTTGCCTGGGTAGCTCAGGCTACGTTGGAGTTTACACACCGTCATTCGCTGCAGCCCTCCGCAAACATCTGGAAACCCACAGGGAAGTTCGCCCGGGGTTCTAATGCGTTAACCACTGAAGCACCCCTGAATTAAAATCTATGAGTTACAGCCAAACCCACCTTCTCAGCACAAGCTCACCAGTCAATAAGGTAATGGCGTGAATCGATGGGAGAGATTTGAGGAACTCTTAATTAAAGAAACAGCTGCTGATACAAATTATGTTTCCAATGTAGTGAGGGAGCACAGGCCATGCAGGAGGGCAGTGAACAGTGGCTGGCAGTACACCTCCCTGCACTGGTAGTGGTCCCCCAGGCGCTGTCTGATGCTTATTCGTAGGGAGGCAGGTGTCCGTCTCCCAGTGACAACGGGCACTCTGGCAAAGTACGGTCATTTGCCCCACATTGGCTCCACTAAGGTGCTGGTCAGTGACTAGGCTTCTCTTTCCCTCCTTTGTAAAACTTGGGCATTTCTCCAAGGCTTCTCATCTATCAAAGTAGCCAAATAATACTTAGGGTCTACACTATAACTATAACTCGAAAACTCAATTTCATTCTTGGTATCGCTGTGCTATGATGTCCTTAACCAGCCGAACGGCAAGGCGGGGAGCTCTGCTCTTCCTGCAGGAGCCTGCTCACAGGTGGCTCTGCGTGTGAGCACAGCGATTCTCTCATCCCAGAGAAGAGAATCTTTAAAACACCACAGAATAACCAGCCTTGAGCAGGGTGGGTGGAGAAGGGAAGGGGCTGAGGACTGAGGGGTGGGGCGATGGCCTGCTCTGCCCCCGGCTGACTGCTCACACAGGGCAAGTCGATAGCCAGATCCCCAGTGGGCGTCCTGAGACGGGGTTTAGAGAGACATCAATCTGTGATGTCAGCAGTGTTCCATGGAGACCTAATGGACCTTCACAGATCAATATTCAAACCTGCCCACTCTGAACAGTCTGGGAAACTGGCCCCCCCTCCAACGAACGGCTTCTGCTGGCAGGAGAGGCCTCAGGTTGCCCTCATGACTGAGCACCACTGGAAAGGCAGGCTTCCACGTGGCAGGAGGCTGCTCGTCTGGGGCTCCCACGGTGGGGAACGTGCTCCTCCTCACGATGCTTGGAGGACGGTGACTACAGCTCAGCAGGTGCTCTGTCCACCTGGTGTCCACATCAGGTGTCTAGTGAAGTCACGGGCATCTCCATTCTAGGAGGATCACAGCCTCCAGCTGCACAGGCTCATGAGGTGGGCATCCAGTCCACTGCAGACTCACCGAGTACAGGAGAAAGAGAGTCTGCCACTGAGTGTCACCACTAGTGTTTGGGCACGGGAAATGGAACCCCCATCCCAGAAAGCAAGGATTCAGGAAAAAATAGATATATATATAGTTAAACGTATAACTCTACTCTGTTAAATATAAGCATATGTTAAAACAAACATTTTAAAATGTATATTTATACATATGTTTTTGAGGTGCTGGGGATGAAACCAGAGCATCCCATACTGTGGGCATGGGCTGTACCACTGAACTGCACCCCCAGCCCAGAAAATATTGTTAAAGAGTTTGTAGCAACAACGAAGTCGCTTGGAAGATGTAACTGGGAATATAGTTCTGATCATACTTTAAATCTCAGTGAGCTTGGGGGAGGGAAGTGCAGCAGTGGTTTAGGATTCATTAAGGCAACATTAGCCTTATGTAAGTTATGTACCTCATCCCCGTTATGTCCAAGCCTAGGCGGCCCTGACTGTGGAGACCTTGTGGGGATGACCTGCCCTTACCATGTCTACAGAAGGCTGTTTTCAAGGCTACTTCCTTCTCTTCTCCTGTAGACTATTACAGGTGCTTAATTCAAAGATCAGCAGAAACCAAGCCTGGTGGAGACTCCCTCCCCCTCTCTTCTGAGTCATGTTGTGGATTGCCTTGACAATGAGAAATGCACTCAGGGTGCATTTGATAACTACCCTCTGTGGCCCCTGAGGAGGTGCGCAGCTGGAGTGTGGACAGATCCCACCAAGCGTGGGTTCCCAGGAAGCTGCGCCTGAGCAGATCCTGTAGACTGGAGCTGCCGAGTGGGCTGAGCTGTGTCTGAGGCTCACAGCTCCAATCAGCCAAGAATGACCAGCTGTTACCACCTGGGAACAGAGCATGATACCATGGGACTCTGGTGGTTCCAGGGGACTCTGCACACCCGGGATGGAGCCCACATGCCACTCTCTCTCTGAAATGCAGCCCCCTGGGGAGTTTGAACATTCGGAAAGAAGGATCTGATACTGTTTGGTCACCTGGAATCTTCTGATTACGTGATCACTTCTCACGGCGCAAAGTCACACTCTCGCCACAACGACAATTGAATGAACACAGGGGTAACAAAGTTCTGCTGTGAATATATAGATTCAGATTGGTCAGGCTCCCAAGTGAGGCAAGAAGAGGAGTTTGGTAAATATGCCGTGTCTTCTGGATGGCTCCCGGGAGATATTATTCCGGTAAAGCATGACGCTTGGAGATCTGCACACACAGCGCTGCTCCGCCTTGGCCACACCTCTGCCTCTCCACCCAGCCCGCAATGGAGTTAGGACTTAAGAAGTGCCTCGACACGGGTCAGACATGCACCGACAAACACAGAGGCACCCCAAGAGTGATGCCCTGTCCCTTCTTTACCAGCCTGGAGCCTCCAGGGAGTTGGCGTCTAGCTCACAGAGTCACAGCCCAGAACACCAGGGGTGGAGGACCAGGGTGGGCAGTGGGGGAGCAAGGAGCGGAGGGAGAGAGCAGCTTACCAAGGACTGCTCTGGGCAATAACCCCTCTGCCTCAGGCCTGGACCTTAGGTTTAGAAATTGTTTCAGGGCTCAACATTGCTGGCTGTAGGAGCTGATTTCCATTCGTTAGCATCATTTATGTGACTTTCAGAAGGCTGTATTCATAAGCATCTCTTGTGGTTTGAATTTGAGCTTTCCCCCACAAGCTCATGTATGAGTCGATGCAAGAATTTTCAGAAGTGAGATCATGGTTATGAGGGTTGTAATCTAACCAGTGGATTAATCCATTGATAAGTGGGCAGTAACTGTAAGCAAATAGGGTGTGGCTGGAGGAGGTGGGTCTCTGGGGGCATGTCTGGGGTTTATAATTGGTCTCTGGGGAGCCTCCACTCTCTGCTTCCTGATTGGTGTCCTGAGCTGCTTTCCTTGTCTATCCCTCCACCATGATGTTCTTTTTCGCCCTGGGCCCAGAACTTTGGAGTTGACCATCCATGAACTGAGACCTCTGAAACCCTGAGCCAAAATAAACTCTTCCTGCTCGAAACTGTTCTTGTCAGACTTTTGTTCACAGTGATGCAAATTGACTAAAACAGCATCTCAAAAGAGGTAAAATTAACTTAAGAAATAAAAGCTAGTTGAACCTTAAAACAACTAATTGCTAGGTCTTCTACACAGAAAGGAAGGGAGTACCTGTTAGGTTCAGGCAGATGAGGAAGGTCACGTGTGAGTGTTTTTCAAGACTGCAGCAGCCAGGGGCCTGCTAGACTCCCCAACTCAGGTGCATCTGCAGAGGCCAGAGCACGTGGGAGGTCTGTTCTGGTTTCCAGTTCTGCCTAGGAAACAGAATGTGGATCTTAGCAAATTATTTCATTCCTCAGAGCCAAGAACCCCACCATTTGAAATGTGAATGAGGGTAATAATTGCTATCAGCACATTTGGTAAAGAAAATGTATTTACGCTTATATTAGGATAGTATTAATAGCAATAATTTATGTGAGTGGGTAAATAAATGTACCCAGAGCATGTCAAGCTCTTCCTAAGAAACTTATCATTTAAATGCAAATTGCAGTTTCTGTTTTGCAAATAGTTTGAGAATGAATAAGGGCTGTCACAGGAAAAACACATGACATCTCATGCATTTTGTAACTTGCAGTAATCAAGGTATGTGATTGGTATTTCCATTGGATGATACTTTTCCTCATGAAATCTGCTTTTAAATATCTAATTTGAAATGGGTTAATTGGATGGTAGTTCATTTGGGGCCATTTGAGTCCTAAAAGTAATGACTAGAGAGACTGACGTCCTGGATGAGCAGGGAGCGTCACAGAGAGTAGCGGTCGCAGTGTCTCAGGTGGGGCCTTTGCTGGAATGAGCAACGGTCTTTTCCTTGGAATGTCACCGACTGGGGCAATTTCTCCTTGGTTTTGTGTTCAATGGGATGTTGATGTTTGTGATTATATCTCCAGGATTATGGGGCCGGAACACAAATCAGTGTTAGAGGTGCCCAGATCAATTATCCCTCCATCCATCCATCCACCCATCCATTTATCAGTACCCAGATAAATATGAGGGAAACTCACCGCAGATTTCTTTCTTTAAGGCCATGTAATTAGTTTGATGACTCAGCCGTGGCAGCAATGAACACAGAATCCACGCTGCTCTGGCTATATTGACAGCTGGTCAGGGCTGAACTGAAGCTCGTAGATCAAAGCTTCCTCTTTCAAGGATGACTCGCTGAACACAGAGGAATAGCCACAGAGCAAAGTCCATCCCGTTTCTCTAGACAGTGGCAGGTACCTTGTACCTTCTTCCCATAAGACCCCCTGGGGCGGGTTCTTGGGAACAGGGGACAGTCCATTATTAGGGACAGTGCCACATCACCGGAGGTCAGAGGAATCATTAAATGGCAGGCTCATGCACATACCTGGACATTAACTCTGCCTCAGGACACCCGCCCTGGCCCAGGCACCTGCTGCATGATGCAGCATCCCACACACCCAGTGCTCAGGGGAAGCACTGAGGAGCTGCCAGGGCCTGAGAACAGCTCTGCCTTCACGGTGCCAGCCCAGCCTCCGCTGGCGGCTCTTTTCCGCTGGTGCACCGTCTCCTGCCCGACCTGCAAATCCAAGCACTCGGCATGCTTGCAGTGGGATTTCTTCGTGTGCTGTGGGATTCCTTCGTGGCAACCTCTGGAGATGGGGCCGAAGTTGGTCACCTTGCTTTCAGGTAAAGAAATAACAGCTGAGGTTAGACAGGGTCACGGTCACTGAGGGCATCCTGCCTCTGGGGTTAATGACACAAAGTTATCAAAGGGATGCTCGATTTCTTTACCACAGTCTGTAGATTTGTCATAATTTAAAAATAGGATTCTACACAGCACACACACAATCTCCTCAGTAAAACAAGAAATTGGATAGGAACCTCTTTCTGCTTCATTTTGCCACAGTTAAAATAATTGATAAACAAATGGAAGACCAGGAGAGTAGAGGAAGGGGATCAGAGATGGGGAGGGTCCTGGGAATCAAAATGGAGCAAATTATGTTCCAGGCTTGTAAAAATATATCAAATTGATCCCCAATAGGATACATAACTCCAATGTACTAATAAAAACCTTTGAAAAGTAAATGAGCCAGGCACCTGAAATTGCAGCAGCAAAGGAGGCTGAGGTAGGAAGACAGTGAGTTCAAAACCAGCCTCAGCAAAAGCAAGGCTGATATCCCGTTTCTAAATAAAAAAAGACAAAATAGGGCTGGGGATGTGGCTCAGTTGTTGAGTGCCCCTGAAATCAATCTCTGGTATCTCTAGCACCCCTCAAGAAAAAGTAAATGAGAAAATAATTTGCATATATTAAAATGTTAAAATGATTTTGTACTCTTTATCTTTTAAATTTCCAAAACGAGGAGAGTTGAATTGTTTCTTTAGTAGTATGATGTAACTATTTGTCAAACTAAAGGACATGATGAGAGTGGATTTAAATATCAGTCTATTATCTGCTAACTGTCAAAGAAAAGTGAAGAAGGTGAGAGATATTTCCAGGAAAAATTCTTCCCAACCCCGCTGCCAGGGAAGTTCTCCACTTCTCAAAAAGCAGCCGGGGCAGAACATGGGTCCTGTGGAAGCAACTTGGCTTCCTGCGAATGCTGTGAGGACAGAAGCCAGCAGGTCTCAAGTCCTAGCTCCCAGGAAGAGAGAGCCTGTGGCCCCAGAGGGCACCAGCATTTATTAGCAGGAGGGACCCGGTGTCCAGGAGTGAGGTGGATCAGACTCTGGCTGTGTGGCTGACGCAGGGAAGGATGGTTGGAATTTTACTTCTGAAAACACGCGTTCTATAAGAACTCCTCTTTTCCTCTTGCTGGGAGGCTCTGCCTAGACACAAAGTTTATGATTGCCACTGTGTCTCCCTTGACGCATTTTGGACAGACAACCATTGCATTTGGCCACCGCCTCTTCTGGAGGTTATGGAAGAAGCTGGAGAGAGTGGGATGAGCCAGGTGAACACTGTGCGCCAGATAAGATTTAGATGTTCAGGACCACCACTACTTTCATCTCATGCTGACAACCAGGTTTGTAACCTTGAGATGAACGGCTTCTACCCAGAGGAAGTCTGCTCCTCCCATAAGGCAGCCCACGGGTGGGGGCCATCGCAGCTGGTGCTCCAGGTGGCAGCTGGACACGCACCTCTGCGCAGGGGTTGCAGAGACCTGCCAGGACGTGCTCTCATTCCCTTCTGGCTCACCATGGCCCATTCTGACTTCCTTCCCTTCCCTCCTCGGTTCCATCCCATCCCATTCTACTTTGTTCTGTTCTACTCTAATACTTACATCTCTGTCCTATCTTTAGTCTTTTAAATCACTAATAAGAATCCCAGCCTCGGACAACAAAGACTAGGGACCTTTTAAAAAAATCAGTTCCCAATTGTCCTGGGCTGGATACCTGAATGCAGAGGGCTGGGTAAAACATCACCCTACTTTGGGGACACTTTGCTTGTCTGGATTCTCTCTTCTCTGTGTGGCACTCGATGCTCATGGCCTGGGTGATGTGGAGCACTACCTGAGTGTCCTACGGCTGGGCTTGCAGGATGATCTCTTCCAATTCAGCAGAATCACCTGCCCTGAGCCTTCCTGAGCATGAGACACTTTCAGACGTTTTGCAAACACTTTCTGAGAACCTGGACTTGCAGGACATGCCTTCTGTGTTTACTGTGGGCTTTGGAGCAGGTACAGTACCAGGGAGCAGTGATTATCTCAGTAAAGAGCAGATCACCCTTTGGTAAACTATACGTGTGATTTTGTCATCTAATGTAGTGAAAAAGCCTCCACAGATGTTGGCGCTCCTTTGACCACTGGGTCAACCTGGGACAAAGGCTGAATAAGTACAGGGAAGAGAGATAGCATTGGAGCCGATGTGGAGAGCAGGTGGCATGCGGGCCAACTCTCTTGGACTTTGAGGCTCCATTTGTAGTTATACAAGTGAACTTCAGGGAGAGGAGAGTGGTTTTGCTTCTTCCATGTGTAGACCCAAATGTGGCAAAAGAGAAGTGCACATTAAGATTGAAATGAAGTTCTTCAGTACTGTGCAATGCAGGTGAAGATTAAACTCAGCCATCAAAAGGGTTGTAGAACATGAGAAATTACAAAATGTAGTGAGTTGGTCTTACTGTTCCATGAAATAAAACATGGAGGACAAGGGCGTGATCAATAACTTTCCATCAGCGTTTGAAGTCTTCTGCGGTTTGGACCATGCTAGTGCCTGGAGATTGGTGCCATCTGCCTGATCATTAAATCCACAAGGACAACTCAGGGGAAGCACAGGACATGCCCCCTCCCCACTGAGCCTTCTGAGAAAGAGTGGGGTCCACAGTGACTGGACTTCAGCATTTCATGAAATGTTTTCTTATAATATTTTTATTAGTAGCCATTCAAACTGGTCACCAGTCAGAATCCATTAGAGTTTTCCTGGTTGTTGTCAAATGAGGAGTGAAAACTGAAGGTATTGTCAATAAAATGACTCCCTCTCCCCAAGAAGACTGAGCGCAGAGGTAAAACCAGTCTTGCTCCTTTGAATGAACTCTAGAGAATGAGAAAAAAGAAAACAAAACTCCAAGTATGTCCCACATCTTCATAACGAAATATCAAACCAGACTTACTTCATTCACAAAGTTACTAGAAACCTCCTCGTGAAAAATCTTCATAGCAGCCTCATAGCACACTAAGAGATAGAGACTCCTCAATACTGACAACAGAAAGCCTTTGGTTTTCTGGGCACAGAGATGAGCCTGGAGCCAGGAGGAGGCCAACAGAGGTGGTGGCAGAGCTGGCAGTGGCGACTCAGGCCCAGGCCTCCAGCCTCCTCCCTGGAAGCCAGCGAGTTGGATCGGCTGCATGATAGGACAGTGACACCAGGATGCACCTGTCCAGGGATGCTGGTTCAGGCTGCATCTGAAATTTCAGAAAGGACGCCCAGATCGGATGTGAACTTTCTGTGACCTGGAGGGTAATACACATTTGCTGCGTACAGGGCTTTGGAAGCAGAGATGTGCAAGACCCACTGGTGTGTTCTGAATCGCTCTTGGTTTCCTGTGTAGAGGTAGGTGAGGGTCTATGGACCCTCCGATACTCTTCAGCCTCTGCTGAGTTGCCCTCGTGGACGGGGTGGCCTGGCTGCAGCTCCTGGACTTGGACGGGTGCCTGGCATCACACACCGGTGGGCCGTGGCCTTGTCAGAGGAGGCGGAGACCTGGCTGTGTCAGTTTCTGTTTGTGACGCAAGGGTGACTCAAGTTCTTGGGCAGCATGGGAGCCACCAGGACGCTGGGCGTGTGCACATGGTGAGTGCACAGGGCCACCCCTGAGTCCTTCCTCCAGAGGAGGCAGTGCCTGCTGTCGTGGCTAACGTCCACGTGGTAGGACCGTCCGACGGCCTGGCCAGGACACTGCCATCAAGGCTCCCACGGGGGCAGCCCCAGAATCTCCCCGGTGCTGGCTTCTGCAGGGACCTACAAACCAGGCCTGAGTACGGCTCCGGAGGAACCATGCTGTGGGTCCCTCCAGGAGCAAAACGGCCTGCGCGGGAGCCCTCGCTTGGTATGATCCTGACAAAACCCTGTGGATAGAACTTGGGTCAAAGTCTGGGTAGAATTAATTTTTTCTTAGACAGCCAGATTATTCAAAATTATGGCCATCAGACATGGGTGAGGAAGAAGAATGGGGACGTGCTTAACAGAAACCACTTAAATGCCACACGGCTTGATAATGTAATATCTCCACAACTGTTTCTGTTTAAAGCTAATAAAAGTAAACACAAGACATTCCGTCCTTTCCTATCAAATTTATTACTTTGAGCGACAAAATGACAAAATGATTAGCAGTTAATAAGGCCTTGGCTTAAAAGATTGACTGACATCGCATTACTCATTTAATTTCCGCTTCTCTGAGCTTTTTTTTCCTCTTCCTTCCAGCGCGGAGGGAATTAATATTATCACATCAAAGGCTTGCCTCTAAATGGGGAGAAAAATCATTTAAAAGGACACAGACCGTGATTATTCAAACTAGGTTATTTGCACCTTGTATATATAACAATATCATGGTACAACTTCATTTCACTCAAATTGCTGTCAGTCACTAATAGAAGGAATTTGCTTCCATTTTATCAGCACCATTGTGTGGCGTCAGGTGGGGGAGGGGACTAAATGTGAGATCTGATAAGACGCATATGAGCCTGAAGCGGACGGCCACGTGACACAGGCTGGTTTCTAGACCCGTGCTCACTATGTAAATTCTCCTTCCCCACCTTTTCCCTGTGCTTCTTTCTATTCTTTGTTTTTGTTGCATTCCCCATTTTTCTCCTGGAAGCATGGTGCCTCCTCAAGATCTGGGAGTCCTGAGAAGATGCTTTCTGTTGCCCTTCTGAGCCTGCAGACACAGGCTGATTTAGTCCCGGAGGAGCATGCCGCATTCCCAAGGAATCCCAGCGCCGGGAGGGCCACGCATCTGCGACGGTCTATCAGAATTTAGGCTGGAGAGGCCGAAAGACCACTCCAACCACGTTAGGGCCTCCACGCCAAGCAGTTTGCTGGCCGAACGTTTATTCTTCATTCTTTAAAAGTGGGAAGAGAGCAGGATGACTGGCAGGACGGGGTGCCTGGGAACGGGGACCCTGCTGCTGCGTGCACGATGGAACACAGTCACCCAGGTCGGGGAGCCAAGCCTGGTTACCGAGGCTGCAGGTGGATTAAATCAAGAGCCTCCCAGGGGAGGAGGCAGCCAGGAGTAAAATGATATCAGAACAGAGAGCCCCATGTCGACAGGTTCGAAGACAGCCTTGTTAATTTGGGAAACTGCAGAGTTAAATTAGTTTAGGCCCTCGTGAAAAGCAGAGGTACATATTGTCCCAGTGAGATAAATTTCCCTCGCTTGCCCCTGAACGCTTGCCACTGACAGGACACTGCTGTGAGCAGTTCATTAAAATGTCCAACTCATAGGAAATTTTAAAAATTTATAACGCTTCCTATGGATGGTGAGGTCAAGTTCAATGGGCCAGGAAAAAAAAAAGAGTGAAATATCTCCAGAATTATTCATGGATCACTATTTGAACAAGCTAGTTTTTTTTTTTTTTCTTTTTTAAACAAAATTAAGACAATTGTAGTAGCTTCATAGTTAAAATTCTAAATTACCAAAATAGATCAAAATGGTCCCCTTCCTGGTAGCAGTTTCTAAGTGCTGCGGCAGCATCTTTCAGGAGAGGGCACAGGAACACTGCTGAGTGCCCAGCAATGTGGCCACACCCAGGACAGCAGAGCGTGCCTTCCGCCTGGTTCAGGAGTCTCCGATTAAAGACAGATGGACTTGAGGGTTAGTCGCATTTTAACGGGTGGTAGGGTGCTCCTGGCTCCTTTCCATTCACCTGTCCTGCCTGAGCATCACCTCCAGTTTGTTGTCCTGTGGATTCACACGCCCTCCTGGCAGAGGTGCCTCTTCTCCAGGCGCACACCTCCTGGGATGTGTGGGCTCCCAAAACCATTCCTTGTCGAGCCACAGGACGCTTGTTCCAAACGTCTGACTGGGATATCCAGTCCTACTCTCCAGCCCTCTTGACCCTGCTGAACGTGTTGCTACACAGGACGACAAGGCCATCTGGTCTGACAGCAGACACAACTGTCGGGACCCCAGAATCACAGGGCTGCTGAAGCAAGAGGCCAGGACCATCGGCCTCTCTCCTGGAGACGCGCCTCACTTGCAGCCAAAGTGGCCATGTGATGCTTGAATGTTCTGCTGTGTCTCTGCAGCTAATCATTTTTGGACAATAATGCATCATTCGAATTATAAAAATGTAAAGAAAATCAAATTTAATCCTCATACAAACATGGTTCCCAAGAGTGCTCTGAAGAAACTCTGGTTTATTAAATACACTAACACACAAGTTCTTCTTCAAGGCCACCTTCCTTCCATGAAGTCAGAGGTGACCTTGAGGAACTTCCTAAAAATCCATAGGAAACAGTTTTCTCTGGAAAGATAAAGAACTCATTGGAGACTGGCAGTACCCGAGGTTGTACTCCGTGGCGAGCTTTCACCTCGATGCTGATGATTAGTCCTGAGAAATTAATTTGTGAGACACGTGCATATTTAGGATTTGGGCAGGGGAGGGGGAGAACCAACTCCAGGGAGCCGGTGTTTCTGCAACCCCACGCTCACTAGGAGTCCTGGGGAAGGGCTAACAAGCCGTGTGCCTCCCAGAAGCTGAATGAGATGGAAATACCACCGTTCATGGGTTTGGTGAGCCAGCAGTCACTGAGGTCATGAAGCCAAATAGCACATTGGAGGGAGCCACAGCACCAGGCAGGCTCCTGAGGGGTGGCAGGAGCCTGCAGCATGGTGGGAACATCACACCTTGTTCAGTGCAGTGTGTCTTCTGACGCAGCTGCTGCATCTCCCACTCTGGGATCACTGACAGTGATCTAAGGATGGGGCCGGGGAGGCTGTCCAGAGGAGGCCAGAGGTGGTCATGATGGACTCCTACTGCAGAGCCACTGGACGCTCAGATGTCACCAGGCAGCAGTGCCCCCAGCACAGGGCTTGCCATATGAGAACCCATGTGCACCAAGGTGTCTTGGAATCCCAGGGTGAAAGGGGTCAGGGAAGTGAGGGAGGGGCTAATGAAGGAGAAGCGCGCAGGACCAAGAGCGGTCCAATAGGACAGCTGGCCATGCACGGTTAGTAGTCTGCTAGAAGGACAGATCATGTGCTCAGAGAGTGGAAGCTGGAAAATCTGATGGGAGCGGTGACATTAGGTGACATGTTTCTAAGCTGTTTAAGGTTTAATATTGTGTTAAAATGAAACCCATTTGTAGCTGCCATGCCTATTTTTCAAAGAATAGGCAGCTGCAAATGAAAAACCAAATATATATATATATATATATATATATATATATATATTTTAAAAGATAACTGAAGAGAAAAGGAATTAATTCATCAAGTAAAGATGTCTCAACTATTGTAAGTATTTCAGGCTTCTTAGAAGTTCATACCTGGCGATCACAAAGACAACCAGCAATTTACCAGTTGAAAACCTCAGTAACAGTTGCTGAATGAGTGAAAAATTCCTATAGAAACACACTTGAAATTCCAAAGAAACACAGATGAACTCATCTAGATATTCAGTGTCTCAGAGACCCGGCTGAAAGCCACCAAGGGCCAGGGTGATCTTCAAGCATTTCATTTACCAGCCGAGCAGCACCGTGGATCAAGAAGGTGCTTACTCTGGCGAATTCCACAGGACTTGGTCCCCTCTCTCCATTAACTAATTTGTTCTTGCCTATCTCTCCATGGATGCAAATCAGCCTTGCCTGCGCCCCGAAGAGCAGGCTGTTTTCTCCCGCCACCTCGCTTTTTCCCACTGGACCCACCAGGCATTTCTTGGTCTTTTAAGCTGTCACTGGTGGTCCCTGGGTATCCAATCTGTTAAATGAATTAGCCATCTATTGTTCTGACGCTGAGCGGCGTGACCTGCCTGTCCTGGGCTTGGCATTTTCTACTGCCGGTCTCCATCTATTACCCGACTCGCAGCCCAGGTCTCCAAGCTGTAAATCATCCAGGGGAGACGGTCTGCCCTTTCTCCCTTCCGCGGAGCCGCTGGCCCCACTCACTCTCGTCCGTGTATTTATGTCACTCCATCACGGTCTGCCTCAGAGAGCGAGGGAGCACAGCCAGCGGAGGGCCCTCACAGGGCCGACTGATGGAATGAATCTCCCACTTCCCGGAGTGAACGCCCACAATCGTAGAGATAGCTTTAAGTTCTAAACATGGAGCATTAAAAATAAAAGAAAAATGTCCACGAATGGCCAGAAGAACCAGCCAGGAATCTCTTCCTTCTCATCACCGTGGAGACAGGTGGGCAAAAGCTAAATGGGAACAATGAAACCCAGGAGGAAGCAGCAGAATTCCCAAGTTCTATGCTGGGCTGCAGAGCGAGGTGCCCAGCCATCCCCTTCTGTGCCCCTGGGACTCTGCTCTCAATGTCAGTCACACGGGTGTCCAAGTCCTGGGCCAGTACAGGCAGGAGCTCCTGTTACACAGTGACCCCCTTCCAGGGACTCTTCCTGCCCGCCACGGCCCAGGACTTGTCGTGCTGCAACACGCCTAAGCTCATGCAACACTTCGTGGGGGGCGATCGCACTGTGCTTGCTCTACAGGAGGCAGCTCCAGGTCAGGAGGGCAAGGGCTGCACTCAGGTCCAGGGAGAGTGGGGCATCAGAGCCACTGTCAGCAGCCCTGCCCCTCAGGGCCAAGCTGAACACAGTGCCAGGGGTCTTCCTGCAGAAAGGCAAAATGGGCCACGGAGAAGACAGCCACGCCTGTCATTCTGGCCCCAACCCAACAATCGCTGAGGTGCCTGTGTTCTCTCTCCTCACTGTGGGTAATGAGGTGGAGGCCCAAGCACTTCCATCTTCATTTGGGTGCTTCCTATAAAAACATCTCTTCATTTCGTAAGAGTTCGTCTGTTAACATTTGTTACTTGCTGCCTGTGTTTCAGATGGGAGTGCAGAATTCAAAGGAGGTATGTTATTATGTGTGGGAGTCCCACGGGATGGGGCCATACGGACTGTGCCTTACACAGAGTGGCCCCTCTACCAGGACACACCTGTGGAAGGCTGGCCATTGCAGGGCTGGAGAAGGCTCACCAAGGGCAGCAGCGGGGAGGGGACCCCAGAACAGCAAGACCTCTGAGTACGAAGATGAACAGTCTGGCAGAGACAGGCGGGCAGAGACAGGGACGTGGAGTAGTGGACTACAACCAGATTCCGGATGGGGGCCATGATTCTGCCAGTCACCGAGGGAAACAACCTATGAAGTCAAAAGCCCATGTGCCTCCAGCCCCCAGGTCAGTCAGCACCAGCTGCTCTGCCAAGTCTGGAGTGGTGGCCAGACTGGTAGGAGCTGAGGTTGCAGCAGGGGACATGCTTGCCATGACATGGTGCCGGGCTCCCTGCTGGCAGTGACTGGGGCAGTGCTATTGGGCCTGATGGGACCAGACTGGCTTTCTGAGGAGACCTCTTCCAGAGCCCCAGGGGGAACCCAGCTGAGCCAGAGGCAGGGCACAAACACACACAAGTACACACCACACACACATGAAAATGGACACATGCATAGGCACAAACGTGCTCACACATGATTCACACTTGTGCAAGTTGCATGCACGCCCACGTGAGCTCACACACACACACACACACACACACACACACACACACACACACACCATACAGGGACACACACATGCAGTGCAGCCTGCACTATTCACACACAGGCACACACGCCCCACAGGCACACACACCCAGCAAATGCACAACCATGGCTGTCTGCACGCCCTGCACATGCACATGGGCCCGCACAGTGCACAGGCACAAGCGTCACCATGCACATGAGGAAGACGATCAGGATGCCCCCACAGCTGCTGAGTCTTTCAAGTCAAAAAAATGCAAAAGTCATAGTTTAAAAATTCCCTTCTGACAGTGTCCAGCAGAAAGCATCATAAAATCCAGGGGCCAAAGTGAAAGGGAAGAAGTGGGCAGAACATCGCCCTGCCAGGCACCCCCAGGTGCGGGGCTCTGCTTCCTTCCGGGCCAGTCACTCTCTTGTCACCCATTTACAGTCCAAGGAACATCAGGTCTCTGTCTTGAAACAACTGCAATTCGTTTCCTTTTTGCCCACATGAAATTACCATGCCGAGTATTATATCCAGAGTATAGAAGCACTAAAGTAATGTTTTTTCCAAAAGTAATAAACTCCTGTAAATCTAAAGAAGGGACGCCATCTCAAACTCACTCCTGGAATTGCTTGTGGAATGCTGTGGTCCCATAATTGTACCTTGTTTCAAATTCATATGTATTCATTTCATAAAAATAGTCTATATTTTATACTGATAAATTTATCAATAGGAAAAAGATACTGTAGAAAGATATAAAAAATTACCTGCCAAAATAATGATTTATGCTGGTTTTGAAGCTTCCCCTCTATTATTCATGTGCATAAGACATTTTTTCTTCATTTTGACATTTACTGTGCATTACAGCAATGTGCTCCTCGGTGCCAGTGTCTTCATTTGAATAGAACATAGGGAGGGACCAGGATCAGCATGAGTGCCTGACAGCCTCTGGCCTTGTGCAGCCCTGCAGGGAGGGGGTGGGCAGAGAGGCTTCGGCACAGGGAGGATGGGCCCCCAGAAGCTCCAACCCAGAGGGCGGAAGCAGAGCGTGACCCCTGCACCTGTTATTTGATGGGTAAGGTAACATGTTACCATTATTTTTAGTTTCAGAGAATAAATGATTTGAACACTGAGAAAGAAGCTGGGGACAGGGTAGGTTGCCAAAAAATCCCTTGGGGAGGCCGTCTTCCTTCCACATTATCCTGTGTGAAGCGTCCAGCAGTAGCTCCAAGTTCAGGGGTGGAAACTTACCAGGAATGGCGGATGCTGACCTGTGGCCAGGAGAGGTCAGGGGAGGTAAATGATGTCAAGCAGGGACCATGTTGGTGGGACGGGACTCCAGGAGGAAAGGAACTAGGTGAAAAGGAAGTGGATCTGGGACGCAGGAAGCTCCCTCCAGCAGCAGGGGACAGGCCTGTGCCGGGAGAGCTGCCTAGAGCTTCCCTGGGACCCACACCTGCCTCCTGGCCTCATACCACAGGGTCTGTTTCCTTCGATGCCCCTCTTTGGGTCCCCAGGCCCTGGTGACAGTACCCAACTCACACGCACCGTCCGAGGGCAGGGGGCTGTATCCGAGCCAGGGCTCCCCCACGAAGGGAGAGCACTTCTGCAGACGACGGCAAGGTGTTTAAGTCTTAGGTCTTCTTCACCTGGGGTGGCGGAAACTTCAGCACGTGTCACATGGCGCTCACCCTTCCCACCGCCCAAAGAGCTGGAGTAAAATGGGCTAGTCCTTCATGGTCTCTGGGGTGGCATCCCAGAAGGGAGACCTGGGAGCACACAGGTCTGGCCATCCCCACTCCAGGGCACTGCGTGGCCTGATCCTAAGGGTACTACTGTGTGTAGACAGTTCTGGAAGGAGTTTAGTCCCTCTACCAGGAAGTACTGCCAGGAAAACTGGCCTTCCATTCTGAGCACTGCGCTGTTCCCCAGCATTTTAACACTTGTCCTATGGACCAGTGTCCCAAGCCCTTCAGCCTGATGGTGCTCTGGTCCACCATTGTCTACCACCATTGGTGACATCCTGAATGAGTGACGGGCTGTGCTCTGTGACCTTGCTGAGCCTGGGTAGGACAGGTGGACCACCACAGCCCTGAGTTTCCGCCAGTGTTGGGTTGCAGAGCCGCCTCTTCTGCGTGGGGGTGCTGAGGGTGGGCCCACCTCACCCACCTCCTCGCTGCCTCCCCCTGCAAGTCCACACTGACTTCCGCTTGACTCCACACACTTGTCCACAGACGATGAGGCTTCTTTCTCCTCATCAGGAGCTTTGTAACCAACGTTCTCTGTCAGGGGTTTAGTGTCTCTGTCCTGGCCGTACAATGGCTTGCACGATGTCTGGGCCCTTGACAGGTGCAGTGCTCCGCTGAGCTGCTGTTCGCTGCCGTTAATCCCCCTCCACCATGACTTCTGAGCTGCCTTTAGAACCTCAGTTGCCTTCGGTCCACAGACCCATCCACACCTGCTGCCAAGATTGAGGGTGTGCTTTCCACAGGCTCCTGAAAGTCTCTGCTTGGCAGGATTCAGAGGGCAAGATCAAGGGCACGTGGCCTCCCCATGCACCGGACTCCCCTGGCGTCTGCAGGATGCGATGACTCCGCTGCTCGGGGCTCTGCTGCCCTGGTATATCCTGACAGAGGCTGCAGGTGACAGAGGGAGGGGTTTTGGGATCAGAGTAGCCATAGAACAATTAATTCCATGAATCTCTACATCACAGGGAGACCCAGGGTGCCTTCAGAGTTACAGATACAACCAGAATTTGCTGAGTTCTCAAGATCTTGGTCAAAACTTACAAAAAATGTGGATTCAATTTGGCCCCAAAGGCTCACCTCTTTATGCTCTCAGAGCAATTTTGATTACTTTTTCTCCTTCTATGAACAACCTGGCCTTTGTGTCAAGCGACTACACTTCCCTGAGAGATACGCACTCAGCTGCTGCACACAACAAGGCGCCTGGGAATTCTCTTTGTGTTTGTCCATTTTGGTGCCATCAGCCGTACTTGCCTCCTGGAAATCCCAAGGACAGCTAGAATCTGGGTTTGGAATATGTGTTAGTAAAATTTTTAAGATTTGTGTCAATTGTGTTGGGCCCTGTTAACCAGCTATTTAGTCAAGTGCTACTCTAGATGTTGCTGTGAGAAATTTTGAAGGTGGGTTAACATCTGCAGTCAGTTGACTAAAAGGTGGGTGGGCTTTGTGGATCGGCTGAAGTTCTCAGAAGGAAACCTGAAGGCGTGGGAATAAGGCTGGCAGGGAGAGGGCTCGTCTAGCTGCAGGAGAGGCTCAGCACAAACCTCAGCACTGAGAAAGAGTGAGGAAGGCTGGACTCTCCTGGGGAAAAAGGCAACCCGCCTCAAGACTTGGAGAGAAACCCTGCCTGAGCTTCACCTGCAGGCCTGCCAGACAGATTTTGGACTTTGCAGGTCCCACAACTGCGTAAGTCAATTCTTTAATGTAAGTCTCTCTTTCTCTTTGGGAGAACTTCACCTACAGCTGCATCTTTGTGGACCTCTACATATCTACATTTCCTGATAGATGGACAACCCTGATGGACACAGAATCTATGAATCTAGAACTACTAAGGATCTAACCCAATATCTCTATTTCTTTTTCCACTGGGATTGTCAAAAGCCGGTCACTTTCTTTGCACTTGGACTTCAAGGGGATATTCTTGTTCTATTTTTCTTTAGACTGTTCATTCCTACCTGGAACCACATTACCTTAGATTTCAGGTCCTGGAGTGTACATTATTACATGTGATGTTCTGTGCGTGCTGTATTGTACCACAGCACCTCCTTCTAGTGTGTATAAATGTGCATTCACGTATGTGCTGTGTGCTCTATGCACAACGAGACTGGAAATTAGGGGAGGGTAGGAAATGGGTCTTTTCCCTTCTCTGTCACCTGCCTATCACTTGAACTCATTCTTGGTACACTTATAGTTGCTTGATAAATGTATCTTGCAAAAGTGCAGGATGGTGTTTGTAAATTTCATATAATTCATTCAATAAATGATACAATGAAATCTTGAAGAAAACTTCTCAGGGCTTTTGTCTAGGTAACTCGTTAAGCAGCCAAGGAGTTGAAGAGAACGGAAGCAGGGAGGGTGGGGTAGTGCAGGGTGGGCGTGGCCGGCCTGAGCTGAGAGCTTCCCCCTCTGCAGGGTAGGGTCAGAAGAGTCTGTTGTGTCCAGTGCCTGGCCAGGTCCTGGTTGTGTGGCTTCCCCAACTGGTTCCTTAGACCCCTCATCTTGAAAGGGGACAGTGGCTTGCTTAGCTGAGTGGCAGAGGACGTGAGGAGCTCCGGAACCAGGCCGTTCTGTGGAGCCGCGTCCGCCTTCCTAAGAGGAGGAGCTGTCAGGGGGTCTGCAGCCGGCCTCCTCACAGGCGGGTTCCGCTCATGTTCTCCCATCCTCCCCCCTCTTCATCTGCCTGCCATGAGGACACCACTCTGGCCTTGGCAAAAGGGGTGTTTTTTAGAAGGTGTTAAACCTCAAAACAACTTTGATTTTCAACTAACTAACTTTCATATTAGTGAGAAATCCTAGTCGGCTGAAGTGTTAGTAAACCTTTTCATTGTCACTCCCGGTGGGTGAATGTACACTCTGCTCTTGGACTCGCTTGCCTCAGGCCTCCTGTCTGCAATTCCAAGTGACTTCCATCCTCAGGGAGAGGGAGATGGAGAGAGGTGGAATTCCAAGGCCTAGAGGCAGGGTTGTGGGAGATAAATAAAAGTAGATGCAGAGATTCAAAGGAGCCCAGCCATCTCCGCATTGGGCTGCTGGACGCCATGAACACGGTGTCGCTGTGGAGAACTCCGCCAGCACAGGTCTAGGACCATTTTACTTTGTTTTTGCTTTGTGACAAGGTGAACTTGAAACTGACCTTGATGCCGAAACACACATTGCAGTGAACGCCAAAGCTCCACAGCCCCTGGTGTGGGCACCTGGAGACAGAGCCGCTCTCCGTCCTTCCACTCCTCGCCCACCGAGGAGGAGCCAGACTCAGCCTCCATTCTCCTAAACCTTTGAACGAGGCTCCATAAATACGTAATGCTATAATATTCAAATACCTTTTCAGCACCAGCTTGCAAATCTGTTTTCAGTGTGATCCGATATTTGACTTCTTCAAAGAAACATATAAATAACAAATGGACTAGGCATAGATATTTATCTTTGCCTTGACATATGCAAAGCAATAATTTTAAAAGTAATAAAAGGCCAGACTCAAAGTTGAACTGCAAAGAAAGATGTGACATTTGAGACGAGTTGTCACTCTTCTACTATAGTGGATGGTCATGGAGTCATGAGATGCGATCTCCAAGCTCCCTGAGGGCTTGCCTTCAGCCACGGCCAGAGGCTGTCGGTGAACTGCTGACTGACTCAGTGATGCTTTGACTCAGTGACTGCAGTCACACTCTGCACTGGC
This sequence comes from Sciurus vulgaris, assembly GCF_902686455.1. Taxonomy (NCBI): domain Eukaryota; kingdom Metazoa; phylum Chordata; class Mammalia; order Rodentia; family Sciuridae; genus Sciurus; species Sciurus vulgaris. Next base: position 169,933,945 of record NC_136466.1, on the reverse strand, counting down.
AGTGGGATGCTCCGTTTCCAGTCAGTCCTCCTGGACCCAGGCTTGGTCTTGGGGACAGGGAATTTTGGTCTTGGGGACAGACTTTTGCTGAGGCCCTCAGCTCAACATAAATGGGATCCACTGTGGAGAGGAACAGCAGGCCTCCCGTGTGGTGTGCAGGTCTCCTCACCTCTCTGTTGGCAAAACCAAATTTCGCTTCTCGGGGCCAGCGCAGGGCTGAGGGAAGGCATGCGCAGCCAGAGCCCTCGGCTTGCAGACAGCGTGCACCGGGGCCTGAGCAGAGAGCACTGGGGTTTGCTCTGGCAAAAATCATTCCTTTTCTTCTCATAATGACTCACGCTGTCACAGACGGCTTCCATCCCCTACCGTTAACCTGGGTCAAAGTGGCTGTGAAGCGGGTCAACCACACCTCAGGGACCAGGGAACCAAGGCAGCAGGATGGGCAGGGCCCTGCTGGCTCTCCTCGGGTGCTCCCTCTGCATCATGACCACCCAGCATCCCTGGGTCCCAGACAGGCACGTCCACCAGAGTCATCCTTTCTCAGCCTGGTTTTAAATAACTTGACAAGGAGCTTCACCTCACACCCCCTTTTCCAGCAATCTGCCTTGTTTTAAGGTAGAGATTAGATCTTGGGCAGGAGTATCTGTAACATCTTGGTAAACATTTTAAGACGAAATTATGTTATTGGGTCTTATGGGAAACGATGGCCACTAGGCTGGACCAGGAGGACGACTCCGTGCTTCCCTGTCCCTGGAAGTTGCGCTTCTGCTTTAGCTGGAACTGGAAAGGCTGGCGCCCCTGCGCACGGCTCTCTCCTGAGTGGCACGTGGGGCTCAGGGAACCCTGGAGCTTCTCTACCTCCCAGGCTCCTCCCACTCTGGAGAACACCCTGTGGGTCTGTCAGATGCTCCCCTCTGCTCAAGGTGCTGAGGGACTGCAAGCTGGTGAGCCTGTGATGGTCAGGTCATCAGGTTGGGGTCCAGGTCCTTGGTGTGTCCTGAGCAAAGACTTGAGCAAGACACACACAAGGAACAGACGAGTGCAGATTTGTTGAAGGTGCAGGGGACGTAGCACTCTGTAAGTGGAGCTCAGTGGCCACGTGAGAAGGAGAGAGAGGCTCAAGGCCCGAGTGTGGGGAAGTGAGTGTCTTGCATGCTGAGGCTGTGATGCCTGCTCTTCCCCATGCTGACCTGATTGAAGACCTCTCCCCATTTGCCCCCATTGGTTATCTTATGATGTCTGATGAGAAAAATGTCCAATTTCCCCCATTAGTTACTTTAGAAAACCTAAGTAGAATACAACCTCATTTACCCACATTGGTCATGTGGCAGGTGTTGCTGTGGTAATGGGACTTATTTTAAACAGGGACACCATGACTTCTCTCCCTGTCTTGTCCTCCTGCAGCATCCTTCTTATCTGCCTCTGCCATCTTGATGTCCCTGAAAACCTTCTTAACAGGACCTCCCTTCCAGGCCTCCCCAGGTGAACTGATGGTAGCCTATATCCTGGATGGCCAACTGGGTCTGGCTCAGATGGAGACGACAGTCACCTGGAAAACAGCAAGGGTGCCTGAACTCCATGGGCCAGGCCAGGCTGCAGGTGATAAAGCTGGGCACATAAACAGCAGGAAAGAGCAAGACTGGGCAACCCCAAGGCAGAAAGCCTGTGTCCTCCCGGTCCAGGCAGCAAGCATTGCCCTGCAGAGTTTCCAGGAGATGCTGCAGATCTCCACCAGGCAGAGTGGAGATCTGCAGTGGATGCTGCAGAGTCCACCAGGCAGTGGATTTCCAATAGACCCATGGGCCTCCGTCTCCAGAACCTATTGTCAGGAAGGAGATTTCCATTTTAACCGAGAAGTTAAAAGAGAGAAGTCCGTATGCTGTGGAGAGCCCCTTCCTCTAATCTGAGGAAATCCCCTTCTGAATCAGACACGGAGGGGGCTTCTGCCTAGCTGACCGTGATCCCCAAGGGCACATTTGCTGGGAAGGTTTGCCGCACTCACTTGCTCATCGCCTGCTTTATTTCTAGAAGGGTGAATAAGAGGGAGCAGGAGAATAATTTTAAACTAAACCCAAGTGGCGCTGGCTTCTGATTTACGCTCCAGGTTGTTAAACAGAGTGGCGGAGAGGAAAGAGGAAGCTCTGGGGCCCGCGGGGGTACATGGGGACACAGGCAGGAGCCAGGTCCTCCCTGCTCCTTTCCCTGGGTCCCAGCCGGGGCCAAGGCTGTGTGACAAAGACAAAGAGAGCAGCCCCCCCGCCCCAGGCCTGGTCCCCCTCAGCCCCGCTGGCGCTATGGCCATCCCCAGGGGTCAGCCTATCACCCTGCCACCAATGGGGTCACCTCTCTGCCTGCTCTCTCCTGAGCCCTGCTGTTCAGGGTGAAGAAGAAATTCAGAGCTGTTGAATGATGATAGGGGTGGTGAATAAAAAAAAAAATTAAGTGCCAGCAACAACAACAAAATAAAAGGTGGGGCCGGGGCGCTGGAGAAATGCTTCCTGAAGGGTGGAGAAAGATAAATAGGGCCCGCGCTCTGCTCCATTGTCAGGAGCACTCTGGGGTTATTTGAAGCTCTTATTTATGCTCTGTAAGCAGAACAATGCTGGAGAAGAAATGATTAAATACCCGCTCTGCGAGCAGCAGACTTCTCATTGTGGCGGGGGCTCACCACTGGGTGGTTTTGATAAAGGGCAATATGAGTTGATAACTGATAGAGTTTGCCAGGGAGTCATCTGGGGCTGCTGTCAGCTCCAGCGCTTTAATAAAATCATTAGAATGTAAATGTTTTTATTGCGGAATAAAGAGCCTCCAGCGAAGTTGACACTGCTCTCCCCGGCTGAATGGGGGTGCCGATTAGCATTCAAATGATGCCATGATAGGCTGCTTATCTTTATTAAAATTTCTCAAATCGAGTCTTCATTTTGCATGATTGAGTTTTAAACAAATGCAATATGCGGTCGCTGGCGAACTGGCCCGAACACTCCTGAAATAATTAAAGTGTTCCTTTTATTTTTTTTAAACATGTGTTCATAAGAAATGAATTGGATTTGCTATTTTAATATGACAACATCTAGTTAGCTTTGCATAAGAACAGGGATGTTATAGCATAATTATTGAAAGTGTACAGCTTTTAAACATATGTTTCATAAAGCTGAATTCAATTTTCTGAAGTGCGACGAAGGCCGTCACTTGGTGAAGTGCGGAATCTAGAGATGGCTTGATTATCTAGATCGGTCCTGTTAGGTCTTTCTCATCGATGGCGGCTCAGGTGCTCCGCTGCGTTTCCAAAGGAAGGCAGGGCTTCCCCAGCGCCGTCCTCCAGCGCTGACTGGCGGTGGACAGCATTGGGCTACTCTTCCGCTCAGGCTCTCAGTCGCAGCAGCACGCGCTACCCAGAGCCAGCAAGCCGCCAGGAGTCTTGGTGGATCTGAACAAAGCCACACTCTCTCCCAGTGGAGTGAGTTCCTCTGTGGTTTGCCGGGTGCCTCCGTCCATTTTTTCTGGGTCCAGCATGCTTCCCGCATACCAACCACTCTTAAAAGCCGCGTGTGTTACAGACAGCAAAGCATTGTTAGCAAGACTGCCACGGAAGGTTCTTAGTTTCAAGGCGTAGGGGAAATCAATAAAAGAAATGTTCCTTAAAAATATGTCCCTGGAATAACCAGGGTGTCGATTCCCAAAGGGAGATGGCTACAGAACTGAATTTCCTGGAGGGGCAACATCTGAAGGACTGGCAAGAGTGGAACGTGTACTCCATAGAGAGCAGAATGCTAGGGCCAGCCCGCCTTTGATCCAGCTGCTTTCTCTGTTTGCTTGCCTGGCCGAGTGTAAAAAAGTGTTTGGAAGAAATGACAACATACGTTGCTAACTTATATTGCCCTGTTAGCAGACTCTGAATTTTATGGCAATATCCTAGTTAACCAGCACAGAAATTATGATGGATTTAATTGATAAGGAAACTGGTACTGATAAGTATGACTAATACGGATGAGGTCAATGTGCATACAAGAAAACACGACTTTAGACAGTTTGACTCAATCCTGATTTGGCATAGATACAAGGCCTTCATACTGTTAAATCAAAACTTACTTTCAAACTCTGAATTGCATTAGTCAACTAGATAAATAAAGTAGAATCCCAAACATGTAGAGTAAAGGAAACTATAACTGCTTCTCATCAAGTCAATACAAGGGGGGGTGCATTGGTGGTCCACATTGAAATAGAATTCTTCTGTGCTCCGAAAGGTGGGTGTTCTGGAGTCGCAGTTATTGTAGAAGGCTTTATGATGCTGCCAAGGCAGATCCACACAAGGACAGCTCCAGGTGCTCACAGAAGCAAACTGCGATGCTGCCTGAGGAGTAAGGGGCTCGGCACCTTTGAAATGTCTGAGTGGCAGAGAGAAAGCAAGGACTGGGAGCTGATAGGGATTCATGGAGGAGCCTGAACTTAGAACCTATTTTCTGGCAGCAACTCAAATTCATAGCACTAAACAAACACGGGATGTGATAGTGAAAATGGCCCCATGCTGAATGTCTGGGAGAGGATCTGAGCTTTGAAGCAGAAGCCACATCTTCAAAGCAGGCTGCACCAGGACTAGAAAACAGATCCATGGGGCTCTCCTCTGCACCAGTGGGCTCAGATCCACCGCTCTAAGACAAGACCATGGAGAAGGTCACCTAGGATAGCTCTGTATGGACTTACACTTCCTGGAGGGTAGTCCTGGGATGGTCCCAGCTGCACTCTGGCTAACAAATTTGAGTATTCCTTCTGCGATGTCCTATAAGCAACCCTGGTCCACGAACCTCTCTGTGCATGACCTTCTCTCTCTCTTCTCTGAGACTCCCTGAGTCTCTGCTTGGGGATCCCACTGGGCCAGCAAATTAAGTGCAAATAAAAGGTTATTTTCTGATTCACAAGAGGCAAGAATTACCCTGGGCACATGCACAACACGACAGCCTGACTCTGGTAAGCTCTAGGTAAGGGATGAGTGGACTCTGACGTTAACTGTGGGTCAGGTATGTCTCCATCTCTGTTCCTGACACAACACTGTTGGTTGTGGATGTAGCCTCCTCTGAGAGTTGAATGCTGAGCTAGATGTCATAGTAGATGCCAAAGATATGCAAGAAGAGGGTCCTGCCTGCAAGGAGCATGAGGGAAATATGTGGAGACCAGCAATTTCTGTTGGCGCTGAGCACAGGTCCAAGAGAGAAGAACAGAGTGGCCCAGACTATAGCCTAGAGCGCAAGATCAACCAACCCAACAATAAATGAAGAGTGAGAGAGAAGGCCTGGCTCAGGGAGAGAAGCAGACTGAAGGGAGACCTCCGTCTCCTTGCAGACCATCCCGCTGAGGAATGCACCGGCTAGTGTGGTCTGGTGGGGACTGCAGGACCCACAGAGCCCAGCATGCTGAATTGTGCTTTGACAGATATGCTGTTGGCTCCCAGTTCTGCTAATAAGTTCAATTTTTCTTTAATTTTACAATTGTCAATCAATTGGATCTTATGGGCCCATAGTTTGGGAGATGTATTTTAAGGTCTATTCGATTGATAGTGATACCTCTTGGGATACTAATATTTCATATTTAAATCACAAATGGAATGATGTGATTTACTTTAAAATTGGGACTATTTTACTCTTTTTCTGTTTACATTAGGAATTTTATTTTTTAGATACAATGAAGAAGTAGGGAAAGCCCGTGATTCATCTGTTAAAAAGGAGTTTCTACAGCTGGGTGTGGTGGCACATGTCTGTTATTCCAGTGACTCGGGAGGCTGATGCAGGAGGATCTTGAGTTCAAAGCCAGCCTCAGCAAAAGTGAGGCAGTAGGCACCACAGTGAGACCCTGTCTCTAACTAAAATACAAAATAGGGCTGGGGATGTGGATTGTGGTCGAGGGCTCCTGAGTTCAATCCTTGGTACCCTCCCAAAAGAAAAGGTAAATGAAAGCATCAGTCATGCCCACTCTTCTCCCTGTCTTCTCCACTCTTTTCTGTTTGACCTTTCCTACTCTGTGAATGGTAATAACAGAATGCTCTTTACCAATTTGATTTCTGTTCTTTTTTCCATTTCTGAACTAATTTAAATTGTCTGCTTTCAGAGTAGAACCAGACTAGATTAAACCATTTAGTTGTCAAACAATGAAATCAAATGTCAGGCTATTGTGACCAATGCCAACCACGTCCATAACATGGGATGGGGCCAGGCACCTGCTGGGGTGCAGGCAGCATGCTGGGGAACATAGAGCAGACATCCTGGAGAACCTCTCTTCCACAGGGATGGGCCTTGCCCTTCAGACTCTTCCTCACACAGAGGCAAGTGGTGGCAAAGGACGACTTGAGCTCGTGAGTTCTTCTCTAGGAGCAGCATGCTGTAGAAATGGCAGGGATAACAGCCCCACTGTGGGAGGCCGCTCCTAGGGCGGTTGGACTCCCTTCCTGGAGTCTGGGAGGAACTGTCCACAGGTATTGGGTTTGGCTGGAAAGACCTCTGAGCTTAGTCCACGGAGATTTTAAATACAAGCTCCCAGTGCTGCCTGTTCTGTCTAGGGCCAGTGCTTTTGTGCTCCTGGGAATGGAAGAGGCTAGAAGCTATACAGGTGGGCACATGGCCCTTTGTAGGTGGAAGTGAAACTGAGGGGAATTCCATGTGCTTCCCTGTCCTGGGGAAGGACAGTGGACAGCTCAGTGTGATATCTCATTTTATCTATTTATTTTTCTGCTAACATGTATCTTACCATATATTTGAGTCCAAAGACAGGAAGTCTAGCCATACATACAATATCACATCCCATCTGATTTCTTGGTCTTGAAAGTAAGACCCCATTTCTCCTACCTGCTCCCCATGCCTACTTCAAATGAGTATCAGATTTTCCATATTGATATTATCAAAGATTGGCCGTCTCAGTAGTGGCAATGCTAAACAAATTGTCAGGGGAAGCAGGAAGGATTTTCCCTCTCCTGCAGCTGGACTTAGAGAAGACAGGCATGAAATTTGTGGGTAGATCCGTTTCCACAATGGCAAGAACTACCAATTGTGTAATCCAATTTCAACAGGGGATTTCTCTTTATCTTAATAACTGGTGAAATGGGTGGACCTCAAATTTCATTTCAGTTTGGAAACATGCCTGACATTTTGGAGATGTTTATTCCAAACTCAGCCAACTGTATAAACCTCTCCAGCTCTAAAATCTTTCTGGGAATTGCACCAAAGTAGAGATTGATAATCCTTCCGGCTTCTGGAGCAGCCTCCCTCAGGATCCTGAAATAATTCAGCATCTGATCCAGACCATAAGAAACAGCATAGGCCCTTCTGGAAAAGAAAATAATGAATTAAGAAACTTTGTGGCTAAATTTCAGAGGCAAGTTCCCTGAAGTTCTAACTGCCCCAGTGAGGCCTCCCTACCAGCAACGTGAGGAGCTGTTTCCCGGAGGTTCGCACACATTCTTTAACGGCAAAGCGCTAGGACAGGCACATGTCCCACAGGAATGGATTCCTCAGGCTAGCAGAAGTAGGACTAGGTAAGGACTCTAACCTTCAGGCTGCTGATGGAAAGTCACCCTGCACCTTTTGCAGTTCTTTCTAACTCCAAATGTCAGCACTTCAGTAACATCCTCATGCTCAAACTTCTTTCTGTCAGGTGGAAAGGAACATGAAGAATGCACCCTGAGTGGCAGTCACCCTGTGTCGGCTCAGTCCATGTCCGCTTGCTATATTTGAGCTAAATTTTGAGGTGTTTTCCAGTCTCTGCTCATCTTATTATGTTCAAAGAGGCGTGAATGCTGAACATGCAAAGCTGACAAAGTAGAGTTCGAGTTGGTGTGACAGAAGTCCAAGGCAGCAACAGGTCTGAAGCACAAGACTCTACCCACCGCAGCAGGTGGGAGTACAGTCAGAGCCGCATCCAGGGAACCCTGGAGACCAACAGAGACAGTGTAGGGAGACAGGATGCGCAACCTCTGCAAGCCAACAGCTGGCCCGTACCAGTCCTTCCTGCCGGGACTCAGCTGAGGCTGTGAGAGGGCAGTTCCACTCCTGGCACCTCCAAAAGCTGAGGACCATTCTGCTCTGCCAAGCATGGGATGCAGAGCAGATTCAGCAGCTATCACATACTCAGAGCTGCCCCGAAAACCTACAGGATATGCCAAGGCAGCCGGAGCAGCTGTGCCTGGGGAAGAGACCTCCAAGGGACAACCGTGTCCACAGAGGGAAGAGAACCTCTGTGTTCTACATTCCAAACTGGCACAGCTTAAGTACCTTCTTGTCACTTTGAACTTGCAAGGGCAAAATAAAAACAAAAACTCAAACTTGAGGAGAGCCCACGATCATGTTAAAACTGGGTCACCGAAAGCGACCATCCCACTCCTTGATATTTTTTCCAAAAAATCTAAAATTGGCATAGCACGGGAACACCGCCATATCCATATTTAGCAGCAGAGTTCACAATAGATGAATTAGGTATTCAACCCAGATGCCCTTTGACAGAGGAACAGATTAAGAAGCTGTGGTATATGTGTGCACATGGAAATAAAGAATATCATGCTACCATGCTAAGTGAAATTAACCAAACTCGGAAACTCAAAGGTTGAATGTTCTCTCTCATATGCAGAAGCTAGAGTAAAATAAAGGAAAGGGGGATGGAAGAATAGGAAAATATGAAAAACTAATCAAACGCAAATGATGATGAGCAAAAGGAAGTCCAGTAGAGTGGAGGAAGGAGAATGGGAGCGGATAGGATGGGAGGGAAAGGGGGTTCATGAACAGAAATCCTCGTCCTTGTGGGATGAACCCAACTACTATGCATAACTATGAGACTCTAATTAAAAAGAAGAAGAAGAAGAAGATTCACCAGGCAAGGAAAAAAAGAAAAACAAAACATTTTTTTTTATCATGGGATCCATTCAGCAAGATTTTCTCCTTGGAAGGGTGATAATTTCAATGCAAACACTCTTCACTTTCAGAATTCAAAGGTCAGATTTGACCATTTGCTATTTTAACATGAATTTACTGACTCTTTCAGGTAGCCCCAAATTTTCAGTAACTACACAAATAACATTGAGTGCTAATAGGAAGATAGTTAATCGCATGAAACAGGCTATGTGTTAACCCATGAAATGGTAGATGGTAATAATTGTATCTGCTTGGTATATTTGAAATATTTAAGTTTAGAAACTAGTTAATGCAATGGTAAACATCTTTTTTTTCTATCATATTTACTAGAAAAATGGAAAAGAATACATTTATCAATATTACTCTTAATTGTAAACCAATTCCAAGAATGCTTTGTTGTTTCTTGTTTTATCGTATCTTTCTGTAACATCATGCAGATCGCTTAATCACCAATAATTTCTCAATGTGCTCTATAAGAAAATTCAATTTTTTACCAAAGAAGAAGAAGAGGGGAGAAAAGGAAGAGGAAGGGGTTTCTGCCTATTGTGAGAGAGAAATTCTAGTGTGGACAATATAAATGGGTTCATTATTTAGATGATCAGCCACGATATTTTTTGAGTCACCCGTGAGTGGGTCACCAGGCTAGGGTCATGAACATGAATGAAGTCACACTTCTGTCCTGGAGGAGTGAACAAAGGGGCAGCAAGTGCATTGTCACAAAGCCTGTCCAGGGAGCCACGGACCCCGGGGACCACACCTGGGGAGATGCCTGGTGAAGGGTGGAGGACTGAGTGGGAGGACATAGGACTTCCTCTGTTCTAATGGAGCAGGGATTCTGTTTATTCCCCTCCGATGCACCACCAATCCCAGAAATTAATAATGACATTGATGACCAGCAGATTCCACGGATGGTAATAGCGGCCACGCTGCTTTGTAGTCCATTTTTTCTTGTAATTGAACACCCAACATAAGACTTGCCGTTCTGAGCACTCTGAGCATGCGGCTCCTGGCTATGCAGGCCCCTCCCTCGCGAGTAGTGTTTCCAGCCTGGCACCTCCTTCCATCCTTGTGATCTGACTTCCCTGGGGACCTGAGTGGGGTCCTGCTGCATTTGTCCTCTGTGCCTGGCTTACAGTTGGCACCAAGCCCTCCAGTCTAGCATGTTACAGAAGGTCCTTGCTTTTAGATTGAATCATATTCTGTTAACGAATAGACCCTGAATTGCAGACTCCACTTTGAATCATTGTGAGTAATTTTGCTATGTGATTAGTATGATTGTTTTAGACATAAAAGTTTAACCAACCGTCTAAAGTTTTTCCTATCTCCTGTCCAGGCCACCAAGGACACTACCATCATGGGATGACTATCTTCCTGAAATATGTAAGTATATCTAGGAAATTTTTGACTTATGTGTGCTTCTATAATGCCACATAATATTTTGTGGGTTTTTTTGTTTGTTTGTTTTTGTACCAGAGATTGAACCTATCATGGTCCTTTCTTTTACACTGATTTTTAGAGGCAGGGTCTCACTGAGTTGCTGAGGCTGACGTTGAATTGCAATCCTCCTGCCTCAGCCTCCCGAGCTGCTGGGATTGCAGGCATGTGCCTTTATGCCCAACAATATTTTGTGTTTTAAAACTGGCATGGAGCTTTGGATGGTAGTACATGCCTAGAATCCCAGCTGCTCTGGAATCTGAGGCAGGTGTATTGAAAGTTCAAGGACAGTCTGAGTAATTTAGCTGGATGCTGTCTCAAAATAGGAATGGCTGGGGAGGTAGTTCAGTTGTGGGGCATTGGCGAGCCTGCAGGAATTCCTGGATTCAATCCTCAGCACAGCAAAATCATAATAAAATTAGCATGGAATCTCCATTGTTTAGTTTTGCAATAGAATCAGTAAGCATATTTATATTCATAGAAAATGAAATAGAGGGAGAAGAGAAAGACAGAATCTGAGCAGAATCAAGCTGAGAACTGAGGTATGAACTTTGCTAATTCTGCCAGCTGATTACTGTACTTTTGATTTTACTTACTTTAATTACATCACTCGGTAGAGAGATATAGTGAACTTAAGATGAATCGTTAAAGAAAGTTTTCTGAAAGAACATTAACTTTTTCAGAGGTGAGAGCTTCATACTGGAGTCAGGCACTTGGAGAGGGAAGGGTATCAGGCGGCAGGAAGTGCAGACACCTGCTTTAATTAGTGGAACTGCAGCTACCACTACAGATCTGGGGTTTAACTCTTCGGGCTTTAGCTCACACACAGAAACCTCATCTGCTGGTTGGGAGCAGGGAGTAGTCGTCCCTGTGCCCAGGGGGCTGAGCCAGTAGTATTTGCCATGTCCCACACATGTCTGCCAGGGTCATGCCAGGCATGGCCTTCCTGAGACAGACGGGAGAAAAATCACCTGGAGACTGGGCAGGAGAAGATGGGCACATCTGAAAGAAAGGCTTGGGCTGCCCCTGTCTGCGGTGGATGGCCAGAACCTGGTCCCAGCGGAAGCCCGAGCCTGGGCAGAGGGGAGGGGGAAGGAGGTGGAGGGAGGCGGCCTTGCTGCAGCTCCACTGTGGGCCTGGCGGGGACAGGCTGCTGGCAACAGGAGGCTTCTCCCAGTTCATTCGCAGGCCTTGTCTCTCCTCTTCTCCCCCAACCACCGTCCTGGGGAAAGCCCTTCGTCCAGGCCTGGGAAACCCACTCCAAACTCCAGCCATGGGACGTGAGAAAGGAGGGAGCCCGCGGGTGCAGGGACGCTGTGGCTTTCATAGGGTCCAAGTCACGGTGAATGTGGCTGCGGCAGGCCCCTCTGCCGGACCTCTGGTGTCCTTTTTTCTTCCTTCTTCTTGTCTGACTTTCACTCATTTCCTTGTCCCTCATTTATTGTCTCTTTTTCTTTTTCCTTCTGCTTTTCCTTTCTCTTCCCTTTCTCTGCTTCTCCTGGGTTTGTCAGATCTGCACAGGGACAAGGTAAGGATTCCTGGTGACAGGCCTGGGAAGCCACCGAGGTCCTTCGGTATCTGGGCTGAACCAGGGCCCTGCGCCGGGTCACAGACTAGGTGCTGCTCTCCAGCACTGGTTCTCACCAAGGACACCGTTAGCACTGTGAGACTCTGGCCCCTAGTACAGGGGACAGAGGGTAATGTAAGCACGATGACTGGGTCCAGGGGTCAGCTGCAAACTGAGGCTGCTCTTCATGGCCCCCCTGGGAGGAGCCCTTTAGGGTCCAAGGCTTTCTGCTTCCCACAGGCTGGCTGTGCGGCTGGACCCGCCTGGCTGCCAGCATAAACCACAACAGCACATGAGCAAAAAAAAGAAAAGTTTTCTGTTTCATGTTAAAAAGTACAAATATTATATTATTGACTCAGAAAGGAAATGTGCTGAGCGAGAACTCAAAGTACAGCTGAAGCGAACCCCAGGGACAGCTTAGGGGATGGAACATGAGCACGGGTTCAGAACGAAAACAGATGTTGTTCTTCATGAAACTGGAAAGAAAAAAGAGTTGGCATTTGTGGTCCGGGCAGCAGCAGGCCAGCACCTGGACCAAGGATTTTGCAAGAAAATGTCCAGTCGTGTCTGTTCTTCAGAAAGGAGCAGAGGGAGAGAAAGTCAGCTCCGGTCCTGCAGAGCGAGAGGACACGTGTGCAGGCCCATCCGGACTGGCAGGGAGGACGCCGGTGAGACACATGGAAAAGGAAGGCCCGCTGGACAGCAGCTGGGACGGCCTCTCATTCTTATGCAGGAGATCCTGGAGGCGAAAACGCACATCCTGCCGCCCTCGCTCGGCTTGCATAAACTCTCCCAGGCTGGTGTCAAGTCGAGCAGGCATTTTTTTTTTGGTTTGAAAGATTCTTTGCCTTCACCCATCCGTCAGCGCTGTCATGGCACTCCCAGCCTTTCACCCACGACGTGCGATGCACTTGCTACAGCCTTTTACCCTGCCCCCACCGAAGGAGCTTGATACTGAGTGTGATTTTGCAAAGAAAAAATTCCCAGCAGAGAGCGTGAGGAGGTGCCTCTGTTTCTAACCCTGCTTCCAGAAAGAGTTAGACGCAACACTTCCACTTAGTGCATTTGCTTCTAAAGTAAAGGCTCACTTCCGATACGTGATTATGTGGGAGCCTCAGAGCTGTCAAGGATGGCACTAGGCGGCCAGAGTCCAGCTGCTGTGACCAGGGGGTGACCAGATATAAACTGCCTTGAATCTGCAGGTCGAAATCTGAACTGCCCACTAGTATAAGAATCGGTGCTAGCCGCCTGCCCCGGGGAGACACCAGGCAGCTTTTCCGAGGGCCCCTGGTCAGTCCCCTTAAAGGAGTGCAAGGCTTGTCACCAAACCCAGCCCTGGAGTCAGAATGGCTGCTTTCGTTTCTCTACAGGGTGATGCAAACAGAAACCAGACGCCCTGGGCACCACAGAGAAGAGGGGACAATGGAGGGGCTCCTCCCTTGGGTGTGAGGAGGGTCGTTACCTGGGCTCTCGCCCTGTCCTTGTCTTCCCTCCTTCAGGCTCTGCTGTCTGTAGTGTCAACTGCCATCACCGTGGAAAGGAACCTCCCGCATCCTGAGGACCATCTGCCACCACACCAACAGAACAGGCGTGGTCTGCCCCGTGGATCTGGACCCCAACCTGGATGCGAGCCAGAGACCCAGGAAGGGGTCTGAGGAGAAGCGAGGCCCCAAGAGGCCACCTGAGATTCCAGGACAATGCCTGGCTGCCAGTACCCGTCATGGCGATCGAGAAGGTGACCGAACGCTTCCAAACCTGTGGACTCCCGCCTTCGTCTTGCTTGTGGGCACCTTAGACAATCCGAGGACGTGGAGAGACCTTTGAGCATGAGGAGCTGGTCTGCCACGGGGCGACGGGAACCGCAAAGTGAAGAGACGATTTGAAAGGCGCACGGAGGCCCACCCCACCGCTTGCAGGAAAGCTCCGGCTGTGGGGCAGGGAACCAGGCGTGGGTTCAGTGCTTCCGAGCATTGTCTCACTCAACCCAGGACAAGGACATGGGAAGGTGACAGAGGCTTCTGTGGCTGAGAAAAGTGAGTCCTGGACCTTGAGATTCAAACCCGGACCCATCCATCAAGGATGAGAGCAGCTCCTGACTTGCCTGGTGCTGACCACAGGGCCAGACTAGTGCCAGTACTAAGTCCAGTGATATTTGCAGCTGTAATCCACCAGTTCTACTCTAAATATCTGGGCCCCAAAAACACACATACTTCATTAACACTGAGAAAACCTGTGGACCAATGTCCTGCCTGTGGCCTTGCAGGAAATTTCCCTAAGCCACGCCCTCTGCCCTGGCCCGGCCTCCAGGGTCTCAGGAGCTCAGGCTGCAGCTGCAGTGTGCTGAGGCACCTCGGCTCTGGCCCCGTTTTCCCTCCCCAGGTCTAGGATCCCTGGTGTCCTCGGACACACAGACTGCAAGTCCTGATATTTTAGCTATCAGCCAGAGAGGGGAAAATGCAGATTCATTCTTATTTCTTACTTTTTGGTACCAAGAATTGATCCAGGGGTGTTTAGCCACTGAGTCACATCTCCAACCCCTTTTTAATTTTTTATTATGAGATAGGATCTTGCCAAGTTGCTTAGGGCCTTGCTTAGTTGCCAGGTCTGGCTTTGAACTAGCGATCCTTCCACCTCACCCGCTCAAGTGGTTGGGATCACACACTGAGCAAGAAAATGCAAATTTAAAGAAATAAAACAAAGTGCTTTATGATACTAGGACTCACTTTTTTTATTTAAAAATTTCTCTAGCCCTTGCCAAGCCCAATGTAATGTATGAATGGCTTTCAAATAAAAGTTGACTTGATAACTTCAGTTTTGGTGCTTCTCTAAGAATGCCCTGTCAATTGTCATTCTAGCTCCCCTCCCTCGGTGCCCCTGGGAAGGAGCCCGAGCTGTGCCAGGCTGATGGGCGGGGCTTCCTTCTGCTTCTCCTGGAGGGAGAGGTGACACTGGGAAGCCATTGCCAAAGCTTCCTGCAGATAAGTGAGCTCCCCTCTCGCCCTGGTCACAGAGGCCGCTGGCTCTCCGTGCGTCTGTGGGCATGGCTCACCAAGGTGCAGATTGCGGGCAGCTGGACATGGCTACATTGGGCAGCGTGTGGATGCTGGGGTAAACTTCACAAGTGACCACCACAACTGCACACAAAGAGGTGGGTAAATTGGCAGAAAAACCCAGCATAATAGACCTGCTCGTTCTGCGCTCAAGGGGACTCCAGGGACCCGCCAGTCCATGCAAGAAGAATAGTACACGCTAGAAGGGGCGCAGCAAGATTAATCACCACTGCGATGCAGATTTAGCACGTTAGGTGAAAAGATAAATGTGTAAAACGCTGTGTCAAAACCCATGGTGTGGCCCGCACGGCAATTCAGGGTCAGTAATTGAACTTCACTCTAATTATCCTGGGGAGATAATATTAACTTATCGTCGGAGGGAGAGGGAGAGCCCATAACTCATCCCTCGATGGGGCTGCTCGCCGCACTGTGTTATTGAAATATGACGGCTCCATTCTTACCCTGTCATAATGACAACTGATGTGCTTACTTTCTTCCTCCGTGCCTCTGGGGGAAGATGAAATAGTAAGCAAACACTCTTTCTGGCGAAAGAGCAGCACTTGATGCTGCTGCTTCAGCTCTGGAGAAGCACCTGCCAAGCAAAAAGCGATTTGGGGAGAAGAGCCACCCTCCCCCAGCAGCAGTAGGGCAGCAGGAACGTCTCAGGGACACTTGCTCTTCGCCATGACTTCAGACCCTCCTGGCACAAAAGCAGGATTCTGCTTCCCAGGTCTTTAGCTTCTTTGGCATTCAAGTCGCTCGGATTGATCCCATTGCAGGAAGGAGTGGAGATGTGTTAGACACTGAACTCTGCTCCCATTTGATGCTCGTGCTTCAGAACACAGCCCCGGCTCCTGGCAGGGACCCCCGGGGCAGCCCACAGGCCTGGGACCTCGAGCTGTCATCCTGAGAAGCATACTTTGTAAATTATGGACAAATGCGGGAGCGAAAAACTTGGCCCCCAAACCTGAAGGGAAAACCCAGGGCATCGGCATGAACACCATGTTCCTGGGTGGAAACAGGTGGAAGAGTGGGGGTCAGTGATATGGAAGGAAGGGGTGCGTTCCAGAGCACAGAGGAAAGGGCAGGGGGGGCCTGCAGAAGGCCAGCGCTCCCTTCAGGGCCTCAGGGAGCCTGGCCCTGAGCATCCACCCAGGAGAGAGGCCTGATGCGACTCCCCAACGTAAAGCTACAAGGGGACTGGGGACCAGGATGGAAACGGGGACGGTGCCCCTGCCCTCCGCAGAGCCTCTCAGGACCGCGCTGGTGGAGGCTTCCCTCTCGGGGAGGTGGTAAAGGAAGGCTGGCAGAAGCCCTCTCCCTGCCTGGGGAAGACGACAGGTAGTTCACTATTTTGATAGATAGCAGAAGGCCGTGCAGAGCCCAAGACCTCAGGGAAGAGGGAGGTGGGTCTAAAATGCCCTTCCTTTGCTGACTGACCTCAGGGTGACTGGGCAGGGCAGAGAGGGGAGAAGTAAGCTGAAGTCAGATGGCTTCTAGAAGCGACTCTCCAGAGCTAAGCTCATTAGCTGTCATCATCTGCTCCGGAAAAGAGGCGCCCAGGACACTTCAGAAGGGAGAGAAAGTGCCCGAGGAAGAGGAGCCACTTCTCATTTCTGCTTTGGTAGCCCAGTCATCGGATTCAAAGAAATAGAAGGCCGAGGTTGCCTCTTCCCCAGCGTGCAGGACAGCCTCAGGCGGAAAAGTGCGTGGACCTTGAATTTCCAGAAACCCAGGATGGACACACTCACGCCAACTTGCTAAAATCTGCTTGGATCCTTGCAGGCATCAACAAATCCCAGGGTCTCTGTAGCAAGACAGACTCTTGCTCCTCTTGGTTACTCTGTTCCCTGGACTAGAAGATGAGGAGGGTGTCGCTCACTCAGTCTCGCCAGAAGTAGCCTTCCCAGTAGGGGAAAGGAACAGCTGTCCTAGCCACATTTCTTTCTGTTTTTTTCTGGTCAGTTACCTTAGCACAGGAATAAATACCCAAAGTCAAAGCCCTGGAAGCTGGAGAGAATACTCAGAGATCCACGCTATAGGTTAGTAAAGGGATTAAAATACCAGTAGTAGTATAGGAAACTCACTCAGAAGAGCAAACTGAATGGCTACCAAAGACACTGGTCTGTCTGCCAAGGAGCCAGTGAGTGGGGAATAGGGTGGGTATTGTGAGGTGCCTCCCTCCCCACTGCCTTGGTGTCCTGGACATCCTTGGACACAACAGGACTGGCAGGATGACCTTGAATCCGCTAACTTGCCCCAACTGCCAATCACACACAGAATACCCAGAAACATCCCCCAAAGTCTGTTGACTCAAAACCCCTTTCACAGTTTCCTAAATATAATTTTAAAACATTGACTTTCTTTAGAGATGTCCCCGTCAGCTGAGAAGACAAAATAGTACTTCAAAAAGACATTAGGTCCATATTTACATGAAAGATCATGACAACCTGGTAAAGCATTGACTGTAAAGTATTATATATTTTAAGGGTCTGCGTAATTTATGTTTCAAAATCCTCTTCCCGCGCGATTGCAGTATATAACAGATGCATCCAACATTTGTAACAGAGTGGCGGAGACCTGCTGGCTAAATGGCATGCAACGTTCCATCAGTTATAGTCTCAAATTTGTCCTAATGTTCAAGTATTTCTGTGACAGATTTTTCTCCAAGAAAAATCCGAAGGGAATGTGGAAAGGGAAGATCTGTCATAACTGCCTGCGGCAGGAGTGGAGCCCCACTCTGGGCTTCCAGACGCCAGTGGAGGGCATTTATCTGGCTTGCTGCACCCAGCACACCTGTCTTATCTAGGTCGAGTCCAGGGTACCACGCGGCGCATCTTTGCAGCTCCGTCAGGCAGTGTTCTCCAAGCGGTACTGAAAATAGCTCACGCCTAACATCGCAGCCTAATACCTTTTGCTTCCTTCTCGTGACCATGGCTTACCTGGGGTCATGGTCATGTGGAGTGGGGATCTGCCAGCCCCTTTGCAGCAAGGCACAGCCTTGACTTCAGTGTTCATGAGTAATGAAAGTGCAGAAGCCTGCAGCCCTTGGGAACTGAAGGGCTGGGTCACTGCATCTCCTTGCCTCTTGATTCTGGGCTTTGAAGATAAGACGACCCCAGGACACATGGACCCAGGCCAGGCCCTGGGAGAGCAGAGTAGCTCGGACCAGGGTGCCAACTCTGGGTTCAGCCATCCAGGCTTTGATGGGAAACTGTAAGTGGAAAAGGCAGAGGTGTCAACTGGCCGACCCTGAAGTCCCTGCGGCACTACCGGCCTTGATTTCTCCGCTGCAGTCATCCGTACCCCACCCACAAACGAATGCTGTAACTGTGTTCCAGTGTCACAGGCCCGTGAGAGGCTGGTTTGGCCCACGGTAGACTGGCAGATCGCTCGCTCTGTAAGAAGTTGTTTAAAGATGACATTTTCCCAGGTCCTACTTCCTGGTCCCCCTACTCATCAGCCCTAAGCCCTCCTCAGGCTCCGTACCTGCAGGCCCCTCTCTGCTCTGGCAGGCCCTGGGTCACTCTGCTTCCCTTTAGCTTCTGCCTTCCTCCTCTCAGACGCCCCGATCTCAATCAACTGCAGGTCCAGGCACCTCTTGACTGCAGGGACCCAAGGAAATAGGAACGCAATCAAGATCCAGAAGAATCCCTGGACTCTCAGCTGTCACATCTCTAGCTGTTCCGAGTGTTGTTTCCAAAAAGTTCTTCCCTGATACTCAGACAATAAGAATCCAGAGAGAAGCAAACAGCTTTCCTTGTGGAACGTGAGGGGGGTTCCCTAGCACTGCTGTGGCCCTGACCTGGGTGCATGGCTCTCTAAACAACGTCAGAGTGGGTCTTAGCTTCTGACTCAGTTTGAAGTGGGCACCCGGGAAGCCTGACCCTTCCAACTGCAGGTCAGTCCTGTCTCAAGTTGTTCTTGTCCTCCTGTATAGCATCATCTAAAGTCTTCTCTGGTACCAGTAGGCAGGTAGGTGGGCACTGGCCACCTCTGGTTATCCCCATTCTGCTCCTGACTTTTGACAAATCTTATCTGAGCAAGACTTAGGGGTGTGCAGACTTGAATATTTGTGTTTTTTATTTTTTAGTAGTTGTAAAATTTTCTTACATCAACGACAATAAAAATCTTTCATAGCCAAACTTCGAGCAAAGTCTTTTTCTGCAAAAATCTAAGGGAAAATACTGTTTGGGGACAGCATCGGGTTGGAGGGACCCCTTAGAGCCTCCCTGAGGACAGGGCTGGGTCTATTTCCATCACCCTGATTACAGCACAGGACACTCCCCTTGGCTACTGGCAGGTCTCCCCTCACAGGTGAGTAAACTCATTAATTAGTTCTGTCCACCTTCTGGCCTTGCTGGTAATTTTTTTCCCATTCCTAATAGTAAGAAAAAATAATTATTATAAAGAATGTTATGATAATTGTTTGAAAACCACCATGAATCCAGGCTATGACATCATAGTTCAATGCAGAAAAGGTAGCTGGAAATTTGCATTTAACAAAGCTGGTAATTCTCCATTAAGATAATCCGCTCACATATAACTTCGAGGTCTGGGTCAACTGGTGCACCTCTGACAGTTTCTGGAAGGCAAGAATCTCAGATCCTGTGAATTTCTCAAAATCGGTTAGAAAAGAAAGGTCCGAGGAAAACGCAAGGCACCAAGGAGGTCACTTCCTGGAGAGCCTGGCACTCGGGCGTGGCGCAGGCGTGGTGGCACATGTGAGAAGCAGGTGTGGTCTTGGGCTCAGCTTAGGGCGCTGATGGAGAGGTGAGGGGGCCTGAGGATGAAGCTCAGGTGGAGAGGCACTTGTGTCAGCAGGGATTCTCACGTGCCCTCGAGGACCAGGGTGAGGACATGGCTGAACCTGGTCCAGAGGCCCGCGTGTGGATTTAGAGTAATGGTGATGGTCGCACGCAGGAATGGGCACTGACCGGAGCCTTCTAAGTAAGTGCATGGTAGACTCGGGTGCCGGGGCTGTGCAGAGAGGGTAAGCCAGGGCAGCCGTGGCCACCGCCGAGGTTTGGGAGGTGACCCAGCACAATCCAGGAGGGGTGTGCAGCAGAACCAGGAGAATTCTTAGTCCACAGGCTCCTGTGGGAACCTCTGCTTAGCTGGGCCTTCAGGGTGCCCGGGAGGAGGCTCCAGAAGAGTCTGCAGCTTCTTCTCCAACTCCTGGGCCTCTTTGGAGGAGGCTGCGCCTGGAGCCCTCCAGGTGTCCCCTGCACAGCACTTCCAGCTGCCCTGTGACCTGCAGACAGACCCACCCCTCAGGCAGAGAGGGATCCTGGTCAGAACGAGTTCACCACCCAGCCCATGAGAGCAGAGGCTGCAGGGAAGGACACCAGCAGGGTCTGCCTCTGCATGCAGAAATGAAACCCCGTTCTTCTGGAACATTCAACTGTTGAAGGAAGGCATATAGGAAAATGGTTTTGGAGAAGGTAAGTAGGCCTATTTTTGTTGCTGTTTTTAATTGAAGATACAGACTTCTCCGACGTTCATTCTTCAGCCTTTATAGGTTACCTGAAACTCAGATTCTATAGGATCAAGGTCATTTTTTCAGAAATATAATTTGTAATGGAATCAACAGGAAGCTAGTGGAGTTCAGGCCAAACTCTTCACATCAGAGAGTGCACAGATAAAATGTACCGAAGCTCAGGGAGAAACAATCCAGAATTGGAAGAAAAAAAACCCAACCTGATAGGTGCAGGAGACACTCATGTTGAAATTATGCAACTCAGATGCAAAAGGAGATAAATGTTAAGGCATACAGGAAAAAGACAGATGAAGGGGAGAGGCCATCTCAGCAGAGGACAGAGAGGGACAAGGTTCTGTGGGGACACGGAAATCGGCACTGACATCCAGAGCTGACCATTCATTCATGCAATAGCACTTACGCAGGCTCTGCTTTCTGCTGACACGATTGGAGGCCACAAGTGCACAGGCCCATGGACAGGTCACCTTCGCCTGGGCAGGTGTCTGATACACAATTAAACGAATGCAAAAAAATACAGGCAGGAACTCCATGCCCTGTAGGATAATAAGTAGGGTGTAGGGATAAAGGTTCTCCAGGGCTGCTACTTGGCAACTCCTAGGGGGACACACACTGAGTGAGGGGGTCAAGAATAACAAAAATGCAGTCCACAGGTGGAGATGGGCACCACCTTCTTCTCCCTCCCTCCCTCTCTTCTTCTCCTCTTCTTGGAACACCTCTGGCCTTATCTGCGCGTGCTGGCCTCTAACTCTTGAATTCAAGCAGTCCTCCCACTTCAGCCTCCCTGCCTGCTGGGATCATAGGTGCAGTGCGATGCCTGGCTTGCAGCACCACTTTCAGTTAATTTCGAGAACCTAACCAGTTTGGGAAAGACTTGTGGGACTCTACTGGCCAGGAGTGGCCAGTGCTTCCCGCCAGAATGCAGGTGGGCACCATCTGAAGCAGGTCAGGGTGGCTTTCACCATTTGGCAGACTCTCCTGACAAGCAGGCCTTCCTGACAATGGTTTTCATGGAAGAAAAACAGGATTCACCCCTTGGGATAGAGGACAAGGTGTCTGCTACATGGTGTCAGAGGAATGATTTGATGAAGGGGCATGTGCAGGAATAAGAACATGTAGGAGTCTCAAGAGTCCACATCTTAGCCCTAGTGCCATCTTACTTAAGTCACTACAGTTTGTTCGTTCTTATTCTGTGCCTGCCTCGAGCCAGGGCTGTCTCACTGCACAGTGTTCTGCAAACAGCACCCAAGTTACCAACAAGCCGCCCCGATCTGTGAGTGCCCTACGAGGGTGGGTCTATAAACAGGGAAGCCAACTAACGCGAAGAGAATCTCCCAAAAGTCCAGGCTCTAGAAAGTGCTGGTTGTTTTGAGACTGAAGGAAATTTGCTCAGGAAAATGCTTGTTACGTTGGTCAACTAGAACATCTGAATTCACTCACAGAGAAGTTTATTCCCAAAGGAATCCCATCCCTGTGGAAGTTCCATGTGCTCTGACTTCCCAGCTGTTGCCTGGCACTCTAAAGTTTCTGCTTCCCTCCCTCAGTGCAGACTGCTAAGGCTCAGTTTGGAGTGGACAAGGACATGAGAGGGGTCCACAGGGAAGAAGAGAAAACAGATAGCAATCCAGCAGTTACCACTGGGGAAGGGCCTGAAGGACAATTCTTCACTCCTCTCCAGTTCTCAGGGTAAAACTTCAGCCCTAAAATTGGGGCTCAGAACGTCAAGTGTCCAGGCTGCTTGCTAACGTTAACCTCTGATGGCGTCTGCTTTCTCAGAGGGCAGAGCGGTCTGCCACAGTACGGCACGCTCCTGCAGCTCCCTAGCCCCAGAGGAGCCCGACACCCGCTGTGCCTGCCCTGCTCTGGTTGCTCCAGGTTCCTCTGTGGAAGCAGACTGCACCTCTGGACCCCCAGGAACACAGTCCCCTTCCCCAACAAGGGCCCGTGCCCTGGCCCTTGGCAGGCACCCTTTCTCTGGCCCCAAACTGCAGGATACAGCTGGGGTCAGCCTTCCTCAGTTTGTCCCAAACTTATTTGATTAAATGATCTTTGCGGGAGTCTAGAGAAATAGAAAAGTGAAATGCCGTCCCATTTAAGACCCCCAAAATATTTTCATTCCCTTATAGGAATAAAGTCAAATGTTAAATGTTTTTTTCAATTATGATTATTTTTCTGATTTCAATTCTATATAGAGATTTTAAAACTTTTGAAGATTTCATACTACAAATGTTCATTTCTGGGTAAACATTAATTTCTCAAGAATTACATCAACTCTCCTAATACAAGAATATATGGCATAATACTGCAAAATGCAATCAGGTTATTCTGCATTTATGCGCTGACTCGTTATTTTTAGAAACAGATGTCATTTCACACATCTAAGTGAATGCAGCAATTACACAAAACAACAAGAATCTGGTAAAAAAAAAAAATAATAATAAGAAAAAAACCCATACCCCATTGCTGATAGAGGTCTGGCAAGGACATGAGCAGAGGGGACATTAGCCAAAGCAAAGTAGGAGCCATCAATTTATCACATCTTTGTCACCTAATTATCATAGCCGACCCATGTTATAAAACGCATTGATCACAATTTCAAGCAAAATGGCATATTATAAATGTTAGATTTTGACTGTATCACTGACATGGTCAGGACGTCAGTGATCACAGCCACACAGTCCCCTGCAGGATCCAGGTCTTTGCTGTTTGTGATTTTCCAAATCATTACACATGCATAACAGAAACGGCCCAAGTTCAGTAAATTGAGTATCATTCCCCTTCTCTGCTCACAGGAGCTGAATGGGTTTTATCTCTTTGGGGGAAAGCAGCTCCATTTACATTTACCGACTGGAATGTATAAAAGCCTAATGTCAAGAAATCCATTTGCTCTTTAATAAAAGTTATCATAACGTCTGGGACGCTTGATTTATGGAGAGGCTGCGTCACCTCCGTGGCCTGCCGCTTTCTCCTGCTGCTGGAAACCCAAGACAGGTCATGACATTTACACTAGGTCAGAATAATAATGTCACTCAGATCACGTTCCCTGACAACAGCCCATTTGTCTCATTTAAATAATGAGCATGATTGGTGGAAATTGCAGGCTGTAACCCCAACACTCGTAGGAAATGACAAACATCACCGATGAATGAAAGGAGACACTGGCAGGACGGCAGCCTGCTGGCTGCACTCGGCTGCTCTTATATTTTCTTATTTAACCATCACAAAGCAGATGTGATAAAAGTCCAGATGGGTATGAGACAGAAAAATGGAAATGTTTTGCAAAGCTTGTTCTGATGAGGGGCCCTGGTTCTTGGTGCAGCTGCTGGGCAATGAGGTGGTGTCCCTTGGATGGGGTGCTCTATACAGCCCACCGGGCATCTGCCCCACAGGACGTGCAGAGGAAGCAAGCATCACCCTGAGAGCACCTTCGCTTTCTAACTTGCAAAACTCCGGAAGCAGCGAAGCCACACTGCTGGAAGCTGGCGACCTTCCACTGTCCCATCGAGTGGCTCCAGCTACATACTGACCTGGAGCTAGAACAGGGAACCAGGTCACTGGCCACTGGCATGAGAAGGCCCCTCTGCAGCCAGCAGCCTCTGGGAAAGCCCAGGGAGGGTGTGTGCTCAGAGGATGCTGCTGGTGGGAAAGCCAGTGAGAACAGCCGAATCCCTGGCGACAGAGCAGCTCACCCTCCGCGGGGCTGCGAGCACAAGCTCCTCACACGGCTCTCCTGGAGGGAGGCGTGTCATAACGAGCATGCTCTTGCAGAAGACCAGGCTGTAAGGCTGACAGGGTGGACCTCACGTGCAGGCTCAGCACGATCACTGACTTGTTCTGTTTCTTTTGAAGGGAGTCTTATTTCCTGTAAGCCCGGCGACTGGCCCCAACTGCCCCTAATCTGTGACTCAGCCACCCAGAGCCGAGGAGAGGCGCGGTGAGGCTGCTGCGGGGTTTGTCGGCCACTCTGACCACGTCCCTTCGCAGCTGCAGTTTCTCCTCTATTCCCACTCTTGACCTGCTGCCTCCATGAGGCACTGGAAACTGGCCTCTGCTCCTCATGGGCGCCATGTAGCCTGGCCTGCTTGGTGGACCTGTGGCCCTCTGAGGCCCTGAGAGTGCTCCCCTTTGACAACACTGGCCTGTCACGGCTACACATTGCAGTGTCCGTCACAGCAGCTTGTCACAGCTCAGGTAGTGAATTGAACACCTTCGGGATTCTGTCTTCTAGTTTTCAAAACTCTGAAAACATCTCCTTTGTGAATTGCTTTGGGAAGCAAACGGGATGATGGGAGGTAGAACTGGAAGGAGCGTACAGGGCACCGGGCAAGCCAAGGGGCTTCCCTCTCCTTTGTGCACAGCTCCCTTCTCCGCTGTTCTCATCCAAACAGGCCAGTTCTAGGTGGCTTGCTGATCCTTGTTTCAGGTACTTCTGCAGCCCCGTCCCCTCTGCTCACTCTGAGAAACCCCATCCTCTTCCCAGACCTGAATTCCAACTCTGCAAGCTCAGCTCCCCCTCCGGGGTCTTTTCTATGGTCTCCCTTGTCTCCTATGGCCAGCAGAGTGGTTTGCCCAGGAAGGAATTCTGCTTCTTAAAACTTGAAATGTCTAAAGTGCATTGTGCCATGGCTATGCCTCCTCTCTCAGAACAGTGGCAATATAGCCAGGCTCTGGGTTCTGCGCTGGGCTGATGAGCTCAGCATGCAGGCAGCCAGCGGGCACTGCCCGGGGGAGTCTCCTCGTGTGCAGGTCCTTCCTGCTGGGGTCAGTTGGTCTCCAGGTCCCATCCATGAGCAGCCCATCTGGGCAGGTTCCAGCCTCCATCCCAGGTTGTCCAGTAGACAGCCTGAAGACCACCTGGCTCCTGTCCTCCACTTCTGGCCACTACTGCCATCAGGTAGCATCACTGTGTGTCCAGCAGGGTTCACAGGCTTCTGCTTTCTCACGGCTGAATTCAAAAGGTCTTTTTCATCTTTTCTTTTCTTTGGTTGTAGGGGGGTGGTGGGAGGTTAATGGGATTGAACCCAGGACCCTCTACCACAGAGCTGCACTCCCAGCCCTGTTTATTTTTTATTTTGAGTCAGATTCTTGCTAGGTTGCCCAGACAGGCTTCACACTTGCCGTCCTCCTGCCTCAGACTTCCCTCATTGGGATTATAGGTGGGCACCATAATCTAGCAAACGCCACCTGGTTTAAAGCCTTCTGAGATTGAACACCAGCTTCCTCCTGCTCCTGGCCTCCTCCTGGTGGAAGGCCTTGAACCTGAGGCATTGGCTGCCCCAGGTTCCTGCAGAAGTTTCTTCATGATTTTTAGCCCAGGCCCGGGTTTTGGACACTGACCCGTCCTGCCTGTACTTAACAGGAGCTCACTGAATACCAAGAGGAGGCAGAAAGGGAGGGAGGCTGGAGGGAGCCTGCAGCGACACCTGCAGTTGGTTCTTCAGACTCTCTTGGGACTCAGCCCTGCCCTCCACCTGCTCTGCCGCAATCCGGGGCTCTCCTGCTCACCACTCACTGGCCTTCCTTCTGGCACCCACCCATGCTTCCCACCCAGCAGGCAAAGCTGTGAGTCGGGGCTGACTGTCCCCGCTTAGCCATCAGTACCCACATGTGCATAGCAAGGCCAGTGCTGATGGCACAGTCTGTCCTGCTGCAGGGTCAGTACTGCTTTGCGTCCTTGGCCCTCCAGCAGCCAGTGGCAGGAACGGTCCTCATTCTGATCCAGTCTTCTGACTTCACGAGCACAGCAGGGAGCAGGCGGTTTGCATATTTTCATGGGAATCTAGAGAAATCTAGAAGCACAGCAGGTCGAAGGCCCACTGCCTGTCGGTCTGGTTTGCCTGAACCTGCCAATGAAAGAAAAGGTGAGCTTTGAAGATCGAGCCGGGGAGAGGCCTTCAAGTCTCAGATGGGGGCGCTGCTGCCTCTGCCTGGCGTGGACAGAGGGATCATGGCCTCTGGACTCTGAGCACACCTTGGGGAGGACGTTCCAGGTCCCCCGCATGCTGCAGCATTGTCACGGAGTGTGCCCACTCAGGGCTGCATCCAGGCCCTGGGCCTGGGGTTCCCTTCCTGGCCTCCTTCTTGGGTCACCCTTGATTTATTTCACAATCCCAAGTAGCGTTCAACCTGTGACCTCAAATAGGAAAGGAGCCCACCTGCCACTGTGGTGTGTCTGAATGATTTTAATATCTCTGGGACCAAAGGCCTATTCTATGCCCACCCTCTGTTGTGAATACTGTGGAATTTGTAAACAGAGGCTGCTCTTCCCCAAACCAGGAATCATAATACAGAAAACAACTGTTACACACCATGGTTAATTAGAATGTGGTTACCCAAATAAGGTCTTAATCCCACACTATGTCTCCCTGAAAAATGAATGCAAGCTGAACTGTCTTCTGCTGCCCGGCAGTGTGGGGAAGGCATCACAAATGTCAAGGAGACCAGGGTGCGCCTGGCGGGGAGCCACCACCGTGTCAATCTCAGCTGATGCATCTGATCTTGAGGGTTTCAGGGGTTAACAGCAAAGTGTTTTACATGGAACCCGTAAAGCCCCAGACGCACCTAAGACACACAAGGTGCAGGGCAGGCACTTACTCAGAGGAGGCTGTGGTCACCAGGCACTGAGTGCCGCCCTATTCCCTGGCATGTAGAGCGGGCAGTGGGGAGATCCAGGAGCTGAGTGACACAAGCTGGCCGGGTTGCTGAAGGAAGGTGCTGGCCTCTTTCCAGGGCACCAGGGCCTGGCAGGACAGCCCGTGGGGTACTGGAGGGAGGGTCTCCTGTACTCCTCCCAGGTGGGCAAGGCCTGCCCCAGGGAAGGCAAGCCAGCAATCTGCAGAAGATGGCTTCCTTACTAGTTTGCAGCACCTGAAGGTGCCCTGTCAACACGTCCTCTCTGGCACCACTTCCACGCTGCTCCTCACTTCAGACTTGAGAAATCTATTCCCATGGCTTGGGCTGATATTTCTGGTTTTAGAAAAAAAAATTTTTTTTTCAAAGTAGTATGAAGGGAGCAAACAATTGAACACAGTGAGTTCAGACGGGCTCCTGGGCACACGTTCCCTCTGAGCTCCAAGCCTCAGAAAGTTAACAACACAGCAAAGGACCAGGAGAAGAACCCACAGGGTTATTCTAGGTGCTGCTTCTTCCCCACTCCTAGCTGATTCTTGAAGTTTCTGATAGGATCCTTGAAAAATTTACACCCATCCTGAATGCTTGTCTGCCAAATGCTTGAAAAGCAATCAATGAGATCATCAATGACCAAGATACTTGGCGTCAAATATCAGGGTCAACTATGAGAAGCCCTGCAAAGCCTTAAACTGGTGATGAGAAAGGAGGAAGACACCGGCTTCTTTGGCACTCTAATGACTGGGAGGCCCTGGCACCGTCAGTCCCAGGAGCTGCAAATGGCCCGGAATTCTTCAGACCATTAGCAGCCTGCCTGCTGCAGAAGGGGCCACATACAGGACACTGTGCTTTCAAATGTATATATTCTGACACTCAAGATGTTGTCGCTATTGGGCAGTTACTGGGCTTACCAACTGGTTTTGTCGTACACCAGGGCGATGGGTTTGTCAGGACGTAGGACTCCTTTGGGTTTGAGACAACATCCCAAGGCCATCAGCACATGCCTAATGCACGTGCAGGGAGCTGGCTGCCAGGTGCTGGGCCAGGGTCTCCCTTGATGCCTGCTGTGATGATACACCTATGGGGTTAGTTACTCCGACACTACCTTCACTTCCAAAAATAGCCCCGTGTCCCACATCCTGGCAGTGAGACTTGTCTGAAGGGCTTTGCAAAATAAATAACTGCTTTTGTTTAAAACTGCCAATCAGCAGACAGTCTCTGACCCTTCTGACCCACAAGATGCTCTCTGAAATTCAAACTGCCTGGGTATTGTCTAAGTGAACACATGCGCATGTGTGCGCACGCACACACACACACAAACACACACACACATCCCACATGCAAAATCTGAAAATCGCATCTATTTATTTTTTAAAATTATTATTTTATTTGTTCTAATTAGTTGTACATGACAGTAGAATGCATTTATACATTTTGATAGCTCATACATAGAGTGTAATTTCTTATTTTTCTGATTGTACATATTATAGGATCACAGATATGTACATGAGTTAATAATGTCTGTTTCACTTTTCTATTATTCTTACCCCCTTCCCCTTCTCCCCGCTTCCCTCTCCTCTGCCTAATATAAAGTAACTCTATTCTTCCCTATCCCCCGCTTATTGTGAATTCATTTTTGCATATAACAGAAAACATTTGGCCATTGGTTTTTTGGGTTTGGCTTGTTTCACTTAACATTATATTCTTTAACTCCATCCATTTACCAACAAATGCTGTAATTTCATTCTTCTTCAAAGCTGAGTAATATTTCATTGTGTGTGTGTGTGTGTGTATTACATTTTCTTTATCAATTCATCTGTTGAAGGGTATCCAAATTGGTTTCATGTTTTAGCTATAGTGAATTGAGCCACTATAAACATTAATGTGGCTGCATCACTGTAGTATGTTGCTTTTAAGTCCTTTGGGTATAAACCAAGAAGTGGGATAACTAGGTCAAATGGTGGTTCCATTCCAAGTTTTCTGAGGAATCACCATACTGCTTTCCATAATGGTTGTACCATTTTGCCTTCCCATCAGCAATGTATGAGTGTACCCTTCCCCATATCCTCATCAACATTTATTGTTGCTTGTGTTCTTGATAATTGCCATTGAGATGGAATCTTAGAGTAGTTTTGACTTGCATTTCTCTAGTAGATAGAGAAGTTGAGCATTTTTTCTTATATTTGTTGGTCAACTGTATATCTTCTTCTGTGAAGTGTCTCTTCAGTTCCTTAGCCCATTTATTAATTGGGTTATTTGGTTTTTTTTGTGTTAAGTCTTATGAGTTCTTTATATATCCTAGAGATTAAAGCTTTATCTGAGATGCATGTGGTAAAGATTTTCTCCCAATCTGTAGGCTCTCTCTTTACATTATTGTTTCTTTTGCTGAAAAGAAGCTTTTTAGTTTGAGTCCATCCCATTTATTGGTTCTTGATTTAACTTCTTGCACATGGTGAAGATTTGGGCCTACTTTTTCTTCTATTAGGCTTAGGGTCTCTTTTCTAATCATTAAAGCAGTTTAAAACTTCATATGAATTGTCAAATACTCCTTTCAATATATGTGTCCTTATGTCCAACATATACCCTTATAGAGACTAATGCACTTAATTTGAGGAGTGGATTCTTTCTCTGTGTTATTGTACATACTCAACAATGAGTTTAAGAATGGTCACTTCAGGGACTTCTAGAGAGAGATGGAGTGATCATCTCGCCCTCCTGACACTCTAACAGGTATTTCTGATAACTACAGTGCTGGCTTACCATGATGCTCTTGAGAAAACAGAAAATTCAGAAGAGGATCTTGAAAGGATTTTGTTAGAGAATCGCATGTAAATATTAACCAGAATGTGGGCCCATATAAACATGAGGGAAGTCTACATGTGGAAAAATCAGCTTTCCACCATGCTAACGTAAGAGCTCCACATCTTCGCAATCTCATGGAGCCTCTTGGTAAAGCTGGTGACCAAGGATTCACTTCTTGGGCTTCTGAGGAGCTGGAGGCAAAGCTGGATGGACAGCCTTGTCATCCACGGTGGCGTGGATGTTCCAAATCCAGGCCTCCAGGGAAGCCCAGAGTTCTGCTGCTGACAGAGGCAGCAGTCCCCGCCGTCTGTCTTCATGCCTGGGGAACCAGGCGTTCCCTGCATGGACACGCCATGATGCCCTCTGTCTCTGCCCCTTCTTTTCTTAAGCCTCCCTGCAACTTCGAACAGCAAACACATTCCAGTAGTGAAAGGAAATAAAGATTTAGGAGGGACGGCACCTTTGCTGCCCCTGTTAATTTATATGCATTTTATATGTAATTGATCCTTACTGATCAGCTTCACAGCCAGGGCTAAATATGGCTTTTGAGATGAGAAAGGCTTGCCCCACCAGGCTGAAGCAGTATTGCTGGCGTACCTGCGGTGAAGATGCTTCTCAGAGGGAGGTATCAACACATCCGCACACCTGTCCCAACCACATTCCAACAGAAAACTCTGGGACCTGCGTCTGAGTGAAGAGGTTTAACTAGGAGCCATTGAGGTGTTCCTCAGCCCCTCAGGACAGGAACATTTGGGACGTTCTTGCACGTGAGTTACCCCTTGACCAAGTGATTCCCTACTGAAATGCATTTCCTCGGGAGGCCTTAGGTGAGATTTTAGAGGAGGTCTGACCGGGAAGCAGACCCAGTCACCCTTGTCAGACATAGAGGCTACCAGAGACCAGGTCTCTGGAGATGGAGGGTTTGGAACTGCCACTCAAAACAATGTGTAATTTGAAATGGCAACAGTGACTTCATTTTGTATAAAGCTTTTAAACCGCAGGCTGAGGAATGTGTTTTATTATCTTGTGGCCCACCTGCCCTTCAGACCACATAACACTCTCTCTGGAGAGAGCAATTAATTTGAAATGCTCACTTTCAGAAATGAGCGTTCAAATGCAGAGAAGCAAGGGGGGTATAAATAAATGTTATATGCATACGGGGCCATGAGCACATTTGCGTGCAGATTCCTGGATTCCCAGGCTTAGATGTGTGCAGATTTGTACACACACATGGCTTTTCTTAAATGGAATGACTGGAAGCTCACCTTTTAATAAATAGGTATATTTTACTGTTTGCTGATGAGCCCAAGGCATGATTGGGAAGTTAAGCACTTCAACATTAAGGATGATGTCTCTCTATCAGCACCTCGTTTATCATTTATTTTCCTCCAAAACTCCAGGTAGTGTCAGTGGGTTTCAGATCATGGGGCAAACTTCCTGCTTAGTGAGAACCTTGTTGCTGACCAGGATTTTCTCAGCTGCACATCAGTCAGTCAGGGGAAAGATACAGAGTGACACCTACGTGGCCCACTTAAGATCTCCCCAGTCTAGAACATACTCCAGATGCCAAGTGGGCTCGGCAAACTCACCATGCTTTAAAGTAGAAATTTTGCAGAAAGTGAAGAGATTTACCACATGCTCTACCAGGCCTGGATTCACCTGTCTCTTCCTGTGAGTGATGAGCAGCAGTTGTCCCCTATCAGGGAAACTGAGGACACACTCAGAGCCTGCAGCACCAGGCCCACGCACCTACTCTGACTGCCCGTCCCTCGTGCTGTTATTGCAAAAAGACGTGCTCATCGAACATGTTTGATATCAAACAGGTCCATGTGCAGCAAGGGATGTTGCTGGAAATAATTGCATGTATAAAAATAGATTATGCTCCTGAATTAAGTATATTTTTAATACAAAATATTATTACTATGGAGAAAATAAAAACAATTTCATATCTTTTAATGTAATTTTCTTTCTCAGATCATCCTAATAAATCAATAGTCATATTTCAAAAGCATTTTTGTTCTTATAGATGTTTTATTTATTTTTTCAAGCATTTCTAAGGCATTTGATTTTGAAGGGTCAGAGATATTTAAAACAAACTGAGTGTGGAGGAGGTCACCCATAATCCCAGTTACTCTGGAGGCTAAGACAGGAGGATGACAAGTTCCAGACTAGCCTGGGAAATTTAACAGGATCCTGCATCAAAATAAAAATATACAAAGGACTGAGGATGTAGTTCAGTGGTAGCTCACTTGCTATCATGCTTGAAGACCTGGGTCCAAACCCTAGGCCAAAAAACAAAAAACAAAAAAAATCAAAATATTGTCTTTCAACTAGAGTTTCTGAATATTATTTTATAAATAAATTACATTTATTTTTATTTATTTGGTCCATAGCTAATGATGGAATAATAAACATTGGGGGGATTTCTTTTTTGTTTGTAGTAGCTATTATTAGGTATAGGAAAAATAAATAGTTGAAAGGAGGTAGGTCTTCTGAGACTCCCCGTGTTCAATACGATTGTATTCCTAAGACGTCATCCAGGCAAACCCAGAGGACTTGCTGTGACCTCAACAGTTCTCTCATCTTTTGTTACTGAATAACTTAATTACTTCATTAAATGATATTATTAATAAATAATATTAATTGTATGATTGATCAATCATAATAATTAATAGCAATTAGGTTATTGCTTAAGGAGGCATAGATCCTGGCTAAGGCAGGGAGAAGAAGAAGGAGAGGGCAGGACAGAGAGGAATGTGCAAAAAGGAATCGGAGGTTCTTGGCCGGGCTGCTCTTCTTCCCCTTCAGTCATTCAGAAAGCTGGAGAAACTGCTCGCACCCTTTCCAGCCTCAGCAGCTCACTCAAATGGCTCAGAAAATCCAAGATACCTGCAGTCCGAGTAAGCTTGCCCAAACTCCCGGGAGCCAGGGTCTTTGCTCTGGCTGGGAGGTGTGCCCGCTGCGGTCACCTTCTGGAGACCCTGGAGGGCTCCTAAGAGTCCAAACGAAGTGTCCTCAAAACCCAGCCCCGATGACAGTCCTAGGGACTGGTGGTGTAGACAGAAGCAGCTCCACATTTGTCAGGAGGGCTTTACGTCTGCACACCTTGGCTCCTGGGAGTGGGAATCGCCTCCCGGGATGCTGTGGTCAGACGTCACTGCTGGGGCAGGAAACCTCAGGTGGAGAGGGGTGCTGCTCCTTCTCCTCTTGCATACTTGAATTATCACCTTCAACGCCTTCGTCTCTCTTGGGAAGTTATTCTTCCAAGTCGTTTCCTGGGCCTTGCGCATTTTCCTCTGAAGATTGAACCATTTTCTGATTTTTATTTTATCCAAATACAAGTCTCCCACCAGGTGAGATAGATAGGGGACAGGTAGGTGACACACCCACACTATTCCATCTAGGAATGCACCAAAGTTGAGCAGAACCATCAAATGAACAAACAAAACTTCCAACTATGAGAAAATAAGACGTTGAAATGCTGCAGTTCTGCATTCCTACAAGTCCTCCTCTGAGACTAAGAGGCGGACTGCAGTCTGTGTTCAGGTCCAGCGTGCAGACAAGAGGACGGGCAGTCACAACCTCGTAGCTGCTGTCTAGTCACAGCTGAGCTCCTAGGACCTAGTCTCAAGGTGGGGGCAGAGCTGGGACCTCCGTTACATTTCTACAGTCCAGGAGGTCAGCGGCACTATTGATGCTTCCTAGATTATAGAATATTATTTCTAAACTCTACCCTTTCCATTAAAAATAAAGTCTCTGTGGAGAATGTTTCCTGAAGTGCAGTGCCAACGTGTCCCATTGAGCAGATTAGGGGCATGGTTATCTGAAGTCCGTGACTGTCCAGACCGTAGAATAGAGGAATACAGACGCGGAATACAGACGGGAGAGGACATCTGTCTCCTCCAGATGTGATTTGCTGATCCTACTAGTCTTACAGACTTCTGCTTAACTCATTCATTTAAGACATGTGATTCTAGTGGGCTTGCTTATTTATTTATGATACATTCTATCCATTTTCTTTCTTATTTGGCATGGACAGATTTGGGGAACATGAAGGAACTACAGAGGCAGAACAGGGTGGGATTCCAAACGCAGGGCAGCAGACCCTCCCCGACTTAGACAGGTGAAGAAGAGCAGTGAGCCAGGGGTCTGAGATGCACCTCCTCCACCCTGGCAGGGCAGGAAAGCGGGAGGGGTGGGGACAAGACCAGGTATGCTTACGTGTGTAGGAAGAGCATCGGGGAAAATGGAGCATCTCACGGCTGCAGGAAAATGTGAGTCCCCCTGTGGTGTTTCCATAAGCAAGAAGGGGTGTCCAAGAGTGAGCTCCTGGATCTACTGCGTTAAACCCCTCATGAGGCCATGGGTGGAGCTTCAGCAGTGAGAAAATGTGTTTATGATCCCAACATGTGTAGATCGGAACACAGTGGGCTGTCCACCCTGGAGCAAGACCAGGATGATCACACCTCCAGCTCCTTGCCAGGTTTCTCTCTCATCTCCTGACGGATGCCTTTCATCCAGCACTCAGGGATTTCAGTCCAGCATATTCTATGCATCATTATTTTGCTATTATGTAGATTTTTTTAAAGAATTCTAAGAGTTGGCTTGTGCAGTGGTAGCTTCTAGCCTGTGCTGCTGCAGAACATCATGGCGGGAGCCTATGGTGAGCAAAGCTGCTGACCTCATGGTGGCCAGGAAGCTGGGGCTGTGGACACAAACTCTTTGAGGACACCCCCAGTGGCCTATTGCCTCCAACCAGGCCCCCCCCCCAAGCCTCTACTGCATTCCAATAGCACAAGAAGCACTGGATCCATAAATGGATTAATCCACTCACAAATGCTTTCAATCTTGTCACCTCCCAAGGGTCCCTCCTCTGCACACTACTGCACTGGGGACCGAACCTCAACACAGGAGCTCTTAGTGGACATGTAAGGTCTAAACCATAACACAAGGAGAGAAAAAGAGACAGAGACAAATGGATAGATCACTGAAATATTTTGATTTGTTCTTTATTTGCAAACTGATTAAAATAATTTGTAGAGTAGCATCAATAATTTTATTTAAGAAAAGGTACTACCATCCACAGGGGGAAGATAAATGTAAAAGCAAAGACATCAAGAACTGTGGTGGAGCTTGAGACCTCCCTCACTACCCAGATGCCCAATGTGCACATGCCAATCCTCAGGGAGCAGAAGGGGTGGGCGTGTCTTATCCGTGGAGTTACCCAGACTCCAACCTCTGTAAAGGATTTTACCCCAAGATTTGGGAGCTGGGTGAAAAGAGACATAGTGAGTCTCCCCCCCACCCCATATTCTAACAAAAGACAGCAAAACCAAATGTTTTATAAAAACATCATTTCCTTCTGGAACCAAACTTAAGAAGGAATTTATCATGTGGACTTGGTTTGAACTGGAAAATATCACCAAGTAATATTTTACAAAGGATATGAAGATCCTGTTTGAACTTGAGAGTTTTATAACAAACATGTGCAAAAATAAGGGGTCTGGATGATGAAACGTAACATTTTATTTCTGAAAAACTAACTTCACACAGAAACAAAATCTGAAGCAGTAAGATAGATGGCTACCATGGCTACCTTGCCGTTAATTGATGTCTGAAATGTAAGTTTTATATATCACCTGACAATTCCTAGAACACAGTCAATACCATTCAAATTTTTTTTTAGTAATTGTTCTAGATTAAATGT
The DNA here is from genome assembly GCF_902686455.1 of Sciurus vulgaris. Lineage (NCBI taxonomy): Eukaryota > Metazoa > Chordata > Mammalia > Rodentia > Sciuridae > Sciurus > Sciurus vulgaris. The sequence goes on along the minus strand of NC_136466.1, from coordinate 169,898,373 downwards.
TTGTGTTTCCTCTAAGTTCACATACTGAAGCCCTAAGCTCTAGCGTGGCTGTATTTGGAGATGGAGTCAATGACGAATTAATTAAGACCAATCCAGGTCATGGATATGGGATTCCGATCCAATAGAATTAATGTCCTTATAAGCAGAGGCACTGAAGATGTCGTCTCCCATCTACCTGTCTGCTTGTGCACAGCTATGTGAGGATGTGGTGAGAAGATGACCATCTGTGTTAGGGTAGGGTATGAGGCGTTACCCACAGCATCAGTGTCTCTGCAAGACCCTTCAGAAGCGACTGGAGCCTGAGAGCTCTGACCTCATCAGCCCGTCCTGCTTTGCTGGACTAACTGAGTGGCGACTGTAGGCAACTGGGGCAGGCTGGAGGAGGCCGGTCCCTGGGGGAGTGTCTTCCTGTGGCCCCTTCCCCTGAACTTCTCTCTCTGCTTCCTGAAGCTGCACAAGGAGAGCAGCTCCCCTCCACCCCACCCTGCCCTGCCCCCATGAGAGCTATGGAGTCAGCTTGCGATGGACCAAGGCCTCTGAAACCATGAGCCCCAAGCAAATTTTTCCTCCTCTAAAATTGTTCTTGTCAGTCCTTTTGGTCCCAGCAGTAAAAATGCTGACAAACACACTGAATTTGGCAACCACTCCACACTGGAATGTTAGACTCGTATGGACAGAGATTTCTGTCTTCTTAGGTAACTGATTTCCCAATGTCAAGAACATGGCTTCCACATGGATCAAACTCTGCAAATGTTTGCTAAGTGCGGGAATGTTCTGGAACCACACTATAATCCTCAGCGTGCTCCCTTGCTACTTACTCCTCTGACACCGGTCTTCACTCTGCACCCCAGCCTTCTGTTTCTCTTGGAAGCTGACGCTTGGGTTCTTCTTCACTGGATTGCTACTTGGTGACTTTTTCAATTCTACTTCTGTTAGATTATTATTATTGCATATGAGCTTTTCATTGCCACTGAACTGCAGAGGTGATTGAGAACTCATTCTTCGACACACATCTGCTGTATTCATGCAGTCCTTGAAAAGGCGAGAAGAGTCGACCGGTTCTTGCATTCAGCTATGCGCCTAGCGCCAGTCCCAAGAGTGTGGTCTCTTAGTCTCTCTGCACCTTTTCTCAGATTGAAGCAGAGACGAGAGCCCCTCTGTCACAGCGAGGCTGGAGGTGTGAAATGGGGTCTCAAACCCATAACCTGAAGCCCTGTGTGGCAGGGGGAAGGACAGAGCACCCTGATGTCCCCACTTAGGAGAATCACCTACCTTCCTGCCATTTCTTTGTCTTCTCTTAAGAAGTCTCAGGTCCTCAGTGTCCAAGTGGAACCTCTGTAAGGTGGGCACTGTTGGGATTCGACAGGTTGGCACTTCATGCAGCAAACCCCTTGCCTTGACCTGTTCCAGGATCTTCAAGGGTGAATGCTGACCACCAGGAAGTGGTGATGTATGGAAAACGCTGCCCGTTATCCAGGGAGACGTGGCACACTGCTCTCGCCTGCGCTGTCTGCGGTGCTCGGTGCTCGGTGTTTGGTGCTTGGTGCTTGGTGCAGGGCACAGCTGCAGTGAACCAGCAGTTCGGCTCCGGATGTGACCAGGAAACACCACGTGGTGCTGGCCACGTCCTGCAGCTTGACTGGCCCACTGGCCTTTCCTCGTCACCATCTTTCACACTCTGCTTTCAGTGTTTTGCCTGCCTGAGTGCAACTCTGAAAGAGGAGAAGAAAGGGTTCCCGTTCACTTTTCACTCTTCTGTTTGTTTACTTTCACAATAAACGTGTGCCTTTGGCAAAAAGAAAGCCAAGGATGGGAATTTCTCATGAGGTTTAGTGGGAAGATGACCCGAAGACCCTCCACCACCTCCAGGCTGACCCGAGGACCCTGTGGAGAGGAGGGAGGCAGCTAGGCCCGCCATTGTTACCCCAAGCGGAGAGCGAGCATGCTGGCCGCCCAGGTGTTCTGCAGACTCTGCAGAGAGACCCCCAGCACGTGTGCCCACAAGGCAAGTCACCACTCTTCTGGAGATGGACGGAAGCCGAGCCATGTGCAGAGGGTCTTCTGCGCCTGTCCAGGCTGCAGCAGGACTGCACGGTGCTGAGCTTGGTCACATAGAGGTCAAGTACAGGCAGGTGGCCATCTACAAAACAGCAAGAGCAAGGTCGCCGATAGCAGAGTCAAGCCAAGGGCTGCAGCGTGCAGGCCGCCGAGCGGCAGGAGCTGGCCAGCTGTCTTCCAGGAAGAGCTCTGCTCCACTCTGAGGCCAATGAGCAGGCAGCAGTTGGGACTTCCCAAAGCTGCACCCAAGTCCATGCTCCAGGTTGAAGTCAGGCCACAGACCCCTTAGCCCGGAGCTGGCGGCATCTCAGCAGGTGACTGGTTCCCCACTCCAGGATCGTCTTCCTTAGGGTGACCATGGTCATTTTTTTAGCATTCCCATGTGGATTTTGTTCTGAGAGCTTGACGGTGTTCCTTACTAGAATCAGTACCAAGTGGCCATCCAAGCACCATGAAGGCCTGCTGGACTTCTGGTTGTCACAGCTCTGCAGCTACTGGTTTTCTAGCTGGGTCGCAGACAGGGTGGTGCAGTATGTGTCTTACCGACTTTGTGGACACGTGCTGCTGTTTTATATTTGGCAACAAGTTAGGACTTCAGGTCAGCTCCACAAGGTCTCTGTCCTTGCAAATTTTGAGAGCACGTGGAACTTGAGGCCAAAGCCCGTGAGCTCAGCAGTGTGGTGTGCCCGCCCTGGGCTTGAGCGGCTGGAGGAGAGGAAACGGGTATTCTGGAGTAAGCAGGACTCCGAGTTCTCACAGGGCAGCATGGCCCAGGGCCAGGACACCATGTCAGCTCAAGGGAGGAAGCAATGACGACTGTGGCCACGAGGGGACCAGCCCCAGCAGGTGGACACTCAGTGGGTATCCAGCCCCCCTCCCTCTCTGAGCGCCTGCCTTCTGTGCCGTGGCTTTGAAGCCAGGCTTCCCACAGGAGGTAGGGCAGTGTTGGAGCTTGTTCCAAACCGTCCTGGGTGCACATAGAAATGACAGCAGTAGCAGGACACGTCACGGATCTCTGTTCTTTGTGTATTTACAGTTGCCATTCTGGGCACATCGCACAGCCACAGGATCATTGTGTCCCAGCTACTCAGATGGAGGAGCAGAGGGCCACTCAGTGACGGACAGTGGACGCAGGTTCGGTCCTTCCCCTTTCTCGCCATCTTTCACTGGAGCAAGGAGGGCCCTGAGGCAGAGGACAGGGACTCCCTCATGCTCCTGGAGAAGGGTCCGCATGGGGCAATGTGGAGCACAGAGCTCTGGAGAGGAAACTGGAGACTGAAGCATTCCAAGCCATGCTCTTCCATGCTGAGCCCTTGAGCCTGCCTTGTTGCGGGCCTCCCAGTCCTTCCCACCTGCACCGCTGACTTACCTGAAAAGAGGTCTCTAAATACAGGGAGAGGCAGCTCGTTTGCTCCATGGGGCAATCTCTCCCCTGCCTGCAAGGAAGTCTGGGTTCCTTGAGTGTGAACCTGGCCCTTATGCCATCTGACCTGTGCATAGAGACATAAAGCACGGTTCAAAGAGCATCCTTGATAACTTCCCGATGTCTCTGTGACTGTGCTACTCAGTTTCAAAAAGTGGTATGTGGATTTTATCTTCCGCTTGACGTTAGATGCAGCACATGTGAGAGTGATACGGTCCCTCTCTGGGGAGAAGCCAGTCTACATGGGTGTGGGATGCACATGAACCAGAACCAGGTCTCCTAAGGCTGAGTCATGGAACACATTTCTAGCTGGGAGGACGTACGAAGTTCCACAAGGGGGATTAAAGGTAGATGGTGAAATCAGGTCACTTCTTACTGGATTTACATCACGCTTAATAAAATAAACCCAATTCACTGTAAATACGAGAAGGACTGCTACAAATAACCAAAGTCCAGCCCTGTTCTCTGAGCTCTCAGTGTGCAAGAAGCTGGCTGTCAGAGAGACACTAAGCACGGAGCTGAGGAACGCAGCCCTGGGGCCGGGGTGGTTCCTTCAGTGCTTACTGATCCACTTCTAGACAGCACGGCTGTCCTGGGAGACATCGGATGCATCCAGGACACAGGAATGCAGCACGGGCGACGGCTTGGAAACATCCTGACTGCAGCCGGTCCTGTGCCTGCCTCGGATGCGTCAGCAGTCACTGGTGAGAAAAGTTGCTTTGACAAGTTCAAGATCCTTCAAACCAGTCTCCTCCACCTCTCTGAGCATTTGGCAGGAGGAGGGGGAGGCAGACACTGACGAACCCAAGATAAGAGGAGGCAGCTCCCTTCCCAGGCCGTAAATCTCAATTAGACGCTGAGAGAAGGGACGTTAGCCGGGTTTCGTCATGAAGTGAGCTGCTCTCGCCCTCTCTCTTCTCTCCTTTCTTATCTGCTGCTAGCTGTGTGACTGGGTCCCTTCCCTGCGCCTGGGACGGTCAGGAACCCGCGTGCCGCCTCACGATGAGTTTGGGGTCCTCACCCTCCACCTCGAGTGTGCTCCTCACTTCACTCTGGAGGAACCATGCGGGTTCAGCCCCGCAGCGCTCTCCGCCTGCCCGCCCCACACTCCTGCGCGTACAGGAAGACAGTCCAAGGACAGGGCTCCCACTTGCTCTGAAGCGCTGGCTCTCGACCTCAATCCCACCCCAAAGAACAAACCGCAGCCAGTTGTAGAAGTGGGGGGGTGCTAGAGCACCTCCTGCGCCCCCCCAGGCTTCTCTGCTCCGACTGGACAGCGTTCGGAAGTGGCCAGCGCACTGCCAGCCAGCAGCCGCTTGGCAAACCTGGTGGACGTCGCATGATGGGTGATGCCGAACGCATTTCTTATCACTTTCTTAGCCAACAAATGCACACGGATTTCTTAATTTTAATACCTTGCTGAAAACAGGACAGGTTTTCCCTGGGCAGGAAACTAGTTCACAGTTTCATTACAGAGAACGATTTTGTTACCTGAGGCTGTGGGCTCATTTTCATTCACCGATGGCCAGACACGCCCTGTCAATCCAGCACGAAGGAAAACGATCAAAGTCTCCCTTTGATAACTCGTAAGCCTGCACTAACATGTCTCCAGACTTTGTCTTTGTTTTCTGTCTGTTAGTATTTCATTCAACAGGATGTGCTTACACGTATGAAGCATCTTTCCAGACCAATGTGTTCTCTTCGAGGATGACTGGCCCTTTCCCCACCAAGACCCGGGAGGCGCTGCAGGGTAGCGGGGCCTGGTGATGAGAAGATCTGTTCTCCTCAGAGGCCCCGGGAGGAACCTGGATGGGCTGGCGCTGGGCATCCTAGAGGCAGAAGGCTAAGGAAGATCGTGAGCTCCATGGAAAGCAGGGTTCTGAGAGCTCAACCCCAGAAGGGAACGTGACCTGAGATGTGGGTCAGCCTGCGACAGCACATACCAAATCATGTAGTAAAAGAGAGCCAAAAGGTCGGCGAATGTGAACCGAGGAACGACTTAGTTCTGAAATGTCCAAATTTTTGCAAATAGAGTCATGGGTCAGAGGATATCTCCAGGACGACATCTGAACTGTCCTGTCCTCTTGAGTCACCCTGTGTGTCCTGGTGAATGTCCACGCTCTGCTTCCTTTTGACTTTCAACTTTTTTGGGATATTTTTTTTTGATTTCCTGACCCAAAAAAGAAAAAGAAAGAGGAAGCATAAGGCAGTGGCTTTATGTGATGTTTTGTTCACACATCACCTGGATATCCCTGCAATAATCTGAAGATTGAAAAGGATTGAAAAAGCAGTATGAAAACTGACACATCTACACAGAAGCCTTTTTAAAAAAAAGCGAACGTTTTTCCAACACTGTACAACTGAAAAATAAAGCAGCCATCTCTCACCATGTTTTTAACTGCTCTAGGTCTGCAAGAGCCCTCCTCAGTCAGAGAGAAGTGGGGACAGCAGTCTTAACCTGAAGGAGCCCCGCCCCAGAGCCGCCTCCTGCACGTGACCGTGGGGACCTCTGTCCCTCACCTCTCTCTGCGTGGGAAGGCCAGGGAGCAGCAGTCAGGAGAAGCCTGGAAGGTCCTGGCCAGTCTGCCTGTCTCAGTGGATCTTTTAAAGAAATTTGTGCTTCAGCTGCGTCTGTCCCCAAAAGGAATTCCCTCTCCTGGTCCCTGTGACTGCAGCCTCATTTAGAAGTGGGTCTGTGGTGGAAGTTAAGATGAGGTCATTGGGGAGAACCCTGATCCAGTAAGACCTGTCCTTACAAAGGAGGAAGTTTGGACATAGTCACACACACAGACACAGACACACAGACACACACAGACACACACACAGACAGACAGACAAACACACAGACACACAGACACACACGGACACACACACGCACACACACACAGATAGATAGACACACACAGACAGATAGACACACCACAGACACATACACACACACAGAGACACACACACAGAGACACATACACACAGACACACACACAGAGACACACACACACGCACACACACAGACACACAGACACACACACACATGCACACACACACAGAGACACACACACAGACACAGACACACACACACACAGACACACACAGACATACAGACATACACACAGACACACACACAGACACACAGACACACACACAGACACACACACAGACACAGACACACAGACACACACAGACACACACACAGACAGACAGACAAACACACAGACACACACACATACACACAGACACACACGGACACACACACACACACACACACAGATAGATAGACACACACACAGACAGACACACCACAGACACATACACACACACACAGAGACACACACACAGAGACACATACACACAGACACACACACAGAGACACACACACACGCACACACACAGACACACACACACATGCACACACACACAGAGACACACACAGACACAGACACACACACACACAGACACACACAGACATACAGACATACACACAGACACACACACAGACACACAGACACACACACAGAGACACACACACAGACACAGACACACACACACAGACACACACAGACATACACACAGACACACAGAGACACACACACACAGACACACACTTGCACACACACATGGGAAACGTCACATGGTGTTTGGAGCAACGCTGTCACAAGCCCATGTGTACCAAAAGCAGAAGAGGGGTCGGGGCTGAGGACAGGTCTTCCCCAGGAGCCCTCAGGGGAAGCCGGTCCTGCCATCACCTGCGTGGGGAACTCTGTCTCCAGCACTGAGAGAGCACTGCACGTCCTTCAGGCCACGGGTTCTGCGGCAGCTGCCTGGGCAGACGAAAGCCCACGCCACCGAGGAAGCCAGCTTCCAGCATCTGGACGCGCCGCTCCTGGGAGGAGTGTGGATAGAGGCGTCCACAGGGCAGGCTGTCCTGGGGTGCGGCCACCTCAGCCACGCGCTGGCCGACTCTGACACTGAGCGCCCCACCTGGGGCATGGCGGCTGTGGGCTCGATCTTGCGCGTGGTTCCCTTCCTGGCTCGCCTCCTCCCTCCTCCTTACCTGGACAGGCCCCAGAGCTTTGCCCTCTGCTGTGCTGGGAGACAGGGGAACGGTGCTGATAATGCAGGTTCAAAGCCCGTGCTGCCCTCAGGAAAGGCTCGCGTCTCTCCACTTAATTCTAGCAAGATCGGCGCCTTCGCTCTCAGACACCGTTTGGAGCTTATCAGCATCCTTCCATTTTAATCAACCGCAACGTGCTCCTTTCAAAAGCGCCCAAACGCTCGGGATTCTTGACCAACTTAGCAACGTAAGCTGCAGGAGCAGTGTAGCCCGTGCTCTATGAAGTGCAGGACACCCACCCCTGCTGGCCCGGGGATTTGTGAGTGATGGGCCATCCGAGCTCTCACCTCCTGGGCACTGAGGCACGACTGATTGAGAGTCGTGCTCCTTAACGCACGCGTGCAGGCTTCTGCGTGAAGGAGTGTGGACGTCACGTGCCAGAAAGGGCAACGGCGCGAACACCATGTGCTGCCCTGACCCGGATGTTGTGTTGAGCAGCGTGCAGATTGGACATCAAGGACACGTGCTCACTGTGCCCCGGCCCAGGGGTTTTGATCTACAGGGAAGAGTGGCCTGCTGGAACCTGCACCTGGAGGTAGGGATGGGAGGCAGAGCTAAGGTGCCTGGGCCCAAGCCTTTCTGTGCAAAGCAGGAAATGCTCTTTAAAATCACCTGTGCAGGTGCAGAAAGTCCCCCAGCCCTTTGCAACACTGCGTTTCCAGGGCAGCTTACCAGCAGCCCGCGAGGCCACAGCTGGGCAGTTTGGACGAAGAATCGACTTCATGGATTGCTTTTGCAGTTACCTAATCAAAGTGACTAGGTCCAAGTTTTTAAAAACACACTGTGTGGGGCTGGGGAGATAGCTCAGTTGGTAGAGTGCTTGCCTTGCAAGCACAAGGCCCTGGGTTCGATCCCCAGTCCCGTGGGGGGGAAAAAAAAACACACCACACTGTGTGGGGTCAATCACCTCTCATGTTTTGACAGCATTTATGAACTTCAACACTGGGTAAAAGCAAATTTGATCTGGCGGGAGGACCTGGGTTTGGCTGAGAAAGTACATTGACAGCAGCTGGTACCCAGAAGTCAGGTGAAGGCTCGATAACCAATGGTGACGGCTGTGGGGTCATGGTTTTCCCCAGTCCTGGTCCTGCCAGCCCGACAACTCCTCCTCCCACTTTCCGACAACTCCTTTCCTTCTCCTCTAGCTGTTGTTTATCCCTGTATCTTGCTGGATTACCCACATGATGGCAAAACACCTGGTCACTTCCAAGGCCACTGGGGGAGGAGGAAGGCTCCATTCAGGGTCCAGCTGCCTGCTTTGGCAGGGCACAGCGGGGTCTAGGCACCCAGGCTGTGCGCGAGGCAGCCCCGTGTGCTTTTTCTGTGGGAGCGGCCATTGCGTGGCTGCATTCCACTTCACAGACACACCTTGCAAGCTTCGGGGACTCTGGCTACTGCTTGCAGAAGAAATCAGTGAGCAGGGTAAGGAGATATTCAGCCCACCCCAGCAGACACAGTGTCCACAGGACACAGCTCAACTGCAGCACCACTGTGAATGAAGGGGAGCACATGCGGATTCTGCATCTGAAACATGATGCACCCTGGAACCCAGGGCACAGGAGCTTCTAGAAAGATGGGTGGGTGCGCTTCTGCCTTCACAGTCTTCAACTTGCTGTGCTCTATATTTGTTCCTTTTCAATGAATAAAAGTGTGCCCTGTTCAATCCGTGTATAAAGAGCTCTTACTTCACACATCTCTCAGTGGCACCCAGCCAGGGTTTTACTCTGGTAAATTATATTCCAACTTTTAAAAAAAATTAATGCATATTTATACATGTGCATTAGTGCATAATACAAAAATGCATTTTTTTCTTATCTTGCCTCCCATTTCTCTCCATCTATATGAATTCGTCTCTCTATTGCCAGGTTAATGTATCTGCGTTAGTCACCTGTGTTATGTAACAAAGGAATACACACTTTTGTCAGGTCGGGGGTCGGGCACGGCTCCGCTGCTAAGGTCTGCTAAGTTCTCACAAGACTGACGTCCAGCTGTGGCCAGCCTGTGCTCATCTGGAAGTGCAGGTGGGCAAGGATCCACTTCCAGGCTCTTCAGGTCGTGGGCAGAATCCGCTTCCCTCCGGCCGTTAAACTCATCGCAGCTTGCCTTTCAAAGTCACCAAGGCAGAGGATCCCTGCTGCTTCTCCTTTCCTGCTAGGCCTTACCTTGAAGTGCCAGTCTAGCATCTAGGGTGATCACTGGGCCATCTGGGATGATCACCTTCTCTTGAACTTGAACTCAGTCAGGTAGGGAACTGTCTTAGTCTGTTTGTGCAGCTGTAATGAAATATCGAAGACTAGGAAATTTATAAACAAATTATCACAATTCTGGAGCCTAAAAAGCCAGTCAAGGTGCCAGCAGGTCAGCGTCTGGTGAGGGCCACTCCTCGTGGAAGGCCCAGGTGTCCTCAGGTGGCAACCCTTGAAGGCCTCAGATGAGGGCGTTGACCCCACTGAGCAGGGCAGAGTCCTCAGGCTTTCCCCTCCCCAGGGCCAGCCTCTTGATTCCACCGCAATGGGGCTTCAGCGCCATCAGGAATTTAGAAGGGACCCGGGTGCCCTCACCACAGAGGACCCTTAGCATATCTGCAAGTCCCTTCACTTCTCTGCATACAGGCCAGAAGCCAGGAGTCATGGCCCTGCACTCTGACCATCTGCCCAGGTGAGCAGCCAGTTGAGGACCACGCTCACAGGAAGGACTGTACACCTGCCCGCACCTGTGCCTTCCGCCTTCACCTATGCGCTGATGGACTCAGGTGTGACCTGTGCAAACACCAGTTCAGGCACCGGTGGGACCTTGCAGTCACCTTTAACATCCACAGGGCAGTCGGAGGATGCTTTATCCTGAAGTTCCAATCTCCGTCAGGAGACCTAGGACCCCTACCTCCTGCAAGCAGGCCTGACAGTAGGCGACAGGACCTGGTGGACCAGCATCCCCACGACCTGCTCTTGGGCCAGGCCCTTGAAACCCTGCTCCTCTGGCCTCCAGTTCCTGGCAGGACAGAGTCCTGTGTCTCTGGAGATGGCATGTGGGCAGAGTCCTGTGCCTGGCACTTCCCTTCCCTGTCTCCCTTCAGGCCACCCACTGGGCCTTCCTGAGGTCACCTCCCAAATAATGTGCCTGCCCTCTTTCCTGACTCAGCTCTGGGCCTGGGACTCCCCATAAAGCTATGTCCAGGGACACATCAGCACGGGAGTGTGAGTCTCCTCAACCACCCCAACAAAGACTCCAGCCAGGCAAACCCCCTCTCGGAGATCTGGAGGCCGTGAGCAAGAAGCCAAGGCATCTGCAGGGTGGACGGGAAAGCCTGCTCCATCTTTCCCCGCGTTCCAGGGCAGCTGCTTGTCGACGTTTCCCTGGCTGTAGAGGCCTCAGCAGGACCTCGGCCTCAGCTGGACCTCAGCCTCAGCAGGACCTCGGCCTCAGCTGGACCTCAGCCTCAGCTGGACCTCGGCCTTGGTCCTCATGTGGCATTAGCCCTGGCCTCTGTGCCCGTCCAAATCTCCCTTTTAAGAAGCACTAAGAAAAGTACCCCCCAATAGGTGAAAAGTCCTGCTCTCGTGGTCAACAGCAAAGTCACCCCTCTGCTCTCCCAACACCACTCACCACCCCAGAGCAATGCCACCTGTACCCCAAACAGCACGATCACCCAGACACTTAAAGAAGAATTTGGGTTTTGCACAAAGAACCAAACTGCGGTGTTCTGCGATCTCAGTATTGTTGCCCTTTGTTGCTGCGTCACTGACCTCACCCATGGCTGGGTTTGCTTCTATCGTCTTGTTCTTGATTCTCGGGGATTGCTTTTTCAAATTCAAGTGTCTTCATGATTTTGTAAAATACATTCATGGCTGCAAATTTAAGTCTCCAAAATAAGTTGTATCCTTGTCCAATCTACCTCATTTCTTCATCCATTTAAAAATAATTACATTTTCACTTTTTTAAAAAATATTATATATTTACAAGCTATAATTTATGTATTTATGGGAAGACAAAGTAAGTTTATGAATCATCAACACGACATGGAGCAATACACAGAATCAAGCTAGTTCCCTTGTTTACTACCTCAAATACTCATAATTTTTGTGACAACTTTTGAAACTTACTGTCTTAGCAATTTTGAAATGCACAGAGCATTGCGATTCAGTATTTTTACAACGTCCTGCGATATATCTGAAGGAGAACATCCATTCCCCCTCTGTGACTGAGGCGTTGTACCCTCAGACCGCAATCTTCCCATTCCAGTCATGCTCCTGCCTCTGACAACTGCCATTCCACTCTGTTCTTTGAGTTCAGTTTTTGCTTGTGTGTTTGTTTGCTTTTGTTTTCATGTCAGTAATAACAGCTGGTACTGGTGTTTGGGGGCCTGAATGATGTCACTAAACATGATATTCTCCATTTCCACCCATGCTGACATGATTGACATGATTTCACTCGTTTTTACAGCTGAATCGTATTCCACACGTACACACACCACTTTCTTACCCATTCACCTGCTACTAGACACTTAGATTGATTTCATTTCTTGGCTATTGTGATTAGTGCTGCGATGAACCCACGATGCAGATGTCTTTTTGACAGGCTGATCCGAATTGCTTAGATGAACACATGGAAGAGGCTTGCTAACCCCGGTGGCTTTCCACATTAGTTTTGTGAGCACCTGCCTGGAGTAGTCCACGTGGCTGACTATTTTAACTCCCACTACCAGTGTGTGAGGGCACCCCTCTCCTGCACACCTTTTGAGAATAGCCACTGTGGCAGGTGTAGGCGTACCACATTGTGGTTTTCGTTGGCATGCCTGGCAGTTGGTGAGGTCACGCCTGCTTCTGCGTGTCTATCCACCACTTGTGTGTCTTCTTTGAGAAGTGCCTCTTCAGGGCCCTTTCCCAGGGTTTAGTGGGTGGGCTTGCGTCCTCTGTGTCATCTGGTGGGTTGCCCCTGTTGTTGGGAAGTACTTTGGATTTGCAGGTATTTTCTCTGCTCAGCTGGTGGTTTTCCCTCTCTTGCTTTCTTTGCAGTGCAGAAATGTAATCACATTTGCCCATTTTTGCCTGGGCTTCGGGGTCCAAAACATCACTGCCCAGGTCCTACTGTTTGGTGTTCCCCTGTGGTTTTTCTAGAGCTTTCAGGTTTTTTGCTGAAGTCATTCATACACTTTGAGTTGATTTGGACCTTCCGTGTGAGGTGGAGGTCCAACTTCATCCTTATTGTGTATGAATACACAGTTTTCTCAATGTTTCTCAAACAGACAGTCCTTCCCAATGTGTGTTCCTGGCATCTTTATGGAAACCCCAGTGGCCCACATGATGTGGGGTCACTCCCAGAGCCTCAGTTCTCTGCCTTAGGCCAATGCCTGTTCTATGGCAGTACCATGCTCTTTTAATTGCTCAAAATCCACTAGTGTGATGTCTTTTTTTCCTAGGTTTTTCTTTTTTGCTCACAATTGTCCTGGTTATTTGTAGTTCTATGTGAATTTTAGAATTTTTTTTCCTATAAAAAATGGCATTGGAATTTGGATAGAGATTGCACTGAACGTGTGGATTCTTTAGGTAGGGTAGACATTTTAACAGTATTAATTCTTTCAATACATGCCTATAGGTTATATTTTCACTCATTTATGTCTTCTCAATTTCTCTTATTAATGCTTTAGAGTTTTCAGTTTATAGGTCTTTGACCTCCTTGGTTAAATTCATCTCTAAATTATTTTAAAAGATGGTTTAAAGGGGATCATTCTCTTGATTTGGTCTTTGGATTGTTCATTGCTGGTTTGGAGGAAGGCTACAGATTCATATGTGCTGATTTTGTAAGCTGCAACTTCACTGCGTTTCCTTATTTGTTCTTGTAGATGTGTTGTGATAGATTCTGGATGTCCTAGGTACCCACGTTCTCAGGAAAGAGTGACAGTTTCACTTCATCACTTCCCCCAGGGATGTCTTTTAGTTTTTCCTCTTGTCTAATTGCGCTGGCAATGACTTCTAAAACTGTGCTAAATAGAAGTGGCAGGAGTAGGCTGTCTTGTTCTGAGTCTTAGGGAGAAAGATGTTTCCATCTTTCACCATTGAGTGTAGTGTTCTGTGTACATAGAACACATGGCTTGCATTGCATTGAGATATGTCTTTCTAATCATTAAATATCTTTAGCATAATAGAATTTTGAGTTTCATCAAATTCTTTTTGTGCACATGAGGAGATGATCCTGCCTCCTTTTGTTAATGTGACATATCTTACCCACTAGACTAGTTCACGTATGTTAAACCACCTTGTACCCCAGTGATAATTTCCACTTAATTGTGGTCAATGGTCCTTTGATGTGCTGCTGAGTTTGGTTTGCTAGTACTTTAAAAAAATCTGCATCAAGAATATTTAGCTGTTGCTTTTTCATGGTGTTCTTGTATGGTTTTGGAATAAGCCTACCAATGGCCTCAAAAAAAGACTGAGCGCATTCTCTCCTCTTCAAAATTTTTTGAGGCATTTCTAAAGGATTAGTGTAAGTTCTTTCAATGTTTAATGAAACTGGGCGGCGAAGCCATCAGCGCATGTGCTGTTTTCTGTTGTATACTTTTTACCTGTCTTACCCATTTCGGGTCTGTCCACATTCTCCATCCTGTCACCTTCGCCTTGGTGGGGTGAATGTGCACAAGAACGTATCCATTTACTCTAAGCATCCATTTTTACCTTGTGATCATTTGTAACAGTCTTTGGTGATACTCTGCATTTCTATAGCACATCCACTGGGTTTCCACCTCCTGGCTCCTCTGGGGCTCACAAAGGACACCTGACAGTTATGGTAGTCTGTCTTGAACGGATGCCTGCACTCTCACTGCTCACGGTTTGTGTCTCGATGCAGAATGCACATGGCTGTAATACCTGTCTTGTGACCACTTGTTTTCACTGCCATTGCCATGAGCAGCTTGTCTCAGCCTTCGGGGCAAGTGTGTGCTCTCCACACACGCGGTCGTCACGGCGCTGGAGTCCTGGAGTAGGGCTTTGCAGATCTCACCCCATCCAGCGTTGTGCTTCTGCACATTCGGGTTGGTGATGGGAGGCCCTTACTCCAGCAGCTCCTGCAGGGAGGAGTCTGGTGATGACTTGCCTTTACTTTCATTTCTCTGGGACTATCATTATTTCTTCATCATTTTGGAGAGATAACCTCATGGGTGAACCACTCTTAGCTGCAGCTCACATCTTCCAGCTCTCAGAGTATGCACTCCCCCGGATCCTGGTCTGTGCGGAATTCCTGAGAAATACCCTGACCCATTATCAAGAGTGTGTCTTTGGCTTCTTGCTGCCCTCAGAACTGTTTCTGTCTTTGATTTTCAATATTTTATTTTATGTTTTGGCAAACTCTGCTTTGAGTTATATTTTATTGGTTACCTCTATTTCTTATACCTGGGAATTGACAGTTTTTCCCATATTAGGATAGTTTTGGGGATTATCTAAAATTTTCTTTCTGTTCCTTTTACTGTTTCTTCTCCTTCCTACCTTCCACCTGATGCCTAAGGTAGGCTTCTTAATGGTGTTCCAGACGTTCTGTGATCTTTCTTCATTGTTTTTCACTCCTCTTTCTTTGTGCTCCTCTGATTGGTTAATTTCAAGTGCTAATTTCTAGCTCACTGAGTCCTTTTCATTTTGATTAAAACTGCTATCGAAGCATTTTATTGTTCCAACCTGGTCATTGTAGTTTTCATCTTTTGGTTTTCTAATTTTTTTTTATTGTTTCTATTTTGTTGTCAAACTTGTCATTTTGTTTGTGAATTGTTTTCCAAACTCCACTTAATTTTTTATCCATACATTCTTGTAATTCACTGAACTTTAAGAGGATTATTCTTAATTCATAACCTGACATTTCACAGGTTTCTCTTTCTTCAGGATCAATTGTTGGAGGGTTCTGAGCTCCTTTTGGAGGAGTCATGATTTCTTGAGTCCTCGTGATTCTTTGGACTCTGTGGGGGTGTTTAGCATTAAAAAGACAGATACCGTTTCCTCACCCAAGTGTTCTTTGGAGGGGATAGCTCTCCACCATTTGGTCTAGCCTGTGATTCAAGACAGCTCTTCTGGTTGCAACCCTCTGAGGCCAAGCTTTCCTTCAGGTGCTGCAGATGGCCAGTGCTCCCTTGGCTCAACTGAGGCAGGACTGCAGGCTGGGTGCTGCTGACTCTCAAGGCCACTTTCAGAGCTCTGCCACCAGGCTGAGCGACTGGATGTGTGCTGCTACCACCTCAGCGCCCTGGTGTGCTCTCCAGTGAGTTGGAACCAGGGTTTGAGCTCAGCCAGGGGACAGGTTGCAGAAAGAACTCTAAAATCAGTTGGATCACTGATTGGCAAGGATGGGACTTCCAGCTTTGCTTAGTAGAAATGCCTGGCTGGGGTTTGCTCCTGGCTGATGCAGGGTTTTGGAATTGGCTTTGAGACTGGGACTGAGCAGTGCTTAGACTTCTGGGGATGGCACTTCTAGCCCCTCCTGGGCCAAATTCAGTGTGACCACCATCTCCTTTCCTGGGCAAGGTTTCAGGGTAGAGTCTGAGGTTGGTTCTGGAGGCTGAATCTCTATGATTCAAAGTAGGTCAAATTCAGTAAAATTCCCACCACTTCTGAGAGTGACCAGCTCAGCTTTGCAAGTGGGGTACGTGGTGAGCTGGTGCTCCTGATCGGGTGGCACCACTCGCAGGTTCAAAGTGCTATCACTGCGTGGTGGTCCCTGTGAGCTTTGCCTGTGTGCTCCTTTTCCACTTGACCCCACGTGGTGCAGCCTCACCATTTCCCCTGTGCTCTCCAAGAGGCAACCCCAGGATGGGTTTTCTAGGAAGTGACTCAGGGTGCTGGCAAGTCAGGTGGTGCCTGTCTCCAACTTTTCTTCCTGTAGGTACTGTGTTTTCTGGAGAATCTTCCTGTGTGATGAAAAGCCTACTTGGGGCAGAGGAGACAGTTAATGGAGACCCTTCCTCTTCCCTTTCCATTCTATGGCCACACAAATGACTCAGACTTATTCCCAAGTGTGTGGTTTGGGGAGGTCATTCACCAGTGTGTTCTTGTCTGTGGAGCATTCTGGGGGGGGGGGGGGGGGACTGTGATTTCCACCATGCTGGTGACATCACTCCTGGAATAGTGCTGCTTAGTTGTGATGATTTACTTGCTCATAGTTTAGAGAATGAATGTATTATGTGTGTCTTACTATGAATCTGCTACCTGTCAGTCATCTATTTGTATTTCTGTCTACACCTGCATCTCTCAATTATATAACTGCTATTAAGTATATCCAATGCCAGACTCTGGACTGCAGGTAGTCAGCGACTGTAACCGCCAAGGTAATGAAGGTAAAGTGGAACAGAAAGCGAACCTTCCTGTAGGAGATGCTTCCTTGGTGGTGGTGTGAGGGAGCAGGAGCAGAACTCAGCCTTCCCACGGAGCGAGGTGAGGAGCTCAGGGCGCAGAGGCCGAGGAGCTCCTAATGCGCAGGTCAGGACACTAGGGGAGAGGTACCAGTAGAGAGAGCCACAGAAATCTGCAACGGGTCCCTGCGTGTTCCGCTGGATTCCAGCCTACAGCCTGCGTGTCAGGCGAGGCCCAAGGCCGGAGGTGAACCATGAGGGTCCGTGGATGGGCTCTGGGGCATGGGTGCTCCCAACTGTCAGAGTGGGAGACCTAGCCCCGAGTTCCTCTCCTCTCCCAGAGCTTCAGTGCACTTTTAGATAGACTTAGCGATCCTTTTCTTTGATTTTTAATAGTACAGTTCCTACTGTTTCGACGTGGAAGACAGAATAGCCTTTTAAATATGAACCATGTCATGCCATTTCTGTGCTCAAATTCTTCCAGTTACGCTCAGTCCCACTCAGAACAGAAGCCAAACTTGCAGAGACCACAGGCCCTGAGTGGTCCACCTGGCCCCTCATGGCCTCAGCCTCATGCCCTCCTGCTCCTTCCCCACTCTCCTCCTTCCTGGGTGGCCTCCTGCCCTCACCTTGGAGCCCTGGCTGGTGGCCTGTCTGCTGGCGACAACCCTCTTGCAGGCTCACTCCCCCTGCGAGCCTTCGCTGAGCCGCTGTCTGCTCAGGGAGGGTGGGGCCAATGCCCTGGTGAAGACGCGGGTCCTCTCCCCACTTCCACCCTTCTCCAGGCTTTGCTGTCGTCTGAACCTCTTCCTGCCCTGGCGTCCACCAGATGATCTTCGTATCTCTTGTTCTAGTGCTGTCGCGCCTCCCAGTAAGCAAGCTTGATGAGGTGGTGAGTGTCGATCAAAGCCGTCGTCACCAGTGACCCCCAAACCCACGGCACTTCCTGACACATAGGAGGAGATCCACAGATGTTCAACCCATTGAACGAACAGCCACACTGAAAGCCACCTCTCTGAATTCAAGTAGTCTGTCTCTGAAATCTGTAAAGGCCACAGCAGGCTGGGGGGCTCCTGCCAGAGCCAGTGCACCTATCTGATGTGGGGGTGCAGAGTGACCCTTGGATGCGATTTCTTTCCTCCCTCGTTCTCTCTCCCCTCTTCTCCCTGTCCTGGGTACAAATATTTATTGCAGGCCAACAGAAGATTAGCATTTCCAAGTTGTTACATGGAGAATTCCCTGCCCTTTTGTCCTGGGTCAGTTCGTCACTGAGAGTGTCACAGTTTAATCTGATAAATGGCAATACACTCTGCAAATAAATCCAGACCCTGCCATAATAATCAGACCTTTAAAGGTGAATTAAAACTGTCTTACCATGAAAGAAGGCAACTTTGGGTTGACTGAGGTTCCGTTTTCTTTGGTACCACAAGACACACAGACACACCTACCCTTCTAACACACACAGGTGCACAGTGCACACATGCACTCTCGTGCACATGCATGTATGCACGTAGACACACATACACAAGTGTGCAGACAGATATGTACATGTACACATGCAGGCACTTACATGCACAAATGCACATGCACATACACATGCATAAAATGCAGACAGACATGCACACATGCACACATGCCCATCATACAAGTGCACACACATGCACGGATGTACACACCTGCACCTGTGCATACACAGGCACGTACATGCACAGAGCACATGGGCACGCTGGCTACGGCAGTCTCTTGCTGACATCTTGAGCACCTCTGGAGACTCAGAGTGCGTGGCTGCCTCATTTCTCCTCACTCCACATCCGCTCAAGCCTTGGAGCCATCGCTTAATGGCTCTAAGGGGTCCTGACAGTTGTTCCTGTCTCCCACTCCCTTGGCTTGGAGACCTCACTACCCTCCCCAGAAAGGGCACTGTGAGCAGTCAGTGATGTGGTTCCCACAACCACAGAAGATGCAGGGAAGCTTCAGAAGCTGCAGGAGTTTCTCCCATGCTCCTTCAGGGCCACAGCCCCAGGATGCTGGTGGGCAGGAGGTGGGGTGAGGCCCAGGGGCGCGGGGAGAGGAGCAGGGTGGGCATGCGAGGTGCCCATTCCGCTGTCTATTGTACAAGCAGCAGGGGGACCCCAGTGACAAGGTTGGGGGGCTCCTGAATGGCAGGGCCGATACTGTTCTTTCTTTACTCAGGGCCAGAAATTCTATGTCCAATTTGAGGAGCTGAGAGCCACATGCGCCTAGGCCATGTGCTTCTAATAAACGAAGGTAAACATTACTAAGCATGAGGAGCATCCTTGCTCTTTAAAAAACAAAGCTATAATGAAAACTAGAGCTGGTGAAGTAGGATTCAGGCAAACACTGTGAACAACGAACGGAGCGGTCCTTCCCGTTGGGAGGTCTGAGGACATGGCTTCCAGGGCCTGCACCCAGGGCAAGAGCCCTCCTGTCAGTCTTTGGACCACACCATCCAGGGGAGTTCATTCCTTCTCTCTCCCTCTTCGTGTCCTCCCAAAGCGTAAGTGTCTTCCAAGTGGCCAGTCTCAGCTGTGTGGATTCAAGATGGACTACTGTCCTGGGAGAAATCTGCATGGCACTGTTTTCACTCACCGTCAAGTTAAGTGGCTTTTAGTTGATCTGGGCAGAAAAAACTAATCCTGAAAAAATCACTCTCTTATTTAAGGAACTCGCCCCCATTTAACCATTTTTTTTTTAGAATTTGGGATGTTTTAGTATCATTTGAATTTGCACTGTTGAAATTCCACTTCCAGAAAGAAACAACCTGTCAGTATTGTGGACTCCATTTACAGAACGAGAAACAAAGTACCTTAAACGAGAAAAAGTACTGATTACAAAATGACTAATTTTCTTAGAGAATCTTAGGAAGCTGAGATGAAATTAAAAAGAGACCATTTGGTTAACATTTGTTCTTTCTTTGTGGCTGTGAAAAATGAAGAGCCGTAAATACATTGGTTGATGACATCTGACACACCCTCGGTTGGATCCATGACCACACTGATCCTCTTCAAAGCCCCAGACCCTGGCTTCCTGACAAAATCCAGAGAGAGCACATGAAGCAGGACACGTCCTTGCCCTGAATTTTTACTCTGGAGTAAGAACCTAGAGTACAACGTGCTCAACCCTTGGACAGTCCTTGTCTCGTGACAGCTGAAGGTGGATGGGTCTCCTGAGACTCTCCAGCTCTCAGGACCTCCCCCTCCGTCCTGTGTCTTCTCCCAGAGACTCTCTACTTCCTGCAGCGTCCACTTTTCCTCCCAGCCCCTTGGAAGGGTTTATAAACCACGCTGTGTACAGGCATCTGCCCTCATTTTGCCTATTCCCTCTGGACGTCCCCTCTGGCTGCAGTCGACTCTCACACCGGCCAGGCCTGGCAAGTCGCTCGCCTGTGAGAACGCAGTGCTGCTTCCACGACCTCACCCTTTATGACGTCACACGTATTTTGTCTTCTGATGTGTTCCTCTGCCGAAGCAAAAATCCCTCCCTTCATCTCCAAGGCCACTCCACTCTCGGATGGCCTCACTTCAGTAGAGCACCTGGGATGCAAAGTCAGACTTTCTACCAAGCTCGTGCCCACGGGAAGCGTTGGCATGGAAGGTCAATGACGAGGGTCTCTTCATCAGGGCTCTTGACAAGGGTCAGCTGAGGGACAGCTGCTGGGCGAACCCCAGCTGGAAACTACCCGTTTAAGATCATTGCACTTTTCCTTTTGTTTTATTTTTTTTTTTTCTGTTTTGTGAGTATTTAATATTTTTCTTTTTTTTTTTTTATTATAAACAAATGGGATACAGGTTGTTTCTCTGTACATGGCGTAAAGGCATACCATTTGTGTAATCATAAATTTACATAGAGTAATGTTGTTTGATTCATTCTGTTATTTTTTCCCTTCCCCCACCCCTCCCACCCCTCTTTACCCTCTACACAGTACTTCCTTCCTCCATACTTGCCCCCCTCCCTAACCCTAACTCTAACCCTAACACTAACCCTTCCCTCCCCCCCATTATGTGTCATCCTCCACTTATTAGTGATATCATTTGTCCTTTCGCTTTTTGAGATTGGCTTATCTCACTTAGCATGATATTCTCCAATTTCATCCATTTGCCTGCAAATGCCATAATTTTATCATTCTTTATGGCTGAGTAATATTCCATTGTATATATATACCACAGTTTCTTTATCCACTCATCAATTGAAGGGCATCTAGGTTGGTTCCACAGTCTGGCTATTGTGAATTGAGCAGCTATGAACATTGATGTGGCTGTATCTCTGTAGTATGCAGATTTTAAGTCCTTTGGGTATAGGCCAAGGAGTGGGATAGCTGGGTCAAATGGAGGGTCCATTCCAAGTTTTCTAAGGAATCTCCACACTGCTTTCCAGAGTGGCTGCACCAATTTGCAGCCCCACCAGCAGTGTATGAGTGTACCTTTCTCCCCACATCCTCGCCAACACCTATTGTTGCTCGTATTCTTGATAATCGCCATTCTAATTGGGGTGAGATGGAATCTTAGGGTGGTTTTGATTTGCATTTCTCTTATTACTAGAGATGTTGAACATTTTTCCATATGTTTGTTGATTGCTTGTAGATCTTCTTCTGTGAAGTGTCTATTCATTTCCTTAGCCCATTTGTCGACTGGATTATTTGAATACTTGGAGTAGAGTTTTTTGAGTTCTTTATAGATTCTGGAGATTAGCGCTCTATCTGAAGTATGATTGGCAAAGATATTCTCCCACTCTGTAGGCTCTTTCTTCGCATTGCTGCTAGTTTCCTTTGCTGAGAGAAAGCTTTTTAGTTTGAATCTATCCCAGTGGTTGATTCTAGCTTTTATTTCTTGTGCTATGGGAGTCCTGTTAAGGAAGTCTGGTCCTAGACCAACAAGGTGAAGATTTGGACCTACTTTTTCTTCTATAATCTGCAGGGTCTCTGGTCTGATTCCGAGGTCCTTAATCCATTTTGGGTTTAGTTTCGTGCATGGTGAGAGATATGGGTTTAGTTTCATTCTGTTGCATATGGATTTCCAATTCTCCCAGCACCATTTGTTGAAGAGGCTATCTTTTCTCCATTGCATATTTTTGGCCCCTTTGTCTAATATGAGAAAATTGTATTTATTTGGGTTTGTGTCCGTGTCCTCTATTCTGTACCATTGATCTACCTTTCTATTTTGGTACCAATACCATGCCGTTTTTGTTACTATTGCTTTGTAGTAGAGTTGAAGATCTGGTATTGCAATACCCCCTGTTTCACTCTTCCTGCTAAGGATTGCTTTAGCTATTCTGGGTTTCTTATTCTTCCAGATGAATTTCATAATTGCCTGCTCTATTTCTGTAAGGTACGTCATTGGGATTTTAATTGGAATTGCATTGAATTTGTATAGCACTTTAGGTAGTATGGCCATTTTGACAATATTAATTCTTCCTATCCAAGAACATGGAAGATCTTTCCATCTTCTAAGGTGTTCTTTAATTTCTTTCTTTAGTGTTGTATAGTTCTCATTGTAGAGGTCTTTCACCTCTTTTGTGAGATTGATTCCCAAGTATTTTATTTTTTTCGAGGCTATTGTGAATGGGGTAGTTTTCCTAATTTCTCTTTCTGAAGATTCATCACTTATGTATAAAAATGCGTTGGATTTATGGGCATTGATCTTGTAACCTGCTACTTTACTGAATTCACTTATGAGTTCTAAGAGTTTTCTGGTGGAATTTCCAGGTTCCTCTAAATATATAATCATGTCATCAGCGAACAGGGATAGTTTGTGTTCTTCTTTTCCAATTCGTATCCCTTTAATTTCTTTGGTTTGTCTAATTGCTCTGGCCAGAGTCTCAAGAACGATGTTGAATAGAAGTGGTGAAAGAGGGCATCCCTGCCTTGTTCCAGTTTTTAGGGGAAATGCTTTCAGTTTTTCACCATTTAGAATGATATTAGCCATGGGCTTAGCATAAATGGCCTTTACAATGTTAAGGAATGTTCCCACTATCCCTATTTTTTCTAGTGTTTTGAGCATGAAGGGGTGCTGTATTTTATCAAATGCTTTTTCTGCATCTATTGAAATAATCATGTGATTCTTGACTTTAAGTCTATTAATATGGTGAATTACGTTTATTGATTTCCTGATGTTGAACCAACCTTGCATCCCTGGGATGAAACCCACTTGATCATGGTGCACTATCTTTTTAATATGTTTTTGTATGCGATTTGCTAAAATTTTGTTGAGAATTTTTGCATCGATGTTCATTAAGGATATTGGTCTGAAATTTTCTTTCCTTGATGAGTCTCTGTCTGGTTTAGGTATCAGGGTGATATTGGCTTCATAGAATGAGTTTGGGAGGGTTCCCTCCTCTTCTATTTTATGGAATACTTTGAGAAGTATTGGAATGAGCTCTTCTTTAAAGGTTTTGTAGAACTCGGCTGAGAACCCATCTGGTCCTGGACTTTTCTGTGTTGGTAGGCTTTTGATGACTTCTTCTATTTCAGTACTTGAAATTGGTCTATTTAAATTGTTTATGTCCTCCTTGTTCAGTTTAGGCAATTCATATGTCTCTAGAAACCTGTTGATGTCTTCGAAATTTTCTATTTTGTTGGAGTATAGATTTTCAAAATAGCTTCTAATTATGTTTTGTATTTCAATCCTGTCTGTTGTGATATTTCCTTGTTCATTCCGAATTTTAGTGATTTGGGTTTTCTCTCGTCTTCTCTTTGTTAGTGTGGCTAAAGGTTTAGCCCTGAAAGAAAATGGATGCCAACCAAGAATCTTATACCCAGCAAAACTTACCTTCAAATTTGACGATGAAATAAAATCCTTCCATGATAAACAAAAGCTAAAAGAATTTACAAAAAGAAAGCCAGCATTACAGAACATTCTCAACAAAATATTCCATGAGGAAGAGATGAAAAACAAAGAAGCAAATCAGCAAAGGGAGGAATTATCCTAAAGGAATTGTCAAATAAAGGAGGAAACAAGTTGTGTCAAACAAATAAATAAACAAAATTTTAAAAATGAACCAAATGACCGGGAAACCAAATCATTTCTCTATAATAACCCTGAATGTTAATGGCCTGAATTCATCAATCAAAAGACATAGACTGGCAGACTGGATTAAAAAGAAAGATCCAACAATATGTTGCCTGCAAGAGACTCACCTCATAGAAAAAGATACCCATAGACTAAAGGTGAAAGGATGGGGAAAAACATACCATGCACATGGACTCAGCAAAAAAGCTGGAGTATCCACCTCATTTCAGATAATGTGGACTTCAAGCCAAAGTTAGTCAGAAGGGATAAAGAAGGTCATTTCATACTGCTTAAGGGAAGCATAAATCAGCAAGATATAACAATCATAAACATCTATGCCCCAAACAGTGGCTCATCCATGTATGTCAAACAAATCCTTCTCAATTTCAGAAACCAAATAGACCATAACACAATAATACTAGGTGATTTTAACACGCCTCTCTCACCACTGGACAGATCTTCCAGACAAAAATTGAACAAAGAAACCATAGATCTCAATAACACAATCAATAATTTAGACTTAACGGACATTTATAGAATATACCATCCAACCAAGAGCGAATACACTTTCTTCTCAGCAGCACATGGATCCTTCTCTAAAATAGACCATATATTATGCCACAAAGCTAATGTTAGCAAATACAAGAAGATAGAGACACTGCCATGTATTCTATCAGATCATAATGGATTGAAGTTAGAAATAAATGGAAGAGTAAAACACAGAAACTATTCCAACACCTGGAGATTAAACAATATGCTATTATATGATGAATGGATAACAGAAGATATTAGGAAGGAAATTAAAAAATTCTTAGAGGTAAATGAGAACAAAGAAACATCATATCAAAATCTCTGGGACACTATGAAAGCAGTACTTAGAGGGAAATTTATTTCATGGAGCGCATTTAATAAAAGAAGTAAAACTCAACAAATAAACAACCTAACACTACAGCTCAAAGCCCTAGAGAAAGAAGAACAGACCAGCACCAAAAGCAGTAGAAGACAGGAAATAGTTAAACTCAGAGCTGAAATCAATGAAATTGAAACAAAAGAAACAATACAAAAAATTGACAAAATAAATAGTTGGTTCTTTGAAAAAATAAACAAAATTGATAATCCTTTTGTTTTATGAAAAAAGAAATGTCGATCACCTTAGAAAGGGTTTGTCACAGAGGTAAAGTTCCCAGGGATACATAGTTGATACACATGTGTACACATACACACACACACACGTACACACGTGTCATCTACATATCTCCAGAGCCAGGCGTGGAAGACCTTGCTGCTCTCATTATTTAATAAAGGAGGATCAAGTTTCCACTTAGAATCGCATGCTCTTTGGGGCAGAGGACTTGTTGAGGGAAGTGCTGCTTGGTGGCTTCTCTGGCTCCTTAGCCCACAGCCCTGCTGACTGGGCGACAGGAGCTTCCTGGTGGCCCCACCAGCCTCTCTCCTTCATGTTCCTGAGAACACGCTGGTCACACACTGCTTGCCGGCAGGGCCCGGGGCTTCCTAGGGATAAAAGGATCCTCCCCCCTGCTCCCTGCTTTCCTGGCGGGTGGGCTGTGTGGTAGGGATGGGGGCTGCACGGAAGGAGGTCCACCCTTGGGGCAGGGAAGGTGTGTCGTGAGGAGGTGACCTCCCTCTCCACCAGACCTCCCTCTCCACCCACAGCCACCCTGGCAGCCGTGGCCAGCACCCAGGCTTGGGCTGGGCTGAGCGTGGGCCCAGAGGCCCCTTCTGGGAGACTTGCACTCCTGCATGGGCTCCTCTCCTGTGAAGCCACCATGGAGGGGCCGGGTGCGGAGTCGGACCCTGCTCTGCAGGTCAAGCACGGTCTCTGTCTGGACCAAATCCCCAGTCGCTGGTCCTGTAGCTGAGCAGATCCTCCAGAGCACAGCTGGTCCAGCCCTTCTCCGAATCCTGGCCGGACCCCAGGCCTCCTGCTCGGGTGCAGATGAGGGCCGTCCTGTGCTCTGAGTTCAGGACGGAGTCGTGCTTTCATGAAACGCCCCTCCGGTGGTGCCTTCCCGAGAGCAGAGTGGCCTCTTCCCACGTCTTCATTTCCCCTGGGCACCTCTGACGTGTCCCTTTTGATGTACAGTGAGCCTCCAGGAGAATCACACCAGTTGCCAGAGTCCCCTCCCAGGGTCGTGTGAGCTCTAGAGCAGCTCATGGTGAGTGGGAGATCCCACAGAGCACTTCTCATCAGCCTTTGCCCAACAGCAGACCCATGTTAGGATGCTAAATCTGTCTCGAGGACCTAATGCCAACGAGGAGCCTCTGTTCATCACCACCTGAGAGGAAGGCCCAGTGATTCCACCTGGCCCAGCCCTGACCCAGCAGCTTGGGCTTAACATACTGTTCTGCCAACACATGGTTTGCATGAGGGGGGTTCATACTGGAGCTCGGCACAGCTGGTGAGGTCAGCTTGCTCTGCCTGCCCCATAAGCACGTTTTTGGACCGAGGTGGGGCCCCTGCACTTGGGAGTCACACTGCGTTTTAGCCCAGACATGGTCTGTGCCTTAAAGGGCTGCCTGTACTCAGATTACTCAGCCTGTAGCTGTTCCCAGATCAAGGCTTCCAGAACAGGGTGGGGAGGATGCCGCCTGGGTCACAGTCACCTCTCTAGGGATGAAGATGGCTCTAAAGAACTCAGGAGTCTGTCGTAGAGGTCACCCCACCTCTGCTGGGCTGAGAGTCTCAGACAGACTCAGGAATGTTCCATTCTGTAGGGTCATAACTGTGTATGTGTGTGTGCGTCTTGGTCCAGGTGGTTATAGATAAGTTTTTTAAAATCACATTTTACGCAATTTTAAAATAGCACAAATAAAGAAAGTTTCAAGTTTTCCTTAGTGAATGGTGAAAGATCCCATCATGTCAAGGTAACAAAACCATGGATAATGTTGCTGGCACAGAACAGGTGGCCGTGGTGCCCCATGGGGCAGGGTCGATCTGTGCTTTGCTTTAGCTCATGGTGAGTCACATCAGGAACCATCCATCTGGGCTCAACCTCAGTGCTGCTAGTCACAGGCCCCATGCAAGAGCAGGAGGTCCAGGGACAAAATCACAGCTTCAGGCCACAGCTGGACATTGTCACCACTGACCTTCCCCAGAGCCTGCTTTTTCTCCTGGTTGATCTCTTAGGGAAAATCATCTCTGTTCTCAGTGCTATTTTTCCATGTTTCCTATTTCATCAATATTTCCTAGTGCTGTTGAAGACATCAAATTTTTAAACCAAAATCGCTAAATCTTTGAGAATCCCTAGGTGACCTCTCTCATTCAGTCACTTTTCTTGTGAAAGGTCTTTTCATCTGAAACTGACTTCTAAAGGAGCTGCTGCTCCTGGCACAGGACAGGTGTGCCGGGAGGGGTCAGGACTTCCCCGGTTCCGGAGCGCCCGTTGCTCTTTGCCCACATGGGGCAGGGCCATCCACTCTGTGGCTTCCTCAGAAAAAGGAGCACCCACTGAAGCTAATCAGCAGATGGCCTCTTCCCCCTTCGGGCTGTCATTCACTCTTTCTAGAACTCTGTCATGTTTCATGCTCTCCTTGTCCATCCTCTGGGGCCCTCACATCTAGAACCTTCCTGTTCCACAGGCGAGATGCCATCCAGTAAGGCTAGAGTCTTCGTCTGTGGTCAGGGGAGCAATGGCCGTGGTGACTTCCGCTGTGTTTCCTTAGGGCTCCCCTGGGACGCAAGCCTATGAGGACCCTGTTTGGCACGCCACAGACCCCGCGGTGCCCATAGACCAGAGCGCAGGCTGTGGGTGTGCAGGTCTTGGTGCCCCTTGGTGCTCT
Organism: Sciurus vulgaris; assembly: GCF_902686455.1. Lineage (NCBI taxonomy): Eukaryota > Metazoa > Chordata > Mammalia > Rodentia > Sciuridae > Sciurus > Sciurus vulgaris. The sequence goes on along the minus strand of NC_136466.1, from coordinate 169,870,633 downwards.
CCAGGCAGAACTGCAGGGAAACGTGAACTGCCCTTTGAGCTTCATGTCGTTTGAACACGTGAGCTGATGCTGATCTGAGAATTGGTAAAAGACATTTTCTCTCACGTTGAAAAATCAAAATAATGGTCAAAAGACAAATGTTCAAGACATTGAGATAACTGCTCAGAACCTTCAGAGAGGTCCCCACCTTTGAGCTGAGAAGGCCGTGATGGGAGGACACACTGGTGACACATGGGTACCCACTCCAGTGCTCTGGCCTGACACAGTCACTGCTGGCTGCTCAGCAGAGAAGCCATCAGATACAGGTCCCAATTACTCTCAAATCAGAGGGGCTGTCCTCCCCAAGTCCTCAGCAGAGGACTGACCTCTGCAAGGGCAGAGCGGGGCCCTCAAGCAGACCCCAGGTACACCAGCCCACCACCCTCATGAGGTGGCCATCTCTCTGCAGTGACCCTACCAGCAACAGCACTCTTGGCACAGAGTGCTGGACAACTGCTCCCAGAGTAAAGCTAGAGACCACAGGGAAGCCAGCAGGTCCTCTGAGGTGCTAGGCAACCCTGGGCCTGGCTGGTGAGTGGGGGCCTCTTTGTCCTTATTGTGGGTCTGCATTTGCCCCCAGGAAGTCGGGAAGTGTGGCAGACCTAAAGCATTGTGTCCTGCTGCAAGTCAAGGTGCCTGTCTTGACGGTTAGTGGCCAGCCTGTGACAAAATGGACAGGTATAGACGTCTCTTCTGTGCAAACACAGAGTCAGGCCCAGATGCCTCAGAGCGGCCTCTTGCCTAACAGCTGGCACCTACCACAATCCACATCTTTGTGAAGCGCCTCCTGTGCTGTATTCCGCCCTCCTGGGCATTTGTCCGTGTTTCCTTGTATAAAGGAGGCTTGGCTGGCTCCAGCTCAAACAGGCAAGAGAAAGTCAACGCGAGAGAAGGCCCTATGGGACCCTGGGCCCCTTCCTGCGAGGCTCTGCCTTTCTGAACGATGGCACTTCAACTGGCCGGGTTTTGAACATCCACAGAGACCCCTGCATTTGACAGCGCTCTCTTCCTCTTTCCCATAGCATTTCCCTCCAGGTGGTGGTGGAGGCCAGGGCCGCCCAGGCTTCCCTGGTGAGTCATGAGGGAGCCGTCTCTCCTCAGCACATGCCGCATGTGGCTGGGAGAAGGGCTCCCCAGAGTCCTTGGAACTCTGCCGTTTTAAGTTGCACGTCACCCTTTGATTCCCTTTTATTTTTCTGAAATGCTAGTTTCTTATTAGAACAAAAATAGAATCATCACTTTCTTATTTTCAATGGACTCAGAGACTAAAAATGTTTCCTGGCATCAATAGCTGGGAAAGTGCACACGCTGGTGTTTTGAAGGGTCTGCATGTGGGACCAGCTTCTCTCAATACATCTTTCCTTTTCAGGACTCAGAATCTGGCCTTCAACTCTCAACTGTGAAAACTGGGATGGTAATAATTTAATAATTACCACAATAAGCATCACATAGGGCTCCTCGCAGGACTAGGGAAACGGCCTAGGTAATTTGCTGAACTGACCTGGGCAGAGACAGCAGTCTAAAGATGGGGGGATACAAGTGCTAAGTGGCAGAGCTCAGAACTTCTCACCCTGTGGAATGTGCCTGAGGCTCTCTTCCCCAGGCCTGCTGAGTCCAGTTTGAATTCCACACTTCATCCCCTAGGGTGATGTGAGTTTTCTGAGGCTCATGGTATCTTCTAGAAATGAGCCTCTCCATGACTCTGGAAGCCTCAAGGATCCGTCAAAGTAGACCCTGCTGAGTGGGAGATGGCTAGCTTCCCTTGCCAGCGAATCCGCCAAGAGTCTGTCCTGAGGCTCAGCAGGTAGGGACTGGTCAGTGGTCACTGGGTCACTATTGAATTGACAAACATTTTAATGCATTTACAGATAGGTTCTATTTTTTAATAAACAGAGCGGAAAAATACGCAATGTCCTTTGACTAAAGAAATAAAAAAAAAAATTAAGAGCCCAGTGTGCTTGAGCTGCTAGCTCAGGGTGCAGAACAAAACTAAGATCCTCTGTGCTGTGGGCAGGGCAGGGTGGCATCCCCACTCCTTCGCCACCGATGAACGAGGCAGACCTGCTCTCCAAGAGCTGTTTGAACTGTGCAACGAGGCTCGGGGTAATGAGGAAGGGACCTGGCTGCGGGAGGCAGGCTGGCGAGGGGCAGCCGGGGCGCCCTGCAGGAAAAGGGAGCATCCTCTGCCACAGCCTGCCGTCCAGCAGGAGGGCCGCCCCTCCGGGTCCGAGTCTGGAAGCACTTACTTCCCCTCAACCTCTGGGGGGCTGGACCGCCCCCTCAGAGGGAGACGCTCAGTGGCCCCCACCAGTCCCGCAAGAAATCCAACAGGAGGGGAGCGGCCGTCTCCGCCTGGACGGAGGGCAGCTGCGTGAAGAGCGGAGACCCCGGCCTTGGCTGCGGGCGTGCTGGCCCTCCTCCTAGGGCACCGCAGAAGCAGGTCATTAGGAAGGTGGCGACAGGTGTCCAGGAGACAGGACGGGTATGGAAGAAGAGCAGGCAGAACCAGGACACGAGCACGTGCTCCCCTGGCCGACTCTGCGCAGGGCTCCTGCTCACGTCCCGGAGAGAGGGCGCTGCGCTGCCCGCGGCTCCTGGCAGGAGGGAAAGCGTGCGGCCTGGGTGCTGCTCGCCCGCAGCCCTTCCGCTCTGGGCTGAGCCCCTGCGGGGCCAGCCACCGTTCTCACCCTCCAGGTCGGCTGCTGCCCCAGGCCCTGCCTAGCGCCCCTCCCAGACGTGCACCCCGAGCGGAGCGGAGGCGGGATCCCGGCGCTGACGCAGACCAGGACCCGGACCCACGCGGCAACCCGAGCCGCATCCCCGGGCGGCAGACCTCCGTGAACCACCCGCCCCTGCGGCCCCGTCGCCACTCCTGCACATCTCCATCTAAAAAGCAGCGCGCAGCTGTCGAGTGCAAATACACGATGTTTTGAAGAGACAACCGAAACACCAGAAATGGAAGCCAGGTGCCAAGAGGAGAAGCCTGAGGAATGGACACCCGGGGTGGAAAGTGGGTGCGTGTCCACCGAATGTGTGAAAGCTGATGTGCTGGGGACAGTCATGGGCGAGGGTGGGTGTGACGTTAGCAGCGGGCAAGACGGCAGGGTTGAAGCAGGCACCAGCACAGGGAAACTCCGGACATCCACTCTCCAGATGGCTTGGTCTCCACTTGAGGACACTCGGGCACCTGGGCAGCAGTGACCCATTATCCTCATTCAGAGCCTCCAACTAAATCACCACCAAGAGCCCCGACCAGCTGTGGAGTCCATAGGTGGTGCCTCCTTGTCCCCTCATGCCATTCCAGCCCCTGCCACCCTTCCCAGCTGCACAGGACCAGGCTCCAGCAGGCTCCCTGACTCCCTGCGCCTCCTGCCTCTCCCCACGACCTCAGCCTGCAGTTTCTCAGCTGCAGTGATATTTGCTCCCTGGCAGTAGTCGGTGACACTCCTGCCCCGTCTGGAAGTTGAAGCCGAAATGTCATCAGAGGGTTCCTTACTACCTGCAAGCTTCCAGCCTCAGATCCGACCGCTCTCTGACATGCTGGGTATCCTTCCAGGGCACCCTCCCTGCGGCCCGGCTACTGGCACCCCTAGTTCCAGCTCAGTCTTCCTTCCTGCCACAGTCCTCCGGGGTTCTCAGGGCACTCACGGGCCCCTAGGCTCCTCATATCCATTATGCAACGGCTTCCTTGTTCCCTCCAACCCCATCACGCAAGTCCGTGAGGACAGGCGCTATGTGTTGCTGATGACCTGATTTTTGGGACCTTCCATAGAGTGGTCCAAAGACTGTCACTAAAGAGATGGAGTGCGGGACACTGGTCTCTGCAAGTGGGTCAGAGGTGGCAGAGCCCCGGAGGCACAGAGAAAGCCAGTGCAGCTGGTCCTGTTGGACAGGAATGGGAAGGCTGGAGAGCTGCCCCTCGTGGGAAGAGTGACCCCAAAGGGAGGCTGAGTCCTCTGGGAAGATACGCACAGCAGCGCTCCAAGTGCAAAGGCCAGTTATGGAGCAGAAAGCAGAAGCAACTCAAAGCAAGCACCAATGAGAAGACAGGTCACACGCGTTCTACCTCCCGGGCATTCCCAGATCACAGGCAGCATGGTCTTCACACAGGAAGTATCTGAATCAAGTGGACCTCCTGCCTGGTAAGTCAGGCTCCTGGCTGGAATTCCTGAAAGGTGTGTGCAGGGCTGTCCTTCTCCCCGGGGATTGTGCCCATGGGTGACTCTCCAATCACACCCGTCAACAGTGTCCCACACACTCATGCACACACACACCACCCACGTCCTCGAGGACATGTCTGCATAGACATGGAAACACACACTGGCACTCAGTGCTCTCACAGGTGACAAGTCATGGCTGCAAACAAAGCTTCTGCGTAGACTGTAGCATTCTAAAGGGACCTGTCTCCAACAGTTCAGATTAGAGGTCGGGTGGACAGTCACCTCTGCGCTGACCTCTGTTTAGACGTTTTCCTAGTGATTCCCCTGAGACGGTTGCACACTCGTGTCTTGCTGTCATCGTCCCCCTGTCAAATGATCTCCCAGATGGGACAACATGCGATGCCCTACCCGGTAGGCTTCGGCCCTAAGAATGCCTCCGACCTATTAAAACGTGTGCTCTGGAGGAGCCTGATGTGCCCGTGTTGTGCTATGAGACCTGGCCCCTGGGAGGCCGCGGACTGCGCAGGAGCACAGGCAGGGTCACCCAGCACGGTGCCACCTTGGTGACTGGGACTCGGTCCTTCCTAAGCCCTGTGCTTGGTTTTGTGCACAGAACATGAACACTGACAAGTGGCTTGGCAAAAATTGGGGAAGGCCAAATGATGCGACTGCTGAAGGGGCCAGAGAGTGACCCAGACAGTGACCTTCAGGAGCACCAACAGGTGTCACCAGGGAGGGTGGGCAGTGGCGCTGTGCCTCAGCAGGCCTCCAGGAGACACGGAGAGGAGGAGCGTCAGGGGCACCACGCAGGGATAACGCAGACAGAAGACTCCCCGAGGGGTCTGGGCCCTGCAGGAAGGGCGGAAGCGCCTTTCACAGGTCTGTGGAAGCAAGCTGTGGCTGTGCTCACTCAGACCCCAGGCGGGATCTGCCCAGGCCTCCCTCCACCTGGGGAAGGCTGCTCGAGCTTCGGAGCATCTTCACCCCGCTCCGCCCTGGCTCTCTGCCACCTCATCTCCTTCCTTTCTCTTTCACGTTTGAAAATTGCAGACACCAAAATCCTTCTTTGGAGAAGATATCTATGAACTTTGACACATACGTATAGTCCTGTGACTGCCACCAGGATCCAAGAGAGGCGATCATCTCTCTTCTTTTTTTTATTTTATTTCATTCAATTAATTTTTATTTGTTCTAACTTGTTGTACATGACAGCAGAATGCATTTATGCATTTCGATGAATCATACATTAAAAATGGAGTGTAATTTCTCTTCTTTCTGATTATACAGGTTGCAAGATCACATTGGTCATGCAGTCACATATACACATGAGGTAATAGTGTCTGTTTCAATCCACTATCCTTCCTACTCCATACCCCTTCCCCTCCCTTCACTCCCCTCTACCTAAAGTAACTCTATTTTTATTTTAAGTCCTTTGGGTATAAACCAAGGAGTGGGATAGCTGGGTCAAATAGTGGTTGCATTCCATGTTTTCTGAGGAAACTCCATACTGCTTTCCGTAATGGTTGCACCAATTTGCAGCCCCACCAGCAATGTATGAGTGTGCCTTTTCCCCACATCCTCGCCAACACTTATTGTTGCTTGAATTCTTGATAATTGCCATTCTGATTGGAGTGAAATGAAATCTTCGTTTTGATTTTCATTTTTCTAATTGCTAGAGTTGTTGAACATTTTTTCATGTATTTGTTGATTGATTTTGTATTTCTCCTGTGCAGTGTTTGTTCAGTTCCTTAGCCCATTTATTGATTGGGTTGTCTTTCTTCTGGTGTTACATTCTCCCCTACCAACACTGTTTTCTTCTCTCTTACTAGGCACATGGTAAGATCTAAAATCTGCCGAGATCTGCACCAACTGCCCCTCCTGCTCCCCGTCTCCTGCAGGCAGCATGAGGAGAGGGGGAGGGGCAGGGAGCAGTTCCACACTCTTGATTTCCCTGTCAGACTTGAAACAAGAAGCCGATGGCGGCTAAAGACTGGTTGGAGTCCACCTCTCCCACGTTCTGTGATGGGGAATGGAATACCTGGGAATGACTGGGAAGGAATGTGCACAGAGAATGGCACAGAAAACAGGCAAGCCATCTTCCAAAGAGAAGGTATTAGACCAGAGTTTCCAGAGGGGCCCAGAAGGGCAGAGCAGTGCTGTGTCTGGAGACCGTAGGTGTCTCCTCTTCTGTGCCCTTTTGAAATGTCTTATCTCCACCCTGGAGTGAAGGGCACCCTTACTTTAGGAGGACAAAGAGCACAACCTGATAGCCAGATGCCACCTGGGCTTAGGAATGGAATTTTAGTCAAGGATCATGAAAGGCAAGCTTCAAGTCTTACAATGGGAAACTCAGAATTCCAAGGAGCCCAGAGGGGAGAGAATACCTGTCCCATCAAAGAGATGGAAGTGAGGGTCCAGACAGCCAGGGCGATTGCTCTGTCCTTCCTGCACAGAATCCAGAGAATTCTGGCAGAGAATTCTGGCAGAGAAGGCTATGGGGAAACATCTACAGACACAGGAGTGGATGCAGACAATAATATGGCTTGTGCACAGAGTAGCCTGGGCGCAGAGACGTGTCTCGAGAATGTCAATGGCAAGGTGACCCTGAAAGGTGGGGCAGTGAGCTGTCAGGTGGCACTGGCTGAGGCTTTCTGGAGACTCAGGTTCCCTGCACCCCCATGAGGCAGGTGGCCCACTCACTGAGAGTGTCCAGGGCCCCAAGATGGTCAAGAGAAGGCTGAGGCTACGGAGGCTGCCTGGACACATCTATCCATGCAGACCTGTCTCTATCAGCAGCCAGCAAGCAAGACTGGGAGACCCTGGCAGTCTGTGCAGAGAGGGTCCCCAAACCCAGGATGGACGGTTCTGCCACAGAGCCGTCATCCCAAAGAGCATGGCCTCCCTGCAGCATGGGGTCCGAGGTGGCATGCAAAGGGACACCCTGCAGCTTGGCCTGCTTCTGGGCTATGGGGTCGCACACATGGCCTTTAAACTGTGAGATTCATGCTTCTCAGATGTGGTTAGATTAACAGGGCATCGGGTGCTGCTCAGACAAGGACTTGTTCTTAGAACCACGAGGCTGGGAGATTTGTCATTGCAGGAACATCACAGAGCATGCTCACAGAGGCTAGGCCGGCCTTGTTGCTTGGCCATGGGACAGGAGAGACCACCTTCACACACATGATCCCTTGTCGGCCAACATGTGTGCACATGACTGTGTTTGCATGTGTGAGTGTGTGAGTGAGCCAGAAGTTTCTGAGACGTTCTGGCTTGACTTCTATGATCTACTGGCAGAGACTCTGATGTAATCACCAATGCTACAATTCTAGTAAGTCCTTCCCGTCTTCCCTCCCACCATCCTGCCTTCCTCCTTTCCCTCTGCTCTTCCTTCCTTCCTTCCATCCCACCTTCTTTCCTTCCCCTTCCGTCTCTTCCTTCTTTTCAGAGATGATTGCTGAGTTCTTGAAGAAGGATGATTGATTTCTCTCTGTGAGTTCTTCTTGATTCTCTCATTCCCACATTAAATGTCCTCGTCTTTCCTTTACTGTGCATATCCAACCATGGCCCATTTTTTTCTAAGCTTAGAAGAAAAACACGAATTCATGCATGCTCACATACATCTAGAACATACAAACACACAGGGCACATGTTGTATGTGCTACTTGGTGGTCTTAAATTTTGCCGCAGGAAAGCAGTCAGGTCGACATTTCTCTGGAAAACACGCTTTCTTAGAGAGTCGCCATCGCCATTCACACAACTGAGGTTCCGAGCCCTGCCGAGATAAAGCCTGTGCACTTTGGAGGGTCAGGATCACTGTGTGTGGCGCCCTTGTGTCCCCCAGAGGACGAGCCCCTGCTCAGGAGGCTGTGTCCTTGCACACGCTCCTCGGGGTGAGGAGCCCAGGGGTCACGCTGCCGAGTCCTTCTGTTCTGACCCCTCTGGGTGGCCTGAGCCCTGCCCTCACACTGGGCCTTCCCTGGGCTCAGTGTGTGGGTTTATTTTGGCTCAGCCTGGGCTGCCGAGCTGTGCGGAGCTGGTGGGTGCAGGAAGATGCTCAGACTCCTCCTGCACAGTAGGAGAAGGCACTCGGGTTTCAGAGGCGGGCCGGGAGCGAGTGCTGTGTGTCAAGTTTTAGACCCTTCAGGTCTTGGGTGTGGAATGAAAGGAGACCCCCAGCCCGGTGGTCCCCTTTCCTGGGATGCTCAGCAGATGGATGGGCAACATGAGAAGGCAGAGACAGAGGGACTGGTTCTGTGCAGAATAAACGTTGATCTTTCCTCACCTGCTTTTAACAAGTCTTCATCTCCCTAAATATTTTTTTATTGAACTTTAATTAGAAGCACAAAAACAGATTGTTTGTCATAGAAAGCTAACCTTATTGTAGCTTTTTTGGTCTGGCCGAGATGTCAGCCGACAATGGCCAGGCGTGGCTCATGCCAGCGTGTGGGGCTGCAGGGCCTGTGGGCCCGTGAGTTCCCAAGGGAAGAGTGCGTTCCGGTGTGGACAGTGCACTCCTTCGGCTTAGGGCTTCCTGTAGGAAACCCTCTGGGATCCACAGTGATGCCCGAGGTTTGAAACTTTTCGTTCATATTTTGATCTACTCTGGAGGGGTTTAAAAAATTTTGTTTGGACTGGGGATTGAACCCAGAGGTGTTTTACCACTGAACTACACTCCCAGCCTGTTTACAATTACTCTGGGGAGAAAGTCTCACTGAATAACCAAGGCTGACCTTGAACTCGTGGTCCTCCTACCTCAGCCTTCCGTGTAGCTGAGTAGCTGGGGTTCCAGGTGTGACCCAGGCCCCACTTCTCCTGAGAGCCTCAAATCGTCAGGGTGGATTCTTAGCGTTGATCCAGTTGAACAATGATGATGATGCGCTTCTGCTGATCTCATAACGTGAGTGATCCACTGTTTCTTATTTCAGGTGAGCAGAATCCAGAACGTGCATCGCGGTCGCCTTCGAAACAGATGCTTGAGGAAACCTTCCAAGCTGTGAGCTGCCTCGTTATCCCTGGCTTAACAGCTTCCTCCCCACGACACCGTTTCCAGGCTGCTCTTGTCCTCTGAAGCCCATTGGAGAAGCTGAGCAATTAAAGGCGACCACATCCCAGCTTAAGAATGGAGAGGGGGAACTATTAATAGAAGACTTACTGCCTTCATGTGAGGGATGCCACCATTTTATAAAAAGTAATTACCGAGTACTTTACTTAATCTACTCTTCTGGGAGGAAGAATGACCTATTCTAATCAGATGTCCTTGGCCTTGGAAATTGCTCTGCCCTGCACGACCGAGAATCTCTCGTGTGGCTCTCCGCTCGGTCCTTCATGAACTCAAGGATGCTTTCTTTCTTGGGGAAAAGCCCACCGTAGGAGGCTGGAGGCAGAAGGAGAGAAGGTGGCCTCTCCTGGGGCACCTCTGTTCACACCTGGCTGGGTGTGAGGGCCACTGGAGGACCTGACTTGTGCTCAGTGCTGCTGGACTTTCCATCCATGCTTCTCAGACGGCTGGCCAGCAGCATCAGCACCACCTGGAACTTGCCAGAAATGGGAATCCCAAGCCCCACCCAGGTCTTAAGTCAGAAACTCTGGGGGAGAGCAGGCTTCTTGGGATCCACAGGTGCACAGACCAAAATGTCAGCCAGTGTGGGGTAGGAACTCTTCTGGGTCCAGCTGTGCTCTCCCAAATTCTCGAGAAATGCTCTCGCTCCATAGTTCAGAAAGCGATGGTACTTGGATTAAGGGGATTTAAAGATGCAATGAATGGATGCTTTTAGAGTGGCACCAAATTTACCATGACCAGTGTTCTTAACGAGGAGTTTGGGACAGACACCCACAGAAGAACAGCCATGTGAAGACAGAGAAGAAGACGTCAGCCAGGGAGAGAGGCCGCTGGGAGAGACAGCCCTGATGGTTGTTCTGACAGCCTCCAGAATCATGAGGAAATAAGCTTCTGTTGCTGAAGCCCCATCCATTTACTAGAAAATGACATGAAGTCTTTCTTCTTTATGACTGAGTAATATTTCATTGTGTAGATATACCACATTGTCTTTATCTGTTCATCTGTTGAGGGGCACCTAGGTTAGTTCTACGGCTTAGCTATTGTGAGTTGAACTGCTATAAATATTGATGTGGGTGTGACTCTATTATGCTAATTTTAAGTCCTTTGGGTATATAATGAGAAATTGAATATTTAGGTCAAATAGTGTTTACAATACAATAGATACAACATCGATTGTATTCTTGATAGTTGCCATTGTGATTGGAGTGAGATAAAATCTTAATATAGTTTTAATTTGCATTTCTCTAATTTCAAGTGATGTTGAACATTTTTTTCATATATTTGTTGACCATCTGTATTTCTTCTATTGAAAATGTCTGTTTAGTTCCTTTGCCCATTTACTGATTAGGTTATTTGGTTTTTCTGGTGTTAAATTTTTTGTGTATATTGGATATTAATGCCCTAGCTGAGGAGGAGGTGGCAAAGATTTTCTCCCATTCTCTACATTCTTGCTTTACACTCTTGTTTCCTTTGCTGTGCAGAGCTTTTTAATTTGCTGTCATTCCCTTTGTTGATTCTTGATTTTACTTCTTGTGCTTTAGGAGTCCCGTTAAGGAAGCCTTATCTATGCCGACATAGTGAAGATTTGGGGCTACTTTTTCTTCTGGTCGGCACAGGGTCTCTGGTTTAGTGCCTAAGTCTTTGATGCACCTTGAGTTGAGTTTTGCGCGGGGTGAGAGACAGGCGTTGAATTCATTTTGCACATGTGGCTTTCCGGTTTTCCCCACACCCTTTGTTGAGAGGTCATTTCCTCAGCGTGTGTGTTGGCTCCTTTCTCTCGTGTGAGCAACTGATTTATGTGGGTTTGTCTCCGTGCCTTCTACTCTGTACCGTTGGTCTACATGTCTGTTTTGGTGGATACCACACTGTCTTTGTTACTGCAGCTCTGTAGTATAATTTGAGGTCTGGATTTGTAATAGAAAGTCCTCCATGATCTTGGATAGGCAGAATTAATATTGTCAAAGTGGCCATACTACCAACAGTGCTATACAGATTTAATGCAGTTCTGCGAAGATTTTATGGCTAAACTTATCCAAAAGTATTTCTGATAATAAGATAAGATCTGTTTGTTCACATGTTTATAACTTTAATAGCCTGAAATATTTGGTAAATTGTCCCAAAAAGGGAAATGCTTTTAAGCCAAAGGGCAGGAGAATAAAGTTAGACCAGTTACATTCATGTCTTTTTCCTTCCGGACTCACTTCAAGATGTGTGATTGGGGTAAATGCCAAGACACCCTACCTTTTAAATTCTGAGATATTTAGATAAAAGTAGCCCATGTTTGGACTGGGCATAGTGAGATGTTCTCAGCCTAATTCTCTGCCTGCTTTTATAATCAGTCACACAGAAGGCTCATTTTTATTTTTATTTTTATTTTATTTTTGGCCAATGGTCCGTATTTTTCCATATTTCTGAGACATTAGTTTAACTCCTTTGTAAAGACTCACATACTAAACAAACAAAAGTAGACAAATAAACAAAACATACCAAATGTATTTGGGATTATTTCTGGTTAAGTGAAAATCACATCTAGAAGTGGCCGCTGGGCCCAGCCAGAATGATTCAGGTCTCGAGGAGGAAATTCTCATGTGAGAGGCCCGCAGCCTCAGCCTGTCAGCACCGTCCAGGCAGCTGGGTGGGCTGGCAGGACGCGGTAACCTTACCTTTTGCTGCTGGATTCTTACATGGAAGGACTGGGGCTTCAAGGGGGCCACGGCCAGCAAGTCATTCTCCCTGTCAGTGACAAGAAGCCCAACAGGAAGGGGAGCGTCTTGCTGGCAGTCAGTGAGCAGCCCCTAGTCGCCAGATGAAAGCCTGTTACACTGTCACATTCTGGAGTAAGTGTGCAAACATTCTGAAAGGACAAAACTTGCTTGTTTTCTCTGTTTCTTGTTGGTGAGCTGATTGAAAAAAACAAAAACAAAAGCAAAACCCACTGTCAGTATATTGTGAAGAATAAACAAACATGAACGTCCGGGTCCCTTCAAGACACTCACAGACTCGGGTGGCCCACTGTCCTCCGTCAGGGCTGCCCTGCACCTCTCCACAGGCCAGAAGGTAGTTTTACTCCACCCAGTACACACCCCTCCTGGACACAGCAGTGGAATTCCTAGGTCAGGAAAAGACAGACTCCTATTTCATTCAAAAGAGAAGCCCTGCACTCATGTCCTGGAACAGCGTTCCCTCTGGGCCTGAGACACCCCTGCCCTGGGCTCTGGTCCCCAGCAGCATCTTCTTGCCTCTGTGGATCGTTGCATCTTTGGACTGTTACCCAGAATGCCCCTGGAGAAGCCCGGGAGAAAGAAACAAGGACGCAGTCCAGCCCAGAGGTGGGGAATGGCCTGGTGCCCCACTCAGGTCCACCTGCCACCATAAAGTGGCTTATGCAGGACAACAGGGAGTGTGGGGTGGAATTTCATTTTAAAATCAACCTGGCCATAATGTGAGCATAGTGTCCAGGGGCACGTAGGCACTAAGATCTTCAAAGAACATTATCTGCCTGGTAGCCTATCCCAACAAGCCCTAGCCCACTGTCAGTCACTCCCTATATCTAACCTGAATTCTTCATGCTGTTATTCAAGCCCATTTCCTTCTGTTCTGTCTTTCTTAAAACAAAAGAACTCCAGCCGCTCAGCATCCTGTGTGAGAGTGTCCATATGCTTTAAGTACAGCCCTGAGTCACTTTCAGTTTTCCCTTTTTATATTAAGTGACTCTCAGCCCTTTTAAGACTCCTCCTGGTCTGCATTTCTGTAACCTGAGATGACACTGAGGTGACCCTGGGAACACATACTGCATTTCAGGGTAACCGTGGCCCCGCCAACAGACCCAGGAGGCTTCTCCTCAATGGTAGTCTCCTTTCATCACTGAGAGAGAAGTCATTGCACCGGAAACTTCAGAGAGAATAGAAATGGAAAGAATCCAGACTCTTGCCAGAGTGCTTAACGTTGGAAGAGGAATCGCCACCGCAGCCCCAGTTACCTGTGTTAAAGGTGCACCTGACACTCAGCCCTCTGACCCGCCAGCAGGCTCCAGCCAGGCATCAGCTGCCCCCACAGGCAGGGCACAGAGCAGCCTCTCTTGGCACTTTGCTGGCCCTTAGCCAGAAGCCTGTGCATCCTCTGTCCATCTGCAAATGCCCCCTAGGACCAGGCTGCCTGAACAGGGCAGCAATGTGGAGCCTCCCAGGAAGGACTCCCGCTAGTGGCCCATGGAAGGAGCTCTGCCTGACGCTTGGGACAGTCGAAGGCAACACGGGGTTCTGGCGACAGCACTGGCCCTGGGAGTAAGTGCAGGACAGACGCTGATAGGAACGGGTATCTGTGACAGGTCTAACAGCACGGTCCTCCTTCCACCCCGAGCTTCTTCCATTCATTCCTCTTCTGTGCCCAATAGTCATGTCTCGCTGACTCGTTCATTTGTGATTTTCCACATCAAGTGAAAAGGCTTTTATTGGATGATATGCGTTACAAGATAACATGAAAACAGCAGAGAAAAGCTCCTGAATTTCTGGATCTACAGGAGACAAGGAGGCTTGGAAATCCAGGAGTGGAGAAAGGTCAGGGTCAAGGGACGGGGAAGCCTAGGAGACCCACTTGGATCCTGGAGGGCCCTGCTGCTCAGCCCAGGACAGCGTCACCAGGTCTCCAGCAAGACAGGTAGAGGTCCCAACTGTGGGTGCCAATTGCTCTAAGTGAAGCGCTCCATTAATGCACATGCCATCTGGGTAAGAATTCAGTTTCACCAAAGACAAATTGAAAGTGAAAAAGAATTCTTTTATAAATCAAAAAGTGACCAGATGTGGGGAGCTGAGGGCTGACCCCCTTGCTTCCTGTGTTTTCCGCCGCGTCTGCCGGCTCCCTACCTTCAGAGACAAGCTGGCAGCCTCAGTAGTGGGAAAGCCACAGTCCCTGTATGCTCCTGGGCGGATCGACAAGCCGGAAAAGCTCGCAGCCCCAAGGGTGCGGCTCCTTAGGGTTGTGCTGAGAATTCTGCAATAACATGGCTTCCGTTTGAGTGCAAAGCCTTTCTAAAAACTGGGCTGGTGGGATGGACAGACAGAACGCTGCGTTCTTCAGCAGCAGACACCAGCGGCACTTGGCTCCTTCCAGGCGCAGAGCAGCAGAGGGGCTCCCAGACCTGGAACAGCTGGGGTGCCTGAGCGTCCAGGCCGCGCTCCTGCTTCTGCCGTCTGCCGACCTCTCGGGGGCTCCTGGGCTTGCAGACCCCCTCCCTCTCTCTTCCGATGGCCTGGCCTTCTCCTGCTGAGCACGCCTCGAGCCAGGTTTCCCTGCTCGGAGAGGACTGCCGGCGGTGGGATTCAGGTCCCCCACTCCAGCGTGATCTCCTCTTAACACCTGACCTGCAGCCACCTAGGGTCTGTCTTATCTAGAGGGACCCTGGGTGAGGCCTTCCACACCCAGAGGTTGGGAGGACACCAGCCAAAGCTGACAGCAGCTTCCTCCTGGGGTTGAGGTGAGAATGCTCACTGTCCCCAGGGAATGCTTCTTCCGGTGCCTTGAGAAGCTGCGGCCTCCAGGATTGTTCAGACCCTCCTGTTACTTAAACTCACGTCCTTTAGAATCCACAGGACTGAATCCATCACTAAGAACACTGAGTGGCTTGTTCATTATTGAATCACTTGAAAAAAGTTGAATTACAGATGTACGTGTGATTTGTGTTCTGAAATAGAAACTCTTTCGAATGCACCTGTGAGACATTCACAGCTGCTCACAATTAAGAACTTAAAGAACGCTTCAGTGGATTCCAGAGAGCAGAAACTTTGCCCTTGGATGCTTTCACCTCAATGCAGAAATGACAATTCATTTTAAGCAAGTTTGCAACTCATTGGAGAATTCGAAGTAGTTTCCAAAATGTCTACCAGGTCAATTAAATTGTACAAAGGACTTAAAAAAAATATCTGGTGAATACGCAAGGGAATTTTTTTAATAAATAAATTATAGAAAAGACAGGATGAGCTGTGGGGGTGTCTTGGTTATGTGGAGTTAAGCAAAGAGTTGTGATCTGACCCTACAATGTCAATCCTTGTGCCCCATTAGGAGAATAAGTGCCAGAGCTGGGATGGTAGCTCAGTGGTAGAGCACTTGCTTCACACGTGTGTGGCACTGGGTTTGATCCTCACCAACACATAAAAATAAATAAGTAAATAAAGATATTGTGTACAGCTACAACTAAAAATATTAAAAAAAAAAAAAAAAGAGAAAGAATAAGTGCCATGGGTACTGGAGTAGCTGGCCAGCCTTCCTGACCTCCGTCTTATTGCCAAATAAAGAGATGAGACCAGCTTTATTCAGGGTCTTTAGGGTCTTTCCAGCATTGCAAGTCTCTGAGGCCTTGACCTCCCTGGATGGAAGCAAGTCAAATACACTGAAATGATGCTTTGCATGTTTTCTGGTCACTCTGTTCCCATGGCTTTAGGCTCAGTCAACATCAAGGAAAGATTCGGACCCAGAAAGAGAAGGTGGTGAACATGCCCACTGTCATGTCTAGCCACAAGGAAACTGGTTCTCCTTGAGAGGCTTCAGGTACAGGAACACAGACACTTCAGGAGGAGTTTGCCTTTAAACTTGAATCAAGGACAGATTCCTTAAAAAACATGAATTAGTTCATTCAGAGCACATGGGAACTTGGAATTTAGACCTCATTACAGAATGAAAATGATACCTGTGTTGGATAAATTGAGCATTTCTATCAAAATATCTACTGAGGTTTGAAACACCATGAACTATGTCCCCTGTTGACACATTCAAAGAAAAAACAATATT
Organism: Sciurus vulgaris; assembly: GCF_902686455.1. NCBI lineage: Eukaryota > Metazoa > Chordata > Mammalia > Rodentia > Sciuridae > Sciurus > Sciurus vulgaris. Next base: position 169,854,592 of record NC_136466.1, on the reverse strand, counting down.
CATTTCCCTTGCTTTTTATTAAATTTTTAAGTTATTAAGCCACGGATACATATCATTTTACAGCTTATGAAAGGTCCCGTAATAGGAAGGAACGTCGGGGTGATGCAAGGCCCGCAGCTCAGGCGGGAAATGGTGAAGGTAGGTAGAGAAGACCTGCTTCCGGTAGGATCCACCACCAAGGCCCGAAGAGCCCTGGCCACGCTGCTCAGCCGCTTGTCATCTTCCTGGCTGGCTCCGGGGAGCCTGGCAGGGCAGCCGACTTTCCGAATACAAAGGGAAGACAGGGGCCTGGGTTCTTTCCTGTCTCCACAGAATCTGATTTCCAAGGGCAGAGAAGAATGTCGTAAAGGAGGGAGGGGGACAACAAAGGGACGAGCTGGAACTTATAAGCAGAAATGGAGCTCGAACCAGTTTGCATTTACAACATGTTAAGTATTAGCACATGAGAAAAATATTAAAGCAAGGTATTTATTAGAAGAAATACAAATAAAAAAGCAACAAGTCCGTCGCTCAAAATTAACTACAAGCAATTTAGCACCACGGCAAAGTACAAAGAATAACATGAAAGAAACATAATCGTTGTGTTAAACAAATGTCCCTAGTGCAGAGGAAGGCTAAAAGTTCACGGAGGGGAAAGACACGCCGTGTCCCTGTGATGTGGAGGAAGAGCACGCAGCCTCCTGCCCGGGGATGGGATCCCTCTGCGCAATGTGCTCGCCATACCCGCTGCGCTGGCCAGGAGGGCTGGCCGCTCAGACTTAGGTTCGTAGGAAACGAACAGAGAGAAACAAGAAAGTGCAGCAGGTCGAAGGTCAAGGTCAGGGCGAGGAAACCAGAGCGTCCAGCTGGAAGGGCTCCTTGGGCATTTGGGGTGCCGGCCTCCTGAGACTTTTCCATGGACGCTTATTTTAGATATTAGCAGTAACAAGTAGAAATGAGTGACTTTCTCATTTTCTTTCTTTTTTTGTTATTTAGAGAAAAACATTTGAAATAAAGAGATTAAAGATTCTTGAAGAGGATTTTTTAGTAAAAATGATGTACATTTGGGGTTTTGATGAGGTATTTGAAGACTGGCCTGATCCAAAGCTGGGTTTGGAGGCACTGTGTTTGCAGGTCAGCTCCGCGGGCGTTGGACAGCAACCATTTCCTTCTCAGCCTGGAGGCTGAACGTCATGGTCAGTGAGGACCTTTCACCATGTTCTTGGAGGCTCCGAGGACAAGTCCTCTGGGGTCTCTGCTCCAGAGGGCTCCTGTCTGATCACCAGGGCTCCACCATCATGACCCTGTCCCCTCAAGGCCCCCCTCTGGACACTACTGCACAGGGGGACACAGAAGTAGCATGTGGACCTTGGATGGAGACCCTTCAGTCCACAGCACTATTGTTACGGAGTGGGGAGGAGGTCAGGGAGCACACTTCACTCTGTATTGCCGTCGTTCTTAGTTGGAGCTGGGTTGGGTTGCCTTGGTTTAGACCAGAGGCCGGGGTGCCTAGCTGCATCCTGCAAGCCAAACCCACCTGCTTCCGTAACCCCTGTCTGTGGTACCTCAGCTTCACCATCCAGGTGGCTTCTTTGGTGTCTTCCGTGACTCCCAGCTGTGGCTCTGACGCTCGCCAGGGGCAGCCCTGCGCGCTGTATCTCGGGTTTCTTAGCAGGAAAACCACCAGGTAGGGCTCTGCTTCTTTAGCGCTGGGTCCGTGAGTAGAGAGATTGGGGTCATGTCTCTTCACTGCTCTTCAGCCAGACGGCCCGGCCCTGATACACCTCGGTGCAGATTGTCTGGAGTGTCTGGGGTTCATGTAATAAAGTTAAGTGGGAGATGTCTTGCCTCGGCTCAGGAATAATTGAGATATGTCATCCTAAAGGTGAACTCAGCCTGGTTTTGGGGGCTCCCTGCCCCTGGGTTCACTTTGTCTGCCCTTTCCCTCCCTCACTGTCCCAGGGGAGGCCAGCTCTGACCAGGGATTGAGGCCTGCTTCTGCCTCTGCCTTCCTTCCTGGAGAATGAGATCCAGGGGAGTAGAGTTGGGGTCCTCTCTTCCCAGCCACCCCAGGAGTCACACAGGGAGGGCCACCGAGCCTAGCAGCATGTGAATCTGAGGGTCAGTCCCACTCAGGTTCAGTTAGAGGCCCCTGTAGCCCCCACACTGGGTGACCTCATCCTCCAGCTGGTCTCCAAGGAAGACAGGAAATATTTTAGATCCTGACAGAAAATAGGCCACATTTAATGGACTCCACAGGGATGCTCAGGAATCCCCCGAGCTTGGAGAAGAGCATTCAGCTACCCTTTGTGACACAGATCGGTCGGCGCACTGGGTGTTGGCGGAGGTGCCCATGTTGGCCCTGCCAAGGAAAGGAGCAGGCAGTGCTGGCTGAAAGCAGAAGCAGCACCAGGGCTCCCTAGACAGGAGGGCAAGGGCTCTGCCCCAGTAGGACCCAAGCAGACACAGTGCCAGGGCCGGAAAGAGGAAGATGGACAGTTAGGAATGATAGACACTAACAAACCACCAGAACAGCTTTCAGGACCCAAGAGAGTGCCTTACAGAAAGTTCCTTGGTCTTCCTTCATAAAACATGAAAAGTAAATTGACCACAAAGGACAGGAAGTTTAAACCATCTGAATTTATTTGAGGACGTCTTCATTTTGATACATGGATTCTGACTTAACATTATCACACCTCTGTAAACAAAAGTTTGCCCTAAGTTGGTGTGAGTTGGCCCAGGATGACCCTGTGACACACAGACCCAAGGTGGCCCTCACCGTACCACTTACACTCAGCGGCACCCCCATGGGTGTGCTGTAGAGAAGTCCACTTTGTCACTGTGAGCTGTGTTTCCAGACGTGTCTCAAGGGTGGAGAGCAGCTCTTCTTTCTGCAGTCATTTTCTGAGACTAACATCAGAGCCTTGGACAGCGTGTTGTGAGTCTCCTGAAATTCTTATCTTCCATGAACTGAGAAGTGCGGCCAAGTCTGGCCTGCCGAGCGTCTGCTCATTGCACAGGGATCGCCCACTTGAACTTCCCTTCAACGTGTCCTCCTGTGTAGAAGACACCAGGCAGGGGAGGGATGCCACAGTGCTGGTGTGAGCTTTCTGAGATCTGTCTCTGTGCTTGGGGCTCTGGAGGACTCCTGAATCTGGGTCTGCAGCTCTTCCTCAAGACAAGAAATTCATGGTGCTGCACCCAAGGCAGGTAGAGTATTTGGGAAACTGTGACCACTTGGATCTCTTCAAGGGGAACACAGTTCTCAACCCTTCCGCCCAGGCAGAGTGTAAGAGGAGCAGCAAGGATGACGTGGGCTCTGAGAACCTGCCAGGAGCAGGTTAGTGTGGAGCTGGCAGGACCTTTGAAATCTGGGTAGGAGTGCACCTGAGACTCAGGTGCTCCTCAACCCCAAAGGCTGCATTGTAAACTCTGATGTGCACAGAGATCTCGCTGCACTATTCATTACAGCCAAGAAAAGTCAGTAAGCGTGACTGTCGAGCAGAGGGGATCAAATAAGCCAAGTCTCATGTCCACTCTAGAATTAAACTCTACTCTGACCACTGCAAGAAAGACACAGGTGCTCTCCAGGAACGGTGTGCAGTGATCCTAGGAAACTGAAAGCAAGCAAGAGCATGGAGTGGTGCAGAGAAGCCCGTTTGCTCCATGACCTGTTCCAAGGCAGGGCCGCTGCTGTGCAAGGGACATGCTGCTGCCGGGCTGAACGTCCCCTCCCTGCCTGAGGAGGGAAAGCAGCAGCACCACAGCCACGCTGTCTCCTGGAGGACGCTGCCCTTTAGCAGTCCCGCGAAAGTCTTCCTGACATTTTCCCTTAACTATCACACGCTCTAAATAAGTGAGCATGGAAGTCTTTGGGGAGGAGAACACACATCCCACTTATTTGGCAGTGGGCTGCTTTTAGCTGTGGTCTCTGCAGCTGCGTTCTGAAGACTGATTGTATTAACCCTTTTGGTCCCCAAATCACTGGCAGGTTGCATTCCGCATGTTGCGATCGCCGTTATCAGCGGTGATGGATGCCGCAGACTCATGTGACATTCACCTACGGAACCTTCTGCCTGGCGTTGATCATGCTCCTCGGGTGGCGCTCCCTCCAGGCCTTGCTCCGTCTTACTGGGCTGGCCTCACATACCTCTCCTTTGGGATCACTCTCCTCTGAGTCTCGGTGGAGAGATCATGCTGCTCTCCACAGGCTTTCTTATGAGCAGAGACCACCGGAACACTCTTCCTTCAAGTACATAACTGGACAGCACCCTCCAGGATCTCTCAGTACCTAGGTATTCTGCAAGTACCATTCTCCAGGGTTCATGCCCTGGTTTCCACGCCAACCGCAAAAGAAAAACTAGCCAAAGGCCCAAAGCCTGCTTGTTAACTGAGGAACAGTTTACCCCCAGAGTGAACTTAATTTGCGGTTCATTCTACCACTACCAAACCCTGGAACTTTTTGCATTATTTCCATCTGGGGTAACACAGGTTTCTTGTGGTCAGGCTGACTTTGCCTGTTTAACAGCGCTCGCTGCTCTTACCCCTGGTGGCTGTGGAGGGACCTGTGTTCAGTGCCTCTGGAGCTGCACTCTGGACGTTAGGGAGTTAGGAGAGACTTTTGCCATCGAAAGAGCACAGGGCAAGTAGGCCCCCTTCAAGTGAGATGTCAGCAAGTGTGAGGAAAGCAGATTTGGGGTCCTGAGCAAGGTTTTTAACATTAGCAATTACTTTTTTTTGTAATTATCTTTCCAATTAGAACCTGCTTTTAATTATACCCCTTCCCAAGCAAGTGGTGGAAGATAAAATGTCCTTGGGTGATCTGTCTCCCTTCTTCAGGAGGGAATCCAGGTGGGTGGGAGTACTCCCTCTGGGTGCAGGGCTAAGCTCAGGCTGGAGACCCAGAGGGATCACTTGCTGCATGGGAAACGCAATAACTTTTAACCTCTCTGTGCCACGGTTTCCTGTCTTTGAATGCTACATAACACCCACACTGTAGAGATTTTTGAGATGAGCAAAACAGTGTTTCAAAGTCCCTAACAGAGCTGGATGCGAAGTGGGTACTCAAACAGAAGTACCATCGTAGGACTCCATTTCAGAAAGAAACAAGGATGTGTTATTTCTACCTTAAAGTCAAGCACAAAAACATCATTCTCCTGCCTTTGCCTGCTGTTCTTGTGAATTGATTTCTGTACAATGGAAACCACAGCAGGGAGAGCGTGGTTTTGGAGAGAGACAGATAAAACTGGTTTGAAGCGTGGCCTGTTGTGTATTTGCTGAGGCAAGACAAGGAGATTCTCCAGGTTTCTTTTCTCGTCTGGAGGGGAAGAGATCGATGCTGCTCTTCCAGGGGCTTCCTCAAGAAGAAGAGTGAGCACCCACCATGGAACCAACCCCCTTGCCAGGGTTCGCAAGCACTGTCTCTAGTTGGCACAGGACTTAGTAAGTGGGGTCCTTTATCACTGCTTTACAAGTGAAGGACTGGAAATGCAGGCTTGAAGAGATGGCCACTGTGCCTCTAGACGTCAGGACAGACAGCAGGAGCTACTGCGTGAGAGCTCTGCCAAACCTCCTGGAGCAGCGCAGGAAGCCCAGGCCCTGAGCATGGGGTCTGGAGCCCGGGAGGGGAGTGGGCAGGAGGGCAAAGCAGAAAACATGCAGGACTTGCAGATGGCCTAGCAAGCCCTCGGCTTGGGTGTGGTGTCCCCAGCTCCTGGTTTTATCTTAGGCATCACCCACTAGAGAAGATGGGCCAGGATTGTGCCTACTCGTCCACGTTTCTAAGCTAAGCTTCACGGGCTCAGTTTAGGTCCCAAACCCACCCTGAAAGCCACCTCAGGGAGCCGGTAATACTGCAGCATCCACCTCGGTGCCGCCCCCTGGTGGAGCCCAGTCTTCCAAGGTGCTGTTTTCTCCTCCTGACCTCTTTGGGCACCAAAATGGTGTCAGAAACCGTGAGCCGAGGCTGGCTGACCTGCCACTTTCCCTGCCATTATTCAAGAGGCGTACTTCCCCCGACAGTTCCAAATGATAAGACGATTCTTTGAAAACAACTGAGTGTACACTAGGGAGAAGCTCCTTACATTTATCATCAAGTAAAGTGCAAGTAAACACGGGGAGTTGGTTTTGTGAGCACTCTATCAAGGATGCCGACTCCATGTTCCACTGGGTGCCTTGGAGTGGAGCTGTAGGCCCCTGGTGGGGCCACCTGCCTGCGTGGCCTCTGCCTCCTCTGGCCTCCTATGCCTGAGCTTGACCCTGGTGTTGAAGGAGTCTCAGTCCTCCACAAATGCAAAAGGAGTGTTGACATCAATACAAGCGCCCATTTCCTTTCTCAGAGTGCACCTGTTGTGTGAGAGTTTGCTAAAATAGTGTACAGATCATGAATGGTTTTTATCTTATTCTCACTTTTTCCTTCTTCTTTAAAAAGTGCTCTTTTAAAACTAGTAACAAAACTCTATGCTATAAATCTTGATAATTACGACCAAGTGTACACATTGTATCTTTGTGCTTTGTTTAGCATATATTTAGGCTGCACTTTTTGAAATACCCTTAGGGATGGAGTACATTGGAAAAAGTGAAGTGATATGGGTCATCTAGCTTACTTGGTCATAAATAATCTAAGCAAATAAATCATCAAGCAAATGCCTTGCATGCTGCATTATTGGAAGATGTCCGTTCTATGAACTAGTAGGTCAGTCTGATCACAAATCCGACCTCAGTACCATCTCTTACTACTGACAGTAAGAGTCCATACTTTGTTAGCAATTCTGGGGGAATAGAAATTCAGGAAACCAGGTCTTCAATCTCTGCTTCACATGAAGAGACCCTGGAAACCATGCCTCCTGCCTCCATGCTATATAGACACTCCACCCCTTCAAAATCTTCATAACACCAGGAGCAGTTCAATACCAGTATTCGCCATTGCTCTGGTGGCTTTATGAAGCCATGTTTTCCAAAACACATTTGGCCTGGTATTAGGAGTCTGCAAAACCGAAATGCCAAAAGAGGAAGGACCAAAGAGCTTCAGTCTCACTGAATCGGTCAAAGTGGCTCTCCATGTCCCCAGTGTAACTCCACAGCGTGGTCAGTCTTAAGACAATTCATGCTGGCTGGGAGGGTGGTGCAGATATTCTGTAAAAGTCATAGACCTGGATCCATTGTTCTCTATCCCATGTGTCTAATTTGTACAGCTGAATGTCCAATAAATAAAACATTCAAAAATATTTTGTAGAAAATTTGCCCTTCACTGTATTGATTTCTATCAAAGCCATCTAAAACTTTTCAGGATTGACCTTTTCTTCTTTAAAGACAAAATATCCTCCAAAAGTGACAACAGTAAAACATTAAAATGTAGAAAACGCTTTGGCAAGCTGTGTGCCATCAGGAGATAATGGATAGTGGTGTCCGGGTGGGAGGGCTGCTTGTCCCTGGCAAGGAACCACGCCTGAGGAACTCGTGTGGTGCCCTGAAAGGAGTCGGCCCTGTTCTCAACGGGCCCTGCCGCCTGTTCGCAGCTCCAGAACTCCCTGTGAACATGGCTACGGCATGCATATTCACCCTTCCATGTTTCATGGGTTTTTTTAAATGAAATATTCCAGGATTTGTTTTTTGACAGTAACATGGTTATTTCCAGCCTTAATTAAAAACATTAAGAAGAAAGGCCTGAACAGACGTTGGAAACTGAAATGACGATGCTTTGTGACTGCCAGTGGTCCTTTAGAGAGAGAAAGAGAGAAGAGCTATACACTGACCGGCATACTTCTTGTGGATTATTGAAGAACAAATATGCCCAGATTCCATCTAGGGCCACAGGTCAGCAGATGCAAGATAAGTAAACTGATTCACAAAATTTAAGGGCTTGATTCAGTAATCAAGGTGAATAATACTTTATCATAATAGTTTTAAAAACCAGAGCCATTACAAGATGTCCATGAGAAATACATATAAAATTGTAAACAGGGACTGGTCTGTGTTTTTGGCCTTTGCTTTAGTGTCAGGCTCCCCTGGGACCAGGCAAGGCTGACCCACAGAGGTGATCTTGGTGCAGGTTCTCTGGTCAATGCCTCGACCATTAGCACAGGGAGGGCTGTGGTTATGAACTCCCAGTCACAGCAAAGAAGCAAGAACAGAAGGACACGCAGCAGGACATGGTCTGAATGCCCGTTTTATTCTGATATCGTAAAAACACAGTCATTCTCTCTCTCTCTCTCTCACACACACACACACTCACCTGCACACACTCTCATCTACATAAACACATACATATTCACATTTATATATATTACTTATTTTAATTTTCAAAACTCTTGTGCAAGGCAGGTCCTCACTTATGGGCAATGTCTCTTCCTATGCTGTGTATTATAGCTCATTCCACTTGAGCCCTATGAAAGAACAGCAGTGCCTCAGAGACTGAGGAGGCAGCACCAGGGCCTCCCAGATGGGACAGGGACACAGGTAAGTCAGCCTCTGTGGCCTCAAGCTCAGGTGATTTTCTAGACAGGAAGGCAGGAAATGTGGGTTTCAGAAATCGGAAGTTTGGGATGAATCTTTGGAGCTTCAAACAGGTGTGGGAAGTTTCTCCTGGGGCTCTGTGAACGAGAGGCAGCCTGAGCTTCCTGTGGGATGTTCGGGGTGTGGCTGGACCTCAGGAGGGAGCTGCTGATGCTGCAGGACCAGCATCTCTGGCTCCAGGCAGGAGAAGGGTCTGAACCAGGAGCAAAGAATACCTGACTTCGATATGTGATGCCCTCACTCTCGGGGACCCAGATGAAGCCATTGTGGGAATGTGGTAATGCACCCACGAGACAAAAGACCATATCTTGTAGGAGTGAGGCAGGATGAGCTCAGTGTGTCAGAAGAGCAACGTGAGTGCAGAAAATCCCCTGAAGCCTCCTCAAGTCCTCCCCGTGTAGAGGACTTGTCTAAAGTCCAGAGAGGAGAAGAGAAATCGCACTGTGGTTAAAGAGTATAACAGGCCTTGCTTGCAAGAGAGAAGAGAGAAGCCAGCCACATTTGCGGCCCCTGCCACAGAACTGGCACAGAGGAGGGCCCCGTCTGGGCTCAAGGTGTCTGCCAGAAGTCTTGTCCAGCTAAAACACCACTTCTGACAGATTCCAAACTTGCTCTGCCGACACTTCATCTCAGGACAGCAGCCCCAGATTTGATGCTGAGTGGCAGAGGCTGGCCGTGCTGCGGGGAGACCGTGAGCTTGGGGAGAAATTGCACCGTCACTGTGGGCGTCACAGCAACGTCCCGGGCCATCTCCAGGCAGGATGGAAGGACTCACATGGACCACACGGGGTATGACTATGAAAATCTGGAGGAGGCTGGAGAGAGACAGAGGTTTCCAGAAGTACAATTCTGATATATGATGTGTGTCTTGTAAGCAGAAAGGGAGGAGAGAGAAAGAGCAGTGAGCACACACAATGGGCCTTTGATACACTCCTATTTCGTAAGGACATGTGCTAAAGATCAAAAGAAGGAAGAGGTTGTGTGCAAAGAACAATTAAAAAATTAAGATAAAAAATTTTAACAATGTTGTCAGGAAAGTAATACAAAGAATGACCTGCAGCTTTCAAACCTAGTCAAGACAAAAATTTGCTTCTTAGCCTATATATTAAAGAATAAAAAATGGAGGAATCAAAATCACCACTGCTAGGAAAAGGTGTCCTGAGAGAGACTGTCCCCAAACCTGTCCTTGGCAGTCGCCTGCCGGGCATTGGTCTCTGCTATGCATTTGAGTCCAGGTCCAGAACCTCCATAAGGAGAAGACAGTGGACAAAGTTGGGAGAAGATCTTCATGGAACTCCACAGAGATTACAAACGCTCTCTGAGCCCAGGAGAGTGCTCAGCCAGGCAGTCGTCCAGGGCAGGAAAGCTGCCCACGTGTCCCTCACATGCAGCAGGGGGAAGGACAGAGAGGCAAGACCAAGCCCCGGGGGAGGACGTGCAGCTGGTGGGCACTTATCTGCTGTGGTGGGCGTGGGAGAGGCTGAGTTCAGCCCTGTGGCTCAGCAGGTCTGGCCCGAGGCGTCGGCTGGAGGAAGATGCAAGCTTGCCCACGGGTGGCACAGGCGTGTCCCAACAGCTGTGTGCACAGTAGCACAACACTGGTGGCACACAGGTGGCCCCGGACAGCAACGTGGATAAAAGGTAGCACGTGATGGAATGTGACGCTGCAACCCAAGAATGAGCTTCTGAGAGACACAACAGACGCAGTGTTACATGAGGAGGCTACACGGAGAGAGCCTGGCGCCTGACTCCAGGAGCACCCGAGAATCTGAAAGAAACAGCAGCAGCACCAACAGCCGAGACATGGTGGAGGCCGGCCGGAGGGTGTGGGGTGGAGGCAGACAGGAGGGGAGCTGGCGAATCCTGTGGCTAAGGGTCTGCGTGGGGTCCCTAGTCTTTACAGTGGCGTAGGCTACATTTGTCTTTGCCCAAATTCAGCGAGTAAACAATTAGGACTTTTACATTCTGCATTGTGTGTGAATTTAAAACCTGAATTAAAACCTACCCACAAATACAAAACTCCCAATACTGAATACCTGTAATTTAACGTGAAAGTTATCAGAATAAAAGAACGCTGGAGGGTTGGGTGGAGGGCTGGGGACGGTGCTTGTGGGCAGAACACACACTCAAAGCTCTGCTGGAACCGGCTGGGGAGACTTCAGCAAGAGGGTTGTGCAGCTTCATTGTGTTTCGAAGACGGTTTATAATACAATGTTGGCCAAATATGTGTGCAAAGAAATTGGAGTTAGACGAGAATGGAAGTTTATAAAGCGCTCAGGTGTTTTCTGCCAGCACAGTGTTTATATGATGCATTTTACATGATATTGCAATGACCTGAGAATTTGCAGATGAAGTCTCTGGTCAAAAGGAAGAAACAGTGGAGAATCCTAGTGCAGTTTCCAAAGTCAAATAGAGCAGGAAGTTTTGTCTGAGCTGTATACTACTAACCCTGGCACTCTGAGTACTGATTTTGTGCAAGTTGGTATTGTCTGAGTCCATAATCATGTGCTGCTTCATGGAAGTCTATGATCTTTAATTCAGGAATACTTTGTCAGCCAAGTCCCATTTTCTTCCCGTGATGAGATTGTTTCCATTCTTTCTACAGTACTTCATGCCATGTCCACTCTGGGTCAGGCCCTGAGGAAGCCGTGGAGGCCGCGTGGAGGACAAGAGAGACCCCAGGCTCCAGGACGCTCTAGTCAGAGCAAAGTGAAGCGGCACAGAGGAGCTGCACTGCTGGCCTGGTCACCTGGGCTGGGCGGGCATTGGACCAAGTCCCCGTTGGCCTGCTGCTGTGGACAGGTGATGTAGTCCGCGGCCTTGATGGTTAACTTGATCTGCATGACAAGCACATCCCTCGAGAGTTCTGTTACTGTCCAGCCTGTTTCGGTGACAACACATGTCATCACTGACTTCTCAAGGACACCCAGGTCACCAGTTTTATACAGGAGAAGAGCCAGGATGCCGGCAGCCAAGGGAGAAGCCCGCGACCTCTACTGTGTGGAAGGACTGGCCCGCGTGACCAGGAGGAAGCGTTGTGGAGGCCTGTGGAGGTGTGTGCCGGGCCCTGCACAGGCCCCGGAGGTGGGCTGGGTCAGCAACATTAAGTGTGGCTAACTCGGGTTTAGCTAAATGACAACAGGGTCCTAAGGCTTGGAACCTCACCAGGAGGGTTAGATTTGGTCTGTGTGGCGCACAGCGTCAGAAGTGAGTGTCTGTGTTCAGGAAGCATATGATGAGGTCCCTCACCTTATTTTCCCATGTGACTCTCCTTCCACCCCCTTCAAAAGACCCCTGTGTGGAGTTACCATGCATGAGAAAACGCAAGGAGTAGAGTTGGGTGAATCTGCTGGTCATGATGCCCTCATGCCACACTGGCATAGTCCTGAATTTATTATGCATTGATTCTACAGCTTGGTGAGTAGTAACGGACACTTCATAACAAAATCCAGAAGTGGCACCTATGGGGAGCTATAGGGTCTTCCTGGGTCCCCAACTGTGCAGAAAGGAGCAGTGCACAGTGTGGAGTTCTGGAAACTTCTCTAAGTCTCCATTGGCTTTGAAAGATGTGGACCCTGGCCATGTGGGAGGTGGGGGTGGCAGTGCCTGGGAAGGAGGAAGTAAGTGAACGCTTCATCTGCCACAGGTGACAGGACAGGTGAAAGCCATTGCCCATTGTCATTACTGCTGTGTCTCAGAGTATGTTCAGAACAAAAGAAAGCATGTCTTTGCACTGGGCATGAATGGTTCCACCATCAAGGTTCAATAGTTCTGTCCATGTGTGTGCACACATCCCACTTGGGGGTGCTCCAGTCTCCCCAAGTCCTGGAAAGACCAGAGGAGAGACAGCAGGGAGCCATGTCTGGTAAGTTCAACATCAGGGTGTCTTGGAAGTACAACAACAAAGAGGTGAGCTGGGCATTTCGATATTGAAATTTACCAAAATGAAGTCTATGGGGATTGCTCCTGGGTGGTGGTTTAGTGAAAAGCTGAGCAAGTATCTATGATTAAGATGAACTGCAGGATCAATGGCTGCTGTGTGTCACATGACACGGGTCTGGGCCTTGAGAGTGTCCACAGTTCTGACTCCTAGCACCTGTCCTGCACACCCAAGAATACCTAGCGCTGGTCCAGTGGAGCATGTTCTCAGTGAGTTGACACTGTGTAGACCATAGTGGATTAGCCCTTCAATACCGAGTGTTGTGTTTCTCTTTGATTGTCATGAAGTGTCTTCTTTCCAAAGGAAGACTTGCATCTGAGCATACTTTTTAAGTTATTACCTCAAGAAAAATATATCACTTTGCTATTATCTCAAATAATTGAGCTACTTATTTAAGTTAAGCATGGCCCCATGCACTTAGAAGGAGAAGTCTTCCTTCAAATTATGCAATTTCTAAAACTATTTCATCAAATTGAAGTCTTGACATGGCCCATTTGCCTTCTGCTCAGAAGCAGAATCTGAACTTGAGGCCACTATCTTATCTCCAGCAGGTTCTGAGGTTGCCGTGGCAAGGTGCCCAGTCCCCTGTTCCCACTCGCAGTCCCCAGCACCAGTTCTCAAGGGGGCCATATCCACCCCTACCTGGGCACTTTCCATGAATGGACATACTGTGGTGGTCACTCTCACATTTGGAAAGGAGAGGTTCTCCTGGCATCTTGTGGGGAGAAGTCAGAGGTGCTGCTGAGCTTGGACAACTGTCCACAGCCAAGGATCTTCTGACCCCAAATGCCAGTAATGCCAGGCTGAGAAACACTGGCCTATGGGAAGGCTGACTGGACTCCAACTCAGAGGCTGCAGGTAATTTCCAGTGGAATCTTGGCACTTATGGTTGTCATCTCTGGAGCCTGGGCGGGTCAGGCATGTGGGACACAGGTGTGATCTGCATGGGATTCTCTTCCTCCTGGCTCGTGGTATGTTATCTTTTCCTTGACAATGTGCTTTCATGAATTTGGGAAAAAAACCCTACTTTGTAGGTAAGCCTTCTCTACCACTCTAATTTGTAATAGGTAAGTATCAAATCATAATTATTAGTGATCAAAGTAGCTACATAAATGTAACAAGAGAAACACCATGCCCCTTGGTCTAGAGTGGTTGGACTTGAAGCATGCTGTTACTCTTGGGCAGGGACAGCTGTCCCTCAACCTGGCCATTGGCTCTGACCTTTCTACTTTTCTTGCCATTCCCAAAATGTATTTTGGATCAACTCAAAGAAATATTAGTTTCTTCAACTCTAGATGGTTGGTAAAAATAGCTGCTTGTTAAATTCTGCCCATTTTTCCACATTTACTGTGTTGTGACCATTTTTGTATTTGTTTGTATGTAATTTCTAGTTTCAACTCCAGTATCAATGTTACCTTGTAGCTAAATGGGGAAGCAGATCTCTTTAAACAGTAGCCACTCTTGTATGTTTAACTGAGAAGATGCTTTTTTACATTTAAACATTCCAGTAGTCCACACCAACGTGTATTCCAGCCTCACTGCACATTCCAAAGACCCTAACTTACACATTTAAAAGCATGCTTTTCCTCAATTTTAAAGATGTGCTGCTGGAAGAAATAGCTCAGCAGTCTTGCTAGGGTTCAAAGTATTTTAAGAAACGCTTTCAGGGATCTTGAGTCAGTGGCAAGAATTTCTGATGAAACACTGCAGAACCTTTGGGGTCAGCTATCGGGAGGAAAATGAACAGATAATCTGTCAGGCTAGAAAAAATAATTTATGTTTTATCAAGAAAGCCAAGAGGAAAGCAATCATGCCTTACTCCTTGTTTGCTGCTGCCTCCGCATGGCCTCTGGAGGCTTTGTGAGGCCTCTGCTGCCGGGTCCCCACCCCAGGGCACGTGTCCCACTCTTCATGGGAACCCCATGAGAGTGGGCCCCTGGCTTTCCCCCAGAACAGGCCACACTTTAGAAGGCTCCTTGGAAGCAGCCAATTTAGGAGCTGAAGAGGTGCAGATGACATACCCCAGGCTTCAGAAACGAGAAATTCCATGTGCAGAGTAATGAAGCAACTTGCCCAAGGACCCACAGCCCGCTCATGCCAGAATTAAGCTTTAGACCCAGAATGGTTGGATTTTAGCACATTGTTCTTTCACAGACCTCTTCTCAGCCCTGTGATGGAGAAAGATGTGTGCTTTGATCTAGAAACTTAAGGTTTTAATCGTTGCTGCCTCTCCTTCTCCTTCCCAGCCTTCAGAGCCAGAATAAGCCATGTGGCATCTCTGAAGACTCCCCTGGATCCTGTGGGGCATGTGGGTCCTGCTCTTCTCTGAATTCCGGCAGCATCGTTTAGCCTGCCAGTTGATCCGCTTCATGGTGAGGTCTACTTCTTGATAGTAATGTGTCACTTGTACATGTGATGAATTTTTCTTTGTACAAGAGAGGCATCACTCTAGAAATGTAATACTAGCGAATACCAGACTTCTCATACACTCAATATACCCACACACAAGATTTCCACGTGGTCGCTTTGTATATTCTGGGGAAGTACTTCTTAGATTAAAGTCTATTCTTAATAAATCTACCACTGAAACAGCTCCCTGTGCCCGTGGGTGACCATTGGAATGTTGGGTGGGCTCAGGTCTCTTCACAGGTCTTGACTCAACTGTGAAAACCTTTGTGAACTGAGGTCCCACTGACAAAAGTTGAAGGAACAAATTAGAAATTTATAATTAAACACCGAGAACATTATGAATCATGGTGTCACACTCTAATCAATAAGCAATTTTATTAAAGAGACAGCAAGAAGATCAGTGAGAAATATCATGAAATAGAGTGAGCGTATGCAATTTATGTGGTCCCATCCTCCATCCAAGAGGACAAAGTTGCCCCTGAAGAGAAAAGCAGAGCTTCGGCCTTAAACCCAACAGAAACAGACAAAGGAAGCTTTCACTGTCCAAAATGCTTAGCCTGGTGACCAGTGCATGTGCCCCTGCGCAAAGGAAATGTGACTTCTCCAAGCCAGTGAATCTTGGTGGTGACCCCCTTCCCATCTGGGCACTCACCTGAGACTCTGTCTTCATTTTTGGGAGGGAAAATTGTCATTTTAAAGTTGGTATGCCGGCACCGTGGCTGACAGGAAATGAAGGGAGAGTGGAACCCAGATGGAGGGCCATGTGCACATTAAGCAGAGACAGCACCTCTGGGCCCCCACCACAGGGCAGTGCCACTATTTTGCCCATGGCGCAGGGTCACAGTCATTTCCTCCTTGGCTTCTCCTTCCTGTGACCCTGGAGGACACGTCTACTGGCAATGGGAAGAAAAAGCAGTTCCCACAGGCCAGGGGACATCTGAGGCCGCCCACCTCTCCCAGTACCCCCACATCGTCTAAGACAAACAGTCTACAGAAGGCTGTTCGCCACAACCGGATGAGATCCCGATCCAAACGGCACATTAAATGGGTTTTTGATACCAGGCTTCACACTGCAACTTGGGTTTTCTTCACAACAAAGAGAATAAGTATTGGCTCTGATCTTTAATCCCTCTGTCCCTTCCTCCTCAGTGAGATGGGTATTTAGCCCTGGAATGCACACCTGGATCCAGGAGCATTTTAGAGGTGAGAGAAATGGTCGTTCGAGGTTGAATGACAGATTCAACTGATGCTTATCAAATGCCAACTGCCAGCCAGCCAGATACAGAACCGCTGCCACCCCCAGTCCTTCCCCTACCTGCCCCCTCTACAGGCGACGGTATCAGTGGAGGTAAGTAAGTCACACAAGCATGCTCACAGAGAAATCTGGCAGGGGCAGGTAGGAGTTGGGGTCCTGGAGATGACAGGATGTGGGTCCAGGCTCTGCCACCGGCTGGCCATAGGACTTGGCCAGTAACTTGACCCTCTTTCCGCAGTTTCGACTGTATACAGGAATGACAGCAGAGTGTTTGGAGTCTTCAGTGGAAGACTTCAGTAGGACCTCGGATCACAAGTCTTGGCTTGTGAAAATCAACATGGATCATCACACTTCTGAGGTAGGGAAAGAGAGCCAGGGAGCAAAGGTGGCTTCTAACACCACCGAAGGCTGAGCAGGCTCCAGGGGGTGAGTCCTGCAGGTTGGGGCAGGAGGGCAGTGCACAACAAGGCTCGGGCCTCTCTATCAAATGTGTGGTGGAAGGACACGCAGAGCTGTGTCCCTGCTGGGCGCAGCCTCGGGCGGACGTGGTGGAGATGCTAAAGGCAGCACGAGCCTCTGCGGCCTTCCTTTCCCCATGTCCATGTGGACCTTCCCAAGGTCAGAGCAGCCCCTTGTGGACAGACAAGCTCAAATGTCCTTGGAGCCCTCGATCCTCCCTCGATCCTCAGTTAACAGGATGCTAGCTGAGCATAAGGGCAACAGGAAATGAGCACAAGAACCAGTGACAACTTGCAAAGAAGTTGGTGATCGACTCGTTCCCTGAGATTCTAATATGACATGTGTGCTGCACATTTCTAAAGGGTGAAATGGCAGTGGGCTGGCAGGCAGGACCTCCAGAAGCTCCACGTGGCACCCACGGTGGCGGGGGTGGGGTTGTCTCTACCTGGAAGATGTGGAAGTGACAAAGCAACTGAGGTGGGCGGGCGACCTGGTGGGATTCACACTTCAGAGGGACAACCCTGGCCCCTGTGTGGAGACATCGAGCACGCCGAACTCAGGTAGGCGGGCAACGCAAGACCATTCAGCAGCCCCTGAGAGCCAGGGAAGGTTGCAGGATGCAGCAGTTCCTGGCCTAAGGAGTGGAGAGGGGTGAGCAAGGTCAGCTGCAGCATGTGATCCCTGGCTGGCTCTCCCACCCCTACCCAAGTCACCAGTGTCCCCTTGAGCTGGATTGTCCCAGGCTCTGGGAGGGGCAGGTGTCTGCTAGAAGGCCTTGTGGAGATTTCCCAGGCTTCCGCCGCGCATGCCGCCATGGCTTCTCACCCCAGCCCCTGCTCCTGCTTCCCCCTGGCACCTTTTCAGGACTGGAGATGCTGGATGCTCCCTCCCCACTTGGCCACTGTCCACTCTCTCCAGTGCCAGGGAGAAGGTGGTATTTGTCCATTTTATTCCCTGCTGTTCTGGGTTGAATTGTGTCCTTGCTCCTCAAATTCATACACTGACGCCCTGGCCCCCAATGTCCCAGAAGGTGACCGCGTTTGGAAATAGATGTTCAAAGATAGAATTCAGTTAGAGTGATGTCATGAGAGTGGGCCCTAATACAGCATGACTGTCATCCTTACCAGGAGAGAGCGGGACACACACCGGGAGAGATAACCACCTGAGGGCACAGAGGTAGGGAGCATCTCTGGGCCAAGGAGAGGGGCCCCTCCCTGTAGAGACCTTGACCTCGGACTTCAGCCTCCATGCTGGGAGGAAATGACTCTAAGTCTCTTAGTCAATACTGCTTTGCTATGGTGGCCACAGCTGGTGAACACAGTTGCCTCTTGCCCACGCCTGGCCGTACCTAGCACAGGGTTGACACCGAGAGCTTCCTCGCACCAGCTACAGCAGCAGGCGCTCCAGCCTCAGCTCTGGACAGCCGCCCTGGGGCCAGGCTTCTTCCCCCACAGCAATGCCACTGTAGACATCGGAGTAGGCCTGACCAGAAGCCCAAACTCCTGCCATGTCTGATTTTCAGGGAGAGCAGGGCAGCCTTCTTCTTTGAAGAACTTGGTTAGCACTTTCTAAATTTCAGTAAGGGTGGTGTCCCTTTATGAAAAATGACTCAGCTGCTAAATTGCACTCCAACACACAGGTACACACGCACGACCATCTAGGTTGACTTATTCTTCATTAGTTTTCACTAATAAATTTATTTCTATCATTTCAAGACAGCTAAGATTCATATCTTTCTTATATTTGCTGCCTGCACTTCATTCTTTTTTTTCCTTGTATCCACAAGTCTGTCTCTCAAAATCACTTCTGCTGTGACCCATGAAGAAAAGAGTTATGGGCCATTTAAGTTCCAGGAAGGGTTTTGAGAGATGCATTGGTGTCGTGTGATTTTGCATTGGTTGAGCAGCTGAGTCCTCACAGCTGAAATACCCCTGTGGAGCCTCCATGGGCCTCTGCTGACCAAAATCTTAGAGGTGAACAACTGCAGATGTAGTGCTTCAGAAGGTTAACGAACCAGTTACACGCTTCCCTCGCAGGTGTCAGTACAGGACAGCAGGACCTGGTGTCTCAAGAACATCCGGCACTCAAGGAAGGGGAATTTTAAGTTAACATATAAAGTGAAGAATGGAATTTTGCTTATTTATTTATTTTTTTGCGGTGCTGGGAATTGAACCCAGGGCCTTGTGCTTGCAAGGCAAGCACTCTACCAAAGGAGCTATATCCCCAGCCCAGAAGAATGGAATTTTAACAGATGAATAATGTATTTCATAGCAAAACTGAAGGAAATGAATCAAATTTTCCAAACATGGGACATTTTATCCAATAATTAAATGGCATTAGTTACTAATAAAATAGAAATTCTAATTCTTGAAACTCTACCCAAAGCAATCAAGAAAGGAAAGAGGAGGAAAGTAAATGAACACAAATAGGAAATTATCTCCGTTTATTGATGACATTGTAGAAAATCCAAAACATCTCACCAAAAGACTTGAGGAGGTGATAAACAAATGCTGAAAAGTAGCAAGTACAAGATTCTCACTGAAAAATTAATTGCTTTCCTATCCTCCAGTTATGAATCTGCAGAGAAAGAGGTTAGGAAAACAATGCTCTTCCCCATAGGCTACAGAAAAGCACCCAGGAATAAATGCAACCAGGGAGCAGAGACCCTACCATGAGAACTCTAGAACACCGTGGAAGGGGACTGACGAAGACAGAAGAAGAAGGGAGGACTCCCATGTTCACGACAGGCAGAACGAGCATTGTTGGAAGGGCCATATTATCAAAAACAATGTACGATCAATGAAATCCCATCAAAAAACTAAGGACACTCTTCCCAGAATTGGGGAAAAAAAAAAAAAAAAAGTTCTAAAATTCATTTGGAAAAATAATAGTCCCAGAATAGTCAGAACAAGTCTAAGCCACAAAAATGCTGGAGGCATTGCAATACCTGACTCAAGTTACACCACAGAGCACGGTAACAAAGCCTGCCTGCCACTGGCATAAACACAGACACGTGGGCCAGTGGAACAGAAGAAGATACGGAGGTGAACCCACACAGGTGTGGTCATCTGCTCTTTCACCAATACAGTGGAGAAAGACACCCTTTAAACAGTGGTGCTGGGAAAACTGACTATCCATATGTAGAAGAATGAGACTGGAGCTCATCTCACACTGTGCAAAAGCCAACTCAAAAATGGACGGAAGGCCTAGGAATTAGAGCAGACATTATACAACTTCTAGAAGAAAAGGTAGGGTGCACACTGCATCATGCAGGCACAGGAAACGACTTTCTCCGTAGGACCCTAAAGCTCAGGGAGTGATACCAAGAGTTGATAAATGGATAGCATCAGGCTAAAAAGCTTCAGCACAGCCAGGAAAACCATTAGAATGTGAAGGGAAAATCTTTGCTAGGTATTGTTCTGACAGGATTAACATAGAGAATATAAAAAGAACTTTTAAAACTTAATGCCAAAAATCAAATAACTCAGTTAATAAATGAGTGAATGAAATAAACAGACACTTCTCCAAAGAAGAAATACACATGCCCAATAAATATGTAGACATATGTTCAACATCCTGAGCAATTAGGGAAATGCAAATCAAACTACATGGAGACCTCACCTCACTCCACTCGGAATCAGCCGGCAAGAACACAAACGGCAGTAAACGCCACAGAGGGTGAGGGGAAGCCAGGGTCTCCTCTCCCTCCCTCCAGGGCTGTGTGAGGAATTCTCCTCTCCCCCGTTTTCTGGGCTGGAGCTTCCCTCTTGGATTCCCTGGGCAGGTGGTGGCTGCTTCTCACCCTCTGGATAGCACCCCTCTGCAGGCATCCCAGGCCCATCCTGGTTCCCCAAGTGCTCAGAGCTCCACACGACTGCAGCAAACTTCCTTTTGATTAAGTTTCCAGGTCCATTTCTGTTGCTTCCAATCACTTCGAACCACAGATGCAGACGGAGAGTTCTAAAAATGTTTGTCACTTTAAAATAGCACATCAGGGGTCGATTGTGAACGACTTGTTTTATGGAAGCACTCTCTCTCTCCCGGATCCTGTCCTTTTCTCCGTGGATTCCTCCCTCTCTCAGTTCTCTCTCCTTCCTCCTCTCTCCCTTCCTGCTTTTCTCCTCCCTCTCCTTTCCCTTCTTTCTCCATTAGTCTTTTTCTCGCTCTCCCTTTATTTCCTGCGTCTCTTTATCGGTCTTTCCCTCCTCTTTCTCCTCCCTCCCTCTGTCGCTCTCCCGCCCCTCCCCTTCTCCACCTCCGACTCCAGAGCTCCCTTCTCCACTTCACCCAGTCCTCGGGACCAGATGGCAGGTCACTGGGGACACCCTGATGGAGAAGCAGACCTCTCTGGAATCGGGCAGCTCACTCAGGGACTTCCCTATCCAGGTCGAGGGGCCCATCGCTGCAGGTGGACCTCACTGAAGACATCTGGTCCATTGGTCATTCTTTCCTCCCAGCGTTCTGTGAGCAATTATCAAGGCAGGACAGTTATGTCTGCCCTTGGTCCCGGCTCTCCCTCCTAGCTGAATGTGTCACGATTCTCTCTCCTCAAGCACCAGGACTCCTTGAGTTAGGTGCCACCCAAGCACACCTGGGTCAGCTTGAGGGAAATGGTGGGGAGTGCATTTACAGCCTCGGATGACTGGGAATCCAGTGTTGGAACCTGGTCACAGACTGGTGCAGGTCCTTCTGTGTCATCTGGACTCCACCCTCCTTCTGCCCCACTCAGCTCTCCTGTTTGAGCCCTTGACTCTGAGGTTCAGCACACAGCTCTGCAGAGAAGCAGCAGGTCCAGGCCTCAGCGGCTGCACTGTTGTTCATCACAGAGGTAAGTCATGATGAGGGGGAGAGGACACTGAAGCAGTGAGGACTGGGGACACAAAAGCCTGCGACAGGCAGCCGAGTGAGAACCAGACACAGGGTCTTCCCAACGCGGAGCACAGGTGTCTGAGAGCGTGGGCGTCACAGGGAGGACTGCACGGCAGTCTGAGGGATGTGCTCTCTTCCTAAATTGCATTTAATCCTCGCAAGGTAGTTTTCTCCTTCAAAAATTCTTATACTAGAGAGTTCCCACCAATGAGACTTGGCTGTGGCCTCTTCTGTTACTGGTTAATACTTTGGGTCCAAATGCACAAAAGTGTTCTAAAACAGCAGAAAGAGCTGTGCTAGAAGGAAATTGGCAGTGTTTATTTTTGTGTTCTTTTGTTTGTGAAAATAAAGAATTTTGTGTTGTACTATGACCACTTTTTTTTAATGCTCAGAATTCAGGATGCTTGGAAAAAAGTTGTCTTTACATTCAATAGGACACTTCCCTGTAGAGAGAAAAATTAAAGTGGTGTCTTGAAGCATCTCTCTGGTCGGTGTGGTTATCTTCCTGCCTCTACAGGGACATAGAATTTTCTCAACAGGGATCACTGTTGTGTGACACTTCATGGCTCAGCATCCACTGTGGTCTCCTAAATGCTGCGGCCCATCTGGAGGACCTGTTCTGCTGGTTGCTGGAATTGGGTCGATGAGGGATCCAAATTGAAGTGTGCAATGATGCCAGTGTGCGGGTGATTCTGAGTGGTGCCCAGAGGCCATGTGCCAGGCGAGCACACTGCACAGTGCTAAGAGGTCTGACCTGCCTGGCCCCTGAGCTTGAGAAATGCCAGCAGTCTGTGTGCAAGCAGTAGACTTCTCCTAACATCACCGGCTGCAGCCGCTTAACAAGTCCCAAAAGCAGCCAGAGAGGATGAGATGTTTCCGTCAGAGCCTCAGATTTGCAGCGGGCCCTCCGGAGAGCATCCATCCATCGGTGCCACCTTTCTGCAGACAGGTGAGGTCAAGCTTCCAATTACCATCTACCCCTTTGAAAGAAATGCAGTTTTGTTGTGCCTATTGTTAATGAACTGAAAGAAAATATCTAGAGTTCACTTTTAATGGAGCTACTTATTAAGAGTGTTTTATACACCTCTGATGGTTAGTGCCAAGACATTTGCATAAAGCACCACGAAAGGCTTCCTCGTCTGTCTGCTCTGGCTCCCCAGTCATGCTCCGGGGGAAGGCTCAAGGTGATATGGCTTGTAAGAACAGCTTTGCAGGTTCTTAATAAGCTGGAAGAATGCAATCTAAAATATTATTTTAGAAGAACAAGGACCATTGTCCGACCTAAATTGATAAACACAGGCAAAGCCAGCCCTCCATAAGCAAAATGATATCACACACTGGTGACGGAGGAGCCACTGCCTTTGCTTGGACCAAACTGGAAACACTCAGCATCGAAGGATGCTACTCTCATGTTGGGAGGGAGCCAGGGAGCATGCCAGATGACAGACCCAGGACTCAAGAGTCTCAGAAACTTCCTATTGGGCACCCCCTGACACACTGCCCCTGACTACTGCATTTCTGAGACCACTTAGAGAAGGTTTTGTTGCCATTCCTACTGCAGAGAGTTCTTCTCTAACTCCAGAGAATTTTAGCCTGTAAAGCAGTGTCCCAACCCTATACAACCTCCATAGTACAGAGAGGCAGGAAAAAGACAGGGGAACCTCACCCAGCGTTTGTGTCTGGCCGATGCACAGTGCTCCCTGGGAGATTTTCCTCGTCCCTCAAGAAGAAAAGCAAGCCTTCTCCTTTCCTCTCCTGCAAACAATCCCTCTGTTCCTCGGTGGGCAGCTGCCATGCATGGTGAGGCCCAGTGTCCCATTCGCCTTCCTCAGAAGCCCATCAGCTGGGGAGGGCAGAGGTGTACTCTGCTAGGCTGCGTGTACTAGTCAGCTTCACAAAATTCCTAAAATGTAATATGGTCAATACGGATTTGTAGGATTGGTCCATTCATTTTCTCATTCCCCTAAGTCAAATAGAGCTCTCTATAGTGTTTAAACATTATCTCTGAACAATACGGTTTAGTATGCCATTTCAATTCTGTAGAACACCAGGGTCCACATGTGCTGGATATGTCTTCTCACATCTGATGGCTTATGCCAAATTTGCATAAAGCACCACAGTCTTTGGATGAAAACTCAGATCCCAGACACCTCTGCCCTCGGCACCATGACACATTATCCATCCAAGTATTCCAAGGCTATTTTTGGTCAGGAACAAAAGACTTTGAATTAGTGTCCTTTAAATGTATCCAGTAGCTGTGTCTTTAGTGTGAGGAAGCAGTTACCTGAGGTTGGCACAGAGAGAATGTCATGCCAACATCACTGGGCCAACCTTCATGCCCAGCATCAGCCTCCCAAGGGCTGGCGCTCACGTGCTGTCACCTGCTGATCAAGTGTCAGGAGGACCTCCTCACTCGGGGCTCCTGAGCCACCTGCCAGGGGACCTGGGCTCTGCACCGAGGGGCAGAACCCCAGCCTGCATGACGGCTTGTGCACATGCTCATGTTCATGAGCACATGCTCATGCTCATGTTCTGTGATTGTGCAAACTGGTCTCTAACCCTCTCCCCTTTTCTTCCTCCCTTTTTCTCCTTCTCCTGTTCCTTCTACATCCATTCCCTTTTTTCATTCTACTTTACTTCATTTAAGACTGTGATTTCTAGCTATTTCCAGCTTTAATAAGGCTACGATACATTCATGGTGCACTTTGCGCTGGTTCGGTGTCTGCACGTGCCATGCGGAGTTAATTCAAGCCGAGCGCTCCCCATCGCCACACACACTCACTTTTGGGGTGAGGATAATCAAGGTCTCCTCTCAGCATTCCCTGTGTGCACCATTGACTACAGTCTCCGTGCCAAGCCCTGGATCTCCAGGACTAAGGGAAGCATTGGCCCTTTGACCTCCATCCCCTACCCCCCGGCCGTCCCTGTAGCCCTCCCTCATCCCACTCCCTACTTCTCAGTTTGACTGTTGAGATGTCGCAGGAACATGGGGTCATGCAGCATTTGTCCTCCTGCTCTGCCTCATTTCACTTGACCTGCTGGTCCAGGTTCATGTGGTGGCTGAAATTTCAAGATGCCCTCCTTCCTTTTTAGGCCCAGTGAAGTCTCGGGGTCAAGGCCTCCTCTCGCTTGCTGTTTTGTAAAGCAGCATTTCAGACTGCAGAGAGGGCTCGTTTGGGGCATTAGCAACCAAAGGACATCTAAGCACTCAGAGTTCACATCGTGGCATCTCGGTGACTACGACTCCTTCTTTCACTTCGTCCTTTGCCATACTGAGAAGAGATTAGATGACGGATGTGTGCCTGGACACCTGGCAGGAAGTTGAGGGCTTTTGCTCTGAATGGCATTGACTCTGTCAAAAGCGAGCCTTCTTTCCACATCCATGGTCAGGTTAACTGGCTCCATGCTGTGCCGTGAGCATTGGTGACACAGGTGTGGACACCTGAAGGACTGAAGGGCAGAACTGGAGAAAGATAGAGGGAATGGTTTGAAAGTGTGGACACTTGTCAACACCAGGAGGGAGAGGCCCTGCTGTCCACCGTGGGGCTCAGGTCCTGGACTGAGGACCGCAGCACACTCCACCTACACCGCAATGCAGCTGAGACCTTGCGCTGGACCGCATGCTGTGCCTGCTCCAGGGATAATGCCCCGGGGTCTTCAGTCCTTATCAATGTCCACCTCAGGGTTTTCACAGGGTTGAGACCATTTTCCCAACAGGCAATTTTTGAAATAGATCAAAGTTTCCCAGAAATAATGAATTTAGGTCACAATTGAGGCGGGTGCCTGGAGGAAGTGCACCAGAGGCCGTGTGCAGGAGAACACCACCTGGCACTGGGTGAGGCCCTGGTCCCAGGTGGCTACTGACCGGCATCTGTCGTGGATGTGTCTTTTCCACCCTGTCTCAGAAGCTGCAGGCATGTGAGGGTTTCCACAACGAGGCGAGTTTCATTCATGACAGGAGGACCACTGAATTAGAAATGTGGGCTTAATTTCACCATCTCTCCAACTCCAACCGCACGGAATTCATTGGTTGGCGCTCTGTGTCTCTCATTTAACTCCCTTCTGTAATGTGCATGTTCGTGCACGTGCCTCTGGTGTGATGTGCCAGCTTAGACAATGCTGCCTCCAAACTGCGTAAATCTTGGTGACACTTCTCTTGGCCTCAACTCTAGATTTCTTGTTGTGTCTTAACTTAGTGATGCATATTTTTAATTTTGGATTTGAGACCTGAAGAGGAATTTCCCTTAAGGGAACATTTTGGAAGATTTCTGCTTGTGTCCTTGTGGACAAGTCCTTCTTTTCTACTGCCTATGCCAAGCGTAGCACCCACAGGGACCTTCCAGGTTTTAGAAGGCCTTCTTTCCCATTACTTCATTTCATTTCACTTTCCTTTAGTTAATACACGTAAGGAATATAATTCAAAATTGAAATGTCTGCACTATTCAGAATTCATAACACTGTGCCACAAGCTTCTACGGACAGATGCATAAGAAGATAAAAGCAGCTGGGCACAGTGGCACATGCCTGTAATCCCAGCAACTCAGGAGCCTGAGGCAGGAGGATCATGAGTTCAAAGCCACCCCCAGAAACTTAGTGAGGTCCTAAGCAACACAGCAAGAACCTTTCCCTAATAAAAAATATAAAAAAGGCTGGAGATGTGACTCAGTGATTGAGCACCCTGGGTTCAATTCCCAGTACCAAAAAAATTAATTTATTAAGTAAAAATAAAACAATCATGAAATTCACTTACAAAAATAAGAGACCCAGAATAGTCAAAGAAATCCTTAACAAGAATAGTGAAGCGGGAGGCACCAAATACCAGACTTTAAACTATATTACAGAGCCATAGTAACAAAAACAGCATGGTATTGGCACCGTGGTGTAGAATAGAAGACACAGAGACAGATCCACATAAATACAGTTATCTCATACTAGAGAAAGTCACCAAAAATATTCATTGGAGAAAAGATAACCGCTTCAACAAATAGTGCTAGGAAAACTGGGAATCCATATGTAAAAAAATGAAATTAAACCCCTATCGCTCACCCTGCATAAAACTCAACTCAAAGTGAATCAAAGACTTAGGCACTAAACCAGAAGCCTTGTGTCTACCAGAAGAAAAAATAGGCCTAAATATTCACTATGTCATCGTAGAATCTGACTTCCTTAACAAGATCCCTAAAGTGCAAGAAATAAAATCAAGAATGAATAATTGAGATGGGTTCAAACAAAAAAAGTCTTCTTCTTAGCAAAGGAAACAATCAATAATGTGAAGAGAGAGCCAACAGAATGGGAGAAAATCTTTACCACTTGCACCTCAGATAGAGCACTAATCTCCAGAATGTCTAAAGAACTCAAAAAAGTTAACACTGGGAAAAAAAAAAAAAAAAAAAAAAAAAAAAACCCAACCAATAAATGGGCAAAGGAACTGAACAGACACTTCACAGAAGAAGAAATACAACTGATCAAAAAACATTAAAAAACATTCATGGTCTCCAGCAATTAGAGAAGTGCAAATCAAAACTACTCTAAGATTTAATCTCACTCCAATCAAAATGGCAATTATCAAGAATATCAGCAACAATAAATGTTGGCAAGGATGTTTGTGGGGAAAAGGCACACTCAAACACTGCTGGTGGGGCTGCAAATCTGTGCAACCATTATGGAAAGCAGTATGGAGATGCCTCAGAAAACTTGGAATGGACCCACCATTTGACCCAGTTACCCAACCCCTCAGTTTATACCCAAAGAACTTAAAATCAACATACTACAGTGATACAGCCACATCAATGTTTATAGCAGCTCAATTTATAATAGTTAAACTATGGAACCAACTTAGGTGCCCTTCAACAGATGAAGAGATAAAGAAAAATGGCATATTTACACAATGGAGTTTTAGACTTGAAGAATGAAATTATGGCATTTGCACATAAATTGATGGAGCTGGAGAATATCATGCTAAGCAATATAAGCCAGTCCTCAAAAATCAAAGACCAGATGCTTTCTCTGATATGTGGATGCCGATTCACAATAAGTGGTGGGGGTATAGAATAATAAAGGTACTTTGGCCTAGGCAGAGCGGAGTGAAGGGATGGAGGGATTCTGGGGGTAGGGAGGATGGTAGAGTGAATCAGACATTATTACCCTGCATACATATATGACTACATGACTGGTGTGATTCCACTTCATGCAGGACCAGACGAAGGAGAAGTTACACTTATTTATGTATGATGTGTCAAAGTTCATTCTACTGTCATGTATAACTAATTAGAACAAATAAAAACCAGGAAAACAAAAGAAGATAAATGCCCAAAAACAATAACAGCAGGCACAAGAAAAAGGGGTGGGCAGATAGACGAGGAAACTGGACAAGGCCGCGAGCAGGCTCGCCGTCGGTGGGTGGTGTGCACTTTCTCATCCCCTTCTGTTCTGAGAAGGAGGTCCTGTTCCATGAGCGAGTTAATCTTCATTTTATTCTTGATGCTGAGGATTTCCCCTTGCCAAGACAAAGTTGGAAAATCCATCTCCAACTCCTCCCTTTCCCAATTGCGCCGAACACATTTATGGGAAGTCTGTGGAGTGAACACCCACTCCCAGGTCCTCGCCCAGCCTGGTGTCCTGGGCACCGGCAAAGCCTGGGCGGACTGAGTGAGTCTGACTCTCTAACTCTCGGGGCACGTGGAGAGTCAACTTCTTGCCTCAGCTGGTTACCGACTTCTGTGGCTTCCCTCAGCACTGAAGGACTCTTCTGTAAAATCTGAGTGCAGAGCTGAAGTCGGCCCTACTGTCTTAACCTTCTGTAGGGAGGGAGGCCCAGCAGCTCAGCTGTGTGGAAGTTCTGAAAGACATGGAAGGTGCATTATTCTTAGTCAAAAGAATTCTCTTGGAATTTGAAAGTGCCCTGACTTTCATCCCACCCTTCCGTGGCCTCCGGAGTCCCCATGTTGACACCATATGCCCAGGATCCAGGGTCTGCTTCCCCTGCTCAGCTGTGGGAACTGAAGCCCCCTCCTCTCTGGCTTCCTCTCTAGTCAGAGTCCATTCTGATTTATACAATAGCCCTCGATTGGGGGGTGACTACTTTAATATCTGACTATGAGCAGACAGATGGAAATAGATGGACGGATTACATAAGTATTGCAAGCTTAAGCTTCCCTGCTGTCTCAGGTGGGACTCTGACTGAGCCCGGCCACCAGCCTGGCCATGTGGAGGTTGGTGTGCTCGTCACAGTCCCAGGTGGCAGGCGCGAGATGTCAGGGGATGGCCACCTGCAGCTCACCTACAGTCCTTTCCATGGTTCACCACCCTGTTGCCCCATTTCCTTATCTTTTCAGCTTATTCTGAATCTCACCATGGCAATTTAGTGTTATGGATTTATTTGGTGCCATGTTTAATATGGCTACGAATTTTACAATAAATTCCTATATTAAAATATGTCAGAAAGCGTATTATACATAGAAGTTATGCAAAATATGATTATACTTTAAATGTTATGGCAAACAGAACATCATATGGATATTAGTAAGCCTAGATAAAGATCTTTCACCTCTAATCTCTTAAGAAATTTTGGAAGCATTATACTAATCAGAATATAGAATTCCATATCTAAAAACAGGGAATCAGGTTTTTTTTTGTTTGTTTGTTTTTTGCATCAAATAAAGTTTCTCCTGGTCTGGACAAGAATTTTAAATGCCCAAGCTGCTTCCCACTTGACGCCTTCCTGAGTCCAGGGGTCCTACAATAAGCCCAAACAGGACTGGCGAGGACGGCGAGGCTGGCTCTGGAGGCTTTGAAGGAGGCTAACCAGTCTCACTGCTCAGGACGTCTCCCTTGCTCAGAACTTGTGAGCAAGACTTGTGCACCGGCGCAGCAGAGGTGGGGTCAGAGGAGGGGCTGCCCTCTGCCTTCCTCACGGCTTAGTCCTGTGAGCAAGGGCTGAATCCCACCCACTGCCAGGTCGGAACAGAGCCGGGGCTCAGAGCCCGGGCTGTGCTCCTGCTCACAGCGCCTCCTCCTGGCCTCCTTTCCACCCGTCTGCTCTTCCCTCGCCCCACTAGGCCTGCGTGCATCCTGGACCGCATGTCTGGCTTTCACAAGACCTATGAGCATCTCTCAGGGCAAAGCGCACTTTGTGAATCAGCAGCCACGACGGACCAGAACGCAGAAGGCGTGGCAGTGGCAATGACTCGCTCGCGCTCTCTCTTAGTTGGAAACAGGACTGGTTGTGTTCCTCTGGTGACTGTGCTCCATGACCAAGCCCTTCACCCATGCGTGGCAGTCCCTGTCACGGCCAGAGCATGTCAGAAGGGCCAAGGACTGTTTCCATAAGGATGCTGTCATCTCAATGTGCAGATGAAATCATTAGGTTTTTATCTGTGGAATTATTACTTGTTTTCCTATCATTTAGCAAATAGTATCGACCTTCCACTGAACCAACCCTCCTGGGATTTCCATTTGTGTTTCCTGCCAACCCTCCACACACAGGTGCCAACCGTGCTGTGAGAATTTCCCCCCACCTCTCTCTGTGTTCTGTGCTTTGTTGGCCTGACAATCCAGGCTTAGGGTTCAGAAGGGGCATGACCTCTCAAGGAGCCCAGGGCACTTCTAAGGCCTTAGGCCTGCACCCACCACCTCACACAACTTCAAAGTCAGAAAACAGCACAGGACCTGGGTGGTTGTACACTACCAAAGGAATAGTGACACCCCAAACCCAATCCACTTCTCTTAAATGACTTGTTTAGACTTTCAAACTATCAGCACTAACCAGATTATTGTCACTTTATTTTTAAATGCTTGGCTTATTCAGCCTGGTTATCTGACTGCTTGCCATTCTTAGCTTCTGTCACGATGTAACAACACTTCTGCCAGCTGACTAGTGCACTCTGTTACCTACTGTGGCCTAGCTCAGCAGTGACGACCACATGTCAGGATACCTTGCTCTCCAGCCAGGCACGTTCCCTCAGCTCCAGCCTGCACACTGGATTATTGTGATAAAGACTCAAAGTTGCCTTTGTTAGACACACCTAGACTCCGCAGAGGCATGAGACCTGGACTCATTGTTATTTTTGACCACTGCGGCTAATACATTTTAAGTGGCTGATTCACTGTGGTCCTCCTAGGTTTGCTGGTGACAGGGTGACCTTCAACAGGGATGCCCATCCATCATGCCTTGAACTTTTCACTCCATTTCAGGCTGATGTCAGCTCTCAAGGAACCTCTGTCCACAGCCCTGGTTGCTACTAAAGCGGAGCCTTTGTCTGTGCCTCTGCGCCACGCAACAGGCCAGGTACAGGAGGAAAGAGCAGCCACGCAGCATCTTCAAACTGGAGGGTAGGTGGCTGTTCCAGAAACCCACTTGTCACCTTGTCCCTCATCTCAGGAGGTAATGAAAATGTTCTACTTTGACTGTATTTTAATAGAATCCAATTGCCATTTTGTAATAGTGCATTTCTTATGGAACTGGAGAAATTTTCTCAGCTTCCTTTGGATTTTAGATTTGTTCACATAAATGGAATAGGGTGAAAATTGACCTGAAAATTGTACTTGGCATAACATAAAGCACAGCTTGTAAACACTGGCTCTGGCCCTCCTAAGTTCCTGACATGGCAAAGAAGATGATCCCCTGGGATTACGCTGCTGAGAGCTTGGAGCTGCTCTCCCAGAAAGCAGGGTGTCTGGTAGGAACAGAAGTTAAAAGCATCTAGCCACAGAGGGGCAAGGGAAAAATTCCCAAATGTTACACCAAAATGAATTTGCTAACATGTAATTCTTCTTGTAAGTAGCTAAGTTTCTGATTTGCAAGTGCAATGAGCATCAGGTGCCCAAGTACATGGTCAGCCTTTGGCAGCAGGAAGGTGTTCCTCAGGAGAGAAAAGTGATGTGTGTCCTGCTCCATTTGTCCACTGTGACTCCTGAGGGTCATAAAATCGCTCTGCACTGCAGTTTTGATTCTTCAGTTCTGTGCATTGTCGAGAGGGGATACAAAGCACAGCTAGAAGGACTTACATAATCCTTCCTGCTGGTTACCATAGGCGGGGTGGTGAATGTGATCTTCACTTCTTGGTTAGACATTTATGTATGTAAATAAGATTTAGGTAATGGACTCAAATTGTAGCCATGATTAATGTAGTAATTATATGGTACTTGACCAATTTTTAGTACCAATTCTTCTGGAATTAGATTTAGCTCTTTCCCCAAAGGAAAGAGCAAATGAAATTTCACACAATGAGAAGCTCTCAACTAACTTATGGATATTCCAGCTTCTGGAATCAAGTGAGAAGCAAGGAGATTTCATCAAGAACCTAGAGATGACATAAATGACAAGCCAGAGAGATCAACTACAATGCATTTGAGAAAGTTATTGTAGGAAATTTAATTAACCAAATGGGATAGGCAGATGCATAGATGATACAAAGATCCATAGATAGATGATAGGTAGGTTAAGGTGTCAGATTGATGGAGTTGAGGGACAAACAGATGGCACATGAAGCAGTAATTTTCCTCCTGGAAATCATAATTAGTACAGTCATTGTGGAATGCAATACGAAGGCTACTGAAAAAATTGAAAAAAGAACTTCCTGTGATCCGGCTATCCTACTTCAGAGTAAACCTTCAAAGGAAATAAATCAGTATATCAAAGAGGTACCTGCACACCATGCTTAGTGCAGCACTATTCACAGTAGCCAAGATATAGTCAGCTGAGATGCCCCTTGACCATGAATGGATCAAAATGCGGTCTGTATAAACAGCAGAATGCAAATCAGCCGCAGAAGGACGGAATCTTGTCGTCTGCAGCAGCATGAAACCGGAAGTCATTGTGTTGAGTGAGTGAGAAAGCAGAGACTCAACACTGCATGTTGTCTCGTGTGGTGCTAAAAGAACTGACCACATAGAAGTAGAGAAGTAGAGAGGCCACTAGAGGCTGTGGAGGGAGGTGAGGGACAGGGTGGATAATGGGAACCAGCACATCGGGAGCAGGTAGAGTTTCTGCAGCTGTGCAGCATGGTAGGGTGGCTGCGGCCCTCCGCAGCTGATTGTACATCTCAAATGACTGTGGGAGAAGACTTGGGATGTTACCCACACAAAGGAAAGAGCGTATTTGAGGAGACGGATGTGCTACTGACCCTGATTTGATCATTACATGTACACATGTATCTCATTGTAATATGACAACCCATAAGTACACGCAATGTTTTATACCAACTTTAAGATAAACGATGAGGCACTGTTTCTAGGCGTGTCTGCTTCTGAAAGGGATTAACATTGGGCCAGTGGAGTGGCCCAGTGTGGACAGCCTTGCTGAGGACCTGGATGGTGCCAAGGGGCAGGAGACAAGCCAAGACACTCTCTCTTATGTAGCTTGGGCAGCTTTTTGGTCCCTCAGACCTCAGAAACATCGATGATCTTCTTGGCACTTAGAGACAAGCACTTCCTCCAGGACAAAATGGGAACCTGGTATTAAAGGAGATCCAGGACAGCTGCAGGGGACTTAGGTGCCCAGTCACAACAGCTGTCCCTGGAGGGAAGGGCCATCAGCAACCAGCTGCAGCGTGGGTTTGTCAGAACCATCCTGAGGTCGGAAATGCGGAGACCCTCCAAGGCTTAAGCCTCCAATGAACAGACTATACGTCGTCACTACGCCTATTCAATGACAAAGCAGAAAAGGCCACTGAGTGGTTTCAAGATCACACAAATACGGGATTTAGAATGGCATTAGGGCTTGGATCCGTCTGGTTCAAAATCCACAGTTTTGAAGCTCCCTACCAGGCCCTCATTTGCTGGAGGGGATGGTGTGGCTCTCTGATTCAACGTTGTTGAGCTTCTGTCAATTTGGATTTAACTTCATTCTGGCTTCTAAAGCACTCAGACAGGCACTTGCCAGATGGGCAATATAAAAATAAAAGCAGAACTAGCTAGAAAACTGTGATAGGTCCCTTTGTGGAATAAAGACTATAATCTTTTATTTATTAAGATGTTATGTTAAATATTTGAAGAGATCAACATTTAATTTAAAAAAAATCTGTTGAGTTTGAAATAAGCTCATGGATTATGGATATGCGATGAAACAACATCTGAACATCTACTGCTCTTCAGAAGGAGTAACTCTTTACCTACCTGTTGTACAACATGGGTTCACAGAAACCAAGCCTCGCCCACGGCCACTCAAACTCACAGGAAGAGATGGGCTTCCCCGGGAGCTCCCCCTGGACCGCTGACTTGGAAGCAGCACAGTGTTCAGTGGAGGATGCACGAGTCCTTGCATCCTCCACTCTGGCCATCAATCTACCGCGCAAAGCCCAGGCTGCGCTGACACCTGACCGTTAACCACCAGCACCAACGGGCAGGTGCGCGAGGCCCTTGTGGGCTTTCTGGTTGTAGCTGGGACACCAGATCTGAGATCCCCAGTGACGGTCTCTCCCCTACTGCAAATGCTAAGCAAATGCAATTGTTGCTTCAACCTAAGGACTTGAGCAATCCTGCAGGACCCAGTAATGCATGGCTGACACACTGGGGGACAGTGTTACTACTGCCTGGCAGGTGCAATAGCGGAAAGGGACCAGAACTCACAGTGGATTTGACTTCTGCCAGCATGTTGGGCTTGTCCTGCCCTATGGCAGGACCCCGTTTCTTTAGTAGCAAGAAGACTCTTTTGGGATGAAATCATCTATTATTATTTCTATTTTGGCTCATGGAACGAGAAAGAGATCAGAAAATCTTCACCTAGTCTTTAGTGTGACCACATCAAGGGGACGTGCGAAGCCCCTAGTGTCTCCTGGGGGCTTTCCAAGTCTGGCGAATGGGGAAGGTGGGGGCCTCCTCCATGTGATCAGTAGAGTCCCCCAGAGGTCACTGAGGAGAGGGGGCACCTCGGCTCCAGGGAGGGCTGCCATCAGGACTCAGGTGTTTCCTGATCTTAGAAGAAACATTCCCAAGGTATAAACAGCAACTCCCAGACAGGTAAAGGGGGTGTTGGCATCATCTGCAGAGCAAAGGGGAGAGCCGCACCCGACCCGGCAGCGGGGTGGCCTTTTACTCCCAGACCCCAGAAACCAGTGGTCTAAGGTATGAATCCCACGAGCAGTACCATGCGTTGCTCAGGATTCTGGCAGAACTGTGACCTGGGCCCTCACCCCAGGCTCCCTTTCCCACTTGCCGCAGGGGGTGGATCCGACAACGCCCCTAAGGGAGGGGACAAGGACGACTGTTTGGGGGACTGCTAAGCAAGCCGACGCACCCAGTGCCTCACTCTGCAGGTCCCTGCGTGCCCCGGGATGGTGTGGGAGGGCAGGTGGTGAAGTCCTTCGGGTGGGTCGGTGCCCCAAGACAAAGACCCCGGAGCGTCATCCTTTGACTGTTAATAAAGACCTTCCAGCGTCTACCACTGGCTCCTCACGTCTAACTTTCCATCTTTCTAGTTATGATTTAGAATCATAGAATTTTAACTCTACCGACAGTGTTTGTTTAGTCTGCTTTTCCTGACGCAGCAGCCATCACTGTGGTT
This sequence comes from Sciurus vulgaris, assembly GCF_902686455.1. Classification (NCBI taxonomy): domain Eukaryota; kingdom Metazoa; phylum Chordata; class Mammalia; order Rodentia; family Sciuridae; genus Sciurus; species Sciurus vulgaris. Next base: position 169,819,666 of record NC_136466.1, on the reverse strand, counting down.
GGGTCTAAACCTCCCATCTTGGGATGGCTTTGTGGCCTGCCTCCTTCGCTCTGCTTTCTTTCCCTCTCTCTTTTGCATTGACTATTTCCATTACTCTATCTTAATATTTACTTTCAGCTTATTAGAGATACTCCACTTTTGTACTGGTGTCCCCATTACGTGCATCTTTAATTTTTAGCCATCTACATTAATAATATTTTAATGGTTTATGTGCAGTGGTAGAACCTTTCCACAGGTGTTTCTAATCCTCTGTCTTTCCTGGGTACGTTTTGAACATATTCTTATGCATGTTTATATATTCATTTATTGTGGTACCAGGGATTGAAGCCAGGGGTGCTTCACCACTAAGCCACACCCCAGCCCTTTATTTTTCATTTTGAGAAAGGGTCTCATTGAGTTGCCTAGGGCCTTATTAAGTTGCTGAGGCTGGTTTTGAACTTGTGAAATTCCTGCCTCAGCCTGAGTCACTGGGATTACAGGCATGAGCCACCACACTCAGCTACATGTTTTGAATCTTTAATACATGATTACTACTTTGTTTTAAAATATTTTTTTAGTTGTAGATGGACACAATTATTTATTTCTATGTGGTATTGAGGATGGAACCCAGTGCCTCACTCGTGCTAGGCCAGGGCTCTACCACTGAGCCACAACACCAGCCCCAAGATTACTACTTTTTACTTTAGAAAGTCAATTATTTTAAAACAAATAGAACATTTTATGTTCACATGTTTGCAATTTCTGGCCCCCTTGTTTATTTCTGAAGATCCAGGTCGCCAGCTGGTCGTAGATACCTGTCGGCAGCCAGTTCTCTTGATTTCCTTCTTATGAGAAGCAGATGCATTTTACCTTCAGTTTTGAAACATGTTTTTGATTGGAGAAATCTGCGTTTGACTTTCCTTTAGTTTTTCTTTCACTACTTTTGGGAAACCATACTGATGTCCCTTATTTTGCTTAATTTCTGGAAAACTGCTGTTTTTGAATCTTTGTTATTCTGTGTAATGGTCATTTTTCTTCTTCATGTCTTCAGGCTATTCTTTGTCTCTGGGTTTTAGAACTGCAGCTGTGAAATATCTAAGTTTCTTATATAATTGTATCCAGTGTGGGGTTCAATGAGCTTCTGTGATTTCATTAATTTTGAAAAATTACTGTTCACTCTCTCCTGTCCCATTCTGTGCCTTCTTCTGGTTTTTCAATTATACGTATGTTAGACTATTTAAAATTTCCCTGTAGTTACTAGAATAGCATGTCATCTTTTGCCAGTTTCCCTGATTCTTTTGCAGTTTGGATAATCTGTAGGCCTTTCTTCATTTTCCTGAGCTATTTCTAGACTCCTGATGAAAACAGAAACGTCTTCTCCATCTTTGATACTCTTCCTTTTATCTGCAGCATTTTATTCACTCTTGTATGGTTTCATCTCTCTGCTGAGACTCTCCATCTGTGTGCACACTCTGTCCTCAGTTCCCCCGTTGTTGATCATTGTGTCATCTTCAGTTTCCTGCTCGATGGTTCCACCTGCGGGTCACCTTTAGGTCTGCTTCCATTGGTTGCTTGGTCACTTGAGTTGTTTTCTTCCTTACTTATGTATCTTGCAATGTTTTTCCAGATGTGGGTTTTGTGAACAAGTAAGGAGAGGAGCCCCAGGTGCCTCATTCGTGGCTGGAGATGGGCTGACTGCCCCTCTGTGAGGCCAGGTGATGGGCTGGTTCCCACCCAGCAGGAATGGAGCTAAGTGGAGTTTTGTTGTTGCCATGGTTCCTTTGATGCCTCACAGGTGTGGGATTCTTGTAGCACCATGTTGCGGTCACAGACACTCATTGTGAAGCGCTTCTCTTCCTCAGCTCTAGACCTGCACGTCGCTGCCTGGGGTGGGGGTGGGGGCCCATCTGTGTTCTTCCCTGATGCTGGGCTCCTGATGGGTGCAGGGGCTTCAGGGTCAGCTCTTCCAGGGTGGCTGGGTGTGGGGCACACCGTCCCAGCACTCCTGCCTGCTTCTGGTGGCAGTTAATTCCTTTCTCATGTCTCCAGTTCATCTTGGGAGGGATTTTCTACTTCTGCCAACAGGAGCAGAAGTAGAAAGTTCCTCCGTTTGGAACTGATTTAGAGGGCTGAGTCCTGGGCAGTAAACTGCACTTCTGTTCTGAGTACAGGTGTTTTGCTTCTGCCTTCCACCAGAGAACGTAGACCTGTGCCCCAGGCCTGGAGGCTGGACGGGTGGGGTGTTCCTGCTGACTTGAGTCTTCTGCATGGTGGAAGGAAGAGCCTGTGGAGGAGGCCAAGGTGATGGCTGTCCCTCACAGCTCTGACCTCCTCCTGCATGTCCTGGCCAGCTTCTCAGCAGCCTTGCCCTGCCCTGCCCGCTGCTTTACTCCTGTGCTCCTGAGCAAGGCCGGTGTAGAAAGGGTGTGAGTGAGCGAGAATATTGTCTGCCATCCAAAACAGCACAGCACCATGGCTGGGTCTGTAGGAAAACTTGTTAAAAACTTGTTAAAGGACCTAATTCCTTCATAGTCACTAGTAGCAGGGTCCACCTTTCATCCACACTCTGACAAATGAGAAGCGGCTAGTCTGCCTCCTCTCCTTGGAGGGATCCGTGTCTTCTCAGGGTTCTGTCCCCAGGGGACCTGGCCACCTCAGCCTGCTCATAGTCTAGGGAGGGCGCTGGTGCTTTGTAGAACACCTTGCTGCTTCTCCTCCTTGGGGCAGAGACCAACACCTCACTCCTTTCTGCACAGCTTCTAGAAGCTGGAATCCAGCACTTTGGTCTCTCAATCCCTACATCTCTGGCCTTAAGAACAGGGCCTGGTGCCCAGCAAGCACTCAGTACATGCATGCTTAATAATAAAGGAAATAATGAAAGGGGAGGACAGATCATGTCAACACTGTCACTAAGCTGCTCCACTTGATGATTCAGAAAGTTCATATTAAGCCTGCTCCAGTGTTCATAAGAGTAAAATATCAGCACGATACACGTTGGAACTTTTATCTTGTATTTAACAGAGGAGCCTGTTCTTAACCTTAGTTCTGTACGAGAGCTAAAGAAAACACAAAGCAAGACAGAACACCTCTGCATGCTGCAGAGGGATTACAAAGGAAGTCCAGCCACGGAGCCATTTGTGTGCAGTGACTCCCTGGTCAAGCCACATTCAAGAAACTTTATAAGGTTTGGAGACATCTGGACTTTAAGTGTTTCTCCCAGAAAGTTGTGAGGATGAAGCACCAGAAGATTCCACCTGGTGTGGAAGAGCCGTTCCTTTCCATAGCAGATGAGGGCATGCACAGTTACCACTGTATGAACCTGGCGGTCACTAACTCACTGCTCTGCTCACGCTCGAAACCAGTACCGCATGCATTTTTTAGGTAGTTCAGCACACTTACCATAACACGAGTCAGAAAGAAGTTATGTGGCACTAACGCGGATGTCATGTGGGGCCTGCGCTCTCCCATGGGAGCTGCACTGTAAGGTAGTCTCATCTTGACTTCTCAAGGTGACCAGGTTTCTCTTCTTTCCCCTTTATTTCCCTTCACATGCCAACTTTCAGACAGAATATTTTGTGTATAAAAATAGACCTCCAAGCTATTGCAACCATCTAAAATTATTGTTTTATTCAATAATAGTGAGCATTTTTTTTAAAGATGGAATTTATGGAGACTATAAGACAAGATTATTTATGTGCCAATAAATTGAACCAAAATACACCACTCAATTCACAGAGTTAACACATTGTCTCCGTTCTCAGAGGCCTGACTGTTTAATACTCAAGGGACAGTCGCATCTGAAGTATCTTCTTTATGTCTGATATCAGAAATGCGTACACCAGGTAAAAGTGTGCAGATGTGGTGTTTGCTGCCCTTGAGTGCCTGTGGACCCACCATCAGGTGGCCCTGCCTGGAAATACAGCTGCCCACCAGGAGGTTGCGGGAGGCCGTCTGCTCAGTCAGGGCCTCCTCCACTCATCTGGGCTACGGCGAGGTCATGAGTTCGAACATTGAAATTGCAATTTGTAAATTGTTACCCAGTTTAAACCAAGTATCCCAATAAAAGCTGTGTATGGTGGGCGAATGGCATTTATGTTTTAAGGTACGTGTAAGGAAACTTTGTTTTATTCCATTTCATTGTCAACCTCAGGTTCACTTCGGGAGAGGTTTCCAGTTTGCTTCAGCACCAGGTGGCAGAGAAAATGTGGAGGATGTCCAGCGACCCTGGGCAGTGGGACGTAGGCCCTACTGTCTGGCTGTTTGCTGGGCCACGGTCCTGCTCCTCCCTGACTTCTAGATTTATAAAGCTCAAGTGCCTGCATCTGTTTTTCCCCTTTTTTCTCTCATGCTCACTGCTTCAGTCAGCTTTTTGGCTGCTGTAAATTAAACACCTGACAAGAACAACTTTAGAGGAGAAAGAGTTTATTTTGGGGCTCACAGATTCAGAGGTCTCAGTTCATGGACAGCTGGCTCCATTCCTTGGGGCTTGAGGTGAGGCAGAACATCATGGTAGAAGAGTGGGGCAGAGGGAAGCAGCTCGCATGGTGATAGGGAAGCAGAGAGAGGTACTTACTGGTACAAATAAATACCCAAAGGCCATGCCCCCAGGAACCCACCTCCTCCAGCCACCCCATATCTGCCTTCAGTTACCCCTCAATTAAGTACCATCAGGGGATTAACTCAATGATTGGATTAATGCTTAAAAATCCAATAGTTTCTCCTCTAAACCTTCTTGCATTGTCTCACACATGAGCTTTTGGGTGACATCTAACACCCACCCTAAGATCCCACATGCACATCACCCGAGATCCTCTTCAGGACTGACAATGTCCCTAACCCCATCAGGCCTTCCACTCCACTCTACTCTTGTGGGCCTTGCAAACTCTGCCCATAGATGGGTAATCAGATCTTATGCCTAATTAGTGCCTTTTCTATGCTTCTCAAACTAATAGAAATCCCTCCTCCCTGGGCAACACGTTCTAGTGCTATGTCTTCCTGTGGAGACCCATTTTTCTTTTTTTTTCCAGAGCCTCAACCATTTGAGAAATGAGGTTCCCAAACTTCTCCCTCCTGGAATCATCGTTTGCCATTCTCCTTCCTATCATGAGGTCGGCCAGTTCTCCAAGTCATAAAGCCAGCCCCAGAACTCAAAACCAACTTTATCCTACTGGTTTGCTTGCTTTCCTGTTCACTTTGAATTTTTGCTGTTTGCTGTTGTCTTTAAGTCATCAAGAGGAAGGCCGGAAATGCCTAAATCCCCTTATCCTAGGCTCAGAGCTCACTTTCTCTAACACAACCACCTGCAGGACACAGGCAGCCTGAACACAGCCCAGTGGGGACGATGGCCAGGTCTCTCCCCTTATGTCAACATCAAATATACATGCTTGGTGCATGAGCATTTATTTATATTTAGGTAGAAAGAAACATGCTTCATTTCAACTAACAGAACCTGGTTAATTTAAGCAGCAAATCATAACGTTTTGGAGACTACAACTGCAAACAGACACTATACAAAAAAGACCAGGCCATATATAAATAGAGAAACAAGGGCCCAGCCCACAGCCACCAGCCACCAGCCCAGGCACCAGACCACACCTCTGTAGCATGGGGCCCCAGGCTGTTAGGATTTGGTCAGTGGTGGCAACTTCTATAATTCTTGCCCCTTCGTCCAGCTCAGGACCAACCAGAGCAAGAGAATCCCATAACAAATCACCAGGGCTGTCCTGCTTTGGCCTGTCACCACACCTTCCCCCGGCCATCGCCTCTGATCAGGCACCCCACGCCTCCCCTTTATTTTCACTACAAAACCTTCCCTGTCTCCACCTGTCTTTGGATCTGGGCAAATGAAGCAGCTGCAGGCGGCCTCCCTCATCGCAGCAACCTGAGTAAGCGCCTTGCTTGTTCTCATGAGACTGCTCTTCATTGTCCCCTTGATGCACGGCCCTGTCTCTCAGGTCTTCCCTGTGCCTCCTGGGATGAGGATGGAGCAGCCGTCCTCAGTGAGAGGAGGAACCTCTCCGAGCTGTGGGAGGGAGTTGGGCAGGAGGCTCTGCTGCCTGATGTGCCCACATCAGCCCCACAGGTGATCATGCGTCTCCCCTGCTGCTGGTGAGACCTCAGCACCGAGAGCAACGCTGGCTTAGCTATGTCGAGGAGTGGCCGTCCCCCTCCTGAACTTGTCTTGCAGGACAGCACAACCTCTATGGCACTGTCCCTCTGTGATCCAGCAAGGCTGGCAGCCATCTGTAAGCAGCTTCAGATCACATCTGTCCCGGACAGAGAAGTAAGGAGATATCAGTCCTGCATCCCCACATGCAGGGAGAGGAGGGTGTCCAGGGTGACTTGAAGATTTGGGAGCATCACACCTGTGTATATTCATTCATCTGATTAGTTGGAACTTGCCCTGGGAAGCATAGAGCAATAAAGAAACCATGGAAAATCAGCTACTGGGCAGGAATGACCTGAGGGCTGTTCTTGCTGACCCAGGAGCTGGAGGCCGGTTCTAACACACAGCAGCCTGGCTCATTGCTGGAGAAAGCAGGTAATTTTACAAGTTTCAAGACAATGGTGCTTAATTCTCTGACTTCTGGAAAGCATCTGCCAGTTGTGGATGGCATTACCGTCATGTGAAGTGTCCAGGGCAGCTGCAAGGAAACAGAAAAATAACAGGATCCTCCCCTTCCTGCCCTCAGCATTCCGAGGCTTGACCCTTCCTGCAGGGTGCTGAGGGACTGAGACTTCAAGACAGCTCTAGAGCAAGTGTTCACCCCTTACAACTCTGCCTGTGGAAGAGCCGCCTAGGAAATTCAAGCTCAAGGACTCCATTAATGTGCCATGGAGGTATTCGAAATGAATCCTCACCAAGTTGTACCGTGAAGCTTACATTGGAAAATACAGCAGTTAACTCAATGCCCAGGCCCTCCATGTGGCCAGGGTGAAGTCACTTCAAGGAAAGGAAGCAATTCCTGATACAGCCATCAACCAGCCTCTTTTAGGCCAAGTGTTTTAAGGAAAGGACTGAGGACCAAAGGAAGGCGAAATCTGCCTCAGGAATAGCTTTTCCTGTGGGATTTCTACATAGAGTTTGTAGGAGACTTTCTCCCTAAGACTGGTCTGTAAATCAAAATCTATACAATTTACTCAGAATGGAGGACCTTTGTTAGAATGAGCCAAGAGGGGTGCACACAGAATACACGGTGATGGCCCTGACTGGCCACAGGTGCCCTAACACCCTCCACTCCAGTGGTCTGTGCTCTGTTCTCCTTGCTGCTGATTCTTTGGATGGATCTGACTCTGTGGCTGAAACAATGAGAGTTCCCACAAGGCAATTCAGCCCCGTGTGAAAACAGAGCATGAACCTGAGCTGGCCCTGGGTGCACAGAGAGCCACGGTCTGCAGTGGGGACTTTCATGTGGTCAGGGTGGCGTGTGCAAGAAGAGTGGAAATCCTAACTTCTAATCTTAAGAGCAGGAGGAGTGTGAGGAGCAATGGATTAACTGAAAAACTGATTGTCATGAAGTAAAAGTCTTCTGCATAAGAACTCAGCCTCCAGGATGACTCCACAAGGCTTTCTGAAAAGACCAACGGCAACGAGTCAGTAGGCTAAAGCCAACTCACCCTTCACCGTGAGCTCCATCGCTCTTTAACGGCTGATTGTTCATACACACAGCCTCTGTGTCACCTCTGAGACCACCGTCAGATGAATGGTACGAAGCTTCGGCTGCAAGCCATCCTCGTGAGGAGAAGGCCTTACCTCTCCGCACCTGACCACACCCAAATACAGAGGCCCATGCTGGCGCTCCCTCCATTGCTGAGCTCCATCTGCAGTGTGGGTTTCCACTGCAGCTGGTGTGCCATGGATTGATTGATATTAACTGTGAAAGGAAAAATATGTTCTTCTAAGGTATAATTCTGGGAAAATCATAATCCATATAGCAAGTTCTTATTGATTAAGGCATGTTTAATAGTATTTGGACATTTTAAGCAGTATCAAATGGTCATATATGATGATCATTAGCTGCTTCATAAAATACAAGTGTTAACACCACCTCTGACTAATCACTACAGCTCCCTCTATTTAACAGCAAAGAGACCAGTACATTCCCTCCAGCTCTCTCTTACACTAGGATTTCTAAGAGACTTTTAATATCCTGTGCAAAAGCCAGAAAGAGTCAAATGTTCGTACCCAAATAAAGAATATTTATTTGGAAAAGAGGTACCATAAGCTCATTTGTGACTTTGACTCTTCATGTTTTCTGGAATTTCTTCCAAAAGTGACCTCTTAGCAGCCTTCTCCACAGCTTCCCTGAGTCCCTGGAACAGTCATAATTACTGATGGACCAGGAAAGATCTTCTCCCTCTTGACTACAGTTGCCACACAGTGTCCAATTCTCTGGGTTCTGGTGGCTGAATTTAAAGCTCTGGTCTTTCCATTTGGCTCATGGGAAGCCTGAGAGCCCTAAGTAAAGATAAACTACAGGCATGGCTTACTTCCTGGTTTCTGACTGACATTTTTCTCTACCAAAGAGATCCACGCCCTGGGTTCTTAAGCAACTTTAAGTTTCAAACCCTCAAAACACACACCACAGGTCAATGTTCTTTCTCATGGGGAATGAGCTGTATTTGAGGCTGTCCTGGGTGATTCCATTAGACCTTCAGATCTTGCTTCTGAAGGAGGCTGACATGATTCTCCAGTGACTTTGCCTTCCACAGATAAGTTAAGTCTGTCCTTTCTCATTCTATGATTCCAGGAAGTGTTTGTGGTCCTACACTTGGGAGAGAATGGAAACAATAATACCTGGTGACCCCTACCTAAGGAGCAGAGTGGCTCAGCAGCTTGGCACCTGGGGGCTGGCCCAGTTTTAGGACCCGAGGGTCCAGAGGGATTACCCAGTTCCAGGGCTGCAGGGTCCTGGGAGCTCACCCAGCTCCGGGGTTGCAGGTCCTTGGTCTTGTCCAGCTTCTGCGGTTTTCTGACCTGTAGGGTGAGGTCTCAGCTCAGCCAATGCTCTGTTTTCTGAACACAGGGCACTACATTTATCTCAGCCCTTCCGAGTCTGGCTGCTCAACTAGGTCTCAAGAATTATGTGACACTTCAGTCAGACATGGGTTATGACTGTTCTGGGCACTCCAGTTGCTGTTTCCCAGGAGGTAGCATATAGCCTCAGCTCAGGCCCTCAGGGACAGGGTACAGCAGTGACTGGGAGGGCAGATGTGTGGCTCCAATGCAGCCTGGTCTCATGGGGTAGGCCAAGACAATGGTTGAGCTCAGGAATGGCAGGTCACTAAGTGTGGGTAGTTCAGCAGTACCTAGGTGTCAGGGATGGTGGGGTTCCATGGCTGTTTGTCACCAGAGCAGGACACAGTCAAGCAGTATTTCTAGTCCACAGGTGCGATGGTCTACTAGCTGTTCTGGACACAGGTGTGGGGTACACTGTTGGCTCTTTGTCTTCTGGGCATTTCAATGTGTGGACTCCAGGCAGTCCCCTCAGATGAGCTTAGTGCATGAGAACTCAAGAGTCCCAGTAGGAAGTGTGGAGGGTGCCCAAGGTTTGGTGGGAGTTGCTGGGTCCTCTTGCTTGCCTATCCCACCCAGGGAGGAGTCTCCCTAGTTCTGAGCTGCTCCTGGCTGGGGACGGGGTGCCAGAGAACATGTGTGTCCTATGCTTTGTGTGGACATTCTAGATTGCCATGCTCTGCAGGGCTTCTGCTGACCCCCGGAAGTGTTCTGGGGCTCTCTTCCACTTACCTCCACCAAAGCGCAGTTGCTTATTGTTCAGGCCGTCTTGTGAGAGGAAGGATGGTAAGGGCTGCTCTTCAGCCTTTTGCCAGTGTGTCTCCTCCATAGTAATATTTATTTAAAACCAGAATAATAATACCCAAATCACCACTTTCAATCAAATTTGTTTTAGAGATCCTCTCAAGTAAAATGTAATGAGAATAAAAGAAAATAGAAGAATGGAATACTGACTAAAATGTAGAAAAGTTAAATTTGCATTATTTTCAAATGATGATTATTTATATTTTAAAAAATGTAATATCCAGAAAGATTATTGGAAATACATATAGAAATTGGCAAGGTTGCTGGATAAAAGCTTAATGTATAAACAAATAATTAAATTTTAATACTCCAGTGGAAAATAATCAGAAATTGTAATTGATGTTATATATACCATTTACAATAGTATCAGAGACTTAAAGTGCCTAAATAATCAAATAATAGATTTAAAACTTCTGTAGAAAAATAATAATATTTTATTAAGGAATATTCAAAGGAACATAAACACAGGCATATACTACATTTATCAATATAAGAATTAGTCTACATTATTTTAAAAAGTATTCTGAAAGTTAAAACACCATGAATATTTGAAGAGGAACCTGGAGTGGGTCTGATCTATTAATTAACTATTAAGCTATCATCATTATGAATTAAGTTATTATCATTTTAAAGTTGTTCTGATTAAAATGCTATGATGCTGATGCAGAAGTAGAAATTAATCAAGTACAAAACTACTTTGATATAACGTCAACCTCCTATCATACTATTGATCGGACATCCCATTTCTCATGGAAACACAGGCTCACAAAACAACTCGGTGTGCTAGAATCAGAGTTTTTGAAGAATTTAAAAATGTTCGGCAAAGTGCAAGAGGAAATACACTGCAAATTTACACATTTAGGGTGTTGTGCAGGAAGAATGCAGACTGGAAGCCATACACAATCTAAACCTCTGGATGTTCTATTCCTCATGACCCACTCCACCCACACACACACATCAGGCTTTCGCAGTAACAGCCTAAGAGGTTGGTTGTGAGGACCAGACTGAAGGGAAGCAAGGCTTCTCAGCAGAGGGAGTTTCCCTGGGTTCATGCACCCTTATTCTGTTAGGAGATGCCGTGTCAACTATATTGGTCAAAGCTGCAACTCCCTTTTCAGTGCTGAGTGGCAATTATTTTACTTGGGCAGAAGTTTCATAGGGTCAGAACAGATGTCAGAAAAAGAAAGTGTAACAGAGCTGTCCATCTGTGGGGACAGGTCTCTCCTTTATGGTTACTTAGTGTTGAGTAGGATCTTCTATAATGTTATTTTGATAAGCAGCACTCCAATACTCTCACATTAAAAAAAAAAAAACCCTGTGTTCAACATATATTTATATTTTACTCAAGGAAAGTTCTATCATGCAGGATACTGTTAGCCTTCTATACTCATGAGTTGTTCTTATGATCATAATTTTGTTTTTACTCTATAGCAGAAGAGAATGTTCTCAATCAATGAAGGAAGAATCACTTACCAATGGAATAAAAACATACATTTATCAATACAGTAGAATAAGAACCCCAGAAACAGGACCATCCACCACAGGAACAAACTGGATTCATGATGGAGGTGGTATCACAGAGAAGGAGGAAAAGAGAGAATTACTCAAAAACAGGGTTGGAAAACTGATATTCCCCAAATAAAAACACATATTTGCATTCCTATATCATTCTACATACATTATCAACTCTAGACAGATTAATAATTTTAATATTTAAAAAGGAAACTTTAAAATGATTAGTGGAAAATACATGTGAATAGCTTTTAAATCTTGATCTTACAAGATATTTCCTAAGAATATACACACATGGACACATGAGAAAAAATTAGAAATTTGAGTGCATAAAATTAATGATTCTACAATATGTATAATCAGAAAAATGAGAAATTACACTCCACTTATGTATGATTTATCAAAATGTATAAATGCATTCTACTGTCATGTACAACTAATTAGAACAAATAAAAAACAATAAAAGACTATAGATAGATTATGAGGATTCCTCAAATATTAGTGAAGTATAAATTAAAATATTTTTATTTTTATTCAAAAATAATAAATTATTATTATTTGACATAAGTATTGTATGTCAAAAGATGTTTTAAACAAAGTAAAAATGGTTTAGAAATTTAAGAATACATTTTCAATAAAACTAATACATTTTTAAATTAAGAATATGTAAAGATAACCTACAAGTTGGTAAAAAAAATATATAATCTAGTCAAAATGACCAAAATATGACTAGACATTCTGTAGAGGAATACAAATGGCTGCGGTTACGCTGCAGGTGCCTGGCCTCTGATTGAAAGTTAGTTTTAAACAAGTGAGGAGCACCACCAGATATGCTTGAACCAAGAGTACAGGGCACAGTGCAGAGGACAGATGAGCAAGAGGTCAGACTGACGGTTGCAAGGCAGTTGGAGGCCCTTCTTGGTGCCTTTGGCAAAGTGGGGTATTTGGAAGCAGACGTGCTGACTGTGGGATGTGGAGGCCAAGAGGGGAAGAGGCCCAGGGTGTCTGGCGGGACCCAGGATTCCAAGCTGCTGATTAGGTAGGTTGCAGTAGGCAGTGGTGGTGGGCAGACTGGAACCCCTGGTCCTCCCGTGTGCCAGCATTCAGGGTCTGGGAACTGTTTGCTGCAAAGAAACACTTTTGGATGGCTTGAGAGAAGGTTAAAAGCAATTGGTGCCATTGGGCTCGGTGGTGCACGCCTATAATCCCAGCGGCTCAGGAAGCTGAGACAGGAGGAGCGTGAGTTCAAAGCCAGCCTCAGCAAAAGCGAGGCACTAAGTCACTCAGTGACCCTGTCTCTAAATAAAATACAAAATAGGACTGGGCTGTGGCTCAGTGGTCGAGTGCCCCTGAGTTCAATCTCCCGTACCCACCCCCCCAAAAAAAATTGAAAAAACAAAACACCAACAATGTGTGATATGTGCATTTCCTCCCAGAGGGGCTGTTCAGGAACCTCTGCTTCTTATTCTCTGCTTCCTTGGTCTGTTGGCAGCAGAGCTTTTTTAGGGACTTTGGTGGTTTCTATGAGACCCACAGGCTTCTCGTGGGGTCTGTTCCACAGGGCCAGTGGGCACTCGCCTCTGTCTTCTGATCTCCAAAATGTTAGTGTAGTCCCACAAACATCTTCTTGGCTTTATTTCATTTTATTTTTGTTTTTGAACAAAAAGTGAGAATCCATTAAATCATCACCTAAAATCATTAGCAAATAACGTTTTCCCCTCCGATTCACAGTGTCATGGCAGGCCATCTGCAAGGTATCAATGAACAGAGTAATCTCAATATCGATAAACCTAATGATGATCAAGATTAAATTAAAAGATTAATCTTTCATTAATTCATGACAGTTATTGAAAGACTGGTACCCAATTATTACTTTGGTAAGAGTTCTTTTGCATTTATCACATTTTATTTGGAAAGAAATTGAATAGCGAACTTTTCTGAATCTACATTGTAGTTCAAATCATCTGATCCCAACCCCTTTTCTGGAGGCAGGATGTAGCTGAAAGGCTTCCTTTCATTCTTGTCTGCTTTCTTATTATGGACTTTCCCTCTCCTCCTGCTGGTGACTCATCTGGGCTTCTCAGGATGAGGAGGAATCAGCCAGGAGGTGGGAAACCGCCTTCAAGAGCTGGGCTTGACTGGCCAGGGCACAGACAGGAGCCCCGGTGAAGGGCAGCAAGTGCATCCTGACTGTCTGGGGCCCACCAGCCCCAGGCTCAAGTGTTTGTCAAATTAGGCTCAGAAACACGTCAGGAGTTTTGAAGGGAATTGGGAGGAGAGCAAACGTGTCTCCAGTTTGTGAGAATATGTGAGGAGCCGACGCTTGCCAGCCCAGGCCTGGGCCTCTGCTCTGTCAGGTTGCTGGCTCTGGAATGGAGCACAGAGCAGGAAAGGTCAGACACATTCAGAGGTCACCTGCCCCTTGCCTCCCCGGAACTGCGCTTTGGCAGCCTGCACCTTCTGACAGCCTCCGCAGCGGTTTCTGCAGCTGCTCCGTCTGCCAGAGGAGCTGTGTGAAGACTGGCACTCGAGAGGTGTTGGGAGGGTGGGATGGGAGGCTGGGTCTGGCTCCCGCACAGCAGTGTGTCTGAAATGCACCAGGTTGCAGGGCGGCTGCATGGGAGCCTGGAAAGCCCGACTGCCCTGCCTCTGAAGGGCACTTGGGACCAGCCACCTACATTTTTAAATGTTTATAAGGAACTGGTTTCACAGGGTTCACTGGGCGTGGGCACTGCCTATGGAGTTCCGTGCGAGGCCAGCACACGTTAGACAGAGACACCACCAGGATCTGACCCTGCACACCTGGAGAGTGGCATCTTCCTCCACGAACCTCCTGCTCAACCAAAGGCGTGAAGGTTGTTTTACCCCTCAGCCCTGGGCAGGGACACCTGAGCCACGCGGTACCCTGCTTTGGTTCTGCACGTGAACACAAACCCCTGGTTGTGGGTGTGACTGTAACAGTACATGTCTGGAATGTAGAGGGCATTTATGATAATTAGAAATAATCAAGTCCAGACCGAGGAAAAAGGTGCAAGAGAATGTTCAGTAATTTGTAGCTAAATGACTTTGGGACCTCAAGGTAGAATATCCAGGTGGTTCTTAAAGGACTCATAAACACTCAATTTAAAGGGGCAATATTAACATGGAGGTTTATGATCAGAGCATTGAAATTAAATTGATTGTGTCTGCTCCGGCTCTAAAAATAAAAACGGAATAATAATCTGGCTACCTAAGCTAGAAGGCTGCAAACTGAGTCTCGCATGGTAAAGCAAAGTCTGTCATCTGCGCAGATCAGGGACTGTGCTCCGGGGGACCTTGCTGGAAAGACCCGAGGGCTCTCAGGGGACCTGGCACTAGCCCCAACTCTGCCTGTCAAGAGTGAGTGTGTGCATCTCTTGTTGCTAGATTTTCTTTCTCTGAGGCAGAGAGGACATAATAGAAGTGAGGGCTTGGCGGAGGTAGCTTCTCAGGGAGAGATCTGCTCGTAGCTTGAAGGGGACTCTCAAAGGCTTGGTTGTCCTGGGGCTGGCATGGAGCCTGCAAAACAAGAGTCGGTCTGAGGGTCTTTGGTAAGGGTAACGGGACAGAGGGGTGGAGACCAGGAGGAAGGAGAAGCGTGAGGTCTCCTGAGGGAAGCAGAGTGCCCAGGCCTCTCCTTAGACACTCGCTGCTCCTCGAGGGTCCAGGAGCATGAGCTCTTTCAGGCACCTGCTGGGAACGGAGATGATACAAAAACTGAGGATTCCTGCCCTGCCTACCCTAGGATCTGCTGGGAAAAGAACTCTAGAAAATGCATTAAGATCATCCTGGAGACTAAAAAGTGCAGTATGAATGCAAGTCCCACAAAACACATGTGAGGGGTGATTGATTATTTCCTGAGTGAACAAAGTCAACAGATGGTTTTGGTGCAGAGGAGGGAGAAATCACTTCCCAGGAACTAGAACACGTGAGTCACTGCCTGTCCTATGATGCGCATTGGCCGTATTGAGGTGATTGGTGCAGTATTTAAGAATATGGACCTGGGGGCGCTGGGGATATAGCTCAGTTGGTAGAGTGCTTGCCTCGCATGCACAAGGCCCTGGGTTCAATCCCCAGCACCACCAAAAAAAAAAAAAAAAAAAAAGAATATGGACCTGGGACTTTAATTTGACTTCAGATTCTGCTTTCTTACTTTCTGTGCCTCAGTTTGCTCATCTGCAAAACAAGGCAATCATGGTATTTCCTACACAAGATTTGCTGTGAGGATGGGAGGACAGGGTCGGTGTAAAATACTTCATAAAATGAAAGACTTAGAGGAGATGGAGCTGGAAAAACAGCCTGGGTTGGAGCTATTGGTACAGACATACTATCAAGGTCAGGAGGGAGGCAGCACCTATGTGGAAGAATTCAAGGACGGAGCCCCAAGGCAAACGGACATTAAGAGGTTAGGAAAATAACAAAGAAGTCACTTCTTCCCTAAGATGGAGCAGCCAGCCAGGTGGGAAGGAAGCAGGAAGTTCTTGAAGGAGCTAAGAGTTTTCGAAGCTGCTGAGAGTGGGGTCAGGGGCTTGGCCCCTCCTTACTGGTCTTAACACAAGTAAATGCTGTTATGGATCCAATCAAATGAGGCTGAGAATTGCCCATTAGATTTCACAGCAATGTGGAGGTCATTGTTGACTTCGACAGGCACTGTAAAAGGTGGATGTGTTCAGAGAAAACTTGTCAGAGAAGTTAAATTGAACAGTTTAATTGAGCAAAAAGTGATTCCTGACACAGGCAGCGCTCAGAACAGGAGGTCAGATAGCTCTGCTCTGTGGACAGTGGGCATTTACAGATGGGGTTGGAAGGTCGAGTCTAGACTGGATCCACTGGGCCAGCCAGGAGTTGGCCTTCATTGGTCTTGGCTGGCGATAGGCAACTTGCGAGTGGCTGAAGCTCAGCAGTGTGCATTGACTGAGGCTTGGCTGCTTCTTAAACAACTGAGCTCGGTTTTCAGATTGCTTTTGGACTATGTTGGGTGGCTATTTGCTCTACAGGAACAGAAAGCATGAACACAGCCTCTGACTGGGGCTCCTATTCATTTAAATGACAGGCAAGGGCAAAAACTTCACTGAGGAGCATTCCAGGCAGAGCTCAGAAAGAAAGTCGACAGGCAGAGGAAGAGACTCTGAGGAGCTGAGCCTCTGGCATGGTCGGAGACGAGTGGGAGAGGTTGGGGGAGGCTGAGCCGTCAGAGGAGAAGATTCCCCTGAGTCTGAGGCCCTGGCAGTTGGGAATCCACAGTGCGAGCTTCCTGGGGTCCTCTTTCCCTGGTCTGGGGACACTGAAATCCTTCAGGCCGCCTTCTCCTGACAGACTTTCAGAGGTGAAAACACCTACAGACCTAAGGAGAGAACCACGCATGCCTGGGGGTGAGCATGGGGCTTCGAGAAGTAGGAAAGGTGGAAGACCCAGGAGGAGCTGAGCCTTGCAGGGTCAAACAGGCAAGCAGAGTGCCACCTGGATGCTTCCGGGTCACTTGTGGTGTGCCTGGTCACCATGCTGGCTTGCGGTCATGTGGCCCACATCCATCACATTAGTGGCTTGTTTCTGTCCTTTGATAGAAAGGATTTTCCATCCACGGACTTGAAGACTGTCACTGAATATTCGTCATGCACCAAGAACTTTGTAGTCAAGGGGAAGTTGGATGACCTCAGTGCACAAATCTCACAATGCCTCAGGGCACCCAACAGGTACTATCAAAACAACCCTAAGAAGCAGGTCTCATCACCCCCTTGTTTATAAAGAGGAATCAGAAATTCAGCCCAGACAATGCACTTGACAAGTGGCTAGGCCACATTGGCTCCCAGGCTGCCTTACCCCAGGCCCAGGGCTGTTCCCAAACACTAGTCAGGCATCCCCCACGTCCTGAGAGATGCACTGCTAGGTGATTTCATTGTTAAGTGGACATCATAAATTGCTTACCCAAACTAAGACATGTACAACATCAGTAGGAAATATGATTTTGAGATCATTGTCATACCCGTAGCCCACTAGGTGTGGCATGTGATTGTTCGGCAGGAGTGGCCCCCTTTCATGTTCACCACATCGTACCCCAAAGGCAAGGCCAGAACAGCATATGCAGACAGGAAGAGGGATCACGGGGTCACCTGGGAGCTCTGCCCAGGATGTTCTCTGAGTCCCACAGCTGTGTTCTCGACCCCCTCACACCAGGCTTTCCTTGCTACAGGGATGGGTCCTGACACCCCCAGAAGCCTTTGCAGAGCTTTCCTGGAACTACTTCTGGGCTCCTGTTTTCTCACCTGTAAAGTTAGAGGATTGAATTAAATGATCCTCAAAGCTCTTGATTTTCTCAAATTGGACATTTGCCTGTTTTTTGCAGAGAGACACACAAGAGTTTCATTAACGCTGTTCTTGTAGCTATGAGGCCAGGGTTGCTTCCTTGAGAGTTTGTGACTGTGCTCTAGGTAACTGGCTAGCTGAAATTTGAATTGCTGTATGAATAAGACATTACCTCATTTGGTTGTAATGAATGTGTGTATAACTAGCCCTTCTAATGGGGTATAGACACACTGGTTCATCTTACAAGCACCACCAACAGTCTTCGCCCGTGCATGGACTCTGGTTCTGATGTGTCCTGGTGGGAAGAGAAAAGATGAATTCTTTTTAGCAGATGTCACTTTGGGCCCCTACCTGTCATCTCTATGCTTTTCCAGTTAATAACTAATGTCTCCTGTTTATTTCTGTTTTCATTTTTGAAGACTCGTTTTTCAGTACAAAAATATGTTATTGTGTCTAAAATATGTTTTGGTCTATTAGGGAACTATATCTACTTTTTCATATAAATGAATTCAAGTGAATATGCTTTATACCAATCAAGTTGTCTTCTTGAAAGTAAAAAAAAAAGGAAAATTTTCTCTATCTGAGCAGTCTAGCTATCATGATATTTCCACATTTCCATACACTTTATCATAAATATTTGAAAATATTGGGAAAGTAACTAGAAAATCTAAACCATAACCCCCAAAACTCCATTATTAAACATTTCTGTTTTTGAATGTTTGTGAATAGAATTCATATATCACTTTCTAAGCAAAAAATCTGGTGCATATGTTTGAAAAATACAAGCTTTGACAGCATAAAATGTCACTTTTCCTAAAGAAGTTAGAAGACAGTGTCTGATCTCTTTATTAAAAAAAAAAAGGAAAAAAAAACTTTTCTTCACCTTTTTCAATTTAAAGCAAAAATTCCAGAATTGTTTTATGAAAAACCTTTTTTCAACCCAAGGTTCTACTTCTGAGTTACACTTCATGGCCTTTTCCATTCACATCTGGCTGAAAGCAGTCTGGCTGCAGCCTTTTAAATAAATATAAAGATCTAATGAAGTTGTGTTAGGCAGAGGAGCATGACATTGCTTCTCTTCTGTTCGAGTATTTCTTTCTGGGTCCCCTGAACTTGGAATTTCTCTTTAAAATGTCCCATTAATTCCTATTAGGGAGCTACTAGTAAAGAAAATTGCATGTTAGCTTTTATCAATCTGTATGAATAAATGTTAACCATTCTGAGTTAAAAGCCCTCCTTTTAGCTCCACTCATGTGCAAACAGCATGCACATCAGCAAATCATTCAGGAGATTAATGCACTCCAGCCTGCACAAAGAACTGGAGATGCGTATTAGCATTATAGATTTTAATTTGAAATAATGTCAGTCTTTTCGGGCCAGCATTGTAGTGCATGGGCTGCCATCTGCTTATAATAATGAGTCTGACAATCCACGTAAATGTGATTTGCTGCCTCTTTTGCCAGCATAATGGCTGGGATATTGATCCTAATGGTGGAGCAGTTGCAGGCATTTCATTCAATACCAACAGGACAGGCCGGGGGCTATGGCCTCTGAGGACACAGTTGGAATGACAGCAAAAATAAAGGTCCACTTCTCCATCTCCCCACACCAGGGGCAACTTTGCCCTCCTGAGTGGCTGTGGGTTCCATCCTTTCTCAATGTTTCAGTACAACCAGAAACATGACTAACCGAATCAGTGAGCACTGAGACCCAGTGTAAAGCACCTAAGCTGTCCCAGCTTGCCTCCCGCAGAGCTGTCACTCCAGTAACCAGAGGGCTCCCGTGGTCCAGCCAGACCTTCCATATCACTGCCCAATATGGCAGCCACCAGACACGTTGCCAGTTACATTTCAAATAATTAAAAGTAAGTGAATTTAGAAACAAACTCCTCGGGACTCAAGCACATACCTTTTCAGTTATCTCCACAGCCCAAAGATGAAACAATTCCACATTTTCACTGATGGATGAGTAGATAAGCAAAGAGTGGGATGTAGTCACAGTGGAATATTATTTGGACTTAAAGAAACTCCGGTATATTCTGCAAAATGGATGAACCCTGAGTACAGTATGCTGAGTGAAATGATCTGGTCACAAAGGATGGGACTATGAGTCTCCTTATATGAGGTACTTAGAATCATTGTTCAGTGCAAACAAAGTTTTATCTTTACAAGACGGAAAATTCTGGCAATAGATGTCTGTCATGGAGGTACAATGATGTCAATGTGTTTAATGTCACACATTCAAAAATGCTTACATGGCAAATTTTATCTCATGCTTATTTTACTCCAATTTAAATAATAGTCCCTCCTTTGCTCAGTATGTAGCCATTGGCTCCTCGGCTACATATCACTCCCTCATCACAGGAAACTCTGCGGAGGTCCTCTTTTTAGCCGCAGGCTGTTGGGGCTCAGGCAGGTGAGGCAAGGAGCTGAGCTAGGGTGTGAAGTGGTCCCAACAAGAGGTCGGTGTCCTGCACCCCTCACATGCCACGAGGGTGGCATACCCGGTCACAGACCACACTCCTATGATTGAGACATGACTCGGTTTCTGTTCCTCTGACTTAAATGGCTTCTATGTTCTCTGCAAAGCATTTTCCATTTTCAAAACAACTAACCATGAATGTGCATGAGACTCTCACAGCCAGGCACATTGTTCTGGTCCTCTTTCCAAGTGCATGCATTTGAAAGATAGAAGGATGAGACTCCATGTCAGTGTGTATGTAAGCTAGAGGAGTGTACGCCACCTTGCTAATAGAAGCCACCCCTGGATTGCAAATGCACCAACAGAGGAACCAACCAATTCATCCTAGGGTGTGGATAAACAGGGATGGGCAGGGTATTGCTAGACCATGTTGTTCTATCCCATTCTGTTCCCTTAACTAGCAATGAAGAGTGGATGCTGGGTCGCCGTTAGGAATCGCAATTCAACATCAGTGCTTGAGAGTCCAGGTCTGTCTCACCCCAGATTTAAGGTGCTGCATTGTATTACAAAATATATATATAAATACATATGTATATATTCTGTACATTTAGACTGACATTATTCCAAACATGGCACTATAGTCTTACGATCCATTCATTCCTTTTTCACTGGTATCCTTAAGAGTAGAAGTGTATTTTCTTTTTTCTTCACCCATAGCTCTAAAGTCTGGCACTTAATAGTTCTTAAAATATGCTTCCAAAGGCACCCATGGGAGTTCCCACGTCCCTGTCCTCTGCTTCTGTGTGGTGTCCGGCCTTCAGACAGTGAGCAGGTGAGACTAGTGTCTTCCGCCCTCCTCGCAAAAGTTCCTCAGGGTGAAGGAAAAGTGCATCTTCACCCTACCGACTCCACGTTGACTCTGGTCACTTAGTTTTCAAAGGTAACTTTCTTATCTTTCATGCTAACTGCATTTTTCAAAGTCATTCCCCATTAGTAGCAATGATAACATCTGTAGAGCCAAGTAACTGTAGTGCGCTGGCATGGTCTGCCCATGTGCATGGCACGTGGCATTTCACTGCTCCTGGCGATGCGCTGGTCTTCCTCCTCCTCCCGCATCTCCTCCCGCCCGTGGGGGCGGCCACTAGCAACCATCCACTCACCAGGGAAAGGTTTCGTTAACTGTGTTGTCAGCTTTGGTTTTAACAAACATAAATATGAATACCACTTGCCCATTTCTTTATTTTCAAATAAAATACAGTGCTTTTCCACTGTACTGACCCTTTTGAAATTTGAAAGTCACCCTTCTTGTAACAAATTAGCTTGAGTCACTGACAAGCATTGAGTACCTTCTTCACAGATATAAAATAATTGAGCTGTCAGTTTTGCAAATGGACTTCAGGTGTAACCACTTTGTTTTACTTTTTTATTCATAATTTTAAAAAGACAATTTAAGTGTTCAATCTGCAATGTGGTTTGATTTAGGAAAGAATTCCTTTCATTGTTTTATAATAACTTTAAGTTGAGTTTTTAATTTTTGAATTTATGTTCATCAGTCTAGAAAATTAATCTTTGGAACATCTTTCCACTTAGTTTCTTGAATTCTACAGATCTATGGTATAGATATGCAAAATTATATAGCTATAGATATCTAGATATCTATGATATAGACAGATAAACAGTTTCCTAATTACACCTTATAATCAAATTTGTGCATTCTTCCTTACTAATTAGAAGACTGAAAGAAAAACTTATTTTTTTTTTAAAGTGCATTTGCATTTTATTCATTCATGACTGCATTTATTGCTTTTATTGATCATCCTTTTGATTCCAGGCTGCTGAATATGCAGGAAAGCAGAATACCTAGGTATATAAGACAGCACTCCTTTCAAGACAGACAGATGGGTCCGGGGTTGGAGACAAACTTGTCATGGGTGACGCAGTGAAGAGCAGTGCTCCTGAGGAGGAGAATAAGCCAGGAGCAGAGGCTTTCTGAGCACAGGCCGTGCCCTTCCAGGAGAGCAGGATTTGTGGGGCAAGGGGCCAGTTCAGAAGCCACAGGTGCATTGTAGGCAGAGGCTCGTACAGACTGTGGAAGCAGTTGTTAGAATCGCAGTCTGGTTGGAGGTTCGGCCGACACGTGTGTGCTGGGGACAGGAGGGAGTGGTAGTGTTCATCTGTACCGAGTACAGGAGGCACAGGGCTCCAGGTGGGCAGGCAAGCTGGCATTTCCATAGGTGTGCCAGGATGGCCCCAGAGACATGGGACTGGCCCTTGGAGGAACAGCACATGCAGAGTGACTTGCCATCTCCAGCGTGTGGAGAGGCTTAGGGAGATGAGGCCATGGCTGCTGGGAGGATAAGGAGGACGTCAGGGACCAGTGCTCAGAAGGAATCAGCAGGAGGCAGAGGGAAGGAGGCGGTGGAGAGCACAGAGCAGGTGGGGAGGGGTTTCAGGCACTGCAGAGACCATGCTGAGGAGGCAGGAAGTCAGCAGGAGGCAGGTTAGGACCCAGCGGCTGACCCTGGACAAAGACACCTGGGCCCAGGGCAGTGGAAGTGGCGGGGGCCTGGGGAGCAGCATCCTCCCTCTTCTATGTTGAATGAGCTTTGAAAAGTCAGAGATTTTATATTAATAACGTTGCCCTCTAAACTGGAAGGGAGTCGCCTTTCCCTGGGCTCCCGCCCAGGCCCTGCTGAGTGATCGTGGCCATGCAAGACCCCATCTGCAGGTGTTTCCAGGACAAAGCGTCCCGGTCTCTGCGTTAAGAAGGGCTTCCTTGCTGTTGAATTCGGTGTCAGGCCAAAGATGGCGACTAAGCCCTTTCCCACCGGAAGAGAGCAGGAAAGCTCCACACCCCTCTGAATGCAGCCAAGACCAGCACAGCATTTCCCAGGGGGACGAAGGGTGAAGGGGGCCCACCCTGCCGGGCCCCAGACACGTGCTGCACGCCCTTGCTGTGAGGAAAGCCATGGGCGTGGTGCAGGCGGGAAGCAGTGTTGGCCACCAGCCGGCCTCAGAGGAAGGAGTCACAGGGGATGTTTCCTGGCAGATATTTCTCTTTTTCCATCTCTTTCCTGAATGCAGAGCTCAGAATACACCTACCATTCTGAGAGGTGGAAAGACCATCTTCCCTGATCATGAAACGAAAAGCGCTTATGCAGTAAGCCTGAGCCCACTGTTTGTCTTTTCAAGAAAAAGGGATGACTGGCCATGTGGCATTTGGCATCCACTGCTGGACAAACCCAGGAATGAAATGGCCTGGAGAGCTGAGAAGAGCCCGTCCTTCCTAGAGTTTTTGCAGCCCGGGTGTCTGACCGTGCAGTCGAACATGCCCTGGACGTGGATGATCACGTTGCTCATAACTCAACTGTTCACACTTTAAATTGAGCCACGATTGACTTTGGAGAAAACGTCCTCTCATATGAAAAGGTCTTTTGTCCTAACATCTGGGAGCCAGCACTGGGCATGGGCCCTGTGAGGAGAGACCAGAGCAAGCAGCCAAGGCCCCATTCTCCCAGGGCTGGCTGGGGTGGACAGCAGTGGTCAGAGAAGTTCCAGAAGCAGAGCCAGTGAGCTTGGTGCTCTTGAACAGACGCCTGGGTGGGCTGCCACAGGGGCAGGATGGCACCCAAGGGTGTGGAGGTGCAACTGCCCTTAAGGATCCCCGGTGACCTGAGGGGCCCAGGCCGTGCTCTGTGCAGAGCACCCAGCCCCGGGCTGCAGACACTGCTTCCCTCGCTGATGTGAAGTGGCCCACTGACAGCACAGCTCGTGTGCCCGAGGTGCCCGTGCACAGTCAGGAGGCACAAGCAGGACTGCAGACTCAGAGGGCCGTCCTCTCTGCTTTCTGCCTCATTTGCTGGGAAATGGAGGCGCAGTGGCTTTCCTCTCTGGGGCTCCATTCTCCAAGAAAAAAGAGTGACCACCTCTGCTGATGGCCGCGCCTTCCTCAGACACCGCTCTGCTCTCTCCGAATGACATCTCACCACAGTATCAGGCAACACAGTGAGGTGGTGGGTCTCAGACTTGCTTCTTAAAGGGAAAATTTGTTTCTTATTTGTTTGCCTAAAGAGACTGTTGTACTTCCAAAAAATAAAAACAAAAAACCCTCAATAAATGTTAAAGCAAAATGCCTTTCATTTATGTAATGAGTCTGAAAAAATTTTACTATCCAATAGCCCCAGCCAGTCCTTTTTTACAAGAGCATTCTCATTACCTAAATTTTATTGCCAAGAAATGAAAAAAGGAGGAAATTGTAGATGCATAAGAAAAATCCACTTTTAATAATGCCAAGTCCTGTTCATAATTGAAATGTCAGAATTTGTAATCAGATTGTATAATCAGAGGGCCAGATATAATTTCTACAGGCCCAATTATTACTGATTCCTATTTTAAACACTGTGAATATTCTTGGGAATTATTTCCACCCCCTTGAAGGACTTTTGAGACATTAGCTCACATAGCATTCAACCACCTGCCAAGCATTTTATTAGTCTCTCTAAGCACTCAAAGCAAACCTCAAGGTTCCTTTTGAAAAAATTCCAGGCACTGAATGATAGAAAATAGTCTTAAGCTGCTTTAAGAGAAAATTCAAGGTGAGGCTGTAGAAAGACAGACGGACTGAGCCTTGGAGAAAACGAGGGAAAAAAGGAGAAACCAGCTGCCACCCGGGCCCTGGGGTGGGATTTTAAAGTAAGTGACCACTCAGTGTGCCCTGGAGCTAGGTAGTAACCAGTGTCCATTTGTCCTATGAGGCCACAGGGGCTGGAGAGCATGAGTGAGCTATGCAGAGCCACCCGACTGGTGAGTGAAGGACCTGGCTCCAGCCTCCTGGGTCTCGCTCCAAAGCCGCTGCCGGCCTCCATTGT
This sequence comes from Sciurus vulgaris, assembly GCF_902686455.1. NCBI lineage: Eukaryota > Metazoa > Chordata > Mammalia > Rodentia > Sciuridae > Sciurus > Sciurus vulgaris. The sequence goes on along the minus strand of NC_136466.1, from coordinate 169,794,745 downwards.
CTGAGGCCTGACCTGTCTTCCCTGGGGCCAGGTCTACAGAGGCCAGCATGCTTATGACAGGGAAGACTGCGGCGGGGAGACCTCAGCACTCTGCAGAGCGGCTGCGAGGACCTCGACTCTGACTTCTGTCTTTGTTCAGTTACATGGCAGTGGATGTATCCTGGCTGCTCCCATTATTCTGAACTAGACACCCTGAAATTAAGCCCTCCTCGGTGGCAATGCACCATGTATTGCCGACTGATTCAAATAAAAGAACTTAATTAATTCAGTCTTCTTGGACTTTGTGTTGTCTGTGAAGATGGTGAAAGAATGGAACTCTCTTCGATTTCAGAAGCTCTATGTTTCCTCTTCAACCAAGTCATCAAAGCCCCACAGCCCCCAGTGTGGCTCAAAAGTGGACTCAGATTAGCCCAGAGGAAAGGCCAAGGCCACTTCGTGCGTTCCTTTTTTTTTTTGGTTGTTGTTACTGAAGATTGATCCCAGGGTGCTTAACCTCTGAGCCACATCCCCAGCCCTTTTCCAAAAATTTTATTAGAGACAGGGTCTCACTGAGTTGCTAAGTGCCTTGCTAAGTTGCTGAGACTGACTTTAAACTTGTGATCCTCCTGCCTCAGTCTCCCAGCCTCTGGGATTATGGGTCTGTGCCACTGTGCCCAGCTGTGTGTTCTTTTTTTACTGGGACTTGTAAATCTTTGATTAAACACCCAACCTCATTATGGCCTAAATGACGTGGGAGAAATCCTTGTTCATGAATCAAGTAATCATTTCTGATGTGGTCTTATCCTTAAAGGTTTTGATCTTCGTCCATGTGGTTGACCAGATATTTACCAATTCTGCTCACCATCGTACCAGTGCGTGAACCTTATCTGAACAGGTTGCATTTAGATTTTGTGTCAGTCCAAGCTCCTCTTCCATAAAGGACACAGCACATAGTCAACTGTCTCAAGGTAGTCAGAAGCTAAGATGGATAGCCATTTCTTTGGGGAGTTTAAGAAGAAATTCTACTTAAAAGAAGTTTGTATAATCCTCATGTTTTATCAAAGTTATTTTGCTTCTTAAAGCATAGGAATGAAGATAGACAAAAACTCAATCTTATAAGAGCCAAATTAATAAACCACTGCTTGTTTATACCTAACCTGGATCTCTGAACTTCTCCTCTGTGTATGGTATTAAAGCCTTCAGTGCCCAAGACATGCACACAGCAAAGGATGAAGGAAAAGCTGCTAAGGAGTGCTGCTGAGCTGTGAGCGGATGTCCGGAAGCCCTTCAGGGGTGCTACTCCCACTTCCTCCCTGCTCTGCAGTCGAGAGTGAGCTCAGAGGAGCTCGTGAACAAAGGCCAGACATACTAAGTTTCTCAAAGCAGACCTTGGCTCTAATTGGGCAATAATTTATTTCACAAATATTTTTATTGACAATATCCATGCCTTGATGATATTGAAGTTTTTATCATAATTGCAGTGGGCCATGAACCCACTGATGAGTGTTTTGGAACCTGTTGAAATAAATCCTAGGTGATAACATGTGTCCAGTTGTCCTGCCTGCTCTGAATTCAGTCACTGCCAGCACACGGCAGGTCTGAGGAATCTGCTCTAGTTCAAGGCCACTGGTAGAACACCTCTGTCCTTTACCCCCTTAGGTTCTGCAGGTGCTCCCACAGAGAGCATGGGACCAGGGCCAGACCGGTGGCCACTCGCTGTTTAAAACCTAAGGCCTGGAGGATTCCGTCTACTACACTAACAGGGGAGAATGCTGGCAGCTCTAATTAAACTGTGGCTCCTCTCCTCGTTGGTCCATGTGGTAATCATCCTTTTGGTTAAAAGACTTGTTATCCCTTTACCTTAAAGCGTTTGTGTTCATGTGCACAAAGAGAGTCACAAATGACCCTCAGGTTGGACACGTTGCCAGCAGCCCGGAGCAAGGCACAGTGGTTGGAATCGCGACTTCACTCGCACCAAGTATGTGACCAAGGATGTGAACGGACAGAAACCGAGCCATGGCTTTTGTCTCTGTGTCCATCCAGTGTTGTCTTCAGAACCTGTGTCTGGGTCGTCGGGCATCTCAGAGCTCAGGAACTCTGCACGGCCAAGGCCTGTGTGCGGGTAACTCCGATTTCCCTTTAGTTCTTGCTATGAGTTTGTGCCCCTGACTTGCTCTGGCCCCCGCCTACGTCATTTTCTCTGAGCATTGTTACGGATTCTCCCTCCTCTGCAAACTCTGGTCCAGAGGTGAGGATTATGTGCTTTTTTTTTTTTTTTTTTTTTTTTTTGTCTTTTTTAAGTTCAGCATTTATTGTTGCATTTTGAAGTTAAACGTTGATGCCTGATGTCTGATCTAAATCACCTGGTTTCAGTGCGCTGTGAGAAGAGCTCACGCCATACCTTCAGCTGGCTCTGCTTTGAAGGACTGATGTTCACAGTCAGATTTTCCACCTTGTCAGGGGAGAAAGTGATCCAAATGGGGAACTATGCAGTTAATCTACCAAGAGTTTACAAATATCTCACGAATTTAAAACACGCATACATTCTAATCACCTCTGCCCCTAAGTCAATCTCAAATTTCATTAGTGAATCTCAAACTTTCAAGAAATTCTTCAAGCTTTATGTTTTAAATGCATTTTGCTGTAATACTAATGTGAAGGGGAGATGTATGGAGCATGTGACGTGCCTCCTCCCGGGACCATGGAGGCGCCCCTGCTGGTAGAGGAAGTGGGCTTTGCAAGTCTTCAGCGCACATTCAAGCTGCCTAGTGCCAGCTGGCCCAGGCTGAGGCACGGACAGACTGCCATGGTGAAGGGCGTCGGGTCCCCAGGGGCCTGGGGGCCTGCCTCTGTGTCAGAGGCCCCCTTCTCTGCGCTCCATCAGGGTTGGGGTGGGCCTGGGACTCTACTCACTTCAGTCTCTCCCTACCCCCTTGGGCTGTCCCTGTGGCCTGCTTGTTCTTCAGGCTGAAGGACTTTCAGAGTCTCGTGAAGGAGCAGTGGCGAAATTCTGCCAGGCAGTAGTGCTCACACTGCTGTTCACGAGGCAGCCATGAGGGATTTCAACCTCCCACGCTGACGGTCTAGTGGCATCTTCCTGCTGACACACATGCACACACACCCGTATGAGGTCACAGCTACAGCCACAGCTGGGTCTGCGACCTCAGGCTCACCTTCGCTGCCAACATGTCTGCTGTTTCTAGGAATACATAGAAAATGGGGCAGATAGAGATGCTTCCTGTGTCCTGAATTACCAGGTAGGGACCAGCTGTGGGCAGCGGGATTCAGGACTCTGGCTCACTGTGCTCACTGTGGAGCTGCGGCTCCACCATGACCCAGGTCTGAGTGCAAACAAAGACAAGAGCACCCTGGCTTTCCGTCCTGCTCCTGCTGCGGCGCACGCCAGCCGGCCAGGGATGCCTGCTGCTGGAGGTGAGGGCCTCACCGCCACCTTCATGTCGCTGCATGTGTGCACATGCGCTTCTGAGACAGGGAAAGGATGGAGACCCAGGTGACGCACTTTGGGTAAGGATTATGTTACACTTGGTAAAATCAGTTTGATTTCCAGAGGGATCACTGTTTAGGGAAGCAGATGTGCTTTCACATCTGCTGGACTTGCCAGATCAGGAAGCACTAGAGAGAGGGTCAGGAGGGTCAGACTCCCTGAAGGGTGTGGATGGGAGGAGCTGGTGGCTGTGTCATTCTCCCCGGGCACTGGGTCCCTGTGAGGTCATGGACGCTGGCTTTTTGGAGACCGATCATCCAGGGCAGAGGATCAGCACAGATGGAGTCAGGTAGAAGGAAAGAAAGTGTGTCCAATACTATTTTCTGCATCACTTGGTTGAACTCTGCCTTCTTGTCTCCTGGGCTGTTAATACTAGGGAGACGTAGCTCCGCCGGTGACCACCTGTCATCAGCGTGATCCCACACCCATTAAAGAAAGCTTCTGTTCTGTCTTCCACAGCTCAGTCCTTCAGGGAGAATGTGGGGCGATGGGCATGACATGGGCCACAAAGTCCCTCTCCCCTTACCTCCAGTTCCAATCCATCCCACTTAAAGGTTTCCTGGAGCCTCTGCATCCTCTGCTCTTCTGCTGCAGGGGAGTTAAGCCTGTCAGGCAGTGCAGATGGGATGCCCTGGTGAAGGCGGAGCAGGCAGGCCCTGCATTGTGTGCACTCCTGGAGAAATGATGGGTCTGGTCAGTCCCACAGAGAGAGCCGTCCAGCGCTTTGGAAGGAAACGGGATGGGGAGAGGCGTATGCTGCCTGTGTCTTTGAGACAATGGTCTCTCGCTGATGTGTTCTATTCAGTGTGGGAGACGAGCTGTCAAGTAAAGCAAGACGAATGCGATGTCTGCACTGATTATTCCTTAGATACTAAGTCAATGAGCTCATTATCACTGCAATTACATTACTAATGTCAACAGATGCTACGTGCAGACAACGAGTTAACAATTAAGTGAGCTCCCGACACTCAGATCTGGCTCCCCACAACCCTCTGCAAAGGCCCCTTTATGCATGTGCACATGCATCTGGGGCCAGAGAATAAGGCAGATTGCGCCTTGGCAGCACAGGCCTGTGGCCGCCCCAGCAAGGGTAAGGCCCTTGGTGAAGGCTTCCACACCCTTTGTCAGAGTTGATTGACATTTTGTGCCCTAGTCTGATTTTAGAAATAAGATGACAAATGTGTCTACACATGTTGATTATTTGTCCCTTGAGAAAAAGGAATATTTTAATGGCGATTCCCATTTCTAAGTAGAGATGGGTTTTTGTTTGTTTTCTTAAGAAGCCTCCACACAAAGAGGACAGGTTTCCCAACAACTGCTAGTTTTCCTATTGTGTGTGGTTTGGAATGAAACACAACACTTTCACCAAATTGCTTCACTAATCCCCCCATGCCAAGTCCCTTGGAGGAGTGTATGCCAGCCTGTTGTGCCTGCCTCAGGCACATGGGGTAGGGACACTTCTGCCCCTGGTGGTTGGAGAGCCCCAGGAAAGCAGGCTGGCTGTCCTGCCTGAGGGTCCCTCCCTGGGCTTGCCTTTGGGAGAGAACCCGGGCTGTCGAGGACTCTGCTCTCAAGGGCTCCCTGTGCCTATGAAGTCCAGCCCTCACCTCGAAGACACCAACAGAACTGAGGAGATGTGCGCAGCCTGGCCACACACCCAGCATCGCTCCGCAGGCCTGGGCATGCAGGGCGGGGCTTTGGAGTAGGCAGGTGCGTGGCCCAGGCCTGGTTTGAAGAGTGACTTTTCTTCTAGAAAACAACAGTCACCCTCACCAATGAGAACTTCAGTATTGTTTTCATTTGTCTCCAATTACGTCTTCATCAATGAAAAGATATCTAAATAACATTTTATGATGTGTATTTTGATTGATTTTGTTGACAAGTCGAGAGGGAAAAAGTAGAAAAGGAAAAGCACAATTTTTTTTATCTTCTAAGATTCATATGGGTAATTTAAATCACCATCAGAATTAGGTTAGTATATTAGACACCAGGTGTATACCAGCTCCAAAGTAAAGCAATCCTGCTAGAATAAATATTTCTAGACTTCACCGTGACCTATTTATAAAAGCAAACAAACACACAAACAAGCCAGAAATCCAGCCACATTTCTCCTTTTAATTAAATTTACTTCACAGAATCTAATGAAAATAAGTCTGCCACAGGTTATCAGTTGAAGCATCCTAAATATTCTCACCACACAGACCTGCATTGTCTCTGAATTCTAATGCCATTCATGCATAATTTTAAATTAAAATTATTTAAATGCTCATATAGAATTCAAGAGACTGAAGCTTACCCATATTTTCTGAATCTTATTTTAGAATTTCTGGAATCTAAAACCCACTTTAGCCATTGAATTGCATGGGCAGTAGGTTTGAAAAATCTGAGGTGCAAATATTTATCCTCAAAGGAAAACGGTGTTGAGAAGGTGGGTAATAGGCAGTTGGAGTGATAGACGTGAGGATGAAGATGCAGATTAAAAGAGATACCAGCAATTATGTAAATAAGTGTAAACATGTGTAAATACCAGCTCAGCGAGGCTCAGCCTGGAGTTAGTGCCAGCTCTCATTGGTTCCACAGTTAAATATTCATACAAGACCTGCCGACGAGCAGTGTGTTTTTCTTCTGTTTGCTTCCTTGGCAGGGATTACATGAGCCACCTGTGACAGCAGTGTAGTGGGGTCATCTGGAAACAGCAGCCCAGGTCCCTGTGGCCATGATGGAGAGGAGGGCCCATCTGTGCCCCTGGCAGCACCTCTGTGTCTGAGGCCACCACCTGAGAAGAAAGCCCGCTGTCCACTGCTACGCCCACGCACCCTTGAGGTGGGCCCCTGGCTGCACCAGGAACCCCTGAGCTGAGGCACCTGGGCCACCACGGCTGCTGAGGCGACTGGCAGCAGTGAAGGAAGCAGTTCCAGCTTCCCAGCTAGCTCCATGGTGGTCCCACCTGTGGGCTGAGGAAGACTTGAGGACGCCACCCTGTGGCCCTTTGTGGAATGCCCGGACCCTTCAAGATGATGGCTTCCTCCAACTCCTGTTGGGTGACAAATTCAGGTGGGGCTGGCACCAGCCCAAGAAGGTTCAAGAGATGATTACATGTGGTCAAACAACTGGTGGCTTGAAATCTGCCATGAAAGGGGATTGGTGGAAACCAAGATCAGACCTCACCGGCCAGGAACACTGGAGACAAGACCAGCTCACTGCCACCCAGGCTATGAGTGCTGAGGGGCAAAATCGTGATGTCATGTGCCCAAGACTCTCCCTTTGAGAGGCATATGCACATAAAGTTATTTTAGTTGGTTTTCGGTCTTAATTTTCAAATCGCTGTATATCCAGGGTCAATTCCACATTTAGAAGGAACCGATGCAGCCTTGAGCAGGCAGTCAGTGGACGAAAAGGTGATCTGGGGGTAGAGTGCCCAGGGCAGCTGCTGGGCAGGGAGGCAGGGACCAGGCAGGTCTGCTTGGCTGGATGTTGCCTGAGGTGTTTGGTGCAGGAGACCTGGAGGCTTGCCCTGTGGAAGACCCGTGTGTGAATGCACGTGGTCAGTCTCAGAGATGGTGGTGGTGGTGGTTGGGCCCTAACCCTCTGCATCGCTTGTTTTGATGACTCAGCAGAACTCAGAATTCAAGAGAGCAAAAGCAATCACACCCTAGGCCATCTGGCCCCTGTCTGTTTTAGCTCTGTGTGTTTTGTTTGGTGGGGTCAGTGAAAGTACCAGGCACACACCCCCTGTCCAGCCCAGGGCAAGTACATGTGGAGTTTTCCCCCTTAATGTTCTCTAAACTCCGCTGATCCTAAGGGATTCTGGTTCCCTGTTGGGACAAACCCCACCCCAACACACGAGAAGACAAGGCTTTGTGTGCCCCATAGCTTGTGAACTGGGACCTATTCTAAGGTAAAAATGACAAATATTATCACATTAGCTAACGGCACAAAATCCTGTGCTCAAGTAAACATTTCTGAGACAACTCCCTAGTACCCAGAAAGTAGCCCTGCAAAGGAGGGATCCAGGTGTCAGTTGTCGGCTTCCTGATGACTGGTCCTTGACCAAAGGCTATAGATTCCACATCTCCAAGACACGGCCTTGGGAGCTGACAATCTGCTCCATCTCTCTCCCATGACTCCATGGAAAGCCTCAGATTCCTGGGACCTTTGGGTACCCTGGCAGGAGTGTGGACTGAACCCAAACTCTGTGGTCAGCAGTGCTGAGCATCTCCTGTGCCCAGAAAAAGACGGAAGCACAAGCTTTGAAAGCCCTGTTGCCCTGAAGGACTTCCATCTGGGCTGAGTGGCAAGGAGGTGGGGGGACTCTTGGAATAAATGTTCAGAGACCTAGGTTCACATAAAACAGCTTTTCCTGGAGGCCAGGAGGTTGGGGAATTTGCCCAGCACCTCCCCCCTGACTGAGCCCACCCTGAATTCCAACACCTACCTGATCCTGTGCCAAATGAAGAGGACAGATGGGTAGGAGTCAGACCAAAGCGGACTTGCAGGAAACCCAGCCATCTGGGCTTTCCTGGGGCTCCCAGGTGCTAGCCCACAACACCTGTGTCCCAGGAAAGCACGGTCCTGAGCAAACCCGAAACAAGGGGAGAAAGCCCAGGCTCCAACCTGAGACCACGCGGCTAAAGTTAAAAGGGGAAAATCAAAGAGACACTGGAGAAAAAACTCTCAGAGCTCAGATCTGCCTGACAACATCGATCTCTTACTACCGCTGAAAACCCTTCATTTTTTCTTTTCCAAATAACATTTGATTTTTTTAAGGTCGTTGGTATCCATCAGGAGAAATTAAGTTCTGTTTGAGATATTTGGGAAAGGATGCTGCAGGGGAGGGAGGATAAGGATTTTCTTTTCCTTGCTATAGAAAATAGTGCTCTTCCTTTCATTGTTCTCAACAATGAGCATTTTAAAATTAGATTTTTCCAAATATCCTTGGTCAAGTTAAAACATTTCAAATTTGAATTTTTCCTTGTATTTGATTAAGATCATCATTCAAAGAACATTTTAAAAGGTATAAAAATTATTATTGGGTTCAGATTAACCTATTTTCCCTCAATCATTCGTAACATTCAGAAGTGACATGGCTTTCTCAGGGCATGCATAATGTCATTAGGAAGCAACAAAGTCACTGAAATAGTGAACATATCACATGTCTACATGACAATGGACTACCAAGATATCTGTTCATATGTAGATCAGTAGCAAAGCAGTATTTGATTGGGGTCTGATAACCGTCATTTTTCCCTAAATTTGAAGTGTTACATTTCCGTACACCTATCTCTTCCTGCCGCAGGGTTGAGGCGACATCTAAGCACCCCATTCCCGTCTTGCTAAATAGCTCTGGGAGACCAGATGTGACCGCCTGGGCGTCATAAATCAACCAGTTGCCAGCCTGAGCCATCAAGGCTGCTGATCAAAGAGGCCTGAGCCCGAGTTCCCCCTCAGAGCCCCGTGTGGCTGCCAGGACTTGGGAACTCGCCAAGGGAAGTCCCAGTCCCAGACACCATGAGCAGGCTGCTCTTGGTGGGCCCCTGTCCCCTGCTTCCAGAGGCCCTGCTTCCGCAGTTCTCCTTTGGACTGAGGAGCTCGGCTCTCCCTTCTTTGGCCATTCCCGCTGCAGTGTCCCAAACAGCGTGCAGCACACTGACACACCGGACACCCGCCGCCCGCCAGCCCCGGTCTCCTTCCTTCCTCTGCTCTGACATCCCGATGCCATTCAGGAGGACATCACACCTTCCCACCAGGCCAGTCGTCCTTTGGTGCCTGTTTTCCCGACTCCCCGGGGAGGAGTTCTGAGCAGAGGGATGTGGGAACCCAGGCAGACCGTCAGGGTCGCACAGCCCCTGCTGCCTGGCGGGGACTGGCCCTTCTCCAGGCTGTTCTCTGCCAGGGCTGTTGCAGCTGCTTCAAGGGGGCTGTGTGTGACCCCAGCTCCCGGCTTCACTCTCCTTTCAAATAGGTAGTCAGATAGGAAACTTGTCGGGAAGCACGAGGTTCACTGCCAACACTGTGGAACAACAGCCCTGTCTGTGCGGCAGCCCCGAGACAGTCGGGACGTTGTTATGCGAGGACAACCGAATTCACTCCCACCTCGAACACAGAACAACAGAAGACAGAAAAGGAAACGAAAGCAAAACAAAGCAAAGCCCCGTCCTCCGCAGCGCTGTGGATCTCGGCAGGCCGCTCGCCGTCAACGCTCCTACCTGAGGAAGCGCATCGCTTTTTAAAATGGGAAACGCTGGCAGCCTCGTTCAAGGCACTTTCTAGGCTGCCATTCTATAAAGAAAGCAGGAAAGAAAAACCACAGAGATGCAGCCCAGAGGGCTTCATCCTCACGTGTTCATGAGAGAGCATGAGATCACATCATTTCTGGCAGTTTTGCAAAAGAGTTGGGGAGACTATAAATATTCAGAATTCCTTTGGAGGATTCACAGTATCTGCTTTCTGCTCGGCTTTCTGTTATTCAGTTTTCTGAGCTCCGCCACGTGAACCTCGGCTTCCAATGTACAACAAGTGAAAACAAGCACTGCGCATTTCAAACAGATTTCATAAACAAACCGTTCTGACTTCGTGTCAGGCAGGACGACACGAAATTTGGTTTTCTCCACCAAATTTGGCTCCCAGCTGTGATGTGTCAAGTCAAACAGGAACAAGTGATTGCGTTGCGCACTAAAATCCAGCTCCCGGCTGACATCTCACATTAACAGTATCAGAAAGCAGGCCTGTTTGTCTTTTAGAAACACTCACCACTTGGAAACTTTGAATTCAAGCCGTCCACAGTGGTATTCTCCTGGCAGACGCAGGGAAGGCAGCAGAACCCAGCCTCCACAGCTGCTTCAACCCTCAGGAGCCACAGTCCAGCCGGGCCCGCTGCCCCCATAGGAAGTGGGGCGTATGCCCACAGTGCCAGTCCCGAACAAGATATGCCAACACGCCATCACTTTTGTCACTGGTGAAGTGGATCAAGAGTTCATCAATGAGCTGCTCGATAATGAGGGCGGAGTCCACGTTTAATACAAGACTGATAGAGCTCAGGTCACTATTCTGTTGTCACTCTTCACGCCACCCTCAGGGCTCAGAGAGCATGTCCCTCCCTCCTCAGCGACATGCTAAGCAATGGGAAAGCAGTGGCCAGTCTGTCCACAGGCACTTAGAGACGGGTGCCCAGGCCTCCGCTCCTCTCCTTAAGCTTTACGCTCTCTGGAAGAGTCGCAGACCTCCAGGCAGCAGTGGCTGCCCTCAGGTGCTGAGGAAGAGTGGTGGCCCAGGGCCCCCGGTGGGCGTGACCAGCAGAAGCCAGGAGAACAGTTAGAGTGGAGGGTAGAAGAGGCCACGAAGCCTCTGTGAGCCTGTGGCTTTAAATCGGCACGCACGCTGGGACATCGCCGAGGGACTGTGGTCTCCTCGGCCTGTGGTCGCTCACGGAGGGTGGGGCGAGGCGACTCCTTGGCTGTGACGCTGACTCCGTGGGCAGTGTTGTAGCACCCTCCCTGCTCCCAGTCGTTGCTCGTGGCTGCCGGCTCCACTTCTTCCTCGTCATTTTGAGCTCTCTGTAGCGTTCGATTTGAAAAGAAGAATGGCGAAGTCACATCACGTTCTGACTGATTTTTTAGAAGAGATATAGTTGATCACTTTTACAATTTAAAAATGCCAACTTAAAAACAACGCCATTGGGGGAATATGATTATGCAAATTACACTGTTAACCGAATTTACACATAAATGAGAACATTTTTTCCCATCATAGTTTTTATTATAAAGAAACACTGGGAAGTAAATTATCTGCAGAAGAGTACAGTATAAAAATGTATTAAAAGCTGTAAGAACTAAATTGAAATGTCAAACATAGTTATTTATATTAAAACCCAACATAACCCAAGAAAACAGGTGATGGGCCACTCACGAGCCATCTGCAGAACTGAAGATGCATTTGCCTGGCCAGGCAGTGCCAGGGCCCTCAGCCTTCCTGGGCCCTCACTAGGTAGGTGTGTTCCCCTGCTTTTCATCATTCTTGAAGCTCAGTGTGGGGTTTGTTTTTGTGTGGCATGTTTGGAGGTCTAAATTCCAGAGTGAGTGATTTTAACACCTTCGGCAGAATTCCTAGATTATTCCCATCTTAAAAATGTAGAGCTGATACCAAAGACCAGAACTAGTAATAAAATGTCAGCAAAAAGGACAGTTCAGAGCCCAAAGTGAGCTCCTCATCTGAAGTGACTCACTTGTTCCGCAGCACGACTTGGACTCCCTGGCCTGCCCGCCCCTCCTGCCCTCTTTCTTGTACACTTTTGGGAGCCCAGCCACGCCCCCGGGGGCTACTACCTCTGCCCCCAGACAAAGGGGCCCTGGAGCATAAAGCATGTCGTGGTGACAGAGGGCCCCACCCAGCGGGGCCTTTCAGGCTGACGGGAAGTGGTGACCCTTGAGTGGGACATGGCTGGCTTGCTGGATCCTGACAACCAGCTCTGTGTGCTCCGGGGTGCATCCGGCCTTTGTGCCATCCACACCATCCTCCTGGGGTGCCACAGCTGGATAGCTGCCTGGGCAAAGCAGCTGAGCAGAAAGGGCCCCTAGCCCCGCCTCTGGCCTCTCACGTTTAATTACCTGATTTCCCTCTCCTGGGGTCCTGGGGAAAGTGGAGCCACATCATGCACCGCGTAGCTCTGAAGGTTTCTAATAGAGCCACAGGGACAGGCACAAAGCCTATGCCCCATCTCAAGTCGGATATTATACCCTCCAAACAAATGTGGGCATCCCTCCCCAAAGAGCTGAATGCAAACAAAGAGGAGCTGACCTCGGCATGTCACCCAGGGCCTCCCACGAGGAGGACTTCATTTAACTTGCCTGCTCTCACTGAGCCTGCTTCCTCCAAGGCAGGGGGGACCGTAGGAGGCGCCTCCTCCAGGCCTCCAGGCCAAGCTGCTCTTTCCATCAGCTGAGGCGGGCTGAGCACGCCTCAGCCCGGCAACATCCACCCAGACTTGTCTTCATCTCAGAGTGTACACAGCTGCACTCCAGCTGTGAAGCCAGTTCTTCGAGTCTCAGAGAACTTGAGGACAAAATTGTCCTCACAAATGCTAATGGAACTCAAAATAACAGACTGACTTTTCCACCTCTAGGGAGCACAGAAGACCCCAGGCCCAAGTCTGCACATGAGTCACACCTGGTGCCTGTGATTTAGTGGGCCTGTCCCTGGAGAGTCTTCCCTGTTTGCGTGCTGTGCATGCCCTGGGCTTCCCCACCACAGCCCTGCCCAGTGCGGAGAAGGCTTCAACAGCAGTCAAGGTCACCTGTTCTGACCACGTCTCATAGCCTCTCTGGCTTCACTGACAATTTGGTGCTCAATCTCTAAGACTTGGTACATCACAGGAAAATAATCAGCGCCTTACATCACCTACTCTTCTGCAAAGACACCGTGTTTTGTCAGTACAATGAAGTATGCCAACAACACAAATGCCCACAGGCCTGTGTGTCCACTGGCCATCAAATTATCGATGTCAACAGAGCCAACACCTGTCCAAAGGCCCTCCTGGGTGATGAGGAAGAGGTGACTTCTGATGTGAAGACCACTGTGACTTAGTAGAAAAGATAAAATGATGAGATGAGTTGTAATACTCTACGAAAGAGAGATGAAGGGACTAGGGGGACAGAGTCCATTGCTAGGACCCGGAGCCGAGGGCCATGCTTGCTCAGAGACAGCAGCCTCATGGGGGAAGCACGGGTGCATCTCTGCCACCAGGAGCACAGGGTTCCCATTAGTGAGAGGCCAGGAGGCTGTCCTGTGGCACAATAGTGGGTACAGGGGTAGGGACCTTGGGGTGTCAAACGCCCCCAGGGCAGAGGTGTGAGGGCAGCATCCTGGGGAGGTCAGGGTAATGGCAGGGCAGTTCAGCCAGTCCTGGGGTTTTGAGAAGTGCACATTTCACAGCACAGGAAATGTAAAGGAACAGAGAAGCTAATGAACAGCAGCAAGCTCATGCCACAGCCTGGGCAGCAGGCCGCTGGAAACATCACGCTACCTGGAGGTCGGGGTGGGATGAGATCTTTTCAGCAGTCCCAATGCGGGTCTGAGAAGCGGTGGTGGCAGTGAGGCCAGGTGGAGGGGGAGGAGGGGAGGCACAGAGGACACCCCTGGGGCTGGAGTGAGGGCAGCGTCCAGGGAAGTTGGGAGCCGAAGTGGCCAGGCTTCCAGCTCGGCAGGCTGAGGCAGGAACAGGAGCTGGAGGGAAGGGGTACGCCCTGAGCAGGCTCTGGGGGCCACTGAAGGCACAGATGGTAATCAGGGTACAGATTGGCAAGCACAGTTTTTACGTTTTAAAAACGTAAAATCGTACTGGAGAAGGATTTGAGTCATCTTTGGATCAGTTCTGAAGATACCCTGAGGGTGTGCAGATGCTCAGGGCATTAGCGTTGCTTCCTGCACTTAGAACGCCGAGAAGGGAGTGGACTAGGGTCTGGCAGAAGGATGACCTGTCTGCAGGACAAGACAGGGCGTCTGTGACAGAGAGGACCAGGGAAAGCCCTGGGCTGTGACTGGGGACCCTCCTAAATCTCGCAAGAAAAACCCCAGCACCAGCTGCCCGTGCCCTTAGCCAGAATGAGAGCGGATGAAGCGGTGGGGAGTGGTGGATGTACGGAGAAGCCTTTGAAGGTACCAGACGGGGCTTTGTAAAGGGTGAGGGTCAGGCACACACCGTAAGGAGCACTGGCATTAAGAGGGACTCGCTCACTTGTCGTTCAGTGAGGACTGTGTATAAAATGCTGTACACAGCCCAGCACTCTGCCTGGCCCTGCCGCACAGCTGGGGGGAGATGGACACACCTGTCATTTCCTAGAACTTAACTTGTCTGAAGGGCAGAGAAGGGCAGGGCAGATGGTGGGACAGAGAGTAAGAGGGCTGTCCTGTCAGGTAGTAGGGTTGAGAGACCTCAGACAAGAGGTGGCCACCGAGCTAGGAACTGTGATTATATAAGGTCCTGGTTCAGGGAGGGATGTGAGCACAGTATTTACAACAAAGAAAGGGCACAGGCCAGTGGCAGACGTGTTCATGGACAAGAAAGTTGGTTCATGGACAAGAATCGCCTGGTATGGCGATTGAGACTTTGATAAGGACTCCAGATTTCAGTCTGAGGACAGTAGGAATGCATCAGAGAGTTTTAGGAGGTGAAAGGATGGGAACTCATTTGTATATGCGAAATACTTCTCAGCTGCTGTTCGAAGAATCCTGGAGTTAGTGATGGGAAGGGTCGGAATGAAAGCCAGAGTCCAGCCCAGAGTCATGGAAACCCCCCAAGGAGATGGCATGTCCTCGAGGTGCATAATGGATCCATCTTGGAAGTGAAGCACTTGAAATGGAGAAGAGAGAGAACCAGCAAAATGTTCTGAGAAAGAGTGGATGGGTGGCAGAAGGGAAATGGGAGATGGGAACATCCGATATGGCACAGTCAAGTGCTCAAAGAGGGATGGATCCAGGACTCAGCAGAGGACACGCAGGAGGACAGAGGCGTCCTCCTCAGTCCTGGCCACATGACCTTCGCTCTTGACCTTGATCAGCTGGGTATGGAAGGAATCTGACGGGAGCATGTTGAAGAGCACATGGGCTTCAGGAAAGAGCTGGAGAGGACAACTACCCGAGAGTCTTGCTGTGAAGAGACGTGAAGGGATCAGAATGTGTCAGTAGAGGATCTCACCCACATCTGCCCCTTTTAGTGTAATATTGAAGCACTTGCATAAGAAAATCAGAACTTCCTAGTCAATAAAAAGAGTTCAATGACACCAATGACCTTTGGTAGAGAAAAACAAATAAAGTGATCAGCCTTAATGTGAGATTTACTTATCCTGAGTAAATTCTCTTTAACATTTCATTACTGTTAAGAACACATGATATTGGCCACATCATATTATCTAGTGTGCACATGTGAATATGTAACAACAAATTCCACCATCACGTACAATTGTGATGCACCAATAAAAATAAGGAAAAGAAGAACAGAAAAGTTTTAGACTTACAGACCAGTTAAAAGCACAGAACAGAGTTCCCATGCACCCCACACCCAGTCTTCCCGCAGCTGTGATCACTGGTGCCTTTGCTGAACCTTAGGAGCCAGCACGGATGCTCTGTCCTTTTCCTAGTCCACACTGTGTTGGGCTTCCTGGCTCCCACTGCGTCCTTTCTCTGTCCAGGATCCCACATTCCATGACTCCCTCACCTCCTCTTGGCTATGACGGTTTCTCAGACTTGTCTTTGATGACCTTGATAGTTTGAATCCTTCATAAACGGCCCCTCGACTGCGGTTTGTCTGATGTTTCACTCGTGACGTGGCTGGAGTTCTGTGTTGCTGGGAGGAAGACCACAGAGGGCAGGCGCCGTCCATCCCGTTTCATTAAGGCTCTGGCCGCCAGCCTGACCCGTGGGCCGGCCCCGACCTTGATCTGGCTGACGCGGTGTTCCTCAGGGTTCTGCATGTGAAGTGACTCCTGCCCTCAGCCCCACCTTGCAGGGGGCTGGCAGGAGCCCACAAGCACAGCCACCAGAACACTCTCTTCCAACACTGGCCCAGCTTACCTGAAGCTCTTCCACACAGGGGACACTCGAAGGGGGAGAGAAGCAGTCTGAGGAACACCTTACCACAGGCGGCCTTCCAGTTGAAGGCAAGCTCGTCAGCAGGCACAAGGGCAGCCATGACGAGGAGGGGGACCTGGGACCGTGCAGGGCATGGGCCAGCAGCCTTCTCCTCGCTGACCCCAGTCAGGGTTCCAAGTTTTGCAGTTTGTGTCCCCTAGAACAAAATGCTCTCACAAGAGTAAAAATGTTTGATTGTGTGTGACCAAATAAATAAATAAGGTGACCCTCCCATCCCTTGTTTCAAAAGACAGGAGGGACAGCATGCAATCCTCCATGGCTGCGTGCCGCACGGGGTGGAACTTCCATGATAAAACAGGCTGAAAAGAGCTGTGACTTTGCAGTGAGGTCTTCTCCAGATGAGCTATCAGAGAGCGTGCCGTCACTTTCCTTGGTTTGATAAGTAGCGCATTCATAGGACTTTCCAGAACGTGTCCACATGGTCACTGAATTCCATCTCGGCCATGTTTGTATTACTGGTGAAAACTGCCATTTGGAGAACAGAAAGATTATTGGAATTTTTTAAAGGATTGGTTTGTTCCTTTTCTTTCTTGCTTGCATTTTTTTTGGAACGTGATGACTTGGCGTTCTTCTTTACACTGCTCCTTTGGCTGCAGGGATTTGTGACATTTCTAACTCACACGAAGAGTCTTAGTTCTCCAGCCCTGGTGGGGATTGTGAGGCCTCCAGTGTTCCTGGGGGAAGGATTTCTGGTCCAGCACCTCCTGTGCTCTGTCTCCATCCTGAAATCGGTGGCTTCTTCCCGACACCCTAGGGTTCTGGGCCCCCTGCCTGCAAGGCCCCTTCCCAGTTGTGAACCGCGTTCAGCTCTACGTAGGTCCTCACCCATCGCGAGGCAGATCGCAGCTCTGTCCTGGGCTGAGAGTTAGCGAATGGGCCGTCGGGATGTTTGTGTCTCAGTGGTTTGGGCTCCGTCCCCTAAGCCTGGGCTTGGTGCAGCATGACCCAGACCTCTCCTCCAGGGAGGAGCTTGCAGGAGCAGCCTGTGCTTGCTGAAGTAATCACTCCTTCAGGAAAGCTCCTCCCACATGCAGGGTGTAGGCGCTGCCCCAGAAAAGCCTATGTACTCTCGGAAGCTCTGGACCCTCTGCTCAAGTCCAGTGAGGAAAAGAGGTCCTACTCTCCAGTGAACTCAGCAGCCGTTGGCATCACCGCAGCAATGTCCAGGACCGCGGGAAGCCGAGGAGGAAGACCATGGCACTCCCATCTCTCTGTTCCCGGGCCCTGACCTTCCCACACCAGTGTGGGGCACCCGGCTTCCTCCCCCAGGAAGCCAGACTGTCCATGGTGGTCAGGAGGGAGAAGGAATCTCAGCTAGTCCACCTTGCTTTCCGGGAGACCTTCAGGAGTGCTGGAGAGGAGCAGGAGGCGTGGCAGAGGCCTGCTGGCCAAGCTCTCTCCTTCCATTCACTCCAAGGGCTGGACTGCCTGCCTGCAGCTTCCTGCTCGCTCATGGCCTTGGAGGTGCCCCCTTATGTCATCTTCTGGAGTTCACCTGTTGCCAAAGACGACCCAGCCTCCCTTAGTCCCCACCTCAAGGACTTCAGGGCTGATGGTGAGCATGTGAAACCAGGCTGTGTGGCAGACCTCTACGCTGGGCTTCCCTCACCCACATCTCACATGAATTTCAGCCCTCTGTGGACTCCAGCGGGAGTACCATGCTCGGAGTTAAATGGAGGACCGTTTACATTTGGCATCTTTAAGTCCTCAGCAGAGAAGGCTCTTAGAGCCACTTCTCAGTTCTTAGCCTACAAAATCTTGCTTTTGTAACACTTGCAAGGATGTTGCAAGAGGTTTGTAGAGAGAGGGTAAGGAAAGCGATTGCAAAATCTTTACAAGTAGCAGCGAGCTATCAAAGAACAAAAATGCACTGGACAGGAGGAAAGGAGAAAAACTGAAAAGCCCTGTTTGCAGGGGGAGCAGGTGCACAGGGCCCCCGGGGCAGCATCGGGTTTCAAAGTTGGGATTTAAAATGAAGTTACTTGCATGTCCTGCCAAATGGGTTTGTTTGGGTTGTTCTTCCTCTGGGTTTTAGGTGTCTTATCAGGACTCCTCCTGGTCCAGGGGGCTACCCTCTTCCTGGATCCTCACCTAATCACTTAAAGGTAAGTGGAATGGGAGGGGCACATCAGGCGTTCACCCCTGGCCCTTCAAGACAGCTAATTAGGCGATTAAGTCATTAAAGGGAAATGCATCTGAAAGTGCAGAGTCCAAAGGAGGGGATAAAGACCCACCCAGCTCCCTTCTCCCAGGCTGCCTTCCTGCCAGAGGTGACTAATCCCCTTAATTCTGCCTCCCCTTTCTCTTCCTTCTCCTCCTCCTCCCTCTGCTTTGAGTACAAGAGTAGAAAGAAACTAAAGCGGGAGCTTTTCAGGAGGAGGCTTTGAACAAGTAGAATAACAAATGCCTCCTTCTCAGAGGCACCTTGCGAGGAGCAGGGTTTCAATAGCCAGAGGTTAAAATGACTTCGGGGAGTGGTGCAGGCACAATGGTGACTCTGGGTCTGGGATTCGCTTAGATCCTTAGCCTGATTTGTGACCCGGTGCCTTTTGATGTCTCCTCTCTTGGACACACTTTTGTCTTTGCTAAATGAGGAGATGGCATTTCTGCCTTTTTCTGCCCGGCACTCCCCTGGGCTTCTTACAGACACAAGCTCCTGGCCAAGATGCTTCCACGCTTGTCTCTGGAGGTAGCAAAGCCGGTTCTCTGGGTTCATCTCTGGAAGGAGAGCCTCCCTCAAAAGAAGAGGAGGGGGGAGGATGGCACGAAGAAAACAGTGTCACATTGCAAGAATGAAAACTCTCAGTGTGTCAATAAATCACTCTGAGTCTGAAAGCCCCTGGGTCTTAACAAGACCACAATGGGTAGCATTTGAATATTCATGAGTGCACTAATATCCTTGAAAGTGAGGTGACTTGGGTCACACAGTAAGCAAATAACTGCTGGAAAGATGCCTCCCTCCACTCAGGCTGTGGCCTCCTGGGCTTGGGACCCAGGCTCAGCTTTTCCACACCATCCTCCTAGCACAAACGACAGGCGCGTATGGGGCAGTGCCAGTGCCAAGAGGAGAGGGCATCCTGGTTTCCTGTGCACCAGGCACCTCATTCCAGACTGAGGTGCTATCCCTGTGTGGCACATAGTCCAGGACGCCGCTCTCCTTCCTGCCTGCATTAATTCTTCCTATTAGTTAATTTATTATAGTCTTCACTTCTCATGGGTCAGCCTGCATCTTCCATTAGAGCTGTCTCTGTTTTACTCAAGCTAATTAATTAGTGGCAGACGAGGGTCCAAGGCTTCTCCTGATACCAGGAGGAAGTAAAGGATGGGCAGGGGCATGAGTCCATAGGGCCCCAGCCCAGGGCCACCAGTGCCAAACACCACCCCCAACGGCAGGCAGGAGCTCAGAATCAGCAGCAGCCACCGCAAGTGCCTGTGGCCATGGCTGCTGGCTAGTCCCACTCCCTGTGTTAACAGAAGATGGCCAGCCTCCCTCCTGGACTGGACTCAGACACAGCACTTGGAAACAGGTGTCCAAGTCAGCTCCATCCTTTCAGACCAGAGGAGAGGTTCCCAAGTGCAGTGTTTACCAGGAACCCGCGAGGCACCGGGCAGTGGGTGCAGTCTGTGGGCGACACTTGAAGGATCAGGGCTACAAGTGCTCCCTGGGCAGCAGAGCTCCGTTCCTGCCGCACAGGCAGCTCTCCCTTGAGAAACCTGAGATGGCGAGGGGCTGGCAGGGGCACAGCCAATTTCCACATGCACTAAGGGAAAGGGAAGCTGCTGCTTCCAGAACATGTTCCCCAGCAGATAGAGCAGTCCCCATTTCTGATGAGACAGTTTCCAGTGACCATCCCTCAAAAGTGGCAGTGTCCCCCACCCACCCACCTGCCCTCCCCAGTGACCTTCCCTGTGAGACCCAAGGCCAGTGGCTGAAAAGCTGCTCCCAGTGGATGCTGCTCTTTGGGACCTCCACTCCACACTCCTTCCTGCCTTCCTCCTGGCCTGTGAAGCAGGGCCCTGCCCTTGGAGCCGTGCACTGGGATTGCCACACCCCATCAGCGCTGTCTCCTGCCTACCTGTTTCCTCCCTTTCTCTCGCAGGGGAATCCGCCTTCATCTTGGCTGGCCTAGTCAGAGTGATGTCAGCTCCCATCTGATCATCAGAGTCTTAGAAGACTCAATTTAGTTACTTTCCCTTAATAATTAATTAATTCCTGCAGGGGTCTATTCAGTAATATAGCTCATATTCTGTAGGAGCAGCAAGTAAATGGTCTGTCTTTGTGAGGAGAGTTTGGCTTCGAAGCTAGAATGATTTTAACCCTGCGGTTACAATGCTGCTGAAAACGAGGAAACATCCATTGCTTGGCACATTTTGTTCGACTTTATCTTCCTTGAACAGGAAGTTTTGTAAACTAGACAACAAATATGCGTGAAGATTATTAGCCTCTGTTTGAGCTCCAAGTCGCATCCTTGCATTGACGTGAGACGCTGCTCCTCTTCTCAAAGTATTGAGAACAGGCCTGGCCGAGTGTGGCTGGGGTCTCTGAGCTGGAATCCATCCCCTGTGGTCTGAGGCAGCAAGACACTGGGGCGCTGGGAGCTGGGAGCCGGAGGGTGTCCTTGGGCTCACCCACCTCGCTGTGTACTGAAGGCTCAGCTGGCTTGAGACAAACGTCCGCCTCGTGGTATGGAAACCCAGGTGGCCCACAATCATGACTTGCTCTCAGAGCCTGATGCCAGTTCTGGCCACTTGTGGCCATTGGCAGATGCTACAAGTCAAGTGGGCTGGTTTCCATGACTACCCTCGCTGTCCTGACTACTTGACCACGTGTGGTGGGGTGTGTTAAGCACCCCAGGTCACTGCCTGGGTTTTGTATCTGCCTTCTTCCTCTAACTGAAAGATTTACTTGGGATTGAGTTTCTCTTCGAAGCCAGCTGAGAACGTTCGACTTTGCCTGAGCCTTGGTTTAATGCTTGCCAGTCTCCTGCAACCATGTCTGGCTTTGCACCTTCTAGAGCTTTGCTCAGGGTGGAGACAGCCTGTCTCCCCTTGAGTGGCCTCTGCTCCATGGGACATTTTCTGTGCACAAAGCAGCTGCTTGGTTCCATGGCCCATTGCACTGTGACTTTTTTGAGTCACTCAGTGGCAAATGGACTCAACATTAAGTCAGCCTTTACCCTCGTGCATTCTGAGTGCAGACACCTCCCCAGAGCGGGCAGCCAAAGACGGCTGGCTTCACACCTGATCTGGCAGGGACCAAAGCAGCCCCTGTTTCTTTCCCACTACTGTTCACCTTCCCGAGACCTATTTCTTCACTTTCCCAGCTTGTGTGGACCTCCCAAAACAGGGACGCTGTTCTTGAGTGTGTAGCCAAACTCTCCCAACGATGCGGCACCACCGGGTCAGCAGCCTTGATGCGGTGCTTCTCTGTCCTCCGGCTTCAGGCCACCAGGCAGAGGGCAGAGGCAAGGAGGCCACAGAGTGGCCAGGCCAAAAGCAGAGTGAGCAGTCCACGTGGGTGTGGGATACTGGATGCCAAGGGGAAAGCATGTGGGGCATGAGCTTCCAAAAGAACAAGGAGGTATGGAAAAGGGGTCAGTCTGGAGACCCCTAAGGATCAGAGACTGGCAGAAAGGACAGAGCATCTTGTATAGTTACGCAATCCCAAGGAAGTTATAGGAGCTGCAGCCACAAATGCCCGGGGCGCCCAGTAAAGCTATCCGTTTTCACACAGCTGCCAGTGCCCCGGGTTCCAGGGCCTGCTGATGCTGTGCACATGCAGCAATGCCCACAGGGCGCCCTGGGCCTGTGGGTGCCTGTGGCCTGAGTTAGGCTAGGAGCTGAGTACCTGCCGCCGGTGTGACCCAGTACAGGTCTGAGACAGCACCAGCACACGCCACGGGAGCATGCTATACCCGTGAGCCGGCAGTGCACGGTCAGCCGGCAGCGGCAAGCTGCAGCCTCTCTGTGGCAAAACCAGACAGGACGCTGTCTATCCCCAGGACATCGGTCAATGCAGACTCCGATTGCTCTTTTATAGCTGTTTCTCAACTGCAAGGTTTCAAAAAGAAAGCTCTTCCCTCCAGGTAAATTAACACAAATTAAACTATTTGAAAATGGGCACAATCGTCTTTATAGAACCATGACTGTTCCATGCACCCGCCGAGCATTCCTGTCTCATTGGTCCTCGTTGCCCTGTAATCCTTCCACAACCTGTCCTGTTATGCCAGGCGTATTGCAACACCAAGTGACTGATCCTTTGAATTCCGACCAAAGGTGATACACGTGTTCAAGAGCATAGGGCCACAAGTGTTGTATGTATTTCCACATATTATCCCCATTTTTGAAGGCCCACTTTACATGTCTCATTACATATCACGAGTGTCTGGTGGTATTAAGATAACATGAGTGAGTTCTTGTCACATTCTGTGTAGAGACCTCTGAAGGGCTTTGTGTCCATCCTGTCCCTTCCGTGAGTGATGGAGGACTCGAGTGACCCATTAGGGCAGGGAGATCGGGTCGATGCTGTTCACACAGGGCTGCGGTGATCCTCTGCACCCGGTCGAGCACACTCTCCCCGGGGCTCCCTGAGAGCTGGCGCTGGCCCTGGCCATGCCCGCTGGGGAAGCCACCTCCCCTCTTCCTGGGCGCCCACCTCACACGTGTGCTCAGCTGTCCACTCTACTCAGCTGTGACATTTCTGATGCCTAGATTCCCTGGAATTTATTAGCCTCTTCCCTTCATCTTTTCATGCTATCCCAGGAACTTTAATGGTGGATCATTTTTCATGAAAGCAGAGAGCTTTATTTTTGAATGAGCTTCTATTTTACGAGTCTGTCTGGAAGGATTTTTAAGGGTGCTCGTTTACACTGCTGGAAAATTCACCACAAGTTTTCATGAGGGAGACTTTTGGTCTCAAGCAGAAGAAGCCATCAGGCCTCAGTTGCGTGGTCGGCCCTGGCTCAGTGGGGTCCCTCGCAGAGACACAGTGGCTGCTGTTTGTGGAGCTATGCGGTTTTCCGCATGACCCTCCTCATGAAGTGGTCGATAGCAGGGATAAGCGGGCGGATGCGTCCACAGTGAGCACCTCCACCAGAGCCTGTCCCTAGGGGGAAGAACAGGAGTTCGGCGCGCTGGTGGCAGGATGGGCAGCACCGAGTACGGCAGCCCTCTCCGTGGCAGGCCTTGTGTCCTTCCTGCGGTCCCTCGACTTGGCGAGCAGTGGGAGAATCCTGGGCCAGACGAGGGTGGCCGAGGAGGCTGATCCTGGCCATCGGCTCCAACCCGAGCCCTGCCTGGCGATGCACAGGTGCGCTGACCTTTGCATGCTTGTCTGGACCACAGGTCATCCCAACTGCCCTGATGCAGGATTCATTTTCAAGGTGACTTCTCTAAAGAAGCTCAGTTGATTTGCAGAATAGCACTAGATGAATTCCAGTAACACCACCCTGAAAACAAATCTCCCAGGGAGTGGAAAATGGAGGGAAAGTCCTCACAGAAAAGAAGCAAAGAGAATCTCCTGAGGTGCTAAGAGGTAAAAACAAACAGTGGGGTCTAACGGCCTGGGCTCAGAGGCCCTGCCAGGCCAGGGCGCCCAAGGGGCATCTCTGCAGCCTGGGGAGCCAGACCTGAGTAGTGGACTGGAGCTCTCAAGCAAGGTTTTGGGTGGGCAGGTAGCAGGCATTTTTGTAAACTTTGAACCCCAGTCTAATCAGGAAAATTGTTAGGTTTCACCTCGTGGGTCAGTCCCATGTGACTCCGACACGCTCTGCAGGCCCAGGGAGAGCAGAGCAGAGTGGTCAGAAGGAGTCCTCTGCAGTGAGCATCAGTGGGACAGCAGATCTGCCTTCAATGTCATCTAAAGATGGGTTGCAAATGCGTCATCCCCCTTGGGGAATTTCTGGAGACCCTGCTGCAGTTCTCCAAGTGCACATTTCACACTCCTGGGTCTGAGCTACCTGTGCGACTTGCCTGCTGCCCAAGAGAGCAGACCCACCCTCTCTTTGCTGAGAAACCTCCTCTCAGGGACAAAGGCCACCAGCAACCCCTCCCAACGCTGCGTCACTTTGTGACTCTTGAGGCTTGCGTCTGCCCAGCATCTCCGCCCTCCCCAGGACAACCTAGAGACCAGGGTGTTGTGGGCACCCTTCTGCTCCAGGACGTTTCTCCCCATGCTCAAGCATCCAGTTCCTACATATGCACACACGTGTGCACACCCACACTTCCCCAGGTGGTAAAAAATATACGTGTTTATCATAGATAAACTGGCAAATTAAGAGTATTTTCAATGTAGACATTTTGACAAGTCAGAGGTGTGTGTAAACACACACTCACACATTAAAATCTTTGTCACCCAATGTTCGATACATTACCATGTGCCATTGTAAGATATGCTGAGAGTTAATTCCAGACCAGTCCATGGAGGTGACCCTGGTGTTGACAAAAGGGGGATGAGTCACATAGGAAAACCTACGCAGATGCAGATGCACTGGAAGGAGCACAGTTGACAAAGACGGGCCCAGCAGGAGCTCGAGGAGTGACTAGGGAAGGGGCCAAGGACTCTCACCTCTGCTCCTTTGGCTTCTGTGTGTCTGTTAAAGACCCAGCTCCATTTTCTCACTGCGCGTTTTGAATGGAAAATTTTACAACTTTCCATTTGCCTCAAATAACACATTAGGGAATAATTCCCCCACAGAGACATCTCTCACCTCTTGTGGGTACATGAGAGAATGGACACACACTACGGGCTTGTGGGTACGCGTTAATTGTGCTCCTTGCCCAGGCATACCCGCCTGGGTTCCATACGGGACACTGCAACCCAGTGTGGAGGGGTGTGACGGTCGCTCCGTCTTCCCTACCCCACAGGGACTGTCACCAGGGCTGATTCCCAGAAGCCAGGATATGCTGGGCCTTCACACTTTCTGGGCTCCATGACTGAATGGCCCAAGCTGCATTACTTCTCAAAGACTCGGAGCCTTTACCTTCCTACTGAGCTTTACACGGTCTGCTAATTGCCTGCACATAAGGAAGGGTGAGCTTGCAATTTCCTTTCACTGTAATTTGAAATTCCGCAATTACAGTTTCTCCCCGCTCTGCTGGGGAAAGGAATGCTTTGGCCAGCTCCAAGCGTAAGGAGGTTGGCCCAAATGAAGGCGAATAATATTGGTACAATGTTCCATTTTGTATTCAAAACAATTTCAGCTGGCTTTGGCTTTGTGATTTAATAAAAGACTAATAATTCCAGAAATTCAAATTCTAGCATGCTTAAAAATATTTTTTAACAACCATGAGTAACAATAATCACCCGCTCTACTTTGAAAATGTAGAATTCAACTAAATTAAGTTCACAGACTTTTTCTTGGACTTATTTTAATTTGGTTTTTATGTTATAAGTCTAAATCTTGAAACATTTATATCCCTGGTTTCAGTTAAACTAATAAAAAATTACTGTATTAATAATTGCTACCCACTTTATTAAGCAATACAGACATCAAGTGCTTTATTCTCAAGAAGAGAAAGCCCTCCAGCTCAAACTACTTTTGGCAACTAAGTCCTGAAGATATAATTGAGAGTAACATAAAGTCTGATTTAAAACATGAATTAAAATTAAGGGCTCCACTACTATTTGCAATGTGTTAAAGGGCTCACTTCAGATGATAATTCTTGTGATGAAATTTAAATAAGACTCCCAGGAATTCAAGGTCTGGTGTTTGAGGGGAGCTTCGCGATTCTGTGTGGACCGGTCTTGGGTATCACCGAGCTATTTAACAGCAGCCTGAGCTATCCGCCTCAACAAGCACAGAAGGGGAGAGGAAATGGCACACTCAATTACACAGCTCATGAGCTGCCTCCGGAGAAAGAACCTTCAGGGAAAATGGCCCAAGATTCGACGGCTAGGAGCCCTAGAGGGGTCTCTTCCTTCTCATGTAACCAAGTTCAACCCAGGATCAATCCTGCAATTGAACCGTCTCAGGGCACCTGGAGAGCAGATTCGTGAGGCCCAGAGTCCACATTCTGCTGTGTCCCGGCACACACCAGTGTGGGTCCAGGAGGGCAGGAGATGGGCTGCAAGGACCTGCTCAAGGCCAAGCATGAGGCCATGCCAAGGGGTTAAGCATGGCTGTTGTCCTCACACAGGCAAATCTGGTGTTTGCACACTGATTGATAGGGGCAGAGTGTGGCAATCCCCAGTGTGAGCAGTGCCGCAGGTGTGGACTGTGTGTCCAGTGGGGAGGCCTGGGGGATAGCAGTGGGAAGCTGACCCATCAGGGAACATGAAACTCCAGTCCTGTGCTCCTTGGTCCCTAAGCATTTGTATGGGCATTTCAAGAGGTGGCTTCAATTAAAAAATCTTGGCTTTTCTTTTCCCGTTTTCCCCTCCATAGTTTAATTGAACAAAATTAAAGAAAGGAGAAGAAAATCTTGAGGTGGTCCAGTTCGTCCTCAAAAAATTACAGGAGCAACTCAGATTAGAGTCATCAAGGAAGGTGTACAGGCCTTATGGACAGAGGGGAGAGGAAGAGATTGAGAGAGAGAGAGAGAGAGAAGGAAAGAAAGAAAGAAGGAAAGAAAGAAAGAAAGAAGGAAGGAAAGAAAGAAAGAAGGAAAAAAGAATGAAGAAAAGAAAGAAGGAAAGAAAGACGGAAGGAAAGAAAGAGGAGGGGAGGGAGGGAGGAAAGAAGAAAGAAAAGTAAGAAAAGAGTAAAAGAGAAGGAGGGAGAGAAGGAATGATGTGTAGAAGGAAGGAGAGAAGGGGGAAGGGATGAAAGGAGGGCGGGAGGGAGAGAGTGAAGGATGGAAGAAAGCAGGAGGAGGGCTTGGCTGGCCAGAGTGCGGCCACAGCGTCTGCTTCCGGAGCTCACGGGCCAGGCTGGCGCTCCTCACTGTCCCTCTTTCTTTTCCTATATTCTACCTACCTTTCATCTCATCATTTGAACTCTCTGTTGTCTTTTCCCCTGTAGCCAAAGATGCGTGTCCTCCCTGTTCAGGGACCTGGGTGGAGAGGGAGGTTCCTCTGAGTCTGGTGGGGTCTCGGAAGATGCGGGGTGGGCACATGAAGCATGCTCGGCTCCACCACTGTGTCAGTGCAATGTGGTGTCGCTGTGGCCCAGGGCCCTCGTCTCTCGCTCCACAGAAGGACTTCAGGGCAGTCGAAGCACACCACGCAGAGGGAAAGAAGGCCTGTGACGTCCACGCCACTTCTGTGCATGTACAGAGCACCTCTGTGGAGCAGGTGGGCAGAGATGTCGATTTTCCCCTTGTCCTTACGTGCTGCCTCACGGGACTGGGGTCTACAGCTAGGCAGGGTTAGGTTTGACTGAAAGCATGACAGAGTCAGAACTTCAGGGCAAAAAGAACTTTGCGATGACCAGCAGGCCACAGAGACAGGCTCCTGGTGTGCTCTGGGCTGCAGCCCGCACCAAGCAGCAGGCTCTCAGGGAAGAGCGTCTGGGCACATGGGCCTGAGACGCGCTCCTCCGCCTGCTCTGCAGCCTCTAAGACCTGCTTTCCATTCCCTCTGGCTCCACAGCCTTCCCTTGTGGCCAGCTCTTCCCCAGCCACAGGGAGGGAGTGGCAGTCGAGCCCCTCCCCCCACAAATTATAGGGTTTACGAACCAGACACTTATAAAATTTGAGCAGAAAATGCATTTCATCATCGTTCTTGGCATGAGGACAGAAGCACTGGCCCCAGGTCACACATGTTTGCCTGTGCACACAGGGCCTCTGAGCGCAGGCCAAACCCAGCAGAATGCTAGAAACTTTGAAGAGTGCTCAGGAGACATCTCGCCAGTGACTGGGTCTGGTTATTGTCCATGTTCCTGTTTCATTTACCCAAAGAGTCCCTCTCCTCCTTTGATGTTCTAAAGATGGAACACTTGAGAAGAACAAGAGCTCAGAAAGTCAAGCACTATCCCGGTAGCCAACCAGCACCTCCCCCACACCCACTCACACACACCAGCTTGACACTGTGATGCCTACAAGGCTGATCCTTCCAGAATGGTCCGCATATGGCACTCTCAGCCAGCAGGCTTCCTTTGACAAGTATGACCGCAGAGACTAGGGCAGCCTACTTACTAAACCACACTCTGTAACAGTTTTGGCTTTGAGCATATAGTAGCAACACGTCTTATTTCTAGACATTCTACAAAGGAAACAATCTGCCACCAAAGCTGCCAAGAACCTGGCCTACCCCTTGGCATTCTCTGAGCCTGCGGTTAATGGAGAAGACGTTGGCTCAGCCTGGATGGTCCATGAATTGCACAGAGCTGAGAACGAAGGAGAGCAGGCGTGGGGGGCGCAGAGGGCCGGCAGAGCATTAGTATGTGCTGTGACCAAAGCAAAGACCACACAGGACAGATGGGAAGCAGTCAGTCCTCACCTCCTAGCTTCTGCAGCTGGGATGAGCTCAGACTTGCGTTTTCCTGCATGTAGCTGTTGAAGGGATAAAGGAAAGGATCAACAGCCCAGGTCCTGGTCTTTTAAGGAAGATCCCCAGTCGCTCAGGGCTGAGCACAACGAGGCCAGAAGTAGTGTGGGCAGCCTTTCCTGGGGGGGGGTGGCCCCCTTTTGTTTACGGTCCAATTAGTCAGAGGCAGAGCTCAGTCCAGAGGCTCCACTGCTGGGGTATGTCCTCCAGGTTTGTGTCTGCTCTTCCTCGGCGCTAGTGGATTGCATCACGAGTTCTTCCCGCTGGACACTGGTTGACTGAGGTGCAGGTGGGGCACAAGGGGATACATTGCACTCTCCCCACATGACAGGGGACAGAGAGAGGTCCTGTGAAGGTCGTCCTGGTGAGGAGCAGCTGGACGTCCTGGTGAGGAGCATGAAGCTTAGACACCCTGAGCCTGGATCAGCAGTGTCCTGGGAAGTCTGTACGGGGTCACTGGAGATACCTGTGGGCCAGGCCAGTCATGGAGAGCTGGGGACCTTGCAGCCTGGAGTGAGGGAGATATCACAGAGCAGGGCCTGCTGTGGTCAGAGCAACAGCTTCTGGCCCTTTCTCGGGGCTTGAGCTCCGGCGAACTGGTCTGGGTGCTGTACTCAGGAACAAGAAGCAAGAGCCCTTGGTCTGAGGTGGGCTTGCTGGGACCACACCGCTGGCTAAGGCGGGCACAGGGTGGCATGGTATTTGAGGGAAACAGACTCAGCTGGGTCCTGGCTCAGCGCTTTCCTTAGTCCTTCCCTGGGAATGCCCCTGTCTCTCAGTTGGAGACCCACCTGCAGGAGTGGGGGTCACTGCAGGGCACCCTCCTCTGCAATCTTTAGAGAGTGATTTCATCCTGGGGTACCATGAAGCCCGTTCCCAGGCCACCCCACCCCCATCTCATTCTTCCCTCCCTCGGGGGTCCTCTCCCCCTGCTCCCACTCTCCCTGCCCTTTGTGGCCAGCCCTGCAGGGGTGTGGTCTGCCGTTTTCACACCCTGCTGCAGACTCTGCACGCATGTGCAGGCCAAGGGCCACTTTTGGAGAGGCAGGCTGTTTCCCTTGGACAGGAAAAAATCCAGGACAGAGTGAGCGGCCTCACTAACCTCCACAGACAGAGGGTCCCTGAGATGGCGGCGTTCACAAACGCCCATGACTGTCTCCAACTGACAGAACTCAAAGTTGAGCTGCCTCAGACCCTCCCACCCAAGCAGCTGTGCTTAAAGGACCAGACTTGAAAGACACCGTTAAAAAAAAGAAAAAAGGAAAAGTGGCAGCCAGCAGCCAAGGAGAGGTGGTCACAGTCCTGACACCTCCCCAAAGCAGAGAGGGCCCCACATTCATACCAGGGATAACAACAGGCCCGGGCAGGCTCTTGGTGACATCCCCAGGATGTCACCTGGAGTGTGGGTACAGAGAGGGAAACTCCCTCCGAGGTCCGCAGTGCAGGCAAATCGAACTCAGAAATCCGTGTGCTGCTCTTCAGAAGCGCTCAGTGCTGTCGCCTCTCCACCCACATCCCTGCGTCCCGTCCTGCCATCTGCCTTCTAAAATTCACCTCTGCTGCCTGCAATGATTACAAGGTTTACTTTATTTTCACTTTTCAAAAATCCTAATCTCATGTCCCTTTTGAAACGCCCTCAAACATTGAAAGACGCTGTTTCCTCAACACGCCACGATTTGGGAGGAGGGTGAGTGTTCCCCGGGGCTTGTGTTGGCTCTGCAGCCTGATTCTGGGGTGGTTCTGGGCAGCGCTTCAGCAAGCCTGCCCTGCCCGGCCCCACGCAGGTGGCTGCCGCTCTGGGTGCTGTTTACAAACCATTAATGAAGTGATTGTGGCTCTTTCCACTTGCTCACACTTTTGAACTGTGCAGAGTGACACATTCCTAAACGGGGGACACAGGAGCAGAGAGAGGCCCACAACAGCCTTATTGTGGGGGCCACACAAACACCAGCGGTGCCGGGTTTATATTAACCCAATCAATTAAAGATGGACGGAAAGGCCCGGCCCAGGGCACGGGGAGCAGCAGCCCCGAGTTGCTAGGCGTGCAGGGCTGGCCCTGGGCTCCCCGGCCCGGCCGCTTTCTTCCTGCACAATAAAAGGCTCTTTCAAAGCTGGGCTTCGCAGCAGCGCAGGCAGTGGAAGCACTGCATTCTCTGAATGAAATAAATGTCTCTTTTTAATTCCTGTAAGGTTTGTGTAAATTCCCCGCAGTACAGCACCATTAGGATTCCACAGGAAAGACGCATACATTAGACTACACTGTATCCTTTTGTGCTCTGCACATCAGCTCTGTGCGCCACTGATGCAGACTTTAAAAGCTTCCATAAAGTGGGGGCTCTTGCTGGGGAGACGAGCTGACTGGCCCACTGAAGCCACCTTTGTGCTCCAGAGCCTCATTTGAATAAACAGCATGCTGTCACCGGGGAAGGCAGATGGCTCAAGTGCTCCATTCCAGCAGAAAGAGAGAGGGAAACAGAGGATTTGATTCATTTTGTCCTTTCCTTAAACTAAAACATTTCTGGGACCACCGAATTTCCCAACCACACACAACCGCAGTCCAGGGGAAAGGCACTGCACGGGAGGGGACGGTCACTCCATCCCTGGACTCCCCGCTTCCCACACGGGTGCTCTCAGCTCTTCTGTGTGCCTGCACACCATCCGACTCACAACTCCAAAGCGCCTCGGAGGTCGCCCAGGATCGGGGGTCCTGGTATGCGTGTGCCTTGTATGTTCAGCTGCGACTGGACTTAAATCAAACACCACTTCATGGATTGAACAGTGGTCAGGGCGGATTTAGGACTAGACATAAATTGTCAGACTTAAAAGCCTCACTTCAAGCTGTATTATGTTCACTCTTTTCAGTGGGTGGATAAGGTCTTTCCTCAAGTTAGAAAGGTTTGAATGTCCGCCCTGGTCGATTAGAAAGTGACCAGAGCCCTCTTGATGTGGAGGAAAGGAGACACAGCGGCTCACACATGCCCCAGTCAGCAGTGAGGGTCCCTGCTGAGTCCTGCCTGCCCTGCCCACTTCTTTGATGAGCGGCCCCAGCACAGCCTCTGACACTGAAGAGAGATGGGGCCAGGCGTTGCTCAGCATTTAATGTTGTGAGATGAGTGTATTCCAGTAGGTTAATGGCATTAATAATCAGGGCTTCTTAGGAGCAGAAGTACTAAGTAAGACATTGTTAAGCATGACTGTGCATGTGAAGTTTCCGTGGAAAATT
Source organism: Sciurus vulgaris (assembly GCF_902686455.1). Lineage (NCBI taxonomy): Eukaryota > Metazoa > Chordata > Mammalia > Rodentia > Sciuridae > Sciurus > Sciurus vulgaris. The sequence goes on along the minus strand of NC_136466.1, from coordinate 169,762,969 downwards.
CTTAGAGCCAACTTTACATTCCCATTTAATATACAGAAGGTATTTCTTTGAGTTCCAATTTTTAAAGACTTTCTGAGGTTTGGAAAGGGAAAACTGTTCATTTTAGAATATGCATTGAGCATTCACTAGCATTCTCAGAAACCTCAAAATATAGTAAGAAGAAAACATCTTCAAGGCCTTGAATGCACAGGGATTGCATCGTTTTATACCCGGACTGCACCACAGGCAGTTCAGATTCTCCATGCAGCAGGAAGAGTAAAAGTTATCTTAAATATAAACTCCTCACAAATGGAATTTAGGCAATCAGGAAAAATGCACCAACATTAGCAGACTGCATTCTATTAAAAGGTCATTTGTATAGTTTATATATGTAGGGCAAAACTTTTAAAATTAAAATGCTAAATACATGAGATATCTTTTTCAAATGTGCATGTATGTACAAGTGTATTTATTGCTGTGAGCATCACCATCTACGTGTGGTGTTAAGGGATGTTGTGTTACTCCTTTTCTATTTCATTAAAAGTGGTATTGAAGCCCACTGTGTAGTGTGGAGAAGAGCCACACCCGGGATACCTGGAGAAGGGTGCTGAAGTCCCTGGCAATGTGTTACTTGAAGCAAACCTTTGACATAATTTAAGAGCAGCCACTCTCTCCCGGCGTGTCAGCTAATACCTGGGTGTAAGGTCATGTCTGTGTACACTCTGTAAAACAATTCAGGGGACAGCAGGCACAGTCCATATTGTTCCCTGCTGTCAGTCTTCACAATTGATATGGATGGTAGTAGCCACGTCCATCAATTGAGGTCCTCATCAATCAAGGGGCTGCAGGGGAGCCCCTGCTCAGGGCCCAGGCTGGTCCCGCCTCTGCCTTCCCCGGCTGAAGAAAACCTTTGGGAGTGCACTAAAGGGAGCATCTATGAACATTTATGTATGTAGTTTACGCTCACCTAGGGTCAGATAAAGATTTTCCGAAGCTCGAGTGTTTACTCGCTTAATGTTTCCCAGAAGGCTTCAGTGAGCAGGTGGTGGGGAGGGGTGAGCATCCAGTACCCTGGGAGGCAAAACTCAATGAGCCACTCACTGACCAAACTAACACGAAGCTTGTGGTTTCCATTATTTCATTAAAAAAGGATGTAGTTTGAGGACTGTAATGACCATGGCGGGACTTTCTCTCCATCCTTCCTTCACAAAATAATTTTGAAAATATCAAACACAGGCTAATTTGAATTAACACAGATTTTTCTCTGAGGATCTCAAACTGGGCAGGGGGACTAACTGGGTGGGTTTCTTTTACTTTCTTTGCTTCTTCTTAAGATAAAAAGATATCCATTCAAGAAAATGGAAAGTGAAGTCAACAAAATACTGGGGGTTGGCAGGGACGAAGGAGTAGTCGGGGCACCAGAGGCCGTCCTTCCCTGGCCACTCTGTGCAGGAGGGAGTCGTGCAGTGACAGAGTGGAAGGTCCTGGCCAAGGTTCCTTGTTTCCCCTCACCATGGAGTCCAGGTTTCCTTCCTGAGAAGACACCGACGATTCCTCTCTGAGGAAAAAGATGGAAAGGGGCAAAAAGACAGATGGGGATGCTGAAATTCCCAGGAAGGTACCCACCCACCCTCTGTCACAGTCAGACCATCAGTCTGCAGGCTCCGGGAGCATCCAGACCGGGGAGACTTCCTCATGTCCCTCTCTTCAAGGCAGACAGAGTATGCAGGGGATACTCCAGAAGGCCAGAGACTGGAGGGACATGAAGCCCGCAGTGACAGGGCAGAGCTGAAGCAGACAACGGAGACATGTAGCCGCAAACCAAGAACCGCTGCCAAGGAGTTGAGCATCTGAGAAGCAGGGGCGAATTCTGGGGGTGAGTGCATGCTACACTCTAGTGTGCAGGCAGGTGGACCTGTTATCATCTGTTGTCATATTCAATATGTGACGTATGTGTAGTATCATGCATATTTTTTAAAAACGAGAGGACAGGAAAGTGCAATGGGGCAGATCCTTCATATGGTAGCAAAAAACAAAAAGATGGGAAATGGGAAGAAAAGTGCAAGAAAATCAGAGGATCAACTCATGAGTGTCACTACCTGACTAAGGAAGGACAGCTCAGAGAACTAGAGGGTCGAAAAGAGGCCACTGAAGCAGCTGCAGGATCGTGTCAGATTCCCCCCACATCGAAGCTTCCATTGGTCATTGAGCGCAAAGTGTGATTAAACACCAAACCAACCAAACAGGCGCTAGAAAACCCAAACTACTTGCCCTCTCTAAACTCTGTTGCAAAACTTCAAACCCCTGGGGATAAGAGGTGGGAGACAACCCCTGATGACCAGGGCATGGAGAAGACTTGAGCAAGGCTGTCTCCGGAGTCAAGGGGGAAGGAGAGGCAGAGGCTTGCACTCTCCAGACCGCTTCCAAGGCCGCAGGCAGGACCTGTGAGACAAACAGGCATGTGAGTCCAGAGGACAGAGGACTAGAGTCCAGGAGACAGGCCTGGAGCAGGAGCAGAGCAGAGGCCACCCTGCATCCTGACGTGATGGAAGGAGTAGCCCAGGAAGCAGACGGTCTGGGGCAGTTGGAACTCAGCATTCCAGGGAAAAGTCACACAGGAGAAATAATGGGAACAATGGGACTTTCTTTTTGTTTTTCAAATTTTGATGAATTGGTATGTAGAGGCCTACGGAAAACCATAGAACTGGTAAGTCAAGTAAAAGCAGGAAACACTACATAAGAAAGACAATGTAGCCACAGTATGCTCTGCACCCCACACGGGGAGAAATGCAGATTAAGGGACAAGTTCGCCTTTAGCCAAAATTTGAAAAGTGCTTATATTAGAAGGAGTGCGGGGTGAGGGACAGGGGAGGGTGTGTTCGTGGATGAGATACCTTCTAAACGTTCCTGCAGAGGGATAATAGGTGCCATTTATGATAGAAAAGCCAAGCAGTAGAAATGCATGCTACTCAGATACGCAGAACTGCATATCACAAGGAAGGGACCAATACCAAGTCTCTGTGCCAGAGAGCCTGATGGGGTGGGGGCAAGGGAATGCCTTACTTGGTAATCATCCTTTCTGAACTATTTAACTTTATAATCCATGGGCACACAGTATTTTGATGACAAGTTATAAGTAATGAAAAACAGAAATAAAATGTGCAGGGGAGTCTTTGAGGAATTTTGAGTAATGAGTTTTGAGAGACCTGTTTATACAAGTCCATCCTCACTGCTGATATCAGGCACAGATCTCACGGTCCTCAAGAGCACCCCAGCTTTAGTAAATCACTAAAGGACCGCTATGCTCCCTGAAATCCACCTGCTCACTGTGAGGGCTCATCACAGGGAAAGAACGCAGATAGGAAAATCAGTCCAGGGAAGAAGCCCAGAGGTCACAGGGTGTCCCACGTAGAGCTTCGTCACTCCGTGGAGTCAGTGTGAGCTGTCCCTGGACTCGATATGTGCTTACCTGCCCAAACCCACACCAGGAGATAGAGTCAGGATGGGGACCCCAGGACTGACTGATAGCCCATGCGGCTACCCTCAGGCTTTGTCTCTAGACCCTGCACCTGCAGACTAATCCCTTTTTCTACATCACATGAATGGCCCCTCTGTCCTGGCCAGCCACCACCCTAAACCAAATGCCTAAACCAAGGCCCAAATGTTACACTATATTAAAGCCTGGTACTAGTTGACCTCAGCTGAAATTTGATTACCTGGAAATTGAGGATTATAATCTCATTTTGAACTTTTATAGCATAGATGTAAAGAAATCAACATTAAATTTAATCCTCATGGTCAGCAAAGAGAAGTTTCATTTCCCAGAAATTGTTTGTACGAATCAAAATCTTTCTTTTTTTAACAGTTTGCAACTTTTTAAAATTAATTTTTATTTTTTCTAATTAGTTGTACATGACAGTAGAATGCATTTATACATTTTGATAAATCATGCATAAATGGAGTGTAATTTCTCATTTTTCTGATTGTACATATTGTAGGATCACATCTGTCATGCAGTCAGATATGTGCATGAGATAATGTCTGTTTCACTCTACTATCCTTCCTACCCCCATACCCTTCTTCTCCCTTCACGCCCCTCTGCCTAATTAAAGTACCTCTATTCTTCCCTAGTGGCCCTCCCCTCATTGTGAATTAGCATCTAAATATCAGAGAAAACATTAGGACTTTGGCTTATTTGGCTTAGCATGATATTCTCCAACTCTACACATTCACCTGGAAATGCCATAATTTCATTCTTCTTTAAAGTTGAGTAATAGTCCATCATATATATTCACCACATTTTCTTATCCATTCATCTGTGGAAGGGCATTTAGGTTGGTTCCATAGTGTAGCTATTGTAAGTTGATCTGCTGTAGACATTGAAGTGGCTGTGTCACTGTAGGATGCTGATTTTAAGTCCTTTGGGTATAAACCGAGGAGTGGGATAGCTGGGTCAAATGATGATTGTATTCAAAGTTTTCTGAGAAATCTCCGTATGGCTTTCCAGAGTGCTTGTACCATTTTGCATTCCCACCAGCAATGCATGAGTGCACCTTTCTCCCCCACATCCTCATCAACATTTATTGTTGTTTATATTCTTGATAATTGCCATTCTGATTGGAGTGAGATCAAACCTTATAATAGTTTTGATTTGCATTTCTTTAATTGCTAGAGATGTTGAACATAAAATACTTGGGAATCAATCTAACAAAAGAGGTGAATGAGAACTCTATAATGAGAACTACAGTAGTGGACTATAATGTCCACTACTGCCTGTGGACATCTGTGGCAGAGCTGAGAACAAGAAAGGGCTAGTGGCAGCCCTAAGGGACCAGGCAAGCCTCCCCGCAGGGCAGGAACTCAGACCTCTGCTTCAATTCTCCTAATTGAAGAAAACCTTAGAAGATGGAAAGACCTCCCATGCTCCTGCATAGGCTGAATTAATATTATGAAAATGGCCATACTACCAAAAGTGTTGTACAAATTTAATGCAATTCCTTTTAAAATCCCAATGACATTCTTCATAGAACTATAAAGGCAATCATGAAATTCATTTGGAAAAATAAGAGACCCAGAATAGCCAAAGCAACCCTCAGCAAGCAAAGTGAAGCAGGAGGTATCACAATACCAGACCTCAAACTCTTAGTAATAAAAACGGCATCGTATTGGCACCAAAACAGACACACGACCAGTGGTACAGAATAGAAGACACAGAGACAAACCCACATAAATGCAGGTGTCTCATACTAGACAAAGGTGCCTAAAACATTCACTGGAGAAAAGTGGTCTATTCAACAAATGGTGCTGGGATAAATGGAGAGCCGTGTGTAACAAAATGAATTAAACTTTTATCTCTCACCCTACATACACTCAGCTCGAAGTGAATCAAAGACTTAGGCACTAGATCAGAGACCCTGCACCTACTAGAAGAAAAAGTAGGCCCAAATCTTTTAACCATGTCAGCCTAGCCTGACTTACTTAATAAGACCCCTAAAACTCAAGAAGTTAAATCAAGAATCAATGAAAGGGATGGAATCAAACTAAAAAGCTGCTTCTCAGCAAAAGAAACAATCAATATTGTGAAGAGAGAGCCTATAGATTGGGAGAAAATCTTAACCACATGCACCTCAGAGCATTAATCTCCAGGATATATAAAGAACTCAAAAAACACCAAATAAACCAAATAACCCATCAATAAATGGGCTAAGGACCTGAACAGACACTTCATAGAAGAAGATATACGGTCAACAAGTAAATGAAAAAATGTTAAACATCTCTAGCAATTAGAGAAATGCAAATCAAAAGCTTTATTTCTTGTATCCTAATTATCATTTGTAATCCTTTGAAATAAAGAACTATTTCTGTGCCAAACAGATGTAAGAATGTGGCCACTTGGAAAGGACGACTCCTTCCCATAGGCTACACATCACTTGACCTCCAAGAGGAAACAGCAGATTCCTGGCTGTATGCAGTAGGAGATGACAGAAAAGCCACCAAGCAAATGAGCCATGAATTGAGTCCAGTCAGTTCAAAATGTCAAGGTTTCCTTTTAAAACAAATGGTTATAAAACTGGACTGTAGCGTTACATCGCTGTGTATTATTGCTCATGGAAACGAAAGGAAAACAAGTGCATTTTATTACCTTTAAGCAACAGCACTCACACACAGTCACGCTCACCCACGCACACATTCAGAGACAGATGGAAGGCAGGAGAAAGGGCACAACTCCTGGGCCAGTTTCCGCTATCGATCCGCTCAGGGTTTTCCTGAAGCTTCGCTTAGATTTAACTTTGAATTTAGGGAAGGACAAATATTCATCAGAAACATGAACTGAGGAGTTGTGGTTGTTAGGAGCGATTCCAGCACTGGCGTCTGACACACCGGACGGAAGCCCTTCACAAATGCCCTCTGCCCCTGAGGCCCTGAGCCACCTTTGAGGTAACAGGCCGAGGGACCCTGAGGGATGCAGCCTGGTAGTTTCTGTGGTGGCTGATATTAGGAGTGCTGGGGTGTCCTGTGCGGTTTCCAAACAAGAAAAGGAGGCACTCAGAATTAGGCCACACCGCAGTCTCTGCTTGTGCCCTCGCCCTGCACAGTGCCCACTGGGGTCCTGTGGTGACTGGTGGGCCCAGCACAGTCCTGCTCCCTCAACTCTCAACCCTGCCCATCTCCCGGGAGCCAGCTGTGGGTCCTGTGGGGTCCCACCTTGACTCGACCCCGCAGTCTGTCCTCCACAATCACCCCCAGAATATGACCAGGCCAGACCCAGGAGAAGCACTGGCCAGTGCCAAGCTCCTGTGAGACAGTGAGGCTGGAGGAGGGCCCTGGGCTGGACGGGCAGCCTGTGGACACCTGTGGCAGAACTGAGAACCACAAGGGGCTGGTGGCAGCCCCAAGGAACCAGGCCAGCTTTCCTGCAGGGCAGGAGCTCAGACTTCTGCTCCTGCTGCCCTCTCAGGCCAACGGTGATGGGTCTGGCGGGCAGCTGAGGGACTAGCAGAGCCCCATGGAGGCTTGGGCCCTCCCAGACCTGTTGCCATACAGCGCTTGGCTCCAGGTGCAATGACCACATGCGGTGTGTGCTCACCCACAAGATCAGGAGCAGGGCAAGTTCAGCAGGGCTGGTCATCCACTCACGTCTTGAGAAAGCAGGAGAAGCCTAAAAATGTCCAAGGCTCTTCAATAAAGCTGAGAAGGAATAATATACCTTTACCCTGTGTGCTTAAATCATCCTGTCTTCAGCCCAAAGGAGCCCTCCTGCGGATCCTGTGTCTTCCTGACGCGAATCTCTAGTGGCCATAGCTGCCTTGTTTGGCAAAAATGATGTCGCGGCCTCATGCGGAACGGAGATTCTCTGTGCCTGGAACGAGCACTTCCCAGGATCTTGTTGGTTCTGCAAGCTCAGCCAGAGGGACCCTGGCTGCTCCCGCCTTCCTTCCAGGCCGCTTCCAAAGCAAAGCAGGGAGACACACACTTGGGAATGGAAACAACCCAGCCGAGCCAGAAAAGAGTGCGGCTCCAAGAACTCTGGCCACCCCATGCTGCTCTCCTCCCTCCGCCTCTCTCCCTTCTCCCTGAACATTTTACTGCCCGAATATGCGCATTCCTCCGTCCCACAGCAACACACATCCGGTTTCAAACTAAAGACACTTGCAGTGCTACTGGACCAGGGCCCTGTGTGACGAGCCGCCTGTCTTGAGGCAGTGCCTGAGCAGCTCATAGCTTCCGGGCAGCGGGCGCAGACCCCTGGGCCTCTTAGTGCTCTGGCTCCCCAGGGCGGGGGATGCTGCTTCCCAGGGCTGTGGGCTGGCTTCTCACGCAGCAAGGACATGACTTTCCTGTTACTGAATTAGCCACTCCTGGAACATTACATTTTATGAAGAGGTCATTGTTTAATTCTTGGTAGATACATTTGCTTTCTTTAATTTAATAATGTGGGTTAATGCATTCTTTCAAGGTTATAAAGTCCAAAACTTTGTAAATTAATTTTAATAAACCTTCTAGGTTTATGCACTTATTTAAACTGTTGTTCACAGTGAAAACCAAAGTTTTTTGTTTTCTTTGTGTTTTTTTTTTTTTTTAGGCTAAACACTCAAATTTAGTATATTTAATGAGATATAACATGAATTATTGAAGGAGTAGAAAAAAATAATGGTACATGAAATCAGTCCAGCTGTGCCACAGATTCTGAGTCAGTTGTCCTCCTTGGATTTAAGGAAGAAAGGATGGGGTGAGTAGGAATCAGCCACACTTCCGTTCTCCACTCTGGGTGTTTCCTACTACCTTGGCATTACTTGCCGAGCTCTGCGTGCGTGCAAGACAGAGAGAATGTGTCATGGAATATTCCAGTTCCCTTGACCTCATGACAATTAGCTGAAACCAAATGTATGACTAGGCCGAGCTGCTGCCCGACCTGGATGAAGGACATCGTCCTGGACATTTGGCTATGCTAAGCTCCCCTCCGTGTGGTTGTGGGAACTCTGATCTCTCAGGAGTAAGTTCTGCTCTGCTTGTTTCTCAAGTGAGTAGCAAATGCCTCTGAAATATTTAGAAATTGGAGGATCAATGGTTCTTTCAAATCACAAGAAATTGGAATGTGTCTACTTTGGTATTCTATGCTATCTGGTTCTTGCTGAGATTTACCAATATTTTTAATAAACTTTATTCTGTGTGGACACTGTAGCTTTCTGACATACTGTTCTACCATCCGTGGCTTGGTAATTACTTCATGCATTTGGCCTGGAGACTCCTAAATTGAAAATAAGGTGCAATGCTTCAATATAATGGCCTCCTCCTGATGTGTTTGGCCTGGTGTAAAATTAAGGAACTAGCATTTCTCCCTTCCTCCCTCATTGCTCCAAACTCTATCAGTAGTTGGTGAGTGCCCATAACTGTATTTCCAACAAAGATTACACAGATATTTCTGTCCAGCTACATGTCCTGCAGGGCTGGTCCGCGGTCTTCCGATCAGTAAAAATGTAATAACATTTTCACATAGTCAATATTTAATTCCGTAAATGCAACTGGTAGTTGTAATCTAGGTTATTAACCACACAGTGATTTATGACAGAGGGCAGACGGTGGCGGGGGCAGAGCAGTAGGAAAGTCCTCTGGTGACAATAAAAAGGTTATAAATTTCATAGCTCGGCCTGAGAAATGTATTTATATCCTATATTAAGAATAGCTTTTTATAAATTTTAATGATCCATGTTATTAATGGGGCTGTCATCATCATTGCCTATATGAGTCTACAGTCCTGGATTTTTTTTTTTCTTTTACTTTTCCATCAGCTAAAGGTTTTGTGAAAAAAAAAAAAAAAAAAAAAAGAGTTCTTATTAGCTATTTGCCAAAAAAATCTTTTAGAGTTATAAGCCTATCATTGTTTCCCTGGACTGCCAAGCCTGTGAGCAGTAGTTTGCATAAAGTTTTATGGTCAAGGCAAAGGTTGGGCTAATTGGCTAGAACACAATTGGCACTCTATCATGTTTACAAAGGCCGAGTCAATATGCAGAAGTAAAGTCAGGGCATATCAAAAAGAGAAACTTATGTATGGAAATTGTCCTTCTCTTTGGCTCCCTGTTCCTTTGCTGGAAACCCACATGATTTCCAGCTACACTTGAAAGTGCACACACATCTGCCCAGCTGCAGCTCAACAGACTTTCAGGAAAGTTCACCATGCACATAAATCTTTGCAACTTTATGTCAAAATGCATGTGAGAGATGAGTGGCCAACAGGAGTACTTAGCAGGTGTCTTAGCCCATTTCCTGTGTCTACAACAAAATACCCAGACTGGAATATTCAGTAGGAATAGGCCTCACTTGGCTCATGGTCTGGAGATTGAGAAGTCCAAGAGTTTCATGCTGGCATAAGAAGAGGGCCTTCCTGCTGCATGGCACCTGGGCAGAGGGCATCTTGCAGAGGGACCTTATGCGAGCTAACCAGGTCTCCCCCATGAAATCACTAATGTCCTCCTGGGAGCCCTACCCTACCTTTGCTCCATGTGACCCTCATCTCCTGCCACGGGGCCCCTCCTCCAAGCCTCATCAGCACGTGGCTCTGGGCCTAAGTCTTCAGCACAGGTAGCTTTAGGGTTGCATTTGGATCAGAGTAGAGAGGTGGGGCTCCAGCTGGGCGGGTTGGGGGAGGCGAGGTGCTCACTGGGGACTGGCATTGCAGTTCTTCCTCTGCTCAGACATCATTTTCAAAACCAGACCCTTAGAGGGCCATCTGAAACACTCAGATGAAGTTTTAGATATGGGTTCAAAGAACTTCTCTGCAGACAACCCAACTCAGCTGGAGAACAGGCTTCTCCAGGTGCAGGTGGTCAAGGTCAACCTAGGTCACTGGTTTTCTGCCAACGACTGTACAAGTTGAAGAGAGAACCAGGTAGACAGGATGATTCCTTTTTAATAACAACAAATCCTATTTAAGCGAGGTAATTATGCTTATCATTTTTACATACAAAACTAACGTTTTGATCATTTTACTTTATTTTTTATTAGCACATCATAGTTATGCATAATAGTTGGGTTCATCTTGACTAAGTCATATTTGCATGGAATTTTAAAGAAATTTTCTTATTTTCTTTTTGTTTATTTTCTTTAGATATACATAATAAGAGTATATTTTGAAAATGAAGTTTTATCAATATAAATCGATTTCAGTCAAATTTGAGGACTAAATTTTTAATGATTTTTAAGCTGTTAATTTCTTTCTATAAATAACACAAAAACTTCTTAAAGTTATTTATTTCATGGTTATTTTTTGAACTAAAAAATGTCTATATGTTTTTAATAAGAAGGTCCATATTCATTGTGTTAGGAAAGATGGTAAGAAGTTTTCCAGTATCTTTGTCACCTAAGAAAATTAGTTATGTCACGAGCCATGAGAATGGCTTATCAGAGCTGCACATAACATTTTAAGGGCTTTTCCTCTTTTCTCTGTGGCTAACGCTGAAATTAGAGATAAAACGAGAGAATCTGGGTTCAATGAAAATGCAGAAACTTCTTTTCTGTTTCCTTGTCTCTGTTTTTCCTCCCTCTTGTGCTCCCTCCCTTCCTTCCCCCGACTCCCAGGAGAGATGCACTAAGTGCAGCTTGGATCTCTGGCTGAATTGCAACCAAGGACAGAAGCCAGGACAGTGCGCTGCGGGTCTAACTGTCGCTCCCTGCTTCTCCCTTCTGTCCCCTGCAGTAATGGGGCCAGAACTTGGCCCCTTCATGAAGGAACATGTCATGTTTATTCAGGAAAGCCGTGGTGGGCGCCCACGCGGCTTCACCAGCCCTGTGCTGGCCAGGAGGTCACAGACCTGCCTGAGGTCCAGCCCTTCCCCAGTGAGGAGACAGGACAGGCACCACTGGTGACATTCTGCACTGTCTGTGTCTCCACCTTATGTCACATGACCTCAAGTTCTCTTCACTGGGTTCCCAACAATCCCTGTCCTTAATCTGGATGAGTAATGAGGAATTTGCTGATGACCTGTGAGGTGGATACAGGAAGTGGCCACTCACACTGCTGGAACAGAGCCTGCAGGTCCCACGCGGCTCTGTGCACCTTGAGCAGCCCTGCCGTGCCTCTGCTAGTGACCCCTGCTAGGATTTGAGCATCTACTCCTGTCTTTCTTCCTGGGATTCTTCGCCTCCAGCCCAGGTCAAAGCCCCACACACGTGTTTTCTGAAACACTGCTCTTTCACTGACCCTTGGTTTCCACGGGTGGCCAGGCCTGGGATAGTGAACTTCCACCTCAGATGTCGCTTAAGTCATTTCACCAAAACCGCAGATCACCTCTCGCTATCACAAGAAGGAGTGTGGGACCCCGGCCAGAGCTGCTCCCCAGGCCTGTCTGCAAGCACACCCACGGCAGCCCCCCGCCTGGCTGGCACAGGGGGAGCTTCTGCCACCTGCAGGAGCTCCACCTCACCCACCTCCGCAAGACTGGGATGCTGCCCCTACCACCCCTGCACTCCTGCCGAGCTAGTCCTGGGGACTGAGTGTGACCACTGTGCCCTTCAGCCTGGAGTCAAAAATGGGCAGTGGGCAGGGATCCAGCTCAGAAGGCAGAGGCCCTGCCCCTGAGGGTCTGCAGTAGGGCGAGGGGCCTCTAGAGGACTCCGTGGGAGGAAACGGGGAGTCCTCTTGTCCTTGAGGGTCATGAGAGCTCCAGGAGCTGGCTAGTTCGTTATGGAATTTGAGTATCAGAGTCTCCACGCTCCTACGAATGATGAGCAGTGTGTAAGAAGTCATGAAATAGTCCAAGAACTTATGAGCATACATTAATTATTTGAGCTATTTTAAAATTGATCATAATTCTATTTATGCCTTTGATATATTTGTATCTCTTTTCCCTTAAACTGAGAGCCATGTTTTCTAGTGTTAGATTTTTCTCATTCACTTGATGTAAAACATACCAAATTGTTAAAAAATCGCATGCCATTGTTAATACGTTCAGTAGAAGGAGCGAGGGAGGTTCAAAGCCTTCCCAGTGCCGTTGCTGTCCCTCGAGTGTGTTCCTCTGAAGAGAGCATGTCAGTGTGCTGCGCCATCATGATGTCCAGCCCTGCTTTCCTCTGAGCGGCTGTGATGTCCATCTGACAAGTTTTTGGAGTTATGTGTTTCATTTTGTTTCGATTTCAGGCATTATAATTTGTCTTTCTTTTCCCCCTTAATGTGTTGAATGTCATTACATTTCCATGACTTGAGTGTTCAGCTGTGTAACTCAAGGGCCTTCAGAACACCGAGCCCTAGAACCAGCCCCTGCACCCTAGAGAAAACACCCCACTGTGTCCGCTGGACAAGGGTTCTAAGCTCTCCCCACGACCGTCGCCCACGCACTCGCTGCCCTGCCCGGCACAGGGGCCCCTGTCCACTGCTCCACACGGCTCTCCTCCTCTGAGCTTCACTTTGTGAATTTCGGCTTGGACAAGGGAGGCACTGGCCAAAAGAGGACCTGAGTCGGATGGTGGGCTCGAGCCCCTCTCCAGCACTTGCCAGGGCTGTTCCCACGCTCTGATGCCTCAGCGTCCTTCCTGGTAAAATGGGGAGATGGGGTCTTAGTCCGTTTCTGCTACTGTAACTGAATACCACAGACCAGGCAGTATCTAAAGAAGACACAGTACTTCTTACAGCCCCAGAGGAAACCAGGTCAAGGGGACTCCTCTGGTGTGGGCACTCCTGCTGGGGGAGACCCTCTGCAGAGGCCCCAGGGGCATAGGGCCTCACACGGGGACCTGCAGCAGGTTTGCCCACATGGGTCTTTCTTCTTACAAGGCCACTCACTCTACCCTGGGGGTCCCGCCCTCACGAAGTGGGCCATTCTCCTCACCTTCCAAAGTCCCCACTTCCAGAGACCCTATGACATTGACAGGGACTTGGAGATAGAGTTTCAACATAAGATTTGGGGGACAGAGGTCAAGACCAGAGCAGATGATACCTACCTTGTGGACTTGTGCCATATTGGGAGAGTTGATTTTTTAATGTATTGCAGACAGCATTTGACCCACAGAGAATACTCAATGTTTCTTTCTTTAAAATATATTTTTGGTTGTAGGTGGAAACATTATCTTTCTTTATGTTTATGTGGTGCTGAAGATCAACCCCAGTGCCTCACACGTGCAAGATAAGTGTTCTACCACTGAGCGACAGCCCCAGCCCCAATACTCAGTGTTTAAGTGAAGCTATTATCAGCCTAGTGGTGCCCAAGTGGGAAGAGGGGATGATTCTGTGATGCGCCCTCGGTGACCCCTGGAGCTGCAATGGAGGCTGTGCTGCTGGCCTGAGCCCAAGGAAGACAGGGCGCTTCCAGACGTCAGCACAGGACATCTCCCTTCAGTGACGAATTTTCTAGCCCAAAATATCAATAGTGCTGACATTTGAATCATAACCAATGTGAGTCATGTTTACAATGCAAGAAAATGGATGAAACATGGTGAGTGTAATAGCTAAATATAGACTTGTTTCTGCTTTATAAAACTGTAGCTCACTAAAACTCTGCTCAATGAGCACAATTTCCTCTTTGGACTCAGCTGATCATCTAGATTAAAGCAGATAATGTAATCCCCTTTTAACTGAAAATGGCCTCAAACAGCACCCTTGTGTTTCTCAAACTAGACGGACATGACACTATTCTTTAAATATTTCCTCTTTAAACTTATGACTCATGTAGAAAATACTTCTTCTTAGTAGCCAGGTCCGTCTCTCATGGAGGGAGGAGAAGCCCGTGCAAAGTCAGGAGGACAGGTAGCTGTTTCATTTGTTCACAAAGCTGTGGTCATGTTTTCATGAACTCAATTACCTAACAAAAAGGCCACCGGGAAAGGATGCAGTAATAATTCCATTCCATGGAAGCAGGCAGAAAGCAGTAACTTCTCATAACACACACTAATGACGTCTACCATCAATGAGTTTGTCCATTTCAACTCTATGTTGTTTTTAATTCTATTTTTCTACACAATATAAGAAGTATAAAATTATACTTTTTTAAGGAAAAAACCTTGACACATTTATAAAAGTTCTTTAAGTGTCTAGGATCAACATGGTATGCAGGGCCATCTGAGTGTTACGTGAAACTACTAGCCTTGGATTGCAGAGTGAGGAATTTGAAGACTCTAAGCGGCCAGGTCATTCAGCTCCAGGTGACCTCAGAGAACTGTCCCTGGATGCTAGTGCTCAGCAAGCCAGGTGTCACAGTTCAGCTGGCAGGATTTGGGAACCTGGCCTGCATTCAAGAGTCAGGCAAGCTAGATATAGCCTTGAACCAGTCACAGAAAGCGCTCTGAGCTGGGATTTGCTCACATGTCATGAGGAGAATGCTCAGATTCCTTTATTTTGCCAGGACATAATTTAAGCAAAACACCCAGCCCAGAGCCACACAGGGCCAAGAAATATCAGTGTATATGCTACAGCAAAACACAAATGTGCTGCGATGTGTCTCATACAACATCCCAAGAGGTTCTGCCCACTCTGCAAGCTCCCTGGGTCAGCAGAAGGACAGTGAGACATCAGCAGGAGAAGAGGGACGGTCTGCTCAAAGGTCCCAGGGCATGGTGAACGTCACAGTGGTCAACTGGAGGGTGAGAAGAGCCAGGCTGGGTGTGCACACGGTGTGGGGCTCCAGAGGCATCCGGTCTCTTCCAGTCCCGTTGTGAGGTCATCCCACCACGTGGAACCTCCTTATGCTGGTGTTAAGAGATCTCATGCTCAGGGAATGCAGGGGATGTGGCATCATTGGCAGAAGCAGAGAGGATATGTTTGAGCATCTTCCAGGCGCCCTGGGCTGCCATTCTTCAGGAAGTAGGCCTGAACGTATCCAAGGACAAGGATGTGACCTGTGAAGAAGCAGAGCAGGGAGAGACGGTCAGGAGAAGCACCAGATCAGCCTGTCTCCTGGGCTCACATGGCAAAGGCTTTGAAAAGAGACCATATGGGACCCTTCCCTGGATCTAAGGCCACCTGTCCCAGGACTGAAATGAGAACAGGTGCAAACCCTAAGAAACACATTTCCTCAAGATTTGAATGGCTTTCTTTTGGCAGAAGAAAATCATGGCTAAAGAAATAATGAAAGCAGTGAGAGGTAGTCTTCTGTCTGAACCAAAAATGTTATGAAATAAATTAATGCGAGGTCAAATAACTGAAATCTTAGATTAAAAGTAAATTTAATGAAATGTTACGTAACTGCCACGTTTAAAGACATGAAGTTTATCTTGTTTTTTGGTGAATTCTTACCTTTGTTTACCTTGAAAACACATTCTCCATACTTTGAAAAATGGGTTTAAACATTTAAATATGCATCAGAATGTTCTCTTGAACCACCACTGACATTTCAGCACTTGCATTCACAGCAGGAAAGCAGATGAACCAAGAGAACATCCTCCTTGCGGCCTGGCTGGTCTGGGGCATGCCTCCGGAGGCTCTGGGCTGACAGCGTCTCTCTAGCTGGGGGACTTTCCAGCCAAGCCACCTGGGAAAGACTCCATCAGGACCGCCCAATGAAGCCATCATATGTCTTCATTATCAGTTGAAATCAAGCTTCACTCTTGGGGTTTCCAACACGTGTGTTCCTGTATGCATTCATGATAAAGAGACATACCACCAGCTGTGGAGGGTGTGTGGCCCGTGCCTGTTTCTAGATGACATCAATGGTCCCCTGGGAATATTTCTTTCTATGATTTTGGCTTTATGAACAGTGATGTGCTTGGCTACGTGCTATGTGCTCTTTCTCACCTGGACAGAGAAAAGGTGGCTACTTCCCCTACACCCTACGTGTGCCTGGTGAAGACTTTCAAGCCCTACATGTTTGGGAAAACATTTACGCTTACTAATTCAGAATAAACTCTTACTCAAGGCAGTTAATTCCACTTTCCAATCAAGAGAAACTCTGCTTTAGCCAGGTCAGTAGGTGGGAAGGCTACTCAAGTGCCATTGCACCAGGTATCCAGGACCGAATGACGCAGTGGCCTATCCTGCAGCCTCCGGGGGACCAGAGGGGCATGCTGCCCGCTTCATGCTAGGTGCTCCGTAAATGTTCAAGGGTTTCATGTGATCTCCTGGTAAATACATATTCAAGACTGGAATAATTTATATGCACTAATGTGAGCAAACCTCCAGGTTGAGAAACAAACGCAGGGAAATGAAAATAAACATGAGGCAGCCGGATTTGAACCAGAGTCTTACGTGCACACCAGGCAGCAATCTGCCGCCATCATCTGAGCCTTGACGCTTGTGCAGAGGTCCAGCAGGGCTCACGTAAACACAGGGCATTAGCCTCCCATCCAGTTCAAAGCCCTGGACAACTAGCAGGGACCTGGAATCCAGGCACTTTGCCAACGCTCCGCGGAGGCGTCAGCCTTCTCGTGACAGCTACACACACCAAGAGGGAGCAGAGAGCTCAGTGGCCCTCAAGCTCCATCCAGGGCTCTCACCGAGACCCACAGGGGAGGGTCACCAAGCATTCTGACAGCGGTTGGCTGTACAGGGCTTGGATGAAGGCCGTGTGGGTGAAATGTGGGTCGGTTGGTTTAGGCACCATTGCTACGGAAGAGTTCTTAAACCTGGGCCCCAAGGCTGAGTCAGCCCAGCGTCACCCAGAGAGAACACACTCCAGAGGTGGCCCCGGCCCATGAAGATGCCCTTCACCTGACTCCTCATTACCAGCCACTTTGATATTTAAGTGCTAGTGTGAGAAATGTTGCTCATGTGTTTGTTTTTTGGTGAAGTTGGAATCTCCTTTTTCAGCCTCGTTAAGGCTGGTAATGACTCTTGTTAGCATTGTTTCTACTTAAAGTCACCAACAGCCTGTCATATAATCCTGCCATCCCAGGAAACATCTGGTCCATCCTTTGGAGCAGCCTCAGGTTGTCAACAATGCATGTGCCTTTCTCCTGCAGCATGCTCTCCCTCTCTTTGATGGACCTCCTTCCTCTCCATCCATCCAACACATCATGGCCAGGTTGATCTCAGGAACCCTCCATCAAGCCACTTTGCACAGCCACATGCCTGGCTCCTGAACTGAGAAGCACGGGTTGGAAAGACGGGAGACACGTCCTATCCTGGTGAGCAGGCAGTGACAGTCCTGTGGTTTGTGCCCTGAAAGGAGGGGACTGAAGAAACGTGCGCTTGACTATGGGGCCCAAGGATTTGTGGTTGCCAGGAGTAGATGCTAATGGTGACAGAAATCGCTTGCAAAATAGCCACATGTATCACAAGCAAAATTCTCCTACAAAGTGTGGCCAGAAAACGGCTCCAGGTCTGGAACTGCAGCTTCATGAAGACTGTGGAATGGGGCTCGGTCTCCTCAGAACCCGGACCTTCCCCTCACACTGCCTGGAGGCTATGCAGTGAGAGTCCAGAGAGTCCTGGGCCAGGGACTACTTCCACTGCAGAGGAAAGGGCAGCAGAGATGCGTGGAGATGACACCTTTCAGGATGGACTTGAAGGATGATTGGGATTCGGATAATCAGAAATGGCTCCACAGGAAGGAATCCGGGCAGACCCACTGATCCATCAAGGGGGAGTATGAGGACTTCACAGGCAACAAGGTAGCTTGAGCCTCAGCTTGTGGAGAGCCACCGATAAAAGACCTATTGCTTCCTGTTTTGCATTCTGTTAAAGCAAAGCACATGTGCACCAGCTGGGCACAGTGGTGCAAGCCTGTAATCCCAGCAGCTCGCGAGGCGAGGCAGGAGGATTGTGAGTTCAAAGCCAGCCTCAGCAAATTGTGGAGACCCTAAGCAATTCAGTGAGACCCTGTCTCAAAATAGAATATAAAAAAGGCTGCAGATGTGACTCAGTAGCTAAGCACCCCCGAGTTCAATCCCCATCCCGCTAAAACAAACGAAAAGAAAACACACATGCCCCTGTGTTAATGTATCCATGATGCCTGCACACACATCTTTCCACGGGACGTGGAGCTCCATTGCTCGTGTGAACAGGTTAAGGACCTGGTGTGGTTTTGTCCTGCAGGACTGTGTGGGGGGAGAAGATGGCAAAGCCCGGAGGACGGTACATGGGAGACAGTGTGCATGGGAAGGCCTCCAAAAAAGGTGGAGCCCTGTTGGGGGGCCTTGCAAGACCTCATGCTGCTGCTTTCCCAGGCCTGGAATCGTGCCGAAGACCAGGCAGTCATCACAGTAGGAACAGAAAGGGCCCCACAGTTCAGAAATCAAACTGGAAACGAAGGCTACAAACATAGGGGTTGGTGCGTTTCCAAATCTTGGAAATGGGAATACGGGAAGTGGAAGTGTGGACAGAAGCAGACAAGTCAGAGAAACTAGGAAGAGTGCTCGGGACGATGATGGCTGGCCGTGCCCACTGGCTTCTGCCCTGGATGAGCACACCTGTGTGACCCTGGGGTCAGCACTCAGCTGCACTTGTCCTGGGTGACAGCTGAAGGCTGGGGAGCCTCTGTGGCTTCCACAGGAAATAGTGGTGGGTAAGGACATGGGACCGAATGACTGAGTCCTGAGGTCCTCAGAGCAGGGATAGACAGGGACCGGGAGGCGAGAACATCACAGGTAGAGAGGAGGGGCCGGCCAGGCCATCGCTCACTGTTCAGGATGCTAGGCACAGGGCAGGCGCTGCTCAGCAGGATTTCACTGAAGAGAAAGCGTGTGTACGCGCGTGCGTGTGTGTGCGTGTGTGCATGAGTGTGTGCATGTGTGTGCGTGAGTGTGTGCATGTGTGGGTGTGCATGTGTGTGCGTGTGTGACCTGTGTGCGCACAGACTAAAGCACTCAGCAGCACTCTCTCACCAATCCACTTTGCCAAGTACAGCTGGCGAAACACGTGCCTCTTATAGACTTCCACATCGTTCTTTCATCTCTCACCAATCTTGTCGATTGTTCACGTGACACAAAGATAATCAGCAGCAGCAACATGTTACCGACTGTGTTAGCTTTTTCATCACTGTGACCAAAAGACCTGATGAGAACCCTTTTAGAGGATGAAAAGTTTATTTTGGGGTTCAAGGTTTCAGACCTCAGTCCACAGATGGCCAACTCCATTTGGACCGGAGGTGAGGCAGCGATTCGTGGAGAAGGTTGTGAAGGAGGAAAGCGGCTCAAGATGTGGCCCCAGGACACAGAGGGAGCTCCGCTCACCCGGGAGAAAAATGTAAGCCCCCACCCAGGAGAAAATGTAAACCCAAAGCACGTCCCCCAGGGACCCTCCTCGCCCAGCCACACACCACCTGCCTACAGTGGCCACCCAGTGAATCCCTGCCAGGCTGAAGTCCTCATAACCCTGCCATGCCACCTCCACGCTTTCTTGCATCGTCCCACACATGAGCTTCTGCGGGACACCCTGTACCTAAACCTTAATACCAACCCTGGATTCTTGGCTCCAGTGATGTAGAGACAAGGACTGGGCCCATCCAGACAGCGGTTGGGGCAGACCCCGGGCTTTTCCAGCGGGGGCACGGGAATGGCGGGGACAGTCGGTGACGTCACCACATGTGGAGATGGCCGGTCACGCCCGTGCGCCTCTGCGGGTGTGTCTTCTCCCTTGGGGTCTCCGTGCCGTCCTCCACCTCCACCCAGGGCCGCGCTGTCCTGTGCTCATCAGGCAAAGGTAACCGGCTCATTTCGGGGACCGTCCCCTCTCACCTGGAGCCGCCGCGTCTCCTGTGAAGCCTCCGTTGCTCTCAAGCAGCGCAGACCCTACCGTCTGGCTGCAGCTGGGCTCGCTGCCGCCCGCTGGCCTCAGCTGACTTCCCAGCCTCCCCTCTCCAGGCGCGTCTCTCACGCCCAGCGCCTCGGACCCGAGTTCCCCTTTGAACTCCTTCCTGCCTTCCTGGCCTGGCTGCTTATTCCCCCTGAGCGGTTTGACCCCTTAGTCCTAAGGCTCCTGGTTTCCTGTGGGCTCCCTGACTGTGTCAGAAACACACGCTGAACAAAGCTAATCCTCCTTCTGCTGAGCAGTTTGTAGGCTTGAGTCTCTGGAAGAGCTTACCCCAGAGGTGAGCAGGGCGGCCCTGTCCTCCAGGGGCAATGTGGCCTTGCTAAGCCAAGTCACAGCCCCGCTGAAGGCCCTTCCATGTTCCAATTCTGTTCACGTGCTGCGGGCCTGGGGCAGCTGGGAGCCAGCGTGGTCACAGCCTGAAGAGCTCTGTGATAAGGATACTCAAAGAAGAGAGCGTGGGCCCTTCATACCACACACAGGGCGCAACGGGGCTGGCTCTGATGATTTTGGGGCGCATGTTAGAGAGTAAAGAGTGGATTTTTAGGAAAGCCTTTGAAATAGAAGCCGTCTTTGAATCATGCAGAAAATATGGAGGCCGACTAGAGAAATCTATTAAAGGAAACAGCGTGGTGATAACTGTGCTAGCCCACATTTCAGGCAAAAGGTGGAAGACAGCTGGCCTTCAATTACAAAACCATGGTGGGTAGCTCTGTGGCTCGCTGTCACTCCAGGCCCACAAATGTGACCTGCAGGCTCCTCCGGGGATCCCCACGCAGCTCCATCGTCCAGTAAGGAAGCCCAGCTACACCCCTCTGCCCCACCCTCTCTGCTGGACCAGTTACGATGAGACAACTGGTCCCTCTCACCTTCAAGTCAATTCCTGGGTCCGAAGCAGCGTCCACAGGGCTGAGGCCCACTGGGCGGTGCCGCCTGCACCTCCTCTCCACCTGTTCGGTGCTTTCAGGGAAGCTGTCCTTTCTCTGCCCTGGTGAGAGCTGCATCCATCCAATGCATCCTGGGTCACCTGTTCACCTGCCATCTCCTCTTCCTTCATGCTGACGCCTGTGTGATCACATTTTGTCACAGTCCTCTTGCTCACCTGGCCTTTGCACCTTCTTGGATGTCCTGTGCTCATTTGCTGAGCTTGGTTTTGGAGCGCTGTCTGTGACTTACAGAGCCAGCCATCTGCTCTAGCCCAGAGCCTTCATGAACAGGCCCCCATCTGGGTGTCAGCTGCCATGCACTCTGCACTCTGTACAACTGGGCTCCCCCTGCCACCTTCGGCAGCCTCTCCCCACCCCACTGCCCAGAGTTAGGCAGCCTCCCCTTTCCCAGACTCTGAGGCCACCTTTGCACTGATCTTGGATTCCCTCTAGGCCTGTCTTAGGCAGGGCTGGTCCATATCCCAATTCTATGTGAGCATCCTTGAGCTCATCCAGGGCAGGGCCATTTCGAACCATCACTTTTTCCCCAAGGGAAAACAAGTGCTTCAAGAACATTTGTTAAATAAATGAAGGAAGCAGTGTCCCTGTCTCCTGGCAGAATGAAGGGTGAGGAGAGAACATTTGCTAAATAAAATAATAATAATGGAGAATAACAATGTAACCAATAAAGGAAGCTGACCATTGTTCTAAGTGCTCTAATGGAGGGACCCCTCCCATCCTCAGCCTTTCATGCCTGAGTAAGGACTTGCTCTCCCTCTCCTCTCACCAGTGAGGAGATCGGGGCACAGCAACCTGCCTGGCTGAGCATGGAGGACGTGGACACAGCCTGGATTTAGCCTACCGCAGAGAAGTCAGAACTGAATTGCATTTCTCAGTTTGAGAGACTCGTCCCCACAAGGATGTATGGCCATGTGATAGAGAAGTGACTGGACGTTCACTATCGTCAGTATATTGAAGAGTGTGATACCTAATGTTTGATTTGCCTCTTGTTCAAACTGAAACGTCGAACCCACGCAAATGGCACTGCAGGAGGTGGGAATGCCCCCTGGCACCCTGGGGGACGGCGCCCCGAAGGCTCGCTCCAGCTCCCCTCTGATGGTCTACTTAGTTCATAATGAAGCAGATTGAGAGAAGCAGGCGGGATCCAGTCCTGTGATTCAAGAGCTCTTCACCTTCAGGACGCTCCCGTATGGCCTGGAGTAAGCTTGGTGGCAGAGGACTTCCCAGGAAGATCAGGGAACCCAGCAAGAGAGGAGGGAGATGTGCAAGTCCAGTATGCAAGGACACCTCCTCAGGCAGAGGGCGGTGGCAGAGGCGTGCGCCCTTCCTCTCTGCTTTGCCAGGGCAAGTGCCAGTCAGCATCCTTCCTTATTCCAAGCCTCCACGATCCTCTTCCTGCTCCATCAACAGCTGCTGCAGGGAGCCGGGGAGAGCCCGATGTGAAGTCGCACCTCCCCAGGAAGACCATGTGGAACTACGTGGGTCCAAGAGCTCGGCTGTCGCCTTTCAGGGAAGTCCCACTGAAGCGGTAAAATGCCGCCATTGGCCCTTGTTTAGTTACTTCCAAGTAATAAGACCTTTGGATTTAAGAACACTTTCGGAAGAATTAGCTTGATGCTTTTGAACAATTTTCAGCCTGGGGTCCTTGATGAGACTTCAAGCATTTATATCATCTGTTCCTCTTTCTGATGCAAGGTGACCCACCCTTGAGATCGTACTGGGTGCTGATGGTGAGGCACCCTGTGGTCTTGGCATGGCTGCCTCCTTCTGGCCTGGCAAATGGGCTCTTGCACTTCAGGGAACAGCTGCAGGTCTCAGCCTGAGGCTCCACCTGAAGGTCACCAGTGGAGTCCACACTAGAAACCTTCGCCACTCCTCCCGTCCCAGCTTTCTGTCCTCCGTATCCTCAACCTGCTGGCTTCTTCCAGGCAGCCGGAACTAAGATTCTGAGGAAAGTTCAACTGACTTCTCCAAGGGGCTCCAAGTTGCTGTTCTTTGCAAATGGAGGTTGGCCACACAGAAGCTTCAAATCCCCAATAAAAGGCTCTGCCTCCCTCCCCTCCTTGCCCCAGAAACTGCCTTCCTGCGAGCAGGCTGCAGCAGGGCAGCCACAGAGTTCTGGCAGGCCTCTCACACAGATCTGGGCAAAGCTCCACACCAGGGTCCTCCAGGGCCTCCTGGAAAGCCACTCACACCATGGGCCTCAGACACCTTTAGTGGAGCTGCTGTTGGTATTTAATTTTGATACTGGTATTTAATGAATGCTAATTTGTTATCACAATCAAATCACCAGGAACCAGAATCACTTCAGACGCAAATCATTAGTCCTGCTTCAAACTAGAAGTTTGATGGGCTGCATAGTATTCTGAGAGCATCTCCCTGGTGACTGTTGACCACCCAGCTTCCAGACAGGAAAGACAACACACCCAATGGTGTCAGTCGAACTTCAACAACTGTAGGACAGGAAAAGCCCTGTCCTGAGCAGAGGGCGGGGAGAGAGGGAGACGGAGCCAGTGTGCAGGCCTTGAGAGCAGAGGGCAGGGAGAGGGAGATGGAGCCAGTGTGCAGATCATGAGAGCAGAGGGCAGGGAGAGGGAGATGGAGTCAGGGTGCAGATCATGAGAGCAGAGGGCAGGGAGAGGGAGATGGAGCCAGTGTGTAGATGAGGGTCCAGTGTGCCTTAGGAAGTCCTCCTGGGTCGGGTGTGGTTCTGAGGGCTCTCTGTGGGCTAGGGCATAGGGCTGAGCCAGGGCCGTGGACTCCCAGCCCCGCCACAGGGAGGAGGTGAGCGCTCATGGACATGGTGCTGTGTACATCCCAAACATCGGGAAACAAGTGTGACTGATCACTGTGGAGTCATCAACCTGAATTACCAAAGTAAAACACTGAAGAATCTACACCTCCACCCATCACTGTCTACAGCTCCCAAAGTCACTTCAAACCCGAAATCCCAGCATTTAATTATCATAGGATTAAATGTTTTCAGACATTTAAAACCAAGGATAAATACAAAGTACCTGTAGGCCCATGACATGTTTTCTTCTCTTTTTCCTCTAATTCCTGGACCATGGAAATGGCATTTTACAGGTAGCAATCTAACCTCACTTTACCTTTCTTGTCCCTGGTCAAGAGGAAGGCCTGGTCGTCCTCCTGAGGAGCTGCTTCTGTGCTGGCAGGAAGGTTGGTGCTCCATGCATGGGCGGTCACTGCCTCAGATCTGCTCCCTGTTGCTGTGCCGGCCAGACCCCGCGTGCACTTAGAGATGCTGGCCCAGAAGTTCTGGCTGGCTGCGGGCAGGACACCTTCCGTGACACCTGAGGTCAGCCTCCTGCTCAGGGGCCCTTCGCTGAAACCCAGGCCCCTCGCCCTGCAGTCCAGGCAGCTCACTCATGCCACTCCCTGGCACTGGCCTCTGCCCGCCCCGCTTGGCACTCAGGCTGCGTCAATTTGCAAGTGGGGAGAGAATTGTCACCAGAACCTGGTCGTGCTGATTCACCAAGTTCAGACTTCCTGTGCCAAACTGTAACAAAATAAATGTCAGTACCTCTCCCAGGTTGTGGTCTTTTTTTGACAGCCTGAGTAGCTAAGGCATCAAAGTCTGTGCTCCAGATTTTTCTAAAATGGCACATCTGCCTAATTCCAGGGCCCGTCTCTGCATTTTGTCACCCTGTGGAAAGTTACCCAGCAGAGCCCAGAGAACACATTTAGCAGCCCTTGTTCAGTCTGTAGCATTTAAAGTTCACCCTTCTGGAAAAACACCACAGCGAAGACTTTTAGTTTAAATTACTATCCCATGTGTCCTATTTATCAAACTCAGAATGGAGCTTCGCTTCTGAAAAAGAGCATGAATATTTTGTTTTGTTTTAATTAAGGCCAGCATGGAGATTGCCACAAACAGTTACTCTCACCCCGCTCTGTGGCACCAGGCAAATTATCGTATGTGTCAGCTGCCTCGGCGCTGGTGTTTTCTTTGCTGTGAACCACAGCGAGGGTTCAGCAAACGTGTTGAGGAGCGTAATGAGAAATGAATCTCACTTTGCCTTCATGGAAAATCATATTAGGAGTAATTGGATAAAACCAAGAATAAACAATCAGTCATTCCCCGTTTGGGCTCAGGTTTGCATCTGTCATTAGACTCTGGAGTTGGCATTGTTTGCGTGCTCAAGGGCACTCCACAATGAGACCCTGACAACCCCACGGCCAGCCAGACAGGGAAGGGTCTCCTTGATGGCATCGTAGGTGACATGGCTGAGCCTGAAGTGACATTCCGAGGGACTCACCTGAAAAGCCAGTGGTCTGTGGGCCCAATCGACTCCCTAAGACTAATGCCGCTTAGTCCAGAAGGGACACGACGTGGTGCTTGGCGTTTGTGGCAGAAAAAGAAAACGTACCAGGCTGCTGCCGGAACCAAGAGGTGGTGGGAGGAGGGCTTGCGAAACACGCGTTCCACCCTCTCTCCTGTGCCCCTGCTAACAGATGCGTTTGACCTACTACCCAGAGTTCTGCTCACAGAAGCCAGGGATCTGAAGGGTCAATCGGGCCAGGGCTGCAGAACAGGTGCCAGAAGAGTCAATATGGAGAGCATCTTATGTCAGAACTGGATTTCTTCAGATGAGGTGGGCAGAGCAGGACCTGTTCCCCGTTGCCCACCAGGCAATGCTGGCCTCCACCCCTGCGGCAGGCGCCACCTCCTGAGCCCAGGGCTCAACTATTCAGTCTCCTAGATGTTGAGCTGCCAAGTGCTGCACTGTTCTGGGCACTGGGCTGAGGGGTCACGTACAGGAGCATACACAAGCTGGGAGACAGGTGCCCACCACCTTTTTTGTGCCAATGAGCAGAAAAGTGAAATAATTGTCCAGGCTACATGGAAAGAGGACAGAGCAGTGCTGAGATGCAGACTCCAGCCTTGGACTCCAACTTTCTTACTCCTAACCATAAGGTCAAGGAGCTTCCTGACCCCTGTGCCTAATGATGCTCTTCTTAGGCTGGGTCTCGATGACCACTGACCCTCAGCCATGTACTAACTTCCCAGGGAATCAGAATTGTCCATCCCCAGAGTTCCCCTGAGCTACTGAAGAGGAGATGCAGGCTTTGCCCAGGGCTTTCTGTCTGCCCCACCCCCTTGTCTGGTCTTCTCTGTTCTGACTGCACAGGAACGTTGGGAACGCATGTGCAAAGGTGCCTGCCCTGAGTCCTGGGAAGCAAGGACCAGCTGTCATGGCCCCCACACATCCACACCACTTGGACTTCTGGTCTCCTCTCATCCCTCTCTGAACAGTGGAATCACCTCCTCAGGGGCCTTCACAGAATTTGCTCTTGTTCTCCACACTGGATGCCTGGGAAGTATGTGCCTCACAGAACAGAAAGGGAGTGGACTCTAGGTCCTTGAGATTGCTGCACCCAGCCAGCACCACAAACCCAGCCTTGCTAGAGGCCGAGCTGCAGGTAGCCAGCTATGCCTGCTCTGTAATTCCGGCCTGGGGAACTTTGAGATGATGATGAATGCTTTGCATTTCTAAATGTGTGGGTAACTTGTTGTGAAGCAAAGATAACTAATACATACTTGTTCTGAGAAATTCCATCTCAGGTGCTATGGTATGCTTTTCCTCTTGTTTCTTGCACTTGGGGTTCATTAAACTTCTATGGGTTACAGATTTTATCAAATTAAGCTTCAGGGGGAGGTTATAATTACCAAATTATACTTCTGTGGGTTTATATATTTTTATCAGACTTCTTAAAGTTACGGTCATTATTCTTCAATTTTTCTCTGCTCTTCCCACCTTTGGAGATGCCAGTTATACTCATTTTATCCTACTTGAATTAGTCTCACAGCTGGATGAAACCTCATCCATCGAATCCTCTTTTTCTGTCTCATTCTGGATGGTTCTATTGCTTTCTGCTTAAGTCAGTTTTTGCCAGTGTGACCAAATGCCTGACGTGAACAACTCAGAGGAGGAAAGATTTATTTTTTCTCAGTTTCAGAGCTTTCCACCCCTCCATGGTGAGCTAACTCCATTGTTCTGGGCTTGGCACAGGAAAGCTGCTCAGTTCATGTCAACTTGGGAAAATATCAAGGATAAAGGGCAGTCCCCAAAAGCATGCCCTCAGTGACTACTTCCTCCAACCATACCCCACCTGCCTACAGTTTCTACCACTTCCCAGTGGTCCATGCAAATGATTAACCCATCAAGTGCACCAACCCTCTGATGAAATTAGAAAATTGGCCATCCGATCTCTACCCAAAAACTCCACCTTTAGACACTGCTGCATTAGGGACCAAGTGTTCAACATTTGAACTTTTTGGGGGACATTCCAGATGCAAACCACAGCAGTATATATTCAATAGTTCCATTGCTATATGTTCAAATTCACTAGTGTTTTCTTTTGCAATATCTAGTGTGTCACTAATCATATCCAGAGGACTTGTCATCTGACACATTGCAACTTTTATCTAAATTCACTTTCAGTGTTTCAACTTTTTCCATGTTTCTACTTAACATTTCAAATACACGTCATAACATCGTAATGATTGTATTAATGTATTATCTGCTAATTCTAACAGCCCTGCCAGTTCTGGATCAGTTTAGGCTGACTGATCTTGTGCTTCATTGTGGGCTATGCTTTCTAGCTTTTTGCATGTTCCTTGAGCATTTTCTAGGTCTATGTTTGTGAACTTGCCTTGTTGGATTTGGGATAATTATGTGCTCTTGTCCTATGACTGAGCCTTACCTTACTATGTAATGGCCTAGCAGTAGTTTGGTCTGGTTGGGTCTGGCTTTTACATTTACATGGTGCTTTGCTTTGGCTCATGATCACCCGTCACTGAGGCAGGTTACACAAGCAGCCATTCATTTCCAGGTTTTCCATTCTTCTGGAAGCAGCCAAGGGGTGCTGGCTGCCCGTGGGGCTGGGTGGGCTTCCTTCTCTCTCTGTGGGCAAGTCTTCCTCTACCCTTGGCTTCTGCTTACAGGAAGATACTGCTGAGCACTCAGGATACAGCCCCTACTCACTGCTCCAGAGCCAGCTCGATGCAGTCACCCCTACCCCTGCTCCGCACACTTCACACCACCCCCTGGATTCTTCACTCTGTCTTCAAGAGGGGATTTTTAAAGGTTAAGAATTAGAATTTTACTCAAACTGCATTATTCTTTCCCAATCTGTACTTCAATGAATCAAGGCAAACCTCTTCTGGGCTGAACAGTATCTTGCACATCAAGAGAAGTGAACCCCTTTACCTGAACTTCATGATTACAGAGGAACTCTGGCCTCCAAGGGCCTCAGTTGCCTTAGTGGGTCCTCTTATCTTGCTTGATGTTATTTTCAGCAACAAAATAGGGTATCTTTAATTTTCTTCCTTCCTTACCCAAAGGCTGAGACTATGTGAGCAGAAATTTTAAAACTGTGGGATAACTGAAGGTACTTTGGATTGGCCAAATCACTCCGGGTCCTAGGTAGTGGTCTGCTTGCCCTGATTCTTGTTTCTCCGTGTGTCTCAGAGAAAGGAAGTTAATGAGATCTTTACTGAAATCTGATACTTGGGCTCTGGGATGTATGAAATAAATTAATTTTGATAAATGAATTATTTAATTCTGGCTATCCATCAAAAATATAGGAAATTAATATAATTATTCAATTAATGGTCAATTTACATTTGTATTGACCATTCTGTTTTACTAAGATTTGTGCTGAATTCGAATGAATAGTTATTTGTCACTTCCACACAAAGGTCAATCCCAGAGCGGATGCCGTTTTTCTTAGCTTTACTCCAA
Source organism: Sciurus vulgaris (assembly GCF_902686455.1). NCBI lineage: Eukaryota > Metazoa > Chordata > Mammalia > Rodentia > Sciuridae > Sciurus > Sciurus vulgaris. The sequence continues at coordinate 169,734,104 of NC_136466.1, read as the reverse complement.
ATATTTTTATTTTTATTATTTTGCTTCTTTAGAAATATTTTAGAGTATGTAATAATATATAGGCATATATTATTATATACACACAAATATATATTACAAAAAAGTTGAAGGCGTGCTTAAAACCTCGATAAGATTTGTCCTTTATTATATTAACCTTTTCTAAATTGTAAGGCTCAGCTTCTCCCATCTGTCACTGTCGGCCTTAGTAGATGCAATCACTGGCCCTAAGTTTATTTTAATGAGAGCTTTAAGCAGGGTTGTTGCATTAGCACTTGCATTTATTCTTTGTTTAAATAGTCCCTAAATGATAAAACTCTCAAGGCATTTCTGGAGGGTATGGCTACCAGGGACTTTAATGGATATTATGTAACAGAGAGATGGTGAATCATAAGCAAAACTTAAGGGACACTTAGAGAATTATTTTATACAAATATTTGGGAAACTCATGTGGAATATAAGACTATCTCCAGGATCTAGAAATCATGACCTGGACTCATTTTTAGTCAATCACAGGCAGATTGGCCCAAGTATAAATCCAGGCCTGTCTTAAAAGTCTTGCTGTCTCAAAGGGAATGGGCTCAGTCTCCCTCTTCCCCCCAAGTCAAGCCGTGGAGCGGAGAGACCAAATATTTTAAGTCGTGTCTTAGTCGGCGTTTCGTGTTGCCATGACCAAAAGACCCAACAAGAACAATCAGAGAAGGAAAAGTTTATCTTGGCTCTTGGTTTCATTGGTCTCAGTCCATAGGTGGCCGACTCCACAGTCTGGGCCTGACAGGAGACACACCTCATGGTGGAAGGGCCCGGGAAGGAAAGCAACTCCGACCTGGCACCAGGAAGCAGAGCGCTCTGCACACTCAGGACAAAATGCAAACCCCAAGGGCACATTCCCAGGGCCCACACCCTCCAGTCACACCACTCCTGCCTGGAGTTACCTCCCAGCTGATCCATCAGGGGATTCATGCACTGATTAGGCCCCTTCTCATCCTCTGCTCAGTCCACCTCCTGGCGCTCTGGCCTGGTCTGGCACATGGGTTTGGAGGGGCCCCTGTTATATAACAATAACAAATGCTCTCTGGATGGAGCCTCGGCCTCAGTAGATGCAATCACTGGCCCTAAGTTTATTTTAATGCCCTCTCGGAGGCAGGGGCAGGCTCGTCACTTGCTATTCGTGCTAAACCAGCACTGAGGCTGCTCTCTGAGATGGTGTGAGGCCAGGAGCTGAGTCCAGCCAGGCCTTCAGGCCCCACAGAACTTCCCACTCTCATCTCCACACAGCAGCTTGGCAATGCGGTTCTCAGCTCATTTTCTCAATCTACTTTGAGACCAGCAGAAACCACTCAGAGGCTCAATTCAAACCACCTCCTGGAAGTGCATTTGCAGATGCATTAGCCAATTGCTCAGAACCTATCGGGTTCCTGCTGGGGCTCGTACTGACAGACTCATTAGCCATACAATACTAAAATGGGATTACGACTGGACTGTAGAGCAAGAACACTAATAAATGCCTCCCCAGATGTGCTGTAGGGGTGGTGACGCCTGTTTCCAGGACTGCCAGCTCCTTGTGCTACATCACATGAGAGATGACCCCCGCCTCCCTGGCTGGGGTCTCCACAGGGTCACCACGACTCTCAGGGCTCACAGCTTCCTGGCTTAGGAAGGGTATAGACAGCCGGTGCAGAAAGAGAAACCAACGTGTCCCTGGAACTGCGAGGGCCAGAGCACCACGCAGCTGCTCCCTCTTGTTTGCAGAGAGGTGACGTCAGAAGTTCAGGATTGACCCAGTGTTGCAAAGGTGAGAGAAAAATCCAAGTGAAGAGCAATCTTGGGACCGCTGGTCCTTGTTCCATCAGCTCTGTGGATTTGTAATTGAAGTACTTCTAAGCATTTGTAATTAGGCCCACGAGTGACTATTTCATTTCCCCAAATTACAGACTTGAGCATGTGGCTTGTTCTAGAAAGCAGCAGCATCAGTGTCCTGAAGCTCACTTTTTGAAATGGGTAGTGGAATTCCTTTCCAACCTACGGTCTCATCATGACTCATGGTCACGGACAAAAGACCTACGTCACACAGGCAACCTCCCCGCTAGGCTGTGGGAACTGAGAGCAAAGGACAGGACCCACATTGTTTTAGTCAGCTTTTTTGCTGCTGTGACTAAATGATCTGACCGGTGCAATTATAGACTAGGAAAAGTTTATTTGCGGGCTCACGGTTTCAAAGGTCTGAGTCCACAGAAGGCCGGCTCCATTGCTCAGGGCTCTAGGTGAGGCAGAACATCATGGTGGAGGAGTGTAGTAGAGGGAAGCAGCTCACATCATCAGGCAGCAGAGAGTGTCCACTCTCCAGATACAAATATATACCCCAAAGCCACGCCCCAATTCCAATCTCCACTAGCCACTCCCACCACTTCAATTATCACTCAGTTGATCCCTATCAGGCGATCAAATTAAATCGATTGGGTTAAGACTCTCACAACCCAATGGTTTCTCCTCTGAGCCTTCCTCACTGTCTCCCAGGTGAGCTTTCCGGGGACACCTCACATCCAACCACAGCATGCTTCATCTGTGTGCCTGGAGCTTTCCAGCATGGTGCCTGCACCCACCAGGAGTTCAGCAAGTCCCTGGCTATAGTGCCCAGCGCCAGGCTTTAGTGTTGGCATGTTTCACTGAGTTTCTGCATGAGTCATGTTCTAATTCAGGGGCTGGTGAGCAGAGTTATGGACAGAACTCCCCCTCTGTGTCAGCAGTGTGGATTCTACCAAGGTTATGGAGTGGTGTTCACATAAATATTCATTTGACTCCAATTCCCTTTCTTCCCTCCCTTCTCCCTCCCCCGCTCTTTTCATCTCCTTCCTCTCTTCTTCCTCTTCCTCCTCCTCCTCCTCCTCCTCCTCCTCCTCCTCTCTCTGTCTCTCTTACTCATTTTTACCATTTCCCTTTGGTTCATGACTGTGCTTAGATGCCTATGAGTGGGGAAAGTGAGAGAAAAGGAAAACTCTAGATTCCTGTGCTCACAAAACCTGTTAGCTCCTCTCGTAAGAGCTGGACAATTATTTGTGCTTTCAAAAAATTTCCACTTTGTCATAAGACAGGTATTCAAAAGCACCTGTGATGGCTCTTCCCAGCCATGTGTGATTTCTTAATGGAAAAGTGAATGTCCTCATCCTTGGTTATGTTCACAAATGACTCAGCTGGTTGTATAACTTAAATGTTCCATCTCTTTGGTACTGGAAGTCCCTCTGGAGTTTATGCATTCTATATTTCTTTTGGATTTTGTAGACCATGTTTAGTAGAAAAAACTAATTCAGTCTGGATGTCAGTAAGAAAAATCCCTCTGCAGCTATTTCATCGGTGCATTTTACCTAGTGTTTAAGGAATGAGAAGATTCTTTAATGAAAATTCTCCTGCATAAAACATTTCATGGTGCGTTTCATGTAATGAAGGAAATGCAAATCAATCAATCATGCAATCAATATTCTTAAATGCTTTCCATCTGGCACTGGGGTGTGAGTTCTAACGTAGAGGAGCGGTGGCCCTGGTACTTAGGAGCACTCGGTGCTCACGTCCTGGTCTCGAGGGTCTCCTCAGGAAAGGTGGCGCCACCCTTTCCGTGTCTCCTTCTCCCCTCTTAAAGTCACGCTGAAACGCAAGCCAGCGACTGTTTGTCAGCGTTTTTGTCACTGTGACCGAAATACCTGACACAAAGAACCTGAAGTAGGAAAGATCTCTTTGGGCTCATGGCTTCAGAGGCTCAGCCCGTGGTTAGCAGACTCCACTGCTCTGGGCCTCGGTGAGGCAGCGCGTCATGGAGGAAGGGCACGTGGAGGAAAGCCACTCAGCTCAGGGCAGCGGGTAGGAAACACCCGCCCCGGGCTTGCCCCAGGGACCTGCCTGCTCCGCAAGCCTCACTGCTTACTGTTGCCTCCCAGTGGTTAACCCACGGACACGGTCAGAACCCTCAAGATCTAACCACTTCCCAAAGCCCGCCTCTGGACTTGCTGAACTTGGGAGCAACATGTGCTGATGATATTTAGAGGTCGGGCCTTCGGGAGGGAGGTCAGTAGAGTTAATGAGGTCATGAAGTTCCCATGATGGCACTCGTGACTTAGCAAGGATTGAAGAGGCCTGAGCTGGTCCCCACTTGTTCTGTGTTGTCGTGTGACGTCACGATGCAGGCGGAAGGCCTCTCTGGTGCTTTTGCTGTGCTCTGGAACTGCCAAGCCCCCAGAACTGTGAGCCAGATATCCTCTAGTCTTTGCAAAATTCCTGACTGAGGAATTTTGTTATAGCCATAGAAAATGGGTTAAGACTATGGGTGGCTCCCTTTCCTGTCCCCTGCAAGGTCTCAGCTGCTAGGGCACTTCTCTCAGCCTCTCACAACTTCATACTGCGGCTCCCTGGTCCAAATTAAAGAAGTAGAGATATTAAATGTAAATATGTGAGTGTTTTTCATATAGCACTGAGCCTTTGACAGTCAAACATTTATCATGAGTCAAACAGTTGATGTTTTGTGGGTTTATTTTGAATTGTAATTAAAGACCATGGAACAATGGATAACTTGTGAAATGAGAATGTGAATTTAATAGAGAATATGAGTGTTTTTGCTCCGTTTTTCCAGTCTGAGAGTTTTGAAAGCTAATGTCAGAAAAAATCAAACTGGCTATTTTCCTGAGCCAGTCCCAAGACTCAACTAGCCATGTGCATGAGTCTACACAGAGGCCCTGCAGCTTTGCCTCTACATCAGATCTCTCCACTCGGCATTGCTGACTTGGGGAGGAACACTGTCTGGTGGGTGCAGTCCTGTTCAGTGTAGAAGAGTGAACAGCAGCCTTGAACTCTGCCCAGCAGACACTCCTAGCACTCCCACCGGGCTGCAGGAATGAGAAATCTAAAATGTCTCTAGACCTCACCAGGAGTCCCCTGGGAGGCAAAATCACTGTGTGGGAACTGCAGATCTCAAAGTAGGATTAGGCACCTCAGTTATATACAAAATTTCAATACCAATTTAATAAGCATAGTGGTACAATTTGTGTCTGGTTTTAAAAGGTCAAAAATATTTATCTCATTTTCCCCTTTTCAAGGGATCCTTTTAGCACAGAGCAGATTTCATAAAAGTTTATCCTGAACTATCCATAGCTCTCTTGTAATGGGCTTTATCTTGTGTCTGAGTTGCTAAGTAGACAGACCTATCTCCAACAGAACCTCTGGGACATTAAGATCAAAGCGAGGTCCAAACCACACGCTTAGTGCTCAGGGCCAGACGGCAGGACAGCCAGCAGCGAGACTGAGAAGCCTAGGGTGGCCTGGCACGTGCTGTGAGTTTATTTGCTGGAGAAAGAGGCGTCGACACCAGGCTGGACCTGGGCTGCAAGGACAGCGCAGTTGTCCGGAGGGCTGGCAAGAGCTCCTCCCCCTTTCATTGCACACCACACCCACATGTTGTGGAGAAAGCCAAACTGGGAATCAGTTCTGAAAATGATCCTGGAACTGAGGGACCGTGGACTGGCCACAAGAAAGAGAAGCCACCCTTGCTTCACACCTGGAGGGAGTGGCTGGGACGCCTGCCTTCCAGGGCACAGTGCGGCCGTCACTGCCTGACGACATCAATCTTACGAGGCTGGAGAAGACAGGGACTTCTGGGAGAAGCAAATGTACAAAACCAGGGAAAACACATATTCTTTCCTCTCTGCCCCCAAATATATCTTGATGCACTTTTCATCTATATAAGTGTATGAATATGCATTTTACACATATGCAGAAAAACGGTCATTGCTTAAGACACTAATGTGTGACTTGGGAGGGCATCGGTTACATTAGCGTTCACAGGCTGTCTGGCAGGGGAAGATTACCTGTGCTCCCCAGGTGAGTAGAACTGGGGTTAGTGAATGGAACTTGCACCTTAAGGCTGTCAAAGTGTCGTCAAGTCCAATCCTAATGGCTTTCTTCTCCACCTCAGGATTTCTCTGAGCTCAGGAGCAACTTCCCGGCCACAGGCACCATAGATCACTGTGGCCCAATGAACCACAAAATCTGTTCCAGTGCTTGGCTATCATGGTTGATGGACTGTGAATGCGGAGAAGCAGAAAATAAGCTCTGCAGCCAGGCACTTAATCAAGCAAAGGCTTAACAGTTGAGTGAGTCTATAACTTTCTCCTCTTGGGTAATAGTGGAGAGGTGCTGCAATATTGTTTCAGCCAAAGGTTATCGGGAGATAACCTGGTCCACACTGGACCTCAAAGTCATGGGAGGGATTTACACAAGTGGATTACCTGCTTTTCCTTTTCTTCTTTTTTCCTAACTATGTGGCAACAGTTTACCCAGGCAGTTCACATATGGGGGTACACACACTTACACATACATGCACAAAGATGAAAACATATACCTTTTCTCCAACAGGTGTAAATTTCTTCAATCAAGTCTAAGAAACCTCAAATTCTATTTGTCAAATAACTGAAGAATTCAGTACTTCCTTTTTGACACCTCCATCCCACCTGATCTTCCCGGAACCCAGATGTCAAATCCATCTCTTTTGACTTCAAAGACAAGACAGAGCAAACCTGTGGGGTGTCGGTAACTGACAAGAGAGCTCATGACTGAGTCATTTTGGATGTCTTGTCTGCCCAACGTCTTTGCCTGCCATGGTGCTGATTAGCATATTGGGTCTTTCACTTGACCTCTTCCTCAGGGACCTCTCTGCTCCAAACACAGGGTATTTATGTGGCCCCGACTTCCCAGGGTGAGTGCTTGCCAAGGTGGTCATGCTCAGAGAGTATGTCAGCCCTGGCCACACTGCAGGAGCCAGGCTTGCCCCGAGCCTGTGGACTAGTTCCAGGTCTGGGCCCCCAGCATGCACGCCCATTCTAAGTGACGGGCCCAATCTCTGGTGCCTTCCTCCTGAATGTCAAGAGCGAAACACCATGTGGCCCTCCACTTATGGTGATTCTTCTCCTGGGAAGAATTGGGAACACTTCTATCCTTCATCCCCAAAGACCCCTGGAGTGACTACTCTTTATTACCTTCTGGCCAGAATATTTCCACATGCCAGAGACAGAGAGCAGTGCCAGAGCCAACATGGTGGTAAGTAGCTTCTTACACAGCACTTTTGTAAACCCCCTGCCAGAGCTAAGACAGAGCTGCTCCAACGTGCCTTTGTGTGGATCATGGTAAAGTTAAGACCAAGGCACAAGCCATCTGAAACATACGTGCACTCATGTCTAGGTGCACACACATGGCACATGAATTAACAAAGCAATCAATTACAGAATATGGAAGCACAAAGTGTTTCAGACCAATACAGTGTTTCCTCACTGGCACTATTCTCCATTATTATTATATCCAATTTCTATCTTTTATATTTTTGTGTTTATTCAAAAATTTTTGTATATACTATGACATTAACTCTCCTTGTCTCTCTGTATTTATTTTCTTCTCCCCATTGAAGAAAGTTCTTTCTTTACAATGAATGCTGGTCTCATTCCTAGCTATGAACATTCCCTGGTTATAAAATCTCAACACATACACACACACACACGCGCACACACACACACACACACGTGCACGAGTGATAGTACCCTCTCTGATCTTCCTGATTATGGGCATGTAAAGTCTAAGCCCTTTAGGACTGTACTTTAGGAAGTGGAACGAGATTCCTTCTATTGTCTACTACTTTAAATGCTGACTGAGATTTAGCCTATATTGTTATAGGTGTAGTAAAATCAGTACTTGATTTATTTCTGATGGAATTTTAATTGGGAACAAAATTTCAGGGATGCCATTTATGATAACATACAATAAAATTTAAAAATCAGGACTATCCATTAACCTAATCATTTTTTAAAGATTTTCCCCAAGAAAGTAATTAAAGATACACATAAGACATGAGAATAAATATAGCATTAATTCTATGTAATATATAGTAATGATACATTGCACAGACTAAATTTCAATAATGATAAAATTTTAATTAAATTAATAGTCATAAAATGGAATGCCAAGGAATTATTAAAATTATAGTATCTGAAATATATCTAATGGTAGTAATATTGTTCAACATGTAATACTGAATGAAAATGTGTCATCAGTTAAGCAGCTATCCTATTTTGTGAAGTAGATGCATAGAAAAATAACTGGAAGGAGACCCACCAAACTGAAGTGCACTGCTGGCCGGTCTCGGATCGCATGCTGTCCTCTTCTTCATAGTCGTCTATGCAGTGCACCTGGTCACCACGCATGAGGTTTCTCTAGATCGACAAGAGCTGGTGCGATCCTGTGTAGTGCACCTTTCTCACCCAGCAGTGCCCTGGCCCTTCCGGGACCTTAGCAACATTTGGAGATGTTTTATTGCCATGAATGGGTCAGGGATGTGTGCCTGGCAGGAACAAGGCTCAGGGATGCTGCTAACATGCCATGCATTGAGCAGCTCCCACAGCAAAGGCTTACCTAGCTCAAAATGGCCCTGGGGCTAGGGCTGGGACTCCCTGAAAGAGTGAGGAGAGTGGGTCAGAGGCCAGAGCGGCGAGGTCTGGCTGCATCACTTGCCAACTGTTCAATAGCTCGAGTGCACTGGGTCTCTGGAGGACTCAGTTTACACCTCTGGCCAATGGGGGACCACAGTGGCTCCTGCTTCTTAGGAGAGTCATGGGGCAGAGGGGACCAGGGCATGTGAAGTGCTCAGAGTGGGCCCTGCTCAACTCAGCACACCAGCAGGGGTTAGTAAGGTCCCTGTGTAGATGCGTGCATTATACAAAGCAAAAACTGTGAGAAAATGCAAAAAACACAGCAAAGAAAACACCCAGAGAAGTCAAGTGGTGATGTCTTGTCTTTCTTCAGATTTTTTTTTAAACTTAAATGGTATTCAACTTGAATACAACATCATTGATGAGGTTGTGTTTCTCTGCTCTTCCGTCCAGTCCTATTTACCTCCTGCCTTCCTCCTCAGAGAACTTAGTTAAGGACTTGGTATGTATTTTGTGATTCAGTTTATTACTATTATCACCATTATTATATAGTACTGGTTATTGAACTCAGTACACTGAGTTACATCTCAGTCCTTTGAATACTTTTTGTTTTAGACAGGGTCTTGCTAAATTACCCAGGTTGGCCTCAAACTTGGGATCCTCCTGCCTCAACCTCCTGAGTTGCTAAGATTAGGCATGTGCCACAATGCCTGACCCCCTAATCCATTATCTTAGTTTTATCACAAATATATGTATCCACAAATGCACGACCTATAATTCTGCTGCCATCATCATCTAATTATTATGTGTACTTCTAAATATCCAAACACAAACAAATATGTGTACTTCTAGATATCCGAACTCACCTAGGTTTACTCATTGTTTCTGCCTCCTTCAGAACAGGTGAGGATCTGGCATGGCTTAACTGACCTTCAACACCACCTCTTCTGTTCTGCATGTCACTGTCAAGGCATCGGGGACTCCGCTCCCACCCTGCAGAGGTGAATGGAGACATGCTGGTTCCTGGGACAGCAACATCTGCGTTGCTCTAAACCCCGTTTCTTCTCTGCTGACCCTTCTGCAGCTCCTCGCTTACCAGCAGGTGGAGGTGAGTCAGCCTCCGTGGCTGTCCACCTGTGTTGCTTAACACTGGACAATGGTCGCTTATGGTGGACAAAGCCATCTGCATTTCCCTTGGTGGTTCTCTGCGGACTCCTGTCTCGAAGTCGCCTTTTTGCTGTTTCCTATCTAATGGGACTCAGGAACAGAAGGCAGGAGACTCAGTCCAGAGGCTGGTCACCTGGCTGAGCCTCTGTGTGGCTGAGGGAGCACCTCGGCTAGTGTCCTCCTGTAGAGACTGGGGGGAAGGACCTCACCACTTGCTACCAGAGTTAGGTGGGGATGAACAGGCTGCTTCTCAGTGCCAGGGGCCTCCAGAGACCCTGCCACCTGCCCCTCTAACCTGCAGTACCTGGTTTTCAAGGGAAAGTTGCTCAACACTTTCCGACAGTAAAGATCTTCACATTACGACCAGGGAGCTGCACGTCATTCTGTAATATATTCTCTGTGTTTTTAATGATCTTATTCAAACTCCTTTAACCCGATCCACCTAGTCACTCTCATGGTAAGGTTTTAGTCCAGTGTTTACTTAGACTTCTCTAGCCTTAACAGTTTTCGCTCACCATGAATCCGTTGTTCACCCATCCAGTCCATCCCACTGAATCTGATTTCGTTCTGCTTGCTCTCCACCCTGCGCAGACACTCCAGTAAAGCGCCGTAGTTGGCTGATTACCTGGTTTTTACTGTGCTGACCCTGCATCTCGGTTGCAGGCTTCAAAAGCCCTGACCTTGTATAGTGTCTGGGTTCCAACGCCCATCAGTTCCTCTGGGGTACCACTGATACCACTCAGTGTCACAGAAAAAATTCCCTCATTGATGCCCAGAGATGCTTTTCCCTACTTTGCATTTTGAAGGAAATGGTTAAGTTGTCTCAGCATTTCTAGGTGCTCATAATGAAAGGGTTTCCACGTGAGCAGAGTCCTGCTGCTGGAAACAGACCTCTCCAAACTGATTCCATAAAACTAGATGGCTTTGAGGAGGGAAGGAGCAGAGGGAGAGGGATAAGGAGAGAGAGATCATTCCAAGTGGAGAACTCCTTTCCTTCAAGGGCCCAGGGAAAGGAAGTGAGGTTCACTCAGGAAAAGACACACAGTTTAGATGAAGAGACAAAGTGAAAGGGACAGAAGACAGAGTGGTACATGGTGTAAGACTCCCAAGGCTCCTGAAGAGAAGGGGCATGCTGGGACAAGACTGATAGAGGATGCAGGGTGTGGGGAAGACTCTGAAGCTGGTGTCTTAGAAGCATGTGCTACTGCAGATGGATTTGCAGCTCACTGAATCCGAGTCAAGAACACTCTTGGGGCATATTTGAAGGAGTCTAAGCAAGGCGTGAAGATAACTTAGGAACACATACAGAGAGTAGTGATTCTCTCTTCTGTCGAGTAACTGAGACTTTAAAAAATGGAGCAACCTGCTTGCCTCTGACCAGCTGGTGAGAGCACTCCAGAGGACAGGAAGGAGCAGACGGGACCAGAATGCCTGGAGAGCCAGTTCCCCGGGCACTTGCAGGGGGTGGGAATGGGCCTCTCTGCCAGCTGCTGTTGCTTCTCAGTAGTGAATCTGCTTTGCTTGTCAAGACAAAAGTAACAGGTTCAAATTGAGCACTGCACAGGGGTTCTGAGCAGGGTTTCTGGACGAAGGCAAAGTATGGCCTGCCGATTTTCTCTGGGCTTCAGAACGGGAAATTCTGCTACTCCACTGCCCTGCCTAACTTTTCTCGTTGCTATCTCTCCGAGTCTCGGGCTTCTCTCAAGACACAGGAGAAAGCCCTTCTTCTCATTGTATCTCACCTGGCTCAGGCATATCTGACGTTAACATAGTGTCAGGTGGCAAAGAACTCCATTGACTTCACAAAGTAGCCTCCGTTTTCTCTGAGCCCACCTGATCTCCACAAGGGCGGGCATCTCTGTCCATCTCAGGCAGTGCCCAGTACGGAGCACAGCTCCATGAATCCGCACAGAGAGAGCCGCGTGGTCCTGGCACACCTGCAAAGTCCGGACACCAGCCCTGTGTTGCTGATGTGTTGCTGCACATCAGTCTGGAGGTGCAGCCTGAAAACTTCCCCAAATTAGGATTATTGCCGGGAATACCTTGTATTCTTCTCCACCCCCACCCCGGTTCCCAGGGTGAGGCTGTTCTATTTCTATTCAAATTTACCTCAAACATTCCTTGGATTGACATAACAGATGATTTTACAGTGCAACTCAAAAGGAGGAACGTTCAGTTGGAGCCTTTAAGGCAATTTCCATGCAGTGTGTTGTGTGATAACATGAAAACAGATGGAAAGAAAGCGTCCTCATCTCCTCCTTATGGTGCACTGCAAATGAAAAGTTAGAAAGTTGTCATGAGATGAGCTCTATCATTAAAAACAATTTGGGTTGATTTAACAGTCGGTTGAGCAAGTCTTTCAGTCCCTTCCTGCATCACCAGACTGATGGAAGTTTCCTCTCTGATTGTTGATTACTCTTTTTTATGGCAGCCATGACACTTCAGATTCTCTTTCTGCTTTAGTCATCTCTGTAATTCAATGTTATGGTTAAAATATTTGTTTTTCATGCCAAAGTTCTACTTTGAAGTCTTCATCAGGACAATCGCCTCCATTTCTCATTAGACGTTCACAAGAAAGCAAGACCACACAGCTCAGGGGGCACTCTGCTCTCCCGGCCTTGGCTGCCAAGCCCTCCTGCTGACCACCGCCCCCAGCTGTCCCCAGCAGGCAGGTCTCCCAGCCTCACTATGTCATCCCACCTCCTGCTGCTCTCCATGTCACATGATGCGTTTTCCCTAGGGAGCACCTGGGGAATGCAGAAAAGTACACAGAAGAAAATAAAAATCAACCACGATTAAAATAAAAATCAACTGTGATTAAACCACCAAGAGGAAAGCTGATAATCATTGTGGGAGGCATAACTGGTTGCTGGTGTTAATTTTTGAAAATCTGTTGAACCAGATTTTACTGTGAGGCTGGTCCTGTTCTACTCGAATGCTCTTCCTCTATACAAAGGCACTCCTGGCGAGTACTGTAGCTGATGAATGGAATGCAGTCTGAAGACAAACTCAGGCAACTTACCCACCCCGTTAGCACTGGATATGTCTGTTGATTACAGTGTTTCATCCTAAGTAATGATGCTTTGATTATCTTTGCAAATACATGTGTGTTCTTATCTCTGGTTATTTTATCAGCAGATATTCCTAGAGGTACACATCTTTTAGGAGCCATTGCTAAATATCAGAATGTTCTTGTCTTTCTTTCATTTTGGCAGAATAATGATTTCCTCTTATCAGGTGAATGGGGTGCTCTATTAAGAATGAAGAATTTAGCTGAACAACAAACCTTTTAAATGTCTTAGAATTTAGTTGATTTTTCTTTGTGCCAGAAGTTACAGTAAATCACAAAATCCACAATTTGGTTCTCCATACTTGGAAAAGGAGCACACTCCTTCCTTCCTTTTAAAACTTCTTCTGACCCGGGGCTCACTTCTGGGGCTGTCCCAATGCAGCCATGAGCTGAAGTGCCAGTCAGGAGTGTGCAGGTGGGTGGGTTCCATCCTTGGGAAGGCTTCATGTGACTCCTTGAAGATGGAGTGGGCATGGGTGGCCACCATGCTCTTTTCCAAAGTTGGGAAGAATGTGGTTTTAATTGTACCCCCCATACATGCAGATTTCCTAATCCCAGATACGTGTGTGTGCGACCTTATCTGGAAGAGGATCTTTGCAGATGAAGTTGAGATGAGGCGTTAGGATGGACACCAATATTACTGTGTCCTCTTGTAAGAGCAGGTAGACACAGAGGCTCATGAGAGGCCAGGCAAAGACCTGGCAGAGCTTGGAGCAAACCTCCAGTTCGCTAGTGGAGGACTACTAGGGACGGAAGGAGACCCCAGACTCCCGCAGAAGGTCTGGAGTCGGTTCCTCCAGGTCTTCAGAGGGATCACGACCTGCCAAAACTCTGGTGTTGGACCCTTGGCCTCCAGCACTGTGAGAGCATGACTGTCCACTGTTGGAAGACACCTGGCCAGCATTGCTTTCTGTGGGAGCCCCAGGGACTCATATGGGGCCCAGGATGGCTGCTCCAGTCCAACAACAAAATGACCCAGGTGCCATCAACCTGAAAATGCCAGCAGGCAGACCCTCCCTGGTGCAGGGTTGCTGAGTGGCATGGGGCCAAATCCAGGGCCGGATGCCTCTGCCCCAAGGCTGGTCGCCTAGGCTGTGCTCTTCATTGTATTCAGCCAGTGTGGGGACACACACCTCCAGCTTCTCCCTGGAGCCTGCCAGCCCCTGGGGCCCGCCCACCCATTTCTTCTCTTCCCCAGAGCACACACACCTGCCAGTGAAGTTCAGGTGTTTCATTTGTTTGTTTTCATTTAAAGCAGTAAAATGCGGACCTCTTTTTACTAAAAGCAGTAGCGGCAAACTCACTCTCCCATGATATTTGGGCTGACGTCTTTCGGAGGGACAGTGCTGGAAAGGCTGAGGTGCCCTCTGGGTCCCCCACCCGCTCCCCACTCTGATCCACGTCTTGGCCTCATGTCTCCCTTCTCCCCTTTGCTTCACTTACTGTCTCCTCCTTTACCTGCTGCTTTATCCCCTCCTTATTTGCAAGCCAGTTTTGCAAACTGTCTGCAAAATATTTGCAAAGTAATTGCAAAATATGTCTGAAAGTTTATCAACCATTCTTCAAGGAGCATAGAAACACCAGTGTTTGAAGAATGCATATGGAACTTAAAGTTCTCTAATTATTGGTCCAGTGTAATATGTCACAGCTGGTAATAAACCATAAATATGTAATATTTTATTATCCATATCATGGTGTATGGCAGCATGTGGTTTCACATTAAAAATTGTTAGAAATTAATACAACTTATGTTTCTATTAGTGCTTTACCCAAATACCCTCTTTTGTTGACTTAATTAGCATTCTTCTTTGTAGCCTGGTTAAAATATTGAACAGAGGTTTAAAATGATGGTTCAAGCTAGAAAGAGAATTTAGATAACCAAAAGTTCAGTGGTTTCGCCTTAGAGGATCCACAGATATCATTTTGAAATATTAGTGTAACATTTGGACCTTCAGGGCTTCTATGGTAAAAAGGAAAAAAAAAAAAAAAAGCTTTACGGAAATAAAAATAAATTTGGACACCTGTCCCCATTTAAAGTGCACAGATGTCCCCATAGGACCCACAGCAGCCTGTTCTGAACAATGTCACGTAAGTCACCTGGGCTCCAAACAGTAGAAACACATCTAGTCCCTGGGCTGAAAAGAGGCGGAATCACCGAAGTCCTTGAGTGGTTGGCAGGGGGGGGGGGGGGCATTTCCTCCCCCTCAGGGTAGTTTGCTTTCACTCCCGACCCTGGACCAGCGGTTGCCAGACTCGACTTCCGCCTCTTCCCTGGGGCAGAGCAAACGTGGGCAAGCTCTTGGGTACCTGCCGGGCAGAGGGGATATAACTCAGTGGCGGGTGCAGTGGTCACTGAGGGGTTACGACTCTGTTCAGCGAGACCCTCCTCAGATAATAAAACAAGCCATTAGGCTGAGAACAGAATGTCAGTATGATGTAGAGAGTCCCTGGGGAATCGATGGCGCTGTAGATTATGAGAGGTATAAGGAACCTTTCCAGATGCCAGCATTTCGCTCTGAGTGTCAATTTGTGGACTGAAACCAGTTGAAAGGTCACACTTCCAGGATGGAGCTGGGTCACTGGGAGGTGATCCCATTTCTGCCCATCAGCGCTCACGAGGCCTCCAGCTGTGAGTGGCCACCCCAGCTCACACCACCAGGATGTACTGGGTGTCAGGACACGTCTCCCCCACTCAACCCGGCTCTGTGGGTGGCCATTTCCTGACACTAGCATAGTAAAGTGGAGGCAAGAAAGGGACCCTGATGTCCTCAAGATAAACCTCCATCTCTCCCGACTTCATCATTTGTAGTACATGTTTGAAAGCGAAAGGGAAAGAGCCAGCAGGAAGAAGTAGCTAAGGGGTTCATCCATCTGTAACCCAGGCTGTAGACCTCTGTGGTCTTGCAGTCAATGTTATCTAGGAGAATCTGCGAGCATGAACCCTGTCCCCACAGCTAAGCGCCCGCAGAGCAGTCTCTCCAGTGGAATGTCCTTGTCACCTCCCTCCTTCCACCTGAATATTAATCACAGTCATTTGCACCCACTCTCTCAGCCGCTGGCACCCGTCCTCCAGTTATTCCACCGGGACATCCTTAAGCTTATTTTATAACAATAGAGCTAATTTGAGGATCCGATAGGAGCATATGTTAAGGGTCTTTGCTCAAGTTCTCCTATCTGTCACCACAAACAAATTTACCACTTCTGTTCAGTCCTCTTGGACCGTAATCCCTGCTGACTGGTTATTTAAGACTGAAGAGAGGATAAAGCTTCCTCATTTCCTTAAGTGCTCTGAGCACTTGGGCACTTCACCCAGCCCGTGAGCCTGTGCTGGACACACGCCCTGAGCACCCACGTTCCAAGGCAAGTTCCAGCAGGGGGGAGTTCTGCGGGTCGGGGACCTTTCATTACGACTTCACCCGCGTTCCAGCCTCAGGGACTGCGGTCCTGCAGTCTGCCTGCAGACTCCCTGCGCAGTCACTTCCTGCAGCCCGGGCTGCCCTGCAGCCATCCAGCCCAGGCTGCTTCCTTCTGCAGGCAGGGATGTGGCCTCTGTGTGGCCCTCCAGACTCCGAGTTGTCCCAGGAGGGTGGAGACTGACAGTGGGCCCTCCAGATGGCTCTTACTGCAGAGAAAGTGGTTCAGTTGTTTTGCGCAGGGCCTCGGAGAAGGCAGCCCTCTCGAAGACCGGGCCCTCATCTGTGGCCCAGGCCCTCTGTCATCTCTCCTGGACACAGGCGCCTCTCTCTGCGTGTTTTCCTCCCTGCCTCCTTTCACGAAAGCAGCCAGTTTGCGCGGGGTGAGGAGTCTTCTTGGAATCCACGGGGCTGATCCCGCAGATTCGGCAGCGGGATTCACAGGATGGAGGAGGGCCGCTCCTTTCCTGAGCTCTCACTCACAGCTTTGAGTTTAAGATTGCGGCTTACACTGTCAAGACGCACGCTGATTTGATCCCCTTTCTTATGGGGCTGGATCCTGAGAAAAGCCCGCTCTGTTGTGGCCATAAAGGCCTATTCAGTGTGGGGTCTGACCCTGGAGGCCGCGCTGCGCGGGCCTCGGTGGAACTCGCGCGCCCCCTACAGGCCGCGCGGAGCTCGTGCACGCCGGGCGTTTTTGTTTTTGTTTTTTTTTTTCTTTTTTTTTTTTAATGACTCTCAATGACTTCCTTGATTTATTTGTCATGATGTGTTAGCGAGTTTAAGAGAGTTTTATTTGCGGAAGTCCAGTAGCGTCTGATAGACAACAGAAAGTATTTCTGTCCAGTGCTCAGGCAGCTCTGTGCCGTGGGAAAGAGTGCCTTCCTCTGAAAGGGCAGGAGCTCTGTGGGCTGCCGCAAAGGCAGCCTCTGTTTCAGAACCAGGATGGCCTGTTGCTTGCTCAAGAGTTCCAAGAAAGAACATTCAAGAAGGTGCTGGCAGGTGCAGGAGCTGACTGCCAGCCTCTCTTATCCATGACTGATCTTGCTGTGTATCAGTAGGCTCCAACCTAGCCTCTCTGTGCCAGGCCCAGGCGGAGAATTCCAAAGGGTTGCTCCAAAACACTGCACCCCCCCTCACACACATAGCTTGGCACTCACCCCCAGAGGATCCTGTCCACCTGACTCCAAGGCCTCCCTGCTGAGCTGAAGGAGGGCTCCAGACAGACGCTTGTCCTGCAGTCCTGGGAGCAGGTCTTCTCAAGCCAGGCGGCAACAAAGAGAGGCCCCAGGGGTCAGACTCAAATGTGACAAGAAACTGGCTCCGCTGTCTGTTTGCCTCTCAAGTTTTGGACTCAAGGAAGCCACTCTGTGCTGCTCATGCTGTCCCCACCTTTCCAAATCAACTGACTGGGCAGCAGTGCCCACACTCCCAGCCGCCCAGGCCCAGGGCTGCTTTGCTGGGGGGACCCCATTGCCCCTCCCATCCAGGCAGCACAAGCCCTGGGTCTGCACTCCAACCCCCAGGACAGTCCTGCTTTCCTAGAGCCTCGGTGGGCACAAGGACTTCGGCTCTGCTGGCGCACCTCGTGTGGGCTGGGGGCTTGGGTGGGGGTCTTCCTTCCCCCAGGACGGCATGGACAGTACAGAGACAGCGTGCCTTCGGCTTCCCACTGGACAGATGCAGGCACATCTTGGAGCTGTGGTCACCTCGCTCTCCTGGGTGTATTTGCCCCTTGCCATTCCTGGGTCTCCTTATTCTCCAAAGGTACTTTATTACAGTTTCCAGGGCGTGGGGAGAGGCATGCAGGGAGGAGCATGGTGTGCTTTCGAGGACGGTGGCCTTGCCTTCCATATGCAGTTCCAGTAGCTCCTCAGCCGGGAAGGGCATCCCACTCAAGTCCAGGGTTTCCAGCGCTGCCAATTCTGCCAAAGGGCCAGATGGAAAAAGCACGTCTTACCTCGGCACGCGCGTAATCGCACTTCATTTTTTTCTATCTTTCTGGGAGTGTATGTTAAAATAGGCTAGACGTGCTGCAGGAGAAGAAATCTGGGGGACAATGAGGGAAGGACAAGGACTGCCCTCCCATCCTTCAGAGGCCACCAAATGGATGTGCCACCATGCAGGGAGGACTCTCCAAGCTGCAGAAAGCCTCAGGAAAGCAACGGTGACCCCTGGGTGACAAACCTGAGGATTTTAGCCATGGCCCTCGTCTCTACTTCTAGTCTACAGTGAGAACAGAGAAGTCGCGCCGCGGCCCCGCATCACATCTCACTCGAGTACCCACATGTTTTTCACCCAAGGTGTGACTTTTCTTCACAGATTTCAAAATCAGGAAAATGTCCATATGCAAAAGTAGCATCCAATTTGTATGAGAATACGTGAATTAAAGGTTCATATAGAAAGATCTCGTAAAATGATATAAAACACAATGTATAAAACCTAACAAAAAGCAAAACGCACTTTCCACAGCAAATTATGCTTTTAAAGAATGGATGCATTCAAAATGCAAAGAGCAGCTAAATAAAGTGTTTTATGGAAGCTGCAGGGGGTTTGCAGAATGTTTCTTGGAGGCAAGGAATCCTATTTTGCAGTGCTATAAAAGTTGCTTTTCTTTTTTAACCTCAGAGAAGTTCTAAAAAAAAAATCCCTCCAGATTCTTGAACCTGCTGAGAGTCTGCAAAACCCAAACATTAAATTGACCTTGCCGTACATCCATTTCTAAGAGTTTATGACAAAACTTACTCGAGAGACAAATAATGCCTGTGCTGTTATTTATGTAGGTAAATAAATAACTTAAAATACCAACCACAGGCATGGGAACAGATGCGGAGTGATTCTGCTGCGGAAACAGCACCTGCCACACCGCACTGGACGCGCTCTGCGGGATATCAGGGCGGGGATCAGCCCCTCTGAGCATTTGCCATTCAAACACCAGCGTGGGGTCCGGGCACCTCCGGAAGGCTAGGAGAGCTCCAAGAGAAGGACAGGGCCAGGATTAGAATCAGAGGCCTTGAAAGTCAAAGGCAGGCAGAGGCAAGCGCAGGGTTCCAGGGAAGGGGATCTTCATTTATTTTTAGGAATTCTCTTCAAATTGTCTCCAAAGACTTCATACAGTTTGTAAGATCAGCTGCTGCCGTGTTTGTGACCAGCTGATACCAGGTGAGACCATGCTGCTCTCCTCCTCTTAAGCTAGATCACTGGAGAGACACCTGTCCTCCCAGTGCCCCCTGAGAAATCAAAGGTGGGGAGAAGAGAGGAAGCATTGGGACTGTGCTACTTGGTGAAGGTACTACGAATAGCACCGTAGTGTCAGCTCCAGGAAGACTGCATGCCCTCTGAAACGGGTCGGACACTTAGACCATCGTGGCGTGAGAGGCTGTACAAGGAGCCCTCGGCTCATGACGTGACAGGAGCTCGTGAGGTATCAGGGGAATGCAAATTAAAATCAGAGTCGGCACCACACAAATAAACAAGTGTTTGCAGACACGTGGAGTGGCTCCAAGTCTATGGGAAGCTGCTCGTGGGAGCCGGAAGTTGGCACAGGCTCTATGGAAAACAATTTGATGGTCTACTAATGCTGAATATGTATGGATGTGATTCCCAATCGGCTGCGTGGGTGTACACCTACTGAAACCGTGTACTTACATGCACCTGCTTCATCCAGAAGAGAAGTGCCAGGATGTACCCAGCAGCAGCAGCATCTTTACCAGGCTTAAAGTAGAAGCAATTCAAATGCCCATCAAGGTAGAATGTTGTGGAACACTGCATGGCACTGAAAATGAACATCCCTGGCTGTGTGCAAAATGGGATGAATCTCACATGTCCAGGGAAAGAATCCAGACATGAAAATCTGTAACTCTGACACATTACCTAATCTATGTGATCAGAAACCAAAAGAATGACTGCTGGGGAGGGGGCTTCTGGTCAGCAAAAGGGGCTTGCAGAACACAGGTCACCATGGTGCACGTGGATTCTGTGGACTGGAGGCAGCTGTGGGGAGCTGCCACTTCCAGCGTGTCAATTTTGTTCTGTGTACGAAGGATGTGATGGGCCTGAAGCAGTCCATCCAACCAGCAGTGCAGGGCCCAACAACCATGGCTGGTTGGTTTCTCTTCATCTCACTTGATGCTCAACTCCAGTCCCCACTCCACAAGAGCCAGACTTCAGAAAACTCATCAGAAATGTCAGGAGAAATGGCAGAATTTAAAGATGAGAATGTGAACATTCTTTTGAACCCCAAACTGGAGGAGACAGGGTGCATGGGCACTGAAATATTTTCCCAAATAGTGACAGAGTTACGGGCAAAGGGCATAACCTGCTACTTACAGCATTCTTGGAACCAAATTCCCTATAAACATTAAGTATTCTGAATTCCATTCTGTGTCTTCACACTGTAGAGCACAGTGGAAATCTCACTCCATCATGTGGTGGGAACACTGATAGTTTATTGTTTCCAAAGCTTTGGCAAACAGTTCACCTGGGTGTATACTGAGCCAAGGTCATGGTGGGCATACAGATCCAGAGTCACACATGCTTATGAAACCAGGGTCACAACGTGCATACAGATCCAGGGTCATGACTTGCATACAGATCCAGAGTCACGATGTGCATATAGATCTGGGGCCATGGTACCCTGGGCCATGCGGAGGCTTTGAATGTGGTGCACGCAGCATGCTGGGCCACAGCAGGACCAGAAAGAGGAAAAACACACAGACTTTCATCACTCTGATGCTGAATTAACTGAGGGTCATTTTACATGTTACCTAGGAGCAAAGTAGCCATTCTGTTGACGAGTAGACCCAAGCACTCCTGTCCCTGTTTAACAGTGGTGCCAGCCTTTGGGTGAGTCTGCCACTGTCTCTCCTCCCCTGGAGAGAAGTGCCCATTCACAGCTGTTCTGCTGGCCTCGGCATCGACCCACCTTGCTGCCTAGACAGAAGTGCACATCCAGGGAGCAGTTGGGAGAGGACGGGAGCAGGAGGCTCCGGGTGGGCTTTGAGCACCCTCTGGCTGAGGAGCGCCTTCGTCCTCCACTTATGGGGAAATTAATTTTGCAATTTATTTCAGCATGATTTAAGTACTTCTGAAAGTCTCCCCCGTTCCCTCTGGCTCATCTGGAACAAAGAGGTTTCCTTAAATGTGGTTAGACCACTGCGGACCCCTGGGCAAGAGTGGAATGGGCACAGCCCCGCTGCAACGTGATACAGGCAGAGGGTGAGGAACCTCGAGGGTCACCGCGTCCATCTTAGCCCATGACCGCAAGCTCACGCAGACGGAATATGTTCAATTCCGTCATTTTCTAAACAGTCCTCACCCTTAGGAATGCCAAGCTGGCACATTCTGGAATGCTCTAAATAAATGCTAACAGATATTTAATATTTAAATTGTGTGTAACAGGGCTTTTCAGATTGATTATCTTTTGAGTCAGTTAAATAATGAGTTTGATTCCTTTTATTGAATTGACATGTTTTTGGCAGGGTTCAATGAGCTATTTAATGATGTCTTGAAATTCTGGTCTGTGCCAAGCATTTTGTAGACATTTTCATATATTCTCTCATTATATTTTATTAAATAGGTCGAGGGAAAAGAGGGGATATTTTTGTTCTGTGACAAAAGTAATGGAAAAAAATATAAATTAGGGTACAATAGTGGGATGAGATGGTTTCTCTCCTGCTTGGGACTCTGAAGGCGCAGAGCTGACAACTGGTCCTCTCTGGCACCAGTGACCCCAGCTCGCCGGAAGGCACCTCGTGCTGCACAATGGCTGCTGAATGCTCATCTCGAAAGTCTTTCCAGTCCGTTGGTCAGAATTTAGTTGCATCCCTGTGAGGGGTTCTGGGAAATATGATCTATGTTATGGGGAGCCGCATGACTGGCTGCAAGACAGAGAGTAAGAATACCAAGAAAATTGGAGAAAGGAATGCTGTCAAGTCGGCAGAAGTCCTTGTCACCGTGTGGACAGTCGTTTTTCAATCCAATGTAGACATTGGTGTCAGAGAGCTAGACTTTGTTCCCACAGGTGATCATGCTGGTTTCTGTTTAAGGTACCGACTCTGTTCCGGAAAGTCAGCGCAAGTTCCTGCAACGCTGATGAAAAGCCGGTGGAATTCTCCGGCAGAAGCGGTTTCTGTTCTGGGGCTCCTCCCCACAGCACCGAGAGGGTCATTTTTAGGTACATTTTTTAATTCATGTGCAAGGCAGACACTAACGTGAACAGCACCACATCCACTGGAAGGGAAAGGGAAGGACCGGGAGGGAGGGAGGCAGGCTGGGAGGAAGGAAGGCCAGCAAGATGGAAGGCCAGCGGAAAGAAAAGGGGAGGACATTTGAGCCAGTTGGGGAAGCTCCCCGCTGCCTAGTTGGAGGAGAAACAGAACTAGAATTGACTTCTGGAATCATCAGAGGGGAGTTGGCCTCTGTTTCTTGAGACATCTTCCCCTGGAGCCCCTTGTTGATTTTGGTGAGCCTTACGCTTCCGTCCTAGCCTCACCTGGCCTCCTGGTGAAGGCCTCCATCCGGCCAAAGGCAGCATCAACATAGCTGATCTCCTGACCCCAGGCGCCTACTCCCTACTCCTGAATCAGCCCGCCAGCCCGAGCCCAGACAGCAAGTCTGCACGGCGGCCACCACGCTTCCCCACCCAGAGTGGATCCCAGCTCTCCAGGAACAGGGAGGCCGAGACCGGAGCCCAGAGAAGCCCAGGTTTGCTGGCAACTTTGTCATTACTTGTGCCGCTTCGTCTTTTCTTTGACCAGTTGTCTTAAGTGGTCACCCTGGCTGTCCCATTGTTCACACGTGTCCAGGAGGAGTGGGGTGCAGGTGGAGGTCAGCGCTGGTGGAGGCCGGTGCCGGCGGAGCCCAGCCTCTCCAGGGCAGATGCCTGTCTGCAGACCAGGCGTGGCCTGTCCCAGCCCCGCGTCAGAAACTGTGACACCCAGCCCCACAAAAGCGAAGGAGAACATTTGAAAAAACATGTAAGGTTGGGATTTCTGGAACTTTAATAGCTTTCCACTTAAATTTTTGGCCATCATGCACTTTAGCTAAGAGAAAAAAATAATGAGTTTTACAACCTCCAGGCTGCTTTATGACACACGCCTGACCGGGGCTCCACAGAGGCTGCGCAGCGCCGTAAAGCCCATGAGGTCACCGGCAGTGCCTGGGTTCATACGAAGAAATTAGAAATAATGGCTCAGATTAGAGTTACCAGCATTATTAACAGTCCTTTGAATTGAATCCGTCATTCCCAAGGATATACTAATGAATTTGTAGCCTTAAAAAAGGGAAAAAAAGTTTCATTTATAAATTCACCTGAGGTGAAAGGAGCCGTGTTAACGTTTCGGGTTTTATGTGGACTTTCCACAGGCTGCAGCGGGCTCTCCGCTCCACCTCCTGCTCCGCGTAGCCCACCTTAACTTGCATTTTGTAGGCCCCAGTGTGAGAATGATTTTAAAAATCAGACTTTTAGTCTGAATACAGTAATGATGAACTATCCTCCCTCCAATGTTATTCTAAGTTTAAAACATTTCAAGCCCACTACGTAGTTGAAGGGCCAACGTGCTCTTCGTGGCTTTTTCTCCTTCCACACTCCGCTAGGCCTTCACTTTCTCCCCTTTCTTTTCTGCAGAGTCCTGCTCGCTGGGTTCCACTCAGGCCCCTGTGCGTGGCGAGCCCATCAGCCCACACCCAGGGGCATTTGTGCTGAAATTCTCTCAGCTTTGGCCCCAATACCTCCAGTGAGAGAGTGCATTTCTTGGGGTCAGGATGTACGACATGTCCTAGATTTGTACCAAACGGAGACGGTAAAGCCCTTTCTTTAGAAGTGAGCGGGAGAAAGAGCAGCAGAGACGAAGAGCGACGCCCTGGCTGGTTCGAATTTTGCTGCAACAATTTGTCAGCACCTCTTTGAGCCAGAGGTACAACAGGAAATGAATGATCCCTATCCAATATGCAACTTATTTGTCCTGCTTTGCAAAAGGAGAGGGTGCTTAGGCTGCACAAAGGGAACGCTTTTTAGGAGGGGTGGGTGAAAGGATAAAGGGAGCATTAACATGTGTACTAGTCTCACATTTCTTGGGAAAGATATGAACTCTTTACTCCTGTGGAACTTTTGTCCGTCCACCCACCCATTCTCCAACCACCTCCAGTCTATCCGTCTGTCCATCCATTTATCCATCCGTCCATTCATCTGCAACCTCTCTGTCCATCCATCCATCTACCCATCCTCCAGCCATTCATACATCGGTCTGCAGTTTATCCACCCACCCATCCATCCATCCATCTATTCACCCATCCTCAATTTATCCATCCATCCACAATCTATCTGTCTCTCCATCCTTCCATCCATCCAGTCATCTGTCCCTCATTCTACAGCCATCCTCCACCTCAGGGCAGGGAGAAAGCAAAAACTCGTCTGAGAATCAATGTCTCATGCTAGCGTACACCTGGAATTTACACTGCTATTGAGGTCCAAATGCTCAGGTTGAGAATTTATTTTAAAGCAAGTTAAAGTGGATTATGGTCCCAGGTTACAAAGAGCAAATGCACCTCATCTTCAGAAGACTCCAGCCTCACAGGCACACAGTGCTTGCATGACTCCATCAGTAGGAAGTTGCATATCTTCTCAAAGAAGATGAAACACAAAAGTAACCGGTCACCTTAGAATCTGTGTTTGTCATATGTTGCATGTATTCAAAACGTTTATGTCCGATTTGCTATAAGTGGATGCATGCAGCTCCTGCGGACTGACTGTATTTGTATGTAGACTATGTACCTATAAAAATATGTGTTCGATTCTGGGGAACATCTTTAGTGAGTCCTGTCCTAACCACGCGCCTCATAGGAAGTGTGCTATAGCTTTTTTCTCATCTCTCTGTGAGTCTCCTTCAGACCATCAGTCACATATGTGGAGTAGTTTGTAGAGATGACCCTGCAATATGCCTACATCTCTGCAGCTGGTGGATACATTCAGAACGTCGCCTCACAGTGATGCGATTCGTCACTTCATGCTGGCCAAACAAGATAGTTTTGATGAACAAAAAATGTTATGCAGATGGGTAAATACTTTTCTCATCTGTGAGAATGGACTCCTTCAGTGAGATGTGTGCTTTGAGGTTTCCTTAAATTTAAAAATGGATATAAATAAGTTATTCTAATTTCTCTGATAGCATTGTTAAAGTGTCTCTCTTTTGCAAGGCTGCTGTAAAGGTAGACCCTCAGGGACAGGGACAGTCATTTTCAAGACTGAAATTAACTGTGGGATCTACCAGAAACAAGCCTCTGAACTCATCACGTGATCCAGTGCCTCCGAAAGCCCCCGAGGCTGGGGACTCGGCTCCCTTTGCAGCAGTGGCCGGCTCAGCCGTTGGTGCTGGGCCTTGGACCCGCAGCTCCAGGGGCCTCCTCCTGTGGGCCCCTCCCCACCTCAGAGCCGCTGCTGCATTCTGCAGGTGTCTCTGGGGCTTGTCCTGCCGCCAGACTCGAGTTCAGATGCTCAGGGAACAGTGGAGGCTGAATTATGGAGGCTCCCATGACAGACGTGCTCCTCGTTGGGGATTTTGTGTTCCCTCCGCATCGAGCAGGCCTGAGAATACTGCTCAAAGTGAAGTACCCCGAAGCGTCAGCAACGAAGCACTTGGAAGGGAGTCTTACCATAGCGGTGAACGGAAACACTCTTTAGACTACTATTAAGATACGCTGTCATGCCAGGGTGTGTTCATGAAAATTTTTATTGAATTTGCCTATAAGAATTTATAAGCTTCACTAGTGGGATCATTGTTTGCAACCCCTCCCTGTTTCCTTTCCCTAAAGCCTGTGTAGTGTCCACACTGTGCTGAGTGTGGGTTCCCCTTGGGGACATGCCCCCCTGAAGCCCACAGTCCAGCCAGGAGCAGCTGTGCAGGTAAACAGGCTGCCTGTCACAAGTGCTGTGAGTGGCCCTCGGGCTGGGAGTCTGCTCATGGTGGGAAGGAGGCGCGGCTGACAGAAGGAGAGCCACGGAGAAGAAGATCAGGAGGTGAGCCAGGGAGCAGAGGCCACTGCGGGGCTACTGTGCTCACTGCAACCCGGTGTCTGTTCACAGCTAACATTTCTAGAACAGCCTGCGGGGACAGATCTCTGGGATGGTGGAGTTGTCACAGAAAACACACAAGTGCAACCTATTATCCTCAGATTCCCGTGACTACTCACTGGTTGCCGGGAGGTCCATTGCCCCTCCTCAGTCACACAGGATGGGAGACATGTTTCCATGGCTGTGTTGAGACAGAACGCAGGAGGTGAGCGGCCACACCAGGTCAGGAGGAACTCAGACACCAGCCAGTTCCCTGTCTCCTGCCCATTGCAGACTATAAATAGATCTTGGCTCTTCAGTGGGCAGGCTGCCCGCTCTGTGCGCTGAGCTGGCTCCCTGACCTGAGTGGTCAGGTCCATGCAAGGTCTGTCTCTTGAACCCAACACCTTTGGGGTATCCAAAGATTCTTAGTTTCTTTTCCCCTGCACCCTAGAGACCCTGCAGAACTTGCCCTGTGTTTATCTTTATGGACCTGCCTAACTTGCATTCTTGAAGACTCAAATTAATATGCCTTTTTTTTCTCAAATAAAACAAATTGAAGTTAAAACCAACCACATGTCTCAGTTCAGCCAGGCTGGCTTGTGATTTTGAAAAATAAAAATAAGTGAATAAGTGCTTTTCAAAGTGATATTTTAACCTCCTGCCAATACCGTGGTAGTAAAATATGATTTTTTTATTATCATTCAAATGTGAGTTTGGGGACATGATTGAGGTTTTCCTATAATCAGTAAAAATGAGGAAACAACTTAAAAATGTTTGGGCAACCTCCAAATAGAAAAAAAAAAAAAAAAAAAAGGTTTTTAAAGGTGAGTGAGTTAATGTAGCACATGTTATAATAAAAATCCAACAAAATGTAGCCCTTACGGTCCCAGATCCTGGCACACAGCTCAGCCGTTCTTCGGGGGATTTTACTGCCTCGTTTCTAATAGAGAGCCCAGGTTATAACACAAACACGAGAGAATGCCGAGAGGTCTCAGTAATTATCTAGTGCCACAGTCACAAGTGGGCATGACGGAGTCTGTACCCCATCACGGGCTTTTTCCACCCCTTAAATTTTTTTTCAATTTACAATGTGTGACATTGAAAAAAACCCTTGTCACTGAATGTAAAATGTAAGGTTGCAAAGAGCAAAGACTGCTGCATTGAAAGTGGTCTTGTTTCTCGGAGGTGATGGTGCCTTTTGCCACCGTAACAGCATTTATTTAAACATCATGGTTTGAGCCGAGTCCTCATATCTAAGCAACAAGGCAAAATGTAAGATATGCTGAAATACAGCATCCGCTGCCCTTTGCTCTTTTGACTGGATCTGAAATTTGGTTCCTTTCATTAAAAGTGATTAAATCACCATCTCTCTACCATAATATCTTCTAAATTTCCAATGGAGCCATAGGCTCAAAGTTCATGATCAAAAACAGATTTTGTCACCCATGAATGAAACATGATCACAGAGAAAGGGTGTGAAAGCAGATTCTCGTGAGTTCTCAGGCACTAGTCAAGAGCGATCCAAACTTGCAACGTGGCTGTCTTTGCAGATTCAGAAACACATTCCTGCTCAGGGGATTGGGTGCATTGGAACCTGGGGTGAGCCTGTGTTCATGCAGCCCCCAAATGTGCCAGCTCTGCAGACAGCCAATTCATGTTCCAGGGGCTTCGGTTGTTGCTGAGGGAGGAATTTGATCTAACCAGTAATAGACTGCATTAAATCCAATCAGTGTATGTGCCTTAAAAACCAGATAAAAATTAGCACCATTTTCAAACTCCAAATAAACATAGAAACTTCCTCAGGCCTTGTCCCCTGCACTGGTCAGAGGGAAGGGAGGGCTGGAGGTAGGCAGGGTGAAGCAAGGCACCCTGGGAAGAACTCTAGGAACCTCCCAGGAGAATGTTCCCTCATGCAGCAGCCTCGGAATTGCATCCTTCCTCAGAGGGACACCAGTAAGTGTGTGGGGAAGAGAGGAAATGCTCAGTGCAAGTGCAAAGTGATCTGGCTATTTGCCTGAGGTCTGGGGCTGGGCAGCTGCAGGACTCTGGGGCGAGCAGACCGTCTCTGCCTCAGGAAGGTCAGACTCAGCACCTGGCAATGTTAGGATGCTGCAAAAATGATACACACGCAGTAGAAACCACTTGTCTGCTTCTGAACTTGGCTTTTTCCCTGGGCTAACAGCGCATTATTTGATCCTTTCTCAGGACACTGGGAAGTGGCAAGAAGCTGTAGCTCCTGTCTCCGGCATGATCACCAGGGGAACACAGTGCTGGCAGTGTCCTTGCTGCAAGCTGGGCTGTGTGTGTGTGAGGTGTTTTAAATGCATTTTCCACTTGTGACATTCACAGCTTTTTTTTTTTTTTTTTTTTTTTTTTTAGTACCAGGGATTGAACCCAGAAGTACTTTAGCACTGAGTCACATCCCCAGTCTTTTTTATTTATCTATCTATCTATTTATTTATTTATTTTGAGACAGGGTCTTGCTAAATTGCTCAGGGCCTTGCTGAGTTGCCGAGGCTGGCTTCAGAGCTGTGAGCCATCTGCTTCCGCCTTCCTAATCGCAGGGATTACGGGCATACACTTACAGTGGGCTTACGAGTTTTTAAATATTGGATATTGGTATTTGTGGAACCTGAGCCGTCAGGGCCACACCTGAAGTCAGGTATGAGGAAATGGGTGTGTAAAACTAGGGATGGCATCTCAAGATCAAGGTCAAGTTCAAGCAGGCAGGCATTTTTCCAGGAATAGATAAAGGCAAATGATCTGTTGCCAAAAAGTCATGGACTGTAAGCCAGGTCTGTAGTCAGTGACCAACATGTGTGGAAGGTCCAAGAGATTACTCAATTTCTAACCAATGCCCCCTCTTGCAAGGTAAACTCGGTCCTTTGTCCATTTTGATGTTTTTATTTAGACATGTGGGTAGATGTGAGCAAGTGAGATCTAATTACATTTTCTCCCACAGTGGCATCTATCTACCTTGGAAAGCAGAGAGAGGTGGAAGACAGTTGTCTCCTTAAATGTTTGCAGAGATGGTCTCCTGTGAGCACAGTGGCTGTGAGCACAGTGACTGACAGACCCATGCTCCCTGGGTCTTCCAGTTGCTAAAATTGTTATTGTGTTCTTTCACATATACATTTAATACAAAAATTTACCAAGTCAAAGCCTTGTAATATTGTTATAAAACAGGACACATTCCCTCATAGCAAAGAAATGAAGAGCTGCTTCCCTGCTCAGTGATGAGCTGGGGACACAAAACTAGGGATAGAAGGAGGCCACTGTTGGTCTGAGGGTGCCCTTATGTCCACCCTCCCTGTCCTACTGCACTGGAGGCCAGCAAACCCATGAAGTAGCTTCTGCCCATGTCACTCTGCTTTCGAGAAAATTGCTGATGGCAAAATTTCAATGTCAGGGCATCTGTTCCATGCCTTAATTCCAAACAAGAGTGGCAGAGTCGTATTTCCTGGACTGTCCACTTTAGGAACTACTTCTGAAGAGCCAGGTTGTCTAGACCCAATTCTGCTGTCTTGAAAGGGAGGTGGGAAGGCCTAGAACTCTAAACGGCCTGATGGAGAGTCTCTCCTAAAATATTAATCATCATGCTGGAGTTCTTTTGGGGGTATTTTTCCCCTTTCATAATTCAAACCTTAAAGGAGTTTCTAAAAACCAACTTGGGGAAACCACTGTTAGTCTAACTCTCATGCAGAACTTTTAAGTTATGTTAAATTTTCAGCCTAAAGGTTTAATTTCCATGCTTTCTGGTTTTAAGCCAGACAGGCTCCAAATATTCACTTAATATACTTTCCTATGGTTTAATATGTAGTAATTTTAGCATTTTAGAAATTTATTTTGCTGAAAAATGTGTTTTACTGGTATTTCTAGGGGGGAAAAATAGGTTTAAGAGAAAACTTACTAGTTAGAATTATGAAGCTCATTAGTATAATTTGGAGAAAAAAATATAAAATATTCCATATGAGTTTTTTTTCCATTTTACCATAAACTCTTCACAAATGATGAACAGAGGAATTAATAATAAAGCTATCAATGAAAATTTGAATTCAAATTATGAATTATATTATAATCATCTCTGGCACCCAGGAGGAATTGGTTGCTGGACCTCTGGTAGATACCAAAGTCTGAGGGTATTCAAGTACCCATGCAAAGTGTGTTTGTGATTCACCCAAGTGCATCCTCCTGTGTGCTCCAAGTCCCCTCTAGGTGACTTACAGTGCCTAACACAATGTAAGTGCCACATAAAGAGTCACTGTGCTGTGCCATCCAGGTAGTAATAACAGGAGAAAGTGTCCACACATGCTCAACACAGACGCGATTTCTTCCTGAGTATTTTCAAACAGTGGTTGGTTGAATCTGCGGACTCGACCTGCAGCAAGGAGGGTCAGCCTGATGGCAGATCAGGAGGGCTGCAGGCCACCGTGGGAGAGCACCACAACTTCACGTCAGAGGATCCCGCCCTCGTCTGAAGGACGTACGGAGCTGCTTTGAGCCTGAGCTTCCCAGGCCTGTGTCCATCTGCTGGGGGCAGCACGGTTTTGGGAATGGTCCCCACCCAGCACCTTGGTGACTTCTGTGAGCCCCTGGCCAGGCTCCTTACCACTCAGTTTTCTGACCCGTGCAATCATGGTGCCCACCCAAGGAGTCAGGAGTGGGTGGGTCACTGCACATACAGCCCTGTTCAAGCCTGACATGTAGTAAGTGCTCAGAACATGTCCCCAGCCCTGCCTCTGCCTTCCATGAGCATGCCTGGTGCAAAGAGCTGGGGATATGGTAGAACCCACTCACAGGAAGGAGACAGAGTAGGCTCCAATGCAGAGAGCACGTCACCAAATGCTCAAGGAGTGTGACACGGACACCATCCTCGTGCGTGACATGTTAGGTGGGAAATTAAGGTTCGGCACCTTTGAGGATGCTAGAAAATAACTTAAGGAGGGGATGTACCTTTGAAATAAAGGTTCTTGAAAACTTGGGATGGGAAATAAGAGTCAAATAGCCAGCCAATAGCGGGCAGATTAGGGTTGGATAAAGAGGTGACCATGGTATGCTTGTTTCTGGGCCATGCCAGAGGACCCTTCTTGGCCCGAAGCCCCGCTCCACAGCCAGGAGCTGCAGCTCTGAAAGGCATTCTTACTCGGGGTTCTGTGTGCGTCCATTTCTCAGTTGCCCTTTTCCCTTGCAGAGAGCAAGACCGCCTCTCAGGAGGGCTGAGTGGTGGGCGGGGAGGAGGGAGGCAGCCACGATCCAGGCAGTTCTACAGAGCTGGCGGCATCCAGGGCTGCATGAAGTCACCAGGAGCCTGTGCTTCATGGGGAACAGTTTAGGCTTCACAGAGCGGGTCCCAGCAGGCTCACCGGGGGGCATACACTGGGGGTCAATCCAGTGGAGGTGGGCCTGATGCTGTCTTTGCCTGTTGACAGGCCCTCCAGGTTAGGGGGTCAACTCCTCACACTCAGCTGTGACAGCCTGGGCCCAGCGTCCCTATCCTTCCTTGTAGAATCACCCTCCTCCTTAACCACCTTCCTTGCGGAGCTAAATTTCCTTGGTGGGAGACTCCATCACTTGAGGCCATTGTTGTGACTGGCACTGTGCTGTGGTCGGTCCTTCTGGTCAGGAGACCCTGAGTCCAGTTACACGGTCCAGCATGAGCAGCACACCTCTGGGCCCAGCCCGGGTGGCCCAGCCGGGTCCTGCACCTCTCTCCCCTTCAAGCACCTCTTCATTTATACCCCTTACTGCACGGTTTCTTTCCCTTCCTGAGTTTCTGTTGATTAAGTGCAGACAAATGAATTTCTTCCCCTGGAATAACCTGCGCCCATCACCACTAAGAAAGGAAATAGCTTTGAGGTCAAGCCCTTGAAGCATAAAAGAAATCTACAAAGAGCCTCACCTTCCCCAAGACAGTCTGCCCGCCATCTTGAACAGACTGGTGCAGCGGTGGGGAAACAGTCTTTGTGCAAAACAATGCCCCCGTGGGAGCTCCTTCCTGGGCAGCTCTTTCTCACCTACCCATTTCCTCCGAGGGCTTCTCCTTGACATCAGGTCCTGGTCCCTGCAGTGTGCTCTCTGGACCCAGGTTCTGAGCCCCACCTTGAATTCTGCTCTCCAAAGGGGAGGCCACCTTCCCTTCCCCAGCACGGCCCTCTGTAGGGTTGTCTTGCTCAGAGCGCCCAATCTGGTCACATGGCCCAGCACGCTTCCCCTTGTCAGTTTCCTGGCCCCTCCTTCAGCCTATGCCTGGCTCGCACCTCCGATTTTTACCACCCTCATGTGCACAGGTGCCTGTTCAGGGACTCCTCCTTGCCACGAATACCTGACAGGTCAGGCTGTGCCCCTTTCCACACCCTCTGTTGTCTGGGGAACAGGCACAAGCTGAGCACTGACCTTGGCACCACCTGGTCCGCCACTTCTGCTTGGATCCAGCTCTTCTGGACTCTGAGTGGATGCTGCGGGTGAGTCGTGCCCATTAGTGATCCTGGCTCGATGGCAAAGTCACCATCATCCCAGTGATGGGAGTCACGCCTGGGCCCTCAGAGGTTTGTCCCTGGTCCTCAAACAGTTGTCAAGGTAGAGAGTTGCATTTGGTATACGTGACAGTCCTATGGCCAGGGCTGATGCTGAGTATGACCTTGGTTGCCCTTGCTGCTTGTCTACTGATCACCTGTGGCCATGTGGCAAAAAGAAACATGGATTCCAGTTCTGATCTGCTGTCACTAAGTCACTGAGGTCACATTAGGCCATGTGACCTTAGTCCACTAACTTCCTCAGTCTTTTCAGCTTAAGGTACTTTGCTGTCTGAAAATACCCGCTTCTTTGTCAACTCTGAGCATTGTCTCAGATATACCACGCTGCGTATAATCTGGTGAGTCCCTGGGATACTCAGTTTTTCGTTTTTCTTAGAAAGGCTCAGTATTTGACAGCACTCTCAACCATGGTCTGTATCTCTGGGATGTGGATTTCTTACCATTACTTGTTTCTTCTCTGCCAGTATTAACTGGAGAACACTGTGCTGGATTTTAAAATCAATGAAGTTGCAACATTAAAGGAAAAGTACTTATATGTAGTTAGTTGATCATCAAGTTTTGTCTTTCGGCACGTTTTGGAGTGATTGTGTGCTTGGTGTGGGGATACACATCTCCATTGAGGGGAGCAGGTCATATTGTAGTTGGGTATGCCGACCTCGAAATCCAAATTCCATTTCAACTGTACTGCTTTCTTTTCAAAAGCCTTAAAGGAAAGAGATTGGAACAGTTTCGAAGTTGCCAGTTCTGTTAGGCAGGAGTAAGTACACACCTACGCATGGCGTGCTTACGCTGCTAACTCTGGGGATGCTCTTTGCAGGGACCCTCTTGCTCCCTCCTGCCTCCTCTTTCAGTCACCATGAGCTGAACTGGGGAGCAGTATGCATTGTGCTCCTTGTAACCCACATAGCTCAACCATGGAATTGTGGGCTGTTTTCCTTCACATTAGCCATAGGAAGAGGGGGCATTTCTGGATTTGCATTTGTTGGCAAAGACTGTCAACACATTGTTTCCAAATGAAGGTGTAGACAGATGCCATGTCCTGACCTACCTGGTGGTGCCCGCTGAATTGAGTATTGTCTCTTCAGTTAACAGGAATATTAAATCAGAAAATTCAGATGGGATAACTATTTGATATGCTTCATGAGGTTAACTCCATTGCTTTTATAAATATTTTGAACTCTGCAGAAAATGGACAAGTTTCACTGTTTCAAAATATTTCAATTATGGTTGAATTATTTCAGTTACTGTTGTCAGACTTGAGGTTGTTCAAAGAAAGAACTGCAGAATTCCAATACCTGGTGGTCTCCCTGTCAATCATTCTCAGTCTCCATGTCAGCCCCTGAGCAGGCGGGAGGTGGTTGGCATCCTTCTGCATAGTCAGACTTGAAGGCAGACCAATCCTCCAGCCTGAGCTTCCCTCGCAGAGCTTCTGCAGCCTACGCAGCACTTGACGGTGGCTTTCCTCCTCTTAGCTTTCCTTCTGGAATGTAAGCTCCTGCAGGTCAAGGGCAGTGTTTCACGTGACTGGCACCTAGCAGAGGGACTGTGCATGGTGGAAGCTCACACAGACTCAGCCAAGGAGAAGAGAGAGCACCCAAGCCCACGCAGACACTATGGCGGAGCAGGGACTCAGCACAGCGGAGTGGTTTTACAATTGCTTTCCCTGTTCACATATGTAATTACTTGATCACCAGGTTGGGCTCTTGGCAGGACCACTATGTGTTTCTCATCTCTTGTAGTGTGGACCTGGAGTGTCTTCCAAGGCTGGAGTGCTGAGGCTTGGTCCCCAGTGAAGCAATGTCCCAGGGAGGGCCTTGGGCAAGTGAGGGAATCGTGAGGGCTCCAGACTCATTGGTGGGTTGATCCACTGATGGATTCATAATTTGAATGGACTATTAGAAGGTGGGGGAACTGTAGGGTGGGACCTTGTTGAAGGAGCATGTCCTTGGGAGCATGTCTTTCAGGACCTTATCTTGTCCCCGTCCCCTTCTCTCTCTCTCTGCTTCCCTGCCACCATGAAGCAGCAGCTTCATTCCGCTCCATGTTGTGCCCCATGCTTTTCTGCTTTGCTCCTGGCCCAAAGCAATGAAGACAGCCAACCATGGACCAAAACCTCTGAAGCAAGGAACCAAAATACGTATTTCCTCCTCTGAGTTGTTTCTCTGGGTCATTTTGTTATAGCTATGAAGAGCTGACTAATGCATCATGCACTTTGATTGGGATTCTAGTCTCCTTTGGCTACAGGAATGGTTTGGGCTCCATGCATTTTCCTCTGAAGGCACCATCTTGCAGCCGAATGCAGGCGTGGAGGCTGCAGCTGCAGCCTTGTCACTGTCACGCCTTCAGTCTTCCAGCATCCCTGCGTGCCTCTGTGCACCTGCTTGGCCTGCTTCTGTTCCTTCATGCTCTAGCTCGCCTGCACTCCACCTCCCCTTACCCTGTGGCTCTTGGGCTTCAGCACCTCATGCAAGCACCCCACCAGGTCTGCTGTTCTTGCTCATATTCTTGGCGAGCTTTTGAATGAATGTTCTCATTTGATGGAGAGGAACAGCTACGCTCAGCAGCCACTTTCCCTACTCTGTGCTTTAGTTCTGTTGCCAGCACTCACCCATGAGCTTTCCAGGAGGGAGAAGAAACTCCCACTGCAAAGCCCGCCAGCTCAGGCTGCCACGAGGGCACAGGCTGCAGCCATGTTTCTCTCTAGAATGCTCTGTGCACTCGACGTCTCACGTGTTTGAAGAGCCTTTTATCTGAGCTCTGTGGTTGCTCCAAGGAATTCTTTTCATCTTTTAAGGTGTCTCCAGGGGTCATATCCAATAAATGGCAAAGAGTGGATTTTGCATGATACTCTACATAAATTCCTAATTATGATATTTGTAATTAATATTTTTTGCCTTGGAATGATTTCTTTGATCATTTGAAATTAAAAAAAAAATCCTCAGACTTACCTGCTTATACATGGTAATGATTAAAACTAAACCCATTAATTTCTGATAATAAGAGGTGGCCCCAAAGTGGGAGAGAGTTCACCAACAGGAATGGGATTTACTTTATCAAGGTGATCTTTCCTCTTTGTGTGCTCGTCCTATGGTGTAAGGGAGAAATGACCATGGTGTGCTTCTCAACCCCAAATGCTGCATGTCCCACTGTTATTGTGCATTTCGCATCAAGAATGTACATTGGTTGAGCTTTTCCACATCAGGGGAGAAAACCTAGTTCATTCCGTTGGCAAACCTCTCTTGAGCCCCCAGCCAGGGCTGTCACTGAGCAGGGCACCGTTCTGTTCATCTTTATGAGGTCAAACCCCAGAAAAATGAGCTACGGGAGAATCAGAACAGTCACAGAGGACATGAGAACAAAGCTGTGCCCAGCAGCATTTTTGTTAAGAGCAAAATATAAAAACATCCTAATAGTTCAAAA
Organism: Sciurus vulgaris; assembly: GCF_902686455.1. Taxonomy (NCBI): domain Eukaryota; kingdom Metazoa; phylum Chordata; class Mammalia; order Rodentia; family Sciuridae; genus Sciurus; species Sciurus vulgaris. The sequence goes on along the minus strand of NC_136466.1, from coordinate 169,697,997 downwards.
TTATGAGATTGAATATATAAATGACTTTTGCTACAAAAATAAAATACTCTTTTATTAACAGAAACTGTGAAGGGCTCTATTTGCAGTGACCCTGAACAAGGTTAATAATTTGCTAATTGAAATAAAAGCAGATCACGAGATGGTCTGATTTCATTTTTGCCAAGGGTCCGTCTGCTCGTGCCTGTGTAAGGGGCAGGGCGAGCTTCGGGGTTTCAGCTCCGAGTTTCTCTGGGGCTCCCTCATGCTGTCCATGTCCTTATCACACCCAGGTGCATTTCCAGTTCTCTCTTCAAAAACATGAGCTGAGTTATACTAAACAGATCCACAGCACTATCACAGCACTGTCACCATGACTATGGTGACCATGCATGAGACAGGATTTTGGGGGTGGCAGGAGCTGCCCCATCATGCAGGAATGAGTGTTGGCTAAACTGTCATTTAAATTCATAGATTGAAATCCTGTCTCCCAGAACCACGGTCTTGTCTTTGCCTGAATATTGTGGCTTTAAAGGGGTAAATAAGTTAAAAAGAGGTCATTCGGGTGGCCTTAATCCGACCTGACTAGTTCCCTATGTGAGCCTCACAGGAGGAAGAAATGGGACACAAGTTTCGGGGGTCGTCCCTGCTAAATGGCATGAGGAGCAGGCCTCTGCCCTCAGGGAATACAGTCTCGAGAGAAACCTCCTGCTCAGGCCTCCTCTAGGACTCCCAGCCTCCTGGATGCTAGAAAGTGATGTCGGTTGCTTAGGTTCCTGGTCTGCAGTACTTTGTACAGCTGTCCCACAGACTAGTGCAGAGCTGACCCCCTGCCCATTAGGAGCTGGGCTTCACCAAGCTTAGGCCTCTGTGCATTTTGTCCTATTTTACCTTCAGATTTACTTTTGAAGTTCCTTCTTAATTCCATGTTTTAAATAAGGAAACGGAAGCACACAGGGTAACCTCAACAGGCCTACTCCCTGTCCTCACACAGCTGAGGCCTGGAGCCGCCTACCAGTACCCGAGCCCAGCAGTTGGCACCTTCCCATCTAGCTCGTCCAGGGCTGAAATGTCCCAGCCTCTTCCCCATCAAAGCCAGCTTCCCCACATCCCCACCTTCCAATGGTATCTTGCGCATCCCTATGTCAGGTGCTGCTTTTCCTTGTTTGCAAGGCCGACTCTCCGACTCTCCTCTTCCCCCTGGTTAACACGCTCGCACCTCCTGAGGATGTCCCGAGGACAATGCAATGGCGGGGATCTTGGGGGCAGCTTGGTTATGGCAACACTGAAGTGCTTTGGGGCACCCGTTTCGCAGCATTCTACAAACCAGAGCATGCAGGTGGAGGAAGGACGAGCCCAAGAGAGTCACACTGCACCCGTTTGGCTCCAGGGGCCATGTCCCCCGTGGTTATGCTGCTCCGAGGACCCCTTTCCGTATAGAGGTTCATACTGGGACCCAATAAAATAAAATCAGCTATTTACGAGGGAGAGTTTAATACAGCTACAGATGTGCTATCTACTGCCCCAGCAGTAGAGAGTTCCAGCAGTCACTCCAGGTCGCCTCTGTAAAGCTCCGTTCCAGAAATACGACTTGCTGGTGTCATGAGCCTGTCTTGGAGTCACATGGGGATGGTGGGTCCTCCAGGGATTTCAGAGTTGGAATCAGTCACAATAAGCCAATTGAGAGAGACCGACTCATCTGTCACCATGTGACAATGGTCCGTTATGGAACAATATCTCTCTGAAGAAATTAGAAATTATAAGCACAACGGCCCTCCCTAAGAGGAGAGATGATTGCAAATTGTTCTAACAAAAGTAATTTCTTTTCTATTTCATGCATAAGATGCCCATGAAGAGTGATGTTTCTCCCTCTGCCAATCTTTCATCCAGCACAGCACAGTTTCCCCCAAGAAAAACGAAAAAGCTATCAAGATCAGATTGCATCCTAACTTTTATTATGCCTGCTGCCAAAGGCCACCGGGTTTCTATTGTGCAGAAACAAGATGGCAACAATGTTTGCGCAATTGCAGTTCATACGACAAGCCGGCTAATTTATAGGCGGGGAGATCCTTGCCGCTGCCGCTCTCCCCCGATGATGGCTTTGCTGATCGTCCACCTTAGAGGCAGGTGGCCTGGTGTTGTGCCGCAGTCGGATGCTAAGTGGCCAGAGCAGAGGTGCTGTGCTCAGCCATAATTTAAAGGACTATGACATGAAGAAAGTGTTATGATGTTTAACTTATAGGGCATCCAAATGTCATAGACCCGAGCAAGTTCCTATTAGCAATAACTCAGGGACTCCGAAGGGATTTGACATTCAGAACTGATGAGCACTGTCCCCAGGGCCTGCTCCGACCTAGCCTCGCCCAGGCCACTTGGTAACCCGAGTGGCCTAGGGGTCAAACCATGATAGCCCTCTTCAATTTAAAGAGCAGCTTCTCCCCGGCTGCTGAGGTTCTGACTCGGCACAATAAATTTCCCAAAGAGCATAAAGAGCCATCCAGTGTATATCAAATCAATATCACTGTGGCTCTCAGCAATGTCTGAGGCTACAGTTCACAAAATAAACTAGGCCAGGGGCTGGATTTCTGCCCTTGGCCATCAATCAGACTCCCGGGTCATGGATTTTAGTGTAAATTAACACAGCAAGAGCCACCGGGCTCCCTAGACGGGGCTATAATACAGGTTTGGCTTTTCTCCCCCCACAAACCTGATTTCACTGCTTATGTCAGGACGTGGAGTTACACAAAACAGAAATAACAGCAGTCCTGGTTAGGAAGGTGGAGCTATCACACATCAGAAGGTCAGCGTCTCCTGAAAGGTGACCCAGGGCAGGTTAGTCAGGGAGTCATGAGGCGCGAGGAGCGCCTCCAGCCACACTTGACCATTGGGCAGTGCGGGGTCCCCACTTCGCTCTCCTCAAGGGGACAGACCTAAATGCACCAGATGGCCATTCACCAGGGATGGAAATGGCCCTATTGTGAACGGCTCTAGTGTCCAGTTCGAGTGCTGCTCTGTGAAGGCCAAGGGCCGAGGGCTTTCTCCTGAAATGCCAGCACGACGAGCCAAGTCACAAGACGACTGCCCAGTGTGTCCTCTCTCCCCTTGGTCATCAGCTCTGCTCCCTTTGAGCAAGGGGAAGCCATCCTGCTCTGCAGCAGGAAACGCCCAAGTCTTTACCGAGGATCGATAACTTACAGCTTCAGGTGAGGTCCTGGAAACAAGGGCAGGTTTGGAAAAACGACACTTGCAGGTGTAGACAGCTCCAGTCGGTTTTGAGTGTGGAGAGTCGTCCGTATTCACTTCTTTCAAAGGAAAAAGTAAGACACCATGGCCCACGTTGCCAGATGACCTAGAGCACTGAGCAGGCTGTCGGTCCAATTGCTCCCACAGAACCTGGTGCACTGGGCATTTTTTCTGGGTCTGGGACTGGATCAATATCAAAACGGGGCATGGATGCACGAACTGATACTGTTCCTGACTTATTAAAATGTGTGCTCGTGGGAAGGATGTTATTACATCACTCAGGAGAGCGTCTCATGATCCAAGTGATGAGCTGCTAGGGAGTAAGGGGCAACCGAGTCTCAGCCCCATCTGCATCTTCACAGAAGGACTTGACCAGTGTGCCTACCACCCTTCCTTCCTTCAAAGGATCTTTTTGACCACGTGGAAGCTGCATGAAAGGGAGCTTGAACAGATTCTAAGTCAGTGCTAGCTTAAGACTTGTCAAGATCACTGGCAAGCATGGGCTTAGAGTATAGTCATAGATTGTGTAGGACCTTACATCAAAAAGTGATTTTTTATACAACATGGCAATTTATCTGGGATTGTCTTAGACTGTGACATGTGCTATCTAACTAAAATTTTTGAGTTTTTGAGACTATTTTAAAGCAAATACTACTAATATAACAGAACAAAACAATTGTAATAATAGAACAGAATGATACCAAGAGGAAGGATCAAAATAGACTGCTGCCTAGCAAGAGGGAAGCAGTGGAGTCCGTGGCTGCCCATCAATCTGCTGAGAGCAGATGAACGGGTGCATCCCAGAGCGTGGTGTCTGCAGTGCGTCATGTTTACCAGCTGTGTCCATATTAACCTCTAGTGGCCTTGCTGACCTCATGTGACTGGACTGTTTCTAAGCTACAGGTTCACCAAAAAAGGCACTTGCTACAAAAGGCCACAATCTGGTCTGTTCAAATTAGAAGCTCTGTTTTAAAAATAATGCCTGGAACAGCTTAATTTGGGTGACACAGACACATATGTGTGAGCTTAAGTTCCAAAATAGTCTATGAACCATGTCAACACAAATGGGATTTTCTTAACACCGAGTGGCTTAATGACAGGATTCTAAAGAACAGGATCATAGTTTATCTGCACAGAAAGCCCTCCCTGATCACAGAGCAAGGGCCTGGGCACAGCTCCAAGGTGGGCACTGGAGTGGAGAGGGTCTGTGGCCAGCTGCTCCCCAGCCACCCTCGGTATTCCTGCTCGATAAGGCTCAATAAAGCATGACTCCACAGGTCCTCATCATGTGTGCACCCACAAAGGGAGCTCTGAAGGGGTGACTCAGGCAGTGCTGGCTTCCACCTCCCAACCTTGCAGCAGGGAGAGTCACTCAGCCCCACCCACAGAGGGTGCAGGAGGTGCTGATGAGGTACTAGGGCCTCCCTGCCGCTCCTGCAAAGGAAGGCAGCACACTCATTGTTACCACGCACCTCCAAACCCAGATTACGGCTCTCCGATCAGCATCTCAGCCAAATGCCTGACTTGACTGAATGGCCCTAACTGAGTTCATTGACCATAATGGTGATTTTGGCCCCATGTGGACATAGTTTCAGTGGAAAATGCTAACCAATGAATTCTTAGCATGATGGAAAGCAAGCAATTAGCTGATTGACTCAGCAGAGCTATATTTTCATTTTTCTAACAGCAATCTTGGCATCTGATGGAGAATGTTAAAAGATAATACTCTAAAACTTGCAAACAAAAACCATATTGCTGGACCAGTGACTGTCAGAAAAGAACTCAGAGAAAGAACTGACTTTGACCCTGCCTTTGACAGCAGGGCTGTTTTTAAGCATAATTCTGGACATCATTGTAATTACTCAGTCTTTTACATGAGGCAGGTTCAATGCAGAAGCCATATTTACCAGGTCGCTTCCCTGTAAGCTTTCTGGAGTTTGCAACGACCTAGCATAAAAGCACCTTTATATACAAAGTTCTGGGTGAGGCCATCACACCCCTTCATGGGCAGCGTCTTGTCCAAGAGACAGGGCGGCTCACAGAAGGGGATGGAAGCCAGCGGTCCTAAAGGTCATGGAGCGAGCACACTCAGCACAGAGTCCTACAGGTAGTCAACAAAAGGAAATAGAAGATAGAGAGTAGAAGACCAAGGTCGGCAGCAGGATTCTTCAGAACTGAGAATTAGGTCAGGAAAGGTAGGTTAGAAAGTGTTCTGTACTCTAGCATCCTTCTGGACCCAAACTCCGGGGCCATCCTGCCCCGTGCTTCCCCCTCTGCACCCAGACCACCTCCACATCTTGCTGACCCACATTTGTCAGTCGCTCCCCGCCTCGTGGCTGCACTGTGCTGCCCCTGCCTGGTTTCCCTAGCAGGCTCCAGCCTGCCCCGGGGGCATTGCTCTCAGGAGGCTGCTTTCAACAGGGTCCCCAGCGCAGCTCTATGAAGTCACCCTGTGATGCACCTTCGCACTCACACTGCCAAGGCCTGGGGCCCGGCTCTTGGCTGCTTCCCTGGCTCACAATGTCCTGGCCACCCTGTCCTCCTTGCTGCTGTCAGGTGTGACAGCTGCAGCTCACCCGCTGACTGCAGTTCCCCCGTGGCAGCTTCTCCCTGGGTCATTTCCTGTGAATTCCTTTACCCCCTTCACATCTCACTTTCTGAACGAGCCCCTGGATGCCCCCTATTTAAAATTGCAAGCCCTTTCATACGTGGCCCAGAAGCACCCCTGGACCCCAGTTCTCAACGGTGCTCAGGACTGCCAAGCTTAACGGTGCGCTCATCGGTGGTGTTCTTGGTATCATCTGAGCTCTCTGGAGTTTAGGTGCTCTGAGGACATGGGTCTTGTCCAATTTGTCACTGATGCATTGCAAAGGTGGTGAATGACCACCTGCCACAAGGCTGACGGACCTGTGCAGAATGAAAGGAATGAGGGAGTAATTGGTCCAACCCCTGAAGCACTGGGAGAGGCAGCCCGCCCTGGAGTTGGTTGGCTCCTGGCTCCTCAAGGACCTCGAGGGACATCAGAGGGTTTCAAGGTGGAAAGTCGAACACAGCAGGTGCCGGGCTGGACAGCAGGGCATGTTACACACAGATCTGCACACAGAGGAACACTCTGGTGCTCCTCAGCCCATGAAGAGCTGGGCTGCTCAGGACCGGGAACCTTGCAGCTGGACTCTGGGCTTCCTTCTCCTACAATTGGTCTTGGGGTTTTAAGCTTGGAAGAAGCAGAGGAGATCCTGAAGAAGCACTTTGGGGCATTGTTAAGGGATGGCATGTATGCACAACAGTCTAGAACGTACTTCAATATCTCGACTTCATGACTGGCCAGTTAGTTTTCACTAGAAGCCAGATGTTTGGGTTAACCTGACTTAGCCTCTGTCCCCCACGTTGTTTCAAGTCTTCAAACTGGAAAAACTGTGAAAATGAGGAGAACTTCAAGAAGTCTTCTAGTTTATTATTTTGTTTATGCATGAAAATCAACAATCCAATTGATGAAAATTTTCATATGTCATCTTATTCTGCCCTGGGTGATGTTGCAAAACATTATAACCTTGGTGGCTTATAAAACCAGAAATTTATTTCCCACAGCTCTGGAGGCTGGGAGGTCAATGTCAGGAACTGGACAATTTGGTGTCTGGTGAGAGCTGCTTCCTGGTCCAGCTGTGTCCTCACATGGTCAGAGAAGGGGCAGGGACCTCTCTGAGGTCTCTTCTATGAGGGCATGGATCCATTCTGGAGGTATCTGTCCTCATGACCTGATACCCTTTTAAAGCCCCCACCTTCTGGTACCATCATGCTGTGGGGGAGGATGTCAGCATATGAGTCTGTGAGGACATGAACGTCCAGACTAAGCGCGTATAAAGCCATTGATATGCACCTACGTGATGTTTCAACAGTCAGATCAAAGCCACAGATTTAGGCTAACCAATTCTTTATTGTCATGACCTCAAACCAGTTTTAATGACTTTTAATATATTCATTCATTTCTTTTGATATCATGAAAAAAAAAAAAAAAACTCATCTGGCACTATGTTTTTCACTGGAGGAGATACCTTAGAAATCCTGACAGGTCCAGGGCAGGGATAAAATACCTGACAGGGAAAAATCAACCCGGGAAGGGCCATCTGGGTTTGCTGGTTTGTTTTACCTCAGTGTTGTAGTTTACAAAGTTCCTTCTAGAAAATACTTACCTTTTAACCTAATATAATTAGGAAACCACTGAGCTGAAGCTTTTCATAGGTCGCTTTTCATTATAATTTCTGCACAATATCACTTACATTTTCTAGCTAGTAATTAGATGCATTAAGAATGAATGATTCCTTAGGGGGTTATTCTAGAGATTTTTCTTCCAAGTTTGTGTCAAAGGTCACCTGGGGTGTGGAAGGATGACTGTCACCAAGGAAGATGGCAGATAAAAGCCTCGGAAATGAATCAACGGTCATGGACCCCAGATTGGGGTGCTTAGAGTGTCTAAGCAGAATACTGATGGAGTGGAATCTTGCTCGTATACATTGCTGGTGTTGAGAGAAGACAAAGTAAGTGTGTGGCTTTACTAAAACAAACACAGGGTTAGACAAGCAAGTGCACAATTGAGATCACAAATGTGCAACCAGCAACTTAATTTCAGTGTGAGGAGGAAGCCAACAAGATTGTTTTCAATGTGTGCTATTTTGAGGTTTCCCTTTTAGTTTTCCTGATATTTCTGAGCTTCAGTTCGCTTTTCACACCATGGGGCATTATCTTAGATAATCTCATTTTTATTTTTGTGGTGCTGGGGCTGAAACCCAGGGACCTGGGTTCCTAAGCAAGTGCTTCCCCCCTGGCCTGTATCCCCTGAATAGCCTTCTAAGTTCACTCAAAGTGTAAAATGTCTGAAACTTATAATATTTATGTTGCTTTATAATCTATATGTGAAATTTATAATCTTTATGTGAAATATTATTTAAATATAACTGAGAGCATCTTGCATTTTGGACTTCTTTCTAGATATACTTATGTACAATCATTCCTTTAATTCAGTCCATACATTTGATGTTTGAATCAGTTTTCTTCAAATTGAGTTTTCATGAATAGCTGTTTCCCAGATTTCTGCAGTCTCTTCAAAATTCCAATTCCTTCTCTTACCCATTTGACATAAAAAAACATTCTGGGAACAAAAATTTTAAATAGTATTCTAAAAATAAAATCATGTTTCCACATTTAGCAAATAAAAATATGAGGCACCTGGGTATATTTGAATTTCAAGTAAACAAAATAACATTTTTTTTTATAAAATGTGTTTCACAGATTTCACAGGCCATACTCAGGCTAAAAATAAATGTGTCACTCTTCTGAAATTCACTTTTAACTGTGAATTCTGTTTGGGATTCCAGAAATAAAACATGCATAAATAAAACAAACAATGTTATTCTTATTTAGATAGCCTTAGAAATGGAGCATATATTTTTAATGTTTCACCTACTCATCTTTTTAAAAACATTAATCAGCAACTTATCACTATGGGATATCAAAAACTGAATGTGAATTGCAAACTTCAGTAGACTCCTTTTGAGAGCGAACAGCAATAAGATCTGGGAACGGGCTTCAGGGAGGTGACACCTGTCTCTCAGGGCACTCAGCTGGAGATGGAATGTGGGCTCTCACCAGGTGGGCTGCACCACAGGGCTCTCCAGGTCTGAGGGCTGCGTGCACCGTCCTAGGGCGGCTGGTGTCCTCTGGGGAGGATGGTTGAGAGAAATGATTTTGTGTGTCAACTTAGCCAGGACACAGGTACCCAGGTATTTGGTCAAACGTTATTCTGAGTGTTTACGTGAGAGTGTTTTTTTGATGAGGTTGACTTTCCAATGGATGGACTGACGAAAACAGACTGCCCTCCTTAAAGTGGGGGGGCCTCATCCAGTCAGTTGAAGACCTGAATAAAACAAACAACAACGACAAAAAAATGAAAGAAAAAAATTCCACTCAACTGGGTCTCCACCTTGCCGGTTACAAATCTGGAGACTTGCTCACCTTCCAATCACGTGAGCTGATGCCTCCTAAGATCTCCCTTCCTACTTGGTTGAATGAGTACACATAGGTGTAGAGGAGAGCCATCTCCAGAGGCCTTCCACGCCATCCCAAGATGGTTCTGGAGCTGTGATGTTCTTCCCAGGTGTCCCCAGTTGAGACAAAGTGCTGGAGCCAAGAATCATTGGATTGAGGCTGCCCCCTCCCTTCAGACTCTTCAGCCAAGAGCAATTTCTAGAAAGAAATTCAGTACTGCAAAGTCAGTGGCTCACATCCCTCAGCCCCAGTATCTCAAAGCTGAGGAAGCGCTGGGTTTCACCCACCCCACCCAGGAAATGTTACGAACAAGGAGTTGCCAAAGCAGAGCATGCGTATTTGCCTGGGAGCAGAATTCTTAGCTCTAATTAGATTCTCAAAGAGGTCACAGAAAACAACAGAAGCAAAGCCAGTCCCTGTGCATGGGAGGACAACATAGATCTGAGTGCCCAGGAACGTGACGTGCCTGGTGTGCTTTCTCCAGCCTCACTCCACTTGCAAAAAGGGGCATGTTGTCTGCCTTTTGCAGTGAAGATTTGCCAGCCCTTCAATTCTTTGTTCAGTATTGTTCCATTGTCCCATAACTGCTAATGCTGATCCACCAAGGCTGTCCACAAAAATCCACTGAAAGTGGATCAGGATATGAAAATTTTCCTTTTTGTGAATACATAATGTTTTTACAGTGGAAGTTCAACGTACATTCGACTCTAGCTTGGAATTCGTCTTAATTTTTCAACTAGATGACAGGAAAAGAGCTGGCTGTAATAACACATTCCTAAAAACGCTCTACTTTTTAAAGCACTATGTCCTGTTATCCACCTGACCAAATGCTCAGCATGTGATGACATGTAAGGAAACATCTCTGGACAGCTTGAGGACACTGAGGTGAAACCGAAGCTGAAAGGATGCTCATCATCCCAGGGCCAACTTCCTTTAGACCAGAGCCTCTGGGAAGTCATGCAGAAGTTCTGAGAACAGCCCTGCCTCTCTAGGGCCACAGAGCCCGGGCAGGGACTTCTGAGGGAGCTCAGGCACTAGAGGGGCAGGAGGTGGGGGGGGTCCTGGAGGCAGCAGGATTCCTTCCTGGCCAGGCATTTGCATACATGGAACCCACAGAGCCATTGATTATTTCAACCAGGCTCAATCTGTCTTTGAAAGAGACATTTTAAAAAGCAAAAGAGCTTAAACAAACATGAAAGTAATCTAATTCAGACATAAACATGAAAGCTAATGAGATTACAATGAATTGATCTAAATATTACTTAAAATAATTAGAAATGATTTTTGATGGCATGCCATTTCAGTCAGGACACTTATGTTGCATTAGAGAGCAAACAGATTATTGCTTTCTAGAATATTTTCTTGTTGTTTATGACCTTCAAAAGAAGTATCAGTGTTGGCAGACCTGTCAATCAAGGCTTCTCCAAATGATGAATGAATGGAGTGCATCTAAGGCACCTGACCCTTTTGTAGACTCCTCCCCGCTACTGGCCTAGGCCGGAATGGTGGCTTTGTTCTGCTTGAATCCATTGCTCTCTTCCAACATAATTGCAGAGAGCAGAAATATTCCACTTTTAATATGTCTTCAATCTATTATATTAACTGCTGAAGTCTAGGTAGTACTTGGAGTAGATGGGAAGATTCACACTGCTGCCCAGGGAGTCCTTCGTTCATGCACCAGCACCAGGTCTAGTCACAGAACTCCTTTCCTTTCCCTCCCTCCCTCCCTTCATTCCTTCCATCCTTCCTTTCTTCCCTCTTTTATTTTTTTGTGAGAGTATTTAAATCATGGCAACTTTTGAGGTTAGAAATTGTCTTGCCAAATATTGTCTCTGAGTTAAAATAGGGTCTTCTGCAGCATCCAGTCAATACCTAGCCTGATCTTTGAGTGCTCTGACTTTACCCTGCTCCTGAAAAACCCTACTGAGGGCCCAGGGCATCAAGGTGGTTAATGCAGTTCAAGGGCCACACCAAGGTTAGATGTAGGATCTATCTGAGGCGGAATGATCATCCTACCTTTTAGAGTAAGTTCAAATTTTCCCATTATTAATTTATTTTTTATGCTTCAGACTAAGGAAGCATTATTTTAGAAGCTACTATGACTTGTCTCCATGGTACTAAGCAATTGGACCAGAAGAATGCACCATAATTAGCATATCCTTTTTTTTTCCCCAGAGAGTGAAAGCAAATTAAAGTGAGTAAAGGGACAATTAAATTTGAAGGTTAATATACAAACATAAAATATTGGAGTTGTTTCAGCAATAATAATAAAGTGTAAGCATCGTGTGGAAGGAAGCAAACTGCTTTCCCCACACCAGTGCATGATGTGAGGTGTGCCCAAGGCTCAGGGAGGTTCAGAGTGAATCTATTGTACTAGAAGAGCCCTAAGCTACTCACCAAATTACTCAGGGATTAACTGTAGGTAAAGGTAGGGGCGTGGCTGCAGAGGTGGGTCCCTGGGGACATGCCTTTGGTCCTGGTGAGGGGGCTCTTTCTCTGCTTCCTGGTGCCACATCTTCAGCTGCTTTCCTCCACCGCACTCTCAAGCCCCAAGGAATGGAGCTGGCCTTGTATGGATCGAGACCTCTGAAACCATGAGCCCAGAGAAGCATTTCCTTCTAAAATTTCCCTTGCTGGGTCTTTGGGTTACAATGGTGAAAAGCTGATAAAAACAGTGCCCTCATCTCATTTGCCCCGGGACATTGGTTGCATTGTACAGAGACGCCATCCCCACGTCTTTAGGAAGTCGCTCCAGTCTTGGCTTCTCCTGGAAGACGGATCTCTGTGAGTGCTGAGTCTCCATCAGAAGCTAGTGGGAGGATCACATCGGGCTACTCAGAGCCAGCTCCATTCATTTGTCTCCAAAAGCCCAAGGCTACGCCTCAATGCAACTGGGCCCCGCAGGATTTCCAGGTGGGGAATTTAAAGAAATAATATGCACACATGGAGAAAATGTAAATTGCAATGATGTAACATGCTTTAATGCTAACAGAAGTCAGATTTCAATAGCTATTAAGAATACCTTCAATCTTTACTGATATTTTAGCTCTATTCTTTTAGTTCCTTTATTCCTTAATTAGAAGGACCCAAGGTCACAATTACAAGGACAAAGAATGAATAGTCGTGTTAGTGTCTCTCACCAGCCTGGAAGCAGGAGACACCTTCTGTTGAGATGGGAGCTCCAGCCACGTGCCTGTCAGGGCTGCCGGTTCCTAGGAGGACAGGCCTGCGGAGGACACCTGGTCATCTGTGCTCAGCTCACAGACAACCCCGTGGTGAGCGCACCCCCAGAGTGTCATGAAGGCACTGTGCGCTGTTCTGGGATGCATTATTTGCATTTCCTTGTTCTCTTTTATTTCTCTAATTCTTCCTATATATTTTTTTGTGTAAAGGAATATCAGGAGGACAAACTAGTAAGAAGTACAGAAAAATAATATCTGATTTTCCTCCCATTTTTGTATAGAAAAAGTGCAAGTCTATTACCGACTGGTAATTCTGGAACTGTCTTCTTATTCTTAAAATTCAGACAGTTATAATTGAGATATAATAAAAGCCACCAATTTTAGGAAAAAAGGGTGAATTGTGACAAATTTATGTGGCTGTTTAGCCATCACATGATCACAACAAAGAAAGTTAGCACCCTTAAATGTCCTAAACGTCCATGGGGCCACGCTGTGACTGACACCCAACCCCTGACCACCGTCTGCTTTCTGTCCCTATGGCTATGAGTTCCGTGTTTTTTATTTGTTGTTTTTACATGCACATGACAGTAGGGTTGTTTTGACATACTATACATACGTGGAGCACAACCCATCACGGATTTCAGCCCATTCTTGTGGTTGAACGCAATGGGAGTTACACGGGTTATGTGTTCCTATGTGAGCTCAGGAAAGTGAAGTCCGGTTCATTCCAGTCTTTCCTCTTCCCATCCCCCTAAGGGATCTGGTGGCATGTTCTGTCCTCCAGCTCTGCTTGCTTGCTCTGTGCACTGGGCTATGCCTGGTATCTCACATAGGGGTTTGGGTCCTTGCAAGACCCACACATATCAAGGAAGATTTGTTGGATAGGCAACCAGTTGTGTCTGCCCGAATTTTCTCAAGCACATTAGCAGACTTGAGACAATTCTCTTTCTGTGTGGTATAAACCTAGATTCCTCATCACATCGTCAATCATCATCAGGACTTGAAGTCTGCTGTGGCGACAACTCTCAGTGGCTGGTTCATGGAGTAAAGGTGACACACATCATTGCTCTTGGATAAAGTTTTAAAATGAAACCCAACTTGGCAAAGCCCATAATGACCAAGGAGAAGTGGGAGGGTTGGTGTCTTGTACACTCCAGTCTCCCAGACAACGACAGGCCCTGGACGGCACATTTGGGAGACAGGAGGATGACTGGCCCCTGATGCAGGAGACTTGGGTGCCAGCATGACAGCCCCGGAACCCTGGGCACCTGCTCTGAGCTCAGAGGTCACCTGAACAAGGGAGCTGCAGCAGCAGGAGACAACTTTTCACAATGTAAAAAATAACCAATTTGCACAGATTCCTCCCTCAGACGTCTCCCATGTCAGTGTTCAACAGATGGAATACAGTTTCATGACAACATTTTATCAAGACTTTTAGGTAATAGTTGACAAATTAATCAATGGGGGTGTCACTGGGCACTGCTTTCTATCAATATTCAACAGCAAAAGGAGCAGAACTTTGACATTTACTTTTGAGGCACTGGTGACAAAAGGCAATTATAACAAAGTGGAAGCATTAAAAATATTCCTGCTGCAATAAATAAGAGGGAGATAAGAAGAATTCTGGCTGTAATTGGAAATGGGTTCCCTTTCAAAAGAAGATGAAAAGAAAAACAAAAACAAACGGAAGCCTGACGTGCAGTAATTGGAGTTGTCAGACTGCATCCCACGCAATTAAAGGTTAGACTTATTTCCTAAGATTGCATTGTTTAATTACGAAAGTAAATAAATATAATTAAAAAGTTAAACAGATGTCAGATGCACCATCAGCAGAGCGCTGGAATGTATCAAATGATGCTGGAAGATAGTCCTTGTCATTCCGAGTGATCAGGAAGCAGACTTGTCACCACACATGAGGCAGATCACCAAGTTACTGCAGCAACTGACGAGTTATACCATTTATTCTTAGGCTGCTTGAGAATAAACAAAAAGCAAATGCCTTTTCCCACTTAATCTAAAAATACATACCACCCACTTGTCAGAAAAAGTATGGTAGAGAATCTGAAGAAAGATATATTATTTTGGAGTCTGGTAGTTTGCCTGCGGGTGAGGATGACTCTGCCCAGCAAGTGACTTGCAGAAATCCTCTTGCTCCAGAGATGCCGGGCACGTCCCGCTGCTTGGGAGTGCCTCGCCTCCAGAGTGGGTAACAGTTCCCGGAACAATGGGAGTCTCCGTTTTTTATGAACTAGAGGAGACTGAGCAAAATGACCAGAACGTGTTGCAACAGATTTTTTTTTTTTTTTTTTGCCAGAAAAATAAGTGATATGCTCCCTGCCCATGCGTCTGTTCCACTGTCGATCCCACCGCCAGTACTGCCAGCTACAGAGTCCTCCCTTCCTCTCAGAAGGTGTCTCAGCAGGGAGAGATCCTGAGTGTCCCACAACCACACTGGACCCCTGCCTGTGCTCTAGGCACTGCCCACTCAGTCTTGCAGCACCCTAGACTCAGGTGACCACTGCCCGCCCCATCTGTAACATCTGCCTGGGCTGCCATAACACAGTACCATGGTTTAGTGGCTGGATCAGGAAGCGTGTATTTTCTCACAGTTCTGGAAACTAGACACCAAGATCAAGATTCTGGCCGACTCTGTTTCTGGGGAAGACCTTCTCCCTGGTGACCACTGCTCACTCTGTCCCTCCTGGTGTGTGACACTGAGGGAAAGAGCTCTCTGGTGACTTTTCTTACAAAGTCACTGGTCCCATTGGATCAGGGACCCAATCTTAGTTTCTCACACTTCAGTTGCTTCTTTAAAATGGCCATAATGGGGGATTTGGGAAGACACAGTAATTCAGACTGTAACTTTTTGTCCTTGGCCCTACGAAAATCATGTCCTTTGAAAATGAAAAATATATTAATTTTTATCTCAACAACCCAAAGTGTCAACTCACTCCAGCATCAGCACTACAACCTAAATGGCTAAAACCAACAGAAAGAGTTGGTAGGGTTGATCCTGAGCTTACATTCTCCAGCCCTGAGTCTGTGAAACCAACAGGTGATGGGTTTCCCATTAGGCAGTCCTGTTCCAAAAGAGAGAAATTAGAAGGACAAATGGATGACAGCTTCTGGCAAGTTCAGAGCCTTGAAAGGCCAATTCCACTAGGTCTTAAGGTTTGATGCTTTGTCCCCAACCCTTGGGCAGCAAGCATCCGGCCCTGGCCCCGTTCGCAGTCCCCATCCCGGAGTCTGCAGGGTGGACTCGTCCTGGGGCCACTGGGAATGGGCATCCCGGCTCCCGGAGCTGAAGAAGCAGCGGGTCGTTGGAACTCAGGGGGAGCAGCCCTGCCCAGGGGCCCGTGGTGGCCATCCCAGTGGCAGCCCTTGTGAGGTCAGAACCTCTTCAGATGTCTCCCCCCTTTGTTGAAGGATGAAACGAAACTGCTCCAAGCGGCTCTGTTGCCTTCTCCTACAGACACCCCAAGTGCCGAGTCCTCCATCGCTGGGTCCGGCCTCTGTTCCTCCAGTTTGACAGGCAGCGTTTCTGCCCACAGCACCCATCTCTGCCCCTGGTGAGCGCAGCATGGCTGACTCCGCTCGCTCTCCGGCTGTGGCTCAGCCTCACCCTCAGGGCCCCTTCGGGACAACCCTTCTCAGGCTTTGCAATGGGGGTAGGCTGAGAATTTTCCAAATCTCCTCGTCGTGGTTTGTTTTTACTTAACAATTTCTTTGACGTATATCTTTCTCCTCACACACTACTCTGAGCTGTAAGGAGAAATCCAGCTGCTCCTTCAACATTGTTTAGAAATATTCTTAGCTGATTACTCAGGGAGGTGGACGGGAAGGCTTTCTGACACTGGCCAGTTTGAGCTGGTTTCTGAAGATGTTCTTTATTTGAAGGCACCAGGATGGAACTTTCAGGACTAAAGGATAATGGAGATCTTACATGTGACTGGCTCCTGTGTCCTGGGCCCTTAGGACCCATCCATGCTCTTTACTAAGTAAGGCCTCCAACCTTGAGTTGACAAACATCTAGAAAGACCCATGTGCGACTCCCTATATAGGATGGTAGGGACCCCAGATGAGCAAAGGTCCAGGGGGAGCTCAGCAAGGGTCCATCTCCTGGCAGTCACTCTGGGCCAGGCGTCTCCAGGCTCCCTGACAGCCCCAGCAGCACCAGGAAGATGGCCCTTTGTTATTTCTGCTCTGCAGCTGGGATAACAAGGAAAGGTGAAGGGCCGTGTCCACAGGCACACACCTGGCAAGCGAGAAGACTGAAGGAAGACTCGGGTGATGCCCCACAAGGTAGCCTCCGCGTCTCTGGTCAACGTGAGACTCGGTGAAAGACCAGTTTCAGAAGCCAGCATGAATCCCCTTCTTTGGAAGCTGGGGATCTGGCAGCCTTCTGGAAATTGGTTTGTAGGTAGGGAAATACTTCTCTGGCCAAGAAGGTGGAACCTCAAACCCAAGTGGAAGGCACATTTTCTCCAGCTGCACTCATTAGCAATATGGCCAGGAGAGAGGACAAGAGGAGGACCTGCCTGGCCCAGGACCTGGCTTTGTTCTGTGTGCTCAGAAGCCACAGCTGCTGAGCTGGCAGGTGAAGCTGCAACTCCAGACCTGAAGGAGGTCCTGAGAGCAAGGCAGGTGCCGTCTCCATCCACATTCCCTCCTGTTCACCTGGACTAGATCTTTCTAGAACAGTGATGCCATTGTGGAGCTGCAGGGCTCTGCTCCACTGAGCTGGGGGGTGGGCTCCAAGGTCGTGTGCTCATTTCAGATACTGCTGCCACAGCCAGGAGCACCGACCCCAGGATGCAGAGGCCCTGTCCTGCACCTTTCCTCTGCCTCACCTTGCAGTGTCCTCAGGGGCCTTCATGTGCAGCAGTTATTGCAATGGCTCTGCCCGCTGGCTGCGATCAGTGCTCGGCCTGGAGCTTCCACCAGGTGAAGAGGAAATCGCGACACAAGGAAGCTCAGGCCACGCGGGCCCTGGCGCTCCAGTGCTTTTCCACGCCGTCTCCGGTCCATGCACTCTTAAGGGGAATTGAGGGATTCGCAGATCACAGCTCAGTCTTGCTAGTTTTCCTTCAGTATTTATTCTAGATTTATTTTTCTCTGCTCGGAATTTTCTTTTAACACATGTAACTTCCTTCCTGGCTTCTATTTCACAGGCTAAGCAACATAGGTCACCTGGCAGCCCTTCCAGGAAAGGCATTTTTCTGTCTAAAAATGCATATTTGATATTTTCAGCCTCTCTCTTTTTCAAAAATGTTATTTAACTTTCTCAGGAAAATTAATTTCCATTGAGCAATTTGATAGTAACAATCATTAGTGGCATGAGATTAAAAAAGCAATTTATGGAATGTTTTTCTCTTATTTTAAACAAAGAGATGAAACGGCAGTGCCAGCACACCTGATGTCTGGGAGGGACTGGGACAGCACAGCATCGAGGCCCAGGAACACGTCCTGCCCGTGTCTTGGGCAGAACACTTCCCTCTGGAAAGTGAAGGCCCTTACAGCACCATCCAGACCAGGGCTGCCTCTGACCACTGCTCATCTCCTCCCAGACTGTCACCTACACAGGCTGCGACGTTTTGAGGTGAGAGTACCTTGGGTTTTGCCTCAAGCTGGTCTTTAGGTGTTGCTAATGATAGCTCTCCTAAGGAAACTGGAATAGCCGGATGTGACAGTGTAAATAGGACATGTCAGAAGCGGCACCCCCAAATGTCATCGCCAAGGAGGGGTCAGTTGTATTGTGGGAAAGCATTGCCCTAATTTTCAAGTAGAGCAGAACAGGGCTGTAATAGAATCTCAGGCTGCCACTTTGGTCAGTGGCACCTCCCTGAGTGACAGATGCCCCCATGCCCTCATTTGCTGAAGTCACCTATCAAAATAAAGTGATGTCCTTTCAGAGTTGGACCACTTTTCTAGCAAGCTCAAGCTCAATCATCTAATAGGTAAGAATGAGCCATTGAAAACTATCAGGGATGAAGGCTGTTTTTTTTTTTTTTTTTTTTTTTATTGTAAACAAATGGGATACATGTTGTTTCTCTGTTTGTACATGGCGTAAAGGCATTCCATTTGTGTAATCATAAATTTACATAGAGTAATGTTGTTTGATTCATTCTGTTATTTTTTCCCTTCCCCCCACCCCTCCCACCCCTCTTTACCCTCTATACAGTACTTCCTTCCTCCATACTTGCCCCCCTCCCTAACCCTAACTCTAACCCTAACACGAACCCTTCCCTCCCCCCCATTATGTGTCATCCTCCACTTATTAGGGATATCATTCGTCCTTTGGATTCGTCCTTTGGCTTTTTGAGATTGGCTTATCTCACTTAGCATGATATTCTCCAATTTCATCCATTTCCCAGCAAATGCCATAATTTTATCATTCTTTATGGCTGAGTAATATTCCATTGTATATATATACCACAGTTTCTTTATCCACTCATCAATTGAAGGGCATCTAGGTTGGTTCCACAGTCTGGCTATTGTGAATTGAGCAGCTATGAACATTGATGTGGCTGTATCTCTGTAGTATGCTGATTTTAAGTCCTTTGGGTATAGGCCAAGGAGTGGGATAGCTGGGTCAAATGGAGGGTCCATTCCAAGTTTTCTAAGGAATCTCCACACTGCTTTCCAGCGTGGCTGCACTAATTTGCAGCCCCACCAGCAATGTATGAGTGTACCTTTCTCCCCACATCCTCGCCAACACCTGTTGTTGCTCGTATTCTTGATAATCACCATTCTAATTGGGGTGAGATGGAATCTTAGGGTGGTTTTGATTTGCATTTCTCTTATTACTAGAGATGTTGAACATTTTTCCATATGTTTGTTGATTGCTTGTAGATCTTCTTCTGTGAAGTGTCTATTCATTTCCTTAGCCCATTTGTCGACTGGATTATTTGAATTCTTGGAGTAGAGTTTTTTGAGTTCTTTATAGATTCTGGAGATTAGTGCTCTATCTGAAGTATGATTGGCAAAGATATTCTCCCACTCTGTAGGCTCTTTCTTCGCATTGCTGCTAGTTTCCTTTGCTGAGAGAAAGCTTTTTAGTTTGAATCTATCCCAGTGGTTGATTCTAGCTTTTATTTCTTGTGCTATGGGAGTCCTGTTAAGGAAGTCTGATCCTAGACCAACAAGGTGAAGATTTGGACCTACTTTTTCTTCTATAATCTGCAGGGTCTCTGGTCTGATTCCGAGGTCCTTAATCCATTTTGAGTTTAGTTTCGTGCATGGTGAGAGATATGGGTTTAGTTTTATTCTGTTGCATATGGATTTCCAATTCTCCCAGCACCATTTGTTGAAGAGGCTATCTTTTCTCCATTGCATATTTTTGGCCCCTTTGTCTAGTATGAGAAAATTGTATTTATTTGGGTTTGTGTCCGTGTCCTCTATTCTGTACCATTGATCTACCTTTCTATTTGGTACCAATACCATGCCGTTTTTGTTACTATTGCTTTGTAGTATAGTTGAAGTTCTGGTATTGCGATACCCCGTTTCATTCTTCCTGCTAAGGACTGCTTTAGCTATTCTGGGTTTCTTATTCTTCCAGATGAATTTCATAATTGCTTGCTCTATTTCTGTAAGGTACGTCATTGGGATTTTAATTGGAATTGCATTGAATCTGTATAGCACTTTAGGTAGTATGGCCATTTTGACAATATTAATTCTTCCTATCCAAGAACATGGAAGATCTTTCCATCTTCTAAGGTGTTCTTTAATTTCTTTCTTTAGTGTTGTATAGTTCTCATTGTAGAGGTCTTTCACCTCTTTTGTGAGATTGATTCCCAAGTATTTTATTTTTTTTGAGGCTATTGTGAATGGGGTAGTTTTCCTAATTTCTCTTTCTGAAGATTCATCACTTATGTATAAAAATGCGTTGGATTTATGGGCATTGATCTTGTAACCTGCTACTTTACTGAATTCACTTATGAGTCTAAAGAGTTTTCTGGTGGAATTTCCAGGTTCCTCTAAATATATAATCATGTCATCAGCGAACAGGGATAGTTTGAGTTCTTCTTTTCCAATTCATATCCCTTTAATTTCTTTGGTTTGTCTAATTGCTCTGGCCAGAGTCTCAAGAACGATGTTGAATAGAAGTGGTGAAAGAGGGCATCCCTGCCTTGTTCCAGTTTTTAGGGGAAATGCTTTCAGTTTTTCACCATTTAGAATGATATTAGCCATGGGCTTAGCATAAATGGCCTTTACAATGTTAAGGAATGTTCCCACTATCCCAATTTTCTCTAGTGTTTTGAGCATGAAGGGATGCTGTATTTTATCAAATGCTTTTTCTGCATCTATTGAAATAATCATGTGATTCTTGACTTTAAGTCTATTAATATGGTGAATTACGTTTATTGATTTCCTGTTGTTGAACCAACCTTGCATCCCTGGGATGAAACCCACTTGATCATGGTGCACTATCTTTTTAATATGTTTTTGTATGCGATTTGCTAAAATTTTGTTGAGAATTTTTGCGTCGATGTTCATTAAGGATATTGGTCTGAAATTTTCTTTCCTTGATGAGTCTCTGTCTGGTTTAGGTATCAGTGTGATATTGGCTTCATAGAATGAGTTTGGGAGGGTTCCCTCCTCTTCTATTTTATGGAATACTTTGAGAAGTATTGGAATGAGCTCTTCTTTAAAGGTTTTGTAGAACTTGGCTGAGAACCCATCTGGTCCTGGACTTTTCTTTGTTGGTAGGCTTTTGATGACTTCTTCTATTTCAGTACTTGAAATTGGTCTATTTAAATTGTTTATGTCCTCCTCGTTCAGTTTAGGCAATTCATATGTCTCTAGAAACCTGTTGATGTCTTCGAAATTTTCTATTTTGTTGGAGTATAGATTTTCAAAATAGTTTCTAATTATGTTTTGTATTTCAATCCTGTCTGTTGTGATATTTCCTTGTTCATTCCGAATTTTAGTGATTTGGGTTTTCTCTCGTCTTCTCTTTGTTAGTGTGGCTAAAGGTTTATCAATTTTGTTTATTTTTTCGAAGAACCAACTATTTATTTTGTCAATTTTTTGTATTGTTTCTTTTGTTTCAATTTCATTGATTTCAGCTCTGAGTTTAACTATTTCCTGTCTTCTACTACTTTTGGTGCTGTTCTGTTCTTCTTTTTCTAGGGCTTTGAGCTGTAGTGTTAGGTCGTTTATTTGTTGAGTTTTACTTCTTTTATTAAATGCGCTCCATGAAATAAATTTGAAGGCTGTTTTAAGACAAATCACTTTGGGATTCTGGGATTCTGGTGGGTCACTTTCTTCAACAGAGCTGTGAATAAAAGTTCCAAATCCAAGTCGTAAAATGAAGCACACACACTGCTAACTGAATGTTTTATTTTAGTTGTAATTTGTACATGACACCCTGCATGCGCTCAAGCTGTGGGAAGATGTCCACAAACCTGGAGATGGAGGAGCTCACAAAGAGTGACCCCAGCTGCTTTGCATGGGGGATTTCATGCGAAGTCACCGTCTCCTACCAGAAACTGTGCTCACCTTCTTTTCCTGCATGGCTCTGTTTTAATCAGCTTTTTTGCTGCTGTGACTAAATGATCGGACCAGCACAATAATAGAGGAGGAAAGGTTTATTTGAGGGCTCACGGTTTCAGAGGTCTTAGTCCATAGAAGATGGGCTCCATTCCTCGGGGCTCCAGGTAAGGCATGACATCATGATGGAAGAGCATGACAGAGGGAAGCAGCTCACATCATCAGGAAGCAGAGAGAGAGAGAAAGAGAGAAAGAGACTCCACTCTCCAGATACAAAATACACACCCCATAGCCACGTCCCAATTCCCACTTCCTCCAGCCACACCCACCCACTTTGATTAATCCCACCTGGGATTAATTCACTGATTGGGTCAAGACTCTCACAACCCAATTCTTTCTCCTCTGAACCTTCCTGCATTGTCTCACAGGTGAGTTTTTGGGGGACACTTCACATCGAAACCATAACAGGCTCCTGTGCTACATGATGTATTGGTGACCTTGACCAGGACACACAGTGCCTCTGAGCCTCAGTCTCATCATTTATCATATTTATAAAACTGGGATATCCCCATGCACTTCCAAAGATTAAATACACTAACGTGCAAGAAAAACTAATCTAGCTGCAGACACATGGTAGGCCACCAAGTGAGTGTTGGTTAAGTATGAAATAGTGCAACTTAGTTCTGCCCAAGGCCCATTGCTAAGTTTCTTCATGCTTTCATTCATTCTTCCTAATCTTCTCTACATACCTAGGTCCTTTCATGGTCTGTGCTCACCAAATGTGGCATCATTTGACTGAGTGCTTGTAAGCAAATATCAGCAGGCTTCCTGATGCAGTTGGCCCACAGTCTCCAACGTGCCACTCCTGTCAGCATATTTTGGGCCCCCTTCCTGTCACACGTTTAGATGTACCCCACTCTGCAAGAGCGGCATGGCGGGTGGCTGACCTGCAATGTCACACTGTCACCTAATGGATTTCTCCCTATTTTCCCATGATTCTCTCATTTTATTTATCTAACAGTAGGAAAGCATTATCTTTGTAATTGAAAAATACTTAAAATATTGTAGATACTTATATATTTGTTTTCTGAAGTGGTATTTTGCAAATGCAAATTGAATCAACAGTGCCACTTGTGCAGCTCTGGCCATAAACTGTATTGGAATCACATGTCCTCACTGTCTGCTTCCTAGACATTGTTATTTGTTGGGTTGAATGGTGTCCCTACTTCCAAATTCATGCCTACCAAAAGCCTTGGAAGGTAATCTTATTTGGAAATAGGGTCTTATAGTTGTCAAGTTAGGAAGAGGTCATACAGGATTAGAGCCAGCCTTAACCCAGTGACAAGTGCCCTTATAAGAGAGGGGAGCACAGGAGAAGGTCTGGGAACATGGCTGCCAGGTTGGCAAGGTGCAGCCCGAAGGCAGGTACCACAGGAGCTGCTGTGAGCTGGAAGAGGCGAGGAGAAATTCACCCTCAGAGCACTCACAGGGAGCACAGCCCTGCCAGCTCCTTGGCGGGTACTTGTTGCTTCCAGAGGGTCAGAGAATACATTTCTGTTGTCCTAAGTCACTAATTTGTGGTAGTTTGTGATCACAGTCATGGAAAACTGATATCACCTCCAGCCTGGGGCTCCCCACCCTGGTCATCTCTACTCACTAATGCAAGCTTGGACATGGGATTCAGTGTGGCCTAGCAGCCACAGTTCCTGGGTGCTACCTCCCCCTCCCCTGCCGCGGCTTCATTGGCAGTGTTCAACCTCTCTGCTACTCAATTACTTCATAAATGAAAAAGGGCAATTGAAACATTGATATAAAGCATTCTACTAATAAGAAAATCCCACTAATAAAGACAATCTTCGTATTTTTTTTCTCTGATGATAATAAGAACTCTAGGAGAAACATTTTCATGTTAGACCAAGATCAAATGTAAAGGCACCTTTGATGAGTTCTGCAAGTAATTTAGTGAGCATTTAATTTCAGCCATTTCTGCCACCTTTGAGATACATTTCATGTGCATTTGAATTCAAAGTGTTTGTAAAGAAACAAATGTGGTTTCGAGCAGCAAAGACATGAGAAATGTCTGTTTAAAGTAAGATCACAAATTAGTTTGGGATTTTGGGGAACGGGTGGGGGAATTAACACCCATGTGGATACCCAGCCCAGGTGTCAAAGTGAGAACCTGGGCAGCTTTCCAGGCCTCAGCAGCTGGGGAGTCAAACGGGCTCACTTTTCCTCAACAGCTCTGAGCGAAGCTCTTCTCGTGCTCACGGGCCGCCCACCTAGATCAGGCCGGGGCGAGGTCCACAGGGGCTCGGGCAGGTGAGGTCAGGGTCTCGGTGGCTGCCTATCCCCACTCTGTACCTCTGCGTGGTCTGCTTGCCTCCCGGCCTCTCCATCTGCTGACCCTGACTAGTCGCCCCTGTGTCTCTGCCTTCCTCCTCCTCTTGTTCCCGCCTAGGGTGGAACCGTCACACTCAATGGCCTAGGCAGGAGCTCATTGCAGGGACATCTGTCCATACCAATGGTCTTGGAATGTTGAGAGTTGCCCCAAATACATGGCAACTGGTCCTCACTGTGCCCGAGTGGCTAGCTTCAGAAAGGGAACTTTGCTCCCTTTTCTATTATTTCATTGTCAGAAATGAAAGGACATGAAAATAAATTCAAAACGACAACCATTCTTTTCTTACCCTGAGAACATGTTTGTATTTTTCCCAGTCTCATCCACACCCACACGGACGCCTCGCACACACTCCTTGATCATGATTTAGCCAGCAGTTTTCTCCAGTGTTCTGCACTTTTTTATGCATTGTGAATGACTCTTTTTTTTCCAGTGAACATATTGGAACATGTCCTTCCCTTCATTCATAAACAATTTTTCCCCCAATGATTCCTCAGCCTTCTTTACATAGTCCTCTTGGGCAGAGACTTTTAAAGACCCTTTAAACTCACGGTCGGTAGCCCTTGTTCCCCCCGGAGAGAGTGACAGGATGGGAAGAGGGGGCAGAGGAAGGAGGAAGGTGGATATTCGTGGCCCAGCACAGGGGACCTGCAGCCGGCTGTGATGCGGGGCCTCTGGGTGATGGTCAGGACCGCTGGCTTGTTTTCAAATGATATAGAAGACCTTCAGGGAATTTTGAGCAAGGGAGCAACAGGATCTAAACGCGTGTGTGTGCGCGTGTGCACGCCCCTGCTTCTTCAGGAACAGGTGGGCATGACCAAAAGGGGAAACAACAAGAACTGTTAGGAGACTAAGAATACAGGATTCAGCCACAGAGGGTGGCGGCTTGTGGCGTCGTGGTTATTGAATTGCAAAGCAGGACACCAAAAGTATCCAGAGGATGCGAGGTGAGACACAAAGAAAGGGGTCCTGGGTAACTGGAAGTGTTTTCCTGTGCACACCGCAGGCCCCCTTACTCATGGCAAACCTTCCAAACCCCAGTGGATGCCTAAAGCCCAGAGGGCATCCAGCGGGCACATACTGGCTTCCCTGCGCCTACATACCCAGGGTTGAACTTTAATTCCCGCATCAGGCATGGGAGAGGTGAGCTGCAGGTGACCACAGGCTTCTGAAGCTACACAAAGTGAAACCACGATGAGGGAGGACCCCCCATCAGGTCAGTTTGGCCTCCTGAGTCCTGAGCGGTGAGCAGCATGGCGTCAGGGAGGTGGGGAGTGTGAGGAGGGGCAGGTAGCAGCAAGAGATGCTGGACCAGGAGGCTGCAGGCTGCACAGCCCTGGAGGACACGCTGCCAAGGGAGGAGGCGGGGGAAACACTGGCACAGACTGAGCAATGGGGGAAACCAGCGCATGACAGGAGAGCAGTGAGCAGAACCTGGTTTGTGGTCACAAGCCAGCTGCCTTTCGCTGGATTTGTCTTCTGTGCTGCTTCTGCCCAGGTGCAAGGCTCAGACTCTGGCTGGAAGAAAGACTTCTGAGCTGTGCGCTTGGAGAAGGCTGCAGAAGGGCTGGGCTCTGGACGCCCCTCACGACCTGCTGTCTCAGTGGCCCTCTGCCTTCCCCATGCTCTCAGACCCTCTGGGGTATCCTCACCTTCCCGACCCCCACTCTCAGAATCCCTGGAGGGAGCACCAAAGGGAGCAAAACCTAAGCATGTGTGGAAGTCTTTTGACTTTCTTTCTCGCTAAGACACCATTCACCGGGGTACCCAAGAAATTGACCAGGCTGGAATCACATCAGAATCTACAAACAGGTTTTGTCCTGGAGGGCAGGGGAGTGGGGAACCAGCAGAGGAATGGCTCAGCCACCCAGGCCTGATGAGTCCAGAGGTTCAGCTGATAAGACCAGGGCTCAAACTTCCCTTCTTGTACAAGCAAGGTTGGTTGGTAAGATCTGCAGAAATTGGAACTGGAGATCCACTTTCCCGCTCTTCCTTCTCTGCCCACCAGAATCCAAAGTGCAGTCAGCCTGGGGACAGCATTGGCTGGCCACTAATGTTAAATGAAACTGGGCAGCAACAGGAGGAGGTGGACCCAGGACACAGAATTACAAGGTTACTCAAGACCAGAGAGCAAGGTGCACCATCCTGGATGAGCTGAACAAACGCGCCATTGGGCAATATGACGGCAGATGAAATCTGCTGCTGGGAAGCACTAGGTGGAACTTACTGGAAGGAATAAATTAAATGCCTCATCTATGCTGAAGGGCTCTGAATTACTGTAGCCTCCTGAGAATAAGATCTAAAAATCATCGTAGCTCAGTGAAAACATCTGGTCTGTGCAGAGCGGCAGTCAAAAGGAATGAACGAGACGTCAGGCTGTGTGAAGACGCAGATAAAAAATGCATGAATGATTTAGAATCATTATGGGGAGCACCCATATAATCCTCCGTAAAAACCGAGAAAAGGAAACTTGAAAGGGGGAGGGAGGTGGCCTCACAGGGTCAGTGACTGTGCTTACTTCAAGAAAGCGAGAAAAGCAGGCAGCAGAGGTTCCTAGTGGGCTCCCTATAAACAGATAATATAAAGTGTTGTATGCAGAACACTAGAGTCAGCTTGAGTCATCTTCACTCAGGAAATGATTGCTGGAGACTAAATGTGTCATGAGATTCCAGGGAAAGCACATTTCAGGAATAGACAGTGAGGATAGCCTTCTAAGGAGAAAGGCTTCGTCTCTGCAGGTGGCGAACAGCTTAAGCTGAACCAAGAGTTTCAGGGTTCTCTGCCAACCCATCTGGCCCACACCGTCATGCAGACACACATGGAGAACCTCATTTTGTGTTCACATGGAGCATTCCCGTGTCCCTGTGCAGGCCAAAGGCCCCCCGGTGTCTACACACCCCGGCTGCTGGACGCCCAGTCCCTAGACTGTCAGAACCCAGGCTTAGCCCTAATTATAAGTAGTGACGAGTTAGTTTTCTCGTGCTGTAGATCCCATGCTTATTGAGAAGCCGCCCAGGGTTTGATACAGCCACTCTGGTTATTGTGATTCCTCCCGTATGTCACCATCACCGTCTTTATTTCAGTGATATGAATCCTCCAAGGAGAATTTGTCCGTTCTACTGAAGACTGATAAAGGAGCGATTATCAGCAAAGCATTTAAATCATGAGCTTACTATGAATAAATTCTCTGCTTTGAAACAAATTACAGTGTGCTCTCAAACGCTGCTTTCTGAAGGAAAACCTCCCTGAACCCCACGCCACAACTCGGTTGAGGGAACCGAGCCCTTTGATTCCCACTTGGAGAAGGGAAGCCGCGGCCACTGAGTGGAGCCTCCCGGGACACAGCTGGAGCTGAGGAGGCTGCAGACATGGACAGTCCCCACCAGCTCTGAGTTCTCCCTGGAAAGTCCCTCACGCCCACCTGCCCATCCCCTCAGGTCACTGCATCGTTTCCGTGGTGGGCATCAGCTGTCTGCAGAGTTGTCCCTCCACTGCGCTGGTGGACTGCTTGGTGGCCTCCATGCCTACCCACTGCCCCCAACAGGCCCTTTGCCAGGTGACTGTCCAGTATCCTATGATGAGAGATCTGTCTTCTTCCCTTGATTTGATTTCTTTAGGAGAACGAGGTGGAAGGGACAGCATGCAGGGGTCAAGCTAACCCACTAGAGTCTTCCTGAGTGGCATGTGTGTCCTTGAAACTGTCTTCTTCATGGACATGACTTCAAATAGGTATGGCTGAGTGTCCATGCTAATTTCACAAGCAGGAGGGAAACCACGGGGACTGGAGGGCAGACGGCTCAGCTTGCCTTGCTTGTGCGTGAACACAGGTCAGCCGGGGCCGGCTGGTCCCTCACATGCTTCTAGACTTGTGTGCAATGCTAAGTGAGGGTTGCTGCTGTAGTAATCTGGGCTGTGGAGGAGGCTGACTGTGTAGCAAGACTAGCTGGGTTTGCTTGTACTCATCTGCTTTCTGTTTCCTTCTCAAAGGCAGGAAGTTCTGCCTGTTTTAACCAGTATTTTCCCCCTGTATCTCTTAGTAGGGACTCAAAACATAGTTTTGGATCATGACATCAGTCATTTGGTCAATCAGGCTTGGTCATTGAATAGTTTCCATCTTAAAGGTCAATGTTTTGGCCCCTTGGAATATTAGTTTTTTTGTTTGTTTTTTGATTTTGTAAATGATAGATATTTATCTCTAAGGCTTTGAGCATTCTCTTGTTATTTGTTACTTGTTAGTTATGTTTTATAACCCTTCAAAATTATTTACAAAAAGGAAAGAAAACATTCTTAGCTTGAGGGCTGCACAAAACAGCCCCAGGCTACTAGCCAGCCCTGGCCTAGAGCATCGTGCTGCACGTTGGTTGCCCTGGTAAGCAGCAGAACCTCTCCCATGCCACCCAGCTCAATTCCTCATGAGACTGAGACAGTGGGATTTGCTCCACACACTGTGCCATGGGTGTCCCTGCAGCGGCATTTGCAGAGTGCCCTTCTAGAGCAAGCGTGCTATGTTAGCTCTGAGATCAACCAGAAATGATTGAATTTGCCTTTCCTCCTGGTTCACCAGAGGCCTAAGACCAATGGTTTGACCACTGTCACTCAAGGAGGCCTAAGGCACACAATATCAGGGACACTTTTTCTGTACATTGTTCTCTGCTTATTTGCTTTGCTTCAGAGTCACACTTCACCTGATTATTCCATTATACAAATTGCAAAGTGTCTGGATACCTACTGGAAGAGACAAGTACACAAGTTGATCTTTTAAAGAATAATATTTGCAAATTAATGAGGTGTTTATCAAATTGCTTAAGCATTTGCTTGTTGGAAGGCAGATACTGGATAGAAATTTGTCAGATTAAATTCATTCTCAAAAGTGTTGGATTTTCTGTAAGGGATTGCTACCTCACATAAACAGAAGATTTTGTGACTTAATGTTGCATTTTGAATTTTTTATATTGAAAAACATAAGTTAAAATTAGTAAGTCAAGCATAGAAAAAGCTGACTGGACTTACCAAATTCAGGCCTCCGGTAAATGGTGAACATTGAACCAGAAAACAGACCTTTTACTGACTAAGGCAAATCCCACTGAGTAATGCAAGCTCCCCCAAGGATACATAAGCTCTTAGGTGTGAGAGTCGACACTAACAGATTTGGAATTATGAAGAAAAAAAATGAAAAGAAAGAAATGTTCTCAGCTGAAGGTGTCTTAATTTCCTAGGCATGGAACTCGCTTATTAAAACCACCTGCATGGATTCCTCTTCCTGGGTCTCCCATCCACGTGCGACGGTGTGGCGAGTGTCATCTGAGGCTAGGATGTGGATCTTCTCACCCTCTGCTCCTGGTGCTGTGCCTACTCTCCTCACCTCCGGAGCATCTGTGAGGCATGACAGCTCTGAACCTGCCAGATTGTCTTGTTCGTTCCTAGACTGAACTCTGTTCTGATAATGTCTACCTCTTCCAGTTATTTTAACAAAGGATGAAGAAAAACAGTTTTTGTATTGATGATAATATGAAAGAAAACAGGCTGCTCCCTTGGAACCAGATATCCTCTCCTTTTGTCTCTGGCTAGTGCTCTTCCCGCTGCTGCTGAGGTGGCATCGTGGGGAGGACCTTCCACAGCTCTCCTGCCTCGGGGTCCCTGCCTTGTCTGCTCCAGGACCTGTTTTCAGACCTGAGGCATCGCTGTCGCTGGGCAGCCCCCAACCCCCACCAGGGTTCTTAGCCTCCTCTGCTCCAG
Organism: Sciurus vulgaris; assembly: GCF_902686455.1. NCBI lineage: Eukaryota > Metazoa > Chordata > Mammalia > Rodentia > Sciuridae > Sciurus > Sciurus vulgaris. The sequence continues at coordinate 169,667,928 of NC_136466.1, read as the reverse complement.
GTGTGGTTGTCTGGTTCCCGGTCCAGGGGCAGCAGGTGGAGCTGCCCGACCTGGCTGCCTCGGGCTCTTCACCACCACTACCCCGCTGCCAGCTGCTGCTCTTTTCTTGTCAGGGTGACACATTTCCTGCTTTCTCTTCCCTCTGTTCAAAACACCTAGAGTGATTTCCTTTTCTTGTCGGACCCAGCCTGGCGTAAGTCAATACTCTTCTTTACTCAAACCAGAAGAAAGCGCTTCACGAAAGTGTAGACTGTTTTGCTGAAGCCAGGTGTGCCACACACCTGTGATCCCAGCCTCTCGGGAAGCGGAGGCTGGAGGATCCACAGCCAGAGCTCAACCAGGGCAGCTTAGCAAAAAAAAAATCAAAAGAAAAACACGACGCACGTCTTGCCCTGAGTTAAAGGCTTTGAAAGTGGAAGAGTCTGTCTCCCAAGTGCAGGCTGCTTCCCCCCAGGTGCCACCCAAGGGCTGTACACCACGACTGTGGGGCCGGGGCTGGGCTGGGCTGCTGGTGTGGGGGAAGCCCTTGCACTCTAGTGGACAAGCGAGGACCGAGTCCTGGCTCCAGCTGTGGACAGGGAAGTGAGTGCTTCGACCTTGTTTCTGGGGACCTGCAGTGCTGATCCTGCTGGAGCTGTGTGGGATGGCTCAGTGGGCTGTTATCGACCTTGAAATGGTAAACCACACCCAATTTGGAGGCCCGTAATTGATATCAGTGACTGATGTAGCATAAGGCAGAGCAGGGGAGGACCAAAAGGACAATCTTCTGAAAGAATAGTCTCTGGGCAGCACTTGGAGTGTGCAATAACTAATCAAAAACATCACCAACAGTAAGTGCTGCCAGCTACGGCGCATATTAATAACCACAGCGTCTCCCCGTGTACATAAATCCATAGTCACGCTATCAATTTTTGACAATTGCAAATTCAGTTGTTATCTTTCTTTAAAGAAAGCCTCCACATCATGCACCCTGCTACTCCTGTGGAATATTTACTGTTTTGTTGGAACAAGAATTCAAGTGCCAAACCAACGTTTCACCTCTGATGCTTGTGGAGCATGTCCACATAAAGCAATCAATATTGGTTAATAAGCCAGATCACTGTTATTAGTATTCTTTACAACCTTGGCCTACTTCATTTTATGTACAGATTGCCTATGAAAACTTGGGCTTATATCTTGTCTAGACAATGCTGTACACGGCCACTCAAATTAATAATGTGCCAGAATTATCTTATGCTTAATGCAGCTGGCTCTATATTGACTCTGGAAATTAAATTTACTCCACAATGCTATTGACAGCTGAGTCTCTGGCATATTTAATGGACCTCAGTGAAGATGGGGCTGTATCCTGTGCCTTCAAGCAAAAGGTTGATAACTCATCATTTTCATAAAAGTGGGAAAGTGCTTTATCTATAAACATTCCATCTCTCGCTAGAATGAATCAATGTAAGAGGTGTTTGCAATTGGCTGGACTCACTCCTGTGTTAGAAAGCAAAGGGAACCAGCCCAGCCAGTCTGTAAAACAAGAGCCGTTGGTTCATTAAATGTGTAGTTCAGGAATCCCCATGCATCTCAAAGGAGTAGTTTTAGTCCCACGGAGTAAAATTGTGTCCCGTGAATTCAATTTGAACATAATGAAAATTCTCATCAATGTGCGTGTCGAAAGTCAGCCTGGAAACACAGCTCTTGGAGTTGAAAATTGTTTATTTAAGGCATTGGGAATGTTGGCCATGCACTCTGCCTGTGACATCTCTTTGACTTGGGACAGTGACCCCTTCGAGGGGAAGTAAGTAGACCACCCTGCTACTACTATGGCTTTCTGTGATGTTGACGGTGGGATCTGATGAATTCAACCTCTCAAGACAAACAGACAGGTTTTACTGGTCTTTCCTCTGTCCATCTCAGGTATATCAACACAGGAAAAAAAGAAAGAAAGAAAAACTTTCCTTATTCCTAGAAACTTGCTCTGCCGTATACTTGATTTTGAGCTAGCTCTTCATATATCATGTTTAAAATAATATGATCCAGGGTTGTTCTGGGCCAAAACCACATGAGCACTGGTGTGTGAGGCCAGATACTTGCTAGCAGAGAGTTTGGGGTGAGAACACTAGCTCACCTCAGGCCCCACAGCCCTGTCTCCCCCAGGGTGGCTGATCTCTGTCTTTGCCTAGTCTTTCTTCTTGGTAATTGGAAATAACCCTACATAGGGGTATTGCTGGTGCCCATGCTCTGGAGGGAACAAAGCACCATGAGCCTTTAACGAAACCATATTCTCTCGCTTCCCGAGGCTTGAATTTTGAGATCCAGATGTCAGCAGGCGAGTGCTCTCTAGGGAGGGCCTGGGAAAAAGCTTCCTGGCCTCTTGCTGCTGCTTCCGCTGCTGCTGCCACTCACTGGCACTCCTTGGCGAGCACCAAGTGTAGCGCCAGGCACTGGCTCCCTCATCACAGGCCCTCTTCCTGTCTGTGTCCAGATTCTCCTGTTCTCAAAGACAGCAGTCATGGCCCAGGAAAACATGGTGACCCGATCATCTCTGCAAGGACTGTTTTCAAATAAGGTCACAACCCATTGTCAGGAGTTAGCACTTCAGCATATTCAGGAGACACAACTGAATTCAAAGCAGGACTCTGAGACCTCAGAAGAGACCCCCTGCTTTTCTAAAGGCGTTAAACCTTGTTGGGGCGCAGGTGTAATGCCTTGCACTCCAACTGCATCTCGGGAATGTCTGTACATCCCATGCTAATTTCCTTGAGATTTTCTGTTGTTTTGTAAAAGCATGTTTAGTTTCTCAGTCTTAACTTCTGGGGAAGAGGCCACAGGTGTCTCAGTTTACAAGGGGACAAGTCAGTGGCCACATCCACAACCACCCAGGTCCCCCAGGCAGCCATGAGCACCTGTGCCACCATCTACACAGCCGGGGAGCTCTTTGCCGCAGGCAGAGCATGGAAGCCCCCTTGCTTCAGAGGAGGCGATGGCTGGAGGAGGGAGCTGCCCTCTCAGGGCCAGGGAGAGATGCCATTGAACACTGAGGGACGCGGACTTCCAGGTTTCCTTCCGCTGTCAGTGTTCAGGAACGGTTTCTTATAATGGCTTGTTTGTAGAAAAATAGAGCATTTTCATAGCCTTTGGCCACTTTATGCTGGTCAGCTGCCATCTCTACAAAATAGGCCTTTTGAAATGAAAGAAGGGAAGCGCCCACCCCACCCGATTTTCTACCTTTGATGGACATTTTGCTGCCCTTGCCAATGTAAATCACATTCATTCAGGAATGAAAATCTCCTGATTGTTCCCCAGAGTATAAATCAGGTACCTTGTGTATGTTAAGAAATAAAATGATAAGAGAATGCCACTTAGAGTCGTCACAGTCAGCCCGATGAACTTCAAGATAAGAAAGCATCCCCAGCAATTTTGTTTGATTTTGACACAATGAGAATGCTTTCTGTGCCAAATCAAACACCAATCTTAGCACCAGCAATTTCTTATGCCTCCCCATAGTAACAACAAAAAAGGGCTCTTTTGAGGTATAACAAATCCATTGTTCCATTAGTCTTTTCTCCGACGTGATTTAACTGTCCAAAGCGCATGCATATTTTATATTATTTCGTGAAGAGATCTTCTAGAAACAGTGTCCCCCATGTCCTAACATAATGTTGCTATGCTCGGTAATGAAGAATATCCTGGGTTTTTTTGTTTTTTCCTTAGAGGCAATCTTCGTCCCTATCTTCCACAAACAGGTAGCGATTATATACTTCACATTTAGTGATGAGCAGCACTATATAGATGCAGGCCTTGTTCTTGGAGAGCTGAGAATTGACCAAATGATGAGGAAGGATTTGCAGGTCAAGGTGGAGGGTCCTGCCAGCTGCTGGGGTGGCACTTGTGCTATGAGAGGTCAGCCTTAACGCAGCACTAAGGAAATAACCCCTGATGGCGAGTGCTGCTGGGTCCAGGCCTGGGCCAAGGAGCGGTTCCCAGCCCGTGAAGGAGAAGAACGGGGAAATCCGGGCAGCAGAGTCCAGTGGGCACCCCTCCTGGGCCGCACCAGTTGACTCCCGAGGTGCCATGATGATTTTGAGACTCTGAGGACACAGGTGGGAGAGTCGTCTCTGGATGGGCAGGATGGGAGGTGTGGGAGGCCTGGACCCCCAGCCAGGAGCTTCCTGCAGAATATCAGTGTGACTTCTTAAGGCTTTTCTTCTTTGTTTCTGTGTTGCTTTGGTTCCATGCTTCACTTATTATTGTTAAAGAGAGAGGGAAAAAGAGGACCTAAAGAAGATTTTTTTTTTTTTTTGCCAAAACTTCTGGGATTTTTGTAATATGATCAAGCCAAACATTATCCTTTATTATATGGAACTATTAGGTTTGGTGCATCATGGGTGCAGAAGCATCTGAGTCCACACGTGGACGTGAAATAGGAAGAAGATCAGAGGGAGGAGCTGGCCCCGCCTCAAGCCCACCCCACTTTGTTACTGAGAAAAGATTGTTAGAGTTGGGTATGACAGTAAAATTACAATATTTAAATATGTTTCCCCAAATTCAGGATGAAATCCATTGAAAATGAAGTAACGTGAAGGAAGAAATACCCCAGGAGGCCCATTCCTGGCTCAGATTTTTCTCAGTGGCCATGGCTGGACTCTTCTGCTAGCCTCATCTTTATATTTCTTTTCTAGAAGCTCAATCAAGAAAGTAAGAGCTTTGGTGGGAAAAAAATACTATTCATTATTGGAAAGTATGAAGATTTTCCTCCATTAAGTGGCAGCTTCTCCCTGGCAGACGATGTCTCTAAACTGTGACAGAAATCATTTCCTCAAATTCATGATTCATGCCGCAGGAGTTGAAGTGTTCCCTCTCCTGGGCATTGCTCTCAGGAAGACATGACACAGGCTATCTTATGCTCTCTCAGCCACCTGAGCAGGACTCCGTGGTGAAGGAAATTCTGAATGGGTTTTCAGAACAAAGAGACAAGCGTTGGCTACGATGTGGGGAAAGCTGAGATCTAATCGCACGTGGGACGTCATGTTGGTTCCCTTCCCCCAGTCCCGGTCTCTGAGACACAGGCTGTCATCCAAAACTGCTCCCACTACGTGAGAAGTCTGTTATGAGATTAGTAAGGAGCACGTGTTGGAAATTGTTTGGCGATTGCCGAAGCCCTGTCTATACAAGAGGTGGTGTTGGAGTCATTAGTTAAGAGGATGCTGCTGTGTTTACAGGCTTGCCTTCAGCAAGGGAAACCGGAAGGACCGTTTTCTATCCTCTGGATGAGAAAGGAGGGGGCGTGTGCAACACCTGGACAGAGGAGAGGGGAGCTCAGTGGCAATCCTTTGTAAACTCTGCCTCAGGGGTGGATCAAAGTTTTCTCCCTTGGAGAGGGTGGGCGTTCTCCCTGCATCGGGGGCTTTCCTGCTGCGGAGCCGACCTCGCCACATGAAGGGAAGCCCGCTGGAGGTATGCTAGCATGCCTGTGCTCTTGTGTCATCCACCCTGGCCAGATGTGCATGGGATGTGCCCCAGAGCTGCTCTTACCAGAACAGGGCTATACATCAATAGTTCTGGAAAACAGACAAGGGAGGAGGGTTTCAAAGGGCATGCTTCAGTGACTGCGCATTCCTGGGGCTCCTCTATAAAAAGACTCTCTGGCATGCAGTCCGCACTTGGTCTTAATTTTCTGTTGATTTCTAAGCCCAAGCAAACCACAAACAGCTCTGTGGGCTTCTCCACCAAACTGGCTTCACAGATGCAGATGCAGCATTAGAGTCTCTCCCAGATCAGAATTACTGGGGAGCGAGGGAGGGGTGGCGCAGAGTCCCGGAGCGTCACAGGCTGCCCTCCTGAGCCCTCTCACGGTCGGTGCCAGAGCTGGGACCCCAGGTCATCACACGGGCATGGAGAAGCACACATGGGCAACCACTTGGGCTTGTTTATATATTTTTTTGTTCTTAATGTATCTCTTTCTTGGCAAAACCTTCTTAGGTATCCAGTGGAAAACAAATTACTCATTTTTTGAAGAGAGTATTGTAGCACTGCAGTGCAAGTTTTTCCTTTATTAATTCTTTGATACAACTCATATTCCCACATGTGTTTTGGATGGTTGATGGCATGCTGGACATGTCCTGAAGCCCACCCACACATGACAAGGGTCACCTGCTCACCCGAGTCACCAGCCTTGACCTTCTCCATCTCAGCAGCTTCCCTTTGTGTGGGGAAACATGCTTTTCTGAGATTCTTAATGTAACCCTGAGCTGGTCTCTGATTTATGACTAGTTTGGGTAATGACCAGGGAACAGGTCCTGAAGTCTTTTGGAAGATAGGGAAAACAAGTGTGAGCATCTCAGAGAGGCCCGTGAGACGGGAGTAGTAAACTTTGCATGAGTTTCATTTGCAATTCAGTGTTGGTTGTGGTTGGCGGGCAGCAATCTGGGGAGCTAGGGGACTGGAGCCCTGTTGATCTGCTGCTATGCTTGGGGCACTTTGGCCTTAAAGAGAGTGCTCATATGTCATGGAAGTCATTCATTTTTTTTTCACAGCATTAAGCAGATACTGAATAAAAATAATTAAATCCATCTTTGAACACAAAGGAGAACTCTCTGTGATTTATTGCTGTTAAAAGTCAATAGTTTCCTTATCAGTGTTCTGTGAATTTTGATTTTCAGCCATCACACCAGGTCTTCCTCAAGCATGATGCTTGTCTACTGTCCATACCATACACACACCTGGTTCCAGGGAAGCTGCCAGCTTCGTCACCGTCTGTACTGTGGAGCACGTCTTGAGTCTGCTTATCATTTTCTACTAACAGAGACTAAACTGTGCCTAGTTTCCCTCCCTCCCTCCTCCACTCCCTGCCCCGTCCCTTGTCCCTCCTCTTTTTCTGTTCTTTGCATTTCTCTTTCCTTATCTTTTTCTCTCTGCTTTCTTTGCTTTGCCTTCAGGTCACCTAACAGGAACCTAGGTAGGAAGCAACTGCAGCGGGGGAGGCCAGGATGTCGCAGCAAATAAAGGCTGACACAAAGTTGGGCTCCAAATTAGCTCCTCTTAATTAGCCAGTCTTGTAACCCGAAGCCTTTCCACTGAAGCAACGCTATTTCATTTTACGATATTGGCTAAGAGTTTCCAGGCCTTAGGCCAAGAAGGTGGCCAAGGTAAAGACTGCATCTGGAAAGACACGGATACTGTTTGCACAAAGTGTACTCCCAGAGAGCACAGCTTCTTCATTTATTTCTAGGAAAATATGTGGCCATCATATTTATGAGTTCTAAGACTTTCCCTTCATGTAGGGCAAAAGTTTAAGTGACTTTGGGTTTGAGTTTGCAATAAAAAGAGAACGAAAGGGCGGTGTTAATGGCTTAGGTAGGAAAAGCCAGCCACCTCCAGCTCCCTCTCTGATTTATGTACTGGAAGAACGACCTTCGGGACGAGGAGGTGCTTGTTTTTCTTTTGTATTTCATCCATTAATTAATCCAATTTAAAATCCTGCTTGGTTCTGGCTGCCAGACCTCAGCTTTCCCTGTGCCGGCCGCGCAGGTGCGCCTTGGATTCTGTGGTTCACTCCCGCTGCCAGCTGTGCTGGGGACAGTCTGCGATGTTAGCAAATAAGGACAGTTTTATTTAGTCATGTGCATTTTAAGATCTTCTTAATCTCTCTGTCTTTCTCTTTTTGGCTTCTCATCAGTCAAAGAAACTGCCCAGGCGAGCTATTATTGGATACTCCATAATTTCACTGGCACCTGAAAGACGGGAATGTGGCCGCGTGTCAGGGATGTGTAAATCTCTGGGTTTATGTTTCTCCTTTTCCTTGCTGTTTTCTTGGTGAGTTAAAATCAACGTGGATATGAGGCCCACTGATGATCTGCCCGTGATGCCGCACGCAATGGCAATTAGCAAATCATCTATTAGGAGCCCTACTGTTCCCAGCGCTGGGGAGGCAGCATCCTCACCAGGGAGGAGAGGATGATGGGGCAGGGCTGGCTCCACGGGGTGCATCTGAGCCCGGGGACCTCAGGCTTGACCTTCCCTTTAGATGTCCTTTGTACTTGGGGTTTCTGCTCCTTTGAAAGGAGTGGCCCTTGTTCAGTTAAGTTCATATGAATTTTCCAGGAGGAAAATTCTGTCTTGGACAGAGTCGTTTCTGATGGATCCCTTCAGGTCTCCACCTCCAGGTGGGAGTGACAGGCATGGGCGGGCCACCAGCTGGCAGCCACCATCAGGACATGAATAACTCATGCCAGGACACAGCTGTCCCTCGGCTGTCACCAGGCACCATTCGGCCTATTGGTTGATCACTACCTCAGAACCATCACACTGTTTAGATGCTCTTATTGTGCGAACTCTTGGGTGAACGATCTGCTGCTGTATTTATGGACAGTTCCTGCTTCACATCAAGTACATGTAGGATCTCAAATGCAAGCCACGACCACAGTCGACCTGCAAGCTCGAGGGAGGTCACACGGCTTGGACTTCCAAGTCTTCCTTCCAGGCACGTACTGGCCTTTCCCTGTGATAAAGGGAGTGAGGAAGAGTTTTAGGTGAAGTGAAAATGTTACCAAGCTAATGATTCTGAGAGAAGATATTTCAAACTCCATGCTTCAAATGTAAATTTTTTTCTTCTTTGTAGGTACTTTTTCCATTTCTCCTTCTTTAATATTATTAGTAATCACTGCACTTAATTTTATTTCATTGGTCTTTAGCTAATCACCATCCCCACACAATTATGTGAAACCCCAATGAGATATTGGTCTTATTTTACAAAGTGTTATTACATGTTTGGGTCTGGCGGAGATCCAGGAAAACCTCTGCAAATAATTAAAACATTATTTACCTCATTTTCTGTATCTAATTTGTCTGCTAATACTTTTATTATCCCAGAAGGGCCTGGTGATTTATTAATAAATTTCTGAGGTATAAGGAGATTTCAATAGGCGTATTTTTTTCTGTGCTACAAATATTCCCCTTCCTTCTTCTTAGGGCTCTGGTGGTGTCAGGTGTCGAGACATATATGAATTGCTTCTGCCCTCCACAGAGAACGCAGCTGCTTTCCACAGAAGGCCAGGAGGTATAGTCCGAGATCTCGTACTTGGTGATCACTTCAGCGCTGGCTCTCACTACATTTAAACAGTTTCTACCTTTATTCTTCTGGACAGCAGTAATGGCAGAGTGCATTCTGCTGAGGACCACCTCTCATTAGCTCTCAACACCTAAGCCACGTGCTGGCAGCTGAAGGCAGGGCGCACGGAGACCCGGGGCAGAGGCTGGTCTCGTCCTCCACCTCTGTGAGCACACCGTCTGCTCACAATGCCGTCGCACCCACTCAGAAGCATTCCCACGATGCTGTCTGCTCCCTCTCTGGGGCTGAGTCCCACTCAAACCCCATAAGCTCCTCCTGGAGCCACCCAAGGGCCACCTGGCTTCACAGTCTCCACCTCTGAACTCCCCTTAGCATGATGAAAACCAAATCAAGGACACATGCTGAAGACTCCAATGGCTTCCCGTGGAAGGAATTAGACCCAGCTCTTCGCAGGGTCCTTTCTTCCATGGCCGGTCCCTTTGCCCCCACCCCGGCTGCCCTTCCCTCCCTTTGGCTCAGCCCTCTCCCTCCACTGACTCCTGTTCCCCCCTTGCTCCCAGGGGGCCTGTCCTGCACTGACTCATCCTCCCTCCACCAGGCCCTTCTCCAGTGGCATGGCTCTCTCAGGAGTGCAGGGCTCTAGCTTCGGAGCTGATTCCCAGACTTTTCTCATGCATTTATATGCAAATGATATATCACTCAAAAGGCACTGATTTGTTTTTAACTTAAATATCATTTTATAAAATTACCAACCATTTCCTTTTCTCATTCAAGAAGTTACCTTGGAGATGATTTCATTTTGCAACATACGGTAGTATTTCATTTTTTTAAAGCTGTTAAATAATACTTTTCAGGGTTTTGTTTTCATGTTTCTGTTACATCTTTTAAAGGACTTGCCACTGAATCAGATATCAAAAGTGAGGGGAATGAATGGATTAAAGAGAATTTTTAGATTTTGCCCTTAAGAAGTCATTTACTTGACCATTCTTTGTTTGAAAACTATGCATTGTCTTATAAATTCATCTTGCACATGTACAACTTCGCCCCCAAGGTAGATATAAAAATGTGCATTGCTGCATACATATATCTATCTGTCTGTCTATCTATCTATCTATCTATCTATCTATCTAGCACTAGGGATTGAACTCAGGGGCTCTCAACCACTGAGCCACATCACCAGCCCTATTTTGTATTTTATTTAGAGACAGGGTCTCACTGAGTTACTTAGCATCTTGCTGTTCCTGAGGCTGGCTTTGAACTCACCATCCTCCTGCCTCAGCCTCTCGAGCTGCTGGGATTACAGGCACGTGCAAGGGTGCACGACTCTTATTTTTATATTTAAAATGTATTGCCAACTTGACCTCACAACATTTGAGTCTACCTTCAGTGGATATCCTGGGTCCTATTCTATACATCAAAATTTAAAAATTTGGCCAGTGCAACAGAATTTATGATACATTTCTATAATACCATGAAATCAAATAAAAAGTTTTTATTCTAAATACCATTTAGGATTGCAATTCTCATTTCAATAAGTTGAGTAACTACTCAAGATGAAATAGCTACATAGTTTCTGTGCAAGTCACTCAACACAACGAGCCCACTTTATCATCAGTCTGCCTTTTGACCAAGGAGCCCATTCTTTGTGTACAGTTTCCATATTTTTTGCTTAGATATCAAGAGAAACTGCATTCTGTTGGGAGATCCATCTAACACTTAGTTTATGTTTACCCAAAGAGTTTCTGTTCTTTGTGATTCTGATCAGGCTCTAAAATAAAGGGTTTTGATTGACGAGAACATGAAGCCTCTCTGTCCCACACCGGTTTTCTCTGTTCAGGTCTGTGAGGCCTATCCGTGACCTCATGGGTTTGGAAATATACATGAAGATTCATCATTTAAATAAATGTGGCAAATACAATTTTCTCTGAATATAAAGCTCAGAGAGTCACTGGGGAATCTCAGTCATTACAGTCAAGAAGGTACTCATCTCTCTGAGGAGGGATACAATTTCGAAGAAGACAATTCTTCAAAGTGCATATCAGACAAACAGTTTTTCTGAATATGACCCAGTGTGGCGGAGTCAGAGTTGAGACAAGAACCCATGGAAACCACCGCTGGGAGGTCAAAAAGACACTCAGGAGTCCCAGCGTGGTAAAGACCCCTCCGATGCGCATGGAGATGGCATTTACTTTAAATGTAAAGGACTCACTCAGAAACCTCATGTACTTCTTACAAATGGAAGACCCAGATCAAAGATCCAGACTGCAAGTGTGATTTGCACAGACCTGTGGGCCGTGGCACACATGCCCAGCTGGATGTTGAACACCTCCCTCCCCTCTGTGGCTCTCCAGTTGTGCCCCCATAGGAGGAGCCCCCAGGGGTGGGAACCCCGAGAGCTGGGTTGTCTTCCTGTATGCCATGGACCTATCAAAGCAACCGACGGTCTCTAGGGCTGCTCCTGTCACTCATTCCAGTTGTACATTTTGGAGGAAGAATCCAGGTCCTCTTCACAGTGTGGCTTCCCGTCAGATGACAGGTTGGTAACCTCAATGCTGGGCATCACTGCAGAATGCTAGTTAAGTCAAACCCAGAGAACTGGCAGCACAGGTCTCCATGTCCAGAGGAAGTGCAGGCCCTCATCCTGCTCAGCTTCTGCCCTATCCACTTGTTGGGCACAGGGATTCTCTGTTGTTGGGAGCTGTGTTGCTCATTTCAGGACACTTGGTGACATCCCTGGCCTTTACCCACTTGATGCCAACAGCTCCCCTTTATTAACAGCAAATAAAAATGTTTTCAGATGTCGTCACATAGGTGGGTAGCAAATTGCCTCATATTGTGTGACTCATTTATGTGGGCCATTCGACGCATGCTTAACCAAGTTCTGCTGATGTCAGAGCTGAAAGAATCACATGCAAAAACACCTGAGCAAATCCTTAGGAACTTCAAGAAATGTTTGGAATGAAATAAAATACACGCAGTTCTCCTGAAAACCTCAGTTCTGGTGTCCATTTCATTAATTTGTGAGCATGACAATGACTAATTGTAACGTGTGTGACATGTCTAGGTTCTAAATAAAGCTATTTAGGAACACAGGAAATGTAACTTTATCTCTAAAACCAATCTTAAGTAAATAGTGATGTTTTCCAGAAAAAAAAAGGCAGCAGTCTGGGAAAACCCAATGGCAATACAGCTCTTCAGGACAAGTCCCAACACAGGTTTTTGTTTTTAAATTAGTTGGTGGATTCTGGGGCTGCCTTGACATACAGGTCACCCTGAGCTGCCCCTCCTGTCCTCTGGGGGCAACCGCCTGGGTTTCTGCGGAGATGCCCACTGCTTTTCATTTGCCCCATTGCTTATTATTAAATTCTGCTATTTTACCATAAACTTGATTAGAATATCACATGAGTGTTATTTTGAAAATGTATCTACCAATACAATTTTAGAATAGTGTTCTCTTTCACAAATGGGGAAAAATCTAAAGAGCTGAGGAAATCAATGTCAGGGGGAGATGAAAAGAATCACTCATTACAAAGGAACAAAAAAGAAAAGGAAATGTTTGAGTCAGAAGCCAGAGCAGGCAATGGAACTTCCAGGTAGAAGTGAAATGTGGTTAGTCTCAGGCTGGGGAGGACTCAGGATTCAGCCTGGAAAATAATGAGCGATTGTTGGGTGTGCACACAATGTCGTCTTTCTACTCCTTAGACAAAGGCACTTCAAACCCGTCCATGAAAACATTCGCGGAAAGAAACCTGAATGTTGTTTTTGGGGTGGGAAAGAGTGTCCCCTCAGGCTCCCGGATCATCAATGCTGGACTGAGGGAAGGGGAGGGAGGATGACAGTGGGCCATTGTCACCGTCCAGGCTCCTGACAGCAAGCCAGTGCCCAGAGCAGCGTGTGCAGCCAGCACGTGTCCAGGGAGTCCGACCTCCCTGCCTCCTGCTCCTCTCCCCTCTGCCTCTCCTCCTTCCGCTCCTCTCTGCTCCGGGATGGCGTAAGGGCTTCTCGTCCTCCATCTGAAAGCGCTCTTCACTCAGACTGACAGTGTGTCCAGACTCTTCTCAAGCATGGTGGTGAGGGCAGCAGGAGTCACCTGGACTCCACCCCGATTCCCTGTCCAGCACCTGGGGAGACCTGGGGTGTGGACAGTGGAGGGACAGCATAGGGACTGTGCAGACGGTTGGTTGCTGGGTTTTGTGGGCACTATCTAGACACCTTCTTGACCCCGAGCCCCTCCCTTGTTTTCTCATCCATAGACTAAACGCAGGCTGGCCCTGGGGCCATCGTGGTGGCCAGTCTACAGCTCCTCTCGCACGTCCGAAGCGCAGAGCCTGGCTCTCTTCATCAACCCACGCCAGGCTGCTGGGGATCTGGTACTTCAGAAAGGTCTTGTAGTGCTGTTAGGAGGGCTACTACACCCAATGCTTCTAAAGCCTGGAAAAAGCAGAACAATAAGTGATTTTTAAAAATCAAATAAGAATAAATGTAGTGAAATTAAAAGCAATAACAACAAAACTATAGTAACACTGAAAAATTATTTTGTTTTCAGATTACAATAGATTAGTTATTTAAAGTCTAATTTCTGGGTTTGGGATTGTGGCTCAGAGGTAGAGTGCTTGCTTAGCACGTGTGAGGCACCTGTGAGGCACTGGGTTCCATCCTCAGCACCACATAAATAAATAAAGGCATCGAGTCCATCTACAACTGAAAATATATATTTTTTTCAGAGTAGTGAGTAGTGTAATGTTAACGTCCAAAAAAGTAAAACAAGTAGTCACCTCTTTGCAGCTCATTAACATTTGGTAACACATAGAGGTCAATGTTCCAGAGCTTCAAAAAAAGTATTGAAACAACTGAGGACTCCTCCACTATAAGATGGGGTGCTGTGTCATTACAATCACCCCAAGACATGCAAGCAGCCACACCCACCCTCCTTCAGTGGGTAGATCCACTATACTTGTCATGTAGGTCAGCTACACTGTCACTGGAGACGTGGATCCAACCATCCTCCCGCACATGGTAGAGGTCGACAGCACCTCCTGAGTAGGCATCTCGGTAGGTGGCTTGGTAGATGGCTCGACGGGCCAGATCATAGGCCTGCTCCACGCCCAGGTCATAGGAGTAGCCTCGATCCATGACCCCATAAGCACACACTGAGCCAGAACCCACAGAGGAAGTGGCCCCAGAGATCCGATTCCCTTCACTGTCCGTAGCAGAGGCCAGGGCCTCCCTTACCCCAGCCACAGACCATGGTGCCCATGGACAGCCCCGTGTCTTTGTACTGACGCACCGTGTTGGCAAGCAGCTTGGAAGCAGCGGCTACGGAGATGCGTTCCTTATTTCGAAGCTCACAGATCTGACACTGCCGAGCCAACAGACGCTCCCAGAAGCTGCAATCCGCTGCAACTCAGTCATGGTTCCCAGAAGGTAGGGGTTGATCTCTCTCACTGTCTTCACCGTCTGGGAGGCAATGTAGGCACCCGCTGTGGCCCGGGAGTCAGCGGCAACAATGACTCCATGCCGAAACTTGAAGGCCAGAGTGGTGGTTCCACGAAGCATTTCAAATCGAGGCTCTCCTGGGGCACCCCAGCTGGGCGGGCTAGGCTCAGCCCATCACTGGAACACCCTGATCCCAGGTCCAGAAGATCTGCACGACCCCCAAGTCTGAAAAACCCGTGCCGATTCTCTAAAAATATTTTTTAAAAATTTCAATTTTTAAAAACAAATTCAAGATGTAACCGTTACAAAGAATCCAAATCCAGGAGCCCGTCACATGTGTCCGGGTTCTGCCTCCACACCTGCCTGCGCAAGACCTCTGTCTCTGCACGCCTGGGCTCCTGGCCTGCAAAGGGCAGCAAGGGGGTAGTGGCCTCACATGGATGTAGGCAAGAGACGGGGTGTGTGTGGTGTGTCTGGGGTGCTCCCGACACCCAGGGCAGATTCACCCAGCCTTGCTGGTGGGGTTGCTCCTGAAGTCATTGCAGGGGAAACAGGGCTGGAGTCTCCTGGCATCCAGGCACACTGGCATCACTACTCACACTGACCAGTGCTTGCCCTGGTGTCTGTTGTATGTACCCAGCCTTGCAGAACCACATGCTTCATTCCCAAATCTTTAAACCCAAGAGGAAATCAAAGAATGGATGGGACCATCATCTGCCTCTTGCTCTCTCCAAGCTCCTGCGTGCTCTCGGCTCCTGTTCTTTCCCTCTATTTCTAAGGACCAAGCTCTCTCTTTCAAATTACATACTTCAGAAATCCCTTGATCTAAAAATATACTTTGAATTTTTTGCTTAGAAACATCAAGTTTAAAATTTGAATTGCCTCCAGTTTTAGAAATTGAAATTCAGCAACTGTATTGAGAAGCACACTTCTAGGACTTTTATTGTACCAGAATTGTATTGAATTGTATTGTACCAGAGTGTCTATCTCTTGCATCATACGGGAAAGATGGCAGGGGAAAGAATAGCCATCCATGCATCATCTCAGTGCCACTGGCTAGTGGATCTTCTACCTGGGGTTGAAGAGTTGAAATGAACTCTAATAGAGCAACAGCAACAATAAAATGTAAAGAGAGCAATAAAAAAATTCTTCTTGTTCTGTTCACCTCTTCTAATCCTTGCTTCTCTGCTACATTTCTTAGACAAAGTGTCATATAGGCTCAATTGAATTATTTTGATAAATGCAACTTTTGCTTAAAGATGGTGGTTCAGTGAAACAGAGATTTCCAATCCAGGTCCAGCCCATAGCATAGGAAGCTCCTCGCATCCCTCATTGTGGCCCCGTGCCCTGCTTCCTGGATTTCCTGGCCTGACCCTTGGGACTTGGTACAAGTCAGGGGGCCTAAGAGGTAGATGGGTTCACCCCCCGGCCTCTGCAGCTGCTCCCTGCGTGGTCACAGAGCTCTGCCCTTCCTGGCAGCAGTGTCACAGTGGCCTTGTGACCACTGGGCGGTAAACGCGGCCTTGCTGAGGGCCCTCTGGAGAGACTGGACCAGCTACTCTGCTCTGTGCAGCAGGTGCTGAGGTCCTCCTGGTTGTCACGCAGGCCTCCTCCTCGACATGCTGGAGGGAGACTGGAATTGAACCCTGGTTGTCTGTGCCCAGAATATATCTCACTTTGGAAGGGACAGAACTTTCTTGTGTCCACTCTCTCTTCAGCGTTCTCCCAGGATGTTTTTCTCCATGTAGAAAACAAAGCGCCCCATTGTTCTTTGGTTCACTTGGTGAGATGTCAGGACACACAGTCTGTTGCTCATCCGTATCCTGGTGCTCAGTGTGATGGGACATTTTTGAGGCTTTGTGGCTATTTTCTTTTTATTGTTTTCCATTTAGGAAACAGTAAAACTCCGAGTCTTTCAAACATAACACAACTTGAAAACATTTCCAGTTAGGGCCGAGTAACGCCTCCGTGTGCAACCAGATGAACCGCAACGTGGGGGCAGTGGCCACTCTTTGCAGCCCCCTCTTGGAAGAGACGGAGCGCTTTGCCTGAGGAGGCTCTGGCAATCCACCGTGAAGGGGCCTTTCCCCGGGCCCAGGTCTCCACAGAGCAAGGACTGTGGGTTCCCGAAGCTACCCAAGAGTGCAGCAAGGAGACAAGCAGATGCTCCGAGCTTTCCCTCCGGGTGAAGTTGTGTGAAGCGATTGTTCGCAAAGTTTATGCAACAGGAAGTGTGGGAGTTGAAAAGCATAATATTTATTTGGATTAGATACCACACATTTTTAATTTGCCCTCAGAAAAGTCACAGTGGAAAGAGAAGATTTGGAATGAGATTATTTGGAATGATTCCTTTAATAGATGCAAGGGATAATTTTTTTTTAAAGCTGAAGAGTACAAAAAGAACATTCTTCTGCTTTATTTATTTTTAATTGAAGATGCAATGTGAGCATTTGCCAAATTATTCAAGTGAGAGCCATAATTAGGCAATGCAAGTGGGGAGAGAGAAGCGGTAAGTGCCAACAACGAAGTGTCTATTTATGGATATTACCACACATAATGAAAGCAAAGCAGTTGTAGCTGCGTATTAAATTTAGAGTATCATTCCTAATAATATTCTCCATGTGCGAAACAGTTGGCAGGAAGTATCAACATAAGGACCAGTTCATGATGGTTGGATGGTTAAGAAACTAGTGCAAATAATTAAGGATTAAATAAATGAAAGAACTGGATACAAGCAAAAAATATAGTGCAGGCTACATGACTTTGTAGTACAAAGCGAAGCGGTTCTGTCCTGAATTATCTTTTTTTTTTTTTATTGCTTTCAAAAAATGTTAACCACATAATTGTAAGATAGCTTCTTTGTAGACCGAGGCAGATTTCCCCCCTTAATATGTTCCCTATAAAAAATAGACAGAATTGGAAACTGTTCTATGCAAAGTCCTGAGCTTAATGTGTTAAAAATAAATAATCACTGGAAAATGTAAACGTAGCTGCCATGCCGTGATCTTTCCAAATGTGAGAGGCATGTGTGTCCCTGGGATCCCACTGAGTGCTGGAAAGCAGACGTCTCCCGTAGAAAGGTTTGCGGGATGTGGGTTATTGAAGTAATGTCACTTTCATCCCTTGGCCAATTCATTCACTCCCAAAAAAAAGTGAGCTCAGGAAGAACTTCATTGTACTCAAGAAGGAAGTGGCATTTGAAATTTGAAAGGATTAATCCACATTAATTTCTATAATTTTTGTTTGTTCAGGTCAGTCTTTCACTGGACAAGAGCGTAAGAATCCTTTGGTGACTTTGAAATACATGTGCATTTTGGAAAGTCATTGTAGGAAATGTTGCCAGTGGCTCTAAGCTCCCTCATAACCTCGTCTTATCTAGAATTAAGACAGAAAGTCATTTCTGTCCTGAGTTTCCATCACACACGTGTAACATGGGCGTGCAAGCGGGGAAGGGGAGACCGGACCTCCTGTGGAGCAACGGAAAGAGACTCTCAAGAAGTCAAGCAGGTCTCGGCCAAGCAGAGGGCCAACGGCAGTGCAGCCACCTCTGCCCAGGATGCTGGTTGTATGTTCTCAGATTTTCCCAGCACTCTTGAAAGGTTATGCACTCAGGTAAAAAGCCTGGTGAGCCAAGGAACACTTTCTTTAAAAATTTTCTTCAAAAATAAAAATAATTCGGAAAAAATGGTTTTGTCTGCTATTCAAATATAACAAAAGTTTGGGATTTGCTATCACATGCCCTTATAATTTATTTATTTTTAAATTTGTTTAAATTTGTTATACACGACAGTAGAATGCCCTTTGATACATCATGTACAAGGGAGCATAATTTCCCATTCTTCTGATTGTACGTGATGTAGAATCCCACTGGTCATATAGTTCTATATGTGCACAGGGTGATAATTTCTGATTCTCTCTACTATCCTTCCTACCCCTTACCCCTTCCCCTCACTTCACTCCTCTCTACCTAATCTGAAATAACTATATTCTTCCCTAGTCCTAAACCTGCATTCTGCCTTTGGCTTTTTGGGATTGACTTTTTTCACTTAGCATGGTATTCTCTAGGTCCGTCCATTTACTGGCAAATGCCATAATTTCATTCTTCTTTAAGAATGAGTAATATCCCATCTCATATATATATATCTCACATTTGTTTTATCCATTTATCTGTTGGGGTTGTTTCCAAGGGAAAATACTCAGTCTTCAGTCTTGGAATTTTGCGGCCTTTTCCCCACATTGGTGATGGATGGCTATCAGAGTTTTCACCGCTCTGTGTGAAGAGCTAGATGTGTTCTGGCTTGTGTAACAAGACTTCTAAGCCTTCTTCCCAGCTGCCCCTCATCACTGTGACACCCCAACCCCTGGACACCCCAGAAGCTTCCCTGCAGGTGGGGTGGCTTTGCCGGGAGGGTAAGACCACATGCTCCAGTCCTCGCCGGTGTGGCCCTTCCTGAATCCAGGATCCCAGCTGCCCAGTCCACAGCCTGCTTCCTGTTGCTGGACCTGGAATCTTTGCCTGGTCTGCGGGTGCTCAGGGTCTGCAGACGTCTTCCTGCCACCTTTACACGCTGTCTGTGCCCCGCTGCTTCCTTGTCTAGCACCCCGGGATCTCGGCTCGCGAGGTTGGTTTTCATCATCAGGACCTGCTCCTGGCTCCTGCCTGACCCCTCTCCCAGTCCCCTCTTGTCTCCCGCAGACACCACTTCCTCTTGATGTTGGTGTTTCTTCATTGGATTACTCTGTGTTCTCCTCCCCTAGAGCACAAGGTTCCTGGGAGGTCAGGCCTCCTTTACGACTGGGGTAATCTCTGCGTCTACCCCAGTGACTGACAAAGCTTTGTCAGTAAGGGCCTGATTGACAAGCGAATGGAGGGGTCATTGAGAGAATGAAGGAGAAAGTAGGTGGGTAGTAACAGTAATTGGCGGATCCAGGGGATGGGGTGGGTTTGGCTACAAATGTGGCCTCAGTTTGCATTTGACAACAGAACCAGGTGTTGTGGTCCAGGTTTGGACCCTAGCTGGGCAGATGATCCTGTTATGATCTGAGAAAGGGGCAGAAGGAGACCATGCAAATGAAAAGCCGAGTGGTGACCTTGGTGACCTGGGGTGGAAGAGAACTTTCCTGAGCCTCTGTTGCTCAGAGGCAGGTGGCGTGTCTGGGCAGCAGGCCTGACCGGGGGCAGGAACCGTTTCGGTTTAAGCTCAGCTTCCGCCAGGATTGCTTGGGGCATTGTGTGCATGAGGTAACAAGCGCACACAGGAGACCTGGCTTCTCACAAGACATCTTCCTTTAAGGGAATAACTAACATGCCCAACTGGGCCCCCCAAAAAAGGACTTTGCAAAGATCCCTGAGGTATTTTCTTCCTTAGACTGATGAGAGGCCAGGTTGTTAGCCCTGGCGTGGGTGGGCACACACAGATTGCAACTCTCCCTTTGCACTGTCTGGGTGCCGTTAGCTCTGTTTTGTTTTCTTGTTGTTCCTTGATGAGATTCAGTGTTGGGGAGAGGAAGTGGTGAAGTGCTGTTCCTGAGAAAACACGAAGTAACCCAGATTCCAACACCCCTCATTGTGTGGATGTTCATTCTTTAAAAGATCTTTGGCAGTTCAAGCTTGTGCCAGGACTGATCGTGTCACACCAAGGAGATGACAATAGACTTCTTATTATACAAGCTTTTCAAAAACAGAAGTGAACCAAAGGTCATGACTGTTGAAATTCTTCTTGCAAAACATAAGGGCAAATAAATTACTCTTGTAAAGTATTTGGTCAGAGCTGACAACTGTTAGCATAAGAAAGAAATATGGTACAGTGGACACCCGGTGGGGACATAGGGCTACCTACACTGAATGCAGCGCCATGCAGGGCAGATTCCTGAGGGAGCGGCCTTCTTCAGCAGCAGCATTGCAGCAACTCTGCCGTGCCTGACGCACAACAGCAGAGACACTGAGCAGTGTGTCAGTACTAGTGTTGCCGTTTTCAGAGGTCGTGTGGGCGGCCACACTCGGACCTCACCCTGGAGTTCCTACCAGCTCATTTTCAGATTCGCATGTTTATTTCCATTTAAAGAAAATAATGACATGATTTTTAACATGGAAAATGGGGAAATCTGAGGATATTCGGTTCATGCATTCGGTTTTCAAATTTGAAGTCGTGTTTCAGAAGATCAACCTAGACAGCTATGGTGGAGTGACGAGGCCCTCAGGGGAGAGGGCCCCTGCTGCTTCGTCATCCTGTGGTAACCAGTGTGCAAAATGGAAAGAAGAAGAGCGCATGAATGGCTTTTTTTTTTTTTTTTTAAATGACAGTTACAACAGAAAGATACCGTAAAATAAGGAAGTGGCGATGTTCATGCATCGGGGATGACCCTATCGGGGCTGGGCAGACCTCCATAGGGAACTAGCTGTTAACATCTTCGAATGGTGGGTTTGTCCTTTTGTCAGGAATGTAGATCTTAGAGAAAATTTTGCAAAAGAGAAATTATGGAGTGTGGGCGTCATGAGCAAGCTGTGCTATTAACATAAACTAAGTGTGTTTGTGTCTTTCCACAAGGTTAGAATCGACAGACTAAAAATAAATTCAAAGATTCTGCCACTTTTATTCATGGCAATTCAGCCATTTCTGGTGGGTCACCTGACAGTCCTAAGCCAGATCATCCAAGTTCTTTTATTAAAATTTTAGCTACGCAAATCTGTAACAACTCAAGTCACACATCACACTTCAGACAAGTTTAGATATTCACACAGTTATAGATATTTCATATATATCTATATATGAATGTATCTGTCTATGACACAAAGACTAAGAAGGTTGATTGGGGCACAGGGGTTCAGGAGATGGAACAGAGCAAGACAGGGAGCAGATAGGAATGGAAAGAACCACTGCAGAGAGGTGGGCAAATAAAACTGAGCTGGCCAAGAACTTGCTCAGCTTACACAGCTGTTAGACCACTGGAGCTTATTCTAGGCCAGGGTGTGGCTGGACAGTGTTGAGCGTCAGCGTGAGATATCAGCCTGGAGTGGGCCTTGCGTGGTCGTCACAGGCAGGAGAAACCACCCTGTGCCGAAGCCTGAGCACAGAGGTTCAGAGGTTTATGACCTGGTGATTCTCTGGGGTAAGGTTCACGGTGAGTGGCAAGGCATTGGAATCAGTGTGCCACCACGTCCAATCTCAGGGTGCTTCTCCTTTCAGGGGCCTCATGTGAGGGGGTTGCTTCACTAAGTCATCTGGTGTGTTTGATAAGCCTGTGGACCTTGATTTTTCAAAATGGGTTTGATACATCCCTGCATCCATGTGCTTCTGATCAGTTCAGTAAGTTCACAGGTTATTATTATGATTAATCATCTTATTAGCATGATTAATACTTCAGTTTGTGTCTTATGGCTGTGCCAGGCAGATTTTATTATTTACTTGTGCAAACAAGGTGTAGAACCATTCTCCCTTAGCATTATACTTAGGATGGAGCAGCTCATGAAAAGCCACTGGTTATAAAACAGTCACTCAGGGCAGGCACAGACTGAGAGCTGCTGTTCTACACCATGGAGTCACTCAGGGCAGGCACAGCCTGAGAGCTGCTGTTCTGCACACCATGGAGTCACCAGGGCAGGTGCAGCCTGAAAACTGCTGTTCTACACCATGGAGTCTCTCCAGGATGGCAGAGTCTGAGAGCTGCTGTTCTGTACACCAGGGAGTCACCAGGGCAGGCACAGCCTGAGAGATGCTGTTCTATACCATGGAGTCACCCAGGGTAGGCACAGCCTGAGAGCTACTGTTCTACACACCATGGAGTCACTAGGGCAGGCACAGCCTGAGAGCTGCTGTTCTACACCATGGAGTCACCCAGGGCAGGCACAGCCTGAGAGCTACTGTTCTACACACCATGGAGTCACTCAGGGCAGGCACAGCCTGAGAGCTGCTGTTCTACACCATGGAGTCACTCAGGGCAGGCACAGCCTGAGAGCTGCTATTCTACACACCACGGAGTCACCCAGGGCAGGCACAGCCTGAGAGTGCTGTTCTGCACACCATGGAGTCGCTCAGGGCAGGTTACAGTCTGTTCTCCACAGTTGGGAACAGAGAGAACTGTATGAAGAAGACTCTTGGTTGAGGTCTCTGACCTCCAGTTTAAGAACACAACCAGGAAATGAAAAATGAATGCCCTGTTTTGGTATAATCTAATCTCTCTCTCTCTCTCTCTCTCTCTCTCTCTCTCTCTCTCTCTCTCTCTCTCTCTCTCTCTCTCTCATCCCACCTTCCTATTCTCTTCGTCAACCCAAACCAAAGACTGTCAGGCAGTGCATCCCCTCCAGGTTGCGGAGCATGGTGGGGGAGCTGGAGGACGGAGGCCGGGTGGCTGGGGAAGTGGAGGAGCACAGCCCAGCCCATGCCACTTCTGCCCATCTCTCCCCAGGTCTCTCCTTCTGCAAGAGAATCCAGGAGGAAGAATCTGCTGCCTGGACGCATCACCACTAATAATACAATCATGTTCTGCTAAATCACAGGACGAGGGAGGAAGGGGTCTAGAAGTTCAACTAGCAGTGTTTGTTACAACACAATTTTATTCAACAAGCTATCAAGATAAGACAGAAAGAGAGATAAACATGGATAAAAGTAATTCAGTTCCATATCAACCAAGGTTTTGAGAATTAATGGGAATAAGAAAATACAGAAAAATAAGTTGGACAGTTAATGCACAAATTATAATTTAATTAACCAAAGAAGTGTGTTTCAGACCTTGCTTGGGTCTCAATAGAGTGTGAGTGAAGAGTATTAGCAACTCTGTGAGCAAAGGAAGACATCTATGACCAGAGGAAGACTTGCCCATCCAACAAATCTCATTCACCATCTGCATAGTTGAATATGCAGATTGCACACTGAATATGACTTAGCCTACACAAAGGGCCTAAGGAAAACTAGGGTGTCCATACTCCAGCAAAATGGTGGCCCCATGGAGGGGGTGGGCAGTGAGAAGTGAGGCAGGGATCCGCTGTGTGGTGAAGAGGAATGCTCTACTGGGTGACCAGGTCTTGGGAGTGAGGGACAGATATGGGGTGGGTAGCTGGGGCCTTTCTCAGCTCTCCTGTGTTCAGTGCTGCTGTGGGCAATGGACCTCAGGTGTTTCTGGGTTATCTCCTCTGCCCCATGGCAGTCACCTGGAAAGCCAGTTCTTTGTCCCTTTCTGGGGACTCAGTATACTGTCACCCAGTCTATCCTGTGTGGACTCACATGGTTCAGCAAACGGATGGCCAAAGGCATCAAGAAGGCCTAGGGAGTTGCCTAACATCCTAACATATAAACATTTAGGACTCAACTCAAACAAAAAAATCCCCAATTTAAAAAAAAAATCTAGCTTGTCAAAGTCTAAGGTTGATAATGATTTTACCAACAGTAATTATATTATTTTGTAATATTATTTGTATTTTATTAGTTATTAGCAAGTACATAAATACGATGAGAACAATAAAATAAGCTTCCTGGTAAGTAATTACTTAAAGAACTTCAAATATGCCAACTTCTCATTTTGGAGTCCTTACTATTTTTCATAATTATTTGACAGGATAGTCCAAGCAGATTTAATGACATCCTTTACTAGTCACTTATTATCATGTCCTTTGCACTAGGAAATTTGGGAGTTTTTGAAAATCTGAACTCAATTTACCAATTCCATGTTCATTCCTTCTCTAGCCTCAACTCTCATTGTAGTTTGTCTGCATTTTTCCATTTTGAATGCCAATGGAAACTAAGAATATGTTTTATAAGTTCTCCTTTCAAGACAGTCATGATTGAAGATAAAGCAAATTTTGATTTAAAACACTGCTCAAATTTTGTGATTGAAAAAACTCAGAATACTTAGCCTGGCTGCGTTGTTCCCTCCCAGAAGAAGGTCTTGTCGGGCTCCTCCTTGGAGGTCAATTCCTCAGAAACGCCAGGTCAGCCCTCCCCACTCAAGGCCGCCCTCACCCTCGCTGAATGATGGTGATACTGCACAAAACCAAGCAAAATGAAGCACATTTTAAGCCTCTATTGTGATAAAAACCCCGGTTCACAGTGACCTTGGCGGGGGCGTTTTCTAGGAATTGATGACTGACTTGGACCAGCAACTCTCCCAGTGGCCATTAACCCCAGCCGGGGCCCCGTCTGCATCATTCTTGCTTAATCCAATTATTTGTGGCTGTGGCTTCACTTGGTGAATATTTTATTGTTCGTCAGGCCCTTGGCTTCCTGTCACCCTGCTCAGTTCTGTTCTCTAATACGCACAGCTCGGTCTGCATTCACCTCACACACTCCAAACCATATCTAATTCAGGACCAGAAAAATATGTGTGCCTTCCAAGATGTGGATAGAGTTATGGGGACACTTTTGTGGGAAATATTTATAGACATATTCAAATAGACACAGACTATCAATGTCCACATGGACCAGTCTCATAAATCACTTTTTGTATCCAAATGAGGACTAAGCTCCTGACTACTACTATAAGGTCAGAATTTGAAAATCACAGTTTAGACAAGTTTGGATGTTGCCAGTTGAATAAGCAGTTATACGTCTCTTAATCCAAGGCTGGAACTCAAAAATTAGCAGGAGAGCAAATGCAAGCACGAATGCCTGCCTGAGTCTGTGTGCATGTGTGTTCATGTGTGTGCGTGTCCAGGTACAGGGGCCAATGCCCACGTCCGCACACGGTTTCAGTCCATGCCCCTGCAGACTTCCCTGAAGATGAGCACAGGAGGTGACATTCACCTTTTACAGTCAGAGCGATCAGCTTGAACTTGGAGCTCCGTCCTGGGGCTAGTGTGCTCTGGGTCAATCCCAAGCTCCCTGGCAGGCGTCTGTAAAGTCCTCCTTCCACGGGCCTCGCACTCGCGAGGGTTGGCCCTGAGGCTTCCGCACAGCTTGCTCTGTGATGGGGGTGCAGAAGTTGTCTGTGGGACGTGGACACACTTGGTTAGGCAAATGTGCCCCTGCATGCAGCTTGATTCCACACATTGTTCCACTAGTGAGTGGTGGCTACTGTTTAAAAAGTTGATAAAAGAATTTATTGAAATGTGAATATTGAGCCTCCGTAAAATAACAGTAAGTACCTTAAAACAAACTTAAACATGCATTTTGAAATTCATTGATTTTGTTGTATTTGGTAAGTATACAGGTTTTAGTTCTCTATATAAATTTTACATAACCAAGGTTTTACAAGTATGCCCATATTCCTGCACTTAAACTCTTGGTAGGCAGGTAATTAGTTGATGAATGACTGGATTTTCCACCACTGTCTGTATTGCAGCAATATTAAAACCACATTTTACGATTTTTCTTTCTTTCTGTGATAATTTCCTTAAATAACATTGTGCATCCATTAGCATGTATTCAGAAACAATCCATCTGCCTCTATTTTTGCTGATCTATTATATAAAACAGCTCGTGTCTCACTTCAGGCACAGAGATGGGGTTGCCTGCAGCAGGACCACCTGACACTTGCCTCTCAGCCTCAGCTGGAGTCCAGCCCTTCTATCCCACAGGCCGAATCTGGAGGGGTCGCCTCATTTCTTCCTCAGGGGCAGCTGTAGTCCCCCTGATACACATCACACACACACAAAACCAACACAAGCCACACCGCCATGTATGCAATGAGTCTCCTGCTGCAGAAGCTGGACATTCAGATGCTGTGTCTAGATGGATACTGCAATCCCCATGCTCTGCATCTTCTGGTAGGCATGACTAGGAAGCACCGTGGGAGCCCCCACCTCCGAGGCACCCACTGCCAACCAGGTTAAACGACACTCCGGGTACCACTGCCTTTCTCAAGATGAAGATCTTGGTTTTCTCTCACGGATAAATCAGAATATCCAAGAAATCTTGTCCAGGATCTGATGGTCTGGAGAACAAAGGTTGTTTCTGCCTTTTTCATGGAACTTGGTCTAAAGGGCTGAAGTTCTGTCCATGCTCTGAACTCTTTCCAACCTCAAGATGCATTCTGAAAACATTTTGAGAATGTTCCTCAAGGTTTTAGATTTGGGTATTAAATTAATATTCCACTAGAGGAATATAAAGTTGGGAAAGATGACATCTCTCTTTGGTACCCTTAGGAGCTCTTTCATCATTTTTATTAGACATAGAATCCAAATTGAACACACACTCTAACGTAACTTCTGTCCCCTGTGTCACCTGGACTGTCACCTGGATACCCTGATAGAATCCTCCCTCAGGTTCCTAAATGCCATCAGGATATGACCGTGGGTTTAGTTTGATTAATGATATTTACAAGTTAATGGGACCACTCTCCTGCTGAGCGCATTGGACAACTGATCTCAGTTGCAGCCCACATGAAGCTACCGCAGGGATTACTACCTTCATGTCCACATCAAAGACAGGGTTCTGAACGAAGACAGGGCACCTGGTAGCCAGTCAGCCCAAACCCACTGGTGTGCCATCCAGGCAGAAGCTAGGGCACACGCAGCCACAGTGCAGTTAGCACCCTCAGTCTACGAACTGGGCCAGAGTTCAGATCAGAGGTAGCAAAATTTCCCTTGAGCTCAGAAGAAAATTGTAGAGAAATCTGGTACATAACCCATTGGAAAGCCATGTCAACTGCATTTAACAGGAAACTATAATAATACTAATGAGAGATATCTGAATAAAAATTATTTTTCTTGGATGAATATTTTTAGTAGAAAATCATAAAATAGGATGAAGAAATGGAAGTGCATCTATCTGTTTTGGGAGGGATTGAAAT
The DNA here is from genome assembly GCF_902686455.1 of Sciurus vulgaris. Classification (NCBI taxonomy): domain Eukaryota; kingdom Metazoa; phylum Chordata; class Mammalia; order Rodentia; family Sciuridae; genus Sciurus; species Sciurus vulgaris. The sequence continues at coordinate 169,640,711 of NC_136466.1, read as the reverse complement.
AACAGAACACATTGAAAGTGGTTTTGAATGCATTTGTTTATAGTTTCACACATTAACATTTCTAAACTACTGACTTCTCTCTTTTGTGGACAGCATGAGTGCATAAAATAGTGTGTCAGGCTTTCCACTATAAATGTTATTTCTCAGGGATTTATAACTCTTGCCATAAAAATGTGACTGCAGGCATTAACTATCTGTTCTCAGCACCAAGACTGACGTTTTTATGTGTAACTTTTCATACACGAGCTGAAAAAAGCTATTAGTGGAGTTATTTTTAGGCCACGTGTCATGACTGGGAACATACTATTATTGTAGTTTAAGATGCATACCTGAGTTGCAGTCGCAGAAAGTCAGAAACATTATAAAAGGGCAGTTAATTAGTCCATAATCAGGCTAATCATATTTTACTTGACAAACACTCATAGGAGTCCCACGCTGGTCTGGGGTCGCTTGTTTCTGAGAGCCTCCAGCCTTTCTACCAGCCTCATCCACCACCCCTTCCTGCACACGACAGCGGTCATTATACAAAAGTGCTTTGTGGTATTACCAGTTTATGAGAAAGGAGAACATAGGCACCCAGTACTTCCTATGAGAAATGAGCATTGACTTTCTCTGAAGAAAATATAAATGGAGTTGCTTAATTGGGCTTCAGGCATTGGAGCAATTAATAATAGATTGTACCATCGTGAGGGCTGTGTTTGTATCTAAAGCAATAAATTACAAGTATTAAATGTATATTTATTCCAAGTTAAACTCATTTCTAATTGACATGTTACTTAGCCCAAGGCTTTTAAGATCTTTTAGTATAATTAAATTAATAGAAAGCTATAGATCACAGCAGGATAAACAAACAGCCCAGACTTTAATATGACAGATATACACAACAGGCCATGTAAGTAGATCATTATTTTCAGTTTAGGTTCAGCAAAAATACCCCCAGAATGAAAGGCAGCCATGGTTGAAGAGGGTGACATGAAGATTTCCATTTGTGCCCCTGTCTGACTAGCTCGCATCAGGAATCCCTGGCTGGGAGGAACTCCATTAGGAAAATGTCATGTTTGGATCGATTCCTTAGGCCTGAAGCGTTAAAAACCCCACATCAAACATTTAAAGGATTTTAGGGCAACTTCAGGCTTTGGCCAGTCCAAGACTCTAATAGTATTTCATGCATATAAGTGCAGAATTAGCTTCTTCCAGTTCTTATAATTTTTCAAAACCTGCACTTTCGAATATGGTCCTGAGTTCTAAGCGCATCTTGCAAAGCACCCTCATCGGAAGGCACGAGGCAGGACTGAGTCGTAGTTACATTCCCATAGAGGCTGCCAGGACTTCCCTGGGGTGTGTGCCTGAGTTTCTGGACGCGTGCAGAAGATGCAAACACCACCTTGCCCAGCTCCAGAGACGCTGAGAAACAGACCGTGCCCGCAGGCTGACTGGCTTCAGTCCCCATGAGAACTGGCTGCACCTGATGAGGACCCTGTGCTTTCTCGGCATCTCAGTGAATGTTTCTTTTCGTGCACGTCTCTGCCTCCTGCCCTGGTGAGGTTTGTCATGCTGTATGGTTTCTTCATATCAGATGAATGCTCCTCAAGACAGAGGGCACACACTTATTTTGTAGCCCAGTGGCCATATAGCCCTGCACACAGAGGTATGTAGTAAGTACCTGTCTATTGCAGGGATGCACTGTCATCCTGGCATCCCTGTAACTGAAATGGTCCTTTTACAGAAAGAGGGCAGGGTCTGGGGAGCAGGGTCCTCTTCAGGATGCAGGGCTGTGTCACTGGCCTAGATGCAAGTTCCAAGGGAGAGTCTGCCCTCCAGGGCTTCAGGTTTTTCGTTCCTTCTCCAGCGGGATCGAACTTGTAACAGGTCCTAACGAGCAAACCAGTGAGAGGCCTGTCACGATCAAACTTGAACTTCCAGTGAATGCTTATGATTTTATGCTATGGACAGCTTCCTCTCTGATCCCCAAAGGCTATAGGACAGGGTTTGTGGACTAACCCACCGGGCGGTCTCGCTCCTGCTCTGGACAGGGCAAGGGCTTCACCAGTGTTTCCAGCCCTGCCTGCTCAGAACCACAAGTAGGACTTTGTGCTTCTGGTGTTCAGGCGGGGACTCCCGTCAGGGGGTTCTGCATGTCAGCGAATCCCCAGAGACATCTCAGTGTGGGGCTTGCTAAGCCACTGCTACTGTCTAGGGCTTTAATTTTAGATAAAATTTTATTTCAGAACAATTTTAAACTTAGAGGAAACTTTTAAGGGCAAAAACGTCCCCAACAGCCATTCCCTGCCCACCGTGGGTAACATTTCACGGCGTGCGGCTCACTCCTCACCACGGGGGACCCATGGAGGGGTATTACCCTTGACTGAACACTAAAATGTGTTCAGGTGTCTCTGTTTCTTCCAGCAACTTCCTCTCTTCATCCCAGGGTCCCCTGGATAGCACTTTGAGCAGTCAGCCTAGCTCCCTAGAGGGTTCCCAGCAGGGTAAGGATGCACCTGCCTCATCCGCAGGGTCCCGCAGACACATTGTGCGTGTCACCGTACTGTCTGCTCTTGACCTGGTTATTAACTGTGGAGAGGCAGGGAGTTCCAGGGCCCATTTGGGTGTCCTCCAAGCATGTCCAACACTCTGCACTTCCCTGGGTGCGGCAGCCATGGCAGCAGGGTGCAGCCCACCACCTGCCCTGCCTGCCTCCCCAGCACCAGGAGAGCACACCTGAGGCCTCTTACGCCTTCTAGTTGAGTCTCTGTAACTTCCTGAAGGCCACATCTCATCTCCTGATTTTAGAGTTTTCTTCCCCCTCTCTTACCCTGTGTCCAACAGGGAGACTGAAGTTCACAACGCGGGCACTGGAAAATCTCCGGGACAGAAGGAGGTCATTAGGCAGGTCAGGGTTGCCTCACAGCCATCTGGGTTTCATATGATAGAACAAATAGCAGGTGCGTGAGAAGCAGGCATGTGATCGAAGGTCTTGGGTAGGAAGCCTGTTTCCAGAGGCCAGAATCACAGTTTTGTGTAACATGAAAATTTCAGAAAACTCACAGAGTCGGAGGCCGGCGCCATCCCTTGGAACTTATTCCCGGGTGTGCAGCTGGCCTGGGAGGGGCTTCCGTGTGTCTGAGGAAATAATTCAGCCAAGGCCATGCCTGCTTTCCCAGTGCCCAGGACCGTTTTGCTGGGAAGGATGGATGTATACTGTTAAATAAAATGGGCCATTAAAATTTAACTAAGAATATAGGGCACATTCTAGTTTTTAAAGTCTTACTCAATAATTGGTGTTCAATTTACCTCTAAGACTTTTTGAAAGAAATAGAGAAAAATTGATGTGGAAGACTGTCAGACCTACCAGTTGTGTCAATGTGAATGTGTGAATCTGTTATTTCCTTGCTCTATTTAATTTTGTGCCTAAGGACTTTGAAAATCATCTATTCTCAAGAATAAGGCTTTATCTGGAACTTAAATAGGTCATTTAATTTTATTGTTATCCTGTACAGTGGTTCTAAATCCAATAATCTCTGTGAAACCTTTAAAATATATTACTAAGTTAAATAACTTAATTAGGAATTAAAGAGCACAGAAGAAAAGTTTAATCTGTACAATTACACTATTTGCCGAATGTTATAATTTTTCGTTATACTTCAATTAAAACTTCCAAATTGCTGAATGTTATACTCTACTTTTAAAACTCGATAAATTCATGTGTGTTTAAACCGATGTAATTATGGGTTTTATTCCTGATATTCACTCACTGATGTAATTATGTTATAAGTAATTATTTGATCATGAGCAGTTTATAAGAGTTGTGACTCATGATCAAGTAATTATTTATAACATAATTGCATTTCAATTGATTTTATTTAGGAAAAGCAATTGGTCCTCCCTCCTCTAACCACAGAGAAGTGATACGGGGGTGATCAGTCCAAATCCAGAATCCAGGGCAATTTGACTAGATGGAAAGACTAATAGCTTGGATTCCACAAAACCAGGCTGGCTACTTGGACTGGAAAAGTGGTTCACGGGCTACTCCTCAAACTTCCCACCAGAAGGCTCCGTCGTGCCCACAACACCCATGGGTATCCCACCTTTTCCGTGCGAGCCATCGATGCTTAAAGAGTGGAGAAAGAAACAAACAGAAGAAACATGAACGACTCTGCTCAGCGGATTAATCATCTCGTTTATTAACTTGTGGTTAGCCACAAGTCAGGACTCTCAACATTGCTGTGTTGTGCTCAGTGCTGCAGTGTCTATCAGGACCATCAAGAGACAGGTCCGAAAAATGAAATGTGAGTCTCCTGAACATTTTATCAGATGTGTGATAAAGTCTTTTTGTGTTCCAACTCAATTTAATAAAACCAAATGGCTGGGATAGGCTCACACACGTGTGTCTGGAGGCATTAAAGTTTAGCTGATTTTTCTAGTGTTAATCTCTAAACCAAACAATTGTTCCAGTCTGTTTTTGGCACATGTGGTGCTTATTTTCATTGTTTAGGCAAGCTCAATTAATACGTAGCTAAAACTGGTTAAAATTGGACAGGGAAGTTAGAAAGAGTCATACAATTTATTCTGAAAGGAAGAAGTTAGATTTGAACTCATTGTTTCATTTTGTATAGGCAACTAATGAGGCATACAACTGTAATAAACATATTAGTGGAGTAAGTTCAGATGTAGAAAAAAATGACAAAGTAAACAACAGTGGTTTCCAGGGTTAGGAGGGGGAAAGAAAATGGAGATGTACCTCAAAGGATACTAAATAGCAAACAGGTAGAAGGAAGAAGTGAGAGATCTGATACACAACATGAGACCTCCAGTTCAAAATAATGTTCAAGAATTTTGCGAAGTGAGCAGATTACAGCTACATTTGCCACAGGGTCAGAAACAGCCATGACTGGAGTTGCAGGGCATGTTGCTTTGTTGTATGCTGGCAACTGTTTACACATGTGTCTCCTATGACACCAGGTTGTCTGTCTTCAGCATACACCATACATTTTATTTAGAGAACTGCTGTATGTCCAGAGCTCTACATGCATTGCTTAGGCCTCCCTGTGGCTAACACACTACATGACGATGTCTCATCTGTCACAAGCAAGCAGCTATGTCACCTGAATCTACTAACGGAGCTACAGTGTTGTCAGTCATAACGACTTTTCCATCCATAGTCCAGGATTGTCACAGGAAAGGGGTCCAAAGAGGACCCTGGAAGGGAGAAGGGATGCCAACTCAATCCTGGGAGGTTCTCATGCCATAGACAGGATTTCAGGACACACTGAAAGAGGCACACACAGAGACAGGTTTGGAAAAGCAGAGATCATCGAAGAAGCTGCAGGGTGGCAGGCGCATTCTCCAAGGGAGAGGAGGGCAGGCAATGGCCGTTTGGGGATCTCAGGTTCTTTCTTTCAAAGCATCCTTGTAAATAGAGAACACAGGAAGTGGGGCGACATCAACACGGGGACCGCAGTTCTCTTAATCGTGGTACACAGGGCAGTCCCAGTGGCCTGTTGCTTCAGGTTCTCTAGGTTGACGGCATCCAATCAATAGATAATGTTTGGGATATGCACATGTAAGTGTCTAATGACAGTTCCCCTTGGCTTTATTTGGGTAAAAGAAAGTACGCGTGGCTGGGCACAGCATCCCAGGCCTATAACCTTCATGCTGAGGCAGGGGAATGGAAAGTTTGAGGCCAGCCTGGGCTACTAATCAAGACCCTGTCTCAAAAAGAGAAAAGGACTGGTGCCCCTGGGTTCACTCTCCAGTAACAAAAACCAACCAGACCATCGGAAAGAAAATACAGAAATGCATTTGGTCATCTAGACTCTCAACACTCTGAGATCAGGGGTTCTTAAGAATCCAGGCCTGAAGGAGAGAGACGTGGGCAGTGAGGTGGGGGAACTTGTGCAGCTGTCCCTGTTTGAAGTCCGTCTCTACCCTTCCCTGTGGTCCCTGCTGGTCTGCCCTCTCCTCTCCCGCCCTCCTCAGGATCACGAATGGCCTGCTCTTGTGTCCTCAGTACATTTTGTGTCTGTGGAGTGGAGGAGCTGACGGCGGTGGGGACCACAGAGGGGCTAAGCTGCTTCTTCACACTGGGGGCAGGTGGACACTTGGCATCACTAGGAACATCAGCCTTGACTACTTGGGTCAAGGGGTGCTGCCCAGATTCTGCACATTCCTGTGTTTTCCCAATGAGGCTGTGCGGTGCCAGTCACTAGTTCTAACCTGACTGGGGCAGAGCTGCGGGCTGGTTACATATAACATCTGGGTTTCTTCTGGAGGGAGTTCTGTGATGCCACATTTCAAAAGAGGAGCACTTGTATTCAAAACTTGCCAGTAACGGGCCCCAAGGCACCACTGCACACTCCTCCAGGACTGGGCTGCAAAACCACTGCCCATGTCTGCTTCTCCATGCTGGTGAGTAGGCTGCAGGGCCAGCCAGCCAGGAACCTTCCCGGGATAAAGGTGTCACTTCTTCATTCCTCACTACGTTGTATATTGTCACCATAAACCAAGACAACTTCAAACGGAAACATCATTTCCAAAGGCAGAAGGTAGGAACCTGGAAAGGTCCGTGCAGGAGAAATGCTGGTATAGGATTCTACTTAACATCCATCAGTGGAACAGCTTGTTGGTTATTTGACTCTACTGACATAATTCTGCAAATAAGTGTGTGGACCTTGATTTGTTTTTTTCAGGGAAACTGTGACACATGAAGCTACAGGTTAAATATCAAATGCTGGCAAATGATATTTCACTATTAAACAGTTTTAAATTTCAGGGGTAATAAGAATAAATATTGCTACATAATACAGTTCCATAAAATTTTATGAGTTGTCTGTATGAAAAGTAATTAGTTTTAAGTCAAGCTCGTAAAAGTGTGACATTGTACTGTAATCTATTGTTACACAGCAAACTGTAACAAAGTTTAGTGACTTGCAACACAAGCGTTCACCTCTTACAAATATCTCTGTAGTCTCCTCTGGATCCCTGGAGCTCTGGTGCTGGCAGGGGCTGAGGTCCCATCTGAGTTTGGACTGGGCCAAAGCGTGACCCCAAGCTGACTTGCATGGTTGTGCAGAATTTGTTTCTTCGTGTGCACCCTGTCCATGTCTCTGACCTGGTTCAGGCCAGAGGCTGCTCCCAGCTCCTTGTCATATAGGTCTCTTCAACACAGTAGCTTTGCCAAAGCCAGCAAGAAGAGTCTGTTAACAAGATGAATATCACAACATCTGTATCAGTCACCAAAGTGCCACATTCTGCTGGATAGAAGCAACTCAGATGTCTAATACTAACCTAAGAATAGGAGTCACTCATAAATCTGTGACACCAGGAGGGAGGGATCCCTGTGGCCCACTTTAGCAGGTACCTACCACACACATGGGTTTGTAAAAAACACATTGTACAGTTAATTAGTAACTGAATGATGCACTAAAGTTATGAGCAACTCTTGTTCCAAATAAACCTTATTTTTAGGACTCAAACTGACAAATGTAATGAAGCACAGTGGCAAATTCACTGAAGAATGTTAGGGTTTCCATGCATTAATCATCATGGAAGAAGTCTATCAGAAGCAGCTACAAGAATGGCCTTGTGTCCTTGGACACTGTGATTAGCTCCTTGAAGGAAGAAGCAGGTCCCTGGTCCTGTATCAACTGTGCACACTGAGAGTCCAGCTGTGGAAGAAATACCTATGCTCAACTAAGAGAAGAAGAAAAAGAAACAGTCTAAGTCCATGGGGAGGGAGGAAAAGAAAAACCCACTTTGGCATTTATGAATTGTGATATAAGACTAAACATTGTTGTAGGAAAATTAAAGTGGTCACTTTACTCAACCTGCAGGTCCCCTGAGGGTCCTCTGTAAAAAACACAGGATTCCTCCCTGCTGATAACCTGAGGCTATTTAAGATACCTTGGGGTTTGTCTATTAGTTTGGGGGTTTTATTTCAACAAGAGCTACAGTCTCAGAGCAGGGACTGTTACTCAACACGAGGGTTGTGTTCCACAGCAAAGGAGGACATCTGCGTCCCTAGCTGCTCACATCCCAGCTTGCTAGCATCCTTGCTGGGGGGACTACGTTATGCCGAGAAGGGATGCCTGGCAAGGAGAGCCTGGCAAGTCTGCAGCATAGCTACTGAATGTTTCAAGCCTGCTCTTGCTCAGGGTTGGCCTGTGGGGAGGGACAAAGCCCTTTACTGAACTTGGGTGTGCAAGGGGCTCCTGGCTCTTGTGCAGAAACAGGAGCAGAGAGGCGCCTCAGAAGCGCATCGCTGTCTGACTTTGAGATGGGAGATGTTGGAGTGACGTGGCCTTTTCCTGGGCTCCCTGCTGAGCACCTTTTAAGAAATCTCACAGGGACTCGGAGTCTGGGTTGGTGAGGCTCCATCTGCAACCTTGTCTCTGCTGTTTGTTTGCTGTTTGCTTAGCACCTGGCAGAGCTTGGCCAGCATTCTCATATCCTACCACAACCAGGAGCTTCGGATCAGGCTTGTGATCCACCCTCGCATGGTGAGGGATGATTGTGTCACATTTTTTATCTTTGCCTTCTTCTTAACGTAGATTTATTAGTTCTGTTGTATCTATATTTTATATTGTTCCAGACTTATTGAAGTACGACTGACAAAGAAAAACTACATATTTAAGATATATGATGTGGTAATTCAACATACAGGTACGTTGTGAGATGATTGCTAAGTGTTATGGCTTAAATGTGAATGTCAAGGAAAATCTCTTGAGTGAGACCAGGCAGGAGTGTTCACAGGTGAAAGGATTAGATTGTGAGAGCTGGACATAATCAGTGGATTAATCCACTGGGGGTTTATGATCTGCAGGGACTAATGTGCTGGCTGGTACCGTAGGCAGGTGGAGGGAGGCTAGAGGAAGCAGGCCACTGGGATGTGCCTTTAGAGTCTGTGTCTTGCTCCTGGCCAGCCGGACTCCTTCGCTCTGCTTCCTGGCTGCCAAGAGTAGAGTGGCTTTCCTCCTCCATGCCCTTCTGCCCTGATGTTCTGCCTTATCTCAGGCCCAGGGTGATGGGGTCGACTGACCACAGACTGTACCTCTGCAACCATGAACCAAAAGAAGCTTTTCCTCCTCTCAGTTTTTCTTTTTTTGTTTATTTTTAATTTGTATTTGTTCTTTTTAATTATACATGGTAGTAGAATATGTTTTGACGTATGCATACATAGTGTATAACTTCCCATTGTTGTGGTTGTTCATGGTGTGGAGTTTCACTAGTCCTGTATTCATATATAAACAGAGGAATGTGACATCCAATTTTTTCCACTGTCTTTTCTATTTCCATTCCCCCATCTGCATATCAGAGAGAACATTCAGTCTTTGTTTTTTTTGGGACTGGCTTATTTCACTTAGCATGGTAATCTCCAGTGCCATCCGTTAAGATGAAAATACCATAATTACATTCTTCTTTAACGCTGAGTAATATTCCATTGTCTATGTGTATCACATTTTCTTTATCCATTCATCTGTTGAAGAGCACCCAGGTTGGTTTCACAGCTTAGTTATTGTGAATTGATGTATCTAAACACTATATCTAAACACTCATATCCTGTATCACTATAGTATATTGATCTTAAGTTCTTTGGGTATGTACTGAGGAGTGAGATAATTGGGTCATATGATGGTTCCATTCCAAGTTTTCTGAGGAATCTCCATACTGTTTTCCATAATGGTTGCACCAGTTTACATTCCCACCAGCAATATATGAATGTACCTTTTCCCCCAAATCCTCACCAACAACTTGTATTCTTAATAATTGCCATTCTGACTAGAGTGAGATGGAATCTCAGTGTAGTTTTAATTAGCATTTCCGTAATTGCTAGTGATGTTGAACTTCTTTTTCTTCTACTGTGATGTGGCTGTTCAGTTCCTTTGCCTATTTATTAATTGGGGATTTTTGTTTGTTTGTTTGTTTTGAATTCATTACATATCCTGAAGATGAGTGCTCTATCTTAGCTGCACATGGCAAAGATTTTCTCCCATTTTGTAGGTTCTCTCTTCAAGCTCTTGATTGTTTCCTTTGCTGTGAAGAAGCTTTTGAGTTTGACGCCATCCCATTTATTGATTCTTGATTTTACTTCTTGCACTTTAGGAGTCTTGTTGAGGAATCTGTTTCTAAGCTGACATGATGGAGACTTGGGCCTACTTTTTCTTCTAGTAGTCACAGGTCTCTGGTCTAAGCCTCGGTCCTCGATCCACCTGGAGTTGAGTTTCATGCAGGGTGAGAGACAGGGGTTACTTTCACTTATGTACATATGGATTTCCCAGCACCATGTGTTGAGAAGGCTGTCTCTTCTCCAATGTGTGCTTGTGGCTCCTTTGTCACAAAGTGTTTATCCTTTGTTATCTAGTGTGAGATAACTGTATTTATATGAATTTGTTTCTGTGTCTTCTATTCTGTACCCAATACCACATCATTTTTGTTACTATAGCTCTTGGATATCTTGTTCACAATGATGAAATGTGACTCATGCACCAAGTCAAGTTAATTAGCACATTGGTCATGACCCTGTGTGTGTGTGTGTGTGTGTGTGTGTGTGTACAGAGCACTTAAGACCTACTCTCAGGGAATTTGAATCATGCACAATGCTACTAGTTCTAGTTACTGTGCAACACATCAGATTCCCCAGAACACATGGCCCATAGTCGGTGCCCCTTACCCACCCCTTCCATTTCCCCACCGTGAAGCCCTGGGCCCAACAGTCCACTCTCTGTGAATGCGACCGTCCTACATCCTGCAAGTGTGGAGATACCCCTGCAGGGTCCTTCTGAGCCCAGCTCAGTTCGCTGGGCACACTGTGCTCGGGCTCATTCTTGCTGTGGTGTAAGGGGCCTGACTCCTCACTCCTGGCTTATCATTGTCTTATCAGAGTGTGTGCGCCTGTGTGTGCAATACTCTGTGTGTGCGTATGTGTGCAACACCCTCTTCATAAATCCATTCCTCAACACACACCTCAGCTGCTTCCACGTCTTGGCGACTGTGCATGCTGCTGCCATGAACGTGGCGGTGCAGATGACTCTTCAAGCCCTGGGGTCGTGGGGTTAGAGGGTGGTTCAGTTTTAATTTTTGCAGGAACACCATACTGTTTTTCCATGATGGTCATCCCCGTGCATATTCTCACCAACGATGATTAAGAGTCCCTAACTCCACCCTTCCTCCACATTTTGTTATCTCTTACCTTTGGGGATTTGGATACAAGCACTTGTGACGTGGTATCACACTGGATTTTAATCTTTCATTTCCCTAATGGTTAATGATGTTGAACACCTTTCAATACATCCTTGGCCATCTGGACGTTTTTATTTTTGTAAAATGTATATTCTGGCCCATTTGTAAATCAGGTGATTTACTTTTGCAATATATGAGTTATTTATTTATTTGGTATATTAACCTTTGCTTTGCAAATATTTTCTTATTCAAAAGGTTGACTTAATTTGTGGTTATTCACTTTCCATGCAGATGCTTTTAGTTGAAATCAGTTCCATCTTTTTTGTTGTTGTTGTTTGGTTGTCTGGGCTTTCGATGCCATATACAAACAAGACCAATGTCACGAAGACGTTGGTTAAATTTTCCTTTAGGAATTTCCTGGTGTCAGATCTTACAATTAAGCCTTTAATCCACTACATATTGGGTTTCGTGTATGGTGTGAGGTGAGAGTCCAGCTTTGTGGCTTTATATGCAGACACCCTGTTTCTAATATCGAAGGAACTCTCTTTTCCTCCTTGGGTATGGCTGCCCCCTGTCCGAGGCTGGTTGACCACACATGCACGGGTTAATTTCTGGGTTCTCCCTCCGGCTCTGTTGACCTGTGTCTCTTCCTTCAGTGAGGTACCCATGCTGCTGTGATCACTGTTGCTTCCTAATATTATTTGAAATAAATCAGGGTATGTGATGCCTCTAGCCTCTGTCCTCCTTCTCAAGCTGTCTTTGGTCATTAGGGATCTTTGGTGGCTCTATTCAGACTTGAGGTGTGCCACACACATGGTGGCACTCTGTTAGGATTGTGATGGGTCTGTGGCCCACTTTGCACAGTGTGGGCATTCTGACATTCCCAGTCCTGAGCACAGCACCTCCTTCCATGTGCTAGTGTCCCTTTCAGCTCCCTTCGTCCGCGTCCTTCCTTCCATGTGCTAGTGTCCCCTTCAGTTTCCTTTGTCCATGTCCTAACAGTTTCAGGGCACAGGTGTCTCGTCTCCTTGGTTAAATTTATTTCTGAGCATTTTATTCTGTTCGATGTTATTGCAAATGGAATTGTTGGCTTGATTTCTTTTGTGGATAGCACACCATTACTGTACAGGAAACGTAAGAAACTTTAGTGTGCTGCATTTGTACCCTGCAACATTATTGAATTCGTCTACTAGTTTTAGCAATTTTTAGTGGAATCTTCAGAGTTTTCTGTATATAAATTATATCTTCTACTTTCAGAGACAGCTTGGCCTTCTTTCAAAATGTGGAGATTTTATTTATTTTTCTTGCCCTATTATTTTGTCTATGAATTCCTGGACTATGTTGAATTAAGTCGAGAGAGTGACCCCCTTGTCTTGGTCCCGAAAATACATGACAAGCTTTCAGATTTTCACCATGACATATAACATTGACCATGGGCTTACCACACCTAGCCTGTGTTACATGGCCCCACAGTCTGTCTAGATCCAATTTCTTGAGAGTTTTTATCATGAAAGAATTAATTTCATCTAACATTTTTATAGGTCTAATGAGATGAGCCCGTGACTTATATCCCTTATTCTTTTAATGCAGGGAATCGTGTTCAGTGATTTGCCCACATGAAACCATCTTTCTGTTCCCTAAGGATTCCACTTGATCATGGTGTATGATCCTTTGACAAGTTGTTGAATTTGATTTGCTAGACTTTTGTTGAGGATTTTTGCATACATGTTCACAGAGATACTACCTATAATTTTCCCTTTTTATAGAGTCATCTGGCTTTGGTATGAGGGTAATTCTGGTTGCATAGAAAGAGTTCATAAGTGTTTCCTTCCCTTCAGTTTTTTGAAAGAGTTTCAAAATGACTGGAATAACTTCCTGTTTAGATACTTAATAGGATTCACCTGGAAACCATACAATCTTGTCCTGGGATTTTCTTTGTTGGGAGGCTTCTAATTACTGTTTCAACCTCCTTTCAATCTCCTTTTGCACTCTGATCTGATTTTCTTTTTCTGTGTTATCTATCTTCCGAAGTTCATATTTTTCTAGGAATTCATCAATTTCTTTTAGGTTCTCTGATTTACTGAAATGCAAATTGTTCATAGTAGTTTCTTATATTCCCTTGTATTTCTGAGGTGTAAATTGTGGTATCTCTTAATTCATTTACATTATTATTTATCTCAGTCCTCACTTTTTTTTGTTTGTTTGTTTGTCAGTTTTATTTTCTTTTCAGAAAGGCAACTTTTTTCATTTTGGCCTAATCTTTATTATTTTCTTTTGTCTGCTAACTGTGGGCTTAGTTCCTTTTCTATTCTTCCAATTCCCCAAGACATAAAAGGAGCCTGTTTATTTAATGTATTTATCTTGTCTTAATGTCGGTTTTGTCTCTTTAATGTTTCCTGACACAACCGTGTTGGCTCCATCTCCTAAGAGCAGGTGGGGTTTCCATTCTTCTCTGTCCAGCGTACTTCCTGACTTCCCTTATGAGTTACTTTTGACAGGCTTGTTGACCAGGAGTGTGTTGTTTATTTCCCACATGTGAGCTTTCCATTTTCCTGGTGATCTTGATTTGTAGAGCCACGCCACTGTAGCTGGAGAAGCGATGAACTTGCTTAGGGTTTGCTTTGTGGCCCAGTACACCCTCTTCTCTGGAGACTTTTCCATGCAGCTTGGGAAGATGGCACACCCTTGGCTACAGGACAGGATGCTGTGCTACTGTTAGGTCCACCTTGTCTCAGTCTGTGCCCATGTGCTGAGTCCTTAATGGTTTTCTGTCTGGATGTTCTATCCTGGGGTGAAAGTGGGGTACAGATCTTCCCTACTGTTGTTGCGTTGCTGTCTATTTCTCTCTCCGCTGTTATTACTTGCTTTGCATGTTTAGGTGATCCGATATTGAGTGTATATATTTATGATTGCTGTGTCCTGATGAATTGATCCTTTCTCATTACATAATGACCTTCTTTATCTCCAATGACAGATTTTGGCTCAAAGTCTACCTTGTCTCATGTATGTGCAGTCACCTCTGCTACCTATTTGCTGCTGCATGAGTGGAACAGTATTTTCTATCTCTTCCTCTTCCCCTGTGTATGCCTTAGAGCAAAAGCAAATCTCCCACAGGCAGCTTATTTTTGCTGAATTTAAAAAAAAAATACTTTAAGCTACTTTTTATATGTTAAGCAGAAAAATCCATCTGATTATATTTTCAGTAATTTTAACAAGTAAGAACTTACTTTTGCCATTTTGCAATCATCTCCTGACCCTTGTGTAGGGCTTCTGTTCCATTCCTAGTTGCTGGCTGTCCTTCATGAGATTGGTTATTTTCTCCTACTGGTGTATTTTGATTCCTTCCCCCAAACTTTTGTGTGTCTTCTACAGGGCTTTTCTTTTTGTAGTAACCATGAAGCTTGTAGAAAACATTTCACATCTAAAACATTTCATTTTAAGTTGATAACAACTTAATCTCAATTATATTAAAAATCTCTCCACTTTTGTTTCCTCTTCCATTTTATGCTGTTAATGTCATACAACACATCTTTTTAATTTATTTATCCATTAATTTCTAATTATTGTTGTTTTGTGGGGAAGACTGGGAATTAAACTCAGGGACTTTACTGCTGAGCTATATTTCCCGCTCTTTTTATTTTTTATTATAAGACAGGGCCTTACTAAGTTGCTTGACCTTGCTAAGTTGCTGAGGCCAGACTTGAACTTGAGATCTTCCTGCCTGAGCCTCCCAAGCTGCTGGGATTACAGGCATGCACCATTGTGCCCACCTCTAATTATGGTTATTTTTTAATATTTATGACTTCTAACTATTATGCTAGAGACAAAATTATCTACATATCCTTGTTATTTGAGTATTCTGAATAGGCCTACAGATTTAGTTTTGAAATGTTACCTTCTATGTATTTTTATGTGGTTACTTAGCATTCTTTCATTTCAACTCAAAGAACTCCACTTAGCACACTTTTAAGGCAGATCTAGTTGTGATGAACTCCCACCAAGTTTTTACTTACTTATTTGAAAGCATCTGTATCTCTTCTTCGCTTCTGAAAGATGGATTTGCCAGCAATAACCTTCTTGTTGGACGGTTGCTTTCTTTCAACATTTTGACTGTATCTTCATACTCCTTTCTGGCAAATTTTCTGCTGAGAGATCCACTAAAAGCCTTATGAATATTCCCATGTATGTTATAAATTGATTTTGTATTGATACTTTCAAAATTTTCTCTTCATATTTGATTTTTGATCATTTTATCACACTGCATCTCAAGCTATCTTCTTCATGTCAATTTTACCTGCTGTTCCTTAAGATTCATAAATTTGTATATCCCCAATCCTCCAAAGACTTAGGAACATATTAACCATTATGTCTTTAATACTTTTCTCTCCTTTCCTCCAGGAACTTTCATAAGAAGTGGGGCCTCAGGGGGTGTCTTTAACTGCAGACCAAGCTGTCTGTTGGCTCCTACTGCCAAACAGCACACCTGTACAGTTTTTGACCTTCTACGTGTCTACCACTAATGAAGAAGAGCCTCTCAATCCACCCAGTGAGACATGAGAAATATACTGTATCATAAATCACCAGGAGATAACCAAAGCAGTGCCCATACATCTGTATCTATGTACCTATATATAGTATGTTACCAATGTAATATGATTTGTAATAGCAATTAATATCAGCCCTTCAATCAAAAAGTTATAAAATTTCTGAAAATCTAACATCATTTAACACCAAATGATCTTGATCAAAAAAGTAAGTGATGAGTGATTCTGGTGGGTGCCTCCCTGGGTGCGTCTGATACTCAAGCTGAGATTTAGTTGGAATGTTCCTTTGGTGAGCTCAGTACTCTAGTCTTGGCTTGTCCAGGGGGCTTGAAGGCTTTCTTTGTCCTCTGTAACCTGCTGCATATATCAGGTAGGTCATGTTGAGAGTTCGAGTTCAAGGACAATAATCGAGGCCTTGGCAAATAAAAGCAGTCTCCCTGGGTATCTTAACTTACCTTCTACTTTGTCTTCATGACAAGACCTGGGGTCTGAGAAACCAAGAGCATGTGACTGAGGCTCTGTGACATAGGTGCTGTTGAGACCTTCAGAGGAGACACTTGCTGAATCCCTTCAGGGCAGCAATGCCCAGCCTGCAGGCAATAGTGGGAAGAGTGAGTGGGCAGGAAGGACAGAGAAGCACCAGGCTCTCTCTGTGTGCCCTGCTCTATGTCCTGCTGAGATGCGAGGATCTCACTGAGGAGGGCTACCCGGAAGTGGGGATTTGCTTGTGCTCTCTCCTAAGACACTAATTAATGGAAAGGTCATTGCAATTCTTAAGCAGATTATGGTCCTTGGGGAGCATTGGCCAGAAATGCAGAACTGAACCAGGTTGGGTGTGGCCCTCAGTATCACTCCACAGCAGGAACCAACAGCTGCCCCCTAAGCAGGACAGCCCACCTGCCATCTCCAGATGAATGGTTCACTAAGAGAAGCCTCGTAGGCTTCAACTACAGGGAGAAGACAAAAAGGACCAATGCCAACACAGAGTATGGACCGATGCCTCGGTGTGAGAAAATGAGCCTCCCCCAGGGAACACGGACCAGGGGAGCCGCTGGGCGTCGGCAGTCAAACACACATGGTGGCTGTCCCTCAGGTGACCAGCTCTGGAGCACGGCTGTGCTGTTGGAAAACCCTGGCCATCAAGTCTAGCAAACGGTGCCACAGGGGAAGTGGGGGGCAAGGAGACGGGGATCGTGCCCAGCAAGCCCAAGTGCAGGCGGAGGGAGGGGTCCTGGCGACGCTGGGAGGTCAAGAGGAAGACGCGACTTGGTTGTGGGCCACAGAGTGTGCCACCAGACCCCCAGCATAGTGGACAGAGCCGACAGAGGATGTGCTGCGGAGCTCTGAATCCTGCTTCCGAGGCCTAGCCTCCCTGAGGCCTGGCCTCCGCAGGCTGCTCTGCTATTGGCGAGCATGGGGCACTGAGGCAGGCTGTGCTGGACCGGCCCTGAGTACCCAGCCTGGTCTTGTGCCCTGGCTCCCCATGGGGCTCAGACTTGGGTGGTGGTCTGACCCCCACCCGCTCACGCTAGCTTTAGGACTCCTCTCATAAGTAGTCCTAAAGTAGTCCTGAGTAGCTCCTGAGTAGTCCTCCTTATCCTGCATCCTGGTGCTTGCTTCTCAGAGGACCTGGATTTGCGAGGATGAAAGTGTCCTGCTCTGTTTCCATTTAATGCAACAGGAAAAAATAAAAACACGCCCAACGAAAGGGCCGGGAGCACTCACTGATGTCAGATGACAGGGCAGGAGCAGCAGCTGTGGTGGCCTGGTCTACAGAGTGCCAGGCTGCCCTCCTGGCTGAACATGTTCACAAGGGCCATGCACAGTGATGCTGGGCTCAGGAGGCAGCTCGGTCTGCACCTGCGTCTGTGGCGGGGTCTTCTTCCCATCCTCCAGGCAGAGATGATCCAGTGACTCTGAGGTTGAAAAGCGCTGACGCACAGGCACGGGGATGGGAGAGCCTCCATCCTTGCGGTGATCAGTGACAGTGGCTTATTTCCATGAGCCACCTGCTGTCAGGGGCTTAGGCAGCACTGCCTGAAATCTGAGGGTAACCTCAGTCCCATGGGGCAAGGGTGCTGCCTGCCGCTCCAAGGAAAGGTGCCTGAGCAGCTTGCTGTCAGATTGGTAGATGTATAATGCCAAGGGATGCCAGGTAATGCCAAGGGGGTGCCTGGTAATGCCAAGGGGGTGCCTAGGATGGCAGCAGTGTGTTCTTGCTGCCTCTAACCCCCTCACTGAATCTGTGATGCCCATAAATGGTTCCCAAATCTTGCCTCTACCTTGTGGAGAAGTTAGCTTCCCTGTTGGAACCCACTGCTTTGGGTTCTGAGCTTTCCAGATTTGATGATAGTCACATTATTAAAAGTGTCTTCCTCTTTAAGATGCTCATTTGGATCATGCATGAACATGCGAGTACTGTAGCTCTGACAGAATCTTCTGGACATTCATCTCGATGGATTTTGACCAATTTATCAATATTCCTTGAGAATAGTTTTGCAAGTACCAACAACAAATTCACTCAACTCCAATTGTGCCTTTTTATCCCTCAAGTACTTCCAAATAGCGTCATGAGGACGCTGCCTGGCGTTTTCTCAGGTCAGCATGGCTGTTATCCACAGCATCCAGTGCTGTGCCCTTGACCTAATGGGAACAGAGGCCAGACAGCCTGGACCAGCCTCCTTTAGGGAACCCAGGCTGGAGTTTGGTGACTTGGGCCAGTTCTCTATTTTCTCCAAAGTGAACCAACTAGTAATTTGCTTCAGGAACCTGCTGTGATTCAGTGATGAGGGCATCAGTCAATAAACCTGGGGTGACTTGCCCTTGACAGCACACGTGCTGTCCTCTCTGACCATCTTGAGCACTTCCGCCCCCAAGGGAAGGCCCGTTAGCACAGTAGGTGAGCCATCTCTTCAGATTAATTCTGTGCAGCCCGGAGATCCCTGCCTTCTCCTCGCTGGTCATTGGTGTCCACTTCTTCTTATGATGCTGACTTTATTCTTTCCTTGAGTTCATTTTATTTTTCTTTTTAGAAAATACACCAGAAGGGAACAGATCTAATTTTTTTCTGAATTACATTAACGGTAAAGCATATTCCTACAGAAACAGCTCTTTGCTCCTCTTCTGACATGTTTAGATGAGAGGCAGGCACTTCCTCCTGCTCTCCAGGGCTGGCCTGAGCACCCCTGGCCGGGGCCAAGATTTCACGCAGGACTCAAAGCCCCGGGGGACAATGCTCTCTGTCCAAGAGACTCCTCCTTTCATTTCCCCTCAATCTATCAGAATTGATATTTTATAGATTAAAAGGGCATCATTGCCAATCTCCCCTAATCAATATACTCTTTCAAATTTGGAGGGAAATGCAACTGAAGAGCAAATGCTCATCTACAAAGGGTATTTTCCATACTTATTAAAATGACCCTGGGGGCCACAGCAAAGACCAGGACAGTCAGTCTCTGGACTCCATCCATGATTCAGCCAAGGCCCCTTGACTTTTTAACCCTCTTTATTTTGGATTTCATGTAAAGCTACTTTCAGCGGGACAGTGCTCTGTTTCCAAGGACAGTAAAGATCTTTCTTTCTCTCTACTCAGGGAACAAAGCACAAACTTGCGCCCCAGCCTTCTGTGGGACTCCGAAGGCCCTCTCTGGATGGGCTGAGATCCTCTAGCGTGGACGGCAGGCCTGCGCCTGCATCCGAGGTTCCCTGCGGATGGCGCTGTGAGTGGCTCTGGGTCTCCAAGCCTCCGTGAACGCACACACTTGTGTTTCTGTGTTAAATCAGGGCCTTTCTGGATGTCCTTTCAGAGTGAGGAACTTTCCGCCCCATCTCCTGCTGCCCCTCGCCCTGTCCCCTCCACCCCAAGGCCCTGCTGTCCCAGCAGCTGCTGCTCATGCTCCCTCTCTGTCTGGGGCCCCTCATCCTCCCCTAAGGCATCAGTGCATGGAAATGGCACCGTCTGGCTCAAGGCCAGGTCAGCAGGAGCCTGAAGGGTGTGGGACCTGGGGCGGGACTCAGGCAGCACTGCCTGCCTCCATCTCCTTCCCATCCACTGCCTCGCCCCTGCCACCCATTTCTCCTCTTGCAGCCTCTGTTCCTTTGATGGCATCAGGCCTTTCCCTGCCTGTCCTCCCCCTGCCAGCAGCAGGAAGAAGGGTTCCTCACAGAAGCTTGGAAGCCAAATCCAGAGAAGTGCAAGATCCAGAAGTTGCCAGACTCAGACACAGGGCCGGTGGTGACACGCCCACCTCCAGGTAGCCAGAGGATTCATGATGCCGAGGTTGTGGCTCTAGGCATGAGGTTAGAGTGTCCAGCAGACTACGCCTTAAGTCCCTCTTGTGTAGAAGAAGCAGTTGGCTAATCTCAAAATTGACAGACAGCTTAAGGCTGAGCTGTTCATGAACGTGCTGAGCGGCTGCCTGCTCTTCGGAGCTGCCGTTGCATTATATGGGAGCTTAGAGGCTGGTTTAATTAAAGTTATCTGAATAGAGTACAGTATGCCAGATGTTCATAATAAATATAATGTAGCTTATGTAATGTTATGCCATCATGGAATATATTGGAATGGTTGTGATTATCCATTATTGCCCACAATAAATCTAAATTTATTTTGCTGTTTTTAAGCATTAAGCATTTCTCAACCACTATAAATTAGCTTAGTATTTGAACTTTGCCTTTTGCTGAAGTTTTTCCAATAGAGATAATTAAAGAGCTCTTTTGGCAAAATTAGTTCACATTATTTACATTAGAATTAAGCACACACGTGGGACACTGCAGTCTATATTGATGCTTATGACTGACATTTTAAAGTTCGAACGTCAAGTAAGCATTTTTTCTTTCCATCTTTTTCCTATCATGCACGAAGTCAAGAATTCTGATTTTGCAAACTCTCGATCGCCACAGTCGAGTGCTACCTTCACATTGAGAGTGCAGGACTCTACTCTTTTCTGAACTAGAAGACCCGGCTGATAAGCACTGAGGGTGTAAACTCAAGAGGTAAGGCACCGTCGTGGGCGTAGAATTTCTTATGAGGAGCAGTCTTTCAGCAGGGGAGGGTTAGAGAGCCTTTGAGTTTCTTAAAGATGTATTTTCAAAGGACGAGCCTATGGGGTGGGGCGTGGCCACAGTGGCTGAAGAGTGAAGTCCTCCAAGTCCACGTGCATCCATCCCACTGATCCCCTACCTGACCCAAAGAGCCCGCTTCCCCACTCTGAGGCAGATCAGGGCTGATGTGCTCTCTCGCCATTACAGTTACCTTTGAGTAAGTGGCTTAATCATTAGTTTTGAGAGGCCACTTGGACAGCACGTGTGAGGGCGGAGGTGTTTATGTGAGGGCTTGGAGTTCAGGATATGGCTCTGGAAGTTGTCAGCACGCAGATGGTTTTAAGCAAGCAGCCAGGATGAGCTCATCATGGTGGCAGGCCTATGCGAAGGTCCAGAGAAGGAGACGAGGAGCGTCAGCAGGGTACTCAGAGGCTGTGGTCCGGAGGGGAGAGGTGGGGCAGGGACACAGACGGAGGGGCCTGGAGACTCAGCAGCACAGCAGCCCGTAGGAGTGAGATGCGCGGGCTCACTGGCTGTGCGTTCCTCAGCAGCTGTGCAGCTTGGTCCGGGCGTGCATCTCGGTCACATCAAGTCATATGTCAGCATTTCCCCCGCCAGCTCTCAGGGTGTGGACCCAGGGAAAGCGCCAGCAGTCTCGGTGTGCCTTCAGGTCTCAAACAATGGACTTTCCATCCCACAGTGCTCTGCAATGACTGCTTCTCTAAACATCCAAATGTGTTAACTGGAGGAATTCTTTACTAAAACTACCACAAATTATCACTCCTAAATGACAGGACAACAGTTGACTTAATTGGAATTTTGGCAATTCTGTTCCTTTTCTGATAAATGAATCCCAAGAGGCTAAAAACTCATGCAACTCAGTAGCAGATTGCAACACTCGTCCTCCAGCTACCCCCACAGGAATGCTGACCACAGACCCGCTGACCCCAACCCACATGGAGTAAAGTGGACAGACTGTAAGAGACATGGAAAGGAACGGAACCGTGAACTTATCTGGATAAAAATTGGCCATGTGAAAAGACATTTGTGACTGAAAAAAAATAAAAGGAAAATCCATTTGAATCTAATTCTGACACTGGTCTTAGAAAACTCTCACTGGGTGAGCTGGTGGGACAACTGAACAATTGCTCCAAAAGAGGGTCTTTCATTCTGCTTATCCAAAATCAATGGGAAAATAGCCAAATCATTTTGGAAGTCTAGTTTAATGCAAAATGGGCATTTCCAGTCAAGAAATCAACTGTGACAGGCCGTTCTTTCCTAGCTTAAAATTGAGGTGAATACTGCACGAAAATTACAATCGTGAGTGATTATTTGGAACTCCATGTAGTAGGAGTAATGTTTAAAACGAGGTTGTGGTGGGGATGAGCTCAGGGACAGAGCAGCTGCCTGGCGTGTGCAAGCCCCGGCTGCGGCCGCCGGCACCACACACCGGTTTTAAAAAATGTGTTGGTGGGCTGGGGAGATAGCTTAGCCGGTAGAGTGCTTGCCTTGCAAGCACAAGGCCCTGGGTTCGATCCCCAGCACCGCAAAAAAAAGAAAAAAAAAAAATGTGTGGGTGGCTCTGTAGAAAGTTCACAGGCCTCTTTAGCAGCCTTTATTTCTAAAATATGAACTCTTAATACAGCTTTGACTCACAGCGGCATTTCCTCAGGACAGTCTGTTCGACACGGGGACGGTCCTATGTGCCTCAGCTGCATGCTGGAGCTCAGCAGCATGCACGGTAATGCTTCTTGTGGGTCTGCTCGCCCGCATGTGCAGGCACACATGTTCAAATGTGTAGTTGTACATACGTGAATACATCTTGCAGGAGATGGCAAATCAACAAGCTAGTCGATGTTGGTTCCCACGTGCATTAACACACTGACATTTATCAGCTGATTTAACTTTGGAAAGTACGAGGTTAAAGTTAAAAACAGGAGACCATCATCACACCCCCCAGAAGGGTGCACAATCAAAACCTAGGACTTATTCATTTCTGGAATTTTCCACTGAATATTTTTTTGGCTACGGTTGACCAAGGGTAACAAAACAGTAGAAGGCGGATAACTGGGACTACTATATTAAATCTCTTCTTGCTAGAAGGAAAAAAAAAAAAAAAAACAGAAAATCACATTACTCTTAAATTTTTAGATTCTTAAGTATTTTAATTTTTCTTTAGATTTGAACTATAGGCAAGGATGCTCAAATTTGAACAATTTACCCTCTGTGATGTATACCAAGATTGAAAAATCAAGCATACTCGCTATTTAGACTTTTATGAGTCCCAGCAATAGCTGGAATGGCCCAAACGTGGGCATCGTGAGCTGCCTGGGACCCTGAGTGGGCAGCCCCTGCCCTGGAATCACAGATGTCACCATGGCCACAGGAGCCCCCTTCTCCTGCTCCAGCTCCCTTCTCCTGCCATGACACGGCCCCAAGCCCAGAGGCAGGAAGTAGCACGTGCCCGTCATCTAGGGACGTGGAGTCCGAGTCCTTAGGTCCCCTGGGCTGGTGTCAGACTTGCAGGGCCTCGTCCTACTGGAGGTCCCGGGGAGGCCCACGCTCGCCTCTTCCCGCCTGCAGACTTGGGCATCCGAGGCTCCTGGCCCATGTCGGCGCCACCTCTCCTCCCACCTCCCCTTCCCTGACTCTCGCGCCTCTCTCTCATAAGGACCCTGAGATTCGACAGGCCCACCCCGACGGCCAGGACCAGCTTCCACCTCGAGAAGCTCCATTAATCATATCCACAAAGCCCCTCTGCCAGGCGAGGCAGTAAATTCACGTATTTCAAGAATCAGGGTCCTGACGGCACCGGGAGGCCATCATTCTGCCTCTGTCAAGTCCCTTAAGTTTCCTCATTCTCACAATTTTAAGATTAAAGTTTAATTTTTGCTCCACTGAAGAGTCCTATTAATAATAGTCAAATATTTAGATGCAAGGAATATTGAGATACGCACTCTCAACATGGAACCATTTGATATTTGTTCTGTGACCCGTCTGGGACTTTACAAAACTATTAAACCACCAAAAGCACTCAACACCCTCTTAATGCTGGTGGAAGAGTCTAAGTCACCATCACCATCATTCATTCACTCAGCAACCTTAGTTGAACATCCAACCTGAGCCAAGTTCTGTCCCCAGGGCCCAGGATTGATCCAGGGAAAAAGGTTCTGGCCTGGGGAGGCTGCTAAGCAAACTCGACAATTTTTATGTCAACTAGTATGGCCAGATATCTGATTCAACTTTGTCTCTGGTTGGGTCTGTGAGGGCGTTTCTGGATGAGATCAGCATTTAAGCTCATGGACTCCTAAGTAGACCCTTCTCCAGCATGGGTGGGCCTCGTCAAAATCTGTTGAGGAGCTGAACATAACAAGACAGCTCAGGAGGGAGGCGTTTGCCCCTAATCTCCTGTCTGCCCACTTGGGCTGGCGGCCAGTTTCCTGCTAGGCGCTGGGGTTTATGTCCTCTTCTCTGCGGGACTGCAGGCCTGCAGCCTCCACTGGAGTCCTACCTGACCCTCCTGAGCCTCCAGATCACAGAAGGCAGATCATGGATCTTCTTTCCTCCACAATTATGAAAGCAAATTCCTCACAATAAATCTCCTTGAGATGGATGCACATGTACATTTTAAGTTAAATATATAAAATACTTCAATGCATTTTTGAACAAATATCCATGACTTCCGTGTTTCTGGAGAGCATAGCATAGACTAGGGCCTTTTATCAGTCTTCTTGGGGGTTGCTAAGGACTCTGGAAAACAGCAGAGGCAAAGCACAGAGACCAGGAAGGGGGGCAGGCAGACGGGAGGCCGGTCAGCTTGTGGCTGGGAAGGAGGTGACCTCAGCAAGGAGGCTGCGGCCCACAGTGCTTGGCCTGAGGCTGTAACGAGGAAGAAGGCCTGCAGTCCCTTGAAGGCGCTGTGTTCAGAAGGCCGCCATTTTCCACATCTCAAATTACCGGTTGATTCCTTAACAGTGGACTTCAGTGGCATCATGGTCCAAGGGGCTCCACAAATTTTAATCTTAAGATTCTGAAGATGAGAGTAACTTCCGGGCTTGCAGGAGGTGGGTGCCCATCTTCACAAATCAAGGAGTTCCGTGCAGCTGAGGCAGGGCGCGGGCATGTGAGAGGAAGGAGGAAGGTCAGGGAGAAGCGGGCCACCCTCCCTCACCCACCTTCGCCCTGCCTGCTGCCCTTGGCGTTAAGCTCCATTGCAGCTCTCCGCCGGACCCTGGCTTCTTTCTGGGTTCCTATTCTTCGGGTTCCTTCCCTGCCAAGCCCCTCAGCCACGCTGTCTGCCCCTTCCCTGGCCCCTGCTTCCCCAGCCCTCTCTCCCCGTCTGCCCGGCTATCGGGCTTCCGTGGCTAGCCCAGCTCTTACCCCACTTCTGACCTCACTGCTCATACCTTCTATAAAGAGTCCTTTTATGAAATTTTCCTCAAGTTATTTTAACCTGAGTTGGCCTCCAGGTCTTGCTGGGGCCCTACCTGAGGCAGAATCCTACAGGGAATAGAGGTTATTGCAGGACTCAAAGGACATTTCCTCTGAGTAGTGGGTGGATGCTGTGTCCCTGTGAGCAGACTTGACCGATCCTGTGTTTCCTAAAGCTGACTCTCAGGGAAGAGACCCCAGGCCAGGGGGACATGATCAATGGACACTTGCTGACGGCAGGATGAAGTTTGTGCTGTGGTCATTTGCGGTCTTCTGAACAGTCACCTACCCACTAATTCCTTCCATTTAACCTCTGCTGCTGAGTCTTACCTAAACTCATCCCAGGCTAGGCGCTGAGCAATAGAGGATAGACCAGACACAGCCCCTGCCCCCTGGATTTCGCGTTCAGTTCGAGCATGTTAAAGGAACAGTACCCAGTGGGACTGGCTTTAATTTTGCCACATCCCTTTGATTCTCTCAAGCTTCCTCTGCCTGCTGATATTGAAGCCATGCGCCTCCAGGAGAGAACTGAAGCCTGCTCCAGATGTTCTTGTCAATTTTGGCGGCAATCGTATTTTCATCCAATTTGAACATATTTTCCTTGATTAATACAAGAAGCCCTAAGTAGAGATTCTTAAAATTTACTTAACAGCTGCGCAATCTGGTAAGATAAGATCATGGGCAAAATATGCTTATTTCAAATGGAAAGATTTTCTGCCTCCTCCCCATTTGCCTCTTGTGTGACGTTTGATAAGGTTTAAAGCTGTGGATTTTAAACTCTTAGCTTCTCCCACCACCAACGTGACAAGAATGCAGTCTGAAACATACCGAGCGTTCTGGGAAATCTGAGAAATGAGAGGAACAGAGTCTTTGTCGATCATTTGCATGTTGTTTGCTTCAGGTAAAGGGGATACTCACAGTGGTGGGGCACTGCTGGGAATGAGTCCTGCTGACCTTGTGTTCAAGCACCACCCAGCTCACCTCGCCCACTAAAGCAGGAGCAAGGGGACAGGCTGTATGCCAAGGAACCTTCTGGAATAAATGAGTGTCTGCAGATAACAACATTTAATTTCAGCCTAAGTTATTAAATCTGTGTTTGTCTGCTTAACAATCAGAGTGGAACCTGTAGTCCATCAGTGGCCAGTTCATTCACCAGCGAGATCTGACCCCTTAGACACTCCGGGGCACCCACACCATCTTCATGGGCAAACCAGAGAGGGAGCAACCTCAGGGTCCGCGTGGGACTGCCTTTCTGTTTGGCCTGATTCATTTCACAGTGCCAGGAATCGGGTGAACTTCTGGGAAGTTGTTTTCAGAAATAACACTATTGGTGTTTGGCCCATGCCCCCTGGACTCTTCCATTCTTCAATGGTACATGCCCAGGAGTGAGGAGGGACTCTGGTAAATTTTTCCTCAAATTCACACATGAACTAGCTATGTTTCCCTATAAAGTTAACGGGGTAAGTTCATATAAAGTTTATGTATTTAGGAAAAAATGAGTCGGAAAATCCAGTATGCATTTCACATTATTTTTCATCAAAAGATTATGCTCTGTCCTACCTAGCTCTTGATAGCTGAGTTCTAATTCTGAGATTCTGATCAATGAACTAAACTCAAATTCTATGAGAGTGGGAAAGAAAAATGAAATAAAATTTGTCAAACTAGAGTATGTGGGAAAAAGAGTGAAAAAAAACACATTCAACAAATAATTCACATAAAAACCTTTAAAAATTAACTAAGATATAAAGTGATTTTTAAGTAAAAGGTATAATATAAATGAATCACTTCTAGAAATAGATCATTGCACCAATAGATAGTGAATTACAAAGAAATGAAGGAAGAACAGTAAAGGTATGTCTGCATGTGGAATTACTACCACTGAGCCATGAGAGTTTTCAAATATGACAGTCAATCTAGTGAAAAATAACACAGAAAGTGGGCCCAGAGCAAACAGGCAGTGGGCGTGAGCTCAGGGTCTCCATTGCTAGTGTCACCCAGCAGCCTGATAACGTCCTGAGCCCCAGGTGCGGGTGAGGCAAGCATGGCCACAGCTGGGGAGCTGCCCCTTCGCACTCGCTCAGGGGTGGGCGAGACACGGCTGTGAGTCACCTGCCAGGTGCACTGGCCCAGTTTGTGTCACTTGAAAGCTCCGTCTCGTGGGACCCACTGTTGTCCAGCCAGGGACACTGGGATTAACTGCTGCCTCTTGAGGTTGAACATCAAAGGTCATTCTGCTGGTGTCCAAAATGATGTGCTGTCTTTTAAAAGAAAATCAAAGAGTAATTTGCTACATTTTGCAATGCTTACTTGGAAAATGAAAATCTCATGTTTTTTTGTTGTTGCTATTGTTGTCGTTATTATTGTTGTTGTTTTTGTTTTGGTTCCAGGAATTGAATCCACGGGTGCTTAACCACTGAGCCACATCTCCATCCCTCCACCCCTCAAGTCTTGCTGAATTGTTTGCAGCCTTGCTAAGTTGTTGAGACTGGCTTTGAACTTGTGATCCTCCTGCCTCAGCCTCCTGAGCTGACCTCATACATTTTTAAACAAATACATAACCAAAATCAGACAGGAGGGAGAGCTAAGAGCAATGGCCCCAACCTACTCCTCCCTGGGCAATATTGTGCAACATGCTAGGTCAAGGCCGGGCTGTGAGAGACACTGTAGTTGTGCTGATGTCCACCTGAAGCCATCTGGCTGGTTTTCCTTGTCACGCTCTTCTGCCTCATGGTGTCAGCGGCCTGCCTCTGGGAACCGCTAGCTCGGCTCTAGAGACACGTGGAGATAGGGACACGTGGGGATAGGGCCAGGTGTGGATGAGGGCAGAGCTGCAGTGACCTGGCTGTAAGGTGAGCCTTGGAGGGGCTCCCGGTCAGCAGGAGGAAGAGAGGCATGGGGCTTCCGGCCAGCCTGCTTTCCCCCTGTAGTGAGTGTCTGAGTCGGTCTGCTCACACAGAGGAGCACATTGTTGTGGCTCAGGCTTCAGCGGGTTCAGTCCATGGTTGGATGCCACCCTCATTTTTAGGCCTGTGCTGAAGCAGAACATCATGGAGGGGACCATGTGGCAAAGGAAGCCATTCTTTGCAGTGCAGCGGGAAGCCAGAGGGAGACAGGAAGGGGCTGAAGTCCCCTATGCCACTGGAGGCCACAGGCCTCCCCTCACTTCCTGTACTAGGCCCCACCTCCCGAAGGTTCCACCACCTTCCAACAGCTCCAGGTGGAGGACCCAGCCTTCAACCACAGGCCTTTGGGACGCCTCAGAACCAACTGCAGCAGGTGTGTATCTTTCAGAGTTTCCAGGGGGCATCGGCCCTGCTGACACCAGGGGTCAAATTTCTGGCCTCCAGAGCTGTGAGAGCAAGTGTGCACCATTTCAAGCCACGTGGTTTGTTGGGCCTGGGTGGGACACTGACACGGTGCCCCAGGGAATCTCTTATCCTCTGGCTCCTCAAACAACAGTGCCTGCCATCAGGAGGGGTGGCGTCGTTCACTGGGGGCCCAGAGGGAGGCAGCTCAGCCTGGAGGGATCAGATGGAAGAGGAAGGATGGAATTCTGGACCCCAACAGCATGGCTTAATGGGGAGGAAAATAGGGGAACAGTGTGTTCTGTAGAGATGCTGCTTGGAACAGCAATAGAGGAGCAGGAGGGAGCTTCCTTCTACATGGACAAGTGGGTCTGCAACCTTGTACGTCACGTGTCAGTTTTATAACATGTTATTTTTAATTCAATGTTCAAAGAAGAAATGGGGAAAATTTAGATTCCTCTGGCACTAAAATCACAGTTTATTTCCAGGTGCTTTTTAAAAATTATTTTATAGTAGGAGGAGCTTTCTAGAAATGGTGCATATTAAGGTATTTTTACTTCTATTATAACAAAAGTACAATGACCTAAACCTGTGACTGAATGGGAAAACCGCAGAGCTTGCCAGGTGCCCTTGGAGAATCAGGCGGGTTTTGTTCGTTACATCCGCGCCGTTAAACTAGCATCACGCAGTGAGCGTGACCCCATTCCATTTCACAGTGCTTTTTGACGAATTAACGTAAATTGGAACGGTATTGATGAGGGTCTTTTTGGCCTGAGTTTGTATTAAGAAATCTCTTTCCCAATGCTGATTTTCCCCCTGATTCATGCGCAAAGCGTGGAACTCGCAGGCTCCTCTCCTTCCCTCAAATCCCGCCTCTGTCAAGGAGGGAGATGGAAGACTCCCCGGCCTTATCTGCATTCTGCCTCTGACTTCCGCAGAGATGTCCAGAGGATAAAGCCATCACACGTGTGAAATTCTGGGAACCTCTCAGAAGTAATCTAATTTGCCTACTTAGAAGGTTTACCGAGAGGATAAAGGAAGCTCGAATTCCTGTGAAGTGCATGAGACTCTGGGAAGAAAGGCAGCGTGTCCGGTCGGCGCCTCTCATCCTGGGCCTTGATGTTCTGGAAAGCCAAATTTCCGCGTGTCCACCCTGTTTTAAAGCACTGAGAAAGGCCTTTCAGATGTGCACTTTCTTTCCTTATTCCTCTGGGTGGTGGTGTGGTTGAATTTCAGGTGGAAATAGAGGCGGCTGGACAAGATTCAGCAGGGGACTTCAGAGCATGCAGCTGAAGTTTCCCAATGAGGGCCTTCCAAAGTTGAAACAGGTAGAGGCTGAAGCTCATCCATTTGGAATGTGGCTGTCGAACATATCACCCACACGGGTGCCCTGCTGGGCTTGCTTCAGGGTGGCGTGGCCTTTGCCTCATACTGGACCTGTCGGCTCCCAAGGGCTTACTCTGTCCAGGGCAGAGGCAGCTCTTTCTCTGGCTTCTGGGTCCTACCTCAGCATGGCTTCTGCCTGACCCTGAGTCTTTGGAGGCTTCTGGATCAATCTCAGCCTGATGGCCTGGTTCTGCCAACCTTTCCTGTTTCTCTTTTCATTCAACCAACTCAGGAAAGTCATTTTATGCATGTCTCCTTCCAAATGCGGTCCAAAGTACTGCCCAGTCTCCTGGTTTGAGAGGAAAGGCTAAGCTTCTCTCTTGGGTGGCTGATGGTACCTCCAGTCTCTGTTCCACAGTTGCTCTCTTTGATCCAGCTCCTGCCCAGCTCCACTTCTTAGGGTAGCTCAGGGCACAGATGGCTGCCTGCCCAGACGGCCCCAGGAGTGGTTCTGGAGTGCTCCCTCACGCCTTGACTTTGAATGCCTTGGTGGAACGTTGACCCCAGGGCCCTTCCAGGAAGTAGTCGACTCATTGATTAAAATAGACTTCAAATCTATAGAAACAAGGCCACAGGAGTGGTCCTGGAGGACGGGCACTGGTGACAGGTCCTGCCCCCTTGATGGCACAGACTTGAGTCATGAGTTTTGTTACTCTTCTCCAGCATTGCATTGTGGAAATCCAAACAAACCAACTCTTGGGAAGATCTCAAGGTCAACTCTGAAGTCTGGAGCTACGTTCTACTGTGGTGAACCTGTAATAGATAACCAAAAGTGGAAACCAATCACAGAGAGGAAAGTGGTGGAATATGCACATCACTCACCTATAAATTTGGAGAAAAATCTGTATTCCTAGTGAATTTCTTAGCATTACTGAACTAAGCATAATCTCTTTCCCTTTCCCTCTCTTTCTGTCAGATTGTGGGCCTCTTTCAGGGACACGGGCTGTAGAGCTTGCTCAAGCAGCCTACGTGTGACCCTGGCTCCTCTCAGGGCTTTCAGAGTCTGGTAGAAGGAGGCCTGAGACAGGGCCGCCTGGCCAAGCAGCAGAGGTGAAGCAGGTGTTCATATTCAGGAAGGTCAGGGATTAAATTCACATCCAGGATATACCAGGGGCGAGTGTGAGGAAATTGTTTTAACTGTGCATATTTTAATGCTGTCAGGTCTCAAATAGAGTCCAGTCACATGTGACGTAGTTCTTAGAACCGCTAAATGAGGCAGGGTTATAGCATACCTAACCCCACACCCAAGGTACTATGCCCACTGTGGTGGTCTTGTGCAATTCCAGCCTGCTGTGACATGTTTTGTCATTCAAATTGCAGTTAATTGTGTCTCTGTCTGGACCATTTTTATGAGGTGGTTGGGATTCACTGACGCTGAGGGCTGTGACTGCTAACCTCCGCGTGCCCAGGCGCCGTCCTGGCTGTTGGCGTGATGCGTGCACATCCAGCGTCAGGAACAGGATGAGAGAACTGAAGGCAGGGAGCATGCGACCTGGCCTCCACCTTGGGAAGTTTTGTCCCTGATGAAGAGCCAGAGAGATCAATGTGTCACAGCTCGTCTGGAATCTGCTGGAGAGCATGAGAAGGACTGGCTGACGAGGAGCAGAAGAGCTTGATTTCATTAGCCAAGATTTTACAGGACAGTAATTAGCCCCAGCTTTGGGCTCCTAAATGAGTCCAACACTTTTCCCTATACTTTTGTTTTTCTTCTGAAAGTTACATTGTTTCTGATTGTCCTTCAGAATTCCTGATTTACTGTGCTGTTATCCATCACTGCACATGATAGCGACCATAAACAAATACAGCAAGTGCCAGAGGAGACGGGGCCCTGGTAAGCATCAAGGTGGGAATGCAGACTGGTGGACAGCAGTGTGGAGAGTCCTCCGGAAACTTGGAATGGAACCGCCATTTGACCCAGCTCTCCCACTCCTCGGCTTATACCCGAAGGACTTAAAATCATCATATTACAGTGATGCACTCACATCAATGTTTATAGCAGCTCAACTCTCAATAGCTAAACTATGGAACAAACTTGGTGTCCTTCAACAGATGAATGGATAAAGAAAGTGTGATACACACACACACACACACACACACACACACACACACACACACAGGAATATTACTCAACCTTAAAGTAAAATGAAATTCTGGCATTTGCTGGCAAATGAATGGAATTTGAGAATCTCATGCTAAGTGAAATAAGCCAAACCCAAAAATCAAAGGTCTAATGTTTTCTCTGATATGTGGGTGCTAAGTCACAATAAGGGGAGAAGAGCTAGGGAAGAATAGAGTTACATTATATTAGTAGAGGGGAGTGAAGGGAGGGGAAGGGGCGTGGAGTAGGAAGGATCATAGAGTGAAACAGACATTATGACCTCATGTACATGTATGACTGCATGACTCATGTGATACTGCAATATGTAAAATGAAAGAATGAGAACTTACACTCCATTTATATATGATTTATCCAAATGCATAAATGCATTCTACTGTCACATATAACTAGTGAGAATAAATTTTAAAAAATTTAAAAAAAAATGAAAATGGGTCTTTGGTTCATAGCGTATCTCCAAATCAGAGAGCCCTTTCCCTATGAGCCGTCCTCTGCAAACTCCTTGGCTTAAACAAGGGTCAGTACTTCTTTCCCTAGGAGCACTTGTGTCCCTAGGAGCTGTATATGGGCTGGGCTCAGCTGTGTGGATCCCATGGGCTGGGCTGGGGTTGCCCTGGGTGTTTGGCCTGAGTTCAGATAAGCTCACTGCAAGGTTGACTGATGGATAGTGAGGATGTATGAGACGGTTTTTAGAACGATGTTGGCAAGCACTTGCATTGACTCCACGAAATCCTACTGACTCAGGTGAGTCACGTGGATGGTCACCGGACAAGGACACATAGGCACAAGCCTCCACCATGAGACGAGGGCGAAGCATTTGGTGAAGCCCGATGCACACAGACTAGGGACATGAGAAGAGAGAAGAATGGCTACTTCTGACCCGTGATCCGCTCTCCAAAGACGCTACTGCACTATGTGAATGCTGAGCCTCGTTAGCCACCGGCTTTGGCAAAAGACCAGTGAACCTAGGAACTGCTGTCAGAGCAGGAGAAGGAATGAGCATATCAACGGAGAGTTTTCTACTTTGGCTTATTTTTACATTTATCTAGGAGACATTCAGACTTCTATTCTTCATAATATAAAGAAGCTATAATTCCATATAATCTCCACTTTTTTCCATTTAGATTTTTTACTCTTTTTTATTGAAATTTTTATTTGAAGATAATGTTCAATGGACTTGAGTTTTAAATAGGAGATTAAGTCCTTTAATAGCTCAATATGGAAGCAGATTCATTTGAATCTTGATTGAGACATTGTGAAGGGCTAGGGAGTTGTGTAGCACAAGGCTGGATTAATGTAAATTGATTCGTCCGGGGTTATTTGTTTAGATAGCGGAGGTAATAGAAGGAGGGCCAGGGTCTCGGGGGCCGAAGCTCAGAGGGCCCTTCCTGGCATCGTGTTCAAGGCAAGTTCACATCAGGGCACACTCCATTTAGGCAGGAAAATTCAATTAGGATTGTTCTGTGGACAGAAGACTCCCCGTGGGGATCGGGAAGGAATGTGGAGGTCCACTGTCTTAGCATAGTATATGCCATCAAGTGACTGCTGTTGGTCCTGTATGGGACAGTCTCTCTCGTGTGTGAGCGAGTGAGTGTGTGCGTGTTTTGGTATGTTGATGTAATACAGCTCATGAACCAAAGTTAGTTTTATTCTTATCACTTGTCTCTTATATTGTTTGCATGTCTCTTCCTACCTGGAAAAGCATGCACTGTATTTCCTGTGGGTCCCTTTCAGCCTTTCAGAATGTGCATAATGTCCACTGCTTTAGTCAGATTTTTCCCACTGTGACCGAAAGACCTGAGAAAAACCACTAACAAGAGGAAAGGTTTAGCTGGAGCGCGTGGCTTCAGAGGTCAGCCCACAGTCCGCCAGCTCCACAGCTCTGGGCCTGAGGTGAGGCAGAGCATCATGGTGGCAGAGTGTGGAGGAGGAGAGCAGCTCAGGACATGGGAGGAGGACTGAGCGCGAGCTCCACCCACCAGGAACAAAATGTCAGCCCCAAGTCCACCTCCTCCAGCCAGGTCCACCTGCCTACAGTGCCACCAGTTTGTCCCTGTCACGGAGGAATGCACCCTTCAAGTCCTATCTCTCGTCATCTGACCATTTCGCCTCTGAATGTTCTGGCACTGTCTCACACAGGAGCTCTGGGGGATGAACCATGGCACCTGCCTTCAGACCTGAGACTGCTCACGTCACCCCAGACCCGATCCTGAACCTGGAGGCCCCTCATCCTGTGTGACCCATGTGGCCACCTGGCTTGTTTGATCATGTGTGTATACAACTACCCTGTCCTAAGTCAGCAAAGTCAAAGTACACACTCCCACACAGTCGTGTGTACCAGAAATCCAAAATACACTGGCAAATTAAAAAGTGTATGTTTGTATGTTCCAATGTGCACTCACTGGTAAGAGGAAACCAGCGGCCGGCACTTTAGAACAGTTTTTGGAGGTAGAGAGGCGAGAACAGCAAGTCTTCCAGAGTGAAGGACTTTTTTCTTCTGTAATCGATGGTTTGAGAGACCACAGAAGTGCCCTCCTCCTCAGAGTAACAAATAGAATCATTGATTAAAACTTCACAAATAAAGCCTCTAAGAGTTCTGGAGACTTTTCATTCTGTCCCTTTGACTCACAAAATAATGCTCAGGGATGATCAGAGACTGACTTGAAGGGAGAGAAATAACACAGGAGATCAAAACGCTTTTACCATGACACTGAATCATGCCCTCGTCCTGAGACACAGCACCCTGAGCTCATGGCCAGCGGCCGAGGCGTGCAGAGCACCACAGGTGCCTGAGGCTGCCACCCCTTGCTCAACGGGTCCTCGAGGACTAAACTACGAATCCAGTCCTCTGCTGCGCATGCCACCCTTCATCCAGGTGGGTCAGAAACCTCTCAGACGGCAGTGTTAAATGTCGCCAAGCACCAGACTGCCACCCGGGTCTGCTGTTTACAGGGTGCTTCCTGGAGGGGTAAGGCCTGGATGGTGCCAACACTGGACTCAGAGAAGGGGCAAGAAGGACAGAGCGGTCACCCGCACCTCCGGATGGTGAGTGGGCAAGGTGGTGTCAGGAGACTCCCCCTTTCCAGGCCCTTCTTTGACCCGCAGGGCAGGGACGTGGTGCTGTTGGATCCTGACCGAGGGTGAAGTGGTTGTGTTTTCACCAAAGCAGGAAAGAACAGATCCTTTGGGCCATGTGAAGTGCTGCAGTTTATGTCACCTGTCAAATATAGGTCTTGAGTCATCCTTCTGGAACATCAGCCTCCTCCGATTCTACCTGACACTCTGCAGAGTGTGCACTTGCCTGACACTTGTGTGTGTGTGCACGTGTGTGTTGCAGGGCCACGTCAGCTCAGCCCGAGTCACTCAATCCCCCACTCTGCACACACACTTTTTTGTGTGTGCGTGTGTCCTTGTGTATATGTGTGTGTGTGTGTCTGCACATGTGTGTTGCAGGGCTGTCTCAGCTCAGCTCCTGACTCATTCAGTCTCTACTCTACTCTGCACACTTTTCTGTGTATGTGTGTGTGTGAGTGTGTGTGTGTGTGTGTGTGTCTGCGTGTCTCTACCCTGCTCCTGAACCATCTGTCCAGACCTTCTCACAGAGTGTGTGCCTGGACACTGTGGCAGCTGCTCCACACCAGCATCTCCTGGTCACAAGCCCCTTGGGACCCCACGTCTGCCTCCCATGACATCGAGGAGGGCAGTTTGACGGGAGACTGTCTCTGAGAATCTCCATGAGCTCCCTGTAGGTGGATGAGAGCTGAACAGTCCACAAAGGCCTCAGGGAACTGCTGGGCGATGCCGCACAGGCTGCTAGGCTTCTGGATATTGAACTCTATGAATTTGCCCTTTTCTATCCCCAGATGGAGAGGCCTGGTGTCCCATCTGGGATCTTTTTGTCCCTGGCCTGTTTTAGCAAATTCTTCCCTTCCCTGGTGGCAGAGGCTCGGCCTTGACCTGTTGGCTGGGAGCTAAGTGCAGCACGGACTCTTTAGAAGCACACTGTGGGCAAGGCTGACTGAACTGGACAGGGCGATTGGGCAGCAAGGAGGAGGGCACAGGAAGAAGCAGAGAGGGGAGCTGGAGCTGATTTCCAGCTGACTGGAAGCTGAGTGGGTGGGGGCTCTTTCACTGAGATAACAGAAGACCTGCATTCTCCCCCTGGGGTCTGCATCACTCAAGGGACAGCAAACCAGAGTGAGTCTGACAGCAAGAATTTCAGAGCTGTTTGGTCTTCCGACAGCAGCGTGAGAGTCAGAGTGAGTGTGGCGCTCAGCATGTGCCCCTCCCTTCTGCACACATCCCAGGCCCAGAGTGACATGGCGCACACCTTCTCCAAGGACCAGAGTCACTCATTACCAAGAGCGCCTCTCAGCTCCCTGTTAGGGAGCAGTGGCTCCTCCTGTTGGCCTGCTCAGGTGTGCAGACAGGCAGTCCTGAACATGATGGCTTTGTCTAAAGCACATGGCATTAAAGCTTGTGTGTTTTGTCTGCAATTTCCTCGGTGACCAGCAAGGTGGGATCAAAGCACATCTTCTTCAATGTTGAGCAACACCTGATAGAAGAGTCTCGGCACCTTAGGAGGGAGTCCACAGGTAGAGAGCTAGCAGTGCCTTCTGAGGGCTTTCTGAAACACAGCTGGAGCACTGCTGAGTGACTAGAGCTCCTTCTCTGACCAAGCAATTCTCCCCGTGGTGTGAGGAGCACCCGAGGTAACCCAGCAAAGGGTCCTTTGAAATATCTTCAAGTCCCCTTGTTTTGAAGCCATTAACTTCAAGGGGAATGACAACATGATTAACCTCAGGAAAGCAAACTTCACTGCTACGAGGGGGACAGATATCTAGCCTCACAGTGGTGGCTGGACTCCAGATACCTGGGTGTTCTATGGGCATGTGACCACCGGGGATCTGGCCAAGAGTATTTGTCCCAATCCCTAAGAGAGGTGCCAGGGTAGGTGTATTCAAACAGCACACCACACTAGCAGGTGCTCTCTGGTAACCGTTAATGTATTTATGACGTATGTATTCCTTTTATGGTATCAAACAAGCATGTCATGTTCAAATTGCTAGGTACATAATATCACAAAAATATTATCAGAAGGCCGTTGTCTTTCTCCCTTGCATCATTGCGAGACCAAATCCAGTAACACCACACACCTGACATTGGATGGTCTGAAGGTAAGTGGCCAGAAAGCTCTCTCTTTGGACTTTGTGTGTGCTGCCATCACATTAAAGCTTAATTATTTGACCTCGTTCATGATAGCTTTTAAAAACACAGAAAGGTTGTTTTAAAACCATTTTTTTTTTGTGTGTGAAGGGAACAAAATAATCACAAAAGATACAAAGATTACATTTAAAAACATCATTTTGGCTTTAGGTAAAGCCCAGTGGTAGAACCCGTGCCTGGCATGTGCAAGACTCTGGGTTCCTTCCCCAGTGTCATGAAAAAACTGAAAAAGAAAAAGAAAAATCATTTTTTGAGTGCTTATTGGTCTTAAGAAGAAAAAAAAATGATTTTTAGTTCATTAAAACTTCCTGTTCAGAATAAAATGTTTAAGTCAATATTATCAATCAAGGATCTGCATGCTAAAAAATATTAATGGGTGAACTTTGACTATTTTAGCTGATAATAGAAAAATTAAGTCCATTACTTAAATTTTTGATGTAACTATAATGCCTCAGAAAGGACTCATTTTTGTTCATTATCTTGAAGTTGATTTAGATTTTCTCCATTAAAACACAGTGACCAGCTGGGCACAGTGGTGTTTGCCTGTAGTCCCAATGATTCGGTAGGCTGAAGCAGGAAGATCACAAGTTCAAGCCAGCCTCGGCAACTTAGTGAGGCCCTA
Organism: Sciurus vulgaris; assembly: GCF_902686455.1. Taxonomy (NCBI): domain Eukaryota; kingdom Metazoa; phylum Chordata; class Mammalia; order Rodentia; family Sciuridae; genus Sciurus; species Sciurus vulgaris. The sequence goes on along the minus strand of NC_136466.1, from coordinate 169,602,863 downwards.
AACAATGTAGTGAGACCCTGTCTCAAAATAAAAAATAAAGGGACTGCGGGTGTGGCTCAGTGGTTAAGTACCCCTGGGTTAAATCTCCAGTACCAAAATAAATAAATAAATAAATATGTAAATAAGTAAATAAATAAATAAATAAATAAATCCACACCATAACCAATAACCATATATATTAATTCTAGTATAGTAGACTAGTAAAAGCCTTTAAAAATCATATCTACTCTTCAGTCAATGCCAAAAGGTTTTTAAACAAGTTGACAGCATTTCCAAAGATTCCCCATCATTTATAACACAGAAGGTCTGGCGAGGGGGCATGAAACTGTCTTTTGTGGTGTTGTCCATTTCATGTGATATGTTGTACTTGATAGTTCAACCTGAATTATTTTGTTGACTTTCATTTCTGCATGAAGACAGTATTCTGAACCTTAGAAACAATTGTATTATTATTTCAAAGTGGATGATAATGGGAAATTGGCTTTTAACAATTCTGAGCTCATGGCCTCTCCTTATGGTTTTTGATACAGGAATAGACACTTGGGTGTTGCTAGTGAGCAGACTTCACCCCACACATCTTGCCATGATTGACTAGAGTAACAGGAGGCATTTGAAGGTGATGCTTGGCCCAGTTAAGCACATAAATGTTTGAATGCAGAGCAAATATCTTCTCAATTCAGAACCCTTTCAACCGACAGGCATGAGCTGTCATTCTAGGGCATTTCATAAATACTTATTTGGAAAATTACAGAGGAACAGAAAACGATTAAAACCCAATTCATTACCACATTTAATATGCAGTATTGTCCATGAATATTCACCTTTCAAAATTAGCATAAAAATCTGAAAATGCATTAGTCTGACCATACAATGCTGTGTTAATACTTGATGGTCTGAAAGATGTCACAACGCTCTCCATGCAGAGTCAGGACGTCCAGGTAATGAAGCCGTGTGATGATCCTAAGTGTGAAGGTCAAGATGATTGCTCTTCTGGGGAGTAGGTTGATTTGATCGCTTTCATTAGCATTTCCCAAGAGGAGCAGTGACTCATGCTGAAATCTTCCCACCAGCTGCTGGAATATTTCCCTGCAAGTGGTTGTTGAGGGCATCCTTGCTGCCTGCCTCCCTCTCCTCCTGGTATCACAGCCACTGTGGCTGAGCCCAAGATCTCAGCTGCCACTGGCCCCTCAGCCTCCAGCTGCAGGCAGTCAGTCCCACACAACCCTGTCACCTTACAACAATTGTGCATCTGCTGATCCAAATGCAAACTTCATCCCCCAGTGCGGACCTAACGGGGCTAGGCAGTGAAGAGCAAAGAAACCAAGAAGTCATCTAGTTAAATATGGTTACTTAAATCTTCAAATCCCTTTTAGTAGTCAATGGGACAGCCCGATGAGCTTATAAAGAAGGGTATGCACGCGCGCACACACACACACAACACACACACACTCTCTTATCCAGAACAGCACGGGGGGCTGTCCAGTTCTGTCTCTGCACCCTCTGAATACACTAGGACTCTGCTGCAGTTCCGTAATTGAGTTATAGCCATCATCCATATATTAGATTCCAGCCTGAGCCAAGGCAAGTCTAAGTAATAGATTGAAAAATACAATTATTGCTTACCTACAGAATTCCTCTGCTTGGGAGGTAAGGCATATATATCAGAAAAGTTGTTGTGTTTTTTCCCCAGGCCTATTCAATAAATGAACGTTACACCAGGATTCTTACACAGAGTATCTCTGAAATGGGTTTTGTATTGATTTTTGCAACTACCCTGTTAGATGACGTTATCCCTTAGTGTGTCAGGGTTAGACTGGTCCGCCCGGAGCAGGTCATTGAGGTGATAACTGTCATTTGGAGGACAGAAAAGCAATCATAGCTTTTTCATTACTTACTGTTTTCCCCCTGCGAGTGTGGGATCATTTGACATATTATGGCTTCTGTGATTTAGGCTGCATTTTGAAATTAAGTGCTAGAATATCACGCTGTGGGTTTAGAAAAATCAGCTGGGTGTCAAGGAACCACAGGCCCTGTGGGTCACTTAAATCCTTAATTCCCTTATGGTATTCTTCCAGAATTTTAGGAGAAATGGATTGTGAACTGCAGAAATAAATGTATAACTGTGCCTGAAAAGCAGTGCATGCAAATCAGGACAAATTTAAATTAGTTTCCTTAGTTTTTAAAATCTGTATGGCTATAGCCAAAGAAAAACACTAGAAAATAACAGTTCTGTCACAAATATAAACCAAAAGCATTTACAAATTCTAATACATAAAGGGAACATTGATTTTGAAATTTTACCAATTTCATGAAAATAATTTTTTTTCTAGCAATTGTGTTTGGACTGTGTAATGGAGGAGTGAGGGTAGAAAAAAAATCCCTAAAAATGGGAACTTCCGAGCAACCACTGCTCAGGGCTATGGAGGAGAGCCCGGGTTCCTCTCAGAGTGTGAATAAAGGGAGTCCTGGGGAGTGCGCGCTGCCCCGTGGTGACCCGCTCTGGTCACTTCGAGTTGCTCCCCCCCCCGAGCTGTGTTGCTGGCCAGGAGGGTCTTGGGGATGCTGTGGCACAGGCGACCCTCATGGGTGGCACTCCACAGACCCAAGGTCTGGCATCACTTCAACCTCGGGGAGCGGCTCGAGCTCTCCTTCACCTACCCGGTGGGTCCGTTTGAAATATCTCATCAAGTTTTCAGACTCACGCCTACTTCTTTCACAGTGGTCCTTGAAGCAGTAGGTCTGCTAAAGTCAGCCCCAATCCGAGGCAGCCCAAGCACCTGCTGCTTCCCTTCTCACCCCACGGCCTTTCCCGAGTCTGTTTGACGACAGCCTCGTCTCGATAAAGCCCCCACACCATGAGGAGCCAACGAGGAAACAGCGTCCTCCTTTGCAGCTGAGTCTGCCAGGAGCCCTCTCTGATGCTACCTACTCCTTTCCCCTCCATCTCTCTTCCTCCATCATGTGGTCAACCATTTGACCTGTGGTTTCTCCTCCTACTTTTCTGGCCATTGTTCAAAATATATCATACAATATTTTTTCAATCCTTTTTTCTTTTGCAGTTCTGGGGAACTAGGGATTGAGACAGGATATGCTCTAGCATTGTGCTAGATACTTACTCCTTTTCATCTCTCTTTTTTTTTCATCTCATTTTTGAGATAGGATCTGGCTAAGTTGCCCAGGTTGGCCTCCAACTTGCAATCCTCCTGCCTCAGCCTCCTGACTAGCTAGGATTATGGGAGTGCACCACTGTACCAGGATATTTTTTCATTAAGTGTTTTATTACCTTTCTACCAGGGCATAACAGATGACCCCAAAACTTTGCAACCTAAAATGACCAAGTCATAATCCAAGCAGAGCTTGGTTGGTCCTCTCCCTCAGTATTTCCCACAGGCTGCACCCAGGGAATCAGTGGGCACTGAGAAGGGTCCTTTAGGGGAGGGTCAGGGTCCAGGTGCTTGCCGTCTGCTGGATGGAGGACCACAGCTCCGGGTGGAGCCTTCCGACATGGGGCTCAGTTCGTTGAGGCATGCAAGTCAGGGAGGAAGGGGACCAAGGTGTCCACAAGAAGCAGCCTGTGGCGACTCAGCCGGAGGTGAGACAGCCCTTGATGCTGCCACCTTCTGTTGTTTAGAAGAAGTGACGGGTGAGGAGACTGCAGGTCAGGAGCACCGAGGAAGGGCCAGGAGAGCCCTGTTGAGATCACAGACCACGGACACTACTGCATCTGGAGCTCCAGCCCCAGTGAATTGTCTCCTGTTTTGGGCTGAGTCACGATGGTGCTCTGCTGAGTTGTGACGTTGCCTTTCACTCTGGTCGCCTCTTTACAGCCGTCCTCCAAACCGCTCTAGCTCAGGATTTCTGTGACTGAGCACAGTGTCAGCTTTCCTCTCCTCCCTGCACGCTGCCACCATCCGCCCCAGACTCCGGGATCCGGCGGCCTGCTCACCCTGCCTGTCCCGCTGTGGCTTTCTCCCAGTGGCTGTGACAGAACAGGAACATCCTTGGCCACGTTGTCCTTCTCCTCTTCCTAATTTGATCAGCGACTGGAGGTCCAAATTCCAAAGCACCTCCAAGTGCTTCATCTTCCTCCTTGACTCCCAGGACTGCGGCTCGGGGTGGGTCGACTCTTTTCCTCTGTGCTTACTCAGCGCTCACCCCAAAGGGTCTCCAGTCCCCAACTGTGTGGCTACATCATCCTAGGGCTGCCCTCAAATGCAAGCGTCCTCTTGGTCCTGCTACTGTGACTCACAGCTGGGTGTGAGACCTCCCTGTGGGTGCTCCTGGCCCTCGGGGGTGCTGAGGCCACCGCGGGAACAAGGCCCTCCTCCCTGTCCGCTTCTTCCCCGGGCTCTTCCTCCAATCAGAGGAACCATCCGCACCTTCCAGAGTCGGGCCATCTCCTGTGTTTGCACAAACAATTTCCTAGCTTGGACAGACAACCGTCCTTCCTGCCGCCTCTGCACGCCTCCAGAGGCTTCTCCAGAGCCTTCTCCTCCTTGACACGGAACGGGCGCTCTTCCCGGGCTTGCTCGCACCAGGGCACCTGCGGAGCTGGATCTCACTCCGTCATGCCAAACACGGCCACTTTCTTGCTTCCTTGCAGAGAGGTGCTTCCGTGCACTTTGCAGATGTCCCTCATTCTTCCTACTGGACACTGGACACATCGACCTAGTATTAGCAACAGATGTATTAAGTGCAGCCTGCGATGGGCTTTAAGTGAGTGAATGAATGCTCTCAATCACGCTTTCACCCCACACCGTCCAAAATGCCACCTTCTCCTATTATCCAGGGGAGGCTGCTGCTGAGTTTGTCCGACGAATTCTCTTTATTGAAATTGACATTGTAGAGATAAAATACTACTGAGAGGAGAACACAGCTAACAAGGAAAGTTAGGTATGGATGCTGCTGGGGTCGGAATATTTTGTCTCCAAGACCCATGTGTTGAAGTCCTGACCCTCAAAGTGATGGAGTCACGACGTGGGGCCTTCTGAGGGGGAGAGACAGGAAGAGGGAGGTATCAGCCAAAAGTCCCATGGTTCCGTCATGAAAGATGGCTGACTCCAAGAGTCCTACTGTGCGGCATGGTTCATGAGTACCAAAAATATCGTTTAATTAAAATTTTGCCAAGTGGATTCATTTTATGTTAAATATTCTTATTAGGAGATAACACTAAGAGGAAATTAAGAGCTTGGGAGGAAATTTTTACAGGTGATAGAGTCAAGGCATAGATCGTGATGATGCTTCACTGATGTATACTGACCTCTGCATTCGTCATTTGTAAACAGTAAATATGTAAAGATTTTTAATGTCAATCATACCTCAATGAATTGATTTAGGAAAAAAACGTGTTTGATGAAATAATTGATGACAAATTTTAGATGAAAAATATTATAAAGGGATAGCACTGAACAGCAATTTTGAGAGATATAAATTATTATTTCATTTCAACCCAGAATTATTTACACAGTGAAATTGAACATTATGTTCTTTCACAGAGAGACAATTGTGAATAATTTGGCAATATACATTTAGTTTTCAACCTAAGGCACTATATTAGCTTTCTGTTGCTGTGATAAAATGCTTGAGAAAATCAGCTTAAAAGAGTGAGAATTTATTTTGGTACAAATTCAAAGATTTCAGTCCATAGTTGCTTGGTCTGGTTGTGTTTCAGTGTGTTGTGAGGCAGTACATTATGGAGAAGTGCTAAAGGAAAGATGCTCATTTTATGGTGTCAGGAAGTAAAAGAAGAGAGCTCACTTTTGTAAGAAATCCCTTGCCCCAAACTCATTAAGCTATGAATTCATAAATGGATTAACTCATTCAGCAGGTCAGAGCCATGATGATCCAATAACCTCCAAAGACCCCTCCTCCCCAGTGCTGCTTCCTTGGGGACCCAGCCTTTAGAACCTTAGCTCTGAGTAACATTTAAGATCCAAACCATAATATTCAGGCCCCGGGCACCAAAAGTTCATGTCCTTTCCATAATGAAAAAGTGGACTTACTTAGTCCATCTCCAATCGTCCCCAGTTCTTCCCATCCCAGTCCAAAGTATCCCCTGAAAATTTAGGCAAACTCATCTCTGAGCCCCTTTAAAAATAAAATAAAATTGCAAACTGCTAACGTAGAGTGGTGGGATGATGTAGTCCTGTCCCCTCCAGCAGGGAGGAACGGGAAAGTAACAAGGAGGAACTGAACAAAGCAAGACTGAAACACAGTAGGTCAAACATGAAACCCTGCAGCTCTGCCATCCAGGTCTCATGGTGGCATTGTGTGGGTCCAAAGGGCTTGGGTGTTCCACCTCTGTGACCTTGCTAGCTGCAGCCACTGTAGCCTCTCCCTGGCCCGGCTCTGCGTGTCGCATGAAGCTTTTCAGAAGGTAGTCAATGTTCTGCCATCTCCAACTTCCCAGAGTCTCCTGGTGACAGTCTGACAGCTTCACACCTCACTCCCTCCAGGGTTGCTTGCAGAGACTCCAACTGTGCCATGCGCTGGTTTTCCTTTGAGATCTTGTTGGAAGTTGCCTGTCTCCACAACTCTAGCATTCGGCATGCCCCAAACCATCAGGACTCAGGTGATGCCAAAGGCTGCCACTAGTCTGCCACCAGTAGAAGCAATAGCCAGGGCCCCTGTACCACTACTGCGGCGGCCCGAGTGCCTGTACAGCGAGCACGGAGAAATGAATCCTGGGGAACAATTTCCTAGGTAGCTTTCCACAAGCAGGGCAATCGGGGGCTCCCTTCTCAAAGCAAAATCTGTCAAACAAGTTTACATTCTGTCCTTGAGCCTGCCATGGGTGAGGTAGCTAGGATGCCCTTGAGATGTTTTTCCTATTGTCCTAGTGCAAAGTACTTGTCTTCTTTTTAGTGCTCTGAGCTCTTTAGCAGCCATGCCTCTCCTTGACCTCGACTTCACACACACTTTTATTCTGTTCAAACTGATAATTTTTGAACTCTTTCTGTCCTGCTTTTTTTTTTTTTAACATTTTTTCATTCTCGTTAGTTGTACATGATGGTAGAATGCATTCATGTGTTTTGATAGATCATACATAATGGAGTGTACTCTCACATTTTTCTGGCAGTACATGTTGCAGGATCACATCAGTCATGCAGTCACACATGTACATAAGGTAATAGTGTCTGTTTCACTCCACTTACCCTCACTGTATAACAGTCTAAAAACTGCCAGCATTATCCATGTCACAGCCTGAATGTTGTGCTGCCTTGGATTTCCTCTGCCAGTTTAATTAGTCCAACACCTGTAAACTCAGTCTCCCTTGAGGTGTCATGGCATGAACAAAAACACAGACAAATTCTACATGAATGGACTCTAGTCCATTTCTCAAAGGAGTGTTCATTCCCTCTGAAACATCACAGCTCAGCCTTTGCTTTGCATTCCTATCAGTATTCTGGTCTTCTGCGTCCTCACCGGAACAGTCCATTGGGTTCCACTTATGGTTCTAGGACTTCTCTAGCCTGTATCTAGAAACTTATCCAAACTTTTTTTGCAAACCAATTTCAAAGACTTCTGAAGAATGTCATTAGGTAGAGTCATAGCAATGATACAATTCCTTATATAAACTTCCTGTCTTAACTTTCCATTGCTGTGCAAAATGCCTGAGAAATTCAATTTAAAGAAAGAAAGGTTTATTTGGAGTCATGATTTCATAGGTTTCAGTTCATGGTCACTTGACCTGGTCATATGTAGACCTGTGACAAGTTAGATGATGGTAGGAGCATATGGGGGAAGAAAGCTGCTCATCCAGTGGCAAGCAGGGAACAAGGAGGAAGAGCTTTCTCCTGTAGCAAAGATGCCCCACCAAAATCCTTCAAACACTGAATCCATAAATGGATTAATCCATTCATGAGGTAAGAGCCCTCTCAGTCCGATCACTTTCCAAAGGCCCTGCCTCTGAACACTGCTCCCTTGGATCAAACCTCCAACACACAGGCTTTCAGGGCTCTCTGAAGACCAGAATAATAAGAGTGAGCTCATCGGCAATAATTAGCTAGTACCCACTTTTAAAGCCTGAACTCAAAATACAGTCAGAGCAAGATAATGTCTCAGACATTTTCTCCAACTCAGTGTTTAGACCTGCACTGCATATTCTTAATTCATCTCGGGATTTGGCGATGCTTTCCGATTTCTCCCAAAAGATTAATTAACAGCACAATAAGTATCCTTCGGCTCTTGATTTCAAAAGTTTACCTAAGTAATTCAAAATCTATACTTTGTATCTCGAATAGAAACACAGAGGATTCGCTTTGGAAATTTAAAAATACTCCCTGGTCCATGGTGCACCCATAACCCATGATGGGCCTTTTGCTAGACATACCATTGTCACTCGGACCCTACATCCTGCGGAAACAGCATGGCCAGAGTGGCCACGCAAGATAAGGCACACACAGCCTCCCTCACCCACTTCAAACCACCCATGTGGCTGTTTCCCACGGCTTTTCTTAATCAGTCCATCTTCATTCAGCAATGGAAAAGAGCGTTAAAGTAGCTTTACTTGGACTGCAAAATGGGGCAGAGAAAGATTATACAAAGCTTCTCAGCAGCCCTATTATGGTTCAGTTGATCTCTTTTCAAAAACACAGAAGGCATTGGAGTGGGTCTTCGGAAAGCCTTCAAATTTGGTAGAATATACGATTTTGTTTTAGCTTCGAGTGTGAGTAGAAGAAGCTAATAGATAATTCTTGCTTAATCTTTGAACATTATCAGGGTACAGAAAGTAAATTTCCTACAACATACTTAGTGTAGTGAGTCAGAAAAAGAAAATAATTTTAACAAAATTTTATTTTCAGGGAAGTCAAGTTTTTCAGAATAGAGGGCTACGTAACTCAGAAAATTCTTCCTAAAATCCATGAAAAATTTTGACAAATTTGTCAAAAATCTCATTTTAGGTTTCTATATGTGACAAAGATCATGCAAAAACTGATAATCACTTATTAAAGAAAAAAAACTATCCACATACTCTCATCTGAGACTGAAGTGATGGTTACCCAGGAAAGGAGCAGCAGCGGGGCGGGGAAAGCGAGAGGCAGGGCGTAGCTTCAGGCAGCTGATTTGATTTTGTTCCTCAAGCCAAACATGGATGCATCAGCGAATGGTGCAAGTCTTCCCAGCTCAGTGTTTGGCAATCCATGGGAAGAATCGCTGGCTGACCTCTAAGCTAACCTGATGTGGTCTGAGCCCTAGAAAGTTAGACTTAAAAGCAAAAAGTAAAATTATGCAAGAAAACTCATCAGGAACATAAATAGCTACCCTGCTGCCGAGATGGACTTCACAGAAGGTAGACTGTTAAGTTACTGATCTAAAAATATAGCAACAAAAATGGTTCTCTAGGCAGGAAAAGGTGGATCTCATGTGGAGTGAGAATCCAGTCACTGCAATATTATTTAAAATGTACAATTAAAAGAAAAGAACAAAAATGTGAAGGTTTGAAAAATTATAGTGAATAGACACTTTCCGAGGGGAACAAAATGGAATTAAAAATGACTTTAAAATAGAATCTTCAGATTTTTTTGAAATGAAAACCTGTATATAAAAATTAAAGAAAATTTATTATGAGAGTAACTCATACAATACACAATAATGAAGAATGTACACTTTGAAAAAGAATGATATGCGCATTAGGACATTAAAATATGGTATATTTGAAATATGAGGAAAATCAATGAAGTTCAAAGAATCACAATAGAAATATTCTAATATGAAACAAAAAGAAAAATCATGAACATCATTGCAAAAAAAAGCAGGGAAAATAAAAAAGGAATGGAGACTTGGATATCTGAAAGACACCATCAACCTGTGCATGATGGGAATTCCAGACAGAGAGGAGAGAGAGACAGGGAAAGGAAGGATGTGTGAAGAAATAATATCTGAAAAAGAATCGACCTCCAAACACGGGTCCACTATAGGACCAGCAGAGTGAAGCCGTTAAGACCAACGGAAATCCTGGATGGAAATCCAGGTCAGCAACATTAGAGACAAATCATGAGCAGAGGAAAAGTTACTCAGCTAACCACTAACTGCTAGTCAGGAGCAAGAGAGGCCAGAAGAGTGTGATGACGTGCACACTATTAAATAAACCTCTTCGAGCAAAAATTCCATAATAATTAGAAACAAAGGCAAAGGCAGCAGCTTCATCGCAGACTGGTGACGAGTTTATCAAAAGTTTAGTTAAACAAACTGAATATAAAAGAGATAACCGAGGTTTTAGGGCAAATCACCATTGTGAAATCTGGAGAGAAAGTCCCAGATGAGACTTACTTATCTGAAGCAAAAACTATTAGAGTCATCAATGGGTAGGAGCACTTAATGCTGATTTTGATGAAATTGTGGACTACTACAAAATGAGAAAATCCTGGAAGTCCCAATTTTAGGAGGATTCCCATGATGTAGTTGGTTTAGATGAGAGGAATCCTCCAGGTTCTCAAGGTTAAGATCCAAGAAAGATCTCTGTTGCTCTAGAAGTAGAATATTAGCAGGGTTACACACACAACATTCTCCATAAGGTTTGGTTTTAATGTAGATATTTTAGTAGAACTTTCTTTTAGTAGTGAGAAGCAAATTACTTACAATTTTTCTGGCTAAGCTTCCTGTACCTCCAAAGTCAACAGAAACCCAGGTTTAAGGACAGGGGATATTTCATTAGTAAAATATGAAGGAGCAGGAGAAAGAGAGCCTACTGACAGAGAAACTCATGCAGGTCATAGCTCACAGAAACAGGCATGATAAAGGACTGAGATTGATTTATTTTTTCACATACTTCTATCTCTGATTTTATTCAGATATTTTGTTCCATCTCTTGCTCTTTCCCCACCTCTACTCCTAAAAGAGCCAAGGTAGACAATTTTCATCTTAGAAAACATATATTTATAAGTAGTAATTGGTCCAAACTTCACTTTCAGAGTAAAAAAAAAAAAAAAGAAATACACAAAGTTGGTTGTTGCTGTAGCCTAATTATGAACCCCAGAAATCACAAGTTGAAATTCACATCTCAGTAGCTCCAAATGTGACCTTATTTGGAGATAAGGTTGTTGAAGTTGTAACAAGTTAAAATGGGCTCTTTTCCAGTATGAATGGTGTCTTTTTAAAATGGGTAAATTTGAACACAGGCACACAAATATAGGCAAAATACCACAAAAAGGTGAAGGCAGAGAGCAGGTGATGTTTCAGTAAGCCAAGGAGTACCAATGACTGTCAGCAGGAGGCCACCAGAAGACGGGAGAGGGGCAAGCAACACAGTCCTCCTTCAGCCTCCAGGGGAAAACAACCCTGCTAAGGCGCTGAGCTTGAACCTCCAGCCATTGGGAGACTACGCCCTTGCCTTGGGCAAGCTGTCCAGGTCATGGCTCCTTGCACGGCTGCCCTGGTGAGCTCCTGCTCCCCTGGGAGCACTCTGACATCAGAGTTTAATTATTGCCCTGATGCTGGAAGAAACTGCCACACTACAGTGACTTCTAGGGCAAAGACTACATTTTTCCTGTGTTTCTGATCCTCTGGTGTCTAATCCTGCACTCATTACACCTTAGATGACCAATGAAAACTTACCGAATTTATGTGTTATTTCAGAAACCGAAGAGGAAGACTCTATGAATCTTCTCAGAATTCATGATAGGCTAATTATCCCTCCAAGCATCTTCACAATCAATAAAAAATTCAGAAGAAAAATGATTAACAGATACAGTTTATATACACACATCATGTACGTTATACATTATATAAAGGTATATATATACAGTTATATGTACATATATATGCATTTTATATACTTTATACATATATATATATGTATGTGTGTGTGTGTATACATATATATATTTGAATTCTAAATTAAAAGTTATAGTATTATTTATTATTATTCAGGGTCCTCCAGAAACAGAATCAGTAAGATATGTGTCTGTGCATGTCTCCATATGTAGTCTTCTCTCTCTCCTCTCAACATAATCAAGAATGTTTAGTTTCTCTTCATTATCTGATGTTCTTAAATTATAAGATATAAACTATTGATTGCTTGGTTTTGATAAATCATAGTAAAATGTTTCAGAAATTGGGTACATCTCAATTTATTTATTGAGATGTGAAAGTAATTCAAGTCAATATAAACTTTGAAAAAAACTGTTATGTGGAAGTTGGATTTTATACATAGTTTCTTTCATTTGTGCGCCCTGAATTGACTACTGTCTTGTTTAGAGTTCATGATTCCATCCACATGTAGCATGCACCACACACACACACACACACACACACACATACACACACACACATTGATTAACCACACCATGCTGAAAAGTATTAGGCTGTTAGTCAACAGTCTCATGGGTTTACAATTGTTCTCTGCATACTGGGTATTCAAAATGACAAGGTCTCTGTAGGTACGCCAGCAACCAGCCAACAACCAGCTGCAGGAATTTTGTTTTCCGTCATTTATTTTCCTACTGGCCCTATAGGCTGAAAACCCAGTATACACTTTTGAAGATCCTGACTTCCATGCCAAGCTTACTCGTTCAAAGGAAGTTAGTTGAGGCTGTCACTTCCAGTGGTATAAGAGTAACTGGTAAAACACTTGCCCTCACAATCTAAGAAATTATAAAATTGGAAAAAGTATATGAAGTGATTATTTATAGACATTGTAAAATAGTGAGAGCAGTTCTGTGACCACTGTGAGATTAGAAGAAATATCTAAGTGATTCTAATAGTCATCCTACATTTATGTCAGAGACAAGTTTCAAACTACTGTGCAGTAAGGAAGAGCCCAGATCAGGTACACTGATATTGCTGAATAGAAGGAGCTGAGGAATGAGTTCAGGGTCTTTTGCAATTTGAATTTATTCAACAGAATATCAGAGAGGGGGTCGATATGCAGAAGTTATAGAACCCTTGGTATCTGCACATAATCCCTCTAAGTCTGTTCACTACGAGAAAGGTAAAACTAAGTAAAAGCAAATAAGACTCCTGAGTTTCAATTAAAATTATTCTATATAATCACAGAGCTGTTCAACATTTGAATTCTTACCAATAATAGAGGAAGAAATTGCTAAACCCTCAGAATTCAAGGTGACATGGAAAGTTGTGCCTTCAGGTAGGCAAAATAATGGTTTTCCCAAAATGTCCACATTCGAATTCCCAAGATCTGTGCATGTATGATGTTACATAGGCAAGAGGGAATTAAGTTTGCAGATGGAATTAAATTTGCTAATCAGATGATCTTGAGACAGGGATAGGGTCCTGGGGTGTCTGGCTGGGGCCAACATAACTCAAGGCTTCTTACAAGTCAGAGAGATAGCAGGAGAGACAGCACCTGATTGGCACAGATGGGAAACATGCCCCTAGCCTGTCTGGCTTTATAGAAGGAAGGGAATGTGAGCCAGGAACTGAATGACTCCAGTTGCTAGGAAAGAAAAGAAATATTCTCCTGTAAATAAATCAAGGGAGCACGGTCTTGCCAAATCTCAATTTTAACCCAGTGAACTTAATATCAGACTCATGACCTACAAGACTGCAAGATAATAAATTTATAATTTTTGTGTCACTAAATGTGTGGCAAATTGTTATAGCAGTAGTAGGACACAAATTCATACCTCGATAATCAATATATGCAGTATAATCTAGAAACCTAAAGAGAAACTTAAAGATGTCCAAGATAACCTTTAGTTTTCTTGGCAACCTGATTAAATAAACATTAACTCTCTTTTTAGGAAGGTAACACAATATAAGCCCTCAACATCCTAATCAGTACAATGTCAAACTGTTAGTCAAAAATGACTAGACAGGCAGGGAAACAGAAAATGCAATATATAATGAGGAATTTTTTAAAAGTCAATACAGAAGTATTCAGAGACAAAAGTAAGGATAGACTTACCAGACAATCATTTTAAAGCAGAAATTCAAAATGGTTCAGTAATTATAGGAAAACTGAGACACAATAAAAAGAGAAATGGAAATTACGAAATGAGAACTGAAAGAAAAGTCTAAAGCTGAAAAATCCAACATCTGAGAAGAAAAGCATCAATAGCAGATTTGATACTGCAGTATAAAATATCTTGAACTGAATATAAAATAAACCAAACTTAAGTACTAAGAGAAAAGAGACCACTTCACCAAGGAAGCCAAATATGGCAAACATGCTATTAGAAAGTTGCTCAACTATGACAATAAAATACAAATTATCATTAAAGTACTTGTAAGAGTCCCCAAACATAAACAACTGAAATGTCCATTAAGAGGTAAATCAATAAACAAAATGTGTGTATTCACACCATAGGATACAATACAAAAGCAACATACTTGTGGCTGGGGTTGCGACTCTAGTACAGTGCTTGCCTAGCATGCGTGAGGCACTGAGTTGGATCCTCAGCAACACAAATAAGTAAATAAAATAAAGGTCCTTTGGCAACTAAAAACAAATATATTTTTTTAAAGAACATATTTCTAACAAATGAATGGTGGGATGGACCTCAGGAATTTTTCTTGGACAAAACAAGGAAGGAATAAAAACGTATCATGCAGTTTATTTCTATTTATGTAAAACCTGAAGCAGGGAAACTGACCTTTGCTAACTGAACGCTGACCAGAGCTGTTCCTGGTCCAGGAGTAGGACTATGGACTGGCTCTAGAGGGAACAGACAGCAGAACACATCCCTCTGTGGTTTTGGAGTGGAAGTTACAAGAATGTGCAGAATTTTCAAAACTCATTGGACTGTAGCATCAACGGGTGTGAGAATCAAACCTCAAAATAGCCGATGACATTGGGAACAAGGAGCTGCTGCTTCCCCACACAGCAGAGGGTTTGCCAACCTGCAGTGGCTAAATGTCGTCCCAGTGGACAGACGCAGAAAGCTGGAGAAACTGGATTCCGAGACTGCCACCCATGGGCCCCATGCTGAGCTTCAAACTCCCAATTGGCTCAGCTTCTCCTTTCTGAACCTTCCCTGGGAGAAGCCAGCCTGCCAACGCACCCTCCACCTCGACCCACATGCCGGGGCAAAACCTGTTTTCCCTTGGAATCCGACGCTCCTGAGCCAGGGTGGGCTGCAATCTCCGCTCTCCTGCTGGGTTGTCAGACCGTGGAAGGTCAGCCCAAGGCTCTCCAGCCTAGCTCCTCAGCAGGACCAACCCCCAGTATTATGCTCTCCCTCTGTGGCTACATACGCCACACAGACAGGAATTGCTCTGGGAATCTGTGGGATTCATCCATGGTGGAAAGGAGAGCCCGCTGGGATTTTCAGGAACACGTTCTGCACGTCCTACTCACTTGATGTCTATATGGAAGCCACTGCCCAGCTGCCATGAGTGTGCACCCTACCACCTGCGCAGTAGAAAGCCAGGGCCACCTAGCTGAGTGGTACACACCTGACGCCTGCTTTAATGGAATGGAACACAGGAATGGGAGCAAATGCTCGTCTTGTCATTAAACAAGAACGTTTGCTGGGAAAGTCAGAAACGTTGCTGTCAAAATATTTCCTACCATAGACTTTTCATCTTTAATGGCTGTTTATGTTGGTTACTCCTTATGCCTCTGTGTTCTTTGCTTTCCTGCAAAGTGCTGTTTTCTTTTCATTTGGACCACAGTTCTCCAATTTCAGGCAGATCCTAGACTCATGAGTGATTGTAAAGAACGTGCACTGCAGCGTTGTCTGCACGCTGCCTTCTCCCCGAAGTGGGAAGCAAACAAATGAAACAAAGATAAGTGAGCCAGTGCACCACACACCTCTTCCACGTCACCCGTGTTCTTCCACCACGTCTTGCCTTGCCTTTTCATCCTTCAGGAAAATACTTTGGAAAGCACTGATCAGTCCACATCTGTCAGCTCTCTCCTTTCATGACATACTTTACCCCAGGTGGGGATTTATGCTTTCACTAGTAAGAGAAAGAGGATGTCAGTGACAGAGAACTGCCGTGCCCCCCATGCTCAGACTTCCTGTTGGTTGCCTGCATGATAACCCTTTCAGTATCTGAGAGTTCTTTCAAAACTGGCTTCACCTTCCCTCCCACAAGGGCTCGGGGTTCTTTTTCAGAGATGAGCTTTATTTTTCTCAAATTCCTCGTTTTCATAATAAAGCAGCATCCCAGCCTGAAGACTGTTCAAAGGCGCACGCTGACACCTATGTACCACCTAACTAGAAACAAATTGATAAACTTCTGAAACTCCTTTGAACGAGGTGCCAGAACAGCGCCTTCCCAGAGCTGCTTTTATGCCTCATCATGGTGCCCTCGAAATTGCTGTCAAGCTCCATTTGGTTCCATGTGTAGCCTGACAGTTCTAAGGGGAAAGTGTAGCCTAATGCTTCCAAATAAATTAGATTCCATCCATTTTAAAATAAAAACACAGCCTCTGTGGAAGTTATCAACAGAAGTGTGGAGTAAAGTGTCAACAGAGGCTCCCCCTGTTACCTCCAGCAGAGGCCCAGGGCCAGGAGAAGGCAGCATGGCAATCATGTCTTGGTAGCCCAGGGAGGCCAGCTAACCAAGAGCTAAGCAGAGCCGAATGTCCAAGTGCATTCCTTCCATTGAGGGTATGGTGCTTTTCTACCGAGAGAGAGAGAGAGAGAGACAGAGAGAGAGAAGTGGGAGAGAGGGAGGGAGGAGAATAGATGGAGAGAGGAGAGGAAAGAGACTGGGGGGGGGGCAGGAGGAGAGTCTGTGGTCATATGTACATTTTAATTTCAGACTTATTTAAAAAATTCTCCAAAATCTAACAAGGTAAAATTCATCATGTCTGCCTCTGATCAGATGTTGCCAGGCATGCAATAAAGCTGTAAGTCTTTTTAAGGAGACTTATAAGTCTTTTTGAGGAGAAAATCATTTAATTAAAAAGCAACATGGAGCCCATGCAGGTGGAAAAGTTCACAACTTCAGATGAGGACACTGAAGCCATTATTGTAGCTGCATCCCTTAAGATTGCAGTTAAGCAGCGTCCAGGATATCTTAAGAAGGAACAAAATAGAAATTTAGAGATGAAACTAAAATAAGTGAGATCAGGCCCCCGTGGGAAGGAACAAGAGGCAGGGAAGGCCTGCAGAAGGAAGCTGGGCGGGACCAGGACAGGGCGCGGAAGCCCACTCACACCGAAACTCGGGAGATCAGATCAGAGAAGAACGGCCACTGGCACCAGGGAGCCCAGGAGCTCTAAGTGGTCCATCGTCCTCGAGACTAAGTGGCAAAGGAAAGGATGTGAAAGAAGAAGGACTGAAACGGAGTTTTCTTCTGTAAATATGACAAATGTAAGGGTCATGCTTGAGGAAAAATGTAAAAAAAATCAGAGCAAGCTGCATTGTGTGCAAAATTTTCAACACCCAGAGAAACAAAGAACAGATGTGGAATCTTAGGAGTGGACAGAGGAGTCCACATGAAGAATGCATGTAAGGGTGACCCCAGGGTCCCCAAAAAACAATGCAGGTCCGAAGAGAGGAGATGGTGTTTCCATATTGCTGAAATGAAACAAAGGACACTTTAAATATAAAACAAAACAAAAACCTGGAGAGCTCAAATTCATTGTCAGGATAAAGCAATGCCTAAGCAAAATCTCAAACCCAGAAAACTGACACTAGGGGCGTGGCTGCTCGGGCCATCCCAGTGACCGGGGAGGCTGAGGCAGGAGGGTCTCTAGTTTGAGGCCAGTCTCAGCAGCTTACTGAGATGGTCATCAGCCTAGTGAAGTCCACTCTGGAAATAAAAATAAAAAGGGCCTGATGTGACTCAGTGGTAGAGCATCCCTGGGTCCAGTCCCAGGATCACACACACACACACACACACACACACGCACACACACCCTGGACAAGTTCATCACCAACATGCGTGCACTGAGAACATCTTCCACAAAAGGAAGCAAAACCCAAGAGAAGAAGGGAAAACAAAGGAACAGAGCACGGGAACGCGCCCCTGAGCCTGCACAAAAGCTGAGAGCAGAGGAGTTCGCGGCCTTGAAGCAGAATCTGCAGCCAGCGGCACAAAGCTGGGAGGAGAGGACAGATGACAGTGTTTGTGAAGTGGTTTGGCATCACCGATGGCAAATGGGCATAACTTAACGCCTCCACCAACACAGCAAGTAAGAGCTGCGGCTGGTGAGCCAGCGGGAGAGGACACCTAATCACGTGGATTCGGGCTCCAAACCGGGGCATCTGCGCCACCGCCGCTTTTATCCGCTACCATGCGCGGTCTTGTCATGGCTTGGATGTGAGGTGTCCCCCAAAATCTCACGCGTGAGACGATGCAAGGTTTGAAGAGGAAAATGTCTGGGTGAGAGGCTGAACCCAAGCAGGGAACTGATCCCTGCTGGGATTGGCCAAGGGGTGACTGGGGGCAGGTGGGTGCGGCTGGAGGAGGAGCATGGGGGCTGGGGCTACATTTGTGTCTGGAGGGTGCAGCCTCTCTCTGCTTCCTCATCACCAGAGCCGCTTCCCTCCGCCACACTCTCTGCCATGATGTTCAGCTTCACCTCGAGCCCCAAGGAATGGAGCCGGCTGTCCATGGACTGAGACCTGTGAACCCAGAGCCCTCAGATAAACCCTTCCTGCCTCACTCTTGTGCTGCTTGGATCTTTTAGTCACAGCAGCGAAAAAGCTGATTAAAACAGGTCTGTACCCACTACAGTAAAGGGAATGTAAAGAATGTTTGGAGGAGACAAAATTATATTTATTTGTAGAGGACATGTCCGATTATGTAAAAAATTCAATGGAAGTTCCAAAAACAAAACTACTGAAATTAGTAAATGAGGGGAGGGGGATTATGGAATACAATGTCAATAACAAAATCAATTTCATTTCTTCATGCTATAGTAGCAACACCTAATCACATACTTAATTGGCAATACTATTAACAATATCGACAATATATATCATATATTTACAGGTAGATATGCAAGACTCATGCATCAAAATCTTCATAAAAAGCATTTGACACTATTCAATATCTTTGCTTTCATGATAAAAACCTTGAACAAATTAGGTATAGAAGAAATATTCCTCAACATAGTTATATCTGACAAATCTACGGCCAATGTCACACTGAGTGGGGAGCATATGTTAAGGATCAGGGCGAGGATGCCCACGTTAGCCACTGGCATTCAATACAGAATTGGACATTCTAGACAAAACAACAGAATAATGGAAAAATACAGGGCATCTAAGTAAAAAAGGAGAAAGTCAGATTGTTCTTATTTAAACATGACAAGGCTTTATATACAGAAAAATCTGAAGAAAGGAAAAAATTGTTACAAATGACAAATTCAGTAAAGTTGGAGGCTATAGAATGAAAATAAAAATTCAATAGCATTTTATACACCAATAATGAAGTTGCTGAAAAAAATGAACTCCATTTACAACAGCTATAAAAAATACACATCAAGGAATAAATTTAGCTAAGAAAATAATTTTTTTATTAAATTGCAAAACACTAATCAGAAATTGAAGAGGACACTAAAAATGGGCAGATATCATGTGTTTATTGATTAGAAGAATTCATATTGCTAAAACACCCACATTATGCAAAGTAATCTACAGATTAAGTGCAACTCCCATCAAAACATCAGTAGTATTAGTCACAGAAATAGAATTAAACAATTTTGAATTTTAGGTGGAATCACTTAATCAGGCGGAAGAGCTAAAGCAATTTTGTCAGTAAACTTTCTCTGTGATGGTGACAAAACACCTGAGATAATCAACTGAAAAAGAGGAGAGGATTAGTTTGGCTCATAGTTCCAGAGTTTTTCATCTGTGGTTTCTTGTCTCCATTATTTTAGGTCTGTGGCGAAGCAGAACGTCACAAAAGGGAAGGTGTAGTGGAGCATAGCTGCTCACCTCATGGTAGGCAGGGAGCAGAGAGAATAGGGCCAGGGTACCAATGTTCCCTTCAAAGGCATGCCCCCAGTTAGTTAAATGCCTCCATCTGTGCCCCAATTCTCAGTTCTGGCATCTCCCAATGGCACCCCAGGCTGGCACCAGGCTTTAGCACAGGGACACTTGGTGCACACTGCAGATTCAAAGCATAGCAGCAATCTTAAGCAATGAGGACGAAGCCAAGGACATGGTAACTTGCATCTCACCACAGCCTGCAGTGAACAATGCAGCATGGTAGTGGCATGGAAACTAGCACAGGCAGCAGCAGATCAGAATGCAGAACACCAAAGAGTGACCCCACAAACCTGCAGCCAACTGATCGTAAACAAGATGCCAAAACCTAGATTGGAGAAAGTTGGTTCCATCACTAAATGGTGCTGTTGAAACCAGAAATCTAGGTGCAGAAGATGGATACTTGATGGGGTCTCCCACCACATGCAAAAATAAACTCTCAATGGATCCAACACCTACACATAGACCTGACAGCAAAACTACTGCAGGATCTGCTACAGAAGACTCGGGGACAGCACTGCAAGACGTCCCCATGAACAACAGACTCTGGCGTCCACGGCAAAGCCTAGGCAGCCAAAGCAAAGCCAGACAAGCCAGAGTAAGAGAAGCCTCTGTAGAGTGAGACAGGAGAGTGCAGACAGGAAGGCAGGAAGTACGTGCAGCTCATCTGATAAAGCACAGCCATCTTGATATTCAAGGGACTTAAAACTCACCAGTGAAAACCAAGTGATCCAACTAAAAATGGAAAAAGGGTCTGACCCAATATTTCTGAAGGGATGAAACACAAATGTCCAGGGAACATATGTATGAAAACAGGCTTATTATCACTATTTATCAGGGAAATGAAAATCAAATTCACAACACGATATCATGAACCCAGTTTGAATGGCTGTAGTCAAACAGCAAAATGTAGCAAAAACTGTTGAAGATGCAAAGAAAAAAAGAAAAAGGAAACTGTACAATGTTGGTGGGAATGTGAGTTAGTAGAGCCATCATGGAAAACAAGATGAGGTTCTGTGTCTATGTCATTAATTCAGATGTAGGCACAAACGTACAGATAGATGTAGACTAGACACAGAAAGCAACGCACATAAATACAGGGATCTGCAAAGCAATGCAGAGGTCAGTATCGATGCTGGTTTCTAAGCATAGAGTAGACATAGACACGGGCTTATGTGTAGATATTGGATTACATTAGCTGTTAGGGGTCTGTTGGTATTGAAGCCAATATCAACAATACATACACACACTGATATTAATATAAACAAACACATGGACCTGGGTTACATACAAATACATGTGGATGAACCAGACAACATCCATGATAAAGCTACTGATTACATATGGAAATGGATGCTGAGGTCAATATAGATGCTACTTACATTAAATACAGATGCAGATACAGATGTAAATGTTGTTAGCCACATCAATAGAGGTATTGACAGAGACACTGATTAGTTATAGAAATAAATACAGATGTAGATGTCAATGTAGATGTTGATGTCAATATCAAGACGGATTGATGGGTAGAAAGATATAGACGTGGATGCCAAGGTCATTGCTACTATCAATATTAGCCTATTTATATGTAGCTATCAAGAGATAGGCATAGATTAGATATAGATCAGATTCAGCTACTGATATCTACATGGACATAGACATGGGCATGCACACATGTGGCTGTATACCAGGGGCAAGCCCTGGTGTTTCCCAGGTCACTGTATGGATAAGTAGGTCCCACGTGAGGATCCCAGTGAGTGCACTTTGTGTTTTACTCTGCTTCTCCTGACCCACCTTTGAAAGGTGCTATCTCACTGCCTAAGCCTCCGTTCCCTTGTGGTGGTGTGTGCATGTGTGGAAAGCCACACACTGTGAAGCTTTTCACCCATTCTACTCTCAGCGACAAAAGTGCAACAACCGGAGGGCAGCTGAGTCCTCCCTCCAGACACCCCTGAAGTGTCCACGTGGAAGTTAAGTGAAGGATGTACCTGCCTCCACAGCTCCCACACCAGGAAGTGTTCTGGGAAGAGCGCTCTGCCAGCTCTCCCTGGGTTCTGACCACTGCCTCACCCCGCCGGGACTGCACCCCAGGAAATCGAATGCCGTGGTCAGACTGAGAAGTACGGCAGTCTTCCACAATTCATAAGTCTCCAGAACAATGCCTCTGTCCTTGCAGTCGAAGGCCTGCTGGGCACTACAGGCCTTGAGTCAAAATGAGCGCATTGAGAACCTCTTGCTTATCTGTATCCGTTGCTTTCCAGGAACTGCCTTGTGGAGCCACGTTTGTATTACAGACCCAAGTTACAACAGTTTCTTCAGAAGTTTGAAAGAGCAGGATGCAGTGAGACTGGGCCTGACGGCAGCTAAAGCTGAGCTAGAGGAAGCAGAGGAGAGGCAGGAGGATTTTCCAGTGGCCTCCTTTCTGATGCACTGGCTGCTGTTACCTGTGGGTCATCAGATGTCCCGGGTTCTGTAAATCTGAAGAAGTTACTGATAAGATAATCATTTTAGAATAGCTGACTTGCGCTCAATGTAGGATACAAAAGCATCTTTCACTGAAGAGTAGGGAGGAGAGTGAAAGGTAGCCTTCTCCTGGAGCCAGGGCAACGCCTGAAAAGCACTCTCCCTGGAGAAGATAGTGAAGGGTAGTTTTTCACGAAGCAGTTTTGACCCACTAGGTGGCTTCCGTCAGAGGTGTCATGGACAGCACAGCTAGTGCAAGACTAATCACATGTTGCTCAGCTCTTGGCCTCCAAAATAAGCAGCTCTTAAAATCCACTGGCAGCAAGTGGAGTAAGAGAGTTTATTTGTTTTCTTCAGTAACAAAATGTCTATACCTTAAAACAAATTTCCATAGAAGAAGACAATTAGAAAAGTCAGCAAAATAAAAATGAAACATCGCAGGGCAACTCTGGAAATACAATTCCACATTCAACACAACTGCTTTGAAGTGTCTCCATGTTTGACATCAGTAGCAGTGCCGAGCGCTGAGGCTCGCAGACTCTCCTGCATTAAGACACTGTGCACCTCTGATTCACCTGACACATAGCTTCTCCGTGTGCCAGGTAGTGCCATCTGCTGCAGAGGACCAGCCACTTACAGTTCTGGAGAAGACTGCCTTTTAAACTTTTTTGTAATGATTGCATCTTTATTTGAAAAGTAAACAATAATGGAGGAATCAACAAACGTGCTTGCTCATCCTGAGACACCCCTCATACTGTGAGCCTGGTTGTTCTTCTTTTCATTCACTCTTCTACATGGTGAGATTAACCAGACAGTGGAGTGGCTAAATCCAAGCAGTCCTTTCAACTTCTCCAACACTCTGATACAGGTCAAGGAACTGAGGACAGTGGTGAGTTATCTTGTACTGTTTCTAAAGATAATTAACCAGAAACTATGAAACATTCATTGTCTTGTCCACGTCGATACAGTCGAAACAGAAAACCTAAGAATTCAGATCTTGAGACCCAAGGAGATACCTTGAAGCTTGTCATAGATGAGGCTATTGATTTCTCTTCTTCCTCCTCCACGTCCTCCTCCTACTTACTTCCTTCTTATCAATATTAGAATTGCTAAGAAATAACTCTATAAAAGCAGAGTCTAAAGATCTTATTAGACTCTGCAATATAAATAATTCCAAGGTTTGACCCATTGAATAACCATTTGTTAATAAATTATCTTTGATAAATTGAAACTAGTTTCATCACATTATAAAAATGAGATATTTATTGACAACAAATTATTTTAAATACATTGTAATCATGTCCTTGCTTGCAATGTTGATCAGATATTAAATGCCTAAAAGGTTTTAGCTGAGTCAATTTGGGTACACAGGGAAATATTTTGGACCCCACCCCCATGTTAAATAGTTAGTGGCTACAACTGAATGGAACAGCTTTGCCAGGGGATCAATGCCCAGGCTAACTATCATTAAACCAGTGTCCCGGGTCCTATTACAAGCAAGGGACCTTGAATTACCTGTGCCAAGGAGATAGGACCATTGAATTAAGCTTTTCCTTGCATTTAAAAACAATGTCCAATGAATTAAAAAAATTGCAAAGCATATACACTTGAAAAAAATTGAAAATGTATAGATATAAAAAAAATGTCCTTTTGTTTGGGACACTGCTTTCACTACTGCCAAGAAAGCAGGCATTAGAATAAGGTTTGATAAAAATGCTTTGTGTGGATACAGACTCTTACAGTAGTTAACTTTTTTGATATAGAAAACAAATAGAAAGAGACATTTGCCTTTTAAATGCATTCTTACAAAAAAAGTCACATGAAAATTGCTTGAAATACTAAGTTCAAGGCTCCTGGCACGTGGTGACTCATGTTTCCAGAATGTTCCCTCAGTTGCCAGTCCTGCAAGGTGTGGGGCAGGCACTCAGTCACTTCCTGGTCCCCCAAGCCTGGTGAACTGATGCAAAGTGGGCCTCCTGTTTCTACCTCCACTCTTTCTGCTTCCAGCTCGCTTCATTTGGAGGCGACACTATTATTTTCCAGATGGTCAGTTTTCAAAAATTAGATTATCAAGAAGAGAGCACAGTAGAGAAAAGAATCAGGAGCAAAGACTTTTTAAGTTCTATGCCTTTGGCTCAGTAGTAGGTGACTCGGTTTCTCCTTCTCCCTCATCCTTACCCATATCCATGTGCACCAGTGTATGTTGCACTCCATGGTAACCCAGAGTGAGGTCCCTGACCTGCAAGGGCACTGCAGGGGTCTGGGGAGGGGCCCACCTGTGTCTATAGACAATTTCCAGCTCAACATGGGAGAGTCTACCTTTGCACTTTTTATGCAATCTGAATGTGCAACCTGCAGATTAACAGGTAATATCATTCTGTCCTTCTCACATAGAAATAGTTCAATAATGATTGATTGAATTTTCTCTACTTTTTAAAAACTTTTATCAATTTGTTTCCATGAGTGTTTATTTTTATTTAAAGAAGAATCTATTTATAATTATCTGAATGGTGAATACAGAATTTTGGATCAACCATCACATCATGTTGATAAAATCTATTAAACTGTTAAAAAGGGCAAAAATTTTAACTAACATTACTAAAAAATAGCTGAAATCTATGAATTACATAGGGAATATAGCTTTTGCAGTTGAACCATTTGTATGAACCAAATGTTAAAATATAATATTCAAATTAAATAGTGCAATGCTATATAATTTCATAGCTGGAAACCTATTCCTCACATAATGGAACCAAGAGGTTGGGCTTTGGGAGGTAATTAGGTTATAAGGTCAGGTCCTCAGGAACAAGATTAGTGCCCTTCTAAAGAGGTCCAAGGAAGTCTGTGATCCTTTCTGCCCTGTGGTCAGAGCAAGAAGGTGCCATCTTTGTGGCAGAGAAATCACTGAATCAGTTGGTACCTTGACCTTGAACTTCCCAGCATGTGGACTATAGCAACATATTGCTTCAACCTCAGATAACCCAGTCTAAAGTATGAAGCCACAGCAGCATGAATGAACTAAGATAGATACCAGGCTGTCAAATTAAAAGGAATGTCTTTTCTCCAGTGATAATCAAGGAATGGTGAACAGAGTGGAGCTAAGTGTTCATGGTCAGCACATGTATGTGCATGGCAGTGGCTGGCCAGGGAGTTTCAGTATTAACAATCAGGCTGCAGATCTGGAGGTGGATGACACTCTATGAGGAGTGAGGTACCTTCTTAATTTGTTTTCTCATTTTGTATAACAATGATCAGTTAGAAAATGGTTATAAGATTCAGCTTAGTGTGTATTAACTGGCTTAAATACTGAAATAGAGCTATCTCAAACAAAGGCTCTGAAATATGACTTACAAGTAATATTATTTATAGATCATAACCATAGTAAACTTAAATATTATATAAATTAGAAAACATTTAATTATAATTTGAAAATTCTCAAATACTATTATGTATGAACTTAATGAAGAACATTTTTATGGTTTTCTGAAAACAAAATTAGATTAGCCTTAATCCTTATTTGTATACCTATGATCACTAAAGACTTACTTGATCTATATTTGGACGGTTGACCCCACATCAGTTTATGTTTTTAAAATGAGAGCTTTCCACAGATTACATACCTGGTCTGACCTTTCCCAACCTGACCAGTCCAAAGGTGCCTTCTGGCTGTGACACCTCCTGACACTGCTGCCACATGCCTCTCCCTTATCAGTCACTTGAAGTCAGTCCGGTGATGCAAACAGTGTAGAAATTAGGAATAAATGTGTCTTTCTGATAATCAGCCAATATGGGTGCTTTTTCATCACATTGTGTCATATTATTCTACACCTTCCAAAAAATAGCAAATTGAAATGGTATTTTTCCATATAGAAAGCAAACAAAAAGTCAAAAACAAGAGAGAGTGCATTTGGAAAGACCTAGATCCTCCTGCCCCCGGCCTGTGTTTGCAGACAAGGCATGCTGCCTGGGGGATTCTGGCTCCTCCTCTGCTCGGTGCCCAGCACCCTCCCAGGTGACTCCTCACTTCCCCATCTGCTGACCAGCCTTCCCCTGAGCTCACATCCAGGTTTCCTCTTCACACACCACAGGATTGGAACCAGCTTACTTACTCTGTTTTCTCCTCTTGCTTTCAACCTTCTGGGAAGAGGACGCCTGTGGCCTCCCTTGTCCAGCCCAGTGACTGGAACCCAACAGCTGCCACATTGACAAGCACTCCTTACGGGCATCGCCGGCCTTCGAATTTTAGTTTGGGGATAACACTATTAAGGGACAGTGGCATATAAAAAGCTAAATTACCATGTACAGTTGGGGTATTTAGGAATCATTTCTTTGTTCATTTAGTTGTTCATATGCTAGAACAAAATGATGATGAGTATTGTGGCACACCATCTTGCTTTTCTGCCCTCGGCCACTGAATGCATCTCTAAATATTATAAGTGCATGCCACTTGTCCACAAAGGGAAGCAGCAAAGGCATGTGGTTTCATCAGGTCAACCTACTTTCAGTATTCAAAAGCCAACTCAAAGACGATGGGCTTATAAACTCAACACACAGGCATGCCCATGTGTGTGCGCACACACACATGCACTCGCACACTCACAAGTTCATTGGCTGTAATAAGAGACAAAGCCACTGATCCAGGCATGTTTTATTTGTATACAGTGATAGTTACTTACTTCCACACACATTTTCTGGTGGTACCAAAGGGCTATTTAAACTTTTAGGTTGGCCCCTGCAGGCATGGCACAGCCAGATTCTAGAAAACATCCCTAGCTCTTATCCTTAGTGTGGCGCACGTGGAGATGCACGCACACACCCTGAACTCAGCAGGAAGACATGGGGGCTCTCTCCCCCCAAGGTCACAGAGCAACGGGGAGCTGCTCTCCCTGCTCCCCCTGCAGGGGCTCATCTGCACACAGGACATCCACCAGCAGGGCATCCAACATGGAGAACTCCAGGAGCTCCCTGGGAAGACTGCGTGACAAGGACATTGCCCGGAAGCAAAAAGCATGGTTTTAGGTAAGCATGGTTACTGTGCTCGCTTCCAAGAGACAATTCTGTTGTTTTTCTTAACACTGAAAGGGCTCAAGCCACGTTGGTGTGATTGTATTTCTGAACAAGGTGTGCTTGTTCTACCAAGGATACACCAATAATTCAAGGTAATCAGCAGAGTACATTACAGGGGAAAAGCTGGGCCAACAAGCTGTACAAACAGAATAGCAATCAGAAGATGTAATGCATTTCTGATGCACATTTAAGGCGCTGACACTGGGCCACAGATGTACACGTGTTGTGTTTTATATTGCCGAGATATGGCCTGTGAGAACCTATTACAGCATATCATCGTCCACAGCAGAGGGGCAGGGGAAGGAGAATTCCATCACACCTTACTCCTGTGGATGGATTAGAGAAACAAATTGTACTCGGAATTGAAAAGTCACAGGCTTATTCTGTCTTAATAAATTTCTGCCAAAAGGCTAAGTGTAAGACCAGAAATACTTCCCAAATGTTGTTACTGTATTATCATCTGTGACATCCTGGATGCGCCAGGCATCCTCAGATATCAGGACAGGGGCCTCGCCATACATTCTTTTTTTACTGTTTTCTTCTTTCTTTTTCCATGACTCCTTGATTCCAGGTAGCCATTTGAGTTACTGTACTTGAGATAGATGCCTTCCTTTGGCTCAAAGGAAAAGATAATTTTAAATGAGATGCTTATCTTTGGACCATTCCCATTGGTTAAGGTAAATAGTTCGGAATTCAAGGAGTTGATCAGCAACTGAAATTTCCCATCAAACTTGGAACAGGTTAAAAGTAGAAGCGGCAACGGCAAACTGATCGCTTTGAGGGCAGATCCCAGGTCCTCATTATATTTAAGGCTGCCGTGCTTAATACCTAGTGGGGAGCTCAATTAATACCATCTACCAGATAAATAAATGAGTGCTATTGTGATTAAAAACAAGGTTGGTACATTAGAGTATGCTAATGCCCTAGCTATTAACCTAGTTAACATTCATAAACAAAGATATGCAATGCCAATGTTATCAAGAAAGTTCATGGCTTAAATTGTTCCTTTTACCTTCTTAGTCTACTAAGACCTCTTAAAAATGATATTCTTAATCTTATTATCTCAGCATGGCATATACTGAAGTCTGGCTTTATTCTAGACTAAAAAACAAAAAGAAAAAGGAAGAAAACTAAAAACAGCCAATGGAGGAAAGTGATCCGGTCCACGGGGTTACGACTCAAGGGAGAACTGCGGATTCGTTGGGTGGTGCTGTGTAAAAACTCACCTGAAGATCTGGAAGCCCTCAAACAACATCAGGCTCTTAGGTCTCTGGGGTCTCCAGAGGCCTGGATGTGGGGCAGTTTATTTTGGTTCGCTGCTCAGTCTCCCAGGGAGTTGCAGCCCAGCTGCCTCTCAGGACAGCAGCCGATGCAGGGCTCTCCTGGGTCTGTGCCACCCACTCCCAAGCCCCGCAGCTTGTCCAAGAGACCTCGGGCTTGGGTCTGGTGAGCCAAGACAGCCCGGACTCGCCGAGTGACCTCCCACCGTCATAGTCATTAGGAGCAAAGCGTTTAGAGAATCAGGTTGAAGGAGGTGTCCACACAGGAGCAGATACAAGAGGTGGGGCTCACTACAGCCACCCTCACGTTTACCCCAAGCAGGGTCAGCAAAATGTGTCAAGGCTCACAAATGAATTGTGTTATAAGGTGTTGCAATAGCTGAGTCGTATTGTAGAGTACGATCAGGATTAGTCTCAAGATCAAGAAACCCATCCCAACTGTCATCTGCAACTAGCAGACGGAATGTCACATTGGTGCATTTTAATGAGAAGGACAGGCCGGACGGTAGGTGGAGGAATCCACTGCCGAGCAATGACTGGGGCCCTTCAGGTCCTTCCTTTCTGCATCCTCCCGCAGCCTCGCTGGCTTGATGAGGTTACTCGTGAGTGGTTAGGACTTCTGAAGTACACATGCTTGTGTTCACAGCGTCTGGCTGGGGCTTGAATCCAAGCTAGCTCACTGAAAATCCTGTGCTTTCTTTTCTACTTTAATATTTCAGTGTGGATCTAGCTGGAGCTGGGGGCTGACAAGTGGATCCTGAAACCCACCTCTTCAAGCAGGTGACACCCTGAGGTCTTAGGCAGGGATGGTCCTGCCAACCCTCAGTTTCCCAAACTGAGGAAACTGATTCCTCAGTTTCCTGATGTTGTGGATTCTTAGTACGGAGCCCCTCGTTTCAGGATACCCTCAACTTGGACTATCTGGTCCGCTCAGCAAGAGGCCTGTTTCCTGGCAGTGGCAGGACTGTGATGAGGGTGAAGGGCAGGCGCGCTCCCAGTCCTGGGGTTGCTGGTGAACAGAGTACAAGCAGTGCGTGCAGGAAGGAAGGTTGACTCGGGCCTCAGACAAAGGTGGCCACAGAGCTAAGTGCATGAGATCACTGTGTCCGAGAATAACGTCATGCTTGCTTATTACGAAGAGGATTTATTCTGCATTAATAAAGCTTCATCGTTTCTGATAAACTTCTCTAAGAAATTTGCTAGAAAGCCATAGGACAATATGGCAGAGGAAACAATAGTTTTTTTTTTTTTTATTTCATAGATAAAGATACTTATCACTACAGTAATTAAATAAAATTTGTTACAGCCAGTAATAAAGAACTCTTTCTGTAGAAGCTAAGGTTAATAATATATTAGCCTTTTCAAGAGATGACCGGTATTAAATGTGTGTTATTCACTTAAATGTTGCATACAGAGAAGGCACATGCAATATGTAAGGACCATGAAGTGTGTTTCAGAACACCAGCAAAGGCAAAGAAATGGCTTTGCTATGAACTGAATGTTCAAGGGCAGATGCTAGAGTCTCTGGCCAACAGCAACACATTGCCATTTCTACAAAAGCACCTGCCCAAACCACCAGGATGATCCAGGGCTGGTGACAGAATCCAGCAGCCTCACAGTAGCATGAGGGAGAACATCTTTGGACATCGCAGTCCCACCAAAATCAAACCTGTCCCTATTACAGCCTCTGTCATTAGTGGTTTCCCCAAGAGTATCGAGAATGACCTCTTTCTTTCTCTGTGCCTTAATGTCAAGCTGGCATTTATTTGAGATTCCTCCCCAGAAAAGACTGGAGAGACCCTCAGGGAAGGAGCCACTTTACTCGCAGACCCTCTACTCTTTCAGGTACTTGCTCTGGAATAGGGACGGAGGGGCAGGAAGTGCAGCCACAGCTTTGGTTAGCGCCCTATTTCTATAGGGTCAGTAGATGTGTTAGTACCTGAAAGAAGCAGCAGTGTCTGTATCATCACAGGTACACGGGTACATTGTGTGGACTCTTCTCGAAGTCAGAAAATGGTCAGTACTTAGCAGAGATGGTTTCCTCAGCAATGTGAAATGGTAATCCCTTGCTGAATATTTTGGATATATAATGTCCACAGAGAAAAAGTAAAATTTCTTGATCTTTCTCTACTTTAAGTATGTGGAGAAATTTTTATTACAAAACTCCTCAGAGCTCAATGAGCACAGATGTAAAGAATCACTAATGATTGTTCTCATTACTGTAGCTTTCATAACAAACATAACCTTCTTTCAACTCTGGGAAACAAACAGAGCTGCGAATTGTGATTCTTTACTCCTAGGGCACCTCTCCTTCTGCAAAGACGACACAGAAGTAATTAGGAATTAATTGAAGCTACTGTAAGCTAAAGTTGATCTCCCAGGACACATGGAGTTTACAAGAGACCTGAGGCTTCCCCTCACCCCCTTTCAAATAAAATTCAGTTACTATTCCTGGTGGAGTGAATTTTTTCAATAGCTTTGATGAGAAGAGAATGTTCTTCTAAATCAGAGAATATACAGTATTACACAGTTGAAACAGGTTCATGTTTGTTGATCATCCCAGAATAACAATCATGAAATGGAACAAAGACCTTAGGGTCTCTGATCTTTTCCACTGTAGAAAGTGATGTTGAAGAAATTGTATGTGGAAGATTGCTTATTTTGTTCAGTACATAAATGAGAAATGCTTTTTAACCTAAGATTTTCTTAGAAAATCCAGAGAGAAGCTAAACTGTATATTTAATAATTGTAGTCACTAATATTTCTCAGATGACTGACATTTCTTTTACAGTCTCCAGTGCATTCATTCTTTTAAACCTCAGTGGTAATGCTCCACACACTGTTCAGAAAGGGCACATTGCCTGGTGTGACAGTCTTAAAGGGGTCTAGCAGTCAGAAAAGGTGAGGTATGTTTCTGAAACAAATAGCCCCGATGTCTCAATGCCTTGCAGAACCAAGAATTGCTTACTGACGCACTATTCCAGCATGAACTCCCTTCCAAGTTGTGACTCAGGGACTCAATCTATCAACAAATGGAAACCTCACATGCTAGTGTCCTTTGCTTCCAGCTGGAGGGCCAGGAATAGAAGATGTAGTGGATAAAAGATGGGAAAAGCAAGCTCACCCCTAATTGCACTGACCTAGAAGTTCCATTCAAGGTGTAGGGACAAGAATTACCATGGGATGCTTAGAAGCACCGTGATGGGACTTGGAAATTGACATAACCATAGGAATGCTGGAGATTAGCTCGGGAGCTTGTCACTGATAATCACCTCTGCCTCTGGCTTCTGTCATGGGGCACTAGCACTGGGAACCTTGGCTGCAGGAAATGCATGGGATTCCGTGGGAGAGACCAGAGGACTGGTTTGCAAATGCTTCCTGTCTGCAGCGCTGGCAGGACCTCGGGAAGACTGGGAGCAGTGAGAGCTCTTTCCACCCAGTGGGGAGAAGGGCTGCTGAGGGCAAAACCTCCCTGTTGACCCCTGAAGAATCTGATCAGCAGGCAGCAGCGCCAAACCTGCAGCCCTTGCGTATCAGCAATGGGGTGGAAAGAGTCTGCCTGGGCTTCAACTCGCAGCTGCAAGGTTTTTCCACACATAAATGGATGAAGTCATTGAAGGGTTCCTAACAGGAAGCAGCTCCTGGGAAAGCTATTAGCAGACCAGCATTTGCAATTCATGTGACACTTGCTCGCCTGAAGGGGCGTCATCCACAGAGTCCCGTTTGGTTTAAAATGTAACTCACAGCACTGTAGATTGAGCATTCAGATCTCAGCTGGGTTTCTCTTGAATTTATTAACTTACAAATGGAAATACACTTACAATAGTTTACTATCTTTCAGTAACCACTTCTTAACTTCTCTTCAGAAGTGGCCCCGCTCTCCCCAGGCTTGTAATCTTGCAGTGCCTCTGACTTCTGTCCCTGTGAACGTCTTGTTTCCCAAATCCTGCAGAGAATGCTTCCACACAGTGCTCTGAGCCTTGTTCTCTATTTCTACATTTTAATTGGAGGTGCTAATCACTCTGAGACTACACTTTATTGCTCCCTGTACTGCTAACCAAAATAACACATTGCACATGCTTTGAGATTTAGTATGGCAAGCAGTTTGGTGGTGCTATTGTTTTTTTCCCAAAATTTAAAACGATCTAGGGTCAACTTGGGGAAGAACTTGGAACAAAACATTCAGTGCTGACTCTTGAAGTATAATTAGATTTTTACATGGACTGGAAGAGTTTCTCGAGCTATACAACCACATTAACAGCCTAGGAGAGGCAGGAACCTCACAACGACACAGGAGTGTGGGCCCTCCTGGTGAAGGGTCTGTCGCTTTGGAGCGCCTGGGGTCATCTCTAGGTTTTCACTTCCTAACTCTTCTACACCAATCATCTTATCCTCATTATGAATGTCAACCCCTTCCCAAAAGCTCTCAGACTATTTGCCCCAAAGTGCTGACTACCTTCTCTTTATTAATCTTCCTGTCTGTTTTCTAAGATCAAAGAAAGAGGCGATACTGAGTGAATGGACGCATAACGACGTTTATAGGTTTCTCTGGCGGGATGTCTCCTAGTCCCACATTGTCCACTCGACAGTCTAGCCCAGTCCCCCAAAGTAGAACAGATGTGAAGGGATATTCCACGTAAACATCACCACATGCCAGTGGCAAACCCCCCATCCCCCAAGAAGAAGGCAGTAGAAGGAGATGTACAGCAGAGGACATGGAGCTTACTAAAAGAGGCAGCATGAACACGTGTCGTTCCAGGAAAGAGCTCCTTCCCTTCCACAACAGACACTGAGGGAGAAGACATATTATGGTCAATGGGCGGACACAGGGCAGTCGGGTCAACAAGCTCTTGACACAGTAACAGGAGGGGGTGAAAGGCAGATCCACTGCTAAGGACGCTGATAAGCCTCCTGAGCAAGGGCCACATGACTCGGAGCCCTTCTGCCCATAGACCTGCAAGTACAAAATCCCACGATTACAGCTCACACCACAGACCCACTGTGCCTCTGGATCTGCGTATGCAACCGTAGGTCAAGGCAGTTAATCACCAGGAGCCTCGGGCTAGCCACATAGAAGCATATTTATGGGCAAATCAAGAAACAGAAATACTGAACCGTGCCTGATTAGCTGCACTAATATGCTACTTGTGGCTAATTTCTGAGCTGCTGGGCCCACAGGTGTTTGCCCTCACCCATAAATCATGGTCCACCTCCTCTTTGCCCTACCATGCATATAGATTGCCTGCTTAAGTGACAGGCAGGAAATAATGATGGTGCACTGGATCATTCCAGTGCCAAGTCACCTGGCCCTGCTCCGAGACCAGCCCTCCGAGGTTCCCACACCCAGCTCCTTTCAGATGTTATTGTAACCCATGTCCTCTGTGCCACCACACATGGTCTTGCAAAGTACAGAGTGTCCGTTTCCCCATTTTTATTTGTTTTACTTGTAGAGCACACACTTTGCATAAGACAGCACCATTAAAATTTCCACACCGGCCGGCTGTGCAGCGAAGCAGAACAGAATCCCAATGACTTAGATGGCGAAGGGAAACTCACGGTGGGAACTTAGCAGCCATGACCCTCCATTTACCTTTAATTTATTTCTTTAAATTAAAGGTGTTAATTAAATGGTTCACAAACCAAACAATCTAAACACTAAATATTATGGGCAGGAAATACTTGGTTTGCATATAATTTGATTCTCCAGAGTAGTTCCTTGTTTCGAATCAACTTTCAGGTCAGTATAAAAACCAGAAGCTATGAAAATGCACATGGCACTTACATTTACACCGCGTGTCTACTCTTGGCGCAGAGGAAATGCAGGACTTGGAAGATGATCTTTTGTTTCCAAGTTCTGGTTAAGGAAACCATTAGGAGACGATGTTAATCTCTTAAGTGGACATAATGCATGAAAACAATATTAACATAGAACAGGGAGGTGGCTTTAGTGTATTGGACCAGTGTGGTCGTAGCTGTGACTTGACTGAGGCATGTACAGAACTTCAGCTTCTCTGGGGGTCAGGAGGAAAAGGGCTGATTGACACTTTCACTTATGTGTCACACGCCCCACCATAGATTATGTGATAAGAAGTATGTTCATTTAAATGTTGTTTTGGACACTTCCTAATTGAACTCAAATTGCCAACTCTCATGACAGGGTTTTGATCATTAAAGTATAATTATTTTCAGGAATTTATTCCAAAATGAGATAGAGTAACAGGAGCCAGATTTATCCTTCTGGATGAAACAATTGGAAAGCAGTTGAACTGTGTGATCTATTGAACTCCAAGTCATCGAACTCCAACAGTGAGGACCCCTGAGGTATGGAAAGCAAGCCTGCAAGCCCTGACATTGTTCCAGCTCACCACCTGGAGGGATTTCAGGCTGTGTGCGGGGAGGGGCAGGCCTGGCGGGGGCCCAGGGGACTCCTCGAGGTGAAGAGATACAGTTGTGCATCAGGGGTGATGATGTGGCGGCAGCCCAGCAGAACAGGGACCCCCACGTGGAGAGAGCCATCTGGAGACAGGCCAACGGTCTTGCCAGAGCCCCCTGCTGAGGACCCCTCAGAATATTCCAGTGAAGGAACCGCCAGAGGCTGGCAAAGGACCTCCTGACTGGATGACAGGCAGGAGGACGGGGCACCCACCCAGGGCCAGCAAGTGCCTGCTCTTACCAAACTGGCTGGAGAAACCCGTGATCCACGAGCACAGAACAAAATACTCAGGGACACCTCGTGTGGGCAGAGGGAGAAGCTGGACATGAACTAGTAACTGCTTTAGTCCCACCTAACGAGCTTTAGAGCCAGAACTGTTGGGAAAACCGGTTCAATAATGAACTGATTGTGAGCATTTATGGAAGACGGATTCCTTGCAATCAATGAGATGAAAGCCACAAAGGCCAGGATCTACTCAAACATTAACAGACATACAAAGAAGCAGGAATCTATGAGCCATAATGAAGATAAAAATCGCCGAGTCCAAAGCAACCAAAAATTATATGAGTGTCAGAACTAGCAAAGAAAGAACTTTAATGCTTTCAGTTTGTACTTCATGTGCCCCGAACTTTCAGTCGAGGCTTAGAAGATATGAAGAACACCCAAACTGCATCCCAAGAGATGAGCACTCTGAGAGGTAAACATTTCCATGACTAGGTTGAAATTGCTTAGCCACTGGAGAAGGAAATCTTTGTGAACTTAAAGACACTGAGAAAGAAACTGAATAAAATGAGAGACAGAGAAAGTGAGAATTAAAAATTAACAAACCAGGCTGGGATTGTAGATCTGTAGTACAGTGCTTGCCTAATACATGTGAGGCACTGGGTTCGATCCTCAGTACCACATAAAAATAAATTAAAAAATAAAGATATTGTGTCCATCTACAACTAAAAAAAGTAACAAATCATCAGTGGGACAACTTTAAATGGACCAACATACATGCTCTCAAAATCTCTTAAGTTTGGGAGGGAGAGCATAAATAACATCAAAGGAATAATGGTTGAAATTTTTTAATTTGATGAATGTCAGCAAGCAACAATCCAAGAAATTCAACAAACCCCAAGCATATGATGTATAACAAACAAATAAACAAACTGCAACCAAATGCCATAATCATACCCAAATCTACCACTAACAAGAAATCTAGAAGCAAGCAATAAAAGCCAGATTGTGCACAGAGGAACAAAAATATGAATGTCCAAAGTTTCCCATTAAAAACATTAAAACTCTTCAAATTTTTACAGATAGAAAAAAGGACTTAACATAGACTATCCCAAAAAATCATCTTTCAGAAGCATAGCTGAAATATTTTTTACCTGTGCATAAGTGTCAGATCTGCACTGAAGAGAATGTCAGAAGAAGTTGGTTAGAGAGAAGAAAAATAATACCAGAAAAATTTGATCACCAAAAACCGGATGATGATCACTGGTAGGATGGTGATATGAGTTTTTATTTTATTATTATTTAAGTATTTTCCAAAGTCAATTCATTGTTCATATAAAAATAAGAGGAATGCACCTTCAGGTTTGCACATGTGCCAGCAATAGTGCACATTTGAGGTGTTATGATGCAAGCTTCCTCACTGCCCACAGAGGGGTTGCAACTTAAGCGGGCCTGTGATAAAAGATGTTGACTAACATGCCAAAATGAAGACAAAATAGAAACTAAAAATAATAAATTATTTCATATGAAGTCAGAAGAAAGAATATGAGAAACCAAGAAAAAAAAGGGACAATTAGAAAGCAAAGCACAGGAGACAGATTTTGTCCTAACCATGTCAAAAATTGCATTAAATATAAATGGTCTAAGCACCCAAGTTAAGAGGCAGAGATTATCAGATTAAAAAGTAGAAATAACAAATCTTATTCTACCTATAATAAACACCCTTAAATATAAAGACACAAAACAAGAACTGGTGTTATAGTTCAGCTGTAGAGCACATATTTTGCAAATGGGAGGTTCTGGATTCTTCTCCAGGACCATCAAAAAGACAAAGAAAAAAAAAAAAGATGCAAATTAGGTTAAAATTAAAAAAAGTAAAAAAGGAAAAGATACATCATGGTAACATTAATCAAAAGAGAACTGTAGTGACAACATTAATAATAGAAAAATTGCATGACAGAGAAAATGATATTACTCTGCATAAACAGAGTCATTACATAATCATAAAGGAGCAAATTTATCACAAAGACGTCACAGTCTTTAAGATTTATGAACTTACTGAGAGAATGTGAAATTCATGAAGCAAATATAGATAGAACTGTAGGGGGGAAATTAATTCAACAATCAAAATATTTTAATTCTTTCTCAAGAACTGATAAAACAAGTTGACCAGAAATCAGTAAGGATGCAGAATATTGATACACTGTTACAGACTTTTAATTGAGTGAGATTTCTAGAACAGTCTATCAAATAAGAGAATACTCAGTATTTTCAAGTACATAGGAAACATTTGCCAAAATTGAGGATAGTTTGATTCATAACACAAATCTCAAGCATAAAATCATTTAACCTATTCAGAGTAGTTTATCTTACTGCAATGAATTCAGCTAGAAATCAACAGCAGAGATATCTCAAGAAAATCAAGAACATCGTCCTTCTGACTGGAGTGGGATGAATCTCACTGTAGTTCTGATTTTCATTTCCCGAACTGCTAGAGATGTTGAGCATTTTTTCATATATTTGTTAACCATTCTTTTTTAAAACAATTTTTAGATGTTGATAGACCTTTATTTTATTCATTTATTGATATGTGGTGCTGAGAATTGAACCCAGTGCTTCATGCATGCTAGGCAAGTGCTCTACCACTGAACCACAAGCCCAGTCCCTTATTAACCATTCTTATTTCTTCTTCTGTGAAGCCATTGTTCAGTTTCTTTGCCCATTTATTGGCTGGATTATTATTTTTATTTTTGGTGTTTTTTTTGAGTTCTTTATATATCCTGGAAATTAATGCCCTATCTGAAGTGCAGGTGGCAAAGATTTTCTCCCATTCTATAGGGTCTCTGTTCGTGCTCTTGATTGTTTCCTTTGCTGTGAAGCAGCTATGTAGTTTGATGCCGTTCCTTTTTTATTGAGGATGTGAGGCAAAAGGTATACTCATATTGCCATTGGAACTGCAAATTAGTGCAACCATTCTGGAAAGCAATATGGTGCCTCCTCAAAAAACTAGGAATAGAACCACCATTTGGCCCATTTGGCCCATATATCCAAAAGATTTAAAATCAGCATACTTTGGTGATGCAACTACATCAATATTTATAGCAGCACAGTTCACAATAGCTAAGCTATGGAAACAACCTAGGTGCCCTTCAACAGATTAATGGATAAAGAAAATATGGTATATATACACAATGTAGTATATTACTAAGCCATGAAGAAGAATGACTTTATGGTATTTGCAAGTAAATGAATGGAACTGGAGAATATCATGTAAATTAAAATAAGCCAATCCCAAAAAGTCAAAGGTCAAATGTTTTCTTTCATATGCTGAAGCTAACCCACAATAAGGGGAGAGGATAATAGATGTTCAGTAGATTGGACAAAGGAGAATGAAGGGAAGAGAGCAGGATAGGGAAAGAAAAGACAGTGGAATGAAGGCAACATGATTTTCCCAAGTTCATATATGAAAACGTCACAGTGAATCCCATGATAATGCCCATCCACACGATTGGGGTCCCAATTAGAATAAGATATATTCCATCTTGTATAAATATATCAAAATGAATTATACTGTCATGTATAACTAAAAAGAACGAATAAATAGATTAAAATCGATAAAAAATTATGAAAATTAGAAACAACCCATATCTAAAGAATCCATGTATGAGTGAAGAAATCAGAAATTCAGGAATCAGAATGGCTTTGACTTCATGGAAAAATATCTACATATTTGGGGAAGACAGCTAAACTAGTTTATTGTAGAGGAGGATGAGACTTACAGGACATCAAGCATGCTAGGCAAGCGCCCTACCACTACAACCCCAGCCCCGAGCTTTGCTTCATTTGCCTATCTTTATATCTTTCAAAACCCCAACATTCTCCTATATTGTCATATTCCAGGATTTTTCACAGAAATCTGTATTCACATTTTCCCTTCATTCATGATTGTGAAACGTCTGTGTACATCTGTTATATTTCATGATGAAGTCTACTTCTTAATTCTCTTCGCCCCTCAAAGACACTTCAAGTCATGATCACAAGAGTCTACTCTACTGTGACAAAACATCACCTTCCTTAGAATAAGAGACTATGCTTTTGCTCTTAAATAATACATGCTACCAAGCCATGCCCAGGTGTTGGTGGAAAGGACAATAAGTAATCAATAAGCCAGCGGAGATTGGGTTGCTATAGGTAGCATGTGGCTGTGCTCACAATGTGCAGATCCTGGACGTCCTTAGCATAGAGGTGACATCATTTCCACTGAGGTTACGGAGGAGGGAGAGACAGGCTAATGGCCTTGAGATGCTCTTTGTACCAGAAATAAAAGCCAGACCCATCTACTCAACATGGGATCCTTTCCTCATTTCATCTTTTGGCCTTAATGTAAATGATGTCTTTGGTATGATATCACAAAATCACACACAATGTCATCTGTGAAACTTGTCAGTGTGGTGATGTGAAGCTTTGGCTCACCTTAATCCACATTTTCTACACTATTACAGAAAGACAATTAGGACTAATTCAGACTTGAGTGAAGAACTGTTTTTTATAAGTGCACTGCTGAAAACCTTGTCAGACTCAGTGCAGCCTAGACGTTGTAGTGGGGCGAGCGTAACCCGAAAGCCCAGGAGGCCACTCTCT
The DNA here is from genome assembly GCF_902686455.1 of Sciurus vulgaris. Lineage (NCBI taxonomy): Eukaryota > Metazoa > Chordata > Mammalia > Rodentia > Sciuridae > Sciurus > Sciurus vulgaris. The sequence continues at coordinate 169,562,904 of NC_136466.1, read as the reverse complement.
CCCCACCTGTGGAGCAGTGGCTTCATTTGCCTGCCATTGAAGCCTGTCCCATACTGGCATATTCAACATTTATTAGAGCTGTGTTTAGAGAAAAATAATTACTAATCCAAACAAAATAGAGAAATAAATGCCTCATATGTAGTACATTCAATTTAGCAGATTATATTTTCTTGCAACGTCTTATATTCAGATAATAACCCCTGTTTACATGAAGAAAGAGGTGAATAAGAGTTTAACCTTTACTTCCCAGGGGCCTTTGCTTCTCTGATAACCCATGCACCCCATGGTGGCATTTTCTTTCAGTTAGGACTAATCCAGACTTCTAACCTCTTAAAGTCCCGCCTCCCTCCTAGCAGATGCACCTTGGCTAACTCAGAGAGTGACTTTGGAGGAGTGACTAGAAACAGAACATCCTGCATTGTGCTTTTGGCAGCTGCCTCTGTCCGTCTTGCCCAGCAGAGTGGAGTGTCCCCACCAGCTCTCCCTGCTATCCTGCTCCAGACCTCAACCCAGCACGCTTTTTTGTGCTAATTTTGAATGTTCAGATCAAAAGTAAAAGTCTCACTGTATGCCTAGCTACCTACAGCTCATCCTTAGCATCCTGTCACCCTGGGGATAAGGTTCCACACTCTCAAACGGCCCAGCTCTCTCCTAACTAGGGTCAGGGAGGTCCACTGGGCCACGTTAGGCCACTCGCCTGCTCTCCCACAGCCCGTCCTCCCGCCTTCCACCTGTGCAGTTTGTCTCCCACCTCGGAACTTGGCTGATGGAGGGAGCTTCCACTGTTGGAAAGCCTCCCCCTGGTCTCCTCCACCACTCCATCTGTCATTGCTTTGGAAAAACTCTTTGGTGCCTAATTCAGGCTGACCTGCCAACTTCTCTTTTTGAACTATGTTTGTGTAGTAGGTTCATTAGTGGACTTCAACCATATCTACTTCTCAAATCCTATAATCTGTGTATATGTTGTCCACAGTGGTGTTTTATTCCATCTTCCGTTCCTGTAACAAAATACTTGAGCCAAATTACCTTTAGAAAAAAGAGGTTTATTTAGCTCAAAGTGTTGGTGGAGTCTGAAAATACAAACAGCAGAGCATACACTCTGGTGAGGGCCTCCTGGCTGCACCCCCTCGTGGAAGATGGCAGTGGTGTCAGAATGTGCAGGAGTAAGAGGGCCCATGACCACGCAGGAAGCCCCATAAGGCAGGGCGGGAGGACTTAGACTTCTCCACCAACAACCTGAGCTGACCGGGATGCCTGGAGAAGTGCTTCTTCCTCTCCACTCTCAGGGCCTAAGTGCCCTCAAGGTGCACCCTCAGGGCCTAAGTGCCTCCACCAGGCCTCACCTCTTTGAGGTCACACAACCTCCCCACCAGGCTGAGACCAAGCTTCCACACAGCAACCTTCAGGAGACAGCTTCACCCATATATAGATCACAGCTGTGCTGAGTGGTGAGTCAGAATGCAGTTGCAACCTAATCAAGGTCACCCATCAGCTAAATCCTGAGAAGGAAGGTCATCGTGCATGAGCTTGGTGGTCCCAGTGTGATCACAGGGGTCCTTTAAAGTGGAAGAGAGGCAGAAGAGGGTCAGACCAACATGACATGAGATGGGCTTGGCGTTACAGGGGGCAGAATGAGCCACATGCCAAGGGAAAGAGCAGACAGCAGACGTGGAGATGGGGAAGAGGGAGTGAGATTCTCTGCCAGGCCTAGAGAGAAGCCTCCAGACCCGCCGGCACCTCGAAGTTGGCCCCTGGACGCCTGGGTTGACCTTCTGACCTGCAGAGCACGAGCACAGGGAGGTGCTGCGGTCCCCTGCTCCGACAAGGTGGCGCGCTGTGGCTGCGGAAGTCCAAGCCCGACGGGGGCTTGGCCTGGTCCTCAGGGTCGCACTTGCAGTAGGCTTTATTTTATTTTATTTTATCTTCCTGTGCTGTGTTGTCTTCCTAGACGTGCAGAGGCCTAGTCCACCCCGCACACTGTGCACCCCTGCGATTCGGTCGGCACACGGCCCGTGGCAGAACCTGTCGGTGGAGCAGCACTGGGCATGTCATGGTCTCTTCCTTGTTAGCGGTTTATCTTAGTTCTCGGAGAAATCGAACATCAGGGACGAAGTTAGGCCATGAAAAAGTCTCGAAGAAGAAGATGGACCTCAAGGCGTGTGGGTGGGCGGGGCAGCCCTTGCCTGCGGTCTGCGCTTTTGTGGTCGGTGCTGGATGCGGAGGGTCATTCTCATGCACTGACAGGGGACCGGCAGAGCCAGGACAGGCCTGCCGTCACCTGGAACCAGGGGCGCGGTTCAGAGCACAGGGGCGCGTGCTCCAGGTTCAGCAGGGGCCTCCTCGTGGCCCGGGCAGTGAGGAAGCGAGTGACCAAACACGCAGGGAGGACGGGGCCCCTGCTACCCCGACGTGCTCCGGCCCGCAGGGGACAGGCGGTGCTCTGCCAGGTACGCATCAGTCCTCCCGCCCCGACGGCCCCACGGGATGAAGTCTACATTTCCATTACGTTGACTTCAGATGTCTTTAGGCAAATCGCTGTGAAAAAGTCATCTGACAATTCCGAAAAGAAAAATGTGTGCGGTACGTGGGGAGGGACACCGGGCGAGAGCCCTCCCTCTGCCGCCTGGGACTGAGCAGCACAGACGACTCGCAGGTGGGGAGTGTTACAGACAGGCAGGTGGCTCCAGAGTGGGAATTAAAAGGGCACCTGCAAAATCTGTCAGAAGGCACTTCCGAGATGTAGCGCCAAAGAATTATATCAGAAAGGTCACTCGGAGAAATACGAGTGTCACAAAGTTAAGTACATCTGGGGAAGATCAGATAATAGGAAATATCTTTTTTCAAAGCTGAAATGATAGATTGCAAGAGTGGTAAAGTGAAGCACACAGCAGATATGAAGAGAAATCAAGACGAGGGGAAAATAAAATAGACGGGTAATACAATCGAAGGGAAGCCATAGAAATCATAAAAGAAATGCTTTGGAACAACAGTGAAACTTATTGAATAAAGGGAAATTTATTCAGAACATTCAGATGGTGAGATTCAGAAAAATAACCCGCGGAGTGGCATTCTGGCTGATTGCAAGAGGCTGTGAAGAATACATCTTTAAAAAATTGTCATATGTTCTCATGGAACACTGAATGAATAATTTAACAGGAATGTCCACAGATTTATGGAAGAAGTATTATTGGTGAAATGCTAATGTTGGCCCTTTATGGATTTGTTTTTTAGGTGATGATTTGGTTCTAACCAACAAAATCATTTCTAGTTGTCACCCCATTGCCAAAAGTGAAACAGAGAGGTTTAAGAATTTTGGGGTTCCAGTGCAGTCTGTGACTTGTCATCTCAATCGCTCAGAACCACATTCCTGCTAAGTGAACTCTGCACTGTCACCTCTTGGCCAGCCTCCAGCTTTGTCCTCTGCACTGCCCAGTGGCATCACTAGCTGGGGTTTCCTTGCCATCCTGAAGGCTTTGTGGCTGCTCTTGGTTGCTTGTCCTGTAGTGGGCAGGTAGGAATGCCTTCCCACAATGCACAGCACTGTAGGGACCTACTCCTGAAGGAGGGAGTGGGGATGCTCAGTCCCTGCTGTGGGCAGCATGCCCTTGAGTCACCTGGCAAGGGCAGGTCCGGGGCAGACCCTGGGTAGACCGTCCTGTGAAAATTCACAAGGCCACTGATCAGCTGGGGAGTGGCATGGGGTGACATTCCCACTGATTAACAATGCCAGCATATGCATAGGTGGCCATTTGTCACTTAGCCTATGAAATGCTCACAGTCACCAGAGCAGAAATGCAAGTTCTTTATTGCACATCATGAAGGGAGGGTTGAAATAAGATGCTAGAGTCCTGCGTCAATGATTTTATCTTTGCAATCCTTCCAAAACTGTGGTGAGTACTTTGCATTCCGTATACAGCACAGAAGGCCTGTGGAGGTACAGCATTAGCCCCAGGGGCCTGAGCATGTGGCATGTGACATTGGGCCACTTGATTCATTCTTTTCCAACCTTTTGCCCCAAGCTAATCTGTGCTTTATCTACTGATGCAAAGATAATTCAATTTATGGAATGTTATGCAAGCACTCATTGAACTTTATGGGACTGTTAAAAAACCAGTCACTGTTCTTACAAAGGGAAGCAAAGCAATGGAGAAAATTGCCCATCCTACCAAGTTGCTGACTCTGTACTTCCAAAACTGATATGTAGATAAGCTTTGTATTTCTAACACCTTGCACTGGCTGGACAGTTTCCTAACATAAAATCAGTTCTTTTTGTCTCTTAAAAAATAAGTGAATAAATAATTTAAAAAACGAAAAGGTGGTAAAAGGCCGATGCAGCCCATTCAGGTTTTACAAAGACATACTCTATAATGAATGGATGGCACTCTGTTTTCTCCAAATGACTCTGTCTTCTGAAAGGGTCATTTGCAGATGTTACTTAATTTCATTAATAAAGCTTGAACTATGTACTTCTTCATCTGCCATAAAAATAAAATAGAATAGAAATAATGCAATTAGAGATACAAGTACTAATGAATACATTAACTAGGTAAATCCCAATAAAATCCATAATTTACTGTGTTTCATCGACTGGGCATTGAAATCAAGTGTCACTTTTACGACCCTGTGCAACCTTTGGAAATGAGGTGGTTGTTGCTTTTCATGCACCATCACAGAAAAGTGCATCCTGGATATTTTCGCAGATAAGGAAACACTGGGAAATAATTTATGCTCTTATAAGGCCTGCAATGGAAAATAATCACACGCAGCTTTTACCACAGGTGTAACCTGCTTTGGAAAAGCAGCAGAAATTCTTTCCTAATACATAAGCATGTGCCATCACTGTTCTGTGGGACTACTTGCTATTTCACTCACAAGATCACACTTCCTATCGCCACAGGGGAACCGAGGAAGCACCAAGCAAACTAGTTCATTCCCGCCCCCTTTACGGCCTCGCTCTTCCCAGAGTGCATGGAGGCCGACTGTCTGTGGGGCTGCAGGTGGCATACCCACAAGGCGTCCCATTGGCTGGTGGCATTCCCCTCCTGCCCCCCCCCATGCTGCCGCCCTCCCTCCTCCACTAAGTCTCCCACGGTCGGTCGACCACCCCCCCCCCCCCCCCAGCCAACCAGGCTCACACCTCCAATGCAGGCTGGCTAGGCTAGTTGCTACCCCTGTTATTGGGTCACACAGTTATTGCCCAGGACCTCAGGACCAGGGCCATCCAGCCCCCCCCGTTCCTGTGGACCTCTTCCCCACGGGGGCCTGAGGCGCCTGCAACCCCTCAGCAGCTGGATTTCTCCTCGTGATTGGTTTCTTTCAGGTAGGGTGATATCCTCGAGGTTGGCTGGGGCTCAGACCCACCAGCATTGCTCTCCATTTCAGGGCTGAATCCTACACCCACCCTTCCATCCACAGCACGGGGGGTGCCTCCACCTCTCGATTATGCTGAACCATGCCCTGATGAATATGGATACTTTACTGAAAGCATCCTTTCAGCCCTTTGCAATCTTACATACCCGCAAGTGGGGCAGTTCCTTCAGACAGGAAGCCTATATTCCATTTGTTTTTTCAATTTCTTTTATTTGTTCTAATTAGTTGTACATGACAGTAGAATGCATCTATACATTTTGATAGATCATACATAAATAGAATGTAGTTTCTCATTTTTCTGATTGCACATATTGCAGGATCCCATGAGTCATGCAGACATACACATACTTGAGGGGATAATGTCTGTCTCCTATCCCTCTCACCCTGACCCCTCCCCTCCCTTCACTCCTCTCTACCTGATCTAAAGTAACTCTGTTCTTCCCTAGCTTGCTCCCCTGTTATGAATTAGCATCCACATATCAGATAAAACATTCAGCCTTTGGTTTTTGGGGTTTGGCTTATTTGGCTTAGCATGATTTTCTCTAACTCCATCCATTTACCAGCAAATGCCAGAATTCCATTCTTCTTTAGAGCTGAGTTGTATTCCATCATATATATATATACACACATCCTATATATGTATCATATATATATATATACATATCCTATATATGTATCACATTTTCTTTATCCATTCATCTGTTGAAGGGCACCTAGTTTGGTTCCATAGTGTAGTTATTGTGAGTTGAGCTGCATTAAACATTGATGTGGCTGGGTCACTATAGTGTGCTGATTTTAAGTCCTTTGGGTATAAACCGAGGAGTGAGACAGTTGAGTCAAATGGTGGGTCCATTCCAAGTCTTCTGAGGACTCCCCACACTGCTGTCCACCGTGGTCGCACCGTTTTGCATTCCCAGCAGCGATGCGTGGGCTACATCCATTTTTAAAGGCACTCTCCTACTGGTGTTCACAGAAGTTGTGCCACTCCCTTTCCCACAGACAGGCAGGAGGATTCCCTACCTCTTTCCTGCCAACACTTGCTACCCTTTCTTTCTTTCATTTTTATAGTACCCATGCTGATGAGCATGAAATGATAGCTCCTTGTGGTTTTGACTTGGTTTCTTTAATGATCAGTGATGTTAACCATCTTTTGACATTCTTGCTGGCGTATTATATCGCTTTGGAGAAAAGTCTATTCACGTCATTTACTGGTTTTGTAATCAGGTCATTTGATTTTGCTGTTGCGTTGCAGGCTGTCTTTATCAATTCTGGACATTACTCTCCGTAGGTGCATGTCGGGCTGTCTTCTCCCCTGCTCCTTGGCTGCTCTTTCACGCTGGCTGCTTTGCCAATGCACAGAAGTTTGTAAGTTAGGTGCAATCCCACTTGTCTGTGTTCATTTTTGTTGCCTGTGTCTTTGGTTACGCATAGAAGAAACCCTCGCCAAATCTAGTGCCATTGAGCTTTCACCTGTGTTTCTTCCAGGAGATTTGTAGTGAAGGCCATGCATTTTGAAAGTAGGTAGAGTGCGGACTCTCAATTTGCTTCTTTTGCAAGATTGTTTGGCTAGTCAGGGGCCCTTGAGATCCTACTAAACGTTTAAGAATTTTTTTTTCTATTTCTGAATAAAGTGCGGTTGGGATTTTGATAAGCATTGCACTGAAGCTGTAGCCTGCACTGGGGGCATGAGCGTTTTGAAAACACTGTTTTCAAAACGATAAGCACATGAGGCTTTTCCGTTTATTAGTGTTTCCAATAATTTTTCCCTAGTATTCTGCTTGTATTGATGTAGGCAGTCAGTGATTTAATTACTCCATGCTCTATTGCTGACTATTTGCATTGGTTCAATTGTGCTATCAGACAAAATCTGTGGTACATAACCACCTATGTGCCTGGTTTTTCATGTTATCCATGGATGTCCAGGATAAAATCCAAGAAATGGAATTGCTGAATCAGAATCCGCAGGCTTTTGTAATTTTGGTAGATGATGCCCATTGTCCCCCACAGAGGTTGTGACAGCCACAAAGATAAGAGTACCTTCTTCCACACCACCGCACAAGTGAGTAGGCCCGCGAGTGCCCAGGCTCCCGCCATGCTGTGCGCAGAGAGGAGTGCCCAGTGCAGTTTCAATGAGCCCTGAGCCCCAGCAAGGCCAGCGTTTTGAGTACGCCTGCATTTTTTTTCCAGAGAAACCCCTGCTTACCTGGGTTGCCTACTTCCTCCTTGATTTGTTCCTTTTTTTTTCATCGAGTGAAGACTCTGCATCGTAGGAGAAGACTTGGCTTGCCCGCATGGGCACGGTCGCCCTCCTCTGCCCCTGGGCTTGACGTCTTACCTTCTTACGCGTATCCCTCCCCTCCCTCACCCCCCTTTTAGCTTTGTTGGTTCATACAGAAGATTTTTGGATTTACTGGTAATTTTCTCCACTTTTTCTTTTATGGCTTCTCAATTTTAGTCAGACTTTCCTTTCTCCAAGGTCATAGAGAAATTTATCCAGGTAGCCAGACGCCTTGGTAGTTATGTGAAGGGTTCGCTGTTGAACATTCAAACACTGGAATTTTCTGAGGTGCAGTGTTAAGAATGAACCAACACTGGTGTTTCCACAGATGGATCAAGCACTGCTGATTGAAAGGCCTGGCTCTTCCCTTCTCCATTTCGTCGCCACTTTGATTGCATTCCAAAGCCCCTGTGCACTTCAGTGTCCTCCTTTCCTGGTGCATCTCTTCACGGGCCAATACCATATCATTTTAATGATGAACCTTCGGTCAGGCGTTTTGAGATCTGGTAGGAACTACTACCTTTGATGGCTTTTTCCGCCTGATTATTTTTCACATTATCTTCCATGCAAGCCTTGGGATAAACTGTCTTACTCCACCTGCAAAGTTCATTGATGGCACATTGCTGCTCTGTGTTCAATGGTAAACTAACCACAGACAGACCTTAAGCTGCAGTGTCTGATCCGCATCTGGGCAAGTGTTTCTGTGCATTTTGGGTTATTCGGAAGTGTTTGAACATTGATGTAGATGTTGCTTCTTTCCACTTAAATTCATTCCTAGTTACTTTCTATTTAGGGAATTTTCCTCTAAGGCAGCTATTTATGTGTTTTCATTAACTATCTACATTGTATGATTTCTGAATTGTAATATTTTTTGCAATAGTTTCGGCTGATTCTCTTTTTTATTTTTTCCAGGAAACTCTATTATTACATGATGACAGAGTTAACTCATCTCTCCCAAATTTTGCATCTTTGTTTTTCTCTTATGTAATTACTCTGGTCATTGTAAATGATGTTTATGAGAATGGGGATAATATGATAGTAAATCAAAGATTTCTCACACAAATGTCTCAGCAATCTCACACATGTAAGTGCAAAATCCTAAATGAAAACTGAGCAAACATAATCAAAGAGAACTTTAAAAAGCTAATCATTTAATAATCCACTGGAGTTTATTCCAGATGCAAGGATAGTTGATTTTTAGGAAATATATTGACCTAATCCAAAACATTAAAAGATCTAAAGAAAAAAAATTATGCTCATCTTCATAGATGTTGACAGGCATTTGGAAATATTCAACAACCATTCATGATTTTAGAAACATTGATAGATCCAGAACAGATGGCCATTTCCTAATTGATGAAACGTGTCCACCTCTGTCTCAAAGCCAACCTCTCCTCAGCAGTGCGACTCCTCGAGCTCCATCAAACGGGCACTCTGGGCTTTCACCAACTCAGGAGGAGAAGGTGTCTCCCACTCCGAGCTTGTGAATGAGGTCGCTCCTCTTTGTTCTCCGTATCACTCGGACTTAAGAATGGACCGAACTGACCCCCACTCTCCCTCCAGTTCTCCTGTGGCTCCTGGCTCTGCCCTGGGACTTCAGGCACAGGGGCTCATAATTGCTATTTTTTGCTGGGCAATAATTCATTTTTACAATTTCTATTTTTTCCTGTTTAATAGTTTTACCTAAATTGTTGCCTGTTTTGTCTGATAGTATGATTGCTTCCCTGATGTTCTTTTTTCTCTTTTCATAGCATAATTTTGCTTTTTTTTTGGTATTTGCAGAATCACTTTGTTCTAGGTTCATCCCACCAAATAGCATAAATTTAGGTTTTACTTTGTGATTGCATTTTAAAATGTCTTATTTACACATATTAAAATAAATATGTGTGGACACAGTTTTGGAATATTATTGTATGTATATTCTATGTTGAAAGAAATTTTAACAGTCTTTGTGTTTAGCTTTCTTTGTGCATTTTACTGATCAATAAGAACACTGTTTTTGTTGTTCAGTTGCTTACCTCAATCACGGTAACTGTGTGTAATGATTTTCATCCGTCGTTACGTAGGTGGTATCTGTCTGTCCCTCCCTGAACACAATGCCAGGTCACCATGCTCTCTGTCTTCCCTCTTCTCCGCTGGCACAGATTTTGGTCTGGAGTGTGTTACTCTTAGTGATAAATGTCCTGATGCTTTTCTTAATACTCCACTTTCACGGGAAAGCTGCTCCCAACACCAGGTTGCTGGTCCTCTTTCTGCTCTTCTGGTGACTCGCCTCCTTTGCCTCAGGAGAGCCTCGCTCTGCGCTCACTCACCTGGTTCTTCACCTTAGTTTCAGTTCCAAACCTCCGGGGTTCACAATTAATTTTGAGGTTTAGTTTCTGTAGTTTTTGCTTGATTGGCTGAAGTTCTCCATCTGATGGTTTCTTTACTGAAGCCCGAGAAATAACAAATCTCTTAGTTTTTGTGTGCTCAACACATAATTTTGCCAGGATAAATTTCACTTGTTAGGTTAAGTTTTCCTGGTACAAAAATGTGACTTTTCAAAAAATAGTTCCACATCTTTATTTCAGAAAGACACATTTGTAGGATGGAAACACATATAGGAAGCTGTCTCTCTCCATGGCAGAGCAAGGAGAACTTATAGATTATATAGCTTCTAGAAATTCTCTTAGGGCTCCAAAAATTTCTTCCTGCCCTTTGTTGTTTGGTCCTAGCTTTTTAAATGCTCCAATTATGTAGATATTGTATCACCACATAAATTTTAGAATTGGTTATTGGTTTCAGCAAAAATGCCTACAGGGATTTTTATGATTTTTTAAATCTAAAAATCAATTTGGGAGAATTAACAAAAATATTTGATTTCCAATGTATGAACACTATCTTTTTTTTTTTTAGTTAATTTTTTCTTTAAGAATTTTGATCTTGAGATAAAAGGATTATCTGGTTATATCTATGTAGACCTAATTTAATTACATGAATCCTTTTAAAATCACAGGAATTCTTTAAAGTACAAAGAAGTGAGAAAGAAATTAGAAGAAATCCCATGTGTGAAAATAAATTGACTCTTCAGGTTTTTGACTGAATTTGCCAGTAATGACACCTGGGTCCAGAACTGTGTCTGTAGGAGTATTTTAAACCAAAAAATTTAGTTTCTTTAATAGAAGTATAGTTTTTAGGTAACTTATTTTTCTTAAAGGAGATTTGATTATTTGGATCATTCAATAAATCTGTTTATTTGTATCTTTTTTGTATATCTTTATTAATATTTTCTTATTATCCTTTAAAAATCTGGATAATTGCTAGTGGTAGCTTCTCTTATTTCTTGGATTAATAACTTTTCTTTTCATCCTCATCATTCTGACTGGAGGGTAATTAACTTCATTGATCTTTTTTATTGTGGTTTTTATTAGTGCATTACAATTATACATAATACACGTACATAATCTAATTTGCTCCATTTCATTCTCCAGTACTTTCAGAAAATAATCTGCTTTTGCTGGGTATGGTGGTGCACACCTGTAATCCCAGTGACATGGGAGTTGGAGGCAGGAGGAGTGTAAATTTGAGGTCAGTCTTGGCAATTTAATGTGTCCCTATCTCAAAATTTAAAAGAAATAACAAGGTCTAGCGATGTATCTTACTGGTAAAGTACCCCTGGGTTCAATTTCCAGTACCAAATAATAATAATATAAATAATAATAATAATAATAATAAGAATCTTTTTTAATTTATAGATCTACTGTTTTCTGTTCTTAATTCTAGTGATTTCTGCTGTTACATATTTTACTTTCATTACCTTTCTTTTATTCTCTATTTCTTTAATGTAACAGTTCTACAAATTTTTTGAGGTTCTTTTGTTTTTAATTTTCTTGAATGCTATAAATTTTCCTCAGGACATTGCTTTATCTACATTCCATATATTTTTATATAGTGTGCTTACACTGTAATTTAATACAAAAACATCTCCATTTTTCACGAGATTGAGTCTTCTACATATAGGCTATTCAGAGGAATATGGTTTAGTTTTCATACTTGGAGTATTGCACAGGTGATGGATACTGATTTCCAGTAAACTCACTGTAGTCAAGAATGTGCTGTGTGACTCCAACTATTTTAAATTTTTTGAAGTTTAAGGATTTAATTTTTTAAATAGCTACATAGCTGTTTGGTGAACAATCTTATTTTTACCAGTAATTAAATATGTCAGGATTAGCATATGCATTCATCTCTTATTTATTGAACCACATAAATAAGAAAAAAAATAATGTTTAATAGAACTCTGTAGAAAATATATTTAATTTCCTTCTTAGCTTTTTTCTTGTGAACTACATTCCAAAGAAAATCAATTATGGGCACAAAGTCATAAGAAATTGTGTGATCAAGTGTTTTTCCATATTCTTTTGAATCAAGCTCAAGGATTTTTCAAAGATTGAGTCATATCCTCCTAGATAATTATTTTTTGCCAAGTTTACTTGTCTAACACAGTTTTAGGTATTCTGGTTTTTTTCATGCTGTATGAATTCAAAACATTTTACATAATTAAAGGAGGGTATTGTTTTTGATCTTGGCTTTACTTGCAGAATCCTGAGTGTCAAGATCATGAAGATTCTGTTGATTTAAGACTGCACCTGCTCCTCTGGTCTGTGCTATACTCAGAAAGAATGTTCAAGTGAAAGTTAAGATCCAGGACAAAGGTGAATTTTTTAATCATTTACTTCTTAAAGAGCTTGACAAGGGTGATATACGAAAGGCACCAGAATACCTCTACCTGCCTCAGGGGAACAGTCAGAAGAGGCAGACATGCAGATCAGCAGGTGACATGGAGAGGCTTCACAGAGTGTCTCTATCTGCCTCCGCATCACTTCTCTCTGGATCTGCATCTTTCTCTATTTATACACAAAGGGCACAAAGAAACCTTCTGAAGTAAATCCTCCCTGTGAAAGAATGAGAAAAGCTTTACAAAGTGTTTTCAAATTCATAGCCGCTTGGGGCCTTAGAGGATGTGCCTTAAGAGAGAAACCCAGCTCCTGGGCGTGCAGAGAAGACAGTGCAGTGAGCCGGGCTTCTGCCCACCCAGAGACTGCTTCTGCAGAGCAGGCGTGTGGTGTGCGAGACTCTGCGCCTAGAGGAGTGTCCCTCTCCGGCTCCTTCCAGCAGAGACTTCATCCACTGCAGGAGGTGCCTACGCAGGAAGTGGACCCCCAGGCACAGACCCAGCGGCCTGGCAGCCTGGCTCAGAAGATCTCCCCCTGGTAACTAGGTCCTTCAGGTTCTCCTCTGAAGACTGCTGCAGGCAGTTTTTGGTTGGTTAGTTTGTTTGAGGAATATTTCCTACTGCTTTTTCAGACATTGGCATACATTTTTAAATATGTAAATACACGTACCTAGATGCATATACATGATCTTTTTTTAATTCAGGGGAACATCTCTGCCCCTAGATGACATTTCATATTGACAGTGCCTCCAGAATATCTGTTCATTGATGATCAGGATCCCGTATTTATGGCAGAAATATTTTCTTGGCATTCCTCAAGGCGCGACTATCTTGCATCTTTGCAAACCGCCCAGGGCAGAGTATTCCGGCGCTATCTGTTAATACCAGAAGGTTCTGCATTACATATTTTATGTTAAGATGCAAAACAGTGTCACCTAGGGGCCTCAGATCTTTGAGGAGAAGCGGTATTTTTGTAATGACTGTGTCCTTTTCCTTCATCAAGTCACTTTTCCCAGCACCAAGAGATGTTAATTTTTTGACCCTTCTTCTGCAGTGATGTTAAGAGGAATTGTCCATGTGGATTTATTGGCTGCAGTTAAGGTGAAATATGCTCATGAGTTAAATACTAAGAAAGTGGAAAGCCTGGGCTGCGAGATTCTGAACAATTAGCACCTAACGACGCCTCAGACCGCCTGGGTCCATTTCATCTATTATTTTGACTCACATTAGAAACATCAGTGACCAGCGTCCTGTCTGGCTCTAACTATTCCTGGAGTCCTCCTTCTGCTCCCAGCAAGGTGATGAGAAAAGACACAGCAATCTGCTGTTTTCATACAAAGCCGGCAGTCACAAGCACCAAACAGTCACAACTTCACAATTTTATTCTAAATATAATATCACCGGTGCAAAAAATAATATTATTGGGTAGGGGGACTGTAGGGAAGCCACAAATGACAGTTAGTTCCGACTGTCAATCCACACGTTTAATGAGAATCTCTGCCCAATTTAATGACTCCTGGAGCTTCACCCTGGCATCATTTTGAACAGAGCTCCCATCTGCCGCCTGGCGTGTCAGTTTCCGGCCTCCATGATGGCAGCTGGATGTACCCCTAATGGAAGGCGTTTTCCTCGTGAACTATTAAGCATATATAAGCAATCACTACTAATTTACTCAGACGGAGAGGGCAGGAGGGGTGTGTGTGTGTGTGTGTGTGTGTGTGTGTGTGTGTGTGTGCAGAGTGTGCGTGAGTGGGTTGTCAAAGCAGGTAGTTTTAATCAGGACTGGAAATACCTAGTGTGTGTATTAGCACGGGAGCAAACACAAGGAGAGTGAAAAGTGCCACGGGTTCAAGGAGATGTCGTGGCCTCATTGGGCCACTGTCACCTGGCCTCGTCTCCCCTACAGATGGCTGTGAGGCCAGCCTGGCCCGTGCTCTCCTGACCTGGTCCACACTGCCATCCCCTCTGCCCCCTGCTCCTGGCCCAGAGAGAGTTGCAGTAGGGAGAGCGACGCTGCTTTCTCTCACTTTGCCCCTTAAGTCCTTGGGATTCATTTTGCTTCAACACTCCACATCCCAGCTGCTCTTTCCCTTCACTATGTGAAAAGTACTCAGGTGCTTATTCCGCGCACAGCTTCTGTGGGTTGATTGTCATCAGTGGTCAGTTGAAAACCGGAACCAAAGCCTTTCATCTCAATCATTACTAATAAGGATGACACATCTGCCCCCACACTGTGGGACCTATCCCACTCCCAATCGGAAGGTCATCCTCAGCCGGACACACCTTTTATCACCTTTTTGTCTGTCTTCTCTGTCTGTTCCTACTGCTTGGGACTTGGGTTTGCTGGTGATTCTAAGCTGTAGCCATGTTAGTGCTTCTCTGTGGTCTCAGACCTCAGTGTGGCGAGTTTGAGTGGAAGAATTCAGGTCGTGGGTGCAGTCAAGACAGGGAGTGGACGTGGAATTCAGACAAGGCCGCTCCAAGCTGGCGACGCTAATTACTAGACTCTGCCACAAGCAAACAATGGAACCTTCAAGGAGATGACAATAAATTCACAAAAGGTCAGAGCACCCTCCGCATGCGAAACTTCCTGTGGGATGGACGTGTCCCTGTCAGCAGGGCCTGGCTGCGCGTGACAGTGCTGCCACCTGCTGCTGTAGGACTCTGAGGATGCAGGCGGCTGCTCTGCCCCTTGCCTGCAGTGGGGCGCAGAGCTCCCCTGTTCAGGCTTCCGCTTCCAGTGACAGCAGAGCCCGCAGGAGCCTGGGGGTCACTCCTAGGGTGGGCTGGCTTAGCAGATGCCTCCGACCCCAGTTACTCCCTTCCAGGTGAAAACCAGATGCGGGTTAGGAGCCAGGCTGCAATGGGAGCTCCACGCGGGCCCCGGGCCTCACAGGCAGGTCCGGCTGCAGGATAGGTCCTGGAGCCATGGCCCCTGCAGCCTCTGCTCTGACCCTGAGCAGTTAAACAGTGACCAAGCGAAATGCTGAGGCAGCTGGGTTTTCCTCTCATCAAGGTGGAAGAGAAGCTTGAGGGAGTTTTGCTCTTGCTGTCTGGGAATGAGGCAACGTGGCCACAAACGAGACACAGTGTCCTGGTGCTGTCTGTCCAAATGTGTGATGGGGCTGCAGGCGGCTGGAATTCCAGCCAGCCTCCCGTGTACAGTGCCATGTGGCCAGCTCCACAGTGGCCTCTCCTTCCTGCAAATGCTCCTTCCCCTGTGCCTCAGCCTGTCACTTCCCAGCAATCCTTACTTCCTGCCATCCTCTGCTTACTTTGAACAAAGTCAGACGCTCCAGAGAAATGATCCACTGCAGTTACTTTGTGATTTTATTTTTTTAGAATCATGTTTGGAAAAGTGGTCCTCAAATCTTTTCTTTTGGCCTTGGCATTTAAGGCCATGACCATGCCTCTGCTGAGTACAGGGAAAATAAGGTCGATTTTCCTTGTACAAGGAAGAAAAGCATTTGCGTGATTTCCTTTTGCTAGTTTAGAAACGGCCTCCTTCTCACTAAAGGGCGATGTATGTCTCTATCCTCAGAGAGAAAAATATGCTGCATGGACAGTGGCGAAGGGTGGGTAGGGGTTAATCAGAAGGTAGTGATGAGCAAGGAGCAGGGACGTTCTGACATCAGCTGCACAGGCAAGGAGGGGAGCCGTCCTGACCTCTGACTTCTACAGAAGTGCAGTGGCTCCCGGTGAAGTCAAGATAAGCCCAGTGCAGGCATTTGCAGGCTGCTCCATAATGCTAAATAGGAGCATGATCACGCTGTCACCCAGGTAAGCCATCACTGGACATCTTCCACGGGCCACTCGTCATTCCACACGGACGGGAACAGCAGCAGTTCACAGATGGAGCCAGCCCCAGCCTTTCCAGAGAGGGAAAACATTTCCTGTGAAGCTGATTTCTAAAGAATGTTGCAACATATGAATTTTCTTTTGATTTCTGATAAAAATAAGTGTTCTGAAATGGGTCCCTTCAGTATAAATCCTCATTTAGGAGGAAATTCGATACTAATCTGAAAATCTCAAAATCATCTTTTTATAATGAAATTGGTTACTTGGAAAAACTGTTGGGAGGGTAGTTTGAGTTGTTTCTTTTTAACTTGGGGAAGAACATGTGCTTTTTTCTTTTCGCACTTCCATACCTGCATTTTGTGACAGGTTTTGATTTTGTTAAGCATATCAAATATCAGGAATTCCCCCAAATCGCAATATCCCACAGTCTGTGTTCTAAGACAACCTCCTGAATCCCATCTTCAAGCTCCAATCTTCTAAAAATACAACAGACCCCTCGTTTTTGCACACTGTCAATTGAGTGTTTACGTTCAAAACACATAAAGTCCAAAGCAATTTTAATTATTTTCAAGGCTCTTAGTTGCAAATAGAATCCCTGACGTTGCAACAGTTGGACAATCACTTTCCTGCCTGCCCTTAAAAAATTGGTGACCAGCCATGTCACTTGAGAAGCAGTGGGCGCTTTGGCAAAGCAGTTTGGACCTGACTCAGCTCATAAGAGAGGGTCTAAAAGGATGGAAAAGGCAGGGCTCTTTGGAGAAAAATTATGATAAATTATTACAAAGCACTGTGAACTTTTGTTAAACGTAAACGAGTGTGCTGACCTGGCCTGGCATTTCAATAGGTAAATAGGATTTTCCTTTGTTTCACGAAGTCAGTAAATATCAGGCCCCAGTTGATATTTACTTAACTCCCAGGGTCCGGACTGTCGGATAGTTACCCTCTATAATAAAATGTGGAGGTGAGAAAGGGAAAATGACGACCCCGCATTCCCTCTGTGGCTGAGAGTTTCGTATGGGATTCAGTGTCCCAAGTTTCCCACTCCTTAGACCCTTCCCACTCTCTCAGGTGGGCTTACATCAATCACATATTTATGGTTGAGGGCTTTTTGCAGTGTGAACGTGTAATGCTCATTCATTTTCCCATAGACTAATGCTCTGTAATAGCTCTTCTCCCAGGTCTTCCAGCAATGGATTTATTCCTTAATGAATTGTAGTCTGAAATGAGATGTTTCCCATTTTATCTCATCAAATGCTGTTCTTCTCTATTTTCTTTTCACTTTCTTCTAAGTTTTCATGCTAAGGTTCAGCCCTTCACTGTTTTCCAGATTTTTTTTCCCTCTGAGTTCTGCCAACATCCCTGTTTAGAATTCCCTGAAAGCATTACATAAGACAGACAAAATGCAATTCGGTATTATCTGCAGTTCTGTTCATTCTTTCCCATAAATCAATCCTCCCAGCTCCTTTATCATTTTTTCTTCTCTTTGTGCATTTGAATTTGTCAACATTATTTTGATAATGAAGTGCACCAACTCTGAGTGGGTCTTTTTGTGGGATGGTCACCAGGGTCCGCTGACACAGAAAGACCAAGTGGAGTTTCCTGAGGGGACACACACACACACACACACACACACACACACACACACAGACACATACACGAGGCTCCCCCATTCTGCAGTCCAATCAATCTAAAGACCTGTCTTGTTTTAACGCTCAGCACAGATAGAGGCCCCTCCACTCCAGCTTGATGCCAGAGGGCTTACACATAAACCCTGCTTGACTTGGAAATCAAACAGGGGTGAGAGAGTTCAGCCTTCCATGCTGAGGCGTGAGCTTGCCAGAAGACAAGACTGGACTCATAAGGGCTGGACCAGCTTTATCTAGTTAATAGCAGCCTTTGACATCAGAGGGCCGTGTGCTGCTGCCCTGCGTAGGTGTCCTTAAGAAGTGCCACGGCGAGAGCATTAAAGATTTTAATCTGTGCACTAACAGATCTAATAAAGATGTGGGGTGAGTGAAAAGATATCACGTTCTTGCTGCACCACCGTCTCAGGAGGGGGACACGATATTGAAACAGTTATTAATGGTTAATTTTCCAAACTTTGCCACCTGCATTTGTGGCTCTTCTGTCATCTGCATCTGAAGTCACAAATTTCCCTTCAAAGACTACCTTCTCTTCCTGAAATATGTTTGGTCCATCATCTATTTTAATACCATGCATTATCCAATCCCCAAGGAACCTCTGGCCCACAGAGTGTTCTGAGAACTTCTGGTTGAGTTTGGTTGTATTGTCTCCTGTGAGCTCATCGCTTGGGAAAAAGACAGTTTGGCTGTGAATCTAACTGAGCGTCACAGATAGGCCGGTATTCTCATTAATACCAACCCTGCAAAACAAGTCTTGCCTGCAATTCAACACTTCTAAAATGAACAAAGAGTTACGATGCCCTGCAGTCAAAGTCAGCTTAATTGCATTCAGCCAATATTTATTTTGTGCCCACTGTGTGTGACACATTGAACTACAGAGTATAAAACTTGGTAATTCTCAGTCCCTGAACTAAATAATCTCACACTCTCACGGGAGGAAGAGAGCACAATAAGTATACAAATAACAGCTGGGATGGCAATAGCAGAGGAGATGAGAAATCGTGATTAAAAGTCGTTCCGTGGCGGTACTTGAAACAGTATTTCAGCATCCACTTGTTCCTCTGCATATCCTCTGTACTCGTGCTTGCTGTCCCTGTGTACATGCAGTTCCCACCTTGTGGAAGGGTAGGTGGGAGTTTTAGATTTAAGAGCACATGAGCATCACACTCACACACTCAAACACGCGCATGTGCACATTCATCAGGAATCTCTGCGACCCATGGACAGTGCAAGTGAGACCTTGAACACCTACCTCATGCACTTATCACAGCTGACCTGCAACTTAGTCCCCTACTAGGCGTGACCACCCTGAGGACAACCAGGGGGCAGCTCTGCCACAGCCTTGACCAAGTGCCAGGATGGATTTCAGCTATCAGTGGTTATGATCTGGCTGCAGAGCTGAGCTTGGGTTCTGACCAAGTTCCACGCTGCACAGCTGTGTGGCCCTGGGCAGGTGCTCAGCTTACTTCCTCACCTGAGGTTTCTTCCTCCTCCTCCCCTTCTCCTCTTCTGCCTCCTCCTCTTCTTCCTCTTCCTCCTCTCTCCTTCCTCTCCCCCTTCCTTCCTACTCTCTTCTTGCTCTTTCTTTTTTCCATTTTTGCTTTTGAATTTGCAATAAGCATCATTATTCACCTCCTTCAGCAGCAGAATTAAATGACATACACTGTTTAATTTCTCTTACTTTCACTCCAATTCATTAGTAATTTATCTTCTAGGGGAGAAAACCACAAAACTGTAAGACAAAATGGTTCACAAAGGTGTCCCTTGGCCACATTGTCTATTTTTAAAAACCACCTACACATTCACATTCAGGAAGGCTCTGGAGCACTTCAAATGGTGGGCAATGGGAATTTTAGTCACAGGAAAGAAGTCATCGATTTCTGATGCTCGAGTGTTACCTTGAAAAATGGCTAAAATGCCAATGGTTTTTTCCATCCAACTCACCTAACGTGGAATTAGAGCAAAGGACCCCCACAGGCTCTGTCAAAGGGGCTGGCGATGGGGACACATGACCCAGGCAGCGGGTCCTGCGGGCCAGTGGAGGTGCTGGGTGCAGGTGCTCCTGCTCAGCTCCACAGCGCAGCGGTCCCAGGACCACAGGTAGTGTGCCAGAACATCTCCCCAACACCTGGAAGGCCGGGGTCTGGCCTGGCCTTCTCCCGCCATCACCACGCACAGACTTTTAGTTCTTCCTGAGGGTTTTCAGTTTACAAAACCAGTGAACGTTGGCTGCTTTGATGAAGTCTGTGCCCTTGAGTGTGCATCTTGACGCAGGGAAGTGGCCCAAGGCTGTATGATTTGAAGGCATCTCCTGCCCTCCACTGAGCTAAGGGCCTTTGGTTTGGGGAATCTGGCTTTATCAGATAGTGCAAAGGTAGTATCCCATGACCACGGAGAGGCCCTCGCTGACCTTTGTAAGGACCTTGGGATCCACAGCCCTTCCTCTGCACCCTACTTTGACATGTCCCAAGATCCCACCTGGCACCTCAAGGCTGAGGATGCAAACCAGACAGGCCAAGGCAGGAGATCGCCACCTTAAGGAAAATGATTCATGTCAACGGTGACCATTCATTAAACAACACACGGGGATCAAATACAACGGCAACATAAAGATCACTGAGCTTCCTTGTTTAGGATATTTTATAATGTGAGTTATAGTTGAGATTTAATTCTTAAAATAAAAATCAAGTAGGTCCACTTTGTGGTCAAGGGCAGCCTAGAAGATGTCACTGCTCTCCGTATGTTGTGTAGGTCAGGAACTGAGCATGTTAAAGTAGTATGTGCTGTGCATGGGATGACATCACTTGGAATCTGACAGATTATTACATATTTATTCAAAGATGTACTAGTCCTCATCTATAAGTTTACTTAAAATACACATAGGTCCTCCGTTTTCAAAAAGTTTAAGTACTGTTTACAAATTATATACTCAATTATCTTTTATCTAAATGAGTGCTTGGAATAGGAAACTTTTTTCCATACTAGTAAATATCAAATCATGGCACAGGCAATAATTTCTATTTGACCTTATATAATTTGAATGTTTTACTCTTTAAAGTCCTTGTCACTTCCTATTCATGATTCTTATTTAACACATGAACATTTTATAGAAAAATTACTTTTAATATATCAACTTTGAAAAATTTAAGGCAACTCCAGGTGATTTCTATTTGTATCATCCTAAATAATATGGAAGACTCGAATCTCCCCCCAGAACAACATCCCTTTAGAATAGTGTCACTGTCAAGACTGACAGTAGGAAACCTAAAATTGAAAGGAATGGTTAAGGAGACTCCTATCAGAACGAAATATTATAGAGGGCCTCTCAATGTTCTTTCCTTAACTAATCCAACACCTGGGATTATGCTGAACCTGGTTATCGGACAACTTGCATTTAGAGTATTATTACAATAACCTAAATTAAAAAGCACAAATTATATCCCTCTAAAAAGTCCGCGTGGAGGAGGCACAACTAGGTGGTCCCCGCATTGGGTTTGAAATCGGGAAGTGCGGGCACTGCCTTCCACGTGGTGTCCGGGGTCCCCAGGCCACGCCACGCTGAGATGCCCACACACCATCCGAGGCTCCCAACCAGAATGCAGTCAGCGCCCTCGTCCTCAGCTTCTGAATTCAAGTGTCAGCGTACACAGCGAACAGTCAAAGGCGCACTTACTCAGCCCCCAAACAGGAAGGAGATTGGGAGCACAACTGGTAAGAGAAAGAAGGCGATGAAGGAACAGCGTTTTCAACTCCAAACAAAGAGGCCCCACCTTCCCGAAAGTGATGCGCCTGGAAAGAGACAGATGATGGGAGAAGAGAGGCCGCACCTGGCATTTGCATGGCTCTCTGACTTGGGCTGACTGCAGAGGGTGTAATTAGAGCTCTCTGCGCAGGAACAAAGGCCTGTCACCGCGCAGAGAGGCCCCGAGCTAAGCAAAACCCTGACTGGTTACATCTTCCCGCTTCCTCGCACTGCCTCAGAAGAAGAAATAGAAGAAACGTGTGGTGTGGATTTCCCTGGCATTTGGAAAGGGAGCGCTCTCCTCTGTTAATCACTCTCTCTCTCATTACAGAGAGTGATTATGGTTTCTCGAGGCCAGGGAACAACTGGCCATCCATGGGGCCAAATAACTGTGCAAACAGGATTAGGAGGCGCGTTCTCTGCTTCTCTTCCTCCCTTGATTTCTAGGAGACTTTGAGCACCCAGGTGATTAACTTGTCTCCTGCGTTTGGCTGTGTTGTTCTCTCCCTGCCAGCAGAACAGAGGAGTGGCAAGTCAGGCGGGATGGCAGGAGCCCTCTGCCCGCCTCCCTCCAGTGTCTAGATCCTAGACAAGGAGAAATCCCAGCAGTTCACCAAGGTTCATTTTCAAAGCAAAGTTCAGCGCCATTGTTTCCTTAACATTAAATAATTGCAAAGTGTGCTTCTCCACAAATCCCAATATCTGTTCTGTTTATACATTCTCTGTTTCCCTGAATCTGTCTTGGTTCTTAGATCCCTAAAGGCAAAACTTCCATGTTCACTGACTATGTAGAAATTATTTTCAGGTTGAATATTTAGCTTTTTCACTTTGGTAAATTTTATAGAAAAAGCTTGTCTTCAGAGGACAAGAAAATAATGCTGGGTACCTTCTGAAGACAAGCTTGCCAGGTGGGCAGTGTGGCTGACCATCTGCCATTGCCCTCCTTGGCCTGAATACGGAGGTCAATCTGACTTGCAGAGCCCATTGTAGTGGGCTGCATCCACCACCCACCTCCAAAGTGCTGGCTGCTGAGCACTCCCCAGAGAGATCCATCACCAGGTGCTTCGTACTCAGGAACCAGAACAGTCCGCAAGGCTTCCAGGGCTGGGGAAGCCCACGCCAAGATGGGGCCACCACATGCTGGTGCTCAGTCTTCTCCAGCTTCTCCTTCTGCACCCGAGTCCTGAAGAGGGCATCTTGCTGATTCCCAACACACCATTTTCACTTGGTTTTACCAACATAGACTATTATGAAAGACAACAAAATGTAAATATACAGGAACAGATGTCCCTTATAAACGTCACTGATGGAATTTCCGTATTTTGGCCAATACCCTAAACCTCTTTTTCCTGTGCATACTTAAATTTCCGTGGCAGTACCCCTAGGTGGCAGGGTAATATTACAATACTTGAGTTCTGAAGGTGCTCAGTTTCCTAATCTTCAGAGACAGAGAGAGAGAGAGAGAGAGAGAAAGAGAATGTGAATATCTGAAACAAATTGCTAGAATTCTTAATCTTGATTTTTGACATGTCCAAAAATAGCATAGAAAATTGGTTGGTAGCAGGTGATAAGCAGGTTTCACCACCAATATTGAACCAAAGAAATGTTTGACTGTTCCATAGGGAGCATTAATCAGAACAAGGTGCTCTTGTACATTGGAGAAGGGGGCGGAGAACTGAGGTCTCAAAGCCAGTTTTCTCCTCATGTACATGAAAGGTCACTACTAGATGTTACATTGTATCTAAAATACTCCATATTGTTTATAAGTAGTGATGAAACTCAATGCAACAACATCCCAATTATGAGGCTTGGTCTATGGCTAACCTACTTATGTCTTTTTTGCCTCTGAATGCTGGAATACTAACATTAATATTTAATATCTTCTTCATTGTACACAATCATGTGTACACACATACACTTATACACACATCTATACACACATATGCACATAAATACACAAAAAGAAAATATATATACATATCTATATTTTAGTGTACTTTTTAGGCAAAACTGGGACTACATCCAAATGCACTTTAGAAACTTGCACTTTTTCCATTTAATATACCCGTTTCACCATTTCACCATGCCATTCACATACAACAGTGTCATCACTTTTCATGATTGTTTAATGTTTCACTGTGGTATGCAGGATCTTCTTTGTTTGTTTTGGTAGCAAATCCCTTCCATCTAGACCTTTGTGCTATTCTCCTTCCCCATTTTGTGGGGGTGTGATACTGGGGATGGAACCCAGGCCCTTGCATAAGGTTTCAGAACACATTGTGAAAGATATTTCATTTAAGATGTGGGGCAAGAGCTCTCTTAAACACTGATTCTATAAATCACTACAAACATGTTTGGATGCACAGACAGGGAAACCCCAAAAAGATATTTAGCAACTTGGAGCCAGTACTTCCACCTTTAAATTGATTAATCTCATAGAAAGTTATGGTGGTGCATGCCTGTAATCCCAGTGGCTTGGGAGGCTGAGTCAGGAGGACCCCAGGTTCAAAGCCAGCCTCAGCAAAAGTGAGGCACTAAGCAACTCAGTGAGACCCTGTCACTAAAAAAAGGACAAAATAGGGCTCAGTGGTCGAGTGCCCCTGAATTCAATTCCTGGTACCAAAAAAAAGTATATTAAATATAATTTAAACATTGTATCACATGTAACAACAAACAATAACTCATACTTATATTGTCGAACCTCTAAGATTGCATATAGTAAATGAAAATAACTATGAAATCATGTAATAGAATAGTATACAAATACCAAAATTATGTTCATAAATAGTGTTTAGTAAACTGAAAAATGATAATTATAATAGCAAGTCAGAAGTCAGCACTCAAATTATAAAACTATTGATTGCAATATATATTCAAAACTAGAAAGATCGGCATAAAATACCAAGATATTTACCAGAGTTTCCTGTAGATGATAGAATTATGTGTTATTTTCTATTTGTTCAATTGTTCTATATTTAAAAAATTTCTCCAGTGAATTCATATTGCTTATGGAGAATAAAATATTTCAGGTGATGTAGTTCTTCGTGCTATATCCAAAAACCTAAAGTCAGGAAACGGATACCAAAAATACAGCTACGTGACGCTCTCTGGGACGTCTATGACAACATTCAGGCTGAGGATGGTCACTGAACTTCTCTGTGCTGGGTCTTTTGTTTGTCTTTGTGTGTCTGCTTTACTTTTAAGAACTCTAGGTGGAAAGAAGTTACAATAAGTTTAACCATACAATGTTAAAATTCTACAATTTAGAGATTGATAATATGGTGTAAGATAAATCCATAAGGCAGTGTCAGTACATGACATTTGACTTCCTGTACATGAGAATCAAGACGTCCTGTCTGTGGTCTTGTCTGTGTGTCCACAGAATTCATTTGCATTTTCTCACTGCGCTGTGTTCTTCTGCTTATAAACACTGCACGGGTCTCTGTAGTCATTAGTAGAAAAGGTCCACTTACTGGTTCACGCGTTGCGAATGTCACGAAGGGCATTTTCCGCGGGGTCGCTGAGGGCCCGCCCTTTTGGACCTCATGCTTGCTCTTGTTTCAGGGACATGCTGGGTGGGCGTCCCTGTGAGCCAGCCTCTGTGAGCCTCTATTGCTGAATGTCTTTTCAGGGTCCTGTCCGTGCGTCAAACACACGTGTCCTGGTGATTTATAGAACAGCGTTTAAGAGGGCTCTTGCCCCACATCTCTCCAGGTAGAGGCGTCCTCTCTAGCCCTGTCTGCGGAGCATCCTTCAGTGGAGACCCGAGGCAGGGGAAGGCTGCTCCTGCCCAGGCCTGAGACCCAGGGAGCAGGTGGGGGAGCCCCAGGTGTCTGCAAAGCGGAAGGGACCATGCTCAGGGGAAGGATGGCGCGATGTCTCTGGGTGGCTGAGGACAAGGGGCAATGGCCTGGTTATTCAGCCCTGGAGGGAAAGGCCCAGTGGCCCCTGGTTCCTCACTGTCGTGTGGAGGCCGACCTCACCTCACAGGGTTATTCTGAGGATGAAATGGATCGCAGTCGATGGTGAGAAACATGCAGGATGGGGTCCTCGGAGCCGTGGAGCAACGGGGAGAGGGCGAGCGGCTAGAGAAGGCACATCTCAGGGGTCTCCGCTCGGTCAAGGTCTGAAGGAACAGCAGTTCAGTGAGGCCCATGCTGGAGAGCCAGGGAGGGAAAATGTGGAGGCCCCAGTGGGAGGCTAAGCAGGCCAGGCCGGAGGGCGGTGTGGCCTCCCCTCACCTGCATTAGCTGGATGGGAGCCCGGGCGGGTCAGTCGTGACCCCGCCCAGGAGGACAGGGCGTGGGTGGAAGCCATCCAGCTTTGCAGCAGCATCTTCATCTTACTCCGCGAAGGTGCAGTCAGGCTGCGGCCAGCTGGGGAAGGGAAGGGGTCCTGGGCCTGTTTCCCTCAAGGAGCTTCATCAGGACCTTGTCCTGTCTGTGATTCGACGGCGACATTGCGTTCTCTCTGCTAAGAGACGAACGTGATGACATTTATTAGACATCATATCGAATACAAAATCTAATCCGTATCAGATAGTAAACGTAAGGACCGGGAACGACATAACCAAAGCTCACCCACAGAAGGAGCCCGGAGACAAAACCATGAAGGAAAGGAAAGGTGGAGGGCGTGGCCCGAGGGGCGAGGCCTGGCTTACCCGAATGACAGGAAGCCCCAGGACCCGCAGGCAGTGGGAGATGGGACGCCCCTTTCCCTAGAGGGCGACAGGCTCCAAACTCTCAGGACCAGAAGCCTCAGAACCCACGCCACTGATTGTGGGTGGATGGAGACGGGAAGGGAGAGTGTGAGCCACCCACCTGCAGCTCTCCCAGCTGATGGACAGGAAGGCACACAGAGGCCAGCCCCTGGCCAGAGCCTGAAAGGCTGATGACCTGATTTCTCTGCCAGTTGAAAATATAATGTTTATATGATGTTGGCACTCCGCTGTAGTTTTCTCTAATGGATTTAAAACCCGTGGTGTGTACAAACATTTGATGTATATACTGAAAAACAGCTGTTTCTTGGATGGTAAGTGTACATCTCATTAAGATTGCAAGTTTTGCCTACCCCGTTCATAAATTTCATAACTTCTAAATAAAATTTCACTGTGTTTTTGAAAACACAACAGTAATAATTTTGAAACATCCAGAAAAGAAATGTGCAAAGATAAGAATGAAAATTATGGAAGGAAGTATAAAGAGGATCCTGTGACTTATCAGAGAGCAAAATGCATTTTCCAGCTAAAATTAAAATGGTAAGGTAGGGTATTGACAGCAACAGATGGTGAGATAAGAACAGACTGACCTTCTAAAGTAGATTATCTGTGCACATCTGAAGTTTGACAGAAATGATCTTTCACCTCTTGGGAAAGTTGGTGTTTCCAATAAATGATGCTCTTTCAATTGACTAGTATTTTATGGAAAAAAAAAGGACTCTTAAAAACCTCTTCATTCTTTCTGTGGGAAAAAATGGCAAATGAAAACACAAATTCTATATTTTTATGTTCAAAAATTTATATTCTATCTTGTAAAGTAACAATTTATATTTGGCACACATAATACTTTGATTAATATTTATTGAAATAATGAAAAGTATGTTCTTGGCACTCGGGTGGTTACCTACTAAAGATTTCTAATTATCCTCTCCTCCCCCACAATATGAAAAAGACCTACCTACCTCTGATAAAAGCAACTGAACTATGTATTCTTTGATCAATTGTATTTCTTCTGTGAAGTGTCTCCTCAGTTCCTGAGAAAGACCCACTCATACATTGTGGTGGGACTGCAAATTGGTGCAGTCACTCTGGAAAGCAGCATGGAGATTTCTCAGAAAATTTGGAATGGAACCACCATTTGACCCAGTTATCCCACTCCTTGGTTTATACACAAGGGACTTAAAATCCACATACTACAGTGACACAGTCACATCAATGTTTACAGCAGCTCAGTTCACAATAGCTGAACTATGGAACCAACCTAGGTGCCCTTCAACAGATGAATGGATAAAGAAAATCTCCAATGAAATATTAGTCACTTTAAAGACAAATGAAATTATGGCATTTTGCAGTTGGAGAATATCATGCTAAGTGAAATCAGCCTTATAGTGCTAATTCACAATAAGGCAGGGGTTGCGATGGAAGAATAGAGTTACTTTACATTAGGTAGAGGGGAGTGAAGGGAGGGGAGTGGGTGTGAGGTAGGAAGGACAGCAAAGTGAAACAGACATTACTGCTTCATGTACACGACTGATGTGGGTCTACAATATGTACAATCAGGAAAAGGAGAAATCGTACCCCATTTATGTATGATTTATCCAAGTGCATAAATGCACTCTACTGTCATATGTAACTAATTAGAACAAATAAAATTTTTTAAAAAGCAGCTGAACCAAAGTTAACAGTCAAGCAGGTGACTGAGAAAGAGACTTGACACAAAAGCAACCCGGATTCGTTGACAGTTCCTGCATCATCCTCGCACATCAACAAGAAGAAACAACCCATAGAAAGAGAGTGCAGGACTGGACAGACCAGTCATAGAAGATGCCTGTACCAAGGGCAAGGCTCCATCAGACTTCCAGTCCAGGGGCAATTAAACAAAGGCATATCTTGACTACTTCTTCCATAAAGCTTAGTTCCGACCAAGACTGGGTCAGATAGCAATGGCCTCTGTGTGGGACACAAGGGCACTTTGCAGCTTTAGTGTGATAGGAGGCTTTGGCAGCGGTGTTTTAATTCTGTGTTCTGTATGTTTTTGCCTTGAGTTTTCTGTTGAAGTCACAGACCCTCATGGTGTCCCAAAACTTACTGAAAGCTTGTGGGATGGGATGAAAACCACAGCAACCAATTTAACCTGTAAAAAAATGTTCATGCCAACCAGGCATGGAGGAGGGACAAGCCTGACAGTTCTTGACCCTGTCTCTAGAGGCTGAAGGGTAGGGGCCTCGCAGCTGCTGTGGCCTGACCTTTGCATGCCTCAGAAGAAGCTGTGGCTGTGAGCCCAGTAGTGCTTCCCCACAGCACGCTGCCCCTGTCCCACTCCAGGAAGCCATGTGACGGGGAGGGCATAACTGGGTGGATTTGAGAAGTCCTGTTTGAATCCCACACTGCCCTTCACCGGGCCCCAACCTTTTCCCCTGTGTTGCTGTTACAGCTTGAATGTGAGGTGTCCCCCAAAAGCTCATGTGTGAGACAACGCAAGCAGGCTCAGAGAAGAAATGATTGGGTTGTGAGAGCCTTAAACCAATCAGTGCATTAATTCCTCACCAGAGATTAACTGAGTGGTAGGTAACTGGAGGCAGGTAGGGTGTGGCTGGAGAGGGTGGGCATTGGGGGCGTGGCTTTGGGGTACATACTTTGTATTGGCCAGTGGATCCTCTCTCTGCCTCTTGTTCGTCATGTGAGCTGCTTCCTTCCACCATACTCTTCCTCCCACCCAAGGAATGGAGTCAACCTTGTATGGACGAAGACCTCTGAAACCGTGAGCCCCCAAATAAACTTTTCCTCTTCTAAAATTGCTCTTGTTGGGTTTTTTAGCAGCAGCAGCAGAAAAGTTAAACAGTTGCAAAGAGCTCTCTCCTGCTGAGGCCCAGGTAACTAGTCTAAGCATGTTAGTATCAACCGAGGCACTGTCAAATTCTTTCCTTCAAATTCTCAGAAATTTTGTTCCAATTATGTGGAAAGGAGACTTTTGTGGAAATAGCAAAATAATTGTCATAATTTCTTTGCATTTTATAAAATTATTATTCAACAGTTAACATATTTTTAAACATTTCTCAATAATTTGAAACGTTTATAAAGGCAGGTTTATCTGAGAATATTGTCATCATTTTAATCTAAGAAAAATGATATGTGGAGCTACTGATTGGTCCCAGTAAGTAACCACCCACCCGTGTGTTTTCTCTACAGAGGCAAATACGCTGTGATGGCGATCTGAGGCTGTTGACCACATTCATACTCGAGAATGCTGAGGTGCTGGGAAGATTATCAAACGTGGCTCTTCAGATGATAGCTTCCAGCAAGATGGTACTTTTCGGTGTGGGATAGCAAAAGCAGGACACAGTGATTTGCTGTTTTGTTAAAATTTACATCATATTCAGTTCGGGGGAGGAGTCCTGTGCGTCTACTCAGTGGACTGTCGGGTGGGAGCTGACCGTGGGATGCACCTGCTTCTCTCCCTCATGCCAGAGGACGGGCCTCCTCCCTGGGACACTTGAGCATCTGTGGCCAGGAAAGCTGCTGGGGATGTAGGGCAACGGGTGCCCTTGAATCCTTTGGCAGCTCAGCTCTACCCAACAACGTGTGAGTGAGTAGGAATTTCACACCCTCTTCTGAGAGGAAAAATCAAACACAGTCCACAGCCACACTCCTTCCCCGAGAGCACAGTGTGGCCTGACACAAGCCCAGCGGAAGGCCTGGGCGACTCCTCGTCATGGTGACCTTGAACACACCGAGGGAAAGCTGGGGAGAAAAGCAATTTCATCTTTGAAATTACACACCACTGTTCTCATTCATCTTGATAAGCACTTTTAAGGAATAAAAGGGGGGTGGGAATATTGCTTCTATAAGGGTTAGTGAAGCCACCTTCTGCCGAATCGGTTTAAAGTAAATTTAGACGTTCACAGATGCATTTGATTTCTATTGTGACCCTAAATTGGCCACTTTAGAAGGGAAAAAAACAGAAAGAAAAAAAAAAAAAACAGACAAAAAGAACAATGGGAGAAAATGTGTATAAGAACAAAATTATTTTGTATGCTTTTTACATGTGCACTACTGATGGTAATGTCCAAATGCAAGACAGCCATCCGTTTCGTTCTCCTGCTTGCAGTGGTGTGTGGGGGGGGGGGGGGGGGGGGGTGACCTTTTCCTGGAACACAGCTCTACCACTCACCAGGAGCGTGGCCTCCTGGAATCCACAAAGCTCACAGTCATCCCAAATGTGCAGAAACCTGTGCCCCTACCGTGGTCTAGAATGCATCCTCAGTGCAGGAAGAGGGAGCCCCTTCTTGGGATCCAACCCTTGATGGATCTTCCCTCTTATGGAGACTGCTCCCTGGGACAGGAGAGGAGATGAGGAGGTTACAGGAGGGGACTCGAGAAACAGGTCTCAGAGCAGGCCCTGCCCAGAGAGGGGCGGGGTTGTCCAGGAAGGGCCTCAGTTCACAGTCAGGAAGGAAAAGGGCAGAGGAAATTCAGAGATCATCCTTACCCCTGACTGGCGACCAGCTTGGGGAGCTACTGGAGGAGAAGGTTAACGGCCACTCAGACGCAGGGCAGGCCTGGGGAATCAGCCCCGTGCTCAGCTTCAGACACCGTCTCCAGTCGGAAAAGGATGAGAACGGGCACGGCTGCTTCTGAGGGGAAGTGACAGAGCACAGCCTGCAGGGCGCTGGACTCTGCCCGCTCTGTGTGCCCTAGCCAGGAGGCAGAGCACCTCCTTCCCCGGGCTTGTCCCCTGGTACCTCCTGAGCATGTCGCTGGGTGGCTTCCCTTCCTGCCCTGTGTGTGCCAGGGTCATATTGCACACTCCAGCTGGCCGTCACAACCAGAAAACTCCCTATCTGAGGCTGGGAGTTGGGGTGGGCAGCCTGCAGCCAGCAGGGAAGGTGGCAGTGGGGACACATGCTCCTGACTCAGTGGTCCTGGCACACGGAGCTTGGAGCTTGTCCTGGGCATGCAGAGCATGTGGCAGAGCCTTCCCAGAGCTTAGGGAGCCTACAGCCCCAGGCTTTGGGGCTCGAGGCAGGTTATGCTCTTTTCCTTTTGGGTAATGAGAATAAAACTAAAACGTGCCACAAGGTTCCGAAGGCGCAAATTGCTTGCGGGGGCACATGACCAGGATCACGGTGAAGTTATCACTGTTTTTCCTATGAAGATGAATGACCCTAGGGAAAAGCCCTGGCATGAGAGAATTCCTCCTAAGGCCACATCATCCTACTTAAAAGCAAGTATGTTGAGTACACTGAGTATATTTAGTATATTGAGAGTAATAAGTGAAAAAGGTATTATCAAAAGAATAACTACAACTGCTAGTGATTCTGTGGTCACATCTTACACACTCTTGGTGGGGTCGTAAATTAGTTCAACTACTATGGAAATCAGTAGGAGATTCCTAGGCAGGGGTATACCATATGACCCAGCTATGCTTCTCCTCCTTACTTATTTTACAGAGTTAAAGTCATCAAACTACAGTGATACGCATGCATATCCATGCTTATAGCAGCTCAGTTCACAATAACCACACTATGGAGCCAGCCAGGGTGCTCCTCCGTGGATGGATGGATGGATAAAGAAAATGGGACATGTATCCAATGCTTAATTCAGCTATAAAGAAAAATGAAATCATACCATTTCAGTAAAATGGATGGAACTTGAAAACATTACGTTGAGTGAAATAAGCCAAACTTAGAAGGTCAAGGGACATATGATTTTGCCCAAATGTGGAAGCTAGAAAGAAAAATGGGTGGCTAGATCTCATGAAAATCAAAGGGAGACCAGTAGAATAGATGAGAGGACAAGGGGAGGGAAAGGAGGTGCTAGAGAATGAAACTGATCAAATATATAAATATTTTATTATATTATATTTTATTATTTATTATATTATATTATATTATATTATATTATATTACATTACATATTTTATAATATATATATATATATATATTAGTTGTAGGTGGACACGATATCTTTATTTTATTTTTATAGGTGCTGAGGATTGAACCCAGGGCCTCATGCATGATAGGCCAGCACCCTACCACTGAGTCCCTCATATTGTTACATCATGTGCAGTTATGAATATATAACAATAAAGTCCACTGTTAGGTTTAATAATAATTCACCAATAAAAATAAAAATAAATCTAATATTATAAGAACAAGTTGAACTGATAGGATCATTTTCTTTTGGCTCTAAAGCTTTTCAGAAGATCAGCCTTCTTGGACATCACCATCCTGAACTCCCCTCCTACTTCTCATGGTGATGGGTCTTCTACCGTGTGCCTGTGTGCGTGTGTGCACTTCTGTACATACAAAAAACCCAGTCGAGAGTATAGATTTGCCACTTGAAAATATGGAGAAAAACTTTATCAGCTCTTGTAGTCTGTTCTGTATTGTCCATGTCAGGTTCTTCAGAGTTGGGCAGAACTTTGTCTGGAGTCCATGGAAGGAGGACCCTTCAGAAACACAGAAGGTAGGACTAAGTACCTGCTGCCTGAGGATGCAGTTGATGCTAAGTGATGGCCAGTGGCATTCTAGACTCAGCCCCTCTCCAGCTGACTCTGAGAATCCCCAGTTGCTTTTCCTGGGATTACTCTGGAAGCCTCCAACTTTCCAATCATTTGCTTCTCAAGGAGAAAAGAACGTCGTTTGCTGCTGGGAGAGAGATTATCTCCTCTGTGAAGATAGTTATCCTTTTCAGAACAGTGAGTCCTCTTCTCATGGCCACTGCAAACTCCTCCCAAGATCTCCCTACCTGCAGAGCTGGCTCTTTTGCAGAGATCCAGCGAGGAGCTGCTGGCTCCCCAGGACACAGCAGACCACTGCTCAAAGAGTCCCAGAGCTGGCAAGGCACTTGTTGCAGCCCAAAGAAGAGCTGAACTCTGGATGGAATTGAGAATTGTGCCATTCCTCAGACACTTACCAAACTGACTGTGACCCCTCTGTGTCACCCACTGCCCTTGGGTCGCTTCAGTTAGAGAGCAGGTGAGACTCCTGACCTGTGGCACAGAGTCCAGGTGCTGAGGGAGTACCTGGGGCCTAAGCGAATCCCTCAGGCAGTCTGCATAGGAATCCTTGAAACTTCGAAGCAGGGCATGTAATTAGAAAGTTGGCTGCACAGCTGGTCCAGCCTACTGGGTGGGCTGCCACCACCCTAGGTGTGAACACAGCCACCTCTCCTGAGTGCTGACCAGGCAGGGCACACCTGGGAGGCAGGTGCGCCTGTGAGTGTCCATTTTCTGGGGGGAAGATGAGGCACAGGGGCAGGAACTCGCTGGAGTTGCATTAACACAGCAGGATGGATCTCTGGGCGGTTAGTCTGCAGGGCTTCCACTGAGCTGCGGCATGTTTGGAGACGTGTGGTTTAACATCCTCAGCAGAGCAGTTGTGGGAACCCCCTGGCACCTTCTGGTGCACCACAGTGTTTTCCGGCTGCACCTCTCAGCGGAGGTCACACTTGCAGGGTGCAGCTTGTGATTAGTGTAATATTTAGGAAGATGCCAGGCACACTAATTTCCATTTTATCTGGCAATTGCGGGAAATAATACTAATGTCACAGGACTTCCCAAGGTTAAAATGTGTTGTGTAAATTGTTCTCAGCATGGCCCGTTATACATGCCCAAGAATTATAATTTTAAGTATTGCAGTAAATTATCTGTATTTCAACAAACCCTACATATGCAACCCTGTGACAAGGCCCTGTCAAGTTCTGCACAAAACAATGCAAGTGGAAATTGAAACCTTCACTCAAACGCATTATTTGCCATCTGGTCTCGTCTAAATTCAAAAGCCTCACTGGATGGCAATATATTTTCTCTTCATTTTCTACTCTCAAAGTTACTTGCATGTGGAAATTTACTCTCAGTTTTTCTCTCTCATTCAGGGTCCAGGCCAACTTTCCCACATGACTCCAGTAGGAATTCCAGAGACCAGAAAAATCTGGCAGAGTCCAGGTCCAGAGGTCAGAGCCTGGGACACAGGGGCACTTGGACTGGAGTCTGCTTCGCTGGAACTGAGTGAAAGATGCTGCTGTCAGTAGACAGGAGGAGGGGCGGAGGCCGGTGAGGTGGCCAGGCCCCTGACCAGGGCGGAGGCTGGCGGTTCTTCCCTGCGTTGTGGTCATTGCCCAGCTGGCACCGCTGGGCAGGGAGCCGTCCCGCCTCAGGAGCCTCGCGGTGCACTTCCTTGCCCGCCTCGCTGCCCATCCGCTTCGGGGCCTTTCCCTCTGGCCCTGCCACGTCTGAAATAATGTAATTAAAACTGGTCCCAGGAGAGGCTGCCTGCTGTGGAGTCTCCCGTCACTGCTCCTGGGACACTGTGCCCAAGGGTGTGTGCCTCCAGGGTGTTCCCGACTCGGGCTGCTCCCCAGAAAATCTGACGGTGATGGGAAGGGATGGAAGAAAAGAAGATTCCTCGCCAGAAAACGATCGCCCCAAGTACGACAGGAGAAGAGAAACAATTGCATCTCCCCGGTCAGCAGAGAGAAAGCCATTTCAAAAGCGTCCGCACCATGCCTGGGTCGGGTGGAGAGGAGGAACGCGCCGGCCCTTCCTGAAATCTGATCAGGACAACATGTGTTTAAGTATGTAAGTGTGTCCCGGGTCGGCTCTGGGCCCTGACAAGTTGATCCCGGATTTAAAATTTAGACAGCAGACTTCCTAAAGGAACTCGATCCCTTCTGATTTTATTGCAAACCAGGGAGCTGCGCTCACAAAGGCCTCTTTCACACACAGGAAAATCTTTCACCTGGAAAAATAAACGGACAAAGACAATGTTTACCCGCCGTGATGGCAGAGGCCCCAGGAGCCTGTGGGGCCTCCAGCTCAGGGTGCGTCTGGAAAGCGGGAAAAGCCAGTGCCCGGGATACACCACCCGCCTGTGTCCCGCCCCAGGGGCTGTGGGTTCCCAGGGGTGGTGTCCCTGATCTTGTCCCTGGCTTGCTCTGACCAGCGTGGACCTTTGAGAACTGGGCCGCGTCTGTCCCTAACTGCAACCCCAAGGTGCCTGACTTCAGTCACTCCTCTGTGCCTCCCCTACAGGACCGACAATCCTGAGAAGAGCAGGACAGCAGAGAGACGCCGGTGAGCTACTCCTACGGAGCTCACCCCAGCAGCACGGCGGGAAAGCAAAGTGCATGCTGGACCCTTGTATGAAAAGCAAAGCCTTTGACAGCAAGTGTGGTCTTGCCATGTTTTTGCAAACTCAGTCAGTACTGTATGGAATTAACTATCATACTGCCTCGGGAGAAGAGGGGCCTCCAAAGAAGGGTGGCGAGAAGGGAGAAGGTGACCAGGACCTGCAGGGTTCTTGGCATACAGGACAGAGAAGCATCTCAGCACACCCCAGGCAGGCATGGACAGAGGTTTATGGAGGAAAGCAGACACACACAAGGGAGGATCAGGGCCATCCCAAGACAGAGGCCCCTTTGGGGGTCAAGGATACTAATTCATGGGAGGATGCACGTCCTCTCAAGCCCAAGAGAAACAGTTTCTGGGATATTTGATAAATTTTGAAAGGAATGTAGGAATGACTTCACCCCAGTGACCTGGAGATGGGTTCTGGTGGGTTGGTCAATCTCCAGACGCTCGGGTTGACGTGGTTTTACCATCTGATCAGTAGGTAGCACTGCAAAGTCCCCTAAAATGTGGCTTCCTCACAATGATATGGTCTGTTCACTTAATCTGTGTCAGGGATTTCCAAGGAATTTGGGACTAAAGGGCTAGAGGAGAGATTGGCTTAGGAGTAGCAGGCCTGTAAAAGTATGGGCGTTTGTGGATTAGAATCTTTCAGCCTCCCCTCTAACCCTTTCTCATTTCTTCTGTCCTACCTCAATAACAACTGGTCACCAGAGGGCTTGGGGCAACTGAACCTGGAGTAGGGAGAGGGAATCAGGATGCAGACTCTGTGGGGATGTTGCAGATCTGGTGCCTCCTGGGAAACTGAGGCAGTGCAAAGTCCCACCCTTCAAACCCGATTCTTGCTGTCAAGTCAGAGAGATGTCAGACATGTCCCTTAGAGTAACAGGAATGAGTTTATTAAAGGGACAGGAAAAGGGAAAGGGACACTTTCAAGGGAGAGAGTGGGTCCTCTCAGAGAGGAGAGGGACAGCATGCCTCTCCTGCACTTCAGGTTTATTGGGGATCCCAGAGAAGTTTCCAGAGAGTCCACCCAGCTCCACCTCTTGACTTGACTGACAGAAAGATGACATCAGACTTTCAAGTACCCACTGCCATGAAAATTCTAGGTCACTTTAGCATATATGCTGACCCGTTCTAATTGGATTCTTAACCACACAATCTTACAGATTTTAATGTGAGGAAGAACTATCTTAATCTCCCTGAGTTTCAGGATCTGGTCACAAAAGTCTCCTGGGTTCCTCCCATCAATGTTATCTTGGGCCTGCATTTCTTCTGCAGATAACAGGTAGTTTGCTGAGAAATGTGACATATCCTGTCCATTTAGGCCAGGCAGGACTCTAGATAAATTGCTTTTTGGAAAAGAAGGCATGTGGGAGTCAGCGCAGTGGGTCATTTTATAGAATTATTCTCTTAGTCTTGCACTCTGACCACCCTCATCTGTCTGTCCCCTCACAGAGTGAGGGGCTCAGTTTAAATATCCAACACAAATGCAAGTGCAAAAGGAAAAGCATCTACCTACCTTCCAATTTCTCTACCCTTCTTCTCAGTCCTGACCCTCTTGACTATCCTACAGTAATAAGCACCACTGCTGGGTAGCAAGGAGGACACATCCAGGAAAGCATGGTTAAGCCACTAGCAACATCTGTACCCATGGATTTCTACGTCAGTGATGATGATCAGCAGATGTCAGTAAAGCATGTCATGTACCCTCTGGAAAGTGCTACCTGACTTCAGGAATCGTTGTCAAAGGCTGCGATTTGCTGTGGGTCTGATGTGAAGAGGGAGCTCGACAGCTGTGCTGGCCTGGCGTTGACCTTCGGAGTTTCTTGCTGGCGTCTAAAGTCAGCATGCATGTCACTCTGCAGTCCAGTCCCCATCCTCCAGCACATGCCCTTGTATGAAGCCTCTGGAACTTTTCAAAACTTACTTCAAAGGAATGGCTAAAATCTACAGTGCATCTCTCCAAAGTGGCACCAAAAGTCGTGGTTTATCCCTCGATGAGAGGAGCTCCCCTGTAAGAAGCTTGACGCCTTTTATTAACTTGAGTGACTGTCTCTTCTGCAGGATCCGGAGGCATTCCCGACAGGCTTGGCGTCCTCAGCTCCTCCGAGCGCTGGGCGGAGGCAAGGCTACCCTGCCCTGCCTCAGCATGTTCAGAAGCCCGAGCTCTCAGATTCCCCCAGATACACACATGGCTGACTTACCGAAATGAGCAAAGTGTGCATGTTGGCAGGGCAGCCCCTGCACAGGTGTGTGCAGTTACACACTGGAGGTTTCCAAATGCAGACCTTGCCTTGACTGAGCAAAGGATCCAGTGACTGACAGGTTGGCCAAAGGACGTCCTCAGCAGCTGTCAGGATCCACCTGGAAGCGCCTGGCTGGGGCCTGGCTGCACGGCGGGGAGGGGCTGTGGAGAGCTGCCCACCAGCGCTGGCCTTTGTGCATCCCTTACAGGTGCTCTTCTAACCCATTTGTGGTTAAGAACCTGTCGAAAACAGGCATTTTATCTTTAATCCACTTTCAGCCAATGAAGAGGACTTTGCTCCTTCTTCCTTCTTTTTTCCTCCCTTCTTCCTTCCTTCCTTGCTTCTTTCTTCCTTCTTTTTTATTTATTTGTTTTCATTTATTTTCATTTTTACAGACTGCATTTTGATTCATTGTGCACAATGGGGTACAACTCTTCGTTTCTATGGTTGTGCACAATGGGGGTTCACACCATTCGTGGAATCAGACATGTGCACGGGGTAATGTTGTCTGTCTCATCCACCATCTTTCCTTCTCCCACCCTCTCCCACCTCATTTCCCTCTACACAATTCCTTTCTTCTCTTACCCCCCACACCAGACTTCCGTAACGAGACTCCCAAAACGCAAGAAATAAAAATAAGAATCAATAAATGAAATGGCTTCAAACTAAAGAGCTTTTTCTCAGCAAAGGAAACAATCAATAATGTGAAAAGAGAGCTTACAGAGTGGGAGAAAATCTTTTCTGCAGGCACTTCAGATAGAGCACTAATCTCCAAAATTTGTGAAGAACTCAAAAAACTTTACACCAAAAATACGAAGAACCCAGTCAATAAATGGGCTAAGGAACTGGGCAGACACCTCACAGAAGAAAATACACAAGCGATCAACAACTATATGAAAACGTGTTCAAACCTCACTCCTTTCTTTTTAAACATATATCGAGCCTTGAACAGGGCTCAGAGAACAATGAACTACTATTGTGGTAACTATCATCACCCCCTCCAATTTTTTTTTTTTTTTTTTTTGGTCTAAAGAACATTAATTTAATTAACAAATATATTAGTGAATTTTACTGTTAAATATTGAGCTTGATTAGTGGGATTTGCCAGTTTCTCTTGGGTGCTACTGCAATAAAATTAATTTGAGTTCTTCTTTTTAACAGGAGAGGACTTAAAGCAGCCATCAGTACGTCCGGAGAAGATGGGCACCTTGAGACTGTGTCTGTCTTTGAATGCCACCCTTCTCCATGAGTCTCATGTCCATTCTTTCCTTCAGGTCCAACTTATCTTTTGTAGGGTGTAAAATTTGTTGAGATGACAGAAAAGAAAAATGACATCATTTTGAGGTGTTCGGGGACATTACCTGTGATATCTTTTGGACTCTAACCTTTGCCTGCACATGGCTGTAGGCTGAGGGTTTCCTTTCTAGGTCACACTCAGGCCTTGGGTATAGGGGTGCTCAGTAAGGAATGAATGGTGACATCCATATAGAGAGGACTGACCACTGGCCAGCCACCCAAAGTGGCAAGTAGCTGATGGGTACAATCTGCCTGCAGTGGAGGGGTCGGATCCAGAGGCCGTGTATACCTGGAGGCTGGGGAATTCTGTGCAGCCCCAGAGGAGATGGTTCGTTATAAGCATGCCCGTCTAAACCCAGGGTCTCTGGAGACTCCGTGTGGCTGGATGAGGTCACTGGAGAAGGGTGGTGTCTGCCTGTCATTTCAGAACTGCACGGGAGAGGGAGAGGTCAGAGGTGGAGCTGATGTGAGGGAGAAAGGGATTCGTACCTGGAGGACAGCAGGCCAGCACCCCTGCTTCTCTGGAGACCAGGGACATGGGCAGGGGTCCAAACAGGCAGGTGGGGGCCTGTACCTCTTGGTTCACAGTCAGGTCCAGGAACATCTGATGGACATGTCACCAACAGAAATCAGATGGTTCAAAAAGGCTCTTTTACACATATTGCATGGAAGCCGCTTTTACTGTGGTGACATAAGTTCATTTTTGGTAGGTTTTCTTTTTTTTTAATTCAGATATTTTGTAACTGCAATTAATTCATTTGATTGTCAGATCTGGGTTCAATATTAAGGAAAAAAATGTTTTAGCAAGTTGTAATCACTTGCAAGTGTCTCTAAAGACTTTCCATAACATCCAGCCCTCAGCCTGACACACATGTACCATCAAGCACAAAGCAGACGGTGAAGTTCACATAACAATTTGGACCCGTGCAGCAATTCAAGTGGCTTAAACACTGGTGTTATTTTTGTTTTTTCCTCTTCTGCATTTCCCAACCCAGAGTCCCAAGTGCGACTTTAAGGTGAGAATCCACCAGGCTGGCCCTCAGGCCCCTGCCCTCACCTCTGGTGTGCGGAGTGGACACCCAGACTGAAGTTCAGAAGTTCCAACATCTGACCTGCATTACGTCCCCTCTGTACTCAGTGGGTGCAGCTCAGGACCTTATTCTGCCTGGCTCCAAGCTCCTTAGAAGGCACCTCCTCTGGTCTCAGGAGGGGGCAACGGGCTGGGGAGCAGGGGCAGTGGGGCGTGCTTCAGAGCAGTCTGCTCTGGCTCCCTCACCTTGTTGGGGATGGCTGTCTCCTCAGGACCACCTGTCGTGTCCTGTTGCTCATTTCCCTCCTCCTTCCATATGTCACTCTTTCTCCATAATCACAGCCCACAACCCGGAAAGAAGGACGGCAGGTCCATGATTCCTTTGGGGAGCACGGTGGGCTGCTGGTAGGTAACATATTTAACGAAGCAGAGGTGCCCCTGCAATGGAATTAAAACTTCGACTCAAACTGGTAGAGACTCTCTAGTGACATCTGAGCGCAGAGAGGACAATAAGCTATTTTAAACACCAGGTGATGTGTGTTAGACAAGAGAGAGAGAGGGAAGGGAGGGAGGAGGAGGAGGATTTGATCTGCCCTGGGGCAAGGCCCAGGCATTTTCGCGTACCTGTTTCCACCCTCGCCGGCTGTCCCGGCTGGCCTCAGAGATGCTGCATCGGAGGTCCTCGGGATGTCTGGATTCCCGCCCTGCTTTCTGCAGAGCTGATAGCCTCAGGAGTCCAGCTGCCAACTCCCAGCATCGGGGCCTCCCTACGTGGAGCTCCTGGTGTTGGCTGAATTATTAAAAGGTCTAAAATACTTCCTCAGCCCCAAACTGCCTCTCAGTCACAAGTAGACTAGCCCAGTTGCCCTGGAAAAGCCAGCCTCACAGAAACCGGTCCTGTTAAATATGGGGTTGTGGCCTGGGCTGCTCTGAGGCCTTTCAGAGGCCACTACACGTGGGGTTTCTGGTTAGTGGACTTTGGCCTGGGTGAGTGACAGGTGAGCACTCCTCACCAAGCCCCACTGGGTTTTCAGCTCGAGGGCTTCCTGGCCAGGTCTCTTGCCTGCCTGGCCAGCAGAGGTTGAGTTTTTCTTTGCTGCTCCTGATGGGCAGGAGGTACCTCTATCTAGGCCACATTTCATGACACTAGGTGACTGCCAAGGAGCCCAGCAAACAAGTTTAAACTCAGTCTCAAGACGTCTTTGAAATTCCAGAAGGGAAGTAGCTTTTAGGAGCTTCACCACAGGCTGACTTCCCATGGAGGTGCCTGGCCCCTACCTAGCAGGTGTGGGTTCTGCAAAGGCCGGAGCATCCATGACCTCCAGGGTCTTATGTGAAAATCCCAAAGGGATGGGATTGGGAGGTGGGTCCTTTTCAGGCTGATTAGCATCATGAGTGGAATGAGCACCCCTACAAAGGCCCAGAGAGTGGCCTTTCCCTGCGGCTGTGCAGGGATACCATGAGAAAGCAGCATCCCTGAACCAGGAAGCAGCCCTCTCCAGACATTGAATCTGCAGGCCCTTGAGCTTTGTGTTCCCAGCCTCCAGAACTGTGGCTCCTCTGCCAGTCGGTTTATGAGGTCTGGTCACAGCACCCGAGTGGACGGAAAAACTGCCTTAGTTTCTAGCCCAACCCTGGGAGTGATACTTCACCTTTACTTCTTATTCCTTTGTCAACTTTTTGCTGAGTTAGAGACCACCAGGCATTCTGGTACATGGGTCCTCCCCAGTAAAGGTCAGTGATGAACGGAGTGACCTTCCTGGGTTCCAGCACAGGCCAAGCATCCACTCCTCTCCCTAAAAAGCCTTGCAGGCACCCATGGCCGCCATGTTGCTTTCCCTTTCTCCCAACCAGCTGGTGCAGTCCTGCTGTGCCAAAGGCTACATCTTCAGGCCCTGTTCTGACCACACTTGTTTTGACTCTGGAACATTTACTGGTTCTCACATTTCCTCCAAGGAGGTCTTACCTCTGGCCTCCAACGCTGCTGTAAAAACCTGCTCAGGTTGCAGGGTTTGAGTACCCTTTGAGCATGCTCACTGGAAGCCTACCATGTGCCAGGACTCCTCCAGAGATGGATGGCAATGGTGAACCAAAGGACAATGGCCACTGCTGCTTACCCGGAAGTCAGTGGAGAACAGAGTTGGAAAGATCCTCACTGTGAGGATAAGACAGAGCAGAGAAGGATGACAGAAAAGGACCACAGGGCAGGGGGCAGCTTCTGCGTCCAGAGTGCAGTACGCAAAGCAGCAGGGACTCTGGGTGGAGCTTGGTCCACCTGCTCACCCCCAGATCTGAGAGACTGCACATGGCACCAGGGGAATGAATGGTGCTTTGGGGGTGTGCAGTTCAGGGAGGCCCTCCAAGGCAGCCACATCCGGGAAGAGACCCCCATGAAGGACAGGGTGGGATGCAAAGGCCTGGGGCGGCAGTGTGAGCCCGCAGAGCAGGTGAGAGAGCCAGGCCCAGAGCAGAGCATGCTCCTAGAGACCGAGCCGGGCTTCTGCCCAGCACAACAGCCCTGGGGGCAGGCAGGGCCCAGGCAGGGCCCGGGCCTCAGAGGCCCTGTGGCAGTGAAAGGATTTTTCATATATTCCAGGAGTGAAGGGAAGGCAGTGAGCAATTTTTCAGCAAAGGATTTGCCTGTTCTGATTTATGTGGTAAAAAGACTTTAAAGATGGTTTTAAAAAAATGAGCTCTAGAGAGTGACTTGCTAGGAAGTAGAGGGGAATGGATACAGGAACTTGTTCATGAAATAACCAGATTATTAGGTCTATAATCAATCATCAGCTATGGGAAGTTTAAGACAGAACTTGCACAGGGCCCTCTACCAATCCCTGGCAATAAGTGTCGATGTACGGTTTGGCTGGGGGTCGAAGCCTCTTCAAGAACGTTGTTAATGGTGCTTTAGGATAGTTCAGTCTTTCCCAACCTGACTGCAATCAACCTGGAACGAGGCACTGGCAGGCCATTTTGCTCTGTGTTTCCAGCACCTGACCAGGAGTCCCTGAGCTGAGTTGGCACATGGGCCAGGGCACAGGGGCATTGAGCTCCTACAGGGCTCTGGGGACAATGCAGGGATTTGGATCAGTTCCCAGGGCAGTGAGGCACCAATGCAGCATCGGTAATCATGGGTCCACTGTGAGCTCAAGGGGCCTCTGAGGCTGTGATGGAGAGAATGGAGTAGGGGGGCAGAGGTGCTGGGAGAGGACCTGCCTGACCTGTGCTCTGGGTGCCTGTAGGGTTGGCAGATGAGGTGGAGACACAACATCAGGATGAGTCTGGGGGACCGACGAGCCTGGTCTGCAGCAGCATCCAGGATGCATGCACTATGTCGCCCTTGGCCGAGAAGGAAACCCCGGTTGCTGCAGCAGTCAGGGATGTAAGACACAGGGAGCATGGCTCTCTCCCTCTCTGAGTCACCTCTCCAGGGGCCAGATATGCCATGCTGAGTGACAAGGGGCCTTGGAAAATGTTTTCTGCAGGAGATGAATAGACTCCGATTTCCAGGGACCATTGTTTATTCTTCTGAATACCATCGGCTCACACATTGATATGGCTGTAGCCCTGACAGCCGAACAATGTCTAGGTAGGAGGATGTGGTCTTCTGAGCTCCCTCAGCCCGTGAGGAAAACTTAATTTGCACACTCAGCTACGCCTGTCCTGAGAGCCACCAGAAAAGTTGGTGCAGCAGGCTCAGGAGAAGGTCCTGCAGGGGGAGAGCCAGAAGGGTGGGAGGCAGGGAGGCAGCCTCCAGCTCCATCAGCCCACGCCACTGGAAATCAAGATGGGACTGTGGAGAGAAAGGTGCATCTTGAGGCATTTGGCAGAATATAGGGGCCATACTAGTCAGGCTGCTGGATTGTCCTGTGTGCCAGCATGCCTTCGCCAGCAGGGCACTCTGGTGGCCAGGGGCATGCCCCATTTGAAGCTTACTTCTAGGCTGCACCATCTAATCCTCCTAGGGGACTCACCATCATTTCCGCTCCAGTCTGCAGGTCCAAGTGCTGCTCTCAGTGGACCTAGCTATGGACCTTGGTG
Source organism: Sciurus vulgaris (assembly GCF_902686455.1). Lineage (NCBI taxonomy): Eukaryota > Metazoa > Chordata > Mammalia > Rodentia > Sciuridae > Sciurus > Sciurus vulgaris. The sequence continues at coordinate 169,518,899 of NC_136466.1, read as the reverse complement.
CTGTGGCCTGGATGTGAGGCAGTGCCCCTCTGCTTCCTTCTCAATGGCCAAAGCCAGCTGTGTGGCAGGTTGTGACTCTCTCCTAGGAAGGAGAACTAGCAATGGACGAAGAGCAAGCAGGACACAGGAGGCCTGAGGTCGATTGTCAAAATGGGCCCTTGCTTCAAGTTCCATGAATGTTGTGTGCTAAGCATTTGAGTGACTTTTATTTAGTTCTCTCTGGCTGTGAGGGAACATTCCTGACCTTCAGTAGCCTCTGCCATCAGGTGTCATGTCTCCCAAGTCACATGGAGCTGCACGGGGTCTCCTTGTATGTAAAGCAGTCAATTCAGACATGTCCTGCAGGCCCCTGGGTTCTTCTCATTTCTTACTACAGTTAACTATTTGACTTTAACTTGATAATACTTTATTGAAAGTATAACATGTTGCTGTGAAGCTTTATTCACACATATAAAAATTAATTACAGGCAGCTGTTTATTGCAACTTAATATTTGGTCTGAGTGCTCATGTGTGTGGGCTTCTTCGCACAATTCCAGTTTGTTCTCAGGAAGGAAACTTCCATTCTTCAGAGGTTTCTTACTAGATAGAGTTCACACTGAGAGGAGGTGGCGTCCTTGCTCTCCTGGAATCAAGGACAAGATGCAAGTGGTCCACTCTCACACTGACCCCACATGCTGGCCCAGGTCTCTGGTCTTCTCCCTCCTAGACATGTACCTCCTCCCTTACCCAGAAGTCCTTCCAAGCCCCGGAAGCACTGCAGGAGAGTTGCACGGGCCCTTCTGGCATGCCGAGAGACATCCAATCAGCCAACCCCTGCTTCTTTTCCTTCCCGCTCAGTATTCCTAGTGGCGCGGGCTCCAGTTAAGGAGCATGATGAGGTTAGACCTGCTTACGAAAGTGCCTCAGAAATTCAGGTGGGTTTTCTCTGCTTCAAGGAACAGGAGAACCAACGGTTTTCACCCTGCGGCTGGGGTCTTCCACACCCTGCCGCAGCCTGGAAGGATGGTTTGGGGCCTGGGTGCTGTCACAGGTCAGCACTGCTCCCATTAGGTAGAGGAGCTTGGGTTAATGGCTTAGATGTCCTGTGCCTCGGTTTCCCCGCATATAAACTTGACTTAAAACAGGATCCAGGTGGCGGGGTGGTGGGGTGGTGTGCAGGAAACTGAATTTAGGCACGGCAATGCTTAGAACACAGCCTGGCTCTCTCACTGCTCATGAACATTCTTCACCCATGTTCCATTATTTTTACCAGCAGTTTCGTCTTACATTTTTCATTGTTGGCATCCTTTAAAGCACCCTAAGTGGTGGGTGCCCACCCAGCTCCTGCCAGGGTTCCAGGGTGGGTGGGGTGGCGGGGCGGTGTTTACCAGGAGTCCTCTGCTTCCATGTTACCATCACCAGGAGACTCCGACCTTGTTGACACATGTCAAGACTCGGGGAACTCACCTGGACGGTGTGCTCAGCTGAGGAGCTGATCTGCAGGTCACTCACTGTCAGCCCTGATGAAGGCCTTGAGGGGACATCTCCCAGGACACCCCCATGCCCCCGCCCTGCCCTCTGCTTCCTCTGTGAAGAAGTGGTGGGAATGGGGTTGGGGCCGTCCCACCTGCCCTCTGGGTGGCAGGCCCCCTGCGCCTCCCCAGCTGTCCCACGGGTCTCAGATGCTCTCACTGAAGCCCCACATGCAGCATGTGAGAACATGCCCAGGACAGACGTGGGCGTGGGCTCCCAATTTGAAAATTTTCATAATAAAAATATCTTTGTTTTGTGCCTAAAAGTATCTGTGTTGGAATGAAATGCAAGGTTATATCAAGTTTAGCACCATTTTATAGACCTAATTATTTCAAGTTTAGTGCAGAGATCAAATAGACTCTTGTAACCAACCCAGTTTGAGAACCACTTGAAAGGGTGCAGCAACACCAGTCAGTCAGCCAGGAATCCTCTCTGCCTTCGAAGGGGAGGAGATGGGAAGGCCAAGGTGAGGGCAGGAGCCAAGGCCTGCAGGGGCCTGAGGTTCATCAGAGGACATGGAGATAAGGACGAAGAGGAGCCAGTCATCGAGGAAAGGTGGACCCCAAATCCACAGGGACAGAGGAGTCTAAGAATGAGCAGCCTGTCCACAATGTTCACCGGACAGTGCTTCTCACAGTACTTGAAACATCTGTTTTAATTTCCCTGACCGGGCAGATTTCTATCCTGTGCTTTAATTCCAGAGCTTGCCTATCCCATAATAGCAGTGAAAATGACCCCTGACATTTACGTGACAGCATTCTGTGACCTCATCTTACTTGATCCTTCAAGCAACGCCTGTGGAGACAGGGATCTTGCCATTTTCACAAATGAGGAAACTGAGGAATGAGCAAGTGGATCAGGGGTACACCTTGGGCCAGCGGGAAACTGGCTGCTCCTAACCGCAGGCAGGCCACGCCCCGTCCAGGCCACGCCCCGTCCAGGCCACGCCCCATCCAGGACTGAGCCAACTCACTCCTCAGCGACCGCTGTCCTCCACCCTCCACAGAGCAGTGAGGCTGATCCAAGACAGCACCCCAGATGAAAATGGGACGCTTTCCTCAGACCCTCTGTCATGGACGTTGTCCTTTTACTTTTCCTGCTTGACCTGCTTCTGTCTTAACACATTTTTTAAAATCGTAGCTATATAATTAAATGTTCTCACGGGTAACATTTGAGGGAAATCTTGAAGTTGTGCTATTAATTCCTGAACAGAGACCTGCAAGAGACTTCCAGATCACGGGACACCACCCAGTCAAGGGCTTCTCAGAACACAGCCACGGAGCTCCCAATTAGCAGGTCACTAAATGAAAATCATAAAACATACGTGATTGCCAAAAGCTCACTACATGTCTTGTCTGCTACAACTCCATTATTCGAACCAGTGATTCAAGTTAAAACTGTTTCTAACAAATAACTCACGTCTTGCCCTACCTTTCAATTACCAAATGATCAGTGCTGCTGGCCATTATCAGGCCGCGGGATTAACTGGACAATGGGGAAAGAGTAATTCAGATTCCAGAGTGCAGCTTCTCTCTCTTCCCAATTAACACTAACAACAGCGGGCCAGAGGCAATTCTCAGAGTGCTTTGCTTGACTTAATGTTGCTTTTAGCGCTCAGTGCCAGGAATACCTAGAAAATTATCTACCAATTATCTAGCATTATCTATGTCAGTGCATGTCTAAAGAGCAGCTCATCTAATTACAAGCCCCCTTGCTATTTACCTCTAAAGAGTGGGTTTAGCTGAGAATTTCTCTAAGAGGGTTTGCACTGGAGGCTGGTAATTATGTGCTTTGCATTCTTAGGGGAGCTCACCCAGGTGTCAACAACAAGCAGTCACTCACGTGAGTCCCTCAAAGGCAGCCTTCAAGCAGGCGAGCCATAAACTGTAATTACATCTGCACATCTCCAGTGTTTTCTTCCACTGGACAATTAGCAATCCGGGTGCTAACTCATCCCTAACCTTCCCAGGCAGCCATGACCTCCCTCACCCCTCCTGAAGACTCATGGCATCCTGGCCTGGCGAGGCACATGGCCGTGGTTAAAAGCTAGGGATCTCTGGGCACATGGTTCTTGAACGTGTTTCCAACTGAAGAAGAGTTGGTTTTACAGTGGGTTGCCATCGAGCCCCAATCAGTATGTTGTTGAGAACATGAAGGGAATTGTAAAAACGAGATGGGTAGTTCATGACAGAATTTATGTGACCACTTTCCCTCTTCCCTGTAAGCAAGTAAATAGTACATCTTCACCCCAGCACTGACCGTATTCTGGCAGGGCAACTAATAAAAGAATCCATCTTTATTTTTTTCTCTTTTTAAAATTTTATTTGTTCTTTTTAGATATACATGACAGTAGAGGGTATTGTGATATTATATTATATGTACATGGAGCACAACTTATTCTATTTAGGATTCCATTCTTATAGGTGTACATGCTGTGGAGCTTCACTGGTGGTATATACATAGGAAAGTATACACATAGGCAAGTGATGTCCAATCCATTCTATTGCCTTTCCTATTCCCATCCCCCCCTTCCCTTCATTTCCTTTTTTCTAATCTACAGAACTTCTGTTCCCCCTCTCCCCCACACTTGTTGTGAGTTCGCATCTGCTTATCAGACAGAACATTTGGCCTTTGGTTTTTAGGATCGACATCTCACTTACCATGATAGTCCCCAGATCCTTCCAGTTACCTGCAGAAGTCACAGTCATTCTTCTTTATGACTGAGAAATACTTCATTGTGTATCTATACCACGATTTTTCCCATCCATTTATCGGTTGAAGGGCACCTAGGTTGGTTCCATAATTCAGTTATTGTGAATTAAGGTGCTATAAACATTGATGTGGCCGTGTCACTGTAGTAGGTTGATTTTAAGTCCAGAAAATGTCTTTAAACCCCTGAATCCCACTCCCATCTGCCCACAGCTCATCCCGGGCACATTTGAAAATGGATGCCTAGTTCTTTTATTACATTTATAATGTCATCTCTAAAATCGACTTCAGGTTAGGAATGTATATCCAATTTCTCTCTAAAATGTTTTCTCCAGACTTTACCTACCCCAAGCTATTTATCGTTCTGCTACGATATTTTTACAATCACTATTTCTCCCTTTAACATTACGATTATTAGTAACTCGCCTAAGATTTCCAAGTCCTCTTGTTCTCCGTGGCTTTGAGGCTGAGGACAGTGCGATGCTCACTGTTCAGCATGTGCAGATTTCTTCTTTTATTGCCTTATCCATGGTCTATGCAGTGACGTACCAAACTATGTATTTTTATTTATTTATTTTAAGTAAAATCGTATACACTTTTACATGGAACTTAAATGATTATGTCTTTTATGTCTTTCATATATTTCCTGTATGTTTTCCTCTTAATATTACTATACCAGCTCATTAAAGGACTAATTAAGATAGCCAAGTCCAGCCTCCTGTTTTATTTTTGTGCTGTTGATCTTTGAGCCCAGGACTTCCTTCATACCAAGTATGTACTGTGTCAGTGAGATAAACCCCCAGCCCCACTGACTTTAAAATTTAATTCAGTCCAGAAAGTCAAGAGGTACTCTTGGACAAAAAGCAGAATTAAGAATACAATCTGCTAAGTGAGACTTACAACAGCACAATGGGATACTTCAACCCCTTTCTTCAGACACACACATATGCACACAATCAATGCAGCCTTGGAACAGAGGACACTTTAACAACAAAGAAATTCACACTTCAGCTACAGTGAAGATTTGTGTATCAATTCAAATAGAGGCACTACCATGAAGCAGAACTTCAAGGTAATGTTTGGCAAAGTAAAAGGGGAAAGGCAAGGTAGAATCCCATCACTCTGGGAACGAAGTTGTAGAAAAAGAGAAATAAAAGTGAATTACAATATGCCTGAAGGAGGATATGAATAACTGGAAAGTATAGTATTAGATATAGAACACTCAGTCAGAAGGATTGCATGTTCAAGCAATTTCGTAAGACTCTGTTTTAAAATAAAACATGAAAAAGAAGAAAAAAGTATGGACGCAGCTTTGTGGTAGAACACTTGCCTGGCAGGCATGGTACTCTGGGTCCAATCCCCAGAAAAAAATATATAATGAAAGAAAAAAGGAAGAAAGAAGAGAGAAGATACAATCAAACAGCTAAGACAACTAAGCAGAATGAAGAATGTCATCAAGAGGAAGGGAAAACAGCAGATTAAAAAGTTACAGAGGGTCCAAAAGAGGCACAATTGTCTACCTCACCCCTTCCTCTCCTGTCCTTATCTTTGTGGAAAACAATTTTGTGGAATAAAATCAATATTTCTTAATGTAACAAACACACACACATACATTCTCTTGAAACAAAATAATGCATAAATTTGCATACTGAGAGAGGGGCCAATCATATTTCTGGAAATTATGACTCAGAAAAATTAATCCTAGAACATATTGGAAGAAAAATATTAAGTTAAAAATTGTGCAACATAAAATCCATGTCACTTTCAAGGAAAGGACATCAAGTTATTCTAAGATTTTAACCACAACTGTGAAAGTGAAAAAAGAATGGAATATGAAGCAAGGACATTTTATCAAGAAAAAAAATGTACATTCCCGCAATATCATAATATTTCAGTGTAGACAATAAAGAAAATAGTATTATTGAGTGATAGAATATATGTTTTGGACTAAAACTAAAGTTATGCAACAGACCATTTATTGTGATATATTTTGTGTAAGAAGGGAGATAAAAAATAATGTACTTTTCTTATCTTTGATAAACATCAGGAGTATGAACTCAGTGAAGATAGAAATTGCTTCATAGCATTGGATAAATAAGGACAAACAAAAAATGTGTTGGTCCTGGGGTTGAACCCAGGAAGCATCACTACTGAGCCACATCCTCTGCCCTTTTTATCTTTAACTTGGAGACAGGGTCTCTCTAAGTTGCTTAGCACCTTACTAAGTTGCTGAGGCTGGCTTTGAATTTGCAATCCTCCTGCTTTAGACTCCTGAGAAGCTGGCTTCAGAGGTGTACACCAACACACTCAGCTGGCTTTTAAGTTGTCCCAGTGTTTTATGTATTAACAGGTGAAAAATTTTAAAGCATTAATCACTAAATTTAAGAAAACAGGTACACCTGATTGTATTAGACAGCTCACCTGCCCGCACAGATAAGAGACAAGTCAAGCTATTTTTACAACAATTCTGATAGTACATGCTCGATGGACTATATTTCAAAGAACAAATGTATTCCAAGCAAATCTTAAATTTCACTCAGAGCTTCTGGTTTTAATGATGACAATGCAGCATAATTTTGGTTCTAGTGTCTGCAGACTATAAGAGAATAAGCAAACATATCAGTGATAATACGAAAAAGCATTTCAATGCAAGAGATATATAAAAAATAGATAATCAGGGGAGCTAAAAAGAGTATCTTACAATGTGAAGTTTGGTTTGGAAATATGAATGTACAGTTGATTTTGACAAATGTGACTTGGAGACAGGCTGGAAGCTCTGAGGCCTCAGTGACAGGCCCCTGTCTTGGATTCCAGTGACTTGCAGGGCCAGCACTCAGATGAAGGCTGGCTTCATTGTGCAGCAGGCCAAGTTCAACATGTTCAGAGAAAAACAAGGACCTGGTCCAAAGGTCACAGGGTGCCATGGAAGGTCCCAGTGTCTAAACACAGGGGTCGAGTAGAATAACTGAACTGAGAATGATAGTCCAGCAAATAAAAGTCTGGTAATCACTCAAATAAATCCAAGGAGAAAAACAGCTCACCAAGCCATCGCTGCAGGTGACTGTTACATCAACCTATTGTTTGAAGAATTTTAAGCTGAAGGGGTTAATTTTTTTTTCTCAAATATTTTAGTAGAGTATAGATAACCCCAGTTGATGACTAAAGTGTTCTTTTCATAATAGTGCCAATTAACAAATATAAAAATGATATGACTAGGAATCACTTCACAGCCCTGCAGTAAAGTCGTTGATACAGACAGTATCACCAATGGATGTTAAATACCGTAGATGAAAGGTTGTCACCACCTCAGCCAAGTGATTAAATTCAGCTTCGCTAACAACAGGGCCACCTGACAGGAGGCATCTCCCGACTGCTGAAATGTCAAGGGCCTAACATCACACAGGAGCTCTTCTTGCTAAAAATACCCAGCATGAGTGTAGACCTGACCTTCAGTTTATACAGCGTAATAGCTGGGAACCAAGTTAAATGAAATTAGGAGAAAATCACCAGACAATCCCAGAGTGTGGGGCTCTAAAAATAATTCCCATGGTCTCCTTAAAAGTCAGTGCCCTGGTAACCAACTTAAAAAGATGGAGGAGAAGGAGAGGGCTGCTCTAGATTTCAAAAATAAAGAGACAGAACAACACGATGCACCCACACAGATCAGTTTCATAGAACCAGGTTAGAATATTTTAGAGAAAATACTAGAGACAATTTATAAATAGTCTGGTCTAAAGTGGCCTCAGAGAATTAGTGTTTTTTATGATATGATAAATGACTTGGTGGGCATATGTGGTTAGGCAAATCATTCTCATCATCATTTCTCTTTCTTTCTCTTATTTATCTATCTATCTAATCTGTCTGAACATAGAGTTAGCTGGAGATAGAGACAAAGCATCGGCTCCCATATGGAATTCCAGGACAAAAAAATAACCCATGGTGTAGGTGTGTGTGCCGTGTGCACACGTGGGTGCATGTTTGTGTGTGTGTGTGTGTGTGTGTCACCCTCTGACACTTGAATGGATCCATTTCCAGATCGTGGCAGTGAGTGACATGGACAGCTCCCAGTCTGGCCTGGGTTCCTCTACCTCTTCTTGGGGTCTCTGGTTATGGTCATGTAATCAGAAACACTTACATTTTGTAGGTGAGGGCAGCTGAGATCCAGTGGAACAATGGAAGTGACATTAATAACATTAAATGTCATAACTCTTGACAAGCTGATGCAAATGAGCACCTTACTAAGCAAGCAAAAAAATAAAAACCCTGAATATCTTTTCTTTAAAGTACATCCCATGTTTAAAAAAAAAAAAAGTTCAGACAAGATGGAAGCCAGGGATCCAATTTTGGGGACCTCAGTCACATCCCTCCAGGCACAAATTAGCCAACTTTTCCAGCTCTAATCATTGCAGAGCACCACGCAGAGTGGTTCTGATGCCCAGAACCAGGCAGATGCTGCTTCTGTTTGTGCCTTTCCCCTTTGGATCGAGCCCCCGCTTCCCGCTAATCTTGCACTTTTCCTTCCAAGCTAGTGTGATTGACAGGCAGAGGGGACAGGCTAAACACTCCCAGGCCTCCACCCTCCCTCGTCCCTCAGAAGCCCAACAAAGGTGCTTTCAGCCCTAAGTGAGGCGAGGCCCAGCCCTCCTTCCCCGTTGTCACAACAGACTCGCAGGCCCCGTGATGTGGCTCCAGGCTTCTCATCTCCATCTCCTTGGGCTTGTCAGGCCTGCCATCAGTTAGAAAGGTACACAACATTTTGAAAGGATTAAACGATAAAGCACAACTCAGTCCTTTATAAGAGAGGCAGAGGGGAAGGGAGGGAGAGAAATGTCAGATGTTTGGGCGCAATTGGACAAGAGCAATGCAGACAAAAGCAGCCAATTGATGGCACCCCTTTGCCGGGAGGGAGGAGGGTACAGTGTCTCAGAGGTGGTGTCGAGGGACGACGTCTGCAAGCGGGTTAAAGCAATGTTTACGGTTGGCAAAATGAGGCAGATCAGGAGCAGCTGGGCCCTCCTCTTGTCTGACTACACCAAACGTGTGATTCCACATCATGTATAAAAAGAAGAACGAGAAATTATACTCCATGTATGTATAATATGTCAAAGTGCATCTGCTGTCATGTATAACTAATTAGAACAAATAAATATGCAGAAGCTAATTTACAATAATGGGGGGCAGGATAGGGAAGAAGACATGTGCGTCCAGCCTCTTTTTTCAAATGTCCCACCCAGGAGGGAAACGGAGGCAGTCTTCCTTTGCCACATTTGTGAAGAAAGAAGAGAAAGCTCAAATAGTCCTGGAGAAAGAGAAGCTGAAGGGGCTCAGACAAGAGTCTCAGGGGGAGGACTAAGTGTGTATCTCTGCTGAACCTCGAAGCTCTGGGACCTGAGAAGAGGGAGCCAAGGGTGAGTGCAGGCAGCCCTGCACAGGAGGGGAGGAGACAGATGCCCTGAGAGCACCCACACTTACCTGCTTACCACAGTCACACTGCTGGTGGACCTGGAAGGCGCCTAGCTCTGCATAAACCTGTTGACGAGCCCATGCAATCCTGGCAGCCGTCCACCACCTCATACTCTGAATTCTTCAGAAAGAACAATCCTTTCACTCACCCTAACAACACTGTAACAGAGAAACACTTTCTTTTTTCTCAGAATAATAATAAAGTAATCCAAACACAAAGTTCCTACAGATAACATAACACAAAGCAGTTACAAACCTATGTATAGACTTCATGGCCGTCACCAAGACCTAGCACAACTGATTTTTCCCCAGAGTGCTTACTTGGATAAAATGTGTGCATATTTTAAATTTTTTATTTCGTTTATTCTAATTAATTGTACATGACAGTAGAATGTATTTTTACATTTTCATAGCTCATACATAAACAGAGTGTAATTTCTCATTTTTTGATTGCACATGTTGCAGGATCACATGGGTCATGCAGTCATACATGTACATGAGGTCATGATGTCTGTTTCACTCTACGATCCTTCCCCTTCCTTCACTCCCCTCTACCTAATCTAAAGTAACTCTATTCTTCCCTATCCTGCCCCTCATTATTGTAAATTAGCTTCTGCATATTTATTTGTTCTAATTAGTTATACATGACAGCAGATGCACTTTGACATATTATACATACATGGAGTATAATTTCTCGTTCTTCTTTTTATACATGATGTGGAATCACACATTTGGTGTAGTCAGACATGTACATAGGGTTATAATGTCCAGTGCCTTTGACTATCCTTCCTACCCCATGCCCCCTCCCTTCCCTTCATTCCCCTGAAAACGTACACATTCTTAGCATTTACTAAAGAGAGGACAAGGAAAGAAAGATCAAAATTGGAATCCCTGATTACGCACAGGTCGATAGCGAAGGCTGAAGTCGCTAGTGGCTGGAGCTTACCCCAAAGTCTGCGGAGCAGACAAATCAGGTCTAAACGTGGTGCCCTTGCCCCCCGACTGCACTGGCCACTCTCTTCCACACTCAGGTAAATGGAGGTTTTCACTGATTTGCTCGTGGTAGGTTCACAGCTGTAGCTATGTGCAGGTTTTATTTTAGGGCGGAAGCCACATGAGAGGAGAGAGGCCAAGGGCAAACTGAACTGTTAGGATTTGAAGCTACGTCTAGATGCTGGTTTGGCATTGGAGGTATGAACTCATGCTAAGGTTCACACACCCTGAAAGATGCAGAGACATTTACAGCCGTGTGCACACATGGCTGTGTGTTAGGCAGGGATCCACAGACACCTCTACGCAACAAGCTCATCCAGCACCCAGGTCCAATTGCTAAGTGCGGGAGCCTGTGCAGATGAGATAGCCCTTTCCTTTCCCCCTGAGGTTCCCATTGTGAGGAACATCTCAAGGAAAAGGGCCTGCAGTTTAATTAACCAGCACGCTTTGTGCTCCTAGGGGAGCTCTTTACTCTCAGAGCTTCTCCTGGGTTTTAATTTTAAAACTTCAAGGTGTTTAAACCACTGAGCTGGAAGAAGCTGCCAGAAGGAGTCGTGAGGCACCAGTGGAGCAGGGCAGCCGTGAAGTGAGGAACACTGCTGTGCTCAGCCTTGTGCTCAGGGTCAGCGTGGATGCGAGGGCCACGGCTTTGGAGCACACTTGGCGACCGTTCCACCAGGTATAGGACCATGGGAGTGTTGAATAGAGGGCATGGCGGGCGTGGCTGAGGACGTGAGCACGTCCATTGCTACCTGATCCTTTCTTGTAGCACTTTTGAACATGCATGCCCAGAGCCACGTGCAACACAATACATACAAGTCCTTTCAGATCTATTCAAACCTAAATGACAAATTGAGATAGAACATTCCATTCAGCCTTGACAAAACTCCTCCAAGTTTACAACCAAACCATAGTTCATGTGTTTCACTTGGTTTCAGTCATTCAAATGTGACCTCTTTAGTCTATGATGAATGGGCACCATGTTGGGCCAAGAGGCAGAATCGGTGAGTCGGTGTGGCATTATCTTGTGTTTTCTGCTTGTCCCCGCAAGAGTCCTTCACAGCTTCACTGGGCCAGGTTGAACATGCTACAGTTCCTGAAACACAGTTTTGTAAGATTGAACATTGCATAAATAGGATATGCAATTAAAAATTACACATCCCATTTCCGCAAATGAGGCTGGCATATCTGGGGACATGAAGCTGCGTTCCCCTAAGCCCAGCAAAACCTGCCCTTGGCACAGGAAGAGCAGCTCTTTACAGGAGCTTCGTTCAGAGGCACTTGTTCGCTGTACCTGGAGGGCAGAGTTCAAGCTCAGGAAGCCACCTGAAGGGACTGCGTCTGTACATGCACTTACTACTGAGAGGTGCAATTTCCACCAGGGACCGAAAGAGGCCCAAGTCCCTTCTTTCTTGAAGAATGCCTTTTTCCTAATGGTGAATGGAGAGGTAGATAATTTAATTCCAAATAAAATTAGATTTAAGCAAATTTGCAATGGGATATTTGGAAGGGTATATTTCTCTGCTTATAGTTGTCTAGATTATTTGTTCTGAAGGGGTTTTCCTAGAGAAAGGAAGGCAGTGGAACACAGCTCCAAGTAAATTCTGTGGTTACCTCTTGGAGGCGTGGGACCAGATGAGGGAGTGTCACAAAGTGTCACACAGGAGGAGGAGAAGCAAAATGTTTCCTAAACAACTGGGTTTAGGACAAGGGTGTAGAGCCACAGCCGCTAGCCTGGAGACATGCGAGGAGTTGTTAGCGGCCGCCCAGGGGTTAGCAGGAGGACTCTGAGGAGGGCACCTTCTCCAGAAGGAGCACCGAAGGCAGGTGGGTTGACGCTCTGCCTGGTGGCAGCAATTACCGAATGGCTGCCTAGAGCGAGCCAGGGGCATCCATCAAAGCCTCAGCCACTCACTTCCTGAAACAAGTCGTGGTGTCTGTTTATCATAGAGTTTAATTCCCCAACGGAGGGAACAAAGCAAAGTAACAAAACAGAGCAAATTTTTTTGACACTAGGAAGTGAAGCAAGGGACTAACCTCTCTCAATCCTGGCTTTGTTAAAATAAACTCTCGCCTTTGCAGCTCATTCCAGATGTCAGTCAAGTCCTGCGCATTAGCACCAAATAGCACCCGTGGCTGAGACCACGAAGGAAACAGAGCGGAACATGACCGGGAAGTAATTCCAGGGACTTTACCCTAGAACACAGCCTGGGCCGTGCTGCAGCCAGATGCGTGGACACCCGGGGTAGACCCAGCGGCAGGCTGGGCCCTGTCTTTGTGTTTGTTACTTCTCCCAGGAGACACTATGGTATTGGCACGTGTTTGGGAGTGAATCATGGGGTCTTTCCAGCAGGTAGGAGTGGTCTCCCAAAGGGCGCAGCACACTCTTCATTCTTTTATTTTCCCAGGTGAAAACACAACTATGCACTTCCTAGAATTGTTTTCCCAATTTGGAAAGTTTAACATCCAGCCACTTTCCTTTAAAAATATTCCACCTGCTCTTGTACTGGATACCAGGAGGAAACCTCATGACCAGTTCAATGTAGGTGCCTTAAAGGTGCTTTCCCTCTCACCCTCTGTGTCCTGCGTCCTGGCAACACTGGTAGAGACTTTACCCCTGGAAGCACGCAAGAAGCGCGGCAGGATACGCCAGGCACAGGCCACGAGGAAGGAGCAGGGAGAGGGTTCTTGAATGCAGCATTGAGCAGGCCTGGTTTTAGATCTCATAGCCTGGACAATTCCACCCACGTGTGACGGAGTTGTGTGACAGAGACTGCCCCTGGCTGGCATCAAGTTCAGAGAAAGCACCTTCTAACTGACTCACTACAACCATTGCATTTGTGTGGATAACATCTGTTCAAAAGTTGCAGAATCAAACTATAAACCTTTCAATAGCATCTCAGGCATAATAGTAATACATCTACAAAAAGTCCAGACTCATGGTTTCTGTGCCCATGAGCCAGGAGCACCTGGACAAGTGTGCCAGTCCTCACTGGCTCCCCCAGCCAACCTCGCCAGACTTGGTGTCCTGTGTCCTCATCCCTTCCCAGCAGTGGCTGTGGGAATACAGTGAGCCCCGCGACCACAGCACCCTACAGCTGCAGCATGGGGGCTTTTGTCTATGACCCACCCGACAAGTGACACTTCGTAAGCACACAGTGGGGCATTTTCTGGATGCAGACCATGATTTGTCATCAGCATTGCAGCAACGAAGGCACCCAAGAGGGCTGTTCCAAGGCCATTGTCTCCAACCTCAGGGATCCACACAGCGTAGCTGGGAGGCCGTGCTTGCCATGCTAAGATGTGGGGCTTGGAGCGGCTCTTAGCAGACGTGACCTGACCCTTCCCTGAAGACAGGCTTGAGCAAGCCAGCCACCTGCCTTCCTGGCTAACCCGCTCAGCTACACCAGCGAAGGCTCCAGTCCACCCACAGAGGCTTTGCGGCAGTTCCGTTCCTCAGGTGCTAGCATGAGAGGCATGGTGGAGAGCTGGCTCAGACACGTCCTTCTCTCTTCCTTTTTCAGGTTTTTATATTAATCCCATTGGCAGAGGGAGGGAGGACATGAGGGCACAGGGTCATTTTGTGACCATTCACACTCGCTCACACTAGAGAACAATCCGGTGTGTCCATAAAGTGGCCTTAAAAATCAGCTCTGCTACCTTGGCAGTCCTGGTACCAGCACCCAGGCCTCTGCTCTGTGAGCTGGGGGCAAGACACCAAAGAAAGTCCAGAGACTGCGGAGGAGAGCACATGCGTTCAGCCTTCTCAGCACTCACTGGTTCCCGCCCATCGAGGCTGCAGCACCTCACCATTTGGCCTTGTGAAGTAACAACTCCTTCTACAAGGATGGGGGCATCCCGTGATCCTCACAGTAAACTTCCAAACTGCATACTGAGCTGCCAAAAAGGACTCCGCACAATTTCCATTCTTACTGGCCCATGCCCATTTCTGGCCAGGAGAGGGAGAGTGGAATCTTTCAGGACTTAAATTAGTTACAAAAAATTGAAGGCAGAATTTGTGTTAGGACACAATTGAAAAACGCCTTGAAATCACACCCCTGGCTCCTCTGAGTCACACCACCCTGGCTCCTCTGATTCACACCATCATGGCTCCTCTGAGTCACACCACCTGGTTCCTCTGAGTCACACCATCATTGCTCCTCTTAGTCACACCACCCTGGCTCCTCTGAGTCACACCACCCTGGCTCCTCTGAGTCATACCACCTGGTTCCTCTGAGTCACACCACCATGGCTCCTCTGAGTCACACCACCTGGCTCCTCTGAGTCACACCACCTGGTTCCTCTGAGTCACACCACCTGGTTCCTCTGAGTCACACCATCATGGCTCCTCTGAGTTACACCACCTGGTTCCTCTGAGTCACACCACCTGGCTCCTCTGAGTCACACCATGATGGCTCCTCTGAGTCACACCACCATGGTTCCTCTGAGTCACACCACCTGGCTCTTCTGAGTCACACCACCATGGTTCCTCTGAGTCACACCACCCTGGCTCCTCTGAGTCACACCACCCTGGCTCCTCTGAGTCACACCATCATGGCTCCTCTGAGTCACACCACCCTGGCTCCTCTGAGTCACACCACCCTGGCTCCTCTGAGTCACACCACCTGGTTCCTCTGAGTCACACCACCTGGTTCCTCTGAGTCACACCATCATGGCTCCTCTGAGTCACACCACCTGGTTCCTCTGAGTCACACCACCATGGTTCCTCTGAGTCACACCACCTGGCTTCTTTGAGTCACACCACCATGGTTCCTCTGAGTCACACCACCATGGAGTCACACCACCCTGGCTCCTCTGAGTCACACCACCCTGGCTCCTCTGAGTCACACCACCCTGGCTCCTCTGAGTCACACCACCTGGTTCCTCTGAGTCACACCACCTGGTTCCTCTGAGTCACACCATCATGGCTCCTCTGAGTCACACCACCTGGTTCCTCTGAGTCACACCACCATGGTTCCTCTGAGTCACACCACCTGGCTTCTTTGAGTCACACCACCATGGTTCCTCTGAGTCACACCACCATGGAGTCACACCACCCTGGCTCCTCTGAGTCACACCACCATGGCTCCTCTGAGTCACACCACCTGGCTCCTCTGAGTCACACCACCATGGTTCCTTTGAGTCACACCACCCTGGCTCCTCTGAGTCACACCACCTGGCTCCTCTGAGTCACACCATCATGGTTCCTCTGAGTCACACCACCCTGGCTCCTCTGAGTCATACCACCATGGCTCCTCTGAGTCACACCATCATGGCTCCTCTGAGTCACACCACCTGGCTCCTCTGAGTCACACCACCTGGCTCCTCTGAGTCACACCATCATGGTTCCTCTGAGTCACACCACCTGGTTCCTCTGAGTCATACCACCATGGCTCCTCTGAGTCACACCATCATGGCTCCTCTGAGTCACACCACCTGGCTCCTCTGAGTCACACCACCTGGCTCCTCTGAGTCACACCATCATGGTTCCTCTGAGTCACACCACCCTGGCTCCTCTGAGTCATACCACCATGGCTCCTCTGAGTCACACCATCATGGCTCCTCTGAGTCACACCACCTGGTTCCTCTGAGTCACACCACCTGGCTCCTCTGAGTCACACCATCATGACTCCTCTGAGTCACACCACCATGGAGTCACACCACCCTGGCTCCTCTGAGTCACACAACCTGGTTCCTCTGAGTCACACCATCATGGCTCCTCTTAGTCACACCACCCTGGCTCCTCTGAGTCACACCACCCTGGCTCCTCTGAGTCATACCACCTGGTTCCTCTGAGTCACACCACCATGGCTCCTCTGAGTCACACCACCTGGTTCCTCTGAGTCACACCAACTGGTTCCTCTGAGTCACACCACCTGGCTCTTCTGAGTCACACCACCATGGTTCCTCTGAGTCACACCACCCTGGCTCCTCTGAGTCACACCACCTGGTTCCTCTGAGTCACACCATCATGGCTCCTCTGAGTCACACCACCTGGTTCCTCTGAGTCACACCACCTGGCTCCTCTGAGTCACACCATCATGGCTCCTCTGAGTCACACCACCATGGTTCCTCTGAGTCACACCACCTGGCTTCTCTGAGTCACACCACCTGGTTCCACTGAGTCACACCACCTGGCTCCTCTGAGTCACACCATCATGGCTCCTCTGAGTCACACCACCATGGCTCCTCTGAGTCACACCACCTGGTTCCTCTGAGTCACACCACCTGGGTCCTCTGAGTCACACCACCCTGGCTCCTCTGAGTCACACCACCTGGCTCCTCTGAGTCACACCACCTGGTTCCTCTGAGTCACACCACCCTGGCTCCTCTGAGTCACACCTCTTGGTTCCTCTGAGTCACACCGCCTGGCTCCTGCGAGTCACACCACCATGGTTCCTCTGAGTCACACCACCATGGAGTCACACCACCATGGCTCCTCTGAGTCACACCACCTGGCTCCTCTGAGTCACACCACCATGGTTCCTCTGAGTCACACCACCCTGGCTCCTCTGAGTCACACCACCTGGCTCCTCTGAGTCACACCATCATGGTTCCTCTGAGTCACACCACCCTGGCTCCTCTGAGTCATACCACCATGGCTCCTCTGAGTCACACCACCTCGTTCCTCTGAGTCACACCATCATGGCTCCTCTGAGTCACACCACCTGGTTCCTCTGAGTCACACCACCTGGTTCCTCTGAGTCACACCATCATGACTCCTCTGAGTCACACCACCATGGAGTCACACCACCCTGACTCCTCTGAGTCACACAACCTGGTTCCTCTGAGTCACACCATCATGGCTCCTCTTAGTCACACCACCCTGGCTCCTCTGAGTCACACCACCCTGGCTCCTCTGAGTCATACC
This sequence comes from Sciurus vulgaris, assembly GCF_902686455.1. NCBI lineage: Eukaryota > Metazoa > Chordata > Mammalia > Rodentia > Sciuridae > Sciurus > Sciurus vulgaris. The sequence continues at coordinate 169,501,350 of NC_136466.1, read as the reverse complement.
ACCTGGTTCCTCTGAGTCACACCACCATGGCTCCTCTGAGTCACACCACCTGGTTCCTCTGAGTCACACCACCTGGCTCCTCTGAGTCACACCATCATGGCTCCTCTGAATCACACCACCATGGTTCCTCTGAGTCACACCACCATGGCTCCTCTGAGTCACACCACCTGGTTCTTCTGAGTCACACCACCTGGGTCCTCTGAGTCACACCACCCTGGCTCCTCTGAGTCACACCACCTGGCTCCTCTGAGTCACACCACCTGGTTCCTCTGAGTCACACCACCCTGGCTCCTCTGAGTCACACCTCTTGGTTCCTCTGAGTCACACCGCCTGGCTCCTGGAGTCACACCATCATGGCTCCTCTGAGTCACACCACCCTGGCTCCTCTGAGTCACACCACCTGCCTCCTCTGAGTCACACCATCATGGCTCCTCTGAGTCACACCACCCTGGTTCCTCTGAGTCACACCACCCTGGCTCCTCTGAGTCACACCACCTGGCTCCTCTGAGTCACACCACCTGGCTCCTCTGAGTCACACCACCTGGCTCCTCTGGATTGCATCACCTTGCCTCCTCTCCCAAATTGAGGTTTTGAGAAACCTCAATTTGTCTATCATTTTAGTATTATTTTCATGTTTTTTATTAAGCATTTCTGGCAATTTAAGAAAAAAAAAATTCTTGAAACACAAGAAGCTTTGATTGAGGACTTTCTAAAAAGACAGTAGTAGGGTCCTGATGACTCAGAAGTGTTCAGCTTCATGCAGTTCCAGGTCTGCTGCTTGGGGATATACCTGGTGGGACATCGTCCCCTTCCTCAGTCCTGGCGCCACCACCAGGAGTCTCAGAAGTCCTCAGAGCCCATGGAGATGGGGGAATCCTGCTCTGGGCTTTTCCGTTTTTTTTTTTTTTTTATCTAGAAGAGACAGAATTCAAGACCCAAGTGGCAAGGGTTGGCTTGAATGAGAGACTGACAACAGAGAAGAGATATTGATGGGTCAGACCTCTGGGTTCCAAGAGGCGTTTCGTCCCCATGAAAGGGCACTGGAGATAAAACAGAGGGGGACAGAGGTTCCAAGTCGGGTTGGTCCTAGGAGTTGGCGGACTGCGGGGCCCTGATGCCCTGCAAATGAGCAGAGGCGGGCACAAGTGGTGCGCTGCTGAGGCTGGGCCTCCAGGAAATGGCCCAAGCTCACTCCCGCACCACACACTCACTTGCACAGAGAAGGCTTTGTGGACGCTAAAAGGTACAGCCCCAGGGTGGTACCCTGCATCCTGTGATGTGCCAGTGCCCACCCTGTCCAGGTAGCGTCCACCTAAGCAAAGGCAAAAGCAAGGGTCGGAGCTGGGATGCCAGGCTGCCGGAGGCCTTTGTCACCTGAGCATCAGTGGAGGAGCGTGGCTGCGAGGACTCCGTCTCTGAACAGGGAACAGAACCGTCACCACAAGCAGCTTAAGATCAGTGGCCTGTCTTCCTGATCTTCCTTTTCCTGCAGGGCCCTCACTGGACAGTGGATAAAAGTCCCCGTTGAATGGAGTCCAGCAGCAGGGCCTTGCCTGTGACTAAGGTGATCCTGTACCTGGTGACAAGCAATGTCATAGGGATCGATTGTAGAGAGCAACCTGGGGTCTGTGCCCTTTGAACAGCTCCACGTTCATAAATCATCACACTTTCCCAAGCTGACACAACTTCTTACTTCCCATTAATCCCAAACTATTTTCTGGTTTGGTCGTTAGCTTTCAAACTGTCAAGACAGTGCTATAATTGCCAGTGAACTTGATCAAAGGGAAGCGGCCGTGTGTGCTGGTGATCTGGTTCCGATTTGCTCCCGGGATGAGAAGAGTGGAGTGCTCTTGCAGCCCAGAGGGCCTTCTCACCAGCCACGCAGGCAGAAGCCCAGGCAGCCTGAGGTCATATCTGGTCTGAGATCAGCCTCCTGCCGTTGGAGGCTGACAGCAAATAAACTCCAAGACCTCGGCAGACGGCTTCTGTTGCCTCCCAGTCCCAACCGGAGGCAGAGCCTACTGCAGCCTCAGTTTACAGGGAGGAGGGAGAGGGGCCAGTGTGAGCAGCTTGTTAATAGTCCTGCTGATAAGAGGCCCATCAATGCAAGAACCCAGCAGTGAGGCCGTGAGTACCTTCCCACCTTCATTTCGACTAGGAGAACATGGAACTTAATCATGAGGGAGAACACGTGGGATGTTTTGTGCTGCATTTGTTGCACCAGTTAGAAATAATAGTCTTTCTAGAACCATCCATTATTAAAGCAACCAAGGGCTTAGAAAGAGTTGAGTTTCAAGTCTCTTACACAGATGGCAGGACCGAGGCCCAGGCTGTGAGGATCCGCATCCAAGGTCATGAGGAGGGTGCTGTGCTGTGGGACTCTGGCTCTCTTCCTTTTCAGGCAGGAGTTTGTGATGAGGGGTCTAACATGACGTGGCTTCAGCTTGGGCTGGGAGAGGAAACTGCTTGATGACCACCTGTGTCTCAGGGTGTTAACGTGGAAGGGCTGAAGAGAAAGAATCATCACCATTTTGAAAAAAGGGGTAAGAGGCTGGTAAAGCCTCAATTAGGCTAGGCAAGGCCTTTCTTTGTTGCTTTCTTTTTCCAGACTGACCTTCAATTCCAACATGCTGTGGGAGGCTTCAGATGCTTAGCTGGAATTTGGAATATCAATCAAAATGGCACTCTTCACTCCTGCCTTGCACTGCTAAGCATCTAGGAGGAACTGCAGCATAAACTCTGAGCTCCTGATGGCGGCAAGAGAAGCTCAGGAGAGCAGGCCATGATCTCCTGGATGGGATGGTGGACATCTGCAAACACAGGCGAGGTTTTGTAGATACTAGTAAAACAAAGGAAAGGAAGAATGACGTCTGTCTTCCAAGGCCTCAGACCTCATCACCACAGAGTATTCCCTAATCAAACCTAGAGTGTCTCTTACATTGAAGAGTTTTTATAAAATATTTATTTTGTGTTGGAAAAAATTTAAGGAATATCAAGATATGTATTCATATTTTATTTAAACTTGAGCATTCTAAGCTGTCTTCATGAATAATATATAACATCTTTATCTATGCGATATTGAAAAACTTCCTTTTTTAACAATTCATCATTGGGTATAATCTGTAGGTTTATATATTCATCATTGGGTATAATCTGTAGGTACCATATATATTACCATAATGGCAATAAGTAGATAAAATTCACAAAGTCATTCTGATACATCAGGCATAGATTTAGCTTTCTTATTCCTCATGACATTCTTAGGAACCTGTGAGGGGACCGTCTGCCATCCACAGATCCTCCCAAGGCTGTGGTCAGATCTGCACCAGAGGGTCCTTCCCACCAGCAGTGATCAGCAATGCTTCTGACAGCCCATTCTGTACAAAGGGGAGTTGCTGGGGTTGAGTGACCTACGAGGACCTTGACTGAATAAGAACAGAAGTGTGTCTGGATGCCATACTATACACGAATTCAAGCTGGTACCTTAAGACACTATGAACCACACCACCACATGTGTACACACACACACACTCACAGGACAGTCCTCCAAACCAGTGTGAGCAGCTCCGTAGGAGGGTGCAGTTCTCCAATAGGAGCATTTCAGCCCCAGTAGAACTGAGAACGATAGCTGTTCAATCCCACCATTTCCCAAGCCCAAAGAGGGTGGAGAGGGAAGACTGTGTTCACCCTGACTCTACCAGCGCCAAGCTGCAAGATCCTGTGAGACAGGAGCATGACAGCAGGTAGACCCAAATTAATTCCTAACAGCACTCAAGGGGAAGACTGAATTCAGATGTGGGTGGAGCTCCCAGGGTCTTCCTTTCCCCAGGACTGTGAGTGCCTCAGCGACTTGTCACTCTGAAGTATGTGGATGATGGTGTGTCTAGCCGGGCTCTTGTCTCTGCAGGTCGACCTCCTTCTCCATGTTGAATGGAACCTCTCTCCCTGGCTGATTCCTTCTCCATGTTGGAGGGAACCTCTCTCCCTGGCTGACTCCTTCTCCATGTTGGATGGAACCTCTCTCTCCCTGGATGACTTTCTTTTCCATGTTGGATGGAACCCCCTCCCTGGCTGACCTCCTTCTCCATTTTGGAGGGAACCTCTCTCTCCATGACTCTTCATGTCCAGCTGGAGAGACAATCAATCTCCAACTCCCTTTCTCTGGAGAGACAATGAATGGGAGCAGAGAGATGAGAAACTTGATATGGATCCAGATCCTGCCACTCTTAGAGACCAGGCACATCCTCTAACCTGGGTGCCCTGGGTGCTGGGGCCCGCAGACATGGGGGACTATGGACTCCCATGACTCTCCAAGACTGTGGCCACTGTGTGCCACGTAGCTTGAGCCAGTTAACTCAATTGTAAGTCTTTGCGTGTCCTGCAGCTTTAGGCATTGAGCTCATTACATGATGGACTGCTGCACTCAGAGTGGCAGGCTATGACAGCCAGAGTCACAGGAGAGTGGGGTTTTCTCCCTGGGGAACATAATCCTGTATAAAAGACAAAGCACTTTCAAATAGGACAAAGCAAGTGCAGAAACTTGGCCATGAAGGCCATTATTCTCCAGGACTGATCTCAACTTTCAGATGTGAGTGGCGAGAACAACTGCACTGTTTACACAGCAAAGAAGCAGCTTCAGAGAACTGACAAGCTTCTCCCTGGAGAGGGTTGTGTGAGCTGGGGCAGGATGCTGCTCATTCCAGGGCTCCTAGAGAGACTGTGGGTGGGCTAAGGTTTGGGTCCTCATGAGCTGGAAGATTTGGGTAGTCTCCACCCCTCGCTGGAGTCTGGGTCTGGAGTGTCCCCAAGCTGAGGCGGATGTGTTATTGGAGTGGTCCCAGGCTGAGACTGTGGGGAGGTGGTGGGACCTTCAAGAGGTGAAGCCCAGTTGAGGCTTTGAAGCTACTGAGCCTGTGTCCTTGGAGGGGAGTGTGGGAACCTGGCCCCTCCTCGCTCCGGCTTTCAGCGGGTGAGGTTTGTGGCTCTGCTTCATCACGTGTTCCTACCATGTTGTATTGCCTCGCACAGGCCCAAACCTGAGGGTCCAATCCATCATGGACTGGAACCTCCAAAACTGTGAGCCAAAATAACCTTTTCCTTTTTGTAGGTTACTCCCCTGAGGTAAGTCACGGTGCAAGCTAAGTCACTCCTGTGCATGCTGACACAGGTACAGTCCCACGAGCAGATACACGCCCACCTCCACGTGGCTCATGTTAGAAAGGCTGCAGGCATGGCTCCTGGCTCAGTTCCAGCAGAGACCTTGGCCTCAGCAGAGCACAGGCTGTCAAAGTGGGAGGAACAACCAGTGGGAGACTAGTATACATGACACACGTGCGTGCACGTATGTGATCATATGTAATACATACCTAGGTCTATTTACCCATCACTATGTAATGCAGAGTGGGTATTTTTGCAGAAACTGGCTTGTGTAGTTCTATGGGCTGTTTATTCTAGCCGGCCGGATGGCAAGGCTAGAACTCTGGGGCACAAGATGAGGAAGTTGTCTACAGACGGCCTTTTATCTTCTTCAGGAAAACCTTAGCTCTTAAATCCTTTCAAATGACTGAATCAGGTCCATTCAGGTTATCCAGGATTATCTCCTTTATTTAAAGTCAGCTCAATGCAGATGTTAATCACATCTAAAAATCACCTTCACAGCAATGCCTAGAGTAGTGTTTGATAAAGTAATTGAGAAATAGATACTAGTCAAGTTGACACATAGAACTGACTGTCCCAAGGCCCAGCTTCAAAATCATTATCAGCTGTTCAAGCTCAGAATCTTCTGGGAATGATTATCCAGATGGAGGCAGTGAAGGGATGAGGGAGGAAATGTCCCCAGGAAGCAAGTTTGTAAGCGATCCCACAGTAAGGATTCTGCTCACAGGAGAGTAAGGGTGGGAGCTTCCCCTGAACAGCCAAATGCAATACAGTAACAGAGTGCTGGGGAAAATGGAAAATGGAAATTAGGAGATCTTCTAATATGCTAGAATTAATAAACTTCAACCAACCTACTGAAAGCAGTCACCACTGCTAGGGTGTAAACTGCACTTGGATTCAGCCTTGTTTCTTTAACTTGCACAGATAAGCACTTCTCTCTGATGTGGGTGATGCACAGGGATCATATGAAGCTCAGGATTGGAAGATCCGGTTGGACACACGCAGGCACAGACCCCTGTTCTGGAGAAGCGGGAGCCGTGATTCTCCTTGTCCGTTATCTCAGCTAGCACTGACACTGTGCTCCACACTGCAGGCTGCTGGCTTGGGGTGGCAGGCCCACTGGTGTACTGAAGGATGGAACTTTCTAGGTGGGCAGATAAAGGTCAGTTCTCCAACCATCACGCCACTGTTTAATGGAAGCAGAATTCTATTAAGCCTGATACCAATGAGAAAGGGATACTTCCTGACAGCAATGCACCTGCTCAGCCAGGACAGCAGCCTGTGAGGAAGTTCTGAGCCCACACCACAGAGAGCCCCCACTCAGACACCACAGAGGGGACTCACGGTAAGATCAGCCTGTGGCCACCACTGAGTGCGAACCGGGAGGGACCTTGTGGCTCCAACACCCTTCCTCTTGTATAATTGGAGGGGTTTATGTGTATATACCATTGCCTATATTTTCATGTGTGTGTACACATATAATTATCTATATGTAGTATATCTCTCTATGTAAATCTATTATACACATACCCATGTACATCTCTATGCATATATATCTCCATTATTATATGTGTACATCTATGGGTATGTATTATATATGTATACATCTCTATATATCCATTATTGTAGTATATCTACCTATCTCTATTTATATATCTATAATGTACATAAGTATATGTACTTATATATTCATTATTTTAGTGTACATACATATCTATATATCTTTATATATAGAAATATATAGATACATATAGGTATATATATAGCATATCTATTTATATATCTCTATATATCTATGTGTAGATATATAAACACACGAATAATTGATATATAGGTATACATATGTATGTACAGATCTATACAGATATACTAAAATATATGATATATATAGATTGATGTATAGATATAAAGGGATATATATAATACATACATATATAAATGTAGATTATATATAATATTTACATAGAGATTAAATGGCAATGTTACTAAATATAGATATATACCTATATATCTACAAATAAAATATATATATGTCATATATATATTTATTTATATATATATGGATATATAAAACATGGCTATTTAATCTCTGAAAAATTTCCGAGGAACTATATGGAAGAAAATCTGTAAGACTTGGGCTGAGAAATAAGACTGGAATTGAAGTATCATTACATTCCGGGACAAAATTTACACTATGAGATTGGAAGAATCTTAGAAGTACAGTGTATGATCTGAGGCTGGGGGTGAGGTGGAAAGGGCCATGCCTCAGCGTGACCATGAGCTTAGAGGATCAGTCCATTAAGGACGTGGAAGGGAACCCAGCTTCCCTTGCTCCACGTGTCCTGATGGAGTGTTTCCAGAAAGCAGGTCACACTCCTGGCCTCTCTCTGCCCCTCTCATTTTGCTTAGGAAACAGATTTCGAACCTGACCTTTCATTTGGGGGGCTGAGGGTGGAAGGGGAAGGAGCGTGAGACTCCAGCAAGGCTTGCTCTCATCTCCAGTGCAGAGCTCGCGATGTGTGAGTGCCCGCCCTGCTCCCCCCACACACGGGAGAAGGCCAGGGTGGCCTCGAGTGTCCTCATGCCCACGCTCCACGCTCCTGCTCCACCTGGGTCTCGCTGCCTCCTTTCTCTGAATGGTGCTGCTGCAGCTTCTCTCCCAAAGTGACTTCTGAAGCTGTTATGAATCTCATGTCCCCTTGTCACCTCTCACAGTTCATACTGAAGTGTCATAACTGGCTTCTTGTTTTTTAAAGTTACTTTTTTAACAAATAAAATTCACACCAAAAATAATCCTAACAAATGAGAAGCCTGTTCCTAAGTCTTGGACACCCAATTGTTCAGTATGAGTTCAGGACTCGCCTTCACCTTGCTGGTCCCTGCACCACACATTTCTGCTGTATAAAGAAGGTCGGCATGTCCCAGGCGTGTCCTGCTCTCCGTCAAGGCCCTCAGTTTCTAAATTGACCCCGAAATATTTTGGTCCGAGACCACTTACCCTTCGGTCGTTGTCTCACTCTGTGGGAATAATATAACCCAAACTCCTTTTCCTTGTTTTCCTCCACCTGAGCTTCTGGGGACCTCAGGATGGGATGCCACCAGGGTACCATTTTATTACTATCTTACAAATGTGACGCCACTTAACTTGGGATCGTGATAAATCACATGCCACTTTGGGGCAGGAATGATCTCATTCATTTCTCAGTCCCTCTCCCCACACCAGGATGAAATAACAAATTTCCACATGTCTATCAAATGATGGAACAAATGACTGACTGATGGAAACACAAATGACTTGTTGGGAGAAAAAAGATAAGAGAAAAAATAGCACGCTGTGCAGCCGCGAGGTGAAGCAGCCATGAAAGGCTAGCCACGTGGAAGGATCTTACACTTTCCAGGTGAGTTAAATGCTTCCACAGTCAGACGAGCCACTGAGACCTGCAGGATGTGTCGCCCCTGCCAGGGGAGCACCTGCATGCCTCTCCAGGACAAAGCAGGCTCTTCATGCTGAGCCCAGGAACTCGGGACTTGGCTTTCAGAAGCATCCAAATCCTTCTTGAGGTTGAAAGTGTTCTCTGAAGGAAAAGGGCGAGCAGCACAGCAACTGGGACCCCAGGAAGTTCAATCTGGCAGCGCTCTTGCTCCTGAGCGCCACCGACAGGGTGACCTTGGCCTGGAAAGTGCAGCCCTTTTTCCTTCTTTGGTTTTGCTTGTTTGCTTGTTCTGGAGAGATCAATTTTATCAGGCTTTCCCCCAAGATTGCTACCTGAGAGGAGACTTAGTGTGAGCCGCCTGTGCCGTTGATTCATCTAATCAAGGACTCGGAAGTGTCTTTGAGATTGATAATATTATTCCAACAGAGCTAAACACCTACTGCAGGATAATTGGTCTTCAACCAAAATATTGAGCAAATATTTTATTAAGTTCAAATAAAAATTATAATTTAGAGGGAGTCTAAATATTGTAGAGTAAATTTAATTGGTTACATTTATTTTAACTGATGTGAACGTGGTCTTTCCTCAAACTTCCTTTTTTCAAATTATTGGAGTGTGCCCAAGGACCATCATTAAATATTAAGAGATGGGGGGAGCCATATGGTCACCTCTGAGGGATTTCAGCGTCTTGATGGCACTCCATCTGCATCCGTAACAATTTACTCATTACATCAAGGACACGGGAGATTCAAAAGTGGACTCTTCTGGGAGGAAGCTCAACTCAGTGGCACGATGCCACACCTGCTATGCTTGGATCACTTTCTCTCAGCTGAGCACGCTTGGACCTACTTGAACTTGTTAAACATATTGCTATGACAAGTAATAAATTTTCCCAGCAATACATATTTTTTCCCTGTTTGAAAAGAGACTGACTTGCACGATGACATCATCTGCTTTGCAACACATACTGAGAAAGCCTTTGCTCTTACATGCAGGGAGCATCCAATTTCAACATCACACAGGGGTTGTGAAAAGCTTTTGTGGAAGGTTGAAATGGAAAACGTTCATAGTTCCAGGGATTTTATTTACCCTGTAAACTCAGGTTCTAATTCAACCATAGTCTGAATCGAGGAATTTGCACATCTAAAAGGGGTGCAAGGCGTCTGCTCAGTATGTCCTCTCCACTGTCTATCGATGACCCCTTGCTCCTCGCTAGCTGCAGCTCAGGGTCTCCCTACATTTCTCTGTTGAAAAGCACTTGAAGGTCACTCCTTTAGCCGAGGTTGTCAGTATGTCTCACCCCTGTAAGTGACAACAATGACATTAACATCAGTTACTTCTCGGGAGTTCAAGCTCTGTGTATGTTTATCTACTGAAACCTGTAATTTTCTAACCATCTAGAGTTTTATACCCAAATCTGATATGAATTAATTCAGTGTCTACAATTTTTAAGTTAAGTGTTGTGACTTAGAAGAGTCTAGTGAATTGTTCAATATTGCAAAACTAACAAGTGACAGATCATCAACCTAAACCCACATCTATCTAACTGCAAATATTGAATCACTTTCTTCCGTCCTTGAGAGCATAATGAAACTTAAATAGACCATTCTTTTTTTTTTTTAATTTACTCAGGCTGTTCAAAGGCTACCATTAAGATAATTAACAAGAAATTTTATAGACATCAATACCTTAAAATCATTTTAATGCCTTTGCTTTTCTCATTTAAAAATTATTTTTAAAATTCCACGCGTAAACATGTCCTATTAATTACTATAAGCAGAAATGAGCAATTCTATCAGTCTACCTTAAATGACTATGCATTACTGCATATCTTCCAATTATTCTGATGCTTGTATTTTCAATTATAACTTATAATTAAAATCTGTAAGTTGCCCATGAATTTACTAGAATCCCTCAGAGTAGAAAAATACTTGTTTTGAGAACATTGCAGTTTTCAGTCATGACAGAAAAGCCTACTAAATGTAACCATGATGTCAAAAAGACCCCTAGGCCCTTACGTTGGAATGGTCACCATGGAAGTCTGTACTTGGTGGGGTTCCTAGAGAACAACATCTTATAGTTGATCGCAGCTCAATGGTCCTTCCAGGGTGGACTTCAGGTGACATCTCCAGACTCCTGGCAGGTGCCCTTTCTGCTGTGCTTCATCCGAGTGTCCCGATGTGGAAATAGCTGCATCCTCTCACCTGCTATGGAATAAAGCTGTAGAATGAGCAATCTCTTGGGCACATGACTTCAAACTTTCCCTCAGTTTAGAATGCCTTCATATGTTTAAATCAGTTTATCGAGGAGTTGCATTTTCAATACTATCTTAGTGTTGGAGTACAGGATAAGAGGGGCACTTGCTTTTCAAATCACTTACTTTAATGATTCTAAGGAAAAACTGGCTTGCTATGGCAGCCATGAACCCAGTCAGTTTGGGAAATGCAGTGTGGCGTGGACTCCTGGACCTCTTTCCTACTCCTGGAACTGCAGAAAACACATTTCAAGATATCTGCGCAACTTGCATTGGTGCACGTGAAGTGCTAATCGGCCATCACAACTTGAATACTATTGCTCTTTGCAGCCCTGGAGAAAAGGAAAAATGCAGATTAAAAGTGAGATCCTTGTAATCCTTCTGCTTCAGCCTCCCGTACCTCTGGAATTCAGGCCTGCACCAAGGCACCTGGCTATTATGCTCCTTATGATTTGACTAGATCAGTAATGCTGTCTCCACTTCCACTTCTGATTATTGTAATGTGAATCTTCTCTCATTTTTTTCTTGGACCATGAAGGTAAATGTCCATTTTGCCGATCTCTGCCTATTTTTCTCTATTCCTTGTTTCATTTTTTCCTGCCTCTGTCATTATTATTTCCTTGTTTCTGTTTGCTTTGGGTTCACTTTGCTCTCCTTTGTAGTTTTGGGAGGTAGAAGTTCAAGTTATTTATCTGATGTTTCTCCTTTTCTTTGTAAGACATGGGCATTTTTCACTATAAATCTCCCTCTGATGCTGCCTTGGCTACACCCCGCAAGCTTTGGTGTGTTGTATTTGTTTGCTGTCATTCTTCTTCAGGTGATGTCTCATTTCCCTTGTTTCTTCAGACAGATCCTAAGGACCATGAGATGCTTCAGACCTCACTGAGCAGCAGATGCACATGCCACTGACGGCTGTGAGAAAGCTGCTTATCAATTCCCTGGTTTTGTCACATTTTAAAAACGAAGAGTGTAATAAATTGTATGTAGGACATTATAACCAAATTGTTTACATGAATTGAGCATTACTTTTCCAGTCTCATGCAGAATGCACACGTGTTTATTAGGTATATATTGACTGTTCACATGCTCGCTCCGAGTTCTCACGAAAAGCACTGAGTTCTGTTGTTGGAGACTCTGCCTGGAACTCCTCATGTGAGATTTGGACCATGGGTTTTCTTGCAAGGACAATGGGCTCCTGTTTCCTAGGAGGGTTGTGTGTACCAGCAGCACCTGCCCCACCTTGTGGCTCCTGAATTGCAGCTGCATACCTGGGCATAGGACAGTGAGTCACCACATACCAACCTTCAAAATCAACTGGCAGCCTTTACCTCACAGGTGAGTTTATTCTCTATGCTGATTAAAACACCAGATGGAATGAAATGAGTTCCAGCTTTCATCTCCAGGAAAACGCAGACAACTGAGGAGGCAAAGTCTGCACAGTGACAAAGCCTACTGAGACTGTCAACACCGAAGATGACTTCATAGAGGGTCACAGACCCAGATGACTAGCAAAGTGATAGAGGAATGGAAAGCCCGAGGCTCCTGCATAGAGGAAACACCTTTTTCACCTAAGAAAATAGAGAAGCAACAGCCAACTAAACCCAAAGAGGCAGAAGAAAAGATGTAATACAGGTTGTAGTAGAAACAAATGAAACAGGATAGAAATGCAATTGGAAAAAAATCAATGAAACTTGAACTTGGTCCTTTGGAAAGATGAACTTGATGCATGGAGCTTCTAGTCTCCTATGATCTGTTTTTTTTCCAATAGTGCCTATTGCTTTGGCAATGCACTTATTACTTAATAAGAAAAAACGGGAAACAAATATAAGCTTAAATGCAGTCACCTAAATAAAACCCAACACATTTGTTAATATTTTCTACTCACTTGACAAGGATTAATAAATATTTTTTGAAATAAAAATGTTCTTAGGCATCGAATCCTGCACATTCCCTTCCAAGCAGTGGGTCCCCCGAAGCAGAACTGCAGAGTGGGCAGTCCTTGCCCACTGCCTTGGGCACTAGGAGGACATGTGCACTGCCCAAGAGCTTTGGCCAGGTCTGCTTTGGAGAGAGTACTATCCTTACTGGGCAGTGATGGTGCCCTGGTGATTTTATGAACTTAATTTTGCTAAGAATGCAAGTCTTAGTATGAGGCTCATAAAATCTCAAAGACTTAAATAGAACTTAAAAATATTCCTCATCAATTCAGTGAATTATTTATAATTATTGTACATTAGCTGTTGACCTCCATAGAGCAATCCATTAACCATCGCTTTTTTGGGTAAACTTTAGAATCATGAGATGATGAAGATTCACTTTCAATTATAAGATATAACACAGGGAGATCCCACATAGCTTATACCAAGTCACACAAAAATAACATCTGAGAAAACAATAGCCCCAAATCCAGAGGAGGATATTGACATTGGTGTAATTAGAATGCAGGATGCTCTTCTTACTGCAGGATCCTACTCTTCCTTCTCTGCTGCTCTGGCATCCTCACAACCCGTGGCAACTGCTCACCAATTCTCCATAATTTCGTTATTTCAAGAACGTGATAGGAATGGGATCCTACAGTAGTAATATATTAAGATTGACTTTGTTATTTTTTTCACTGAACAACCAGGAATACACACAAGTTGTATCAATAGCTCATTCTTTCTTGCTGAGTGGAGTTCCACAGCAGGGGCGTGCCATAGCTGATTGAACATTCAACTGTCAAAGAATCTCCTCGTGTTTCTGGCTTTTAAAGAAAAATCTGCCATTAACATTTGTGTATAGATTTTTTGAGTGACCACACATCTTTTTTTCTTTTCTGGGACAAATGCCCAGGGTATAATTGTTAGGTCATATTGTCGCTTCATGTTTCGTTTTCTTAAGAAACTGCCAACCTGCTTCCAAAGTAGCTGTGCCACTTCTCTCTGCCACCGGCAATGTGTGGGTGATCCAGTTTATTCACACACTCTTCTGCTCTCTGTGTTGTTGGGACTTTTGCTTTTATTTTGCTCATTCTGATGGGTATGTAGTGATGTCTCATGGGATTGGATCTGCATTTTCCTAATGACTAATGGTGTTGAACATCTTTTCATGTGTCTTCCTGAGTATTCTCTCCTCTAGAATGTCTATTTCTTCTGTCCACCTTTCATGGTCTTCTTGTGCTCATTTTACCATTTTTTTTTTATTGTCTTTTGTGGAATAAGTAAGGAAAAGCCCATACATTCCTTCTTCATGAAATTGGCAGCATTGCCCCTGCTTTCTAAAAGTGATTCAACTCCAGGCCATCTTTCCAGTACAGTGATGACCAGAATAACACCTCAAGATTCACATACAATTGTGAAATGATGATGATAGTGTGGAATTAAACAGATATTGATTGAAGGCAGCATACTGCCAGGTGTACCAGCGTGTACCCAATGGTCCGCTCACCAGCCCACATGCTGCTGGACACAGCAGAGAACAGGCAAGAGAGACACCACCTGAGGACAAAGACTGGACAGTTTTGAAGAAATCTTTTCCCAAGGGATGCCCTTTATAGGATTGAAAGAAGATGTCTCAGAGGAAGCATCATGTAAACCAAGACCAAAAGGGTGAGAAATGCTTGCTGGAAACAGCTGAGTTTTGATGGAGAGCAGGAAGAGTGGTCCACATGGCAACAGAGCACTCAGAATCCTCATGCCAGGTATTTGTCTACCTCCATAATCTTACTGTTATGGTTTGGATATGAGCTGTTCCCCAAAAGCTCATGTGTGATATAATGCAAGAGGTTCAGAGGAAAAATAATTGGGTTGTAAGAGTCTTAACCCATTAAGTAAATTAACCCCCTGATGGGATTAACTGATGGTAACTGAATGGTAGAGTGTGGCTGCAGGAGGTGGGAATTGCTGTGTGGCTTGGGGGTATATACTTGTATCAGTGGACTCTCTCTCTGCTTTCTGATCACCACTGTGAGCTACATCCCTCTGTGCCACTCTTCCTTCGTGATGTTTTGCCTTTCCTCGAACTCTAAGGAATAGAACTCAGAAACCATGGAACCCCACATAAACTTTTCATCCTCTACAATGTGCTGGTTGGTCTTTTACTCACAGCAGTTAAAAAGCTGACTAGAAAGAAACTGGTACTCAGAGTGGGGTCGTTGCTGCGACTAACCTGACCAGGTGATTCAGAAGCTTTTTGAGCTTTTTGGAATCGATGGGAGGAATTTAAAGATGTTTAGAAATGGAAGCTAAAACTGCTTTTGGTTGTTGTAAATGGAACTTAATGGCCAATTCTGGTGGAAACTCAGAAGACAAGTATGCCAATAGGATTGTGGATGGTGAAGATAGGGCTAAAGAAGATTTAGAAGAAAAGGAAGATACTCTCGGTAACTGGACTCATGGCCATTCATGTTATGTTCTGGCTGAGAAGTTGCCTGCATTTTACCTGTGTCCTGAGAGTTTTTCTGAGGCTTATTTTAAAAGTGACTGACTTTTTAATCTGGCGGAGAAAACATCTAGGCAGCATAGCATTCAGGAATTGGCATGGGTATTGATTGTAGCTTTTAGTCAAATTTATTGCGATATTTCAGGAGCAGAAAGCACAGCTGAGTATTTGAAAAACTTCGACTTGAAAGGTGGGAGTAAAACTGGGGCTAGAGGAGGTTACAGTTTCAAAGACATTAATGCCACTAAAGAAATTCTGAAGACTTTGCCTAGAGACAATAAGAAAGATGGCTTGAGGGCATCTCAAGAGTTGGCAAGACCAGACCTATCTCAGACTCAAGGAAGTAAAAGTAAAACTTCTCTTGTGAAGAGATCAATGGGGCACCCTTTTTGTGCAAGGGGACCTGGGAAGTTTTTTCAGCATGCTCAGCCACCCAGACACTCAGAGGTTGCTGCAGCCACGGTCCTTGGAGGATTTGCTACTGCTTGAGATAGCAAAAGTCCTTTATGTCAACCTTTGGGTTCTGGTTCTGCAGGAATGAAGAATGCTGGAGTTAGGGGGTCATGGAGACTTCCACCAAGATTCCAAAGGAAGGTCTTAGTGGACAGGCCAAGTGCAGCAGGGTTGGAGTCCCAGTGGGCACCCCTTGAGAATGCTAAATATGGAGATATGAGGAGAAAGCCAAAACTGCAGTGGAGCCCCCCCAAGATTAAGAAATGCCAGTAATGTGGGACATCATCCTAGAAAAATGCAGGAGTTAAGCAGAGACAAGCCAACAGAAAGGCCACTTGGGCTGCAATAAACAAGGTCACAGGGGCAAAGCTACAAAAGCCCTTTGGAGAGAACATCATGATGTCATGTGCTCCAGATGTCTGTAGGACTTGTTTGCCCTGTTGGATTTCAGTCTTGCTTCCATTCCATCCCATTCCTTCTTTCCATTTTGTAAATGGAAATATTTACTCAATACCTTTATGTGTTAGACA
Source organism: Sciurus vulgaris (assembly GCF_902686455.1). Classification (NCBI taxonomy): domain Eukaryota; kingdom Metazoa; phylum Chordata; class Mammalia; order Rodentia; family Sciuridae; genus Sciurus; species Sciurus vulgaris. The sequence goes on along the minus strand of NC_136466.1, from coordinate 169,485,103 downwards.
CTTGTAAGTTGTTTTTCATTTTATAGGAGCTCACAGTGCTAGATTGCCTTGAGCCTCAGAGAAGGCTTTGGACTTGAAACTTGAGAAATCTTGAAACTGTTGAGACTATGGGGATCCTTGGGAATGGACTAAATGTACTTTGCACTGCCAGGTAAGTGTGAGCTTTTTGGTACCAGGGGTGGAGAGTTATGATTTGGATGTGGGGTGTTCCCCAAAATCTCATGTGATATAATGCAAGAAGGTTCAGAGAAATGAGTGGGTTGTAAAAGTCTTAACCTAATCAGTGAATTAATCCCATGATAGGGATTAACTGGGTGGTAACTGAAGTGGTGGATGTGGCTGCAGGAGGTGGTAACTGGGGCGTGACTTGGGAGTGTATCTTTGTGTCTGCAGAGTGGATTCTCTCTGCTTTTTGATCATTACGTGAGCTGCTTCCCTCTGCGACACTTTTCCTCCATGACATCCTGCCTCACCTTGAGCCCCAAGGAATGGAGGCTGCTGTCTGTGGATTAAGACCTCTGACACTGTGAGCCCTCAAAAAAACTTTTTCTCCTCTATATTCTGCTTGGGTCCTTTTAGTCACAGCAGTGTGAAAAAACGGAATAAAACACTCACCATTGAACTTGTATTCCCCAAAGAGGAGGGAACACAATCCTTATAAATTTCTAGAACACTTCATTAAGGAGAGAAACATTTTTACCAAATGACTTTTTAGAAGGAAGAGGTGCGAGAAATTGGAAGGAGACTTTTTTATTGAATAATATTTACATTGTTTTATAAACTAAAACAGAAAAATATTTTTTCAAACTTTATGAAATAAAATTCATGTTCCAAATAGTTCTTAGCTGAACTACATAGATTGAACATATGCATTTTTTCTTGGTATTTTATGACACATTAAATTTATGTAATTTTGTGTGCATTTTTGAAAGATAAGGTTTCTCTGGAAGAATATTATTCTCATTTCTTGGGATTCAAAGATTTGGATTTTCAAGCTGACTGGCCATTGACTGAATTTAACATGATCCAGCTGTCATTCTCTATCAAGTCTAATATAAAGTTGTGGCAGAAAGCTTCTGCCTACATTTTCTTATTTTAAACAAAAAAGATACTTGATATAAAAATATTCTTGATATTCTGAATACCATGACAGCCACATGGTCTTCTAAGCCTTCATTTCAAACAAATATACTTAATATTCCAAGTTGTTGTTGGAAACAGCACAAGTGTCAATGATTTGTCAAAAGGAGAAACAATAAAAGGTTGGAGTAATTTTTTATTACTTTTCTCTACCTTTGTTTAAGTTTTTAATCTCAGAGCTAAAGCTGATCTACAATTAATTCTGAATATGTCTAAAACACCCTTGACAGCACTATTTGTTTAACAACAGACTTTTTGTAACTGTTGGTGGCAACAGCCATGGACTCTGAGGTCCAGGGCAGAGTTGGTTGGGGTGGGGACTGTGATCTCAGCACTTTCGAGAGGACCGTCCCTCCAGACTGGGTGACTCTGCAGGTCTTCACTGCAAACGCCCTAGGCAAGTCCCTCTCCTCACTCATCTTCTTTGTTTGCACATTCATTAATGGATCAGTAAACAGTTTATTAAGAGTTTTTCTCTGTTATTTAAGTGATCAATGAACAAAATCAGTAATTTCAAGGTAAAAGCTCTCGGGCATGTGGATGTTAACACAAGGTGTTATCTTCGAATCCTCATATGCTTTGCACAGATGTGTATGATCTAGAAGGGCTTGGAAAATTTCAGAGGGTCAGCTCTGCAGATCTCCATCTTCCTTAATATTATTCTCCTAAACTGATGTGCAGTTCAGCAGGCTGGAACTCTCTGCAGCAATCAGCCCACTTTATAAGGGAGAGGCTCTCAATTGTCCATACCAGGTTGTACCCTGGCTTCCAAGTCTGAAGAACCAAGTTCCCAGCACCTACAACCAAGCTTCTCAATGCAGTAGTTCCTCGGGATCCCAGAGTCCTGACATGTTACCTGAGAGACTGTCTCAGTGCGCTCTGCCCACGTGTGATATGCTATCGGTTGTGCATGTCAGGGGGGAGCATGTGAGGATGAGGATGAGGGCAATCTTTCTGTCTCATGATCTAGTTGTTTCCCTCTCTTCACTGTTGTAAAAGACTACGCACTTACTGAGGAGGTTGCGATGAGGGCAAAGCAAAGAGATTTCTGGAAACTTCCCTAGGGATGCCAGATCTCAAGGCCACTGGAAATAGACACTTGCACAACACTGCCTGGGATTTATTTTTGTCAGATATGGCTTGTGTTATTCTGTTAGGTATGGAAAATGTTTTATCAAACTACATCATAAAATATTATTTTCAGCCTAAAATACCCAATTTATCTTACAAAATAGGTACTGTGTTTCACTTACTGCCAGTTAATAAAAAAATAAAATACTATTCAAACTATCACCTTTACTGAATTTGGCTGTGTACAAATTTCTTCATTAAACACATAGAAAAGTTTGAAGATTTATCTCATTCAAATCTGTTTCACAGGCTAGTGATGTAGTTCAGTGGTGGAGTACACACTCAGCATATAGGCAGCCGTGAAGTCCACCTTGTCACAGAAAAACAAGCAAAAACAAAAAACAAAGCTGCTTGTCTAACAAAATCTTCACATTTATCCTTAAAAATCTAGGAAGTGTTAAATTTAGTTTGTTGTTTCGAACAATTGTGTACTAACATTTATTGGACTATTTGATTCTCATAGTCTTATAATGGAAGAAAATACAAAAAATAAAAATTTTAACTTACATAAAAATCCTGTGTGAAGGTAAATTGGCAGGCGGTATGTGAATAAAAATAATGGAAACCAACTCTGACCAGGTTGATAAACAAGCAAACAGGGAATCTGTTAAAAAGAAATGAGTATTAATTATGGAATTCAAGGGCGATTGAAGCAAAGGAACTCTGGGCAGGCAATAAGGAGACAAAGATCAGGAAGTGAGGAGCCTTTGGGCGGGATGCTGCCCGTAATGTCACTTGGTTCCAGCAGTTTCCAGTCTCTAAGAGGAATTTGATTCCTTCCATTTAGAATACACGTGGACTCCTTAGTCAATTTCCTAGAACTGTGACGTAGGACTATTGCAGACACGATGCTGGTTATGAATTCCTACAAACAAGAAGCAGTTCTCAAGCTAGTGATGATAGCTGTGAATCAGCAAGCCCACCAGGGCCTCCCTCTGCCTTCCTCCAGACAGTGACCACAGTGGGCAAGACTTTGACGAAGCTTCCTGTAGGAGGTGTCCATCCCTTCTCAGAGAAGGGACAGCAGTAGTTACTGTATAGACACTGGTCTGTGTTGAATTGTGTCTCATGAATCTCGTGTGTTGAGTCCTAACTTCTAGAACCTGTGATGTGCCCTTATTTGGAGGTAAGGTTTTAGGGATGAGGTCCATTTAAGGCGAAGTCACTAGGGTGTGCCTTAATCCAATTTGACTGATGTCCTGATGAAAAGAAATCTGGAAACAGAAATAGACACTCATGGGGAAAGAGTATATGAAGGGGCACAGGGAGAAGATGACCACCGTCAGCGTAGGAGAAAGTCCAGGAGTCACGCCTCCTCTCCTGGACAGACAGCGAGCCAACACTGCTGGCTCATGGAACCTCCAGCCTCCAGAACCATGAGAATGAGGGATGGTTCAGAGACCCACTTGACGTGTGGAGCTTTGTTGTGACTGTACTACAGCTTTTCTGCCGACGCCCATGGGCCACACAGAGCTCCCAGTGGGGCCAACTGCTCCCGACGGCCTTCGCGCCTCTTTCCTCAGGGATGGGAAGAACATTGCTGAGGGCACACCAAAGATGGAACCCATGGCTGCTGACGACCACTTGGCTGAAGATCACCGTGCTGACTTCAAGGGCAGAGCTGTTAGCTCAGCATTTGGACAGCAATCGTGTTTTCAAATGCTCTCTCTGTGCCATATGTCAGCAAAATTAATAGACCAGTAAGCACTAACTTAGAGGCCTGGATAAATAAGTCTGATCCCCACAATATTTCTGACTTCACTGAGGATATAAGCCATTACTCTTCATCCAGGCTCAGAGGAATTAGCTAGTGATCAGTCCACATTTTCTTCCCTGAATATGCGGCATAATGAAGTACATTGGCTTGATTTCTAGCAATATCTTTAAGTAGGGCATTAAGAAAAACATTCGTCGGAAGTAGAGGTCAATGCTGGGCCTTTCCCCTTGCAGTTAAATTAGAAAGAAGAACAGTTCTGAAATTTATCTCCTATGCCTTGACATTTTCTTTTAAGATATTCAGTACACTTCTAGAAATTACACTTACCATCACAAACATAATATATTATGTCCGGAGTGTACCTGACATTTCAGAATTATATGTTGGTCACTTAATTTCTTTATTTTATGTTTTGAAGTAAAGCAATATATTTTTTAAATGCCCAGAAGCTTTTTTTCTCATAATGACCCATGATATAGCCTCCAATTTGTGGAACCCACTCATGATGATCCATCGTGTGGAATGCAGGTTTGGATTCCGTAACCTGAGATAGGAGGTCACTAATAAGCTAATGTTGAGATACTTGCTTTCAGCCATTCTGTAAAGCCTCCCAGTGCTTTGTAATGAAATACGCGTGGTCTCTTCTGATCAGCAGCCTCTCTGTGGCCAGGCTGCCCCAGCAGGCAGTGGTCACCTTGATAGAGACCCTGTTGACCTGTCCGCCAGTCTCCATCACACCCACTGCTACCTATTCAGATTTTCAGGGAGAGGCATTTAGAAATGGTACAATATTCACTCATTCCATTCCAATTTTAGCAAACTTGCATTCAATAAAAACTAAGTGTCAGTAGTTAGAAAAGGAACTGGACTGGATAGTCCATGGGAACAGAGAATAGGGACAAGTCTGCAGGAAAGCCTGGGATTTTTGTTTCTTCAATACTCAGGGCTTGCTGCCCTTCACAGAAGCTGGACTCAGGGAGAAATAAATGGTGCTTAGTATGAGCTGTTAGGTCCAGAACCTTCTGCCAGGTGGGAGGAATGGTAGACTGTTCTGTTGGGCCACATGTGTGTTCAGAAGCAAGGTTCTGCAGAGATGGAGGCATAGGTGTGAAGCAGACAGCAGGGAGAACCAGTGCTCTCTAAGGCAGACCCACCTCCAGATGGTAGGGAAGGCTGTGAGATGGTGCTGAACAAGGGGGACTGTATTCTCCAGAGATGGACACCCAGTTGGGGGAAACAGAAAGAGGCACACGCCAGGGAAAGTCTGTTCTGCCAATGGCACATAGCAAAGATGCACTATTCATAAAATCCTTTAAAGGGTATAATAATGCTGTGATGTTGTATAACTTGCTCATAAGTGACACATGTGGCAATAGGTGACTTGTGTGTCAGTCATCTCAGAAAGCCAGGATGAATGCCTCTCCCCCAACTGTGGTTCAGACATGAAGAAAAATGATTGCATGGTATTCACTAAGAAGGCATAAAAAGTATGGTCCTGAAGATAACCAGCTTCCTGGGTGTACAGGGCGGGCATCCTTGCTGACCCAAAATTGGCTTGGGAGGGCCAGGCGGACAAGGGGCACATGAGACTAGTGGCTGGGAATGGCCTGTTTGAGGGTTGGGCTGGCTTCTGCAGTTCAACACGGGAGTGAGCCAGCGAAGAACGCACTTGGCTCTTCATTAGCTCTGGCAGATGTGCGGCAGGAGGAGGGGAAGGCGCGGGCCTTGGGGCTGAGTAGTGGGAGGGAGGACCACCATCTACCCGTGAGCTAAAGCGAGTCCCGACCAGGGTGTCTCTTGAGGTAACTGGTGATGGCCTGCATTCCTGAGGCCCAGTTGGCAGTCCTCGCTCCTAAAATGCTCTACAAGTTGTTCCAGATGCTTCCAGTAGAAACCGATGACCTGGAAAGTTACTCTGTGCCATGTAAACTTAGCATCCAACAGCCACCAGGGAGCCAGAGTAAGTGCTCAGGAAGTTCCAAAACTGGGAAAGAAATAGAATAAATAAGATTCAGTTCAAACAGAGGTAATTTCGATGCTCTGGCCTTTGTTTTTGACAAAGAGTGGCTAAACCCCTGATTGGAGGAAGACAGCAACAGAACTCTAAGAAAGTGAGGCAGCGCTGTTCTGATGCGCCAAGGCTCACTGGACGACACCAGCGTTTGAACCTTTCAGGTAAAGATGCCGTGGAAGGAAACGCACAAACCAACACAAAACGGTGATAACAGAGACAGCGCAACGGACTCACAGGAGAGCAAAGCACAGAGAGCTAAGGGGAAGCCAGTGTTAGTCACCCACAGGGGCCCTGGTGCCGAGGCTTCATCACAACGGTCTGCACGGGAAGGAAGACGACCATCGAAAGAAATCCAACTTCCCAGCACTGGCTGAATGCTGTCATGTGTGATAATTCCCAAAGGCATACCATGTCGATTTAAGACATGATACAGAGACAGTAGAAAGGATATTTAGGAGAAATCACTTTCCAAGTGCCAATTAATTTGTCAGTTAGAGGTCAAATAAATAAAGATATCTATGATGAGACTGATACTTTGTATAAGACAAATAATCTATTGTCGATTCAGAAGTGCAACCCAAGGCTTTTAAAATATCACTTTGAATATTCTGGAAAGGTGAAGTGAAAAAAACATTGAAGAACCATAATTAAGATAGTGACAGGATTTTATTTTAGTATCCCAGTAGTATAATAAAAGAAAAAATCAGATTCATCTGTAAGTGTTTTATGTCATTATTTAGCCACTAAAGACAGACATAAATCATAAACTAAACAAAATGGCTGTGTGATTCCCACAGACAGTGGATTCTCCCACTTGCCCGAAGCTTAGCAACTGAGATGCTGATCTTCAACTCTTGGTTCCAACACTCTGTTTCCAGATATGTTGACAAATTACACTGTGTTTAAGGATCTAAGAAAAATTTCAAAATCATGGTGTAAGTCTAAGAAATAAATGTATGTAAGAAAAAGAAGCAATATGTAGTAAGGTTTAGTATTTTGTTTTTAGCTAGAGCTTCAAACTAAAATGTTCCCAGATTTTTGTCAGTGAAACCAAAGTAATTTTAGTAGGCTTATTCCTGAACAAATACAAATTTAGTTGATGCATGTCTTCTCCACTGGCCTTTCATTTTGCTTATAACTTTCATTGATATGAATTTATTTTAAGTGCTGATTGATTTATTAGATCTTTGTGCGAGGCACAAAAAATCAATACAAGAAAAATGGATGCAAAATATAAGTGGCCACAAAAGAGCTTGTGTGTGTCTAAAGCTATTATAGAGGGAAATTTTGACATAAATTTATCTCCAGAGCACAATTCTGTTTTATGCCAAGCTTTTACAAAGTTCGTCCTTAAAGCCGCATTTCATGAAAGAGATAATAAAACAGTAGCACACAGTTAGCAAAGAGAGCTTTCACAGAATCAAAACCATTGAGGGGACTCCATGTGAACATGTCAAACACAGACATACTTGTTCTTTTAAATGATCATTGTATCCTGAGATACATGCAAATTCACACTCAGTAGTAGAAAATAACAGAGACCACGCACTAGAGCAGGTTCCCCTCTCCAGTAACATTTAGTAAAATGATAGGACACTACCCGTCCCCAGGACGATGACATTGATGTCGTTAAGAGCTCGAGTCCTTGCATCACCCAGAGGATCCTGGCTTTCACTGCCCATGGCCACGGCCACCTCCCTCCTGAGTCCTGGCCTCCTAAGCCATCAGCAACAGCTCCCTTGTCTCCCGTCTGGAGCCTTCTCACTTCCTTGCCGTGATAACAGTGGACTCACGCGGTACGTGACCTTGGAGGCTGTCCCCCCGCACAGCACAGTCCTCTGAGTCCCCTGGGGGAGTGTGGGGCCTGTAGATAAGGCAGCTTCTCTCCTTCGGCTTCCAGTCCTTCTGCCTTTTCAGTAGTTTCTGAGTGTTTGATTAAGATGTGTTTTGGTATCAATTTCTTCAGGTTTATCTAATTGGGGGTTCACTCAGCTTCTAGAATCTGTTGAGATTTTGTGCTTTTTAAATTTAGAAAACTTAGTCTCTTGTCACCCTGGAAGCCCACGTGTGAAATCAGTCCCTCAGGGCTGCAGTCTGGGAGCCAGCCCAGCTAGTGTCCTCTGCCGACCCCAGGGAAGGATCACAGTCCCTCCTTCTCCAGCTCCCAGAGCTGCCCAGCATCTGCTATCACCCCTGTCCCGCCTGGTGGTCACAGCTGAAGCCCGCTCATCTTTTTTCTTCAAAGACACTAGTGGTACATTTAGGGTGCACCTGGATAAGCCAGGGTCATCTGCCTTCTCAAGACCATAACTAAGCCACATCTGCAGAGCCCTCTTGCCATCTAAGGAACATGCCAACGTTCTGGGGGTTAGGATGTGGGCATCTTGGGGGCCATTACTCAGTCTTCCACAACCATTAGCAAAGGTAATCCCAAATCAACACTCCTGTCAACCACCCTAAATACCAGCATGCCTCAGGCCTGCGTGATTGCACAAACTTTAATGCATCCAAGGAAACCAAAAACTCTTGTTTTATTGTATTAAATTCACAATCAAAGAAAAAAATGAAACCTCCCCAATGTATATCTTCATCTAAGACCATATATAACAATATAAAAAGGCAATCAGAAACTAAATGACTAATGAATAAATTCTGACTTGAATATATGTGCAAAAAACTTAATACAAGTAAAATCAGATCTAAGAAATTCAAATATAGTTAAGCATCAGAAAATTTATATGTGTAATATAATCAGTAACAGCTTGGGGAACATTGATAAAGATGTATAGAAAATATTTAAAATACATTTAATGAGTGGGCTGGGGAGATAGCTCAGCTGGTAAAGTGCTTGACTTACAAGCATAGGGCCCTGGGTTCGATCCTCAGCACCACAAAAAAAAAAAAAATTAAAAAAAAACTAAAATACATTTAATGAAATCCAATGCCTAATTATGATTTTTAAAACACTAGCATAAAGCTGGACACAGCAGAACACACCTGTAATCCCAGCTACCCCAGGGAGGGCTTGATGCAGAGGACTGCAAATTTGAGTTTAGCCAGAGCAACTTAGTGAGACGCTGATTGACAACCAAAACAAGAAAAGAAGCATGGGCTTGGGCTCAGGCAGGGCCCTGGGCCTTGCCCAGCACTAGCATGTGTGAGGCCTTGAGCTCCATCCCCAGTGCTGCCCAAAATAAAATGAGACAAAAACCACTAGCAAATCACTAGTAAAAGGTAAAGTTCAGAAGCAGTATTTTCTTGCTGTGTGAAGGGAAAAAAAGGTCACACAATATACAAGCAAATCATGGACAATAAACACAAATATCAAAAGCCCAGCCTAACTAGTCATCAAGGAGAACCACAGAGAAATGGTGACTTTCTATGTAAAAAATTAAAGTATCTAATCAAAGTGACACTTGATGAAAATAATGAAGAAACCAGAAATTTCATATACTGTAAGGGAGCATGAAATAATAAAAATATAAAGTTGTGAAGTTATCAGCAGACGGCCCAGGCCCTGTTCTGATCTTGGTGGGGCTCCTTTGGGCTCACTATCTGGACAGCTTGACCATGTCCCCAAGACACTCGCACACTCTAGGCACTGAGCAGGGTCCAGCTGGAGGGGTGTGGGCTGTGCGCAGGAGACCAGAGGACAGGGCTGGAGTCCTCGCCTGAGGACAGTTCGCCCACCTTCCTCATCCCCCCAGGAAGACCCTCTGCTCCCTCCACCCAGGTGGACATCTGCAAGCTGGAACAAGAGTGTAGGAAGGGACCCAGAACAGAGAGGGTCCAAGGCTGCAAAGATGCTCAGAGGGCAGCTTGGCAGGCAAAGCAGAGCTACAGCACATAGCCATTGGAAGCGCCTGGTTCCTTTAGGGAAAGTCCTGAAAGTCCTTTGGTATTAGAAGGGACAGTGGAAGCAGGTGGTAGAAGACGGTCAATGGTGCCACTTCGTGTAGTTTTAGAAAATAAGAAAGAAGGGGATCAACAGGAAGTGCAGGACTTGGTCACATGCACAGGCAGCAGTCTGCTCTGGGTTGGAGGATGGACAAGGACAATCTGCCACGTGGAGGCAGGTTTATCGGAGAAGGAAAGCTAAACGTCCTCTCACAGTTATGTCTTATCATCAGATGCTAACGTCTTCACATTAATCCATGATTGCAAACAGCAGAGCCAGATCTAAACCCAGGTTTTCTCCATACTTCTAACTCAGAATATGGTCCTCACCTGTCTTTGAGATGATATCCTGGAAGACTGTACTGAAGAGACCAGCCAGACACAAGTGTGCATATCAATCAAAAAGAAACAAGCATGACAAGCCCTCCAGGGACTGGAAACAAGGAGGAGCTCCAAAGGAAAACAGCAGCAGGCCCAGAGCCCGCCAGTAGAAACTGCCACCCAGCAAGGGCCATTTAGACCCAAGTCCACGTTCATGGGCATGGCGCTTAACCAGTGCAGTGCCCAGTGCCAGCGGTGCACACCTGTCCCAACTTCAAGTGTGCCCACACCATGCCTGGCCTGAAACAGCACGCAGAAGGCCAAGGTGCCTATCAGGGCGATTATCCTGTGTTTCTCTAGGGGAAACTGGATATGGAACATTTACCAGCATTTTAATTCCATAACTGCTTACTCTATGCTGGGCATTGATTTGGGCCACTGCTTGTGTGTGTGTGTGTGTGTATTTAAATGAATTCATCTACATATGTATGTATACATGTATTTATATATATAGTATTTTATGCTACCTCATTTATACCTTAATGTATTCCAATATATTAACTAACTTATTATATATTTAAATATACATTTGCAAGCGTGCTAACATTATACATGTACATAATATGAGCTAATTTATTCCTTACAGCTGTTGCTTGGAGTACACAGTATGGTTTCCATTTTGCAGGTAAGGAAACTTCAGAACAGAAGAAGGAACTCATTTACCTATGTTAGTCCATGCTTGGAACAACAAAGCCAGGTTTGAACCCAGTTTTGTCCATTCTTCAGGTCTGTATTGATATAGCCAAATAGGCCTGAGATTAACAACAGTGACAGAAATATGAAATAGTTGACTTCATAAGAAAAACCCCAAGAGAGACAATAAAGTGAAGTCATGATAAGCAATGAAACCTAAGCCAGGTTCACTTAGGGACAAAGGAACAGCAACGTCTGGGTCCCTGGGACTCACATGTTGAAGCTCAGGCCACCTCCTATTTGATGGCAAGGGGGTCACATGCCCTACCTACAGGAGGAGAGAGAAGATCTGTCTCTCTCTCTCTCTCTCTCTCTCTCTCTTTTTGTCTCTCCCATAGGAACACACGGAGAGAAAGCAGCAGCCCCAGAAAGGAAGTCACCTCACCAGACTCACCAGCATCTAATGAGGACACTACCTCCATCTTGGGCTTTCCAACCTCCAGGACCATGAGAGGTAAATGTCTGCTGTTGAGACCCGGGTCACAGCCTATTGTCATGGCAATCTAAGCTGATAGATATGTGAACCAAGCAGAAATACAAAAAGAGCAATAGGTAAGTTTACACAATTGAAAATAGCTTGAGTGAAGGAAAACTTGAAGCAATGTGAAAAACACAGCAAGGGACTTTGAGAAAAGAGGACTAGTCATTACTAGTAATGAAAATTTAGATAGGATTACAGGAAAAAATGCTAAAACAAGTAGAACTAATATTGTATTTGGAATTCCCTTCAAAAGAACAAAAATAACAAATAACAACCAAATTATATCATAGTTTCATTCTGAAGAAATTGCCAGACAGAAGAAAGGGCTGAAAGGGCTTCTGGCATTCCATTAAATAACCAATATTCATACTAATTATAGTACATCTGTTAAACTTCAAAATTTTAAAAATCTTTTTGACATTCAACCTAAACATCAGAACACTAGTAAAATGGAAAGCAGCAGAGACCTTGCACTCCTCTGTGGTCATACCCAGTGTGAAGGTAAGAAGAGCAAATCAACAGGAAGAAAAACATGAGACATTATAATTTCATATTCATCCAGGAAGGCTAGTAAACCATAAGTGCAGGAAAAACAAAATCCTTGTGCTTAAGCAAGAATGCCATTGGTGTCCCCCGGCACAGTGAGCTGTCCACAAATGTCCCAGGCTTTCTAAATTCCCGAACCTGGTGTCTCAGCTGAGCATAAACCAAGGAGAAGGAAGTCCCTTCTTCCCGCCTCTTGGCAACTGAGTGTGGAATGTTTAAGGACCCCAGCTGCTGGTTCATAATCCCAGCCTAGGAATACTGTGAGTGGATTTCTTCTATGCAACAAAGACACTTCGTGTGTCACTACTCTTGGTTTTCAGAAAAATCCTATCTTGCTTTATACCCAAACATGGAAAAAAAAAAAAAAAAAAAAAGCTACATCAGGGGCAGGGAAGGACAAGGAAGAAGTCCTACAGAAAAATCCTTTTATGAATGTGAAGCTGAAGCCCCTGAATAAAATCATTTAGTAACAGAAAAGGCCACCGTAGCAAAAATAAGCACCAGAGAAAGAAAAGTTACTCAATGAATGACAAGAAACTAAATGGTTTCATGTTAAGAAAATGTTTAATGTGTTCCCTGTTAATAGATCAGAATACAAATTCAAAAGTTTATACCTATCTGTGCTGAAAGAAATATTTTTAACTTATTATTATTTTTAAAAAATTGAAGAAATGGGAAAATATTCTGGTTCACTGGATAAAGTTCAATTATTCTCATTAGAGAATACACAAGAAAATAAACTAGTTTTCTTTATTACTACAAATATGAATGTTGCTCTAGAAATACTAGCCAAAGCAATTGGACAAGAAAATCATAGATCTGAAAGGTTATTAGTTCAGAAATTGCAAGATTTTTAATCTCCAAAAACAGAGGTCAACTAAAAGAAGATTTTGGAAGACTGAAATAAAAATGTACAGATGATTCTTCAAATAAAATTAAGAATCAAAATTTAACCTCACAAATATAATGGAATACACATTTTATTTACAAAGGTCAAAAAATGTCAAAACAATTACAGATTCATTTAAGGGATGCACAATGTGTAGAACTCTAGTATATAAAATGAAAAAAATTACTCATATGACTCATATATACATATATATATAGATATATATACATATAAAACTTTTCATTGTTGAAGTGTGATTTATTTACAACTAGTGAAATCCACCAATCTTAGACCAATAGTTTAAAGAATGTTGACAGTTTATATACCAACAAATATATGACCTCAGTCAAGAAATACACACCATTATATCATCCCTGAAAACTCCCTCGTGCCATGATTTTCATTGTATTTCTCCAGGCACATGCAGTTCTTGCTCTGATACCTGTTTCTTCACAAGTTATGCCTCTTTTAATGCAACACACAGAGAATCATAAAATATAAGTTTATTTTGTTATTGCTTTCTCTTTTTCAACAGAATGTCCCAAGACTATACTTGATATATGTGTAAGAGTTCCTCTCTGTTTGATGCCAAACAGTGTTCTAATATCAATAGACCTCAATTTGATTTTCCTATTGTCTTTTTTATGAACATTTGAGTTATTGCTATTTTTTAGTGCTTCTAATTAAACAAAGAACTTCTTTTCATGATATATGTATTATAATATGTATGTTATACATAAAATATAATATTACATACAATATTATAGATAATATATTTCTATATATAAATATATAGCAAGACATCTGTATTATAAATGTAAGTATGTGTAAAATTTTTCCACATATTTATAAATACAAATATATGTGTATGATTTTATTAGTCAATAAAAAAGACATGCAACCCAATTTTATAGAAATGGCAAAATGTTTGGATAGGTAATTTTTTAAAAAGTGATATGGTAATGGAAAATAAGCATGCTAAAAGATTCTCAACATTATTAGTCCCCAGAGAAATACAAATAAGACCACAAGAAGGCACAGCAGTGTTAAGATTTCCACTGGGGTGTCCCTACTGGGGTGCTTCAGGCTCATTCTTGGCACAGAGATAGCTGACGATAATACTTTAAAGAACATTAGAAATACCAATAAGCAAAAGCAGCCTATCCTGGGGAAAAGGGTGAATCTGATCTCCAGACTTTCTCCCTTATAATATTCAAATGTGCAGTTACCTAAAACACATGCACTCATGCACACACACACAAGCATAGGAAGACTCAAAACAGCAACCCAGCCAAAGGAAACAAATCAATCAACAAAAACTGTCCCCGACAAAGACACAACGGAGTACTTGTCAGACCAAGATTTTGAAACAACTCTCAGGTTCATACCATTTGCTCCCCATGGTGGCACACATCGCAAATCCCAGCATTGGGAGCCTGAGGTCACAAGTTCAAGGCCATCCTGAGCAACTTAGGGAGATAGATCCAGTCTCAAAAAGCAAAACAAACAAACAAACAAACAAAAAGCAGGCTGGGGGACTGGCTCTTGGGTAGAATGTTTCTGGGTCCAATCTTCAGTACCATAAATAAATAAATAAGCAATTTACTTAAAACCCAAGAGACCCAAAAAGAAAATCATCATAGAACATAATAAAAAAGAATCAAGAAAGGAATTAAACATTTCACTATAAAAATCAACAAACACAGACTTAAATAGTGGTGCAGAAAATGAAGGTCAAAAGCAGGTGTCAGGTGTAGAGAAGAGAGTGATGCAGTGGGGCTGGGTCCTTTTCTTTTCATAATTACTGAAAGCACCCAGAAACCACTCCAGATGTGGGAACTCACACAAGAGATTTTATTAAGTGGACAGGCAGAGTGCGTGCCCTCAAGGGGAGAGAGAGAGAGAGAGAGGGAGAGAGAGAGAGAGAGAGAGAGAGAGAAAGCACGTGCAAGAGCAAGAACGAGGGGGGGAGAGAGAGAGATAAAGGGGGGGGAGAGAGGTGGTGGAGCTATTATTAAGTAGTCAAATTTCACAGGCTAATAATAATGGACCAATGACTGACAAGAATGTTTGCAGGCTGACAAGTGGACCAATGGCTGGCTTGGATGTTCATAGGCTGACAATCTGGGTTGTAAAATGGTGTTTGTTGTGGGGGGCAGAATACTGGAAGCAAGCTGAGCCAATATTCCTCCCTTTTTGTTTTTATAGATATTGGGGGTGGGATGATGGTCTTTCTTCTGTAACTTCTTGCTGGTTAGGGACGAAGAGTCTCATTCCTGTAAAACAGAGCATTAGGGAGGACTTTAAGTGAGAGCAGAGTTTTTGGAGATGGAGGTGTCGATAGTGAATCATAGGTCTTGGCTTTGGGTGTCAGGGGCGGCTGGTATTCTTGAAGGAGAAGCAGTTGATTGACTGATTAGTTGTTGAACTTGTGTGTGTCCGCCAGCTCCTGAACTTGTGTATCTGATCTTGTAGGAACTTCCGTAGGCAATTTAGAAGGCATGGTCCTGTTTAAGAAGATCTGTAGACCTTGAAATGACCAAAAATTTCTGACTCTGGCAGTTTCTCTGGATAGTTGTCAGGCACTCCTGCCTAAGAATCTCTTTTGTAGCCTCCAATTTTACTTATTCTTGGGGCTAACACAAGTGTAGGTCTTAAGTTCCAATAAAGTAACTATTGTCTCTCCTTTAAACCCAGTTATGACTATACTTTGGTTATAACCATTTTTGGTAGATGTTCAAGAGCAAGCTGGTCAAATTGATCTTGTTCCTATCTGCTGTTAAGGGTCAGCTGAGTTCCCACAGAGGTTACCTCATGGTGAACTTGGGAGCAGCTTCTTAGCTCCTTTAGTGCCATTTCTTGGGTAGGGTCTCCTTGATGAGGTGGCTTCCTTTGTAAGCATCAGAGATGTCTCCCTTTTTCAATGACCCTCCTCTGCAGCAGGTGCACTGATTGGCTTTTCATCCTCCAGTGATCTAATCAATATCCCTGACTGGGAGGTCATTTGACCCAGAGTTGCAAAGCTCCTTACAGAAGCTCTCCCATTCCCTGGGTTCAGGCTGACTCAGAGGGCAAGAGCAAAGTACCGGTTTTTTGGTCCCTGTATTTTAATCTCAATCTCTAAGTTTGATCTTAAACATCCAGCAAGCCAGTCTCACTAGTCATAAAGTAAGAATACTAGGCTTTAACTTTAATGTTTATGACTTTATTGTTATTTACCCCCTTTTATTTATTTGGAGTCTATATTATCTTATCTGTCCTATAGGTGATGGCTTATTATCTCAAATTCATTGAGGTCATTTGTTCTTGAAGTAGTACTTCTGCAAAACATTAATCAGACAACAGTTATAGAGTTTACAAGGAAAATACAAAATGGAATTAACAACAGTAAAACATTTAGTTTGTGTAATAGCTATCTTGAATTTTGGCTAAGCTATACATTGTATCGCCTGCTTGAGATCACAGTAATTTTACAACAAAAATCAATCTTTTGAATATAACTTTAAATAAGCTAAGTCTGGATTGTTTTGGAGCCATTCTGACATGCAGCAGGGTGGGAGGCAGGCCTTATCTCAGGTAAGGCAGGGCTCTTTACAAAGCTTAGGTAAAGTGTTTTAGTTCTGAAGTTGATCTTCGCCTCTTTCTTAGATGTCATTTTAAGAATTGTACATATATTGTTTTGAGTCTATGTGAATGTTAGTTAACACAATGACATTACATCTAAAACATAGATCTAGGAATGGCTGAAAGAACTTTTAAATTTCCTTTTGTGTGGCAAAGTGGCAAAATGCTTTCATGTTTCAGGAAAGTAACCTTTAAATAAATCAAGCTCTAACAGGTCCTGTTATAGAACATTAAATGATATAAATAAATCCCCAATACTATTCTTATTGACACAAACAGGGGCAGGAGTGAAGACAAGTTTTGAGCACAGGGAATCTCTACCTGTTTGCTGCTGCTGCAGTGACAGAAGTTGTATCCAAGATGAGTCTAACTTTAATATTGGGATCAGTCTGTGTTGCAATGGAAAATGAGTCTGAGAGGTTGGAGATTTGGAGTCTAATGGAGAAACTGAATGTTTTTGAGTAGACAGCCAAAGGAGTGGGGGTAGCAGAGAATTTTAGATTGGATGCAACCCATGGCTAAGAGTTCTCAGGAGCTTGGAGAAGGGAAACAGGAGAGGAAGGGGAATTCTCACAACATTTTTGATTTCCCATGTAAGAGCAGACCATCAGTGAAGTTGTCACCATCACTGATAGGTCTGCAGCTGAAGCCTAGGGAGACCCTGACCCAGTGCTGGAGTTTTTGAAGAGAGAGAGTTCAAGGTCACCATAGAAGAGCTTTGAGAACTCACAGCCAGTAGAGGGAAGGCTGTCCAGTGTTGAATTCTGTGGTGAGTGAGGAGATCAGCAACGTCAAGAGGCAGAAACACCCTATGGTGGATAATGGCCAGAGAGGAGGGGGAATGGTCAGGGTGGCTTGGATACCCATGCGGGGAGAGCCAGAAGGCAATGACTGTGGATCCCATCCTGGATTTCATCACATATAGATTATCCTACCCAGAAACATTTTCTTCTCCCTTCTGTGTAATCTGAAGTAACTCTCTTTGAGTGAATGTGTAATGATTTTACAGAAGAGCTACATTCTGGAAAAAAATTTTTTTCTCTAATTAGAGAAAGGGTAACTTCTACATGGTTTACATTTTAAAGATAGAAAGAATTAAGTTTGAACTGATGTTTGAAGCAACACTCTAAAGTTAGCTTAGGTTTAAATTCTTGATGTTCTTGTACACAATGCATTCATTTGGATTCTCAGGGGAGAGTCAGGAAAGAATTAAGGCTTTCCAGGAACATGCTCTTTTCTTACTAGGTGCTTGATACTAAAGAAAAACATTTTTTCCCTTCTACTAAATATATTTTTGTACCTAGAAACCTTTATTATTTTTGTTCACATTCTGAAACAACTCTTACAAAATTTCTGAATTTAGATAAATTAAGATGAAATATTTTATTATGTACAGAACTCTGATTGAAACACAGTTGAAATTTTTGGATCCCTTTGTATATAGAATTATACCCATTAGGACTTAAGTCTTAGTAACCTTGTTTTTAGGGATGACACAAAGCATTTTTTTTAAGGAGTTACATTTTAACTCTGTAAATTAATCAGATGTATCTAACAAACACATTTGAGTAATCCCATACATGTCAAATCTATATAAAAAACCAAGATA
The DNA here is from genome assembly GCF_902686455.1 of Sciurus vulgaris. Lineage (NCBI taxonomy): Eukaryota > Metazoa > Chordata > Mammalia > Rodentia > Sciuridae > Sciurus > Sciurus vulgaris. The sequence continues at coordinate 169,466,981 of NC_136466.1, read as the reverse complement.
TCAGACAAGTGTATTGAACAGTAGCTGCTGTCTCTTTCCTGTTGAAGAGAAGTCCTAGAACCAATTGATATTAAACATTTTATAGACATCAACATTTTGTTAATTTGACCACCTGGAGATTTGTGAGGTAAGTAATTTCAAAGACATTTCACCTTCATTTGTTTACCCAATTTTAAATGACCATTTTAAGTCATGCGAATTAAAGGTATATGGATCCATTTTTTAATTTTAATTCATGAGTGCTATATTTGGACACACATATATAGACAGACAACATGATATCAGACAACAGGATATACATATAACACAAAAGCAAAGGCCTTGTAGCTTTTTATAGGTGAATTTCCATTGCAATGTAACAGATGTTCAAAAATAATTCTGGAGTGGAATAAAGGTAGAACTGATCAAAAAACCATTAACCTAGGTATGCAGTATCAAAATTGTGAGCTTGAAAAATATAGCATTTAAGAAAAACAAAACAAGAGTTCTAGAAGTAAAAATGATAATGGTCACTAATTATAACATAAGAGACAAAGAAAGAGAAAAGCAGGGAGAGGGGGAGAGAAAGAAAGAGAGAGAGAGAGAGAGAGAGAGAGAGAGAGAGAGAGTGTGTGTGAGTTAGTTCTGCATTGCAGTCCAGGAGAAATTTAAAACGGACACTTATTTCAGTCTCAGTTTGGTCCCTGGCTGAGCCGCTGCAGTCTACGTTTCAATGTAGGATTCATCCAGGCCAGGCAGGGGAAATTGCCGAGGGCTTTTTCACCCTTTTTCCTGGTTGATAATCAGGTCAGGTTTGGATGCAGAAAATTATGAAACTTTATCTCCCACTACTTTTGAGAAATGAGGCTGCTATACCATACTCCTTACCGTGACATGCCACTGGCTGTTGGGCTGGTTAGGGTTACTCCCTCCATACCAGCCACCTACCATGGGGGACTAGAATATGTGTGCAGGACCTTGTGGCAGGAGGACTGGGTGGGCTGGGCAGGGAAACAGAAGCAGAAAGAGAACAAGGCAAAGGAGATGGAGAAGCAGGGACCAGAGGGGCCAGAGGGGCCTCTGCCACAGCAGATTGGTAAGAGGGGGAGAAGAAGAGAAAAGGAGGTGTTTGGGTGTTCAGGAAGAGCAAAGATCAGGCTTAGTGTGCAAGAAAGAGAAAACTTGAAGTTCAGGAATCCCTTTCCATTTGCCCACTCACTCACAGAAGTTGTATGCCATTTTGAATTGATTATTAAAGGATAAGTTTTGGTGGTTTTAGGCTGGGGATCAGGTAAAGGGGTTTAAGATTGTCTAGTAGACACCCCACGGCTGAATCTGCTAGAATGGAGGACCCAGATCCCATGGTGGAGACTGATACAGCTGAGTCAGTGTCCAAGGAATTCCAAGGTCATGGACTAGTTGGCTGGAGACGAGAAGGCAGCACAGTGATGGGGTCGTCACATGACCATCAGTGTTGTGCTGGGCAAGAGCGAGGGAGTTGAGGACCTGACGTCAGGCTATTTGAGAGCAAACACGAAGAGGAGCCTCAGCCCTGAGAGAGAATCTCCACCATAAAGATGGGGGACCCACCCATCAGAGAAGGTCAACTAAGGGGGCAGCTGTAACTATAAAAGTCATGACTGGGGGAACCCTCACTCCTCAACTGCCTCGAGGGTGCTGGACGATCAACAGTCACTTCTCAGGTCAGTAGAGTAGTGTTTAAGTGGACCTAGGGGAAAACTCACCAATATGAAGCCAGATGTGGATGTGGAGGAGAGCATCCAGGTGAATGGAAGGTGAAACCAGGGTCCGGGAGTCTGGGGTGACAGATGGAATTCCACCCACCTAAGTGGCGTAGAAGAGCCCATCCAAGTCACGGCATCAATGAAAGCCCCCAGAAACCACTCCAGACGCAGGAACTCACACAAGAGATTTTATTAAGCAGACAGGCAGAGTGTCTGCACAGGGTGAGAGCGAGCGAGAGAGAGAAAGAGAGAGAGAGAGAGAGAGAGAGAGAGAGAGAGAGAGAGAGAGAGAGAGATGGTGGAGCTATTCTTAAGTAGTCAAATTTTGCAGGCTAATAATAATGGACCAAGGACTGATGAGAATGTTCTCAGGCTGGCAATCTGGACAAATGACTGCCAAGAATGTTCGCAGGCTGAAAAGTGGACCAATGGCTGACTAGGATGTTTACAGGCTGACAATCTGGGTTGTAAAATGGTGTGTGTGGTGGGGCAGACTACTGGCAGCAGCTGATGCCAAGAATTACTCTAAGTATAAATGGTTAAAACTCTCCAATCAAAAGACACACCATGGCAGAGCAGATAGCACAAATATATAACATGAATCCACTATGCACTGTATACAAAAGACTGTCTTTAGATCCAAAGACACAAATAGATTGAAACAGAAAGGGTACAAAAAATATCCCATACCAAGAGCAATGAAAATGGTGAAGAGATAGCTGTGATAATATTAGAAAAAGAATGATTTAAAATTTTAAGAATGACAAGAGACAAAGGTGGCATTATAAATTAATAAAAAGTTCCATACACAAGAAGAGTTAGCTAACAGGCTCAAAATCATAGCGGCTTAATGCAGATAGTTCCTGCAGGTGCTGTAGCAGGTGCGGGATGGAGGTGATGGTTTATCAGGCACAGAGTTCCAGTTTTCCAGGGTAAGAGCTCAGGGGATGGATGAGGTGATTGTCACTGCCTTACGAATGCAATGAAGGCCACTGACTTGGGCTTAAAATGGCTCCGAGGGCAAATTTTATGAAGTATTTCCAGTTCACAGTAGAAAACTAAGAAAACCATACCGAAAATGTCCTTCCTACAGTTGGAGGGCGGGAAGTCCAGCAGCAGGGCTGCCAGGCTGTGCCTTCCAAGACCTGCCAAGGAAAATGGGTTCCGAGCCTCCTTCTTGCTCGGGGGGTTGCTGGGACTCAGGGCATCGCTTGGCTTGTGGCTCTGTCGCTCTGATCTCAGCTCCAACGTCACATGGCCTTCCCTGAGCATCTCGTTGGCATTCCTCTTCTCCTCAGGAGGACGTTGGTCTGTGCATGGAGAAGAAAGGTTTAATTGGAAGATAAGAGGTTCTGTGGATTAAGTCAGTCTTGCCTCATAACTGTCAGAAGGAAATCATTAGAAATCAATGGGCAGTTATAACATCAGATCAAGTATTTTTGTGTACTATACATGTATACATGCATAGGTGTATATGTGTGTTACATATTTATTTTAATATGTAAAATTCAATGGACATAAAGTTTATGCAACACTTTAATTCTATTGTTCTCTTCATTCTCAGGAGAAGCCAGCCTGCAGACTGGGCTGGGGTCCTGCAGGAAGCTCTGGCCAGCACCACAGTCCCTGTGCTCCTCAGCTTCTTCAACCAAAAGACTACAGCCCGGCCAGATGGAGTGTGATGGCCCCCAGCTCAGTGCTCCCTGGTTCTGAGAGCCTGGGCTGGGTGCGCCTCTGTACCTCCACTTCAGGTGATACAGGTGCGCTGCTGGCTGCTCTGGCAACCTGGTCTCTCACTTCCTGGCAGCTCATCAGCCGTCTATCCCTGCACCCTCCCACGGCCTTCCGTAGGGTGACCCCCGGGTGTGGTGATCATGGGGTAATCACTCCCCTGGGTCTAGGTTCACAGCTGCGTCTCAATCTCACAACACCCGAGAGGCATGGTTATCTGCTGTCATGCTTTAATTCTCAATTAAAACAAGAACCAGCAGTGAAACAGGACTGGGGAGGGATCACGCTCCCCTCTGGTGAGACCAGGGGTGTGCGGGCTCCTGGGGCTTCCTAGGAGAGGAGCAGGGCGCTGGTTCTCTGTGGGAACTGCCCTGGGTCCCACCAGCGGCAGAGGCCCTGGGACTGTCCTTGTCCACAGCTCTCCAGGGCATTTCCAGCCTCACTCTCTCTTGACCTTTTAGGCACAGTTGAGAGCTGTGCTCTCACTAGCAGGCTTTTGTTGAGAGGGGTTGATACTCATTACTCTTATTAAAGAAAATTAGTAGCTGTGTGTTATATTTAATACAGGGAGACTGAGCTTGGAATTAAGGAAAGCAATTTTAAACCACGGTGAAACGTTCACGTTTAAATTACTGCAAGGACAGGCGTCTAATTACCACAAGTTTTAAAAAAGCCTTAAACAATTCTAATTTTATAATCTTTTAAAATAAAAATTAACTGAATTACAGTGCTTTCTGTAGATGACATTTAGATATATACACACATATATAACAACGTTCCAAGCAATTTAACTACAATAGATTTTGACAAGACAGCTTCCTGTCTGCAAAATCTACCTATTTTTAAATTTTATGAGGTTCTTCTGGCAGAGTTTTGTAGCAGTTAAGATGAAAATCCAGATGCATGGCACCCTTTAAAAGGGGGAGGCAAAGAGAAGAGGAGGTAGAGGAAGAAGAAAGAAAAATAATCAATTTGGTATCAAATTTATTCCAAAGCAGAGAAGTGCACATATTTTTTTTTCTGATTGTGAAAAAAAAAGACATGCAGAGAGGTCAAAGGTCACACAAAGAGGAGACAGTATTGTGTAGGAACTGTCACGCATCACCACCTATTTTGACATGCACGGGGCCGTTTGTTGTCTGTCGAACATGCAAATTAAGTGCCTGCTGTCACAGCTAGCCAATATCTGAAAGTGGAAAATGAGACCACCTGTAACCAGTGAATGGAGTGATGGACAAGCATTCAGGGCCGTCATCTCGGAGGCCATTCACACCACCTCCGAATTGCATATGACATGTAAAAATCTTTTCTTAATATTCACAACCGGGAAGTTTGGGGAATTATGGAGCTTCCACTGCTGCATCTAATGGGTTCTCCGAGCAGACAGCTGTGACTGCGAGCTGGCTTGATAATTAGGTGTCCAGGAAGATTTTATGCTACGAATCAGTTAAAAGGGAGAAAAGAAAAAGAAAATAATGGCAAGCAAAACTCGCCGGGATGGAAATCGCCTTAACCCTTGTGTGTCTTTCTGTTCCTGGGCTTCTGCGAGCTGGGGTCACTCTCTGGATGGAGAGCCATCCCACACTTCCCCACAGGTTTGATCTGCAAGCACGCCCCTGCTAATTCAGGTGACCGTCCAGGAGACCCCCGCTCAGCAGGGAATGTGATACCACTCTCCAAATCACGCCCTGATTGCTAGCTTGCAACGAAATTTTTTTTTGTCAAAATGATATTTTTGAGAGGTGTACTCTATCAAAATGAGAGGAAAGCACAGGGAAGGACGGCGGCCTCCATGCAAATCAAAGCACTGAGTGCACAGCGGCAGTCTTCCATGGCACTTTACACGAGCATTCGTAATGATCTGTTCACGGGGTGCTGAGGGAGGCCAGCGAGGCATCAAGAACAGGGAAATAAAGTCCGACTGGGAACAGTGTGTTTCATGCGTTTAGATTGGAACTAAAAACTGGGGAGCTCTGGATTACCCCTAAGTGAGTCTGGATCATTTAAGCCATTCTGGTGTTATGGGTCCTTGCTGCCCCATCTCACTCCTCACGCACCGACTCCCTAATGCTAGGCTGAGCTTAACTGCTGAAAAGGAAAGACTGGCATTTCCCCAGGACTCTGAAAAACGGTGGGCCTCCAGGTCTGAGCAGGGATTCACGGGTGCTGAGCAGCAATGCCGTACCTGCATGCTGCGGCACGCACTGTGCAAGGTGCATGCATCAGGACCCCAGTCTTCTCTGAGGGACGGGCACAGCACCTTACCCAGTGTGCTCTAGGATTTAGGTAGATGTGGAGCCAGGGCCTCCACTGAGGTTCAGATATTATGATCTCACCTCTCCTCCATCTGTAGATCACAAGGACTAAAAGCCTATTCTGAAGAGGCCAGACCGTCTGCTGCCCCTCAGCTGTGCCAAGGACCCTCTGTTTTGTGCCGGTCTGGGCAGGACAGCTGTCGTCCGTAGCTCCTCCATCCTGACGCCATCAGAGCAGGAAAGTCAGCTGGCTCGTGCCTGGCTCGCCTCTTTTCATCTGACAGGTGTGTTGGGAGGGCCTCTGAGCTGGGCTCTGGCACCGCCGGTGCTTCCAGGAGCACACGGGTGAGAACCTCTGCCTGCAACACTTGGATTCAAGTGAGGAGCAAAGCTACCTTGCAAGGCTAACAAATGAGTACAGCGGCATGATACCACACGGTGCGCGGAAAGCGAATGGTGCAGAGGCAGGGAAAGGCAGTTCCACCTTGACCTCGTGAGACCCGGAGAAGAGTGCCCCGCTCGCGGGTCTCCAGGCTGGGACAAACTCTGGGCAGGAAATATAAAGGCTAGAACCCCAAGGGAGGGCAGGCAGAGTGGCAGATCATGGCTTCTTGAGTCCATACCCTGGTCTTAGCAAGGTGGTCTCTGTGGCACCATCCCCACCTTTTGTGAAACCTTACCCCACTCCAGAAAGGGACCTTGGGGCCTTGATTCAGGTCCCTGTCCTCAACAAGTGTTTCAGCTCCAACATTACCAGGAAGTGCCTGAGAGGCACTGACACAGATGATTTTAACCTAGAGTGACTTCTGCTCAGGAGAGTTCCAAGGCACAGGAAGAAGAGCTGGCAGGATCCTGACACCTCGGTTCAGCTACAATCTGCTTCTTGGAGCTGGCACAGGAGGTGAGGTGCACCAGGAGCTCTGCTTCTCGACCTTGGGTCCTCACTGGCAGAACCGGCCCTCAAAAGCATCTGGTTCTTCACAGAAACCCGCAGCCCTGCAAGCCTACCCTCCACCTTGGAAGAGGCAACCACAGGATGCAGCGGGGTGGCCCCGGCCGGGGTGAGGGGCTATCAGGGGCTACGGAAGCCTCGAAGTGAGGCACAGGCTTGGTTAAGAAAGCTGTGGCGTGTCTGAATGTGCTGTCTCTGCCATCTGGCTATATTCCTGATTCCACAGCAACTTCTTGGGAGCAGACTCAGTAGCTGCTTGTGCTCAGTTTGGGGAAAAATCATGACTCCTTCTGCAGAAATCAATAGAGGTACTTTTTAAAACAAAAACAGGTTTGATTGATTGACTCATCCATTCTAGGTTCCACGAGATGACTGAACAGAACTGAGAAAAAAGACAGAGTCTCAGCACATGTGCCCCAGTTATACCTGCCTGGGTCTGTCGCTTGGGCATCTGATTTTTGTTCAGTTCAAATTACAGGGAACTACTGAACTTTATTGTCCAGGGAATCCAAAGGAACAATACTTTGAACTGTCCAACTTACTTGTGCCCAGATCTGCACAAAATCAGCAGCCTCAGTAGTGTTGTGTTTGTGCACCTGTGTCTGTGTGTTTATGGAAGATTCGGGTCCAGGAGAGGGAGTCATGAACCTCAGCATCTGACTAGGAACTGCCACAGTTGGGTTCCCTTTAACATTTGTCCTGGGGTCAAAATCTACCCTGAATTTGTAAAAGGATTTATTTTGAACCCCGTGTAAAAGGATCCAGCACCCTTTTTAACAGAACATTGCCCTTGTACCCTGCATTGTGCACTAAGCAGTTATCAGAAGGATACCGGTAGGAAGGTGCTCTCGTACCCATCCTACAGACCTGAGGCCAAGCTGGGCTGGGCTTCATGGCTTGGGTGATACTTGATTCCTCATGCTCAGTTTGATGGCTAGGTCATAGTACTGGTGGGGTGCATTTTTTCCTCATAAGCACATAGCACCTCATTTAATTCTAACAATCAAAGCTATCTGCATTAAAATGAAAATCTATAATAGCAGTCCAAAAGATTTAATTCTGACTAACTACTAGAGGTTGACTTACTAATTTGTATGCTGATGGGAAACTGTTCAGGTAATATCTTTGTCTGGTCTTCTTGCTCTACTATATAATGAACACTGAGGCAAGAGAAACCCCAGTTAAATTAGATCATCCATTCAGTCCACATTTATTTGACACACTCCTAACAAGCCTGCATTTATTGTTTATGTGACATCAAACACTATGGTGGCAATAAATGAGTGGAGTCCTCAAAGATTTCAGATGATGGCAGAACAAAGAAGCAGCAAAAGTCAGTTTTCTTAGCAGACAGATCCCCTTTCCTGTGCTGTAACTGCTAGCAATTTAGTGCAGTGATTAACACAAACAGCTTCTGCGAATATTGGTCTTCCAGTCTGAGAAAATTCTAGATTTTTAAAATATATGCTTAGGACATCATTCAACTGAGTAACTCAACATTATTTTTTTATTCATCTGAACTGGAGAGGCTTTAGCAGAAATTCAAGTCCATTGAACTTGTCGCACGTTAAGGCTGTCTTTTAACTAACCTTTTAAAGTCTCTGGATAACAATCCACACTCCTCTTCTCTACATGAGGGGGCCCTTTGTCAGCCCTGCCAACCAGTCGGGCCTGGGGATGTCTGTTTCCAGAACTGTTCCACAGAGTTCACCTGTGCATGGTGGGAAAGTGACAGACAGTCATCATGAAGATAATTGCTGTGGTTGACACATTGTTTTACACATGAAGTCTTGCACCAAACAGAAAACTGAACTTTTTGATTGTACCTTTCCTGGAACATGTGGCTGTGTTTTAAATATACAACTGGACATGGTTATGATGTCAAGTTTTACAAAGGCTTCAAGTTGTGGACAAATAACCATAAAGGCCTTTGGCACTGAGGCTGGACACTCTCTAATTCTCTCTTTCATGTTGTTTTCAATCTTTTGTGGTAAGAAGCCAAGTGGTAAGAAACCTCTACGTGGTTATTTACAATTTTATACAGACCTCGGAGAGAGGCTCAGCTTTTCCTGCTAGGCCTATTTACATCCAGCAGGGACTCCCTTTGTCACAGTAATGTCAGGTTATGATATTAAATAAAAAACCTGGAAGGTTTGCACAAAACCTACAATTTTGACTACTTGTTTTTCGTATTCAATCTACACTGAAATTCTGACTGATCACTAAGGAAGCCTCCACAATCCCACCCTCACTCTGGGTAATATGCAGATGGTCTAAAATATTAGCAGGTATTTGCTATTTGCTCCTTTTCAGGATTATTTTTACCTTCACTTCACTTTAGAGGAAGATCGTACATGCTACTCTCAGGGAGCATCAGACCTTTGAGAAGGTGTGAAGATCAGCAAAGGCCCTTCCCATGCGAAGGAGTAAAGTGTATGTGCACACACAGAAAGGAAGGCTTGCTTACGCCCCCTTCACTGATGACATCGGCACAGACCCGGTTCTTATTCAAACACGGTGTTAAGGAGGCGGAAAGTGCAGTGAGCATTTTTATAAGAATACCAGCAGGTGCAAAATGCACACACGGATGTCTCCATGCGGCAAGAATGCCATACTCCACAGAACTGCCATCTCTCCAAAAGACGTGTCGAAGCTATTGGATTATTGCTCTAGTTTAGGGTGAAATGGTGCATTTCAGTTCTGAAGAGCCAGAATAAGGATGCTTTTCTCGTCTTCAAAACAAAACAAAACAGATGGCCAAACCCAGATGCAGGCGGCTTTTGGACAAGTACAAGGAGGGTGGGGGATGAACACAAGGCTGCCCTGTGGACAGGGCAGGGTAGGGACTTACGACGCACCATGTCACGTGGGTGAGTTCCAGCAGAGCTTTTAGTAGCAGTTTTTTATTTATAGTCTGTGCACTTTGGCAATAAGAGTCTTAAAGACACTCTACTCTTCAACAAAGTCAAGTGACTTCCCACTCATCCTTTCTTCTCTTCAGACAGTGACGACTGTTTACTGTCAACCACATTCACGGTGGAAAGGAGTACATATATACATCCATGATCCCTTCATGCATGAGATGATTGCCAGGAATCACATACAAAAATAGAAGAAGTCAAAAGTTTGACTTTCACCCCTGCTTCCCAAATTCTGGCCTTACTGAATTTCAGTGTTATTTGAAATCAAGGATAGGACTTCTTTTTAAAGTTTTTATATTTTCAAAATGTATTTTTTAATCACAATCTTCAAATTTTATATTTTTGGAGCCAACTGCCCCCCTCTTTGTTTTTCAGGGAGGCAGAAGGTGGAAGCTGCTTCCCCCGTATCTGCGGGAAGCTCATCCTGGCACCTGCGCAGCCAGCACCGCAGAGGACCTGCATCTTCCCTCACAAACACCCACAGCTCCACCACACACCCATAAATATGCAAACGCAGACAGAACCATATGTGCCTCATACAGGGTGTTCAATTGGTCCTTTCAAACAGAAGGTGATCTGAAACCTGTCTCCAGGTTAGGGTCAAAATGCAGGATACTTCCTGGCCCTGCAACAAGACCAACGAGACACTGACCCACACTGCTCAGCTAATGACTTTGCATGTGGCCTTATTTTAAAATAAGTCACAGACTATATTTTAAAATAGGTAGGTTAGATTTATTGTATAATTATTGCATTCTATTATTTTTCAATTGCAATTTTTAAGTGTTTTGAATTTCACACTTTTCAATACCAACTTTGTCCTGGTTATCACAGTAGCTTTTGTTTCTGCGAAAATGTAAAAGATCCTTTTCCTTCCCCAAATGTCTTATTTAAAATCTGATTTCTATGTGCTTAGTGAAAAGAGTAACTCAGAAGATAAGGAAAAAAAAAAAAAGAAAGAAATATGCTGTAATAAAAAATGACTTTTGGGGGAAATATGCTTCCATTTTACTTATTTTATTTTAGCCTATAAAACGATTGTTTTGCATTTATTTTTATGTAATGAACTACATATGCACTCGATTTTGCTTTTGCTGTGCTGCTACCCTTATTTGTGATCAGACCCATTGTTATGAATAACTATTTTTCAAAAATCATCTATGCAAATATTCACAGAGTCACAAAATGTATTGGAAACCCAACTGCTAATAGTATGTTGTGTACTTATTAGTCCTTTTCTTTCCGCCCCCTCTCATTTTAGCAAGGTTATTTTGATCGATGACTTTTAGGCAACTTTTCTAACCTGCTTTAAAGAGTTGATCTCAGAGACCTAGGAACAAAGCCCGGTATGAATATAAATTATTTGTCAACATATGGTAGCAGGGCGTTGCCCAACTCCAAGTCTGCACAAAGAGCGGCATTGTCGCTGATGATGAAGTTCTCAAACTGAAGTTCCACAGTGGCGGCAAGAAGTTGCTGGCGTGATCTGGGGCTACAGCGCTTGGTAAAGCCAGAGACAGCTGCACCAATTCTACATAATTAGTCAAGGTCAGACACTGCAAATGGAGGACATTCGCATTTGTCAGGAGGACAATGGAAGGGGACCCAAGCATTCTCAAGTGGGAACGCCGGTGCCAGGGGCTTATTGAATATGGGAAGCGAGGCTGCCCTTTTCTGTGCTGGCTGGAAGGGGGCAGCCACTCAGGACAATTCAAATGTCAGCTCTGGCAAGGGGAACCAGTGTCACAAAACACAATCTTGTTTTAACTACCAGAAGCATATGTTCATTGACAGAGCGCAATGTTGGTGACACTTGGAGGAAACACTGCAAAGAAGAAACGCGAGAAAAATGTATTTTGTACATATGTTTGGGATTTCATGTCTCCTTCCTCCATTCAAAGGAGTAATCTTTTAAGTTGCCAATTGATTCAGTGTAATCCTTTAAATAAAGGGATGATTGCTTTCAGTGAACAGAAGGGCTTCAGAATGAAAACAGAATGAAATGCTGTTGTCCTAATGGTTGCTGAGAGGACTGCTTTATTTCCAACAGAAAAAAAAAAAAAAAGCACAGATCCAAACGGTCCAGTAAGACAAACTGAGATAGAGGAAAACTTTCAGTGCCTGTAGGTATTTTAGACCTGCTAAGAAATTCTAATCTGCCAACAAGCATACATATAGTACGATTTTGAAAGCTAAACAAATTTTGTGCTTGTTTTAACAGATAAGGAACAAAGACATTAGTGTTTAAATTGAGACCCACAAATGTTTAAGAGCTAATTTTTTTTTTAAACAAAAGCCTTCCATTTCCCTCTGTCTGGCCTTTGTGCTCCTCCTGGTAGTTTTGTGGCTCTGCCTGAGCACAGGGAGGGGTGGCCCCAGCCTGAAGCCCTGCACGCTGCAAACAGCCATCCTCACTAGCATCTCCTCCGTCCCTCCCTGCAGCAGGCCTGTGCAAGCAGGCTGGCAAAGGGGACCACGGGTGAGGGACTGCAGAGATTTCTCATCAGCCGGTTCTCCCTGATCACAGCTTCCAGGTGACATTCTTTCTTTGGACTCAGGGCCCTCATTAGTGTCTCATTATAATGTCTTCCCACATATCAGATTTATTTCAGTCCCTGCACTTTGCAACAGAATTTTCACCTGCAGTGAGAGGAAAGACAAGGGGTCAGAATTCCTCTAAGAAGTTACCTGATGGGGCATGCACACACACACACAGAATCTGTTAGAAATTACAGAGCACTCTGCGTTGGTGGGAGACTCCAGAAAAGCAGGAGGGTTACCACCTTCAATTATGCATCCTTAAAAAAAAGAATTCATTATCTCACTGTGTACAAAGCAATAGGGCTCCCATTCACCTTTGATCACACTTCCATTTTCAAATGAGTAAGTCCTAAGAAGAAGAAACTGCTCCCCCAAACCCCTGTTAACTGTTGGCAAGGCCAGTGCGCTGCACATTGCACATGATTTCTAAGTCTCTGCAGAAGCCGTTCACGTGTGGACCCAGCACGCATGCACCGTGTGCAAGCACAAAGAGTTCGGATCCACTCTTCCATCATTCAGGCTGAGAGAAGGATCCTCAGCGCCTTCTCTCCCGACCCCCTCACTGTGTCAAAACAGGGGAAATAAAGCCACACATGTTGGCTCTGATAGTAGAACCATTTCCCCGCACGTTCCACATCTCCGAGTGCTTCTCCTGGGTCCTCCTGAGGAGAGGGAGAGTCTGATGAGTGACTTAGTCCCAATGCCGTCGTGCAAGCTTCACTCAGTGAAGTCAGCAGAGATAACTCCCTATTAACTTGTTTATAACGCCGCAGCGTGGCTTCTGCTTGGGCACAAGAAACTGACAATTTTATGCAACTGTGGCAAACTATGCGCTTGGAATTCTCACAGGAAAATATATTCAGCAATTAAAAATGAAACACACCATCATCAGTCACTTATTTGCAGCATTCTCTACATGTACACTTTCTGCGAGTTTAGAAGAAACACTGCCTTTCTGTCTAACAGATTTGCGGCCGTTCCTCTAGGAAGGCTTTTTAGAAAAATCCTTGCTCGTGAGCGCTGTGCAGCGACGCTTACCTCGATCCCCGAGCCCACTAACCACAGTACTAAGTAGGTCCCTCGGAGTTCATCATGTCTGCGAAAATGATACACACAGCACAACAGGCCACCTATTGTTTCAATTTAGACTGGAAGGGGAATAATAAGTGCTAATGTGAGCATACGATTCAGCATGTTTATTACGGTGTCATTATGTCTGATCATTTTTACTTCAGTCACTAACATGTGCAATTAGCACAGTCTCTAAGGACTTAAAGGCAGTCCTATATTTATTTCTGATCTTAAATGTGAGTAGAATTGATTAAACTAATAGGAAGAAAAAATATTTATCATTAAGCCTTTGCTGCCTGAGCCTTAGACTTTGATAAATGAGGAATGGGTTTCACAGCCAGAGTGCATCAGACTGAACTAATTTAACCCCAAAGAGGGGCCACACACTCTTCACATGGGAGAACTCTCCCAGGCAGATAAAGAAGCATTTTCACAGGTTAGTTTCCTCTGCCTGGAGAGGAGAAGCTGGCGTTTCTCTAATGAAACTTAAAATGGCATCGGTACCCAAAGACAAATATTTTTCACATAAAAATTCTTAGCATAGAAGAAAATAGTAATTAATGCATTGTTTATAATTTCTAATGATAACATATCACACTTCAGATGATTAGACTTGGCTATTACATATCATAAAACAACCCAAAAGAGTATTAACCGAACGATTCTGGGCAAGGGGTATGCTGTCTTTTCTCTTCTTTCTAAATTTCACCGTGCATCAAGTCCTCCACCATTAGGCAGATAATGTTCTGCATATTGACTGCACAAAAAAAAAGGGGGGGGGGGACTCAATACAAAAACCGGGTCTTATAAGTTACAGCTTATTCTCATTTTTCAAATTAATTCATCTGGTGTTCAGGTATTAGGTGAAAATCTCTGAAAGTCTAGAAACCTGTAAATTAGCTGGATCATTTTAAAATTTCCTCTTTGTGTCATACAGTAATTGTTTTCAGCTTTCAGGTATCTTAAAGCCGTAATTATTACCATTAATCTTTTTTTAAAGACCAGACTTAAGTTACTTCCTGGTGGTGAATTTTAATAACTCCCACGGAGTCCCGGATGGAATCGGGGTGACCTAAGGTAATTAATGCTCCTGCGAAGGCCCATGAGCTAATCAGGAGCCTGCAGGGAAAGTCCCGCAGACCGGGTCCCTCGGGTGCGGAGACCCTGGACGGCAGCAGGCGGACGTGGCTTCCGCTCCGGGGCTGAATCGGCCTCCGAGGTCTGTGTTTTGCCCCGGCGAAGACAACCGCAGGGCCGGTCCAGGGTCAGTGGCCGCGGACCGCGCCCCTCTCGTCCTGCTCTGCACTCTGGCGTTTTCTCTATGCAAATCACCCACTAACTGCGCCTCTCCGCAGTTTTCTTGATTCACGCTCCACAGGCAGGGAAGAGGCAGCCCTGATGAGCTTGCGTGATGAGAATTTCTGGCTGTTCCGAGCCGCCGGCCTCCAGCGCTGCCCGCGCGTAATGAACCGGCCGGGCAGCGCGGAGGGGCTCCTCTCGGTGCTCATAGATGCATTCGCTGTTCCTTTGGGTATCAGTAAAGAAGAGGCCGATCATCGGCATTCAACTGCCGCTAAAACTCCATAATCAAATGTCTGGTTGCCTGCACGAATGTGAGAACAAGAGGAAAGAAAACTTCACCCACTTTGGCGTGAGATACTGACTTGGAGGAAGCTTTGCCATTTCCGTTACAAGCCCCGAAGCTTGTGTGGGTTACCTCAGCATCTGACATCACTGAGTACGATTCAGGAATCCCCGTGTACACAGAACGAGGGAGTCAAGACACCTGAACAGTGGTGTCATTAGTGATTTGACCAAATTATTTCTCCTCCGTTGATTCTGCTTTCTTCTTCTTAAAATCTACAAAAGAGAGTCACACCTAAAAGCATTTCTTAGCTCCTTCCCCAAATATTAATTGTGGGATTCCTGATTTATAATAGTGTCAAACTTCTGACAGAAATTTGTAAAAGATGACCAAGAAAAGCATAAGCAAAAAGAAATGCTTTTAATGGCAACGGTAATTTGAAAGACTGTCTCCAAGTATGGAATATAGAAAAGACCCCTTTTCTGCAAGAGGCTTCTGGATAGTCCAACAGCTCCCTCTACTCCCACCAAGTGGGAAATATTAATCATAACAGAACCGTGCACAGGGGCTGTGAGCACCGACTTTGAAAGGCACCCACTGCCTCCTTGCTCTTTAACAGGGCGATAGGAACAGACCAGACAGACAGCAGAGAAGCCCTCCCATGAATGCTTCTCACGTAGCTCTGTCCTCAGTGTGCCTCCACAGCTGAGCAACTGGAGTAACGGACAGCTGCTTTACAGCATTATTAGTGCAAGGAATATCCAAAGATAGCTCCCTTAGTCATGCCTTACTAGTAAAAGCATGGAAAAATAATAAAATAGCCATAAACCCAACCTCCAAAAAATTCTGCCAGATTGGCTTAACTTGCCCTGATCTCCACACTGGCTCTTCCCAACTGCAGAGGGTGAGGCCTTGAGGAGGACCTGCTGGTCTGGACAGTGATGAAGACATGGATTACCTTATCACAGTGTCAGGCAAAATCTTAATATTCTTCATGCTCTCCAAATTTCCAAGTCTCTTCCTAAGGGATGCATCTTCTCAGGTGATCAGTTCTCAGGTCCTTTAATTCTAGGGTGGGCAAGCGCTGGCAGGAAAAGCAGGATTTGATTTTAAGTCAACACACGTGGATTCAGACACAGAGCAGCAGGGCCTTCTGTGTGTGGTGCTCATGTTCAAAGGAGCTTGCACTCTGCTTGTGAAAATGAGTCCACATGGGTGTGTGCATATATACATGCAGATTCATTTGTTTTTATATAAAAATCACAGTAAGTGCATTTATCCTATTTAAAATTTCCCGTGTCATATTTTCCCAAAACAAAGACCACTTATGCTAATTACATGCTACCTAATTTAGATATTTAAACATATTCAAAGCATGTTTCCTCAGGGAAAATGATTAAACATGCAGTCATTCCTAGTTAAAACCACACTTATCATCTGAAATTCTTTGCCATGGTATTTCATGCTACCAGCCTGTCTCACTGTAGGTAGCTTCTGCATCGGGCTCTTCTCCTGGTACCAATGTGGTATTCACTCACTCACCCATCCATTCCTTCATTTCACATGTCAAAGACTTTCTGAGTTCTGAGCAGCCTCTGGCCAATGCCTGGAAGCACCTGCCCAGGTAGGTGGACGCTAGGAGGAGGGTGAGGGAGCTGGCCACGGTCAGTGCTGTGTATCGGAGGACAAAGGTGCAGGCCTGGTGGGGGCACAGGCTCAGCACTGTGCCTTGCTTCCTCTTGTATAGCCAGCCACTGCCTAATGTCCTCACTTGCATATTTAGGGCATATTGACTTTTGCATATAAGATACATAGGTTTTAGAAAACTGCTTTCTCTCATCCTTTAATCCTTGCTCATTTCCCCTTACGGTAAACACACATGCATGCTCAATGTAATACAATCATTTATCAAATTAAAACAAAAACAAATTATTTGGGCTTCGTGCAAAGAAACAGGCTTGTAAAAAGTCTGAATTTATTAGCACCATTGTCCCAGTGTACCTTGATAGGAAATATAATTAAATCAGCATTTTTTACTACTCACTCAGCATAAAGTGTTGCCAGCTCGGCAAGACGATGCAAGCATTGTTTGTGTTCATGAGGACAATAGTCTTTGAGGCTGAGGCCTTTTATTTTTTTCAACCTGCCAAAGATCCCTGTTTCCGAACCCAGGCAAACAGAGGCAGATGGTGAATAACTTTATCCCCACCATGCCACCAGAAATTATCATCATGCCAATTGCCAGTGCACTGCGTTCATGTCAACCAACAGCTGACAAATGGGTGGCTCTTAGAAGTCACTAATCATTTGACATCTAGCATTTCAGACAAGATAAATCCCAGGAAGTCATCAATAAAAGGTGATGTATTCCATCGCATGATCCCACGCTCTCCAGTCTGTTTTTAAGAGCAGGTACTGTCTTAATTTGGGATATTATAACAGAACACCATGAACCGAGCAAGGTAATGACAAAAGTGCCATTTTCACAGTAACTGTGGAGCTCAGGAGAGAGATGCCATTTGAGATCTTCTGGGGATCCACTTCCTGTTGTAGAGGGCGCCCTCTCCTTGTGCCCTGGCATGGCTTTCCCTCAGTCGTGCTTGGGAAGCGGAGGTCTGTAACCCCATCATGAGAGCCACATCTCCGATTGCCTCCACATTGACCGCTCGGACTTCCACATACGAATTTCAGAGGGACACAGACATTAGCAGGTTCTGTAAGTGCTGCATGCATACTTGGCCTCCAACGTTCAACTTCCTTAGAATCACACACTGTGTCTAAATGATGCAGTTTAAATTTGAAAGACTTAATAAAACATAACACAAAGCAAACTTACCTAAAAACCAATGTGACATTCCTGGTCACCCTCCGAACAGTTTTAAATTCCTGGAGACAGGCAGGCGGGGTGCTGTGCGGAGCTGCTGTGGGCCACGCCTCCCTCCCCCATGATCCGTGCAATCACAGTGCCCTGAGTACCTGGCGCATCCACCATTCACAGCCTCCCCGAGCCCGGGGCTCTTCCCCACGCTCCTTCCTCAGGTTCCCTCTTGCACTTCCACAGCTACTTCTTCGTGTGATTTTCTTGGAACCTTGTTACAACGGGGGACCTGGAAGTTTGACTTCAAACCCTGACTTTTCTAGAGCCTTCCACATGTTCCTTTACTGTCCTTTAGCTCCGCTCACTCTTCTATTGCACGTGAGCTAGTGCTGAGGCCATTAAGCCACATACTTGTGGTGCTAGGAATGAAGATAAGTTTCCTGCAAAACATGAGGTCCCGTATGATAGACACATCCCCTGTCAGCACTGGGTAGAGGAAGCGGCCATGAGCCGTGGGTGCCAAGTTCAAATCAAGGGCATCCCCAGCTGCTAGCTGGACACCCGGTTGCTGCTCAGACCTTCCCGCAGCCATCACAGTGCCAGGTGGCTGCTTCACCCAGGTTTATGGAGAGGAATTTTCCCATCATGCCTGATCACGTTAAATGCCTTTAAACTAGTCAATTTGAAGAACTAAAAACTCTGGAAAGGTGGGCATCTGCAGACATAGGAGAATCTTCTCCTGCATCGCAGGGCTCAGGTTGCTAGTGTAGATGGCATGTTCCGGGACCTAGTCCATGTGACACTCCTGTGGCCACTAAATGCAGGCAAGGGACCAAGATTCTCAAGCTTGCACCCTCAACCTCGGTTCCATGCACATCAGTACTCATGACAGGTGAATTGTCAAAAGCAGACACTCCTTCTAAATCTGAAGAGAGCACAGATTTTAAAGTAGAATTCCCTGACTCTGTGTTCACTGATGCACCGGTGTGTACACGGAAGGTGCCGGGAGGTGTGAAGTACATATGTGAACACCCCAATTCTCACCTCAGCATGTCTGTTCTTATCTCCCCGGGACCAGGAAGATCGGTGCTCATCTGAGGACAGGCCAGGAGGACTAGGACATGGAGCTCCAGGGAGCAGAGCCAGATCCAGGAACAGTGTCTGGCTTCTCATCTGGCTTCTCACCTGGTCAGATGACCCTAATGAAATGAGGTCAGTGGACGGCATGTTGAAGAAGCCCTAGCTTTGCTTTTCTCTTCCTTGTTCGATTGCTGACACATTCCAGCCTGCAGCCAAAACGTTCATTCTCTACAGTCTAGTGAAGTAAATGCCCTGGCTGAACCAGAGAGGTGTGTCCGGTTGAGATAAATCCTGCAGGTAGAGGAACAGCAGGTGACGGGATGGAGAGAGGGAAAGGAGGCAGGGAAGGCGAGCTATCCAGGGACCTGACACAGGGACAGCTCTTCAGATGGTCAAGACCTTGTGGTGGTTCTTGGAGGCCGGTGATCTCAACACCATGGTGAGCATGGGCAGAGCCTCAGAGAAAGCAGGAGAGCCGGGTCATGTTTAGAAATAAGACAGAGGGTGTCTGAATTCATCTCTCACACACACACACACACACACACACGCACACGCACACAGGCAGGGCTTTCAGCTTTCAGATAGAGGCTCAAAAATATCTACTGTATGACTCAGCTTATGTGAATCAGGGAACAGACAAAACTAGTCCATGCTCGTAAAATCAGAGGAGAGTGGCTGGAGGAGGCCTGGCTGGACACAGACACAGGGGACCTTCCGGGCAAGGGGCAGTCATGTGTCTCGTATGGGTGATGACTGCGTGACCACCCACGTCTGCTCACTGACTGCAACATCTAAAACCCGTGTCACTGTGTGTCCACCGCTCCTCCACCACACGGGAGAAGCCCTCTGCTTCTGCGCCGACGTTTCCCTAGGTTCCACTGCTCAACACTGCTATTTTACAAGAGCCACCTCAGGGCCCAGGTCGGATCCGCGGCGGCAGCTGGCTTCCTTTGCAGGTCTCCTGCGCCCCGTGGCCAGCGCGTGTGCCGGAACAGCGGGTGAGTGCGCAACCTGCGAATCGCAAGGTTACTCCTGTAGCCTGTCCCGGCCCAGCGAGGAGGTGATTTATGGTTCTCAGCCGAGCTTCATCATCATTGTTCTCACCTTTGTTTCCATCATAGTTAATTAAAGGGAAGGTCATTGTCACCTTATGTTTTAAACCTTCTTAACATAATATATCACCTCGCTATGCTTTAATAAGGGATCTGTGAAGGAATGGTGTAATAGGAAAAAAGTTTACGGCATAATCCATCCTGTTCACAATTACACTTGAGCTCTTGCACATAATGAAAGTTAATAAGTAGACAAAATGAAGGGTCTGTCTGGGGATTCACTCGAGTGTTGATTAATTGGCCGGGTGATGTAATGGAACGGAAAGACACCCAGCCTGTCTGAACTGCAGGCAAATGTGGCCCAAACAAACTATTTAAAGGACAATATCTCCTTCTTTTTTTCTTTGCAAATAGCTACCCTCAAAAGATCTGAAATTAATTAAACAACTGTTTACTGAATGCCTTCCACGAGCCAGGCGCAATAAGAAACCCGGGCCATAAAGGATGAACTAAACCACCCCATCCCTTAGGGACACAGTCTAGTGTTGGTGGAGACACAAAGAAAGGACAAATTATTTATTCTAAAGTGGTGACTCTTGAGGATACCAGAATTCGTTAGGATTCATAAGAATGACTGAAATAATATTAAGTACTCCAGGCACATCTGCCAAGAAAATGCTAAATTCTTTTTCCAAAGTCATTTATTTTATTTAACAAACACTTATGAAGCACTTACTGAAAGATAGAAATTGTTCTAGGCATTCTCCAGATATCAAACCATTTATAACCCATAACATCTCCATAAAAGAAGTGTTCTACTGACAGGGTTCTACTCGGAAATTGGGGAAACTAAGACACAGAGGGGTCAAGTACTTTACCTGAGGTTGCACAGCTACTAAATGGTAGAGCAAGAAACCTGAGTTCATAGCCATTAGACAATGCTCTCCTTAAAATTAGGGTTTTCATAAGTTTTGGAAAATAATGTCTTTCATAAAATTTTAAATTATTGGAAACTATGAGAGATCTAACAGGATTGTGTATCTCAGGCAGCATTCATACTTTTGTTCAATAACAGAAATCGTCTAAGGTAAAGAACCCTTCAAGGAGGAAGGCACATTGCTGACCAGGAGAGTCCAGCACAATGTGAAGTGAGAGAAGATCTTTTCAAGCACTTCTTTCCACCCACTTCCCAAAGGCTGGGTGGCTTGGAATCCAGGTGAGGGCCACCTGAAGGGGTGCCCCAGGGCTGCTGGCTCATCCACAGTATGGCTCATGCTCAGCACTGCCAGAGGCCACTGTGGGCCTATGTCCTCAGGACAGAGGTGGACGCAAGCTTGAAAAATGCGAAAGTAAGTGTGGACCAAAGTAAAGCACAAGTGCCCAGAGGAGCCAAACCCAGAGAGCATGTGGGCGGCTTCTGGGATGGTCCCAATGGTCCCATTCCCTGTGTTCCACTCTTTTGTGAGCCCCTTCCCTTGAGCATGGCCAGGCCCAGGGACTGACTTCTAGTGATCAGAATGTGAGGGACATGCTGGAGCATGCAAGGCCACAAGAAGGTGGTGACTTGTGTCCAGTACGCTTGCCACGTTGGGAGCTGGGCAGGAGGCAAGGGACTGAGGGTGACCAGCAAGGATCCGTGGCCTCAGGCCAACAGGCAGCAAGAGCAGCCAGAGGGGGCAGTTTGGAAGCAAACCTTCCTCTTTCAGATGAATTTGCAGATGAGACCTACCTGACCGCAGCCTCGTGAGGGACCTTAAGCCAGGAGATCCCAGAGAAGAAGCACCCACATTTGTGACCCACAGAAACATTGAGAGGTAAGGGTCTGGATTTTATGATGAAATCTGGGAGTGACCTTTTATGTAGCAGTAGATTTTTTTTTTTTAAATACCCCTTTCATTCTGCATACTCCTGTTTTGTAGTAAATGCCAAGAAATTAAGAAAGATATTAAAGAAAATGAGGTAAGAAGCAGCCTCTGAGGAGTGTGTGGCCCAGCAGGGCAGGTGAATCTGGGATCATGGACATTCCCTGCTGGAGGCTGGGTCACAGTTCTTCACACGTTGAACCTCACCCCAGCTGGCGGTGGGTGCGGGCTTCCAGCCCTTGAGCCATATGCCAGGCTGGAGACAAGGGGACAAAGGAACACAAAGAGCCAGCAGGGAAGGAACGTGGAGTAGAAGGGCAGGCGGTGGGACACTCGGAGCCCAGGTGGCCTTCTGCGTGACTGACACCTCACAGAGACAGAGGACCGGAACGCAACCCCGGAGACAAACGGATCTACCCTCTCTGCTTTTTCCTTTTTCCCTCCCAGTCAGCTGCTTTTACCACATGTGTTTCTCCTTTCAGGAAGGTGGGGAGATTGCCTGTCAGTCTTTGTCCAGGTAAAGCTTCCCGTACTTGGATCCAGCACCATTCTGAACAGAGCAAGGCTGGCTCTTTTCCTTAGAGCTTTGTTACTGAATATAGAGGGAGAGGACTTCTGCTCTCATGGCCGGCCATTTGGAAAGCCCTAAGATTATTTCAAAGCTTACTGAACTTCTGATAAAGGAAATGTATCGACATTCAAAACATTCAGGCCACCTGGCTCCTGTGCACGTTGCCTGTATACATGCCCCAAAGCGTACAAGCGGCTTCCACGTGCCGCCCGCGAGCTGGTGCTGACTGCCTTCACAGTTACATGGATCCTACTGTCTTCCAACACACATGTCTGTGATTTCCAGAGACCTAGCAGTTCTTCCACATTTGCATTTTCAACCATCTATCTTTTTATCAATTCTAAAATGGCACAGGATACGGAGTGTGTAATAGTTTGTTTTCTGGAGGAACAAGTTTACCTACTAATAACAGGAAAGGAGAATATGTTAAGCTAGAGAGTGAAATACCAGTCCTGTGGGAATCTCTTCCTCTTATTAGTATAGGATACAGATGTTTTAGTCAGCTTTTTCATTGCTCTGACCAAAAAAACTAACAAGAACTACTTAGACGAAGAAAAGTTTATTTTGGCTCACGATTTCAGAAGTTCAGTCCATGATCAGCTCACTTCACAGCTCTGGGCCCAGGTGAGGCAGGACATCATGATGGGAGAGGGTGGTGGAGGAAAATAGCTCAGGACAGGACACCAGGAAGCAGAGAGAGAAAGAGCTGTGTTTACCAGGGACACAAGATAAACCCCGAAGGCACGCCTTGAGTGACCCACCTCCTCCACTCTCACCCTGCCTACCTATAGTGACCACAGTTAAACCTCCAAGTGGCTTCATGCACCAATTAACTGAATTAAGTAATGATTAAGTTGAGGTTCCCATAAGCCAATGACTTCGCCTATGGACACTCTTGCTTTGTCTCCTACGTGAGTTTTGGGGGGACACCTCACATCTCATCCATAATACCAGATACATGTTCATACGTTCAAGACCAGGGTGCAGGACTACCCCCACAGAGGACACAAATCAGCCTCAGGTGACCTGAGACAGGCCACTGCCCTGCAGTAGCCCAGGTGCAGGCTGTGGGTGGGAGGTAAAAGGAGCCCACGGAGCCCTGTAGGCAGGGCCTCCTTCCTCAGTGCCCTCTCCCCTCAGCAGCTTGGAACTTTACGGGAATGCCAATCATTTGGAGCCTCAGCTTAAACCTGTCGGCATGTCTAACTCCCACCTCCAAATGAGGCCTTAAAAACAGGTCACTTTCACAGAGCACCAGCTAAGCGACTGTCCCGGGGTAGGTACTCAATTTATAAAGATGTTGATGATTTCTTCTTCTTAAGTTCAGTAATTGCTATTTACACTACTGTTGCATTAAAATGGTGAGTCCTGACTGTCTATTCCAAAGTGAAAAAACTGTACCTGAGGAACTGGGAAATAAGAAAATAAAATCCGTTTCCAAAATCCTTTGCAATAGTTTTTTTGAATCAAAAGTGGCACACGTTGGCTCCCTCCATCCTAGGAGGATTGAGAACAGCCTCCTTGGGCGGCCACCGCCTGAGGCTGGGTCTGTTCACCTGTCCACTCTGTTCCCTGGTGCCGTGCCTGACACAAGTGGGCCCTCAGTAGCTGTGAAGGGACTGGATTCTTCCACGTCTTTGAGACTATTAAATACTTCATCCCTTATAATTACTTCCAGGAGAGCCCCAAAGTGTGGAATTCCCCTGAGTTCTTTCCTGCAGGGATGCCTTTTTGTCTTGGGGGTTCATCCCTTGTTCCTTCTTGGCTCTTGCTGAGGCCCACAGGAATTACCTTAGACTGGTCGAGTTCTCCTTGACCCCACTGATTGCCTTTCCTTATTAATTTTTTAATGGCAGATTCTCATGAGCAGCTATTCTTGTTCAGGGAGTATGACACAGATTAGCCTGGCTTGCTGTGTTCCCAGCCCTTGGAGAACCTGGATTTTTAAGAACATGAACATACTCTCTCACAAAATGACAGGAATTCATGTTTTTCAGCAAGTCAGGGAGAAAGGCTGAGCCCACCGCAGGGGTCCAGCACAGTTGGCTAGGGATGGAAGTGTCCAGGCTGAAGGGGAAACTGCTGAGCTGCGGGGGCCGGGTTGGGCAGCTCTTCACCCAGGGTCCCCTCTAGCTTCATGGTCTCTGAATGGGTGACTTAACCTTCGTGTCCAGCCAAGGCCTGGACTTCCTCATGGAGAGTTTCTTATTATTTATTTTTAATGATAAACACATACTTTCTTGTCTCCTTCTAGGCTTCAGATCTGTCGTTATTTTGGAAAACTACATTTTGAGCTTCATAACATGGTACATCTGTGAATCAGCACCGCCCCTTCCGGGCTTGCTGCTGCCCCTCTGGGGAGCATCAGATGGTCCATGTAGTGGTTTTTCAGAATGGACCTTCCATTTTTGTCTATGAAATGAAGACATTGGAATAATTGAATTTTGTCCTGGTCCAATTATCTGTCTTATTGTAGAAGCAGTCAAATCTTTCTTCCTTGATAAAAAGATTAAAGTCTCCCCTGCACCTACATTATCTTCTTTTCACCTAAATTCCTAGCTCCTTATCCTTGACGCTCCTCTTTCAGCCTTTCCTCCCATCTCTCACCAACTCTCCAGCTCCTAGACCCACAACCAGATGCACCAACCCGGATTCTGCCAATCAGAGACGCCCATCAGACTCAGCCTTCAGGCACTGAAGGAAGCTTGGACAATGTGCAGTTCCCACAGACAGGGTTTGGGGAGTGCTCCACATTCCCTCCGTGCGGTGAGGAAGGTGGCCTTTGGTGAAGTACTTTCAGCGTCCAGCGTAGGCCGTTAGGAATAGCTCTCCTCATCTTCAAGATGGAAGCAAATATGGGGCACGAGCACCTTTGCAGCCCTTTGATGAGAGTGTCACTTTCACACACACCCTAGGGAAGCCCCTTCCCTTCTTTCAAAGAGAGCTTCTCACGTGTCCAGGACTGCTGAAGGCCACATTGAGGGCTGCCTCAGTTTGGGCAGCTGAAACAAAAACACCCCAGACCAGGGGGCTAACACAGCAATTCATCTCCCGCAATTCTGGGGCCGAAGTCCGGTCTAGGTGCTGGTCCACTGTTCCTTGTGGGTACCTCTTCCTCGTTTGCAGACAGATAACTCGGCACTGGGACCCCAGGCAGAGGGAGATCGTTTCTCCTGTGTGAATGCTCATTCACGGAGGCCCCAGTCTACCCAGTCATCGCCCAAAGGTGCCTCTTCCTGACACCATCACTCAGGCTTCAGGATGAACGTATGAATGTTGGAGGGGAAGCACATCCATCTCCGGAGGCATCTGTGTGTCTCTCACCCAGTCACTCTCGGGAGCCATCCCTGAACTTCTCAAAAGGGTTGCTATGCACTGTCTCACCTCCCAAAGTAGAAGAGGCTTGCTGGTCTCTGCTACCCCACATCCTAGGGCACGAGGATCTTGGAGAGTTTTGACGATCACACAGACCTCTCATGTAAGGATTTCAATTATTAGTGATGCCTTTTTTTTCAGGTAACTTGGTGACTTTTTTCAGATATCATGAAAATTTTTCGGAGGTTATGTTCCAAAATTACCAAAGTGCTTTTAGTTCATTCTAATGGACCAATCTTTTCCCCAGCTTTGATCATGAACTTAAAAGTTTCAAATGAAACTTTGCCTTTCAAACTTGCAAAAATCAAAACAACTGTCAAGATCATCAATTTATCAAGACAAGGGTATGCCTGGTGTTGTGTGAGATGTGTCCACAGACCCCTGGGGTGCTATTTCTGAGATTTCTAACAGACTTCCCCAGGAGTGCTGGCCTGTGACATGTTCTTTGGGCAGGCAGGCACATCTCAGAGTGGAATCACATACCAGAGGTACTTGACTCCCACAGTTCAGCTCCAATGCCCAAGATCAGACCCTGCAACTATGTAATTGCTTGAAATGAAGAATAGTTTGTTGCCTGGCTTAATAACCAACTTCATGCATTTATGGCACTTAATGAATTAAAGTTGACATTTAATTTATATCCACAGGGCTTGGAAATTAGGACATCTTTGGGGTTGTTATTCTGCCTACCACATTGTATTCATTCAAGACTTCATTTCTTCATTATTTCAAGGGGACAGGTAGACATGAGTGGATAGGTCAGGGAAGAAGTTTCCTTCCACCTTTGGTTGAGTCACATGGGACTTTGGTGGCTCTTTCCGGGACAAGCCAATGTGGTTTCACAGAGGAACCAGCACATAGTTGCATCAGAAGGGAATTGTGGGGGTCACTGGGAGGTGCACCAGCAGGTGGAGGTCCTGGTAGGTGGTCACACCTGCACCTTGGGAGTGGATTGCCCAAGGTGAAATAGGAAGGAGAGTGAGGCAAAGGAGACAGATGGGGACAGCTCTGGGGGCACTTTGTAGAATTTGTCCATGCTGAAGGGCACGCGGGGTCCTAGGCAGATGAGAGCATGACCAGGCTTTTATTTTGGATGGATGACTCAAGCTGTCATTTAGAGGCTGGGTTTCAGGGGAGCAAGGTAGAGAGCAGGAACCAGATGAGAGAGGACTCCTCCAGTCCAGAGGAGATGCTGAGGACCTGGCGTGGAAGCCTCAGAATGGAGCAGAGGACTTGAGTCCAACAAGGTGTGAATGCAGGAGCAGACGTTGCTGTGATATGGTGTGATATGAGGGGAGAAGAGAGGCTGGTGGACTGCCAGCTTTCCGTCTCAGCTGGGTGAGGAGGGTGAGCTGATCAAACAGAGGGACAGATTTTGTGGGAAGACCAGGAGTTGATTTGGTCAGACTGAGCCTTGTGATCCCTCAGGAGGTATATTCAGGAGACTTAAGGCCGAATCCGTGTGGGATCTAATAGGAATACAGACCTAAAACTCAAAAGCTCAGAGAAAGGGATGGAACAGAGAGAGAGTGTGAAGCATAGGAAGTCTCCTGAGGGACAGGAGGACGGTGAGGTTCTGGAGACCCAAGCAAGAGCCCAGGCTCAACTGAGCAAGAGGAGGGAGCTCTGGAGATGTCTCATGCAGCACAGAGGCTGCAGGGAGTGAGGCTGGGTCTATGCTTAAAATGTGCTAACAGCGTGTGTTTACCTGTGTTCCCACTACAAGGGGAAAAGGGCAAAAAGGAAAATCATATCAGAATGACAAGAGTGTGTATTGTCTTGATTGTGGAAACTATTTCACAATGGATGCTTACAGCAAGCAGCAGGTTGCAAACCTTAAATGTATATAAGTCCAACTGGGCAATTGCATCTGAATAAATCTGGAAAATTTTTAGGAAAAAATATAAGAGCCACGGATTCTAGCTCTAGAAGAAATACATTGAAAATGTTGCTAGCATTTCATGGGGTTGTTGGTTCTCTTAAACACTGGAGAGAATAAGGACCCTTTCTTAAATGTTAAAAAGCCCTGAATTTACTTTGTGCTTGTTATCCAGCCTGAGGAAAACTCTTCTATTCCTTCACAGAGCAATAGCTTGAGTTGCTAAACAGTCACAGCATGTAGAAACTGAGTCCTTAGCAGAGTCCTTCTACCTGTGTGTTACTCTTACCATGTTCAGGTTACAACCAGGTCAGCTTAATTTCACACTTCATTTCCAGCCATTAGCAGCTCAATAGTTTGATTAAAAAATGTGCCAAAGAAGAAACAAAAACGGAAATTAAAAGGAAACACTGATCCAAGTATTATCTCCACTTGCTAGCTTTGAAATCTCTCTGCGTATCATGCTCATTCCTTTTTTGTTCTCACGACTTCCTGTGTCTCACGACTTCCTGTGTCTCACAACTTCCTGTGTCCCACAACTTCCTGTGTTTCACAAGTAGTGGTTGGGAAGAGCCAGACCCTGCTCCTGCCATGTGTTGTGGGGCTATCACCAGGATGCCACTGGCCTCATAGGACATCCCTTTCAGCAAAGTCTGTCACAGCAGAGCACCTGTGTATACTCCCTCCTCTGCTGTGACTCTTCTCTATCCCTCTGTCTTGCACTAGCCAGGAATTTCAGAATGGTGCCCTAATACTTGAGTATTGTAGTGTAGAACCATGAATAAAAGCCTGTTTTGAAGTTTTACATCCTTGAGAAAGACTAATTTCAAGTCTCTCTTCATTGCAAAAAAATCCTCTTGAAAGAAAAGTTCTATCTTTGCAAAGAGAAAAAGTCAAGGTGCATACCCACTCCATCCTTAAGTGGGGAATCAATAAAACCTACTAATTTATTATTTCTTGGTTACCTTTAAAATGGTAGCGACCGAAAGGCCTATGAACATTAATGAATGCAAATAGTTCAGGATTTAACAATAGCATGAAAATGTTCTTAGAGGAAGAAGTGTACACACATGCTTCTTCATATGCACTCCAATTCATCATGCATTCTCTAAAACTCTGGGGTGTTGCATTTTAGAGTCCTACTAAATAAATCAAAACAGTATGTTATCTAAAATTAGGAACCAGACAGGAGAGCAGCTAAAATTAATTCACCATAGTAATCTCCACCTACGAGAGTCCCCTGAGGAAAAACATTATATGCCCATTTCCATGGGCAGAGATTTAAATATATCTCTCCTATTAGTTTTACATGCTGAAATCCCTATGCATTAAAATAAAAATGTATCTATCGTCTCAGAGGAGAAAGCTGGAGGTCTGCACTGACCTCTAAATGAATCCAATTAAATGTGATCAAGTTACACATCTATGTTTTAAAATCATCCTGAATATTTAAGAAGGAAAATAGGTCTAATGATAAATGTGCCATGTATATTTCCAAACATGTCAACCCTTGCCTCACCAATGAAAGGAAGACCCAAAGCGAGAGCTATCGACACGGACACACAGATGGGAAAATCCCATCACCTTAAGCCTTCAACTTGAAACTACACGTGCAGACATAAAGACTGCGTTCAACACAGTGTTGTTCGACATCGGTACCCAAATTCCATTTCATTCCCCCTCCAGTGGGCTTGGGGTGGGGGGCACCGAGCGTGGTCGGGCTCGTTGGAGATAATGTGATACAGGGCTGGAAGCCCTCCTCGGATTTCAAACAGGTCAACTTGTCAAAGCTTTATGTGGGAGCCAATTACATTAATTTTCCACAGTCACCAAATACATATTTCATTTCCATCTCCCACCAGAGATGGGGTCCAGGGATCCTGTTTCGAAAGGCTCTTATCACTAAGTAACATTCATACCCCCAAAGGAACCCTTGGCAGCCGGTGGCCCATTGAAGTGATTGAGCAAGGCCCAGGCTGCCTGATGCTGAGTGGCGGCGCGGTCACACCACACACGCTTGGGGACAATGGGGCTTCCACGTCAGCCACATTGTCAATAAATTTCAATTACACTAATTGCCAAGAGTTCAATGAGTGCACTTTGAAAGAGGAGAGAAAGGAATATAAAAAAAAGGGATCTTATGCCTCCTGAGGCTCAAGAAAGGGACGTAATAAAAAGTCTGTGTTCTAATGGGGGCATTCGAGTATTTTCCACCATGGCTTAACCAGATTTTACAAGCTGTTCCGGTTTCAGGCACCCTGTTTTACATTTCTTTGTTACTGTCTCCAAACAACATAGACAGAAACACAATTATGTGGCTCTCTATTTCAGGGGAGATTTAATTTCCAAGATTTTTCTCTTTTTCTTTTTGAACACATCAGTCTGCGCTCTTGTGGATAATGTGCCA
Organism: Sciurus vulgaris; assembly: GCF_902686455.1. NCBI lineage: Eukaryota > Metazoa > Chordata > Mammalia > Rodentia > Sciuridae > Sciurus > Sciurus vulgaris. The sequence goes on along the minus strand of NC_136466.1, from coordinate 169,437,157 downwards.
AGTGACCTTGGGCAGATCGCTTCCATGAACGCTCTAGACTGCAAGACTAACCCAGCGGGTGGCGCAGAAGTCAGGGCCGTGTCCCATTACATGTCCTCAAGGAGGGCAAGAGAGGGAAGAAGGAAGCCTGGCAACCAGGTGGTGGTGTTTAAGGCAGCAGTGGGCACTGGGCCCTTTCCATAAGGCAGGGACCATGACCTGCCATGTTGGGTGGATCTTCAGGCTCACAGGCCATGGCCCTCACAGTAAGTGATGGAGCCAAAGGCAAGAACAGCTTCCTGGCATCTAGGATGCTGGGTGGATCCTGCAAGTCAAGCACTGCAGAACGTGGAGAGGGAAGGAGACCCATCCACCGAGGCCGTCACTGGAGGACCAAGGAGCTGACAACGTCCAACCTCTGGACACCCTCACGCAGCTCACCCTCCAGCTGCACCCTTCCCAGCCGGAGCATAATGAGGCCAAGATGACGAGAGAGACGCCCCTGCTGGTCTCCCCTGTAACCGGGTTTTATGAAGCTAAATGAGGCTTTCTTCCGGAGGAAGCATCATTTATCACAGCTCGTTACAGTGGAGGGGACAGGCGCAGAGTGCGCCCAGCGAGCCACAAACATTAACCGGCGTGGGCCGTTCCTCCCCTGCAAATTGGAGACAGTGCCGACCCTGACTTAGCGGAGGCTCTGAGGCCGCCCTGCGCCGAGCCCTGTATACATACTCACTCACGTCACCCTGGGATTCAATCCTCAGGGTCATCTTTTCTCATCTTCCAGCACAAAACCTGAGCGCCAAAGAAAAGTGGTGTTGGTAAATCACACCTCTGTAATGCTTCTAAGTCGTGGGACTGATTCTTCCAGGGATGTTTTCATTTTAAGCAGTGCTGCTCATTGAATGCAAAGCTCTGCGCTCTGGAAGGGTTTAAGCATCGAGGACAGACGGGGGAAATCGGGAAAGCTTGATCTTTGGAAACATGGTGCTAATGACGCCGGGGAGGATGAGCACAGACGCCGAGCATCCTGACAGCCTTGGGAGCACACGCAATTGGTGGCCGAGGGCCGGGTTCCACGGAGGCCCGTGTCCCAGGGAACACACGGCCAGCGGGGCAGCGAACGCCTTGTGCAGACGAGCTGTCTTCACGAGGGTGACCGGGCTGTTCCACAGGGCTGGCAGACCCGCCTGCCCAGAGGGCCTGGGGTTAGTGCTTGTTTAGTCATGTGACCCCACTGCATCCCGGGGTTCTGACGGCCGAAGGTCAAACAATTAAAAGCAGAGAAGGGAGTGTTGAGGGTCACTGGACTCTGTTCCTCACAGTGTTTGGAAAAGACTCGTAGGAACCTTGTGCATGTGTTCCTGTGAGAATCTCAGAGTACCACATTCTCTTATCTTGTACATTTTATTAAAAATTTGTACAAATATAATTTGAAAACCTGAGGCAATTTGCACACGAAGTTGCAAGGAGATGGGCACCATCTCCCACCCACATGGCCCTCAGTGCTGTCCCCAGGGCAGGGGACGCCAGCAGCTTCTCCACCTCAGAAAGGGGGTCTCCTTCAGGGACTTGCAGCCTCAGCACCCCAGGGCTGCAGGTGACGGTCTCTGGAACCCACCCCTGGCAGGGCCTCTCGTTAGCTGTCCAGAGGAGGAATCACCCTTGCAGTGTGAAATAAGCACCTGATCGTCATTGTCATCGCCATTGTTGTTTGTGGGCTGTTCTTTATAAGTTGGAGCTCAGCTTGAGTCCGTCTACCCATACAGTCTACCTTTATAAGGAATGCAAACGAACTCTTTTGAGGAAACAGAAAGACGACAGTTAGTGTCTGCATTGTAGCAAGGATAGAAGCAAGCAGAGATTCCACAGTAGACGTCCAGCTGAGTGTGCAATCCTTCCGGTCACTGCAAGCTGTCACTCAGGAGGTGAACCGAAAGCTACCAGAGGAAGGAAGCCACTTGCCCTTGGGGCCCATTGGCTCAAAGGTAGGTCTCGCGGAGATGGCTGTGCGAGCTGCAGCCTTCGAGGGACACTACGGGGTGTGGGCACCGAGGGAACAGTGCTCCCCCCCAGAGAAATCAGCCCTCTAGTTCATGGAAATAAAGACGATACGCAGACGCACACACGAGGTTGGGGGCAGATCAGGGCAAAGCAGGCCCAGGTCATTCCCATTTGAAAGGTCCTGTGTCCTCCCATTTGAGGGTTAAAAAGGGTCTTATCACTTCGTGGGAAGTCGGTTACTCCTTGGCCTTGACCTCCCTTCAGTGTCTGCTGAAGGCCTTGCTCGTCCAATCACCTGTTTATTTATTCAGTGCAGCGCGTGTTGGCGTCTACAGCCGTTGAGGGCATGGCTTTCTGGAATGCCCTTCTGGAAACTCCTGAGAGAGAAGGGGAAGCATCGCCCGCCCTGGAGCACGTGACATTGGCTCCACTCTGCAGGCCCCTCACTTCACCCAGGAAGCAGAGTCCACCTTCAAGCATCACCTAACGCACAGGCCTTAAAGGATGGCAGCAAAGGATCTCACCCCCCTGCCTTCAGTGAGGTCTGCTGTCTTCTGTGACTTCAGTGAAGAGCAGGTGAGAGTGACCGTCTCCAGTCCAGACCTTGCTCCTCTTCAAGGAAGCCATCCCTGCCTCTCCGAGCTGCCTCAGTGAGGACCACAGCACACCCTCCTAGGTGAGGCTCCCTGGCTGTCCCTCCAAGCCAGGCCTGGGGTGAAGTACGTCCAGCCAGAGCCACCGGAGGAAGCCTCTGAGCCTCCCTGGGGGAGATGGGGCTATCCCTGCTGATCTACAGGGAGGAAGTGAGAGTGTCCGGTGGATAAGCAGCTCCTCATGAAAACACCTGATGGCCGGGAGGCCAGACCTGGGGCCCAGACCACTGCCTGCCCGCACCTGGGCTCCTACCACCACACGCTGCCCTCCCTCGCTCTGGACATCGCAGCTCCAGAGCCAGGCCAAGTGACCCTGGAGCTGGCTGGAGTTGCAGAGGCACAGACACCAAGTGGCCCCCCTGCTCACCGAGGCTCAGTGAGGCAGACCAACAGCACCGTGGGCGTCCAGGGCACTGCCAGGATGCTGAGGAACACCCTGTGCCAGCCAGTGCTGGGCACAGCTGGGCATGGCCCAGCATGCCTGCCTCGCTGGGCTCTGGACGCCTCTGGGCACCACTGGGAGCTAGTGCTGATTTTCCAGAACAGCATGAGGGGCCCTGGGTGCCCACGTGCCTCCCCTCTGTGTTGTTGCTCTTTCTGGATGTACATGACAGGAGGGTGTATTTTGGCCCATTGTACGCACGTGGCATAGGTATGACTAGTTCCAATCAGGTCTGGTTATTCTGACTGTACATGACGTGGGGTTACGCTGCTTGTGTGTCCATACATAAGGATAGGAAAGAGGTCCAGTTCATTCTGAAAGCTCAAAAGGACGGAACACAGACCTCAGCAGATCCAGAGAAGCCTCTATTCATTCGTGGACTTGGGTGCCACTGGGGCACATTTTCTGGATGCAAAAATGGCCCTGAGTTACAGAGGAATTCTGGTTTTATAGGGTACAATGAGGAAGATGGAGTCACTAGGAGCTGTGCATGTGCAGTTCTGACACCAGGGACTAGTTGTACAGATTAAAACTTTAGTTCAGGAAGATAGTTGTAAACAGGTTGAAACTCCTCATTGTCTGGGAAGATGAGAATTCAGACCCCGAGGGATGAGTACTCAAATCTTGCCCTTGGTATTTGCTGTGCTTCATTTAGGACTAATTTGCCATGGGAGAAGGTCAAGGTTTAGGGCCCAGCATTCGGTATCCACCCCTTCCCCCCAGGGCCCATTGATATCAGATAAGGATCTGCTGGGAGGTTAATCCTTAGCTAGTTTTCCCTGCCTCCTTCCGAGCTGCACCCCTCTCCATTTTTCTTCAGGGACCACCTTACAGGAATATTATTTTCCTTAACCCTTCATATTCTATTGCCTCTTCTATTCCTATCTCCCCTCCCTTCCCTTCATTCCCCCTTTTCTAGTCCAAGGAACTTCTAATCCCCCCACCCCCGTTTTGTTGTGGGTTAGCATCCATGTATCAGAGAGAACGTTCTGCTTTTGGTTTTGGGGGACTGGCTTATTTCACTTAGCGTGATATTCTCCAGTTTCATTCATTTACTGGCAAATGCCATAATTTATTTTCTCTTTATGGCTGAGTAATATTCCTTTGTGTATATGTACCACATTTTCTTTATCCATTCATCTGTTTAAGGGTACCTAGGTTGGTTCCAAAGCTTGGCTATTGTGAACTGACCTGCTATAAACATTGATGTGGCTGTGTTACTGTAGTATGTTGATTTTAAGTCCATTGGGTGTAAACTGAGGAGTGGGTTAAATGGATTAAATGGTGGTTCCATTCCAAGGAATCTCCATTCTGCTTTCCAGAGTGATTGCACCAATTTGCATTCCCACCAGCAATGCACAAATGAGCGTTTTCCCCACATCCTTACCACCATTTACTGTTGCTTGTATTCTTTTTTTTTATATTTTAATTAAAAATCATAAATTTACATAGGGCAATATTGTTTGATTCATTCTGTTATTTTTTCCCTTCCCCCGCACCCCTCCTACCCCTCTTTGCCCTCTATACAGTGCTTCCTTCCTCCATTCTTACCACCCTCCTTATCCCTAACCCTAACGCTAACGCTAACCCCGCCTACCCCCCCCTTATATGTCCTCATCTGCTTATCAGTGAGATCATTAGTCCTTTAGTTTTTTGAGATTGGCTTATCTCACTTAGCATGATATCCTCCAATTTCATCCATTTGCCTGCAAATGCCATAATTTTACCATTCTTCATAGCAGAGTAATATTTCATTGTATATATATGCCACAGTTTCTTTATCCATTCATCAACTGAAGGGCATCTAGGTTGGTTCCACAATCTGGCTATAGTGAATTGAGCAGCTATGAACATTGATGTGGCTATATCTCTGCAGTATGCTGATTTTAAGTCCTTTGGGTATAGGCCAAGGAGTGGGATAGCTGGGTCAAATGGTGGCTCCATTCCAAGCTTTCTGAGGAATCTCCATACTGCTTTCCAGAGTGGCTGCACTAATTTGCAACCCCACCCGCAATGTATGAGTGTACCTTTCTCCCCACATCCTCGCCAACACCTATTGTTGCTCGTATTCTTGATAATCACCATTCTAATTGGGGTGAGATGGAATCTTAGGGTAGTTTTGATTTGCATTTCTCTTATTACTAGAGATGTTGAACATTTTTTCATCTATCTGTTGATTGCTTGTACATCTTCTTCTGTGAAGTGTCTGTTCATTTCCTTAGCCCATTTGTTGATTGGATTATTTGTATTCTTGGTGTAGAGTTTTTTGAGTTCTTTATAGATTCTGGTAATTAGCGCTCTATCTGAAGTATGAGTGGCAAAGATATTCTCCGACTCTGTAGGCTCTCTCTTCCCATTGCTAATAGTTTCCTTTGCTGAGAGAAAGCTTTTTAGTTTGAATCTATCCCAGTGGTTGATTCTAGCATTTATTTCTTGTGCTATGGGAGTCTTGTTAGGAAGTCTGATCCTAAGCCAACAAGTTGAAGGTTTGGACCAACTTTTTCTTCTATAAGATGCAGGGTCTCTGGTCTGATTCCGAGGTCCTTGATCCATTGTGAGTTGAATTTTGTGCAGGGTGAGAGATAGGGATTTAGTTTCATTCTGTTGCATATGGATTTCCAGTTTTCCCAGCACCATTTGTTGAAGAGGCTATCTTTTCTCCATTGCATATTTTGGCACCTTTGTCTAGTATGAGAAAATTGTATTTATTTGGGTTTGTGTCCACGTCCTCTATTCTGTACCGTTGATCTACCTGTCTATTTTGGTACCAATACCATGCCATTTTTGTTACTATTGCTTTGTAATAGAGTTGAAGATCTGGTATTGCGATACCCCCTGCTTCGCTCTTTCTACTGAGGATTGCTTTAGCTATTCTGGGTTTCTTATCCTTCCAGATGAATTTCATAATTGCTTGCTCTATCTGTAAGGTAAACCATTGGGATTTTAATTGGAATTGCATTGAATCTGTATAGCACTTTTGGTAGTATGGCCATTTTGACAATATTAATTCTGCCTATCCAAGAACATGGGAGATCTTTCCATCTTCTAAGGTTTTCATTAATTTCTTTCTTTATTGTTCTGTAGTTCTCATTGTAGAGGTCTTTCACCTCTTTTGTGAGATTGATTCCCAAGCATTTTATTTTTTTTCGATGCTATTGTGAATGGGGTCATTTTCCTAATTTCTCTTTCTGAAGATTCATCACTTATGTATACAAATGCATTGGATTTATGAGCATTGATCTTGTAACCTGCTACTTCACTGAATTCACTTATGAGTTCTAAGAGTTTTCTGGTGGAATTTCTAGGTTCCTCTAAATATATAATCATGTCATCAGCGAACAGGGATAGTTTGAGTTCCTCTCTTCCAATTCGTATCCTTTTAATTTCTTTGGTTTGTCTAATTGCTCTGGCTAGAGTCTCAAGAACGATATTGAATAGAAGTGGTGAAAGAGGGCATCCTTGCCTTGTTCCAGTTTTTAGGGGGAATGCTTTCAGTTTTTCACCATTTAGAATGATATTGGCCATGGGCTTAGCGTAGATGGCCTTTACAATGTTAAGGAATGTTCCCACTACCCCAATTTCTTAGTGTTTTGAGCATGAAGGGATGCTATATTTTATCAAATGCTTTTTTTGCATCTATCGAAATAATCATGTGATTCTTAACTTTTAGTCTGTTGATATGGTGAATGACATTTATTGATTTCTGGATGTTGAACCAACCTTGCATCCCTGGGATAAAACCCACTTGATCCTGGTGCACTATCTTTTTAATATATTTTTGTATGCGATTTGCTAAAATTTTGTTGAGAATTTTTGCATCGATATTCATTAAGGATGTTGGTCTGAAATTTTCTCTCCTTGATGTGTCTCTGTCTGGTTTAGGTATCAGGGTGATATTGGCTTCATAGAATGAGTTTGGGAGGGTTCCCTCCTCTTCTATTTTATGGAATACTTTGAGAAGTATTGGAATGAGCTGTTCTTTAAAGGTTTTGTAGAACTCGGCTGAGAACCCATCTGGTCCTGGACTTTTCTTTGTTGGTAGGCTTTTGATGACCTCTTCTATTTCATTACTTGAAATTGATTTATTTAAGTTGTGTATGTCCTCCTCGTTCAGTTTAGGTAATTCATATGTCTCTAGAAACTTGTTGATGTCTTCGAGGTTTTCTGTTTTGTTGGAGTATAGATTTTCAAAATAGCTTCTAATTATGTTTTGTATTTCACTCATGTCTGTTGTGATATTTCCTTGTTCATTCCAAATTTTAGTAATTTGAGTTTTCTCCCTCTTTCTCTTTGTTAGTGTGGCTAAGGGTTTATCAATTTTGTTTATTTTTTCAAAGAACCAACTATTTATTTTGTTAATTTTTCCAATTGTTTCTTTTGTTTCAATTTTGTTGATTTCGGCTCTGATTTGAACTATTTCCTGTCTTCTACTACTTTTGGTGTTGGTCTGCTCTTCTTTTTCTAGGGCTTTGAGCTGTAGTGTTAAGTCATTTATTTGTTGATTTCTACTACTTTTGTTGAATGCGCCCCATGAAATAAATCTTCCTCTCAGTACTGCTTTCATAGTGTCCCAGAGATTTTGATATGATGGGTCTTTGTTCTCATTTACTTCTAAATTTTTTTTTATTTCCCTCCTGATGTCTTCTGTTATCCATTCATCATATAATAGTGTATTATTTAATCTCCAGGTATTGGAGAAGTTTCTGTGTTTTATTCTGTCATTTATTTCTAATTTCAATCCATTATGATCTGATAGAGTACCAGGTAGTATCTCTATCTTCTTGTATTTGCTAACAGTAGCTTTGTGGCATAAGACATGGTCTATTTTAGAGAAGGATCCATGCTCTGCTGAGAAGAAAGTGTATTCATTCTTTGTTGGATGGTATATTCTATATAAGTCAGTTAAGTCTAAATTGTTGATTGTGTTATGAAGATCTATGGTTTCTTTATTCAATTTTTGTTTGGACGATCTATCCAGTGGTGAGAGAGGTGTGTTAAAATCACCTAGTATTATTGTGTTGTGGTTTATTTGATTTCTGGAATTGAGAAGGATTTGTTTGACATACATGGATGAGCCAATGTTTGGGGCATAGATATTTATGATTGTTATGTCTTGCTGATTTATGCTTTCCTTAAGCAGTATATAATGTCCTTCTTTATCCCTTCTGATTAGTTTTGGCTTGAAGTCCACATTATCGGAAATGAGGATGGATTCTCCAGCTTTTTTGCTGTGTCCGTGTGCATGGTATGTTTTTCCCATGCTTTCACCTTTAGTCTATGGGTATCTCTTTCTATGAGATGAGTGTCTTGCAGGCAGCATATTGTTGGATTTTTCTTTTTAATCCATTCTGCCAGTCTGTGTCTTTTGATTGATGAGTTCAGGCCATTAACATTCAGGGTTATTATTGTGATATGATTTGTATTCCCAGTCATTTGACTCATTTTTGTTTTTTGAAATGATTTGGTTTCTCCTTTATTTGGCTATTCCTTTAGGCTAGTTCCTCCCATTGCTGATTTGCATCGTTGTTTTTCATCTCTTCCTCATGGAATATTTTGCTGAGAATGTTCTGCAATGCCGGCTTTCTTTTTGTAAATTCCTTTAGCTTTTGTTTATCATGGAAGGATCTTATTTCATCATCAAATCTGAAAGTAAGTTTTGCTGGGTATAAGATTCTTGGTTGGCATCATTTTCTTTCAGGGCTGGTAAATGTTGTTCTAGGCCCTTCTAGCTTTTAGGGTCTGGATTGAAAAATCTGCTATTCTTATTAGTTTCCCCCTGAATGTAATTTGATTCTCTTCTCTCGTGGCCTTTAAAATTCTGTCTTTATTTTGTATGTTAGGTATTTTCATAATAATGTGCCTTGGTGTGGGTCTGTTGTAATTTTGTATATTTGGAGTCCTATAAGCCTCTTGTACTTGGTTTTCCATTTCATTCTTCAGATGTGGGAAATTTTCTGATATTATTTCATTGAATAGATTGTTCATTCCTTTGGTTTGTTCCTCTAAGCCTTCCTCAATCCCAATAATTCTTAAATTTGGTCTTTTCATGATATCCCATAATTTTTGTAGATTCTGTTCATGATTTCTTACCATCTTTTCTGCTTGGTCAACTTTGTTTTCAAGATTAAATATTTTGTCTTTAATGTCTGAGGTTCTGTCTTCCAGGTGCTCTATCCTATTGTTATGCTTTCTATGGAGTTTTTAACTTGGTTTATTGTTTCCTTCATTTCAAGGATTTCTGTTTGTTTTTTCTCAATATCTCTAACTCTTTATTGAAATGATCTCTTGCTTCCCGTATTTGCTTCTTTAACTGTTAATTGGTGCGATCATTTAATGCCTGCATTTGCTCTTTCATCTCCTCGTTTGCTTCCCTGATTGTTTTAATTATGTACATTCTGAACTCCCTTTCTGACATTTCTTCTGCTGTGCTGTCATTGGGTTTTATTGATATAGTATCTTGGTTTGTTTGGGACATTTTCTTCCCTTGTTTTCTCATATTGGTCAGATGTCAGTGGGACTTTGTGATATTGCAGAATTCTATTGGCTTATAGTGTCCCTGTAGATTTCCAGTGTATCACCTTCCTGCCTTCAGTAGCCTGAAGTCTTGGAGTAACTTGATAATGCAGTGCTTCCAAGGAAAGCTGCCCCCAGCCTGCTACTGGTTCCAGGACTTGGAGCTGGCTCTGTGAGGAAAGGCTCTCACTGAGTGGCCTGCTCCAAGAAGCAAGCCTGGAAAGGTGCTTCCCGCCAGAGGGGGCCGGGCTGCGGGCTGCTTGGGGAAGTCCCTGGCTGCCCTGTCCTGGTCCCTGAAGCAACCTGCGGGCAGGAACTCGCCGCCCTGGTTCAGGGACTTGAAGCTTGGTTCTGTGCAGAAAGGCTCTCATTGGGGGGCCTGCTCTGAGATGCTGGAGAATCTGGCCCTGTGGGAGGAGCCCACCGCCAGAGTGCGCACGGCTGCCTGGGGAAGACTCTAGCTGCCCTGCCCTACTCTAATAAGCCACCCTAATCCAGGCCTGCCGCCTGGGCAGCGCTTCACTGGGTGGGGGAGACTCACCCCGTGGCTGTATTTTAGTCCAAGTCTCTCAATGCCTCCCCTTCTTGAATCCTGGGTTCTGGAGCAACTGGAGATGCAGTCACCCTCTAGTCCGCCATCTTGGATCCTGTATTCTTAATAATTGCCATTTTGACTGGGGTGAGATGGACTCTCAGTGTAGTTTTGATTTGCATTTCTCTAATTGCTTTATATGTTGAACATTTTTTATATTTTTGACCATTACATTTCTTCTTGTGTGAAGTGCCTGTTCAGTTCCTTAGCCCATTTATTGATTTATTTTATTTGGTGTTAGATTTTTTGTATATCTTGGAGATTAATGCTTTGTCAGAAGTGCTAGTGGTAAAGATTTTCTCCCATCCTATGGGCTCTCTGTTCCTGATCTTAATTGTTTTCTTTGTGATGAAGACTTTTTTTAGTTTGATTCTATCCCCTTTATTGACTCTTGATTTTACTTCTTGCACTTTAGGAGTCTTATTGAGGAAGTCAGTTCCAAATCAACACAGTGGAGAGTTGGGCCTATTTTTCCTCTAGTAAGCACAGAGTCTCTGGTCTATTGCCAAGGTCCTTGATTCACTTTGATTTGAGTTTTGTGCAGGGTGAGAGATATAGGTTCAATTTAATTCCACTACATATGGGTTTCCAGATTTCTCAGCACCATTTGTTGAAGAGGCTGTCTTTTCTCCAGTGTAAGCTTATGGCACCTTGTCTAGCATGCGGTAACTGAATTCATGTGGGTTTGTCCTGGGCCTCTGTACTGTTGGTCTGCATGTCTGTTTTGGTGCCAATCCCATGCTCTTTTGCTACTATAGCTCTGTAGTGTAATTTAAATTCTGCTATTGTGGTGCCTCCTGCTTCCCTTTTTTCACTAAGAATTGCTTTGGTCATTTTGGGCCTCTTGTTTTGTTCAAATGAATTTCATGATTGCTTTTTCTCATTCTATGAAGAATGTAACTGAAATTTTAATAGGAATTGAATTAAATCTGCATGGTCCTTTTGGTAGTATGGCCATTTTGACAATATTAATTCTTCCTATCCAAGAACATGGGGAGATCTTTCCATCTGCTACGGTCTTCTTCGATTTCTTTCTTTAGAGTTCTGTAGTTTTCATTGCACAGGTCTTTCACCTCTTTTGTTAAATTGATTCCCAATTATTTTTTGAGGCTATTGTGAATGGGACAGTTTTCCTGACTTCTCTTTCAATTGATTTGTTATTGGTGCATAGAAATACAACTGATCTATTGGTATTAATCTTATATCCTGTTACTTTGCTGAATTCATCTAAATGTTCTAGAAGCTGTCAAATGGAGTTTTTTGGGTCTTCTAAATGTAAAATCATGTCATCAGAAAATAGGGATAGTCGGAGGCCTTCTTTTCCCTTGGCATCTGTCCATTTCCTACTTCTGTGTACTGAGCTACAAGGAACATGTTGAGTTGTGTGGTGAAAGAGGACGTCCCCGTTTCACTTCAGACCAATGTCCCTAAAAAATAGAAATGAAAAAGTTCTTAATAAAATACTGGGAAACTGCATACCAATGTCAAGTGGGGCTCATCCCAAGGATGCAAGGCTAGTTCGGCACATGGAAATCAATAAATGCGATACATCACACCAATAGACTTAAAGATAAGAGTCACTTGATTAGTTCAATAGATGCACAAAAGCATTTGAGAAACTCAGCATGCTTTCCCGCTCAAAGCACTAGAAAATCTAGGGACAGTAGAAACATACATTGACATGGTAAAAGGTGTGCATGCTAACCTCGTCTCTCAGTGGGGAAAACTTGAAGCATCCCCTCTGAAGCACACCCTCCACTTCCTAGTGCTGTTGTGATTGCTGTCTGTGCTCCTTGTGTTGCACCAAGAGTCGCCAAAGCACCTTTGCAGAGAAGAAGCCCAGAACAAAGGCAGAGGTCACGCCAGCATCTCGGGGAGCGGGCTTGAGCTCTGAGTTCCCATGCACCCCCTTCACGTCCTCTGCGCTCTTTCGAGCCCTGGAGAGAGGCACTGTGCCTCTGAGTGCCAGGGTCACTGACCCTGTGGGCTGAAACCGTCTCCTTCCATTTTAAAGGAAAAACAGAAGGGCCAGCCTATGGGTGTTGGGCTGCACTCTCACCTCTGTCTCCCTCCCAGTTCCTCACAGCTTCTAAGAGGTCTGCTAGTCAAGCTGCGTGGAGAAGAACTGGCTGCTTTTGTCCTCTCCACAGGCATGGCCACCATCAGTGCTGGGGTCTGCCAATTCCTCACAATTCTGGACTTCTTTTCCTCTTAAGTGGGAAATAATGAACCTTTATATTTAAAGAATTCAAACCGAGAAATTCCTTAAATCACGCTGAGTTTGTTTTATATCTTTCTCAGCTTCATTTCTGATTTTTTTTCTGGAAATTTCTGGTAAATCCTCCAGGAGTTTCCAGCACTGAGGCCGAGTAGCCTGCATCAGGGCGGGTGCTGAGCCCGGCAGTGGCCCTTGTTCATCTCTGAAGAGCAGCGGGAATCTGGGTAACTCGGAGAGGCTCATGTTAGAATGAAAAGCCCCTTGTGGCCATCGAGAGTGGCTTATTGCTTCCTGTCACCATCCATTTGTGTCTGCCAATAGCCGCTGGTTAAATCGATGCTCCTGATAAATATTGCTTGACTGAGGAAATAGAGCAAATCATCATTTCTTAGTGATGGATCTATTTATCTCTTCTGTGATAACATTCATTTCTCAGATATGCAATCACACAACCTGTCCCAATTTTATAAGCAATTAACAACATACTGGGATACTTGAAGTTAGACTACAGAATATACAGCTGCTTGCTTTCCTTTATTTTCATTCTTCCTTGACTAGAATGAATTATGGCCATTCAATATCAGATGCATCAGACAGAGCCAGGGAGGAAAGGTGCTGCCACCACTGCCCGCTGACACTCAGGTGTGTCCCCTCGCCTGAGTGGCCAAAGTCCTCACCTTCATCACTGATTCCACATTCCACTTGGCCTCGGCCCCTGTGTGTGCCACACACAGATCAGCAGGGGGAAAAGAAGCAGTCTCACGTTTGAGGTCATGGGACAGCAGCCTGGCAGTGAAGAAAGAAAGAACATAAAAGTCACACCAACATGCGGGACCTTGCGAGTGTGACTGGTCCTGATTGGAAGAGTGGAGCCTTGAGATCTGCAGGGACAGACACAACCTGCCCTAAGACCTGGGCAACGCTTTCCCCAGTAGGCCCATCCACAGCAGGAGTTTGAATAATCCATCGGGGTTACCGAGAACTGCCCTGATGGAAGCACATTCCAGACGGGGGACCAGCTGTGGCAAGGTCTCCAGGAAAGAGCAGCCCTGCGGCATGTGAGCAAGGGCACAGTGACCACCTGGAGGGAGCTAGAGAGACACGGCCCAGGGAAGAGCTGGGAGAGCCAGGCCATGGGGCACTGTAGGTCTCCTGGTCTCTCAAGAGCAGCAGAAGCCACGGAAGGGCTAGAGAGTGGGCAGGGGCTCACTGAAGCTCACAGTGACGGGTTAGAAACCAGCTCCATCTGGATCATGGAGGTCAGATGGTAGGGAATGGGACAAGACCTGTGTAGCCAACCTACCAGGTGGGCACTGAGCAGGCTTGAGTGCCTAGCAGCTGTGACAGCAGTGGAGCAACATGGAGGAAGTGCAGACACCAGGGAGATGAATCAGCAGCCTCTGTGCTGGGGGGATGCTTCCTGGGCTGTGAGTAGTTCGTGGAGGAGGGTAGAGCCAGTTTCTAAGTCCAGAGATGGTGAGAGAGGGCCCTGCTGGTGCTAAGAGCATGTCTGGTTTCAACGTAAGGAACCACATTCCTCACGCGACTCTCTGTGGATAAAGCCCTGTGTGCACCTCCAGTGCTGGAAGGGGGCAGGACAGGCCTGTGTTCCTTACATACAGTCACAAGCCACCTAACCTTGAGGACACCTTCTGTGAAATGCACGGTTGGGTGATGTCATGGTCGTGTGAACATCGTCGAGGGTCCTGCACAAACCTAGATGGCTCAGCACGTCACTGGCTCAGGTTGCATGGCATGAGCATGGACCAAGAATCATTAGCTTGATCTTTTCTCCTCATGAACACAAGGTGCTGTCACAGAAGTGGAGAAGCTTTTGTCACTCATGTGAGAACTCACAGCTGGGAAGTGGTCACCTAATGGGGCTTCTAATGGGAAGTAACTGTGGCTCTCGTGGACAAGGCTGCCCCGTACACTAAGAGAGTCCCCTGCTCAGGGTTAACACGGAATGGCGTGGCTTCCACCTCTGTGCCATCTGTACCTCGTGGGAGCTACACTCCCTCTTCTGCCAGTCTGCGGCTCCCTTGGCCACATCTCCCCTGGTCCAACACTGAGAGTCTCAACCAAGTGCTTCATATTGCAGGTGAGTCCAGAATTACACTCCACTCAAATCCTCTAGCTTGAGCCTCTTCTTGCCTCACCTCCATGCAGGCTAGGAGGGTGGAGGCCTAGAGGCGGATGATGTCCATTTTCCAGGTTCCTTCCTGCTCTTTGAGCACAGCTGCCCTGGAATGACCCAGAAGGCAGGGGAAACAGAAGCCTTTGTTTAACTTGTCAACTTAATTACCACCTATTTGACTTGACATGTGCAATTAGAGGCCGCCCATATCAGAAAAGAACAATATGTATCATGACATAATATGTACGTTATGTGCTGTGCTTGAGCACTAAGAACCTGACGCAGGCACCTGCAAGTGCTGAGAGCAGTCGCAATCTTTAAACTCCTGCTGTCCTACCAGCACTGCTCATCCAGGGAAACCAGCCTCCACTCACTCTCCCGCACCTCGAAGCAAAGGTCTCTGCAGACCAAAGCCTTGAAGGCTTGGGGCAGATGCTGCCAAGGTCAGAGACATTCAGAGCTCTGGAATAGAGGCCGGCACGGGGCAGTATAAATCGGCTAAGAAAAGACAGGTGAATTAGCCCTTCACTTCTTACGTAAGGTGTGAGCACCATGCATCCAGCCCAGGCAGCACTTCGTCTCCACTGGCTGCACCCTTCTTCTTGTGTGTCAACTCCTAGTTCTAGAAATTGAAAAACCCACACAGTCCTGTACGGTGAGGGCTGAGCAGTTTGCAAAATCAAACAACCACTCACTCTTAAACTATGTGTACTCTGGCTCAATCCTGGAAGCAGGTGTCGTTCCCAAACCACCGGCTGCGTGTGAGAGGCCCAGGAGAGCACAGTGCCAGCTTTCACCTTTGCCCTCGTTATCCGCTAGGCTGCTCAGCTCCAAGGAGGCAGCGAAGAAATTCCCTCAGACTTAAGAACTAAAACACGTTTGTGGATTTTAATTCAAAGTATATTCCTTTAGCTCAATGACAAGGCCCCTGAAGCTGAACTTTCCCGCTAACTGTCCCACCACAGACAGACTGTGCTTGTAGCGCACATCATTACCAGTGAGCCACACCTGATGGAAAACAATTAATATGAATTGGACTGGCCTGGATGGAAGCTGTTTTAGTCTTGAAGCGTCTCTGGGAAGCTCCAGTGACACCTGGGGCCATCTTGTGCTTTCCAGAGCCGTCCCTTTAAGCTCCTGCCTGGGGAGGCACCTACCTGCGCGTCAAGAGGTGGGCACGGTGCAGAGTCTTGCCCAGTTTTCTTTTCCTCTCCACACTCTGTGTGACAGGAAAATCAATAAATGTGACCCACCACATTCATTACCAGTAGAATGTAAGTAATATGAAATAATATAAACCATACGAAAATATCGATGCAGAAAACGTATTGGACAAAAACCAACTGTATTTCATGATAAAAACCCTCAACCAATTAAGCATAAGAGAAATGTTCCTCAACATAATAAAACCACATAGGACAACTCATAGCTCACATATTCAGGAGCGGAAATCTTTTCTACAAGGCGAAGGATGAGGTAAGGTGGCCCGCCCACACCTTTTCCATTCAACACATTATTTGAAGTCTCAGGCACAGCAATTTTGATGATGAGAACAAGAAATAGAGACATTCAAATGAGAAAGCAAGAGGTAAAATTCCCCATATGTGCTGACACATGTTTAAATTTTCTATGTATGATTTTACACATGTAAAACCATAAAGCCTGCACCCAAATCTCTGAGCACTAATAAAAGAATTCCATTTATAGTTACAGGATTCAAAATCAACCTTCAAAATCCTGTAGAATTTCTATATGTTAACAATGAAATTTCAAAACATCAAGTAAATCATTTCATTTACAGTATATAAAAAGGACTTACAATAAATTTTAAAAGGAAGGTGAATTATCTGTACAATAAAAATTATAAGATTTTGGTAACTTAAATTGAAGAAAGCACAAAAGAAAAGAAAGATAGCCTATATTCATGGATTAGAGAAATTGTATTATCGAAAGGTGCAAAGCCATCTATGGATTCAAGACAATCCATATAAAAATTCCAATGGTATTTTCACAGAAATAAAACATTAAGCCGAAAAGTCCATGTGGCACAACAAAAGAATCTGAATAGCAGTCAAGTTAAGCAAAAGTAACAAGATCAGAGACATCCCAAAAAGGAAAATATCCTCACTAGCCATTGCTGGGAAAAATGGATATTCACATGCAAAAGAATGGCCTTGGGCCCTGATTTCACACCCTACACAGAAATCATCTCAAAATGGAGTGAAGGGCGCTGGGTTGTGACTCAGTGGCAGAGCACTTGCCTAACATGAGTGGGGCCCTGGGTTCAACCCTCAGCATCAAATAAAAATGAAATAAGGTAAAAAACAATGGAACAAAGAATTACATAAGATCTGAAACTTTAAAACCGCCAGAAGAAAAGATAGGGGAAACGTCTGGATATTGGTCGGACTTGATTTGGGAACACCCACTGTTGAGAACGGGTGCCATCCGTGCAGCCCTCTTGTATAAACAAGCTATTTTGTGAACCGGACCCCCAGGAAAGGGGCGTGCAAGCACGAGGATGCCACAGCGGCGCCTTCGAGGGCCAATAAGGGTCAAATGGGATTCACTGGGCCCCAGGCTTATCAAGGCTGTTCAGAGATATCTACCTGAGGAATGTGCAGCTGTCCGGAGACCCCATCTATCAAGGACAGGGGACCTAGCCCTGACCCTCTGCCTCATAATTCACTCCTTCCCTCCTCCCTGCTCCCTCCAGGACCGTTCAGTTTTGGCGGGACCCAATAAGATTCAAATAAAGTGGAGGGATCAAACCAAAAGAGGACAAGTATTTAGCTGTGTGAATTTTAACCAATAACGTACAGGTCCTGTGTATGAATGCTGGAAAAAGCTCTTAAATAGAGCGCTTTCTCACCCCTCGGGGCCGCTCCCTCCCCCAGCCATTGCATAGGTCTGAGGGGCTGGTTGCGGTCCAGGCTCTAGCTTGCTTTAATAAAACCTCGTTGTGTGATTTGCATTACCGTGTGTTCACTTTGACTCTCCGGGGATTAATCGGAATGGGACCCTAACACCACAAAGGCATTAGGAACACAAGCAAACAAGGACTAAGGAACTGGCAACAACTCAGCTGCTGCAGAGCAGAGCACAGCAGAGTGGTAAGGGCAAGCTGGGGTGTGGGGACAAGAGGAAATGCTCAGGAACCACCACCAGGTCAGGGCTACAGAAGGAGCCCAATCACACAGAGGCCAGGGGACAAACGTTCCAGCTGAAACCAGGCAGGGAACTTGAGAAAAGAGGTCTGCAAAAGGCATCCTCGACCTCCATCACCATCAGAGAAATGCAAACCAAAAAATGCAAACCAAAGCCACCCAGAACACCACCTCTAACTTGGGAGAATGGCTGTCATCGAGAAGATAGAACAAAGAGTTGGCAGGGACATGGAGGCAGGCCACCATGGTACTCCATGGGAGCAAACGTGCGTTGGTACAGCCATTGTGGGAAATTAATTCCTGAGCTTCCCTGTTCATTGCGGCACTGGTCACAAGAGCAAAGTATGCAAGCAACCCAAGTGCCCTTCAGTGGGTGGTTGGATGAAGAGAGAGCATGTGCACACACACACATGCAGACACACACACACTGGAATATTACTAAGCTTAGGAAA
Source organism: Sciurus vulgaris (assembly GCF_902686455.1). NCBI lineage: Eukaryota > Metazoa > Chordata > Mammalia > Rodentia > Sciuridae > Sciurus > Sciurus vulgaris. Next base: position 169,419,000 of record NC_136466.1, on the reverse strand, counting down.
TAAGGAAATCTTGTCCTTTACAGTAACACTGACAAGCCAGGCAAAGAGGGACGAATACTGCATGACCTCGTTCATATTTAGAATCTGGAATATTTGAACTCAGGAGAGTGAAGAGTAGAAGATTGATTGCCCAGGGTCGGGGAGGAGGAACGGGAGATGCTGGAGGAGGTCTGAAGTTCAGTGAGAGAGCATGGACAAGTTCTAGAGCTGTATCATAAAGCACAGTGACTCTGACCAATGGAAATGCATCCTTAAAAATGCAAAGAGAGTAGATATTGAATGTTCTCATCACAAAAAATGATAAGAATCTGAGGAAATGCATGTTAGTCACCTTAATTTATTCACTTTACAGTGTATGCCTACATTAAAACCTAAGATTCCACACCATAAATATCCAAAAATCTCCCTTCTTAATTATTTCTCAGTAAAAATAGATGAAAAAATGATTCTCTGTATATAGGTAATATCTATTATATATTCACTGCAGTATCAATAAATCCGAGAAATATCATGTACTTAAATTTTATTTGTTTAAAAATAATAATGAGCCCTATACAAACAGAATTACAGAATTTATTTTTATAAAAACATAATTGATTTTTTAAATGAAAGGACAGTGAGGGAAGAAATATTCCTTTTTTTTTTTTTTTTTTGAACCTTTCAGCAAATCACTTTGATTCCTGGGTTCCCAGAGACGGCTGAATCTTCTCCCTCACTTGGCATTTAATGTGTTCTGGTATGTTGCTCTGGGTGAAGCACATGTAGAAAATCTGGCTCACAGAGAAGAGAAGCATTGCAATCACATTTTCTTCCTATAATTATGGATATTTTCTGTGATACTGTTGAAACTATTCAAACTAGACAAGTAGAAGTTTTTTGGACTGTAGAATCTGAAACAAATAAATCAATTTTTTCATGTTCTGTTACATTAAAATCTACCAGGCTATTTTGTACTTTGAATGATGGATCTTTCTACCCATGTATGAAATTGTAACATTCTGCATAGGTCATTTAAAAACTATTGGTTCACTGAGTTTTACAGATACTCCAAATCTTGACACATTTTATTTTAAAATATCAAAAAATTGCCTTTATTAATAACATCACCAAACTCATCAGAAAAGCCTTTAAGTATTGAGAAGCTGTCAAGCTCAGGCTAGAAAACTCGAATTTCGTCCTCGGCAACTAATGCTGTCAGTTGTTTTACTTGAAGTGTCAGGCGCACTTGATTTGTTTTCGAGGAAGTGTCCACCAAATGTCTCCAAAGTCTGCATAATTAGGGCTTTTCCGTCGGATGCCGTTTCAATTAAATGTGGCGTTCATTGCGCAGCATGGCGAGTCCAGCTAGCAGGCCGGTCACCCAGGGTCCCAGGTGCTGCCGCGCGTGTGCAGCGGGGATGGCCCCCGGTGTTCAGCGGCTGCAGGGGAACTTCCCTGCCTCAGGAGACTGCGGAGCAGGGCCTCAGCCCGGCCTGGGCAGTGAGAGGGTTCCTGAAGGCAGGGCCCTAAGGCCCGCTTGGAGCCTAGCGGTCCCATCCGACCTCTCTCCCTGCGCTTCCTCTTGGAGGTTCCCACTTAGCTGCCAGCATCTGGTTTTGAACTAAAGTTGTTACGAAATGTTTAGGTTATTAACTGATTCCTGATAACTTGATGTATTAACTTACAGGTTTATTTTTAAGATTTATACTACCTTACTTTTTAGAAAATTTTATTGTTGGGGTTAAATGTTTTTATTCAGTCAGGAATTTGAAGTACTCAGAGATAACCTAATACATGAAAGTCAAAATGAAGTTTTAATATTTGAGATGATTTGCTCAAATATGTAACTCAGTGATGCTGATGATTTTCAAGGAAGTCTTAACACTTCATTGTATTAATTAAATATTGATTTTAAAAATAACAAATGTTGCTAGATTAATAAACAGAAAAGTAAGGTTTGTAAATCAAATTTAGCTACTTTAATAAATTAAGGGAATGCTGTTTCTCTGTTAACACACTATGTATCACTGAAACACCAAAACGAAACACTGTAACTCCTCCTTGCAGCTGGCTGCATCTTAGATCCACCGCCTGGGCACATTCACAAGCATCTCCTGCTTTAGAATCACAGGCATTCAGAATAAGAGAACAGCTGGACAGAAATTTGAAGTAATGACATTTTTGAATCGAATAAAAGAATCAGAAAGTACCATGAAAATAGATTCAAATAATAAAAAATGATGCTTAGAAGTGAAAATATAATAAACAAAACATATACTGCAGTACCCGAGTTAACAACCAACATTTTGCTTAAGAAAGAAAGAATTAGTGAACTGGAAATGGAAATTAAGAACCTTATTAGGATGAAGAGAGTAACAGACTGAAAACAGGAGTGAGAGACTTAGAAGACCCAGGGAGGGTTGAAAAAAGAGGCAAGTCTGTGTAAACACAGAAACAGAAGGGGAAGCCAGTGTTCCCAAGAGCACTAGCAGCATATTTCCAAGAATGAATGAGAAGCCAGTAAGTGAAATCTGTTACAAGCAGAATTGATTAAATTAGGTCCACACCCAGACGGGTCTTAATGAAATAGCAGAATTCCACAAACAAGGAACGCCTGAACATACCCAAATCAAAACAGCTCATCCACAGAGAAGCTAGAGTTGGCACGACAGCATGAAAGCTGCTGTACCATCAGGAAAAGAGGAAACTCAGCCACAGGCAGGTACAGACAGACACCAGGACACATGGGACAGAACAGAAGGATCAATACAAACTTTGACTAATGCTGTAAAAATGAGTTAAGTCAGCAACAATGCCAAAATGTATCAGAAGAGGAAATAAAACATAAAACTACTCAAGAGCTGGGGGTCATGAGGTATTGAATGGATACAAACAGCTTGGCGGAATGAGACCTCTAAGTATTTCACAGTGACAAATTTGAAAACTTAGATAAAAGGTACATTTCCCATAACACATTGCTTATGAAACCTGAGAAAAGAAAAATAATCAGAACCCAGAAGCCTAAGTAGACCTGAGATCATTAAGTAAATCAGGTTATTAGTAAATTTTAATTTGCTCCCTTTATCCCAAAAAAGGAGGTACATACTATATTAAAAATAGAATTTGCCAAATGTCAAAGAATATACTTTGTCTTTTATAAATATACTTTTGTCTTATATAAACGCAGAGAACAAAATAAAGAGGAGAGCCCATAAGTCTTTCAGAAAGCTAATATAACATTGACAATTCCAGAATAATCTTACTTGCTATCACAGATGCAAGAATACTCAATAAAATAGCAACCATGCACATTTACTATTACTAAATAGTAATACAAGGATTGGGAAGAATTTATTGACAAAGATTAAGTAAAATCTTACCTTTATAAACTGAGAAAAAAATATTTGGTGAATTTCAACCAACTCTCAATTCTCATGAAGAATTACACAATTCAAATTTGAAATAGAAAGTACTTCCTTATTCCTTTCATCACACTGCAGTAGAAGCCAGAATTACTGATTGGTCATCAAGTCTAGAGGAAGATCACGAGTCTGGGTATAGCTGTCCCTGTTGCACACTAAGCTAAGAGCCCAAGCAATGGGAAGGCAACAGACAACTCAAAGGAATGATTAAAAAGAAAAAAAGCATGGCTGTCTGTATGAGACCACATAGACATATGCATGCACATATATGTGCACATACATAAATGCATACACCATGCATTATGATACATACACCATGAATTATGCATACACTTGTATGTGCATTGTAATTATGGTAGAGAATTGTGAAATGTAATAGGAGAAAATAAGATCTCATTTGGAATGTAAATAGTTTCCAGTGAACTATCTAGGAAAATGGTCAACAATGTAAGCCAGGGAAAAACATGAGAGAAGACCCAAAGAAGAAAAGAAGCCTGCCAGTCATGTTCATTTGTGGAGAGAAAGTTGTCAATTCTCTCATTAGTCAGTGAATGCAATAAAATTTTAATCTATGAATTTTATGAAATTCAATGGAATTACATGGAAATTGACACATTGATCATTACAGTTCAATGGAAAACCGGGGCAGCAGAGCAAACCAAGGGAACTGAAGAAGCATCCCACTTGGTCAGAATTTGAGAACAGTTAACAGCTGAAGGTGTGTATACAGGTATCTGAATACTGACTATTACAAAGTACAGATGTTCAAAAATCCATGTGTGAGTGAACACTGTGTTCAAAAGAGAGAGTGAGAAAACTTACTATAAAAACAGCTCTGGTAATCATCCATACTTGTAAAACATTAAGTTACTCCTTAGATCACACCAAATAATATATAAGTCCCAGATGGATTAAACATGTAATTAAAATGCAAAGATACAGACTTTCAGAAGATAACAGAAAATATTGATAAGCATCAATGCGTGGAACTACTTCTTAAGTACTTTCAAATGTCCACCACAATACTCCTCTCAAATAGACTGAACATTGGGCTACTTTAGCATTAAAACTTCCTTGTTATGAAAGACTCCATTAATAATGATGATAACACATTTTTATGTAGCAACTTTTATGTGCCGGCCTTCTCACACTGAATATGTTAACCAGTTAAAGCCTCAAATATATATTAGGTAGGTAATATTTCTGTGATGATTTTTGCTTGTGAGGCGAGGTGGTTGAAGTAATTTTCTCAATATCAAGTAAATAGGAAGAGTCGAAGGTGAACCAAAGACTTGGAGCTGGAAGATCTAGATGAACAACTGCGTCTACCCTGCAGTGAAGAGCAAACCATTCAAAATGCCAACCGGGAACATATTAAGATCTCAAGAAACTAATGAGAACATTCCATAAAAAAGAAAGACTCAGAAGCAGGTGAGAGTGTGCTCTGCTGTCTTAAAGGTTAACTGTGCACAATACAATCGCAATGTGCTGATCTGAGCAAACAGCAGTGTATGGATCCAGCAGCTTCAGGCCAGAAGGAGTGCTCCCCAGAGGGTGCTCTAGGGAGGTTTGTGTGGGAGGAACAAAGGGGTCCAGCTAAACAGTTACCTTATGCGGTCTCCCGCTACCAAGTCCCTAGTGCCAGTACCGCAAATTAGTGGCTGCTTCTGATTGTTTAGCTGTAAGTCTGTTTCCCTTTAATATAAGTTCTTGCAAGAAATAGGCTAAGTTTAGCTCATATCTGCAAATCAAGGCAGACAAAAGTTACTTGTGAGGGCTAAGTGGCTTTGCATGCACAGGATTCCTCAGACCTGGCCCGTTTTAATTTACATTGACAGTTGTCATATGTGATTCCTGGAAATGTAGACCAGAAACAGAACATGTGATATTTCTCCCTGGGAAAGGAAGAGAAGCATCGGCCTGGAGTTCAGGAGCAAGGGGGGCAGCACAGGTACGGTCGGTGTGTGTTCCGGTGTCTACAGGCCAGGCTGCCTGCAGGACACATCACTCAGGACGCACAGCGGTGGGGACCCTTGCTCAGCTTTGCTGCTCCACCTGGAGGTTCAAGGTTCTGCTGCTCAGACTCCCCCACAAGCTTGGACACACTGGCGGGTGGCTCCTGGCTCAAAGGTATCAGCAACTGGGGAGGAAGATCCAATTAGGTCCGCACATGTTTGCTGAGGACTAGGCTCTCCCACCATATCCCAGACACACCAGATGGCAGGATTGCCTGGGGTCCCTTCTGAGACAGGAGTGGGACACTCAAAAGAAGAGACGTGGGTCTCCCAAACAGCATCAGCAGCACGCTTCGCTCAGTCTGAAACGGCAATGTAGATTACAGCGCCATGAGACATTAAGGAGTCCTGGGGTGCCCTTGGGGGGGAGCACGAGGGCGAGTTGGAGGTCGTCAATGCTGGGCTGCTGCTGGGAGAATCCGCGGCTCAGTCACAAGGTGAACAGCTGGCAGTAGCACCCATGGCTTCCTCCTGAACGTGCCTTTAGACCAGTGAACGATGCTCATGAAGCTACTTGCAGGTACAAGGATGTCTACACAGAATTGTCTGCAATTAGGAAAAAGTGAAAACAAATTTTCTCAGGAGCTGAATATATGAATAAATCTTAGTTCATTCATTCTGGAGCATTTTACAATAGATCGGTGGATGGACTCTTCACATGAACTTGGCTGGAGTCCAAGGACATACCGTTGACTTTTAAATATCAAGTTGAAAACAATTATAAGTATTATGTGCCATTTTATATTTAAAAGTATGAGGTGGTAGAATCTACATTGTGCATGCACATAGCCCTTCTAGAAGTACAGAGTACCAACAAAAGTATACATACTGAACCAGGGAAAGTTAGTTCTTGGGAATAAAACAGAGAAAGAATAGGTACTGGTCAATATTTTAGCCATATGTGTCAAATGTGATGACTTTTATTTTTCCAAATGGATTTGAGGATTGTTTCTTCTCTTTCTGGGAAGGAAGTCCTGGGTGTTTGATGGGGCTTGCATTAAATTTGTATACCGCTTTTGTTAGTACGCCCGCTTCCGCAGTACTTATTCTGCCTATCCCAGGACGTGGGAGGCATTTCCACCTTCTAAGTTCTTCTTTAATTTCTTTCTTCTGTGTTCTGTAGTTTTTATCAGAGAGGACTTTCACTTCCTCGGTTAGATTTATTCCTAGTCATTTTTTTCTGAGACTATTATTTCTTTTCACTTCTTTTACCATTTACTTTTCAGAAAAGATATGCCTTATCTTAACAAAAATCCAGTGAAACAGAATTGACAACAAATTAGGGAAATTTACTTCCCTAATTTAGCTCATAATATTAAAACGTATTTAATGAGATAGTCTTACTGATTTTTACTCTGAAGATGCACCTTTGTAGCATAGGAAAGCTATGCTACAAAGCCATCCTGAAGGAGAAGAGCCATGTTGGACGTGTCACAACACCTGATCTGAGAGTATACTGCAGCACTTCAGTCACCACGCAGTGTGGTGAGGGCATCGAAGCAGATGCGAACAACAGTGGAACAGAACAGAAGACAGAGAGACAAGATCTTGTAGGTATAGTTTTTTCCTGCTCAACAGAAGTGCCAAAAACATGTGTTGGAGATGAGACAGCCTTTAACAAGCGGAGGTGGGAAAACTCGATAGCCATACACAGAAGAATGAGACCAGATCCCTATTTCTCGTCCTGCACAAAAGTCAGCTGCAAGTGGATCGAAAACCTGGGATTCGACCAGAAACCCTGCAACTGCTGGGAGAAAACAGGGTCAGCACTCTGATAAACTGAGGCGGGCATTAATTTCCTTCGTAAGACCCCTAATTGAAAGTTAAACAAATGAGAAAAGAAGAATCATAGGCGGATGGCATCAAATTTAAAAACTTCTGCACAACAAAGGGAGCAAGGGCAAAGAGAAAGAGTCTGCAGAATGGAAGAAGATCTTTCCCAAACACTCCTCCAACAGGGATTAATATTCAGAATATATAAAGAACTCAAGAAACTTCTCTCTCTCCCCACCCCCCTCTCATACACACATACACACCAACCAACAAACAGGCCAAAGGACTAAACAAACATTTTTCAAAAGAAGAAATATAAATGGACGAGAAATATATGAAAAAAAGTTTCAACAGGGAAAAAAGTTTTAACAATCAGGGAAATGAAAATCAAAACCACATTGAGATTTCACCTCTCTCCACTTAATATGGCAAACATCGATAATACAAATAATAATAAATGCTGGTGAGGATGTGAGGGAACAGGTCCACTCATACATTGTTGATGGACTGCAAATTAGTACAGCCATTGTAGAAAGCAGTGTGGAGACTCCTCAAAAGACTGGGAATAGAATCACCATTGACCCAGCTATTCTACTCCTGGTATGTATTCAAAAAATTGAAATCAGCATACTATAGGAATGCAACCACATCAATGTTTACAGCAGCACAATTCACAAAAGCCTTCCATAGATAAAGCATCAATAAAGAAAATGTACTTATACACAATGGAGTATTTCTCAGCCATAAAGAAGAATGAAGCCAGGTCATTAGCTGGCAAATGGATGGAACTGTAGGACACGATGCTAAGTGAATAAGCCAGACTTGGAAAAGTAAGGGTTGGATGTTTTCTCTCATATGCAGAAGATAGAGCAAAATAAGGAAAAAAGTTAGGGGGATTTTATAAAAAAAGAAGGGAAGTCAGTACAGCAAAAAAAAAAAAAAAAAGGCGGGGGGAGATTGAAGGGAAACGAGGAGAGACGGGGACGGGGAAGAAATGCAGAATGAAATGAACTAACTTACACTAGTGCACGGTGAGAAACCCAGTGAATTCCGCCTTTACTGTGTATCTATGACGTGCCAGGTAACACATTAACTGAGTAGAGCAGAGCGAGGCGCAGGGAGGGAGCAGGGAGGAAAGAACTTCCCCTCTGGAAACTGAAATGGGGCAAAATTCATGCCATATACGTGTGATTCTGTCAAAATGAGCCCCACTGTTACATAGAGCTATGATGCGCTAATGAAAACATTAAGAATGTGATCACATTTAAATAAGAAAAGAGAAATATGAGAGAAATCTGGAGCTACTGAGACAAATGCTTATATTGGTTTAAATCCAGTGGTGAGCACAAGGATATCTGTAAATAATTGATATTTGTCAATTAGTGTACGCTAGATCATAATGAACAAAAACTTCATTTTGAAAAGCAAAAGATGGAGAAAACAAAGATAGAGAAGGGGAGGGAGGTGAGAGGAAAGCAGGAGAAGGGAGTGTGGAAGAAAGAAGCCCACAGGAAGCGAGCTGCTGCAGAGGACAGGCACAGCGGGGAGGCGCCCACAGGGCAGAGCAGGCTGGTGTGGGAATCTCCCACCTCAGCACAAGAGCACCTGGGTGACTGAGGGGCAGGAGCGGGCATGGCCCCTGCTAGGCAGGACCTCAGAAAGCATGGAAAGGCACCAGGCAGAGGTCCCCAGGTGGAGAGGAAACAGTACACGGATGCCCGCAGGAACATGGGTCAGAGACACTCTGGCAACCACCACACGTACAGCGTGGGGCCTGCAGGCAGAGGCATGGCCTCAAAGCACAGGTCGACACAAGAGAGGTCACGTTAAGATAGCCCCTCCAGGCCCTGGAGTCACCCACAGCGTGAAAGCTAGCACAGGGTTAATGGACTGCTCTCCAAGGGGAAGTAGGGTAGGGCAAGAGGCTGGTGCACTCATTTCTGAATTCCAGTGATGGGTACCAATGCATACAATGGGATGCTGTTGTTGTTGTTTTGCTGTTTAATTTATTTTAATTAGTTCTATATTTTTTCTAATTAGTTGCACATGACAGTAGAATGCAGTTATACATTTTGATAGATCATACATAAATGGAGTGTCATCTCTCATTTTTCTGATTGTACATATTGCAGAATCACATGCGTCATGAAGTCATACATGTACATGAGGTAGTAATATCTGTTTCACTCTACTATCCTTCCTACCCCATACTGCTTCCCCTCCCTTCACTCACTTCTACCTAAAGTAACTCTATTCTTCCCTAGTGCCTGCTATGAATTAGTATCCACATATCAGAGAAAACATTCAACCTTTGGTCTTTTGGGTTTGGCTTAGTTTGCTTTGAATGATATTCCCCAACTCGACCCATTTATCAGCAAATGTCATAACTTCATTCCTCTTTAAAGCTGAGTAATATTCCATCGTATACTGCCATCTACACTGTAATGTTGTTTCAAAGAGTAATTTTTAAGGAGCTCTTTGGCCTCACGGTCATACACACTGATGGTTCAACAGTGACTCAGATGCTGACCAAGCAGACACAGGAATGTACACCTACGTGGGAGGAGAGGGAATTACACAGCCCCACACTCAGAATCCAGAAAAGGGAGACCAAGTCATATGCAAATCGAGTAAGAGAGAAAATAATGGCAGCAGGAAATACCTGAAATCAAAATGAAAAATATAAAACCAATGAAACCCAAAGTTGGTTCTTCTGAAATACCAATAAAGTTGCTGATGAGTGATGACTAGAGGATGTTCTGATATGAAAAGTCTGAAAAAGGAGTATTATGAATAAATTTATGCTATGAAATTCAACAGTTTAGATGAAATGGATCAATCGGGCATAAGACAGATGCTCATACAAGAAGCACATAACCCAAATCTCTACATCAATTGAAAATACTGAATGTTGTTAATGACCCTCCCACAAACAAAATCTCCAGACCCAGATATTTTCTTGATAAACTTTAACAGATAATTGAGGAATAAGTAAAAAATATTTAATGCAAACTCCTTCACAAAATTGCAGAAGAGAAACTATTTCTGAAATCATTATTTCTGTCAAGAATATTCTGATACCCAAACCAGAGACTGTAATCATTAGAAAAGAGAACTAAAAGAATATCTTTCTCAAATGTAATTGAAAAATTTCTAAACAAAAATTTATCAAAGAAAATCCAACAATATTTTAAAAGGCATGACACTTCAAAACTAGGTAGTTCATACCAGAAATTTAGGACTGTTTAACCTTTGAAAATCAATCAATGGAATTCCTCACATTAACAGGCTAAGGGAAAAAAAATACCCTAAGAACAATATTATCATTTAAACAGATGCAGAAGAGCATTAAATAAGATGCAATGCCTGTTCCTTGTAAATCTTCTTCAGAAATGAAGGAATTGAGGGGAATATTCTCAGCCTCATAAAAAGGATCTTCAAAAAATTTACAGCTATTGTCTTATTTAATGACAATTGACCTGATGTCCCCCATCCCAAGATCAGGAACGCAGTGTGGATATCTCTCCTCACCACTTTTAGAGGTTGTAGCCAATGCAATAAAGCAAGAAAACACATTTAAATTAGAAACAATGAGTTAAAACTGTCTTCCTTCAAAAAACATAATTATCTATGTACACAAATTGAATACCATTTTCAAAACACAACAGAAACTAACGAATTTAGAAAGTTTGCCTTGCCCATATATGTTCTGTTCAATGGAGCAGAGAATAGAGTCAAGAAATGCAATCACACATACAGACACATGAGTTTTGAAAAACAGAAATTTGGTGATGTTGCTGAAATAATCTCATAGCCATTTGCAAAATAAAATGAACTTTGAACTATACCTTATATCACATACAAAATTCGACTTAAAATAAGTCACAGATCTAGATATGAAATATGGAGATTTAAAACCAAAAGAAGAAAAATACAAAATGGATACTGAACGTCACTAAAAATCGTTTCCCCAAAGGCAACTTTTAAGAGAATAAAATGCATAAACTCACTGAAGAAAATGTTTGTAAATGGAGTCTAAAAAGAAGTTTTATCAAAAATGTTAAATAATCCTCAAGAGTAAGAAAAAGTTACTCAATTTAAGAGTAAATGAATTGGACAAAATAACTATACAGATGGCAGATAAGCACATTGAAAGATGCTCAGCAATGTGAGTCATTTGGTAAATGCAGATGGAAGCACAGTGGCAAAATATTGCGCACCTATTAGAGGGACTAAATTGTAAGGAGAAGAAAAAAAGAAAATAAACATAGTGACTGGGGAATGTGGAGGAGGTCATACACTTGCACACTCCTGAGAGGAATGTAAGTGTAATGTTGGAAAGCATTTTACCTTAAAAGGTTAAGCATGCATCTCCCAGGTGCCCAGCACTTCCATCCCTAGGTGGTGACCCCCAGAAGCAAGGCCATATGTTCACACACACACACACACACACACACACACACACACACACACACGTGAATGCCAGTTAATATTTACAATGACTTCGTTAACATCGAGTGATGATTAGAAAAGCTCAGGCACTCCCAGGAGGTGAACAGACAGACAATTAGGCCATCTCCACCACTCAGCAGTTATAATGACCTGTTGATACACGCTGAAATATGATTGATATCAAAGTAATTGCTGTGAGCAAAAGGAGTCAGAGAAATATATCCCTATTGGACAATTCCTAATGCATCAACTTCAATTAAATGCAAACTCACTTACAGGGATGGAAAGCAGATCAGCAGCTGCCTGGAGAAGAGAGACAGGAGGGGAGGGAGAGTGAAGCTCCAGGTCACTTTTGGGAATGAGCAATATGTTTATTACCTGGGTTGTGATGATAGAGCGCTCATGTCAAAATGTTTCCAACTGAACACTTTACACCTGTGCATCACTTTCATCTCAATTATACCTCAATAAAGCTGATTTTCAAGTCCTATTAGGATCATCACATCACCCATCTAAGGCCATTCCAGCCTTCACATTTAAACATTTTTCTTTTAGTTCTTCCTAGTGTGCACGTCCACGGGCTGCTGCCAAATGGCACTTTTGACTCGCAGACATAGACATCCTTTCCTTTGTACTGGTGATGGAAAGCCTGCAACTGAGGGCATCCCGATGCACAGGGAACACCAGGCTGGACTTGGTGTGCAGTTGGATTGGATTGTTAAGGACCTGTCCATTTTACACATGCAAGCCTTGGTGTTTAGGAGTGTGCCGATGTCCTTTCAGTCAAGCTTAGAAATGAGGGTCTCTTTCTTTGGTTAACCATGAGAAAGATGCTGGAATCCGTACAGCGATGTCCACATCCCAAGGGAACCTGCACTTACTCCAGAGCGTGCCTCCCGGAGAGGACCTGTTTATTTAGAAAGATGCAACCAAGACAGAAGTCTTTCTGCTTCTGTGAAGACTGATTTTGCAGCTGTATGAGCTTTTTTTAAAAGCAAATGACCTCTCTATTTTTATGTGCGTGTCTAGCTTGGGAGGAATCTTCACGTGCCCTCCAGGGTATGTGGGACTTCTGTTGCAGGATCGCCCCTTCCCACCCCCAGCCTTGCAGGGCTGCACCTGGAGCTCCTTCCAGCTTCTGGGGACCTCAGATCTTGCGATGCTGCCTGGGGTCCCATTCTTGTTTGACAGCAGCGGCACCGAGACCCACTTGCTCGCTCCAGGACCAAGGCCTGGCTCTGCTGCCTGTTCCTGAGGAAGCTGCTCAGCCATGGAGGCTCAGCTTCCTCATCCTTAAGGAGGTTGGTTGTGTCGCAGTATTGCCGCGGTGCCTGGTTCGCGTGATGCACAGGGGAAAATATTCAGCAGAGTGCTCCGGGAATTTCTGGCTCTCGAGAAGTGTTAGTCTCCAGCTCAGTAATTAGCTTTGCCATCTGACTGCTATAGCAGAAGGCTTTCACTTAGCTGTAATTAAGAGGAAAAACTGATTTTTGCCGGTTGCAACTTTTAAGGAAAGTGTGATTCACGCCCGGCAGATGCTTTGACGGCGTAAATGTTGTCCTACACTGCCACCCACCGGCGGCCTCTGGGATGGCAGCGCCAGGCGCCCGTGGAAGACCCCTTTCCGCCCGCTCTCCCAACTTATCTCCTCCCTGGAGGGCGACTGTGAAATCCATGAGGCTCACAAAGGAAAATGATTTCTCTAAAAGCCTTAATGGTTTTTAAAGTCTTTGGCCACGATCCAAGTTAGCTTTACAATGGCAAAACAGGCAAGGAGAGAAAATGAAATGTGCTCTGTGTTTGCAGATGTATTCTTGTCAGATACGTCTCAGAAGATACGTTTTAATTAAATGCCTGAGCGAAGGGCTCACCCCTACTTCTTCCTCCTATGCGTCATGAAAGATAAATGTAAACCCATGTGTTGCAAAGGAGTAGTAAGTCACAAGAATATTGTAGCATTCATTTTTCTTCGTTTACAGTGAGTAAAATAAGCAGTAAAAAAAAAATTGCCCTGGAAATTTTCATTTTATTATGTTAGTTCCACTTTCTCTATTGAAATATCGGAATATCATGCCACTCAGAGAAGGATTAAAAAAGAAAACACACACTAGGAGAAACCCTCCCAAATATTCTGAAACACCCAATAAAACCAAAGAAATTGCTCTTTAATAGGCCATGGAAAATGTTGCAATTATTACCCAGTGAACCACATAAATTCTTTCAAGTTACACTTTAACTGTAGACTTTCATTTCGATTCCCTGGTAATACAGAAGGGAAACAATCCCAGTATAATGTTTAGTTTAAATTGAAGGAGAAAAAAAAAAATTCTTTCCTTGACTCAGGTGCCTCATATAACCGAAGGGTGAAAGATTCTAACTAAAACAACCTGCGTAGCCCCGGTTCTAAAATACGAGTTTGGAAAGTCTCTAGGCTTGGCTCCAAATTTTACATTTGAGGAAAAAAGCTCAGAGAAGTTAAATGTCATCTCCAGACAGATTACACAGCTGGCTAGTGATGGAACTGCTTTCTTGGTTCTCAGGTGAGTGGTCTTTTCCCCTCACTACTCCTCTTGACTGAGTATTAATATTTATGTGTCCATATGCATGAGAATATTATAATTTATACCACAAGGAAAACATACACTTTATAAGAATTGGGGGAAGATATATTCTTTTAGATGCTGTAGAAGTCAAAAACAAGTAAAATACTCTGGGTTGTAAAATTCAGTTCTAGATTTAGAAAGATAACATTTATAGCAGCATCACTATTTTCATCACTATTCAAATGTATGGGTTTTTTTTCCTACAATCTTCGAAATTTCCATGGACTTCTTGCCTCTGATTGACAGATTTCAGGGTCCTGGAACTGAGCAAGTTAACACCATTCTCTGCAAAAATAATTATAGGGGACCACAGGATAAGTAGGATGATGTGCATTCAGATGAACCGTGCATTGATTCTTGTCTTCTTGAAAACATCAATATGTGTTGTGTTCATTCTAATTTTCTTCAATAAGCAAACATTTAAAAGTGTGAAAAATGTAATAAAGGTAATCAATAATTTTGTTACTGCGTCTATCAAGAAAATTAAAATTGCTTTGCTGACTCTCAGTCTCCGTATCTCTCTGTCTGTCGTCATCTCTCTCAATCCCTGTGTTGGCCATATTGCTTTTCTCACAGCAAAGGAGCTAAAACCCCTGAATTCTACCAGGATATACTGTGAACAGGAAAAGTTCATGCATTTCCTGGATTCAAAGGACCTCAAATTCTCAACCTCTCTTCATTTGGGATCAATAATCCCAAGTGTGTATGGGGAGGGAAGGGCTCAGAACACATAGTCAGTATTTACTGAGGTCTAAAACAACAGACTACTAAAATTTTATATTTTGCATAACATTTTAATATAAATATTGATTTTTGTTAATCTTTTATCTTTTCTGCAAATACTGATAAATCTTTTCTTGTGATGTCTTCTTGGAGATTCTGACATTAAAAATTGCATGGACCAACTTATCAAGGTATTTTCCAAGTTTTTCTTTTGCTCTCTTGATTTTAAGATCAGCAATTTTCTCTTGACTTTCAGATCTGAGATATATATATATATATATATATATATATATATATATATATATATCTTCACCTGGTCCTCGTGGTTCACGAATAGTTAGCTTAAACATACAGCCAAGATTTGCTTTTTAGTACTATAAAAACAAACCATCTAAACTTTTATTTTCTAGGTAGTTAATCAGGTTTTCCACACATCTTGGTAGAAAACAATGAAGTGTAAATTTTTTAAAAAATTCATAATTTTGAAAGTGAAGAAATTGGTGAAGAAATACCAGATCTTTCCTTTTCTAATCTCCTTGGTTCTCTTAAGGTGTTCCCACCTTGACCACTTCTGTATCACCAACATGCCATCTGATATCTGCTACAGAGCCGAGAGCTTTTGGTCATTGAATCTGAATCCTATTTCTGTCATTTGTCTTTGCTTTTAATCACATTTCAATGGGCACCCAAAAAAAGGGGGCTTTGATTGTCATTAAATTTTATAAATTATTATTTTTATCTTTAAATATTCTAAGGCATATTTTAAATATTTTAAAGCACATGTTGCATATTGATTTAAACTGTATTTGGCCTTTAGATAAGAAGAGATATTTTCTTCTTGTGGATTCTGTGCACTTTTTTTAAAAATACACTTCCATACATTTTCTGCTTTTGTGTCCATTTCAAATGGTATAGAGGTTGCCATGATAGTTGAATAAATGGTCATAATCAGTGTTAAAAATGACCTTGATTTTATATAAAAATCATGTAGTTGAATTTTACATTTTTGGTGAATTGTGTTTAATCATTTTCTGCAGTTTGTCAACTGGAATCTCAGAGCCTCTGAGTACTTACATGTAATTTTCCCCTTTATACAAGGTCTTGATTTTTGCTTTGTGTTTTACATGATTATCTAAAACACTTAGAAAATGATAAAGAAGAGGACAGATATTATTTACCCAAACAGAAATAACTCTTATTGAATTCTTTTTTGGGGGATGGGTACTGGGGTAGAACTCTGGGGCACTCAACTGCTGAGCCACATCCCCAGCCCTATTTTGTATTTTATTTAGAGACAGAGTCTCACTGAGTTGCTTACTGCTTTGCCTTCTCTGAGACTGGCTTTGAATGCAGGATTCCCCTACCTCAGCCTCCAGAGCACCTGGTGTGCGCCACCGTGCATGGACTCTTACTGAATTTTTTTTTTTTTTATTTTTAAATTTGTTTCTATTGGTTATACATGAAAGTAGAATGCACTTTGATACTTCACATATACTGGAGAATTATTTCTTATTCTTCTGGTGGTACATGATGCATTCTCTTTCTGAATCCCTAATGAGATGCTGGTTCTTTGCATAAACAGAGGTGGTTTGTAACATCAAGGAACCTCCTCTTTCTGGCTTGCTGAGCCACTCGTTCTAAGCAGGAAGGACTCTTAAACATGGCCAGCTGACACTGGGGACTCTTGGCGTCAGCACATGTGAGCATGCAGCCCATGGGCAGAGTTCCCAATGTCCACTGACAGCACAGGGCTGGTACCACTCGGTGTGGACACAACACCCTCTTACTGTGCACACCCACCTTCTGTGACTTCACTTCCTCAGTATTTAAGTTCAGCATTTTAGATCAATAAAAGTAAATCCATCATTACTTTTATTCTGCTACACTTATCTCTGCAGCTGGCATAGTTAAGATACATCCTATAATTTCCTTGGGTTGGTCTATTCATTTGATAAATTCTTCATTAGCAATCTTTCATACATCTTATTTCTTTTTATTTAATTATGAAACTAATCAAGACTTTAATTTTTGTTTCCCTTCTATTAGCCACATATTATGAGAACTTTTAGTAGGGTCACATTTTTCTGTTAAATTTAATTAATGGTACTACATAAATTTTAGAAAATAATTTATTTTACAAACACTCCCAGAAAATAGCATTATTCCATCTTTATTCTCTGCTTCTGCAAAACAGTGTCTTAACACAACAATATGATCACTCTGTGGTTTTCTAAGCTAAGTGGAACGTTTTCTGCTTATGCAGTGCTGGATCCAGAGCTGCTGGGATATTCTAGCTTCCCATGACCTTATGAGTACACCCTCTTTAACACGACATCAGTGCCTCTGGATTCTAGAGAACCTTTCACTCAAGGAACAGAAAGGATAACCACGTAGCACAAGAGTGATGGACCCCAGAAATAGTGCCAAAACCCAGTCACAGGCAAATGGATAATAATAGTACATTCTCACAATCAACAATTAAGTAACGGTGTGGATGAATTAATTGTAAGAACAGACAAAATCATACCTGAGTCTGAGTAATGTAACTTGAGTGAAAAGCAACCTGAGAACAAATTTCATCTATCTGTCTATTTCTCTATCTGTTCATCCATCCTCATCAAGTTCAAAAATGAGACATTGGGGGTCATGTATAATAAAGATTTTCAAAGTAAAGAAATAGCATCGTGGTCAGGTAAAGGGTACCTGGTGGGTTGGAATGGGTGGGTCAGGAGCACCTGAGCCAGCTGTTAGTATTGGAAATGTTGTGGTTGTTGAGTTTGACAGTAGGATCATTGTGCCATTCATTAAATCTGTGACTGACTTAATTAAATTAAAGCAAGTCGCGAGTCATGGACCTCACATGACACCGTGACACCTCTCTGGCTTCCGTCATGTGCTCTGGAACTCCACGTGGCCACTCCCGCAGCATCTGGGCAGCCCACCCCTCCAGCTCCCCACCAGCTCCTCTGCTGTCCTTCTGGGGACACCTGTGCAAACTCATTCTGACTCACACAACCAGAAGTGCAAGGAATTCGGTGACTGTATGGTCTCCCCTGGACCTAAGAAGGTTGGGAGCCAGTGGACAAGTAGAATTTTCTGGTGAAGACATCCAGTCTTTGGATTCTCTGGTTGGAAGTTTTTAAACAAATTCAATTTCTTTTAAAAGAAACTTGTCCTGTTTCTTTTTTAATGGGTTCAGTAGTTTGGGATTTAAAATGATTTTTCCGTCTGATTGAGTTGACCAATGCATACTGGGATGTTGTTTGCAAGGTCTACTTTAATGCAGCACAGTCTGCAAGAACTTCCTTCTCCTTCCTC
Organism: Sciurus vulgaris; assembly: GCF_902686455.1. Lineage (NCBI taxonomy): Eukaryota > Metazoa > Chordata > Mammalia > Rodentia > Sciuridae > Sciurus > Sciurus vulgaris. The sequence continues at coordinate 169,400,715 of NC_136466.1, read as the reverse complement.
ATACCAGTGGTGTGTGGCCTCTCTCTTCCCTGAACAGTTGGGCCACAGGGTTATCAAAGACCTGGGTGTTTGTTTCATTGATCGTCTTTATTGCTTTTCTCTTTTCAACATAGTTGAACTCAGCTTTAATCTTTATTATTTCCTTTCTTTTGATCGTTTTGGGTTTAAACTGCTTTTGCATGTCTAGTTCCCTAAGGTGGAGTGGCCTAGTGTCACATGTCCCTAGCTGGCTGACCAACACCTCCCCTGATGTCCATCCAAACACTCTTGAGGATGAAATGACCTCAAGTTCTCACAGCAGTGCTGAACAAACTGTGCTATTTCCATTCTGTTGTTACTTGATTCTGTTGACTTTTGATATCTGAAGTTTTGTGTTTTAAAAATGCAAATCATTTCATATTCTTACATTTTTCTACCTCTGGCTCCACAGTATCAGAAGTACATCCTCATATTTTATTTAAGTGACTTAATTGTTTAATGTCTTTCTTGCTCATTCTAGAATAGATTTTTCTGTCTACTCTATAATCTTAACATATAAACTTCTAAAATTTTTTCTTTACTTTGAAACCATAAAGTTAATAAAAGGTAATAAAATAACCAGACTTCAATAATCATACAACAACCAATTCATCTCTAAAGTTCTTTTTTCTGGGTCTTTGATGAGGCCTTTTCCTTTTCCAGTTAGGTCTGTTATCAAGTGAAGACACCATCGAGCTAACTTTGCGTCTCCACTCTGTCTTCCGACTCCAGAACTGTCCGCCATCACTTGCCGTGCTTTACGATCTAAAGCATGCAGTGCCAGCTCCATCTTCTGTAGGACAGGTTCTCTTCTCGACACATCCACTGAGGCATTTTAATTTCACCCTTGGATTTACTCCTATTCCTGTCTTTCCAGTCTCATCCAGTTCTGGGTGACCTTTGCCCTCTTCTCACACAGGTCACTCACTCGTCTTCTCTCTTATAATCCACTAAGCCATATTCTTAAGCTTCTCTGTTGATGTCCCATACCATTATTTTAGTTTAAAAAAAAATTCTTCTTTTGACAGTTTTTAAGTTGAAGAAGTCGTGTGTGCATGTTTGTTGTCCCCATGAGATAGCACAAATAAGTACAAGGAAAAGCTCACTTCTTCTCCATCCTTGTCTGAAGTATCGGGTTAACAGTTTGGTGCATCTGTTGTAGCAGATTGCATTTTTCCTCAATTGGCCACAGTGATATATCTGGCCTTATGTGGTCTTGATTCCAGAGTCTAAGACAAGGAGGACTAATTGGGGGTCCCCAAAAGACTAGGTCTGACCTCTTATCTCAAAAACCAAGCAGAAAAAGTAATGTTGTAATAGGAGAGGGATTTATTCAGGATAGGGGTCCTGGGGGGACCAGCGGGACCCTGTGTCCTCAATTCTACCTTCAAGGAACTAAGAAGAGTCTTGAGGATATGCCGGGAGGCATGAAATCAGGGGACCAGAGGAGCATACAGTGAAGCTGTCTTGGCGGTCCACCTTCAGTACATAACGCTCTGTTCTTGTAATGAATGTCACAAAGACCGAGTGCTACTGCTGATGACACTATCAGAACACATGCATTTGGAAGCAGAAACACACCTCTGACATTTGCATCTCTACAGATTTCTGAAATGGCAAAGATAAACTTGAAACAATGGTAGAACAATATTTTGTAGAATTCTTGCCAATAGGGTCAAAGAGATTACAGAAACCTCCCAAATGAGAGGCAGAAAAGGCAGAACTACCAGAAGAAGCCAGAACGAGAAGCACACATTGCCTGGATTACTGACCACCAACTGAGTCAGGGTCACCTTCCTCCAGGGAATGGCCAGAGTCAGCAGAGTTACGCCCACTAGACAGGTTAAGCTACGTGTAAGTTCTCGAGGGGAAGTAGGGTGATGCCCACATGCCTTTCCACCTGGTCCCAGTGTCCTTTGTGCCTCTGCTGTGGCCAAGTTCTTGCCACCATAAGCCAGTAGCCCAGTTAGCAGTGAAAGGACCTCGTGCCAGTCCATCTAGCACATTAATCAGAAGCTTCACATAGCTTGTGAGCAACAAACTCCGGTTCTAATCATCACTATGTTACCAGATCCCAAGTCTCCCATCCCAAATCATTTTAAGAAGCATCCTATAAAAGATTTCTCCTGTAACCAATCAACCAAAATCAATCACACAGAACTTGAGAACTGGTCCAGGAAAGGTAAACTTATTTGCATCTTAGAGCAAAGACAAGAAACAAAAATGTCAAGAACTGCAAGGCTACTGCACCATCTCCTGTCTCTCTTCCACCCGGTGCCTATCGCCGTATGACATCCTGCGGGGTTCTCTCTCCTCCTTGTTCTCCTCCCTCATCAGAGCGCATGCTCCAGGAGACTTCCCCAAACTTCCCTTTTCCACCATTGTATCAACAGTATCTGGACCTTGCTGGGCACCTGACAAATACTTCTTAAAAGTCAACGGTGAGGATGAATAAAATGGTGCCCCGGTCAGACGATGCAGTGAGTTCTGGCATCCCTGGCATACCCACCAGGCCTCTGCAGAAGGTCATGCAACAAATGACAGCAGTATGACCCCCTCCAGGTCACAGTGGAGAAGTCAGACACTGACCTCAATGGACAACCTTCTTCTTTTCCTTTGTTAATGGAACTCAGCTGTCATCAATGACAAGTTCTTACATATTGAAGACCTCAAGTACTGTACATTAATATCCTAGAAGCCAGCAAAAGCTATTTTACCAGGCAAAAAAATGGACAAAATTCATAAAACTAGTGCCATTCAATGCCCACATGGAGAATCAGTGCTATATCCTATGGACAGCGAGGTTTGCTGTTTGGTGAGCAAACTGCCTCCTATGCCACAGAGACACTCTGCATTCTGTGTCTGTGGAGCTGAGGACAAGGGTTGGGCCACAAATCCCCACAGCGGGGTTTTGATGCTGTATAAATAGCTTCATCAAAGGTGAGATTTTCCACCACTATCTTTTCAAGACAATTTACTAAGGAAATGGAATACCCCAGAGGATTTCTTCAAGGGTTTGATTGAAATTCTAAGCAATAAGAAAAACACAAAAGTCCTGATGTTACAAACTCTCTAACAGACAAGGAGTATCTGTGTGTGATGTGCCTGAAGCAGCTCTAGGTGTGTGAATGGGGAAAACATTTGGTTGGAAAGTCCCCGAGGTCTCGTTCTGCACCAGTTTTGCTGTGGATGATGACGTGGATGGAGGGATCCGTGGCAACTCCTCAGGACTCAGGGCACCCAGCTGCAGATCCTGCTGGGAAAACAAAAGATCTGGTCATTTTTCTGAGAGTGAAAATCATTGGCTTCTGTGAAAATTTGAAGTCTTACTTTGTAAAACTCTTTTCTTCTAGATGACCTTTCAAATGGAAATATGAATCGCCATTCAAGCCCGAGACATCACCAAAGATAAAGGAAAGCACAGGAACACTGGAGACCCTGTTGGTTTCTGAATTAGCACCACTTTCTTACCTAGAAACTGGTATCACTTAATTTACATGGTTATTTTCTCACTTAAGGATTCAGAATACTACTATTCCTGTAAGCTAAGGACAGAAGCAACCTGCATTGCTGTGCAATTTTGTACTTACATACCTGCAGTGGGTTGGTCAGAGTTTATTGCAAACTCTGAGCTTTGTGCTTTTCAGAACCTTGTGTTATTTCTACAATAAGAAATAAGGTAAAAGCTACTCTTTGGATATTGAGGAAAGGAACCTGGTCCAGAAAAATGCCACGTTCAACTTGGTAATCATTCTGATGCCAAACTTGACCCCCGTGGTGAAGTTCTACTGACAAAAGCTGTTCTGGTTTATCTGTGCTTCTCTGTGCACAGGAAAGCTCGAGGGTATTGTTTAATGTCAGATATGCTCACTGGGTAGCCTGTTCCCAGTGTCACTTCTGCTGGAACCCTGAAGAGCGTCAAGCTCTCCTGAGTGAGGCCTGCCCTTGGCCTTTCCAGTGGAGTTAAGGGGTGGACTCTCACTGCCCACTCACTGCTGACATGAGCAGAGGCAGAGCAGGTAGAAGAGTTTCTTGATGCCTCTTCCCATGGGGTTTTCATATGGGGCTTGCTTGGGTTTTTAGGTATCAAGTCCATGCTCCAGACTCAAGGTCAGAAAGTGTGTCCCATGCATTTGGCTTTCCGCTCATCAGAGGCCAGTATGGCTTCAGACACACAAAGAAACATTCTTAATGTTGACACTGCCAGAAACACTGGTGATAAAAATGTATTAAAGGCAAAAAGCAGATAATATGTGCTTTCTGGTACCCGAAGGAGGGAGTAGCGCAGGTGGAAGGCTAGAAGGAAGCCTGAACTACGATATTCATCATGGAAAATGAGCTCTTGAAAGGCTGTAATCAGCAGGGAAAGCAAAAATTACACATTGGGTCAGTCTGAAGGGACCCCACTATTGTTTCAGTCTTAAAACTTCTACCTCTAACTCAACATGATGCTCAATTAATCTGCCCTTGTCCACATTTCATCCGTGGAGGGAGAGATTGTAAAGGGTCTTATTCTCTCTTTCTGGTAGGCACTTTTCCCTCAGAGAATGCAGCACATATTGCAAGATTAAACCTCTTCTTGACTCTGAAACCTGAGCTAACACAGCAAGACCTTCCAATGTCTTGCAGAGGAAAATAGGTATAGTGAGATCAGGAAAGATAAATTATAGTGACTGGAAAGAGCATTCAGAGCCAATCCACAGGGCTGGGTGAAATTTTCTCATGTAAGAGAACTTACCTAAGAGAAAGAAGTCTGTTGAATTCACTGCCAGACTGATCAGTGAAAGAATGACTAGCTTGAAGCTGGAAAAATGTTGCAACCCCAAATACTTCCATGCTTACAAGTCACTAGCAGAACTCCCCAGAGCCCCAGAGGGCCTCGGTCCCCTAACCTTGATCCCTGTGGGAAAGTGCTTCTGTTGAAAGATGCCCAGGACTCTAGCCATTTGCCTTTCAATGTGGGAGACTTTGCTATGGCTCTGAAGCCAGGGTCCATATAAAAATTATGACCTGAGCATCCCAGCCATGAGCCACCACAAGCATGAGAGGTGATGAGCTTCTGTTTCTCAGGTCTTGGCGGGAAGTAAAGAAAGAGGCTGAGGATGTTCCTGACCATCACATCCATTGCTCATCAAAGAAGACTTCTGGGAGAATGCTGAGGGTCCACGGTTCCATCTCCCGAAGCCGATCGTTCACCTTGCAAGTGTACTGCTCCCGGGACTGAGGGCCTCTGTGTTCATTTGTTACAGATTTCCTCTGATTGACAGCAGGAAACCTCCAGATAGCTGAGATGCTACAGAACACTGAACCTGACATGTCTGAGATGCAGGGAACAATGACTCTTCCCCAAGGAGACATGAGTGAGGTTCCTCAGTAAAAAGAAGGGATGTGACCCAAGAGCAGAGGCCATCTGGAGACCCAGGCATGTGCTCTGGACAGGACCTGAAGATCTCCCTGGTCAAGCGGAGCATCCCCAGCACAGTTCTGCACCATGGAAGGGCGGGTATCCTCCTTTTTTATCCCAAGACCGTGAGCTTTCATTCAAGGATTCAAACGCCAAATAAAATTAGACAATTCTCCAAATGTAGCAAAAAAACATGTGAATGTGGTGGATAATAGAACATCTGTGCCTGAAATCCATGTGTTTCTCCTCTCAGAGAATCTCAGAGACTGCTTTCCACACTTGCCTTGGAGAAAATGCCAAGAAGTTTTAAACATGATCACCTTGAATGTAAAATTAAGATCTTTCTTTTCAGTGACCCTGAGAACCAGCTGCACCCACCCCACACTGGTGCTGATCAGAGGCCTGTGGAGCAGCCTGGCATTGTCTGACAGCCCAGCTCTCTGGTCCAGGAGTTTCATTCAACTTCCACCCTTCAACCAAGACCTCCTGGGATCCAGGGGGCGTTAACAGGCCCCACCAGGCAGACACCCAGGAGCTCTGCCCACCTGGGTAATGACAGTCAGCTTGCCAAGGCCAGGACGCTCTCTGGGCGTCCACCGCTGAGTTCTCAGAGGATTGGAGGTGTGTCCCCAGCCACGTTCGTTATTGTTCCGATGGCCGAATCCAGGACTCGCCATATAGACTCATCTTTCCATGGTTTGCAGAGTGGATCTAATTGTGCTTCAGAAAGCCAAGTTTTCCATTGTTTATACGCTTATTTATGTTGCTCTGGTTTTTGTCTCGTTATCCCATGATCCCTCTCTAACTAATAGCCGGAAGTCTGATAGCAGGTCGTCAGGTGAAGCTTGCTCTTGCCGACTTCCACCATCGCTCCAGGTCCCAGGGGCAGCGTTGGAATCTGCGCCCTGGGGCCCACTCGGAGCTCAGGGTGACTCTCTACTGCGGCACACTCACGTTCAGCTATTGAGGGCTTAAACAGAGGGGAGAATACGTTCATTTGACAGGAAGTAAGACAACACCCCATCCTCACGTCAGTAGAATCGCTAACCTGGTGACAGCAGGGGACCTATATATCCCCTCTCCTTTGGACTCTGTCTCTTCTACTCAGAAGTGGTGGCACAGAGGACATTTATTTCTTCCAATTCTTCTAGAGGCAGTAAAACATTCCAATGGATTTTGGAGTATTTGAATTGGGGTATTTGAAAAAAGGCTAAATATATTAAATTCATAAACTATAAGTGAAAATATTCAAAGTATGTCACCTCCCGCTTCTCGGTACCGATTTCCTGCCCAGCCTGCTCTAACAGAACACTATGATCTGGGTGGCTTGTAAACACAGAAATCTTCTCTTGCAGTTCTGGAGGTGAACTCAATGATCAAGGCACTGGCAGACTTGTGGGCAGCTCAACTATGGTGCTTGTCCCTGTGTGGTTGCAAGGTGGAAGGAGCACGAGGCTCTCTGTGGGCTCTTGTGAGGTCACTCACCCCATCCGCAGGGCCCCAGCCTCCTGACCCGCTCACCTCTTACAGGCCCCGCCTCCTAGCCCTGTCCCCTTGGGGTTCCGTTTGGGTGGGGTGAGCAATGGTGTCCAGCTCTCAGCTTTAGTAACTTCTCAATACATGTTTTAAAGGCGAGGACGAAAACACATCAGGAAAATGGGAAAGGCACTCAGAGTTGTAGCTTGAAAGGTGTCTTTATCTCTTTTCAGTTAGGAAGATTATTTATTATATTGATGAATTTTAGACAGTCACATGAATACGTTAAAATCAAAGATTATTTAAAGTATAAGTAAGATAGTTGCAAAGTTTCCATGGCACCCAGTCCCCAGACCGCACCCTGGCCCCTCATGGGAGAGCAGGCTGCACACACACAGGCAGCAGGAGCCCGGAGTTCACGCCACCTCCCTCTCTCTGTAGGCCACCAGTAACAATGCTGGCTGGTCCTAAGAAGACACTCAGCCCTTCCTCCTGGACACACAGCCTGTGGCGAGGTCGCCCCTCTCTCCAGATGTCCCTTTCAAAGCAATGGAACCCACGTTAGCTTCCCTCTCCCTTTTCCCCTCCTGGCCTGTCCTTCTGTTCTTCCAGGAACTGCTCCTGCGGATCCAACCTCAGACAATTAGTAACAGAAGCAAATTTAATTTCCCATGAAAACCTAGGGACTTTCCAGGTAGAAGCAAACTGCTAAAAATGATAAATAGAAACCCAAATTTCTTCCAAAGCTTTGATCCTATATCAGGCAAGCACTAGCCAGTAGGAAGTTGATATATCTATATGGAGAGGAGAGAAAATAGATTTTAGCAACATGTGTAATGACAGAGTAAGACTAGCACTACTTCATGATTAAGTCATCTCCTTTAAAAGATAGCACTTCTAGCAATATTGTTAACAAAATTATAAAAGCTAGAACATTAAGAGAATTATTGGAAATGGATAAGTTTGAAATTGTCATGGAGTTTTAACATAAATTTCTCAGAAATGATAGAGAAAATAGACTAAAACAGTAGTAAGGTATACTGAAAAACACAATTGTCATCCACATCATCGTGGAATATAGATTATCTTGCACCCAATATTTAGAACAAATTTATTTTTAAAACACATAGGAAATTTATAAACATTAAACACAGTAGCCTAAAAAGCATACCTTGAAGCTGTCACCAAGGTGTCTATGTTACACCTTCCTTACTCACTGATGGTGGAAATAAACATAAATCATGCCAAAAGACAATACCATCATCCTGTGTCGTTTGCAACACGGAAGCACACACAATCGTACCACGTGGAAGACAATATGATAATGGGATATTAAAAGTTAAAATGTGCAGGGCGTGGTGGCACTGCCTGTAGCCCCGGCTCCTTGGAAGGCTGAGGTGGGAGGATCACCCAAGTGTGGGAGTTTGAGACCAGGCTGGGCAAGGCAGCAAAAACTTTTCTTCATAATAAAGGAAAAGTCAGGAAAATGGAATTTTCAGTGCAAGTCATTGGGTGTAGGAATGAGCATTTTGTTTTATACTAGGGGCGGACGAAACTCCACCTAAGGAAGTCCTAACTAAATCCCAAACACAGAAATTAAACTCAGATCTTTTGTTCCCAGAAGCTGTGTTCTTTTTAATTCTTTTGCAAGTCTGCGCATTAAAAACATGGAGTCGATGACTCCAAGAATTACGAAGTGAATTGCTTCAAACACAGTGCATCTGCTTGGAATACCTTGGCATTTGCTCGGCTCTTTAGAGCAAGGTCTGAGGTCCTGAAATAGCCCAGCTGCCGCTGTTTTTGTTTCTATGCTTCTGTGCTAATGCACACAGTGGGCGCCTACGGCCTAAGCTCTGGACAGGCGTTCCCTCCCGCTGAGGTGGTAGGAAGCTGCACCACGTACTTAGTAAGTGCCTTCATTACACACCGCGAAGACCGTTCTGCGTAATGTGGTTAAATTGAGATTTCACAGACGTGGCTACACATCCCCCCCTTCTCTTCCACTCTGACTTCCTGTGGAAACTTGCCCTTCCTTTGGCTTTAAAGGTCCTTGAAGGCCAAGAGACCAACTTCTGCCTGGTGAAATCCCCTTCCCAACCTGCCGCCCAGCTGTCTCCTCGCCTGTCCCTGGGAACCACTGGACGTCTGACAGAAGCTTCAAAAGGCTCCCCTGCCCAGACCTGTTCTGCCCTCTCTCCCTAGATGAGGACCGTCTTGCGGATGCTCAGACCAAACAGCCTGATGTCACCCTAAACTCTCATCTTTTGCTGGCAGTCCCCAGCCACAGGGGAGGAAACCTGGGTGGCTTCCCATCCAGCCTCTCAGACCAAGGCCCCTTCTCGGCACCAGAGTCTCCCAGGCCTGAATCTGGCCCTTTCACACACAGACACCTGTGGGCCTCTCCCTGCTCTGTACCACAGGCTTGCCAGGGCTCTCGGTGGAGACCCGAGTCCTTCCAATGGCGCTCGGTGTGCTGCTTACACCACAGGGAGGCCACCGCCACCGCCACCACCAGTCCTGCCTTGCCCTCTGTACCCTTCTTGCAGGCAGCTTCCACTGACCCCTTGCTGACCACCTCAGGGCCAGGGCTCAGGACTTGCCTTTTCCAGCATCTCTCCCCAGCTGCCCTTCCCCTCCTGGGGCACTGGTTCAGGGCCCCTCACAGACCTTGCCCTGACCCAGTCAGCAAGGTCACAACCTGCCTCCAGGGCTCTCCTGAGGACGTGGGCTCAGTTCTAGTTTTGCTGTTTCTTCTAATCACTCACCATGTTCTGGGTACTTTCAGATTTATTCCGTTGTTTTTCTCACTGCTGTTAGTTCCTCCCGCTTCCAAGATGGAAGGCATTGTTCACTCTTGAGAAAACACACCACTGCTGATTTGTGATACCGGGCTGGCCCTATACCACCTCAGAGCTCTTAGCTAGAGCAAGGCGACTCCCCTCATCAACCACCGTCCCACGAAGTCCCACGTGGTCAGTCTCTGCAGAGCCCGCCGAACCCGAGCCTGAAGGGGCGTCTGACGGCAGTGCAGTCCAGGGGTGCCTCTCTCGCTTGGCACAGTGACTGGTTTTATTAACAAAACGTTTCATGGTTCTATCCCCTAGACAAAGTACTAGGAATGAGCCTTTTTCTTTTTCTTTTCTTTTTTTTTTTTTTTTTGCATATTTATTCACTTTTTTTTATATATTTATTTTTATTGTAAACAAATGGGATACATGTTGATTCTCTGATTGTACATGGAGTGAAGGGGAAAAAAATAACAGAAGGAATGAGGCTTTTTAAAACTCATTTCCAGAGGAAGACTTTAACAGAAAACACCTTAACAATGTATTAATTCACACATAATCCGTTTAAACAAAGGATCATCTAGACGATGTTTTGCACAAAGCAATTATTAAATGCAGGGCATGAGGAACTTTCAGAAGCTCCTGGAAGGAATGGCACCAGATGAGCGTCCCATCAGGAGACACAGAGCGGGCTGAGTAGACACAGACTCAGTCAGGAGGGCCATCAGGAGGAAGTGGAGGGAGACAGCTATTTATCTTCCCTGTTCCTTTTTAAATATCTATTTTTCATTTCAGTTTCTCATCTCTTAGGTGCAGTATGAACTTAAAAGCAACCTAGATTCTTCATAGGACTTTTAGAGTATATGATAGATCAATAATTTGTTGGTTTGTTTACGAAATATGCCAACTTACTAGGACAGAGTCATTTTTAAGGGAAAGCCAAGATCAATATATATGTGCATAGATTTATGGGTGTTTTTGTTATATTCAGAATAAGTCTGTTTAAAAAACCCTAAACGGCAAGGCTGGCTGTTTTTAGTGTGATCTATTGGCTCACGGGTGCCACTTTCATTCCAGAGACTAAAAATATCACGTCTGAGACTTTTACTCTGATAAACTCTCCTTGAATGTAATTAATTTTAACAGCCAGATTTTAAAATTGCAGACACACAACCCAACTGCAACCTAAAAGCCCAATCTTTAGAATTCACTCCTTTTCTTGGGACTATCAAATATTTGCATGTATCTATGAATTTTAGAGTCACAGTCTTCTGAATTTTCTTTTGTACCGTATTGATGATTGGGGATCTAATTCCAATCAGGAATCTGTGACCATGTGACTCCATAGGCGGCAGGGATCTCAGCCATGTCCCTCTGAGCACCCTGGCTTGAGCAAGAACCGAGGACAAGAGCAGAGTTATCATTTTGCTCATTAATTCCATTGATCTTCCACCAGGTTGACTTGCCAGGCAGAAACTGGTGGCCTTCTGGAGGACGTGTAGTCAGCCCGAGCAGACGCATTGGTGGACTTTTCTGGCTGTGTGGGGAAAATGCTGAGTCTCCTCTGCTGGCTCTTGACCCAAGCCCTGGCTTTGCACTTGAGCCACAGGGTGAAATCTAGAATGACAGGGTCATGTGGGCTTGTCCGTCCAAAAGCAACTGAGCTAGTGTAAGACACTGTCCGTCCATGCTGCTGTGCTGAGGTGCAGGTGTGGGTAGTCCCAGTGAGTGCAACCCACTGCAGAGGGACCGACCCAGCCGTCCCGCCTCCTTCTAATCAGGCCTCCTCTACTCCCCTCTGCACCCTCCAAACCTCCCACCTGGTTGACCATCCACTCCCTGCATGTCCCCTGCTCCCATGTTACCTGTTTCTGGCCCTTCTAAGAGCACGTCATAGGTCCTTGGACTGGGCTCTTTGTCTGTCCCCTGCTGCTGTGGTCACCGGCAGTCCCAGCTCTGCCAGGCACGCACAACACGGACCTGAACGCAAGCTGTGATGCGGTATCCCACTTTGCCGCATGCCGCTCATCCATGGTCCCTCCTGTGTCTCTGCCCCTAGACTGGAAGCACTAAAACGAAAGGCTCTGTCCTTAGGGATCAGTCTGGGAGTCAAGAATGTAGAAGAGAACTGGCTGGTTCATTAGAAATTGGTCTGGGTGTGTCAGACAGGAGGACCTGGGAGGGAGGGACCGCTTAGGGCACAACAGCGACACCAGGGAACTGAGGGATATTTTGGGAGGAGTCAGGGAAGAATAAGGAGAGGAGAGAGAGAGAGAGCGGTTGAGAGATTTGTGAGATTAGAAGACTGTGGGTGGTTCTTGACAATGACTCATGGACCCAGTGTCCCTGGCTGCCGCCCTTCGTGCAAGGTCCGCTAGCCGGCTTTGAGGGGAGTACTCCTTCCTCCAGACCCCCAGGGTGGCTTCTGGGGAGCAGCACAGTGTGAATGAAGTCGCCTGTGGGGTTTTCTGTTCTGGATCTGCCGTTAGTTGAGGAAACCTGAGAGGTGCTCGGTGCAGGGCTTCGCAGCCTTCCACCCCCTGTGCTTTGCCAGGCGCCATCCAGCAAAAGGAGGAGTGCCAATGCTGAGACCACGCCCTGTGAGGCCCTCAGGCTTCCCCAGGAAGATCTGACCGCCCGCAGTCATTATCAGCTTCCCCAGGCCTCAGACCCCAGAGACCCTTTAGGGACAGTGTGGGGCCCACCTCACAGGGACACTGTGAGCGCTGGGGAACATCAGACCTGGGCTGGGAGGCATCACATCAATGGCCACTGACTCCCCTGGAAGGGGCTGTGCAGTTACAGCAGCTGTGTGGTGCTGAGACTTGGAGTCACTGGAGAAGCACCCTGGGCTGGGTCTCAGTGGCATCGGGGAGGGCCTGTCCCTGAAGGCAGCAGCAGCAGTAGCACTGCTTGCAGCTCTCGGTCCCCAGCTCTCCCAAGCGGCACTCTGCTCTGGGTCACCTGAGCTACTCTTCCAAATGAGCCGAGTCCCACTGTTCTCCCAATTAATGGATCAAGCCGCATCCTCATGTCGCCTCAGAAGACCCTATGCCTGAACCCGGGCATGCAGACCCTGGCACTGAGTTCATAGCTGTTCTTTTTCTATTTTGCACTAATTCAGAAAATTGAAAATTATCTTGTAAGTAGTGAAAAGAACATGCCTGTGCTGCATGCTGCACACTGCGTAAATCACTGCACCCCACAGGCATCTGAAGGGGGCCCAGAGTTTCAGAAACAGGGTGAGCCCAAAGCCCATCCTAAAGGCAGATTGCTGGACAGGTCTTGAGCCCCAGGGACCTGACCCTCCAAAGATGGAGAGGATAGTCCTGAGTGGCCTGGGCACTGCACAGGTGCAGGTGCGGAGATTGCCTACTCCTTTGTCCTTGGAAGACAGGAGGGCAGGATCCAGGGATGTCAGGCCAGCTCCTAAGAGTGTCCGCAAGTTCCTACCACTGGTGTCCTCCACGCTAACGTCCTGCATGCTAAGGATACTGTTTCAAATCTAATACTAAATTCAAATATGCTCACCCATTTTCTTTACATGCATTCAAAGTTCAGTGTGGACGACCGTGTGGCCTCTCTCGGAGTGTGTGACCAGTGCATGACTGTGAGCCGTGAAGAGCAGCTGCAGAGCAGGATCTCAGGAGAATGGCAACGTGTGCCTTCAAAGTCTTAAAAAAAGGCTTTCCTGTTTCATGACAAAACACTATTTAAGGAACTTGCTTTTATCAGGATCCCATCAAATTTCTGGGACTGAGGTTGAGGCAGGTTTCTAAGGTCCCTCACTCTTTGGCTGACACTCTAGGACATGGTGACGGGAAAACAGTGCCAAAGGCTGTCCTCTCCTGGCCTCTGTAGCAAGGCTCTATCCATATGGGCACTGTGCAGATGAGCAGCGTGTGAACAGGCAAACTCCCAGGGATGGTGGATGGATTGTGGCTATCTACCCAGTGCTTGCAAAAACAGTCTTTCGTAAAACTGAAACAGCACTGACCACACACACATGGTCAGTGATGTTGTAATGATGCAACGGAAATGGGACACTTAAGATGTCTAGAGCTTGTGGCTCCAGGCCATTGGCTATTTATAACAATAAAAGCAACCGTGTGTGTGTGCGTGTGTGTGTGTGCGTGTGTGTGTGTGTGTATGTCAGTGACAATGAAAATGAGTCCGTAAGGTTTATGCAAACTTGCCATCAGGGAAAACAGTTGATATGCAGGGCGGAGGTCTGCTGGAATACCTCAGGCCCTGGTGGGGAGGGATGCAGGCAAAGAAAAGGGGGGCCACGTCCCGAGGGGCCAAGTCCAGGCGGAGGATGAGCTTTGGGGGCACAGAGACAGAGAAGTGCAGGATGCCGGTGCCTGTCTTTGTAAGGACAGAAGGGAGATTACACCGGTACCAGGTGCATTTGCCTAATGGCCAAGCCACATAACAGATCGCCTGCTAGTTATGCAGAATGCTCACTATGGGGAACCGGCTAGTTACTGACCAGTTTCTAGAATTTCCAGGGATTTATGTAAAGGTCAAATTCAAAGAATCTATCATTTGCTTTCTATTGACTTTCTATAGAATCTTTAAGAAAGGATTCGTAAACTTTTGGTAATTTAAATGCTACAGAACTATATAGAGTTCTCTCCCCTTTAAAAACCATCCAAAATTAACAGAACATTTTTAAGTAAAACAAGACCCACCCACATTGACCCACATTGGCCCAGCACACATTCAAAAGGAGTCTCTGTGCTGCTCCTTCAGAACCACAGCGATGGTTCTGGAAGTGGAGACAAGTGACTGTCCCCATCCCCAGGACAGGACAGCCAAAGGCAAGAGTAAGTCGAAGGTAGCTGAGTGGTGTGGGGGAAGAGTGGGGCTTTGTGCTTAAGAGCCGGACCTTGGAAACAGGTAAGACGAGCTTAGCTTTCATGAGTAAGCCTCATGTTAGAATATGTCAGCAACGCAGATGTTGTGCACCCCACCCAGCTTTCCTGGGATGACACCTGGGGTGAGCAGGGTGCATTTGTTAAGTTAATCCACAGTACTGGTGTAGGCCCTTTTCCTGTCCTAGGACCCCACTTGAAGTGGGGTGTTTCTCAGGCATCTCTTGAGTGTGACAGTTTGGGGACTTTCCTTGTTTTGACGACCTTGGTGGTTTTGAAGAACACTGAGTTCTCGACTTGGGGTTTGTCTGATGCTTTCATCATGATTAACTGGGTCATATGTTTTAGGAAAAAGACCAAAGGTCAAGTCCCATCTTCCTGTCATGGTGACAAGGGTATCGTAATGGGTTGCATAGCAACCCACAAGAGCATGCCCAGCTCCAATCCCCAGGGCTGATGTGAGCTCGTTGGAACTGGGCTCTCTGCAGGTGTGTTGCACTAAGCGTCTTCAGATGAGATCGTCCTGGCTTTAGAGTAGACCCTGCTCCAACGCCTTGTGTCCTAGTCACAGAAAGGGGATGATGTGAGACACACGGCTCCGGGAAAGGCCATGGGAAGACGGAGGCCCGCACTGGGGTCATGTGGCCTGAGCCCAGAATGCCTGGAACCACAGACTCCCACGAGCCGGGACGAGCCTCCCCGGGACCCTCAGAGTTGTGCGGCCCCACTGACACTCCAGTTTTGGATGTCGGGCTCTGAAGCTTGAGTTCTCTTATTTTAGGTGACTCATCTGGCGGAAATGTGTGGCGGCAGTGCTGGGGACTAAAGGGACACCCTGTCACACGACACCACCTCAGGCTGACCTGTCACACACTGAGGCAGCCACTGTGGCAGCTTCCCGTCACCGTGCACTGTCACACCGTGAGTGTGTCACCAGGTACCCGAGGCTCCAGAGCAGCCACCGAGCACCCTGGGAGCAGGGCTCTCCTGCCTCCTGGTGTGTGGATTAGACAGACGTCTTTTAAAGACATTTCTGGGGTTCATCTGCATGAGCCTCCGCTCTCCTGCCCCATTTATTTACTCATGCAATCATCCACTTACGTCAGTGTGGCCCTGGCCACGTCATCTAGGGTGGCGTCTCAGCTCAGCACCCCATGACGGGTACTGTGGCAGTGGTTCTAGCGTGCCGAGCAGAGCTGTCTGCCCCATCCTGTCTCCTTTGACCTACTCCCCCCACTGCAGCTGTTTGTTTCTATTTTGTGATTTTGTATTTTGAATAATCTCTTAATTTCTGACAGTATGTTAGCAAAGGTCCACCTTCGCATGAAAAATAACCTCTTCATGGGCTAGAAAATACGATTCTCCTGAGGCCTTGAGCGAGTGGAAGGAAAGGACTAATAGGCATATGATTTAGCATCCACTTCTTTTACTCTAGAAAGTATTAAAAGACCTAAAAAATGTGTAATGTGGGTTCTGTATGAAGGGGCAAACACGGGTGCCCCTCAGAACAGGTTATCAGCACGTGTGTCACGGGCTGCACAACCAAGATACCACAGGCTGGGAGTTTAAAAAGAGAGATCCACTGTCCAGAGATTCTGAGGCCAGGGGCCTCAAGGGTGGTCGGCAGGGCGGGTTCCCTCTGAGGATGAGGGAGAAGCTTCTCCAGGTCACTCTGAGTCTCGGTGATCCTCGATCTGTAGGGGTCGCACCCCAACCTCTGCCTCATCCGCAGTGATCTGATCCCTGTTTTCCTCTCTGTCTCCAAATGTCTCTTTCCAAAATTAGGACATTGGTCCTACTGGTGATCGCCCACCTGAGAGACCTCATTTACTACAGTACCTCTTTAAAGAGCCCATGTCTAAATAAGGTCCCACTCTGCTTGAACCTCAGCAACATGAATTTGGGGGATGAAACTCAACCCATACAATGAGAATAGTTGCAATCATCCCTACCTGTGAATTTGAGCAGTATAATAGTTCTTACTTTTTTTGTTTTTCTTTAATACTAGGGGGTTGAACTCAAGGACACTGTACCACTGAGCTACATCCCTAGCCCGATTTTGTATTTTATATAGAGACAGGGTCTCACTGAGTTGCTTAGCACTTCACTTTTGCTGAGGCTGCCTTTGAACTTGCAATCCTCCTGCCTCAGCCTCCTGAGCCACTGGAATTACAGGTCTGTACCACCATATCTGGCTCAGTTCTTACTTTTTGTTTAAAACAAAAGTTATTTCCAAAAATCTCTTAAACCAGTAGTTCAAACTTTACCTTGCTCATATGTTATTGCTCTCTTACAGGCTGTTATAAAATCTTCTAAATTAATGAAAGAATGTAACACTTAACATATGTCCGCGTGGCTCAGAATGTGCCTGAGGCGTTTTGGAATTGTTTGCTGTGGTCTTTTCATTCATAAGAAGTGAATATATCTTCAACGTGACATTGTCAAAGTACACAAAAATAAAGTCATCTCTAAAATGTATTTTGCTCAGACAGAAGTCGAAGGACAGAGGTTTATTCCTATGTCAGAGTAATTTTGTGCAGCCCTTCCCTGTCACATTCTGGGTTAAATCACATTTATTTTGGGTAACCTAAAAATCACTATTTTTATCTAAGACATTCATGTTTGGGAAAAGTCTACTTTATAGGCCAGAAGAACAAAGGAAACTGTAAAACTAAACTTTTAAAAACGAGTCTTTTCTCCCCAAGAGAAACTCCTCCTCCTCTACCAATGGGTTTTTGTGCAACTGTTCACAAATTGTTCAGGGACCTGTGCTCGTCCCTGAGGTCCCTGCAGGTGACCCGCAGGCTAATCTCATGTAGTATTGATGCTTATAATATGAAAATGTCTATATTTTAGTTTCCAGAATAGATGGTTCATGAATAATGTATAATATTTAATAAAACCAGACATTGCCTCATTAATGTCTCATCAAAAGTAGAATGGATCTTTCCCTTATATCTGGCATTTTTGGGTCATGTACTGGATAAGATTGGGTAGATAGATATGCATTCTCTCGCCCTATTAAACACATTTATAATCCAGTGAGTCTGAGAATTAATTTTAGAAGGCTTTAATCACTAATCAAATTGAACTCAAAATAAAAATCTCATGCATTTATTAATTTACTTACTTTGCAGTGCATATCTTTGTTTTCTTGAAATGGTTAAGATGACGATAAGGTCCAGAGATATGAAAGGACTTCTGTAAGGGAAACCGTAATTTGGGATGAAGATTATAGACAACTAGCTAATATGTATTTGCTAAGTTGAGCTGCCTGCAGGGGATTGCCGCATTTGTTTTGGGGACAGGGGCCGCTCATTATGAGAAGACACCACCAGAAAAGAAGCCTGTTGCCCTTTGACACTGAGGTGCCATCTACCCTCAGCCCTGAAAGCACTTAAGAAATGAGAGATTGATTCCCATTAGTAACTTCACTTGTTATCTGATACATCACTTCTATTCCCAACAATTATAAATGTGATAGTGAATTCATAACTTCTTCAAATGACAATAGTAAATAATTGATTTTGTCTAATCTTGGCATGTATTCCCCCAGAATTCACATTAATCTTAAAATTATTAAGACAATGATTGCTTGGCGTCTACACAAGCTGGCATATTTATCTTTTTAGACCTAAATGTGTCTGCCTTTCTCATGAATGGCTGCATGCTTTTAGCCATTTCCTCTCTCCTTCCCTTCCTCTTTCTGGACTTGTCTGGATGGGAGAGATGGGAGGCCTGAGAGGTTGGATGGGGGTTGGGTGGGGCCACAGGGGCTGAGGAAGCACCTGGAGGGAACCTTTCTCCTCCAGAGGGGCCAAGGGCCACCTGAGTCACAGTGCCAAATGTGAGCAATAGTAGCTGAGCCTGGCCTACCCCAACAGCAAGTTCTAGAGATTTCCAGGATCCTGAGGCTCTGTATGATCTCACCCCACTTCAAGGCTTTCCTGGGAGAATTTGCTGGATTCAGCTGAGTCATCTAAGAGAACATTGCTCCCTCTCCTGCCATTGCCTTCTGTATAAAACTCCAGCCGCTTTGCATGACCACGGCTGCCTCTGCGAGGTCCTCCCTCTGCCCTCCCCTCTCACAACTCAACTTTTGGTAGGAATCCTGCAGGTGTCCTGACCCTGGCCCCCTCCTCTGCCTCGCCCAGGTCCCCAGCTCTGCCCACTGCATAAGGGCCAGCCCATCCTTCTTTAAATTCCAGGGTAGGGGCTCACTCCTCGTCTGAGGGTGTTTCCACAGCAGTCGGTTGATCCTTCCCACCTGGTACTTAGCACACCATCTTCCAAGCCAGGCATTTGTCCCACTAGCTGATTTCCTTGAGGTCAGAGGTGATCGACGTATCTGTGGTCTGTTCCATGGACAGGGCACAGGGTGTGGGAGATGCCCTGGGAAGACTGAAGGAGGGAAGGAAGGACACTGGGAGCAGAAGGTGGCTAACTGGGCACAGGCGCCTCACATCCTGAGGCTCTGCGGGGAGTTCCATCTTTCTGCAAGCAATTTGTTCCTGCACTGGGCCTGCAAGGGACCAGTGGTGCTGCAACCCCAAGGGACATTCTGGTCATGGAGGCGACCGAGGGCTTTTCTCTCGTCACAGCACCTGGGGGTGTGCCTGCTGACTCACTCAGGGCTACAAGTAAGGGGACGGCTTGCTCCAGCTTTTATTTAGGAAATTATTCTGATAATGAGGCAAAGAAAGAAATGGGGCTGTGGCTGGAGAGGTAACTAGGAAGACAGCAGGACGGTCCCGTGTGACTCCAATGGCCCTGGCAAGTCGTCACCAGCCAGGCCGTGGGAGGGACCAGCTAAAGGTGCTAAGGTTTTCATGAAAGGTTCCTAATGAATGCCTGACCACAGTTCTCTCAAATGCTCTTTTGGTCTGATAATGGAAATCATGAGGGACTCCGGTGTGCTTAGCTAGATGACACTGATTCCCTTAATTAAGAAGCACTTCCCCGAGCGTCTCTGACTCTCCTAATTTGCTGAGTTTCTCATCTCGGACTCCACTGCTCCCCAGCCCCCTGCTCCCATTGTGTTTTCATCCACCAGATTCTATTTGTGAATCAATTTGTCCCCAAGAATAGAGCAGGCTTTGCAAAAATGTTCCAGCACACAAAGAATGGAAAGTACAAGCGAGTAAATCAACAGCGATCCAATTAGTGATTCTTTTTAGGACAGGGATACTGAGTTTTCATTTATTGTGAGGAAAGAATTGAGAGCAGCAACAGAAAACAAGAAGTGCAGTGTCCTCTCCAAATAAGAAAAGTGCAGATGCATTCGAAAAACTGCTTCTTTAACTCAGCTAACAGAGAGGTGCTTGGGACCAGGTGTTTCCTGAGGAAGATATTTATAGCGGACCTAATAGAAGGTTCTGGAATGCTTTGATCTGAAACCAAATACACTGAACAGAGCAAAGGCAACCATCATGAAAACATGGGAACCTCCATGAAAGTCACAGGAGGCATGAAGATGAGGAGCTGTAGGATCCTGCCCCAAGTCCCGTGGTTCTTGGAATACTCTGACTGGAAATGACCGTCAGTTACAGAGCAAGGAGCATCCTGACGGTCCACCACGGGCACTTCTCTGGGACCATGGGTCATGTGTCCCCTAATCACACTCAGGATTTGAGGACTGAAGTCCTTCGGGCCCTCCTTGCCATGTCCTTGCGGTGCCTCCCTGAGATGATTGCAGCCCCCTGGCTGACCTGCCTGCCTCTGGAGCCGCCTCACCCTGGTGCAGCCTCCAGAGTCTGGGCCAAAGATGTGCAGGACTGGGGTGAAATGTTCAATTTCTTTCCTTAATTGGCCCTAGACCTTGGTGGATTAAATGCTTAGAAAAACATGCAAGTACATCTCAGAAGACACAAAAGGACTCATTGACTGAATCGAACCATCTGTGAGTTGAAGCAGAACAAAGCTTGAAACAGTTTCCTTTAGTAGTGAGTTACCTGGTATGAATGAGCCACAGTGCTGTGTGGGGCACCCGAGGATACACCGTGACTTCACCCTGCTTGCCTTCTAACACCAGGTGGGAAGATAGCGAGTGCAGCTATTTGTAGGATATATACAGAAGATTCCAAGGTGCTAGCTAGGACCCAGCCTGATAGAAGTTAGTATTGCTTTCCTGTCGTTGCTGTGTCATGAGTACAGCTGAGCCCATGAGCAAAGCATAGGTCCAAGACTTCAAGCACAGAGAGATTCAGCAGCAATCACATAGAGAATGTTTTTATGAAGCAATGAACGTATGCACACGACTAAGATCTGGGAAGCCTTATTGCAGTTTCTGGAGAGAGTAAGAGAGGGGTGTGGTCCTGGGGAGACTTCTCCAGTGAAGTGGACTGCATTCACCTCCTTCTCACAAAACCAACCAACCAAGCAACAAAAAACTTTTTTGAGTGAGTCTATTTTGTCACAAAAATAAAAGGTAAAGCAAAGAAAAAAATACCTACCAAGCTCTATAACTTGGTTAAAACTTTCAAAGATTAAGGTCATTAAATAGTTAAAATCAAAATGACAGTTTTGGTCATGGATTTGATATCACTTCTGCATTTTTCTTTTCGTACATTCAACAAGGAAATTCCCCATGACTTAAAGATGACGTGTGATGAAGAAGTCACTCCTCTGTTCTATGGACATCATCCTGTTTACGTTCTATTTCAGTTTGCCCTGGCAGGCCGTACCAGGTTGTAAGCAGCCTCGGGAAGAGTCCATTCCTCCACCCCAGAGGTGGTGCTGAAGTGTGTGCAAAGCAAGAGGCCCTAGTAAATGGTGTCTGCATGAGGGAGCAGTGAGATCGGACTCGGGATGAGCTTTGAACAGGGAATACAGCTAGGTGAGTGACAAGTGGGAAACCACGTGGAAATTGAAGAATTTGGGAGGCCGCAGGAGGTTAAAAAGGGAGGGGAGCTCTGTAGGGAGGCAGGGGAGAGGAGTGCATGCTGACATGGGCTGAGTCCAGAGCAGGCCACACGTACTGATCACATCCCATATCAAGAGCCCGTTTCCACACTGCTATCAACAAAACTATTTTTAGCATGTCGGGCAGCCATGACTGGGGCTGAGAATCTTCTTTCAACATGGCTCCCTAGGCAGTTGGCAAATTGATACTGGCTTTGGGCAGGAAGCCTTAAATTCTTGGTAC
Organism: Sciurus vulgaris; assembly: GCF_902686455.1. NCBI lineage: Eukaryota > Metazoa > Chordata > Mammalia > Rodentia > Sciuridae > Sciurus > Sciurus vulgaris. The sequence goes on along the minus strand of NC_136466.1, from coordinate 169,379,010 downwards.
ACAGAGCTCTTGAGTGCCATCATGAAATGTCCCTTGACTCCCCCCAGACTGATTACATAAGAAAAAGCAAGACTCGAGCCACACTGCAGTGTAGGACAGCCTCAGAAGCCGCACTGCATCCAACGATCAGTGTATGTTGACTGCAGAGGTCAGCCATGCTCAGGAGGAGGGGAACACACCGGGCTGATGAATACCAGAGACAAGCATCGGGAGACAGTCCTCCTGAACTCACACTAAGAGACCCTGTGGTCCAAGAATCTGGGGACTAAAGGTCTCCCATACAGTAGAAGGTACAGTTAAATATGCAAGAAAACCTTTCAAACAGATAATGCACACACCCTGTCACTGTGGCCACACTCATTCCTGACATTCTCTTAAAGCCACCCATAGCTGCTGCCTCTCGCCACGGGGTTTTTGTTAGTTCAAGTAACGTTCTCTCAAAGGCCGCTCAGGACAGCCATTCCTTGAACCCACAGACTGCTGTCCTTGGCCTTTGAAGCTGGCCACATTGCCCATACCGAGTGCTCTGAGTGGTGCTTATGAAGTCACTAATGCCTTCGATCCTGTGAAAGGGGTGTCCTTGCCTCCAACAGAACTCCAGCTCCACCGCACTCTCAGCGGGATCCATCACAGGATCCAGAATCCGCCAGTTCACGAATCTCCCCGCCCGCCTCAGACTTCCCCCATGCGCCCTTCCCTCCTCACAACCCTGACATGCAGAGTGGGCGACTTCTAGATGCTTTTACTTATGGTCCTCCCGAAAGAAATCTGGTTTTCAGTTTATTTAAATTCAAAATCTGTTTGAGATCTGATCCTCCTTTCCATTTCCTTTAGTCAAAATGTCTTGCTTAGATGATTCCGGCTGCACACTATGCTGATCACCTGCCTAGAGGCCTACACTGAGCTCACCTCCCTGATGTCACCTTTAAGACGTGACCTTCTCGAAGTTTTTCATTTTCCATAGCAGTTCAGTTTTACTGTTTTCTTTTTGTATCTCTCTTCCAAGACCCACCTGTTATTTTTTAATTTCAAATACTCTATAACTTAGTTCATATATTTCCACTTGGCTCTGTATTATAGTTTTTAATAATTTCTGCTAAGATTCTGAGACTTTTCATTTTGATTAGGTTTTATTCTACATCTTTGAAAATAGTTAGAACGGCTGTTTTAAAACTGTGTTGGAATTGTTATGTATTGGTCCTCTTTGGTGTATAAACCGGTTCTATTTCTTTTTTCATTAGCATGTCAGATTTTTTTTTCATCACTGACATTATTAAAGATATGTTGTAGAGAATGAGGATCCTGTTATATATGTTCTTTTGGTAGCATTAACTTTTGGTATATTCAGATAATTACCTTGACAGTAAGCACCTTCAATGCTCGGCCTCTCCCGGATGTTGGCGCCCCATTACTCCAGAGCGCTACTTCTCACAGCTCACCCAGGTGCGCCTTTGCCTGTGCGGAGCCCTGGGCTCCTCTGCCATTTCTGAGAGTTAGGCTCCCTTACTCTGTGCGGCTCCCCAGAGTCACCCGCAGGCGGAACACCAGGTCCCGCCTCACCCACAGCAAACGCACTTTGTTGCAGGAAGAGCTCATCAATTGCAGGTGGGAGAATTTGTCCCAGAGAAGGAAAATTAGAGGATGCTCATGTTCGAGCATCTTCCCCCTGTTCTCAAGTCTATCCACCCTCTACCCTCTTCCTCTCCTCTCTTCATTTTTTTATGGGTTCTTTTTGGTTATACATGACTTTAGGATCAAGGTTGACAATTTTAAAAGCATGGAACATAAGGTCCAACTCTCTTCCTTTTTGACCACAATCAGGTTCTAGCCACTACAATAGTTCTAGGTACACGTAAAAATTAAATTCATCCTGTGACCGTTCCTCCTAGTCTGCTAGAGCATTTTGGAACAAAAAATATTAAACATTATACACTCCAGAGTTGTCCAAAAAGCAATAAGAAAAGTCTAAGTATTGGAACTGGGGACCGAAGTGGGTCACACGGTCTGGTCCCCTTTGGTTCCCTTTTCTCACCACGCCCCTACGGTTTGGGCAACCGCAGGCAGGATAGGTGACTCGGACACAGGAGTTGTGGACCTCTGCCGAGGGTCACAGCTGGCTGCCGCTGTCCCGGAGTTCCCAACCAGAACAGAGCTGGGGTGGGGGTGAGGGTGCAGCTAGCCACAAGCCGTGACAAGAGCCAGGGTGACTCTCTTCACGGCCAACTAGGACTCTTCGTATGCCTTTTCAACAACGTGTGCCCAGGAGAGGAGAGCTCTTAATTTCACTGATTCTACTTCCAAAAAGTTGCTTATATTTTCAAAACCCAGGGAAAATCTCTCCTGAGTGACTTCCTTCAGGACTTGGCAAAGGAGACCAAATCACCTTACCTCTTTCTGTTGCATAAGAAGAGTGATTTAAGGTTATTTTGTCTCAACAATGGTAAGCAGTACAATAGTATTTTTATTCAAAATGTTTCATTCCCCCAAATTACACATTCTCTCTCTCTCTCTGCCCTGATATTATCATGGAAGCATTATACTGGGTTTTTCCATGAATGTTTAAATTATCTGCAGAGGGAATTTCTCTCCACTGGTTGAAATCAGTTTCATCTTTTTTATTAAACCTTCTCCACATCAATTGCTACCCGTGGCTGAAGCTGAGCTGCTTACAGTCTCGCATTTGCCAGGAATCCTGCAAATTTCATGGAAATGCTTTCCCTCGGGGGGAACATTAAAGTCATTCACTCTATTTATTTCGTTTTCATTGTGGTACATGAAGAGTTAAGCATCAGATGGCCTGAGAAAGTCAATTAAAAAGGGATAGTCTAGCTTAATCACGGGCTTTTCCTATCTGTTTCTTCCAGTAGTTACTTTAAAACTGCTAACTTGAAATCACAGTCCTGTGCTGCCTTCTGAAGTTCACTCAATCAAAGCCAAGTGCTGAGTAATCAAAGATCTTAACTAACTGGAAGTTCTAACCCTAACCACAAGAGGATTAAAAATCCAGTAGCCAGAACTCAGTTCTTCGATCCAGCAAGCTCCAGTGCATAATGAGAAATCCCCAAAGCCCCAGATCACAGCCCTGTCCTTGCCCAGCACAGAACTAAGTGGAAAGCCTCTTTAATTCCTTAAGAGATCCTATCTGCCTGATGAAAATAGATATTGGCCCCTGTGCAGCACGATTAGAAGAATGGGGGAGGATTAGCAGAGATGCAAGGGACAGGCTCCGTCTGCTCATTTACATGGATTTAGTGCTGACAGGTGAAGTTAGCGAGGACAGCAACCCAGGGGCAAAACTGTACCCGAATTAAAGCCACATTTGTTTATCAAGTTATAGAGGGATTAAGATCCGTTTATTTTGCCATATCCAATTTTTAAAATCTATTAAGCACTTTGATGCTTATTTATTTTATTTTTTGTAGCAAACAGTCAGGCTGCTTGGAGAGATGTTTATTTTTGTTCAAAACAACCTGTCAACTGATTGCAACTGAAATGAAGTGGATGGAGCAGAGCTTTTTTCCTGTGTGCTGGGCTGAATGGAAATGAGGCCTCTTTATTTATCATCTGAACACTTGAAAGCACGCACAGATTCTCAAACTCTGCCACTGTTTGCTTATTCCTGTGTGGTGTGATGCACACATGTGTACATCTACACACACACACTGCATACATGCTGTGCTCATTTACATTTCCTATACACACATGAACATATACAAGGCATCATGGCAATATTTGATATTAGATAATTTATTAAAGTATTTATTTTACAATACTATGTCTTTAGTAAGTCTACACATTTTCAATCATATAAGTGTAAAATTTGTATTTATACATTCAGCATTGATATTTGTGGCTAAAATACCCCAGAGATAGTAAACCTTCAGAAAGATGAGACAGAATTTTACAATCTGTATTTCCACATCCCAGATTCCAATAAATTGCTTCCTCAAAAAAAACTTTCAAAAAAACTTTAAAATTTCAATTACCTGAACAATTATAAAATGCAGTTACTTTAAATAAATATGATTTCCCAGTTGAAGTATTAATAGTATTCAAAATTATTATACGAGCAAAATTCTTACATTTGGAATTTTTTCAGAGATGTTTTAATAGATTTTTCTATTTAAATGGAAAAAGGATTGCCTTTAAATTGAGTGTTTCAATACAACATAAAAACATCATCCTATATGGAGGTTTGAGATCCGTTGGAATGCAATTTTATTGCTAAATTTAAAACACAAGATCTAATGCTCACTTTAGGAAAAGCAAGCAAACAACATCATGACAAATCAAGAATAAAACCACCACAGCGAAATAGGCTGGGTAGTTCTACCCTGGAGTAGGTGTTAACACGATCCGAAAATATCCCAAAGAGAAATACCAACTCTGTAAATGCAAAGCTATACTTAAAATTTTAAAATGCAGAAAAATGGATTTGTGTGAAGTTTTCAGCAGTTTGAGGTATAATTACTGTAGAAGAAGGTGTTCCTACCGAAGGTGTCCCAGGTGACAAGTTCAACGACGAGAGCTGCAGCCAATGAGACGGGGAGCATGGGTACCCCCGCAAGTCCCTGCTGCAGCCAATGAGACGGGGAGCATGGGTACCCCCGCAAGTCCCTGCTGCAGCCAATGAGACGGGGAGCATGGGTACCCCCGCAAGTCCCTGCTGCAGCCAATGAGACGGGGTGCATGGGTACCCCCGCAAGTCCCTGCTGCAGCCAATGAGACGGGGAGCATGGGTACCCCCGCAAGTCCCTGCCGCCCTGCCGCCTGCACCCTCAGCGCGTCCAGCTTTCCGTCCCTGCCTTTCCCTGGTGGCAGTGATCAGCCTCAGGTCACTCTAGGTCAGTTTGCATTTCCTAGAATTTGACATAAAGGGTATCAGCTGGCAGGTACTGTCTTTTTACTGGCTTCTTTTTCTCAGGGTGATAATTGGGGTTCTTACAGGGAGTTGAGTGTATCAGCAGTTGATTGGTTTCCATTACTGAGTAGGATCCCACTGCATAAATACGCAACAGGCTTATCTGTCAACCAGTGGGTGGAATTTGGGTCGTTTCCAGTTTGGACTAAAACAAGAAAGATGCCACGTCCTGGGGCCATGATCTTGTGTGGATGTGCGCTTCCTTCGCTCTTGTGGAAAAACATTGGAGGAGCGGCTGGATCATGCGGTGGGTGTACTTTAACTAAGAAACGGCAACCTGCCTTTCAAAGTGGGAGTGTTTCAAAGCGCCCACCCCTCCACCTCCTCGCTCACACCAGCGGGCACCTCCCCTCTCCTCCTGCCTTGGCGCGCATGATCCCTGGTGAGCTGGAGCTTCCCTCTGCCATGCTGCCTCTGCTTTGGTATGCCTGTTATACTGTTCACCCTTTTTAAATTATTGGCTGCATTTTTGCCCAGTGTTCGGTGTTTTCAGATGTTCTGGATTAAAACTGCTTCCAGGATTAAGTAATTCCCAAATACTTTTCCCCACTCTGTATCCTATCATCATTCTCTTAATAGTTTCTTTCAAAGATCAAAAGTTCCTGGACTGGGAGTGCAGCTTGGTGGAAGAGCACTTGCCTAGCACACACAAGGCCCCAGGTGTGGTCCCCAGCACTGAAAAAAAAAAAGGGGGGTAAGTAAATAAATAATAAGTGAATAAATGAAAGACCATGAGTTTTACATTTTAGTGGAGAACAATTCATCAATGTGCTCATGGACGGATGATGTGCTTTGTATCATATCTAAAGAAGCAATTTCGTGAATTCAGAGATACGCTCCTGTATTTTAGAATTTTGAAGTTTGCACTGAAATCTGTGCTCCCTTTTGAAGTAATTTTTGGTTGGCTGGGGCTGCTGTAGCAAAGCACCAGGAAAGGAGAGGAGAGACTTCAGCCACAGGTACTGCTGTTTCTGCAGCTCCGGAGGCTACAGGTAGGATTGGTTTTCTCCTGGCCACCCCCCTGGGCTGGCAGAGGGTCGTCTTTACCTGTGTCCTCACACAGCTCTGCCTCTGTGTGTGTCTGTGTCCTGACCGCCTCTTCTTCCAAGGACAGCAGTCATACTGGACTCCAGCTCGCTCAGGACTTCATTTCACCGAGCTCGCCTGTTCAAAGGCCCTGTGTCTGAGCCCTTTCCCCCTGAGGTGCTGGCTGAGGACTTCACCTCTGCAGCGAGAGGAGGGCTCAGGCAACACTGAGCGCAAGTCGTTGGCAGAGTCTCTGGGCACCATGTCACCTACACACAATCCCTGAGACTCAGCTGTCCATCGCTGTGCGGTCTTACTTCTGGGCTCTATTCTTTCCCTTGAAGTGCTTGGCTATAAGTACAACATTGTCTTGATGAGTGCCATTTTTAATAGGCCATGGAATCAGGTGGTATGCATTCTCCATATTTCTTTGAAGTTCCTCTGACTAGTTGCCATGTATGAATTTTAGAATCAGCTTATCAATTTATACAAAACTTCATGCTGTACTATTGATTAGAATTGCCTTGAATCTATTGATTATTGTGCATAGAACTGACATTTTTACAATATTGGTCTTCTAACCCTATGATCAAGGTGCATAATTTTTTGGGGGGTACTGGGAATTTAACTCAGGGCCACTCAACTACTGAGTCGCATCCCCAGGCCTATTTTATCTTTTATGAGAGACAGGGTTTCACTGAGTTGCTCAGGGCCTAGGTTTTGCTGAGGCTGACTTTCAATTTTCAATCTTCCTACCTCAGCCTCCCAAGTCACTAGGATTACAGCTGTGCAGCACTGTGTTCGACCAGATCAAAGTGAATCATTCTGTCCAGTTACAACTTCTTTGACCAGATTTTATACTTTTTTTGTGTATAAACATTTAAAATATTTTATTCCTATTTTACATTTTTATGATGTCATAAATTTAATTTTTGACATTTTCATTTCTGGTAGTTTGTGACTAGTATATAAACAAAATTGATTTATTTATATACATATATATATATATATATGTATGTATGTATATGCCTGTGCATGTGTGTGTGTGTATATATATATCCATGCTTTTGCCTTGTTACACTCACGTAGTATCCCTATTAGTTTTTGTAGATGACATTAGATTTCCACACTAATGATCATAGCATTTATACTGGATGGTTTGTTTCCTTCTCATTTCGATGCTTTTATTATTTTTATTTTTCTTGTTGCATTGGCAGCCTGTGGAACACATTTGAGTAGACGTGGTGAGAACAGGCATGCTTCTGTCCTTCCTGATCTTAGAGAGCGTTCATGTTTTCAGCATCAAATATGACAGCACTGCAAGTTTTCTGCAGGTGTCATTGAAAGTCCAGGCAGTTGCTGTTTCCAGTTATCTGAGAGTATTCATCATTAATCATCACTAAAATTTTCACAAAATGTTGCTTCTACTGAGATGAAGATCTGATTTTCCGCTGTTTTTTAACATGGTAAATTAAATCGATCGATTGTAAAACTGAAACAGCCCAGGGTTTCTGGCACAAACCCCACATGGTCACAATGCTGGATTTGGGTTATCAATAATTTACCAGTTTTTATACCAGCATACATGAGAGATGTTGGTTTTCAACAATTGTGCTCCTGTCTCATTTTACCATTAGGGAAATAATGACTTTATAGCATGGGTTGGAAAATATTTGTTTCCCTCAATTGTTTTGGAAAACTTTGTACAGAAGTAGAATTTTTGCTATGTATTTAAGGAAGAGTAGTGTTCATCAATGAAACCATCTGGTTCTAGATTTTTCTTCATAGAAAGGTTAATAAGGGCAAAACTGCATTTCTTCAGCAGGCCTTTTCATGTTATCTATTACATCTCCTGCGGGGTTCAAAGGACTATGTTTTCCATGAATATTTTTCACTTCATGTATGTTGTCAAAGTATAAATTTGTTCATATTATTCTTTTATCCTCAACACATATTTGTGATACCTGTTGATTACCTAAAGATAATTTTAATATTCACAGGTATCACATAGCTCTGAAGAAAGTTTTAATGCCAGTAGCAATTTTAGTGAGGTCCTTCTTATCCCTAGTATTGTCTTCTTTCTGTCTTTCCTATCTCTAAACTTATGGTGAGAGCTTTATCAATATGATAATCTCAAAGAACTAGCTTTAAATTTTATTATTTTTTTACTGTTTGGCCTTTTAAATTCATTGTGTTTCACTCTGATCGTTATTATTTCACACTCTTATTTGTGTTTTTAACTTCATCTTAGATTTAGTTTCAAAGGTGAGTTTTGAAATCACTGTTTAAGAACTCTGTTCTTTTTACCCTTTTATTTTAAAATAAATGTTTTATTTTTAGTAGAAAGATTAATTTTGTATATTTATGGGGTAAATGTGATGTTTTACTCTATACAGTATAGAAAATTTAAATCAAACTCATTGACATATCCATCACCAATGTGTTTTGTAGTGAGAATGTTATAAATCTATTTTTTCAATAATTTTGAAACTGTGGTAATCACCAGTGCAATAAATCACTGAAATCTATTCCTGAAATTTTATTCTCTTCCTCAACATCTCTCTATCCTCCATCCCTTTTACCTACAACCTCTGGTAACCAAGTTTTTCCTCTCTATTTTTTGAAATCTACTTATTTTAGATTTCAATGACATCAAATCGCATTTTTCTTTCTGAGTCTGGCTTATTTAACATTACACAACATGTTTATGTTACGTTGATTGCAGGACAACATCTGCAATGATGGGACAATCATAGCCACATTCTGATGGGTGAAACTGGACCTTTATCTCATATCATGTTCGAATGTCAACTCAAAATGAATTAAAGAATTAAATGAAAATCATGAGGCTCTAAAACTGTTTTTAAAATAGTAAAAACCTTCTGAACATTGGTCTGTGCAATGATTTGTTGGATAGAAGCCCCAAAGCAGAAGAAAAGATTGAAAAAACAGTGGGGACTGGGATTGTGGCTCAGTGGTGGAGCGCTTGCCAAGCATGTGTGAGACCCTGGGTTTGATTCTCAGCACTGCATATAAATGAATGAATGAATAAATAAATAAACAAATAGATAAAATAAAGGTCCATCACCAACTAAAAATATTTTTCAAAACAGGACAAATTGACTAATGAGATTTCAGCAAACTGAATACTTCTACACATCCAAGTTAACTACTCGCAGAGTAAAAAGACAACCTACAAAATTGGAGAAAATATATGCCATTTATCTGCTGAGGACTAATATCCAATACCTATAAAGAGCTGAAGCAACTCAATAGTGAAAAACAAACAAATTGAAACTTAGACAAAGGACTTTAACAGATATTTCTCTAAAGAAGACATAGAAATGTCCAATAAATAAATGTAAGAAATATTCAACATCTCTAACCACCAGGGAAATAAAAAGTCTAACCACAATACGCTCTCACCTCATGCCTCTTAAAATGGATGTTGTCCAAAATGAACCATAACATGGTCTTACTTTTATTTCAGGTCCATCTCAAGATTAACTCTGTAATTTGTTCCTGATATGCGCTTGTCAAAATTAAGCAATTATTCATTGTGCTTTACAAAGTTATTTGTTTATCCCCTTTTAATGAAATATTTTTGTCATAATTTGCTTTCATTCATTAGATTATAACACTTTTATATCCCTCAATTTATCACTAGAGAACACTTACACATTGTCCTGGATTCATGTGTTCCCTGAATACACATGCAGTATTAATTCCTCTTTGGTTTGTGGTTGGTCCTAAAGCACTGAAAAATTTATTTTAAGATGTTTCAAGCCACACAGAAAGTAAACAAAATAAATAATGATACACCTATCACTCATCTTTCCCCAATTGTCAATAATCTATAAATGTTTTATCATCAGTAATGCCACCCATGACATAATTGACGATAATGATTTTAAGTCTTCATCTTTAGTAACTTTTATATACATTAAAATATACAAATCTTAACTGTACAGCTCTGAAAAGCACCTTAGGTATGCACTTGGCGGCATGACACACATCTCCTCTCACAATGTGGAGCACCTGCCTTGCCCAAGAACCCTTCCCCTCAAAGCAGGAAGTGTTCTGACATTTTTGCATTCCATCTTGCAGATTTTTGAAATATCTAACTATCTTTATTAACATAAAGTATGTATTATTTTTTATCTGACTTCATTGGGCCTGCAGGAAAATATGTAAGATCAATCTACATAGTAAATTGTATGTATCAGTGATTTGATTCCTTTTTATTCCTAAAGAGCATTCCTCAGTATGAATATATCATGATCTGTTTACCCATTCTACTGATGATAGACAGCTGGTTTGTTTGCAGTTTGGGTTACTGTGAAAAGAAGCATCATGTTTACTCTTGGACGTACACTTAATTCTTTTGCAAATAGTAAAGTGTATTTTTAAATTTACAAGAAATCGCCAAATAGTTTCCCAAAATGGTTACGATGCTAGGAATGGGTGAGGATTTCCATTGGTACACACTCGGCATTTGGCTATTTTAGTCTGTTTGATTTTAATCACTTTAGCAGGTGAAATAAAGTCTGTCACTGTGGTTTTAGTGTGAATTTTTATAGTGCAAAATAATGATAATATGTATTGGCAGATTCATGGAGGAAAGGGCAGGCTTCCTTTTCTGCACAGATGCTCAGTGTTTCAAATTTATGTATGGTACTGATTTAGTGACATGCCATGAGCTTGATATTTGTTATTTTGATATAATACTGAATATTTTCTCATCTTATTCTTTATTTATTCTTTGACCCATCATTTATTTGAAAATACTCTTACTTCTAAATATTTGGGTAGTTTGCAGAGATACTTTTGTTCTTGATTTCTAGTTTAACACAACCATGTTTGGATCATATATTTTTCTGAATTGAAAGGTTGGAAATTCTTCAGATTTGTTTTATAAAACAGGATGCAGTCTGTCGTGGCAAACATTCTGTGCCCACTTGAAATCCACGTTTTTTCCGTGATTGTTGAATGGAGCATTCTCAAGTTTGAATGCAGTTAATTTGGTTAGAAGTGTATTTCAAGTCATTAGTATATTTATTGAGTTTTTATCTTTCACATCAATTATTGAAGAAGGACAGTAGAGCCTCTAAACAATAATTATATGTTTGTTCATTTCTCTCCAATGTTCTTTAAGTGCTTATGTTTTACACCTGGTCACCTCGAAGAGTGTGGTCCAGTTCAAAAGCAGGCAAGTGCCCTTCAGGAAGACAAGGTTGTAGGATTCCAGATGGCTGGCACCAGATACACACACATCAGGCTGCAGTGCGTAGGAGTCACTTAGAGAAAGAGGAGAGGACATAAAATTCAGGCCCTTGCAGTCATGTTTTCCGCACGGCCTGTGAATTCATGTCACAATCTCTGTGGGCATTTTCTGCATGAGACCCACTTCATACTAAGGTAGGTGGGTTCAATGTGGGTGCAGTGGGTCCTAAAATATGGAAAGCTTGGGATGCTTTTTAGGGCCATTGATGCATGCATTGGTAGACAGCTACCAAAAAAACCCACATTTGCAAGGACCCAAAATAATGAGAACAGGAACTCACTGACTGGGCTTAGAGCTCACTTCGTCCAAAGCCATGTGTGGTTACTGCATTTGCCAGCACCTTCTATACTGAGCACCAAGTTTTTCTTGGGAAAAAATGAGATGTGTTGTGCTGTATTCATGATTCTTACTTTTCAGGTGCTGTTAATGTGAGAATGAACACTAGAATCTGTATTTCTTCTTAATGCGCAACCCTCTGCTATTCTGAAATGTCCTTATTTTACCTTGGCAATTTTGTTTTACTTTGAAGTCTAAGTATTTTGAAGTTGATTAAGTAAAATCAATGTTTTTGATTATTATAACCATGAAATATATTTTTAATTTTATTTCTTTTAACCTATTTGTATCTTAATTTTTCCTCTTTTATTGGGATATAAATGACAAATAATATTGTATATACATATCTAAGGTATAAAACATGAGAATGAATATATACACACAGTTAAATGACTACCACATTCAACTTAATATTTGAAGTCTTCATCTTAAAGGCTACAAATATTTAAGTTTTAATTTTTCTTCCTATTAGATAACCTCTGTCTTTTAATTGGTAGTTTAGACCATTTGTAAGTAATGTAATTGAAATGATGTAAATTTACTATCTATTGTTTGTTTTCTGTTTGTCTCTTGTTTGCTTTTTCTGTTATTCTAACATTTGGGGAGAATTACTGAGTATTATTATTTTAGTTTTTGTTCATTTAATAACAGTAACACTTTCTTTTAATATTTTAGCAGTTACCCTAGATTTCATAGCATATGTATTATACTTATCACAGATTTCCCTTAATTGATACTATTAGATTCTATGTAGAATGTAAAAATGTTGTAAGAGTTGGCTTCATTTATGAACATGTTGAATGTTTGATAAGTATAACATAATAACATTTTCTTTGCTTTCTCTACTGAAGGAAATATCTGACACCTGGCTTTGTAATGTATTGTCCTTATAAAGAGTTTGGAATCAACATTACTTATCTTGTTATTTGAGAAAATTAAAGAAAAGACTAGGCTTCTTTTTATTTCCTCTGATCTGAATGTCATTTTTGTTGCACATTTATTTGTTCACATATTGTAAGCCATATTCCACATTTTATTATTTTTTTAAATATTAAAAAAAATTATTAGTTATACATGACAGTAGAATGCACTTTGATACCTCAAATATAATGGAGTATAATTTCTCATTCTTCTGGTTGTATATGATGTAGAATCCCACTGGTCATATAGTTATACATATATATGGGGTAATAATGTGTGATTCATTCTATATTCAAATATTTGATTAAGTTGAACTTTTAAACTTCATTGTTTATCCAGCTAGATAGTGATTTATGTCTCAAAAGGTATCACTTTCTTTTGGACTGAAGGATTTACTTAAACCTTTCTTGCTGTGTTCATCCATATGTGATGCATTATTTCATTTTAATACGTTTAAAAAGTTCTCATTTCTACATTTGTTCAGCATTTCTTTAGTGTTTTTCTTTCAATACATAGCACATAATTCTGCTTTCTTCTTGCTATCGCTGTTTCTGGTGAGAAATCTGCACTCGGCTTTCTAATTCCTCAGAATGTAACATTTCCATTCATCCTTATTGCTTTTGAGATTTTTCTACTGGTTTAGAACATTTTGATTATCATGTGTCTTGGTGCCGGCTTCCTCATGCTTCTTGTGTTTTCTATTTACTAATATTCTTGTATTTGTGAACTTGAAGTTTGCACCAAATTTGAAAAATAATCAGTGACAAATTCTTCCATGATTCATTATTTTCTACTTCCCTAATACATTTTGTATATGTAGACTATACAGGTATCAAGGCTCATAACGTTGACATTTCACTGATTCTCCCTTCAATGTTTTATTCTACTTTTCTCTCTGTTTAAGTTTGGGAAATACATTTTTTCCTCTTTCTCCAAGTCAACTCATCTCTTAATCTGCTATGTTAAATCTATTACTCTCCTCAGTGTGTTGTCTCACACAATGTACTATGTAGTTTTAGGAGACTTATTTTGGTAATTTTGATATTTCCCTTTGAATAGAATTATGACACATTTTAAAAACTATTATCATGAAGAGAGTAGAGTGAATTGTAATGGACCCAAACCAGGTTCCCTTTCATGAGGCATTGAGCTCAATTCACAGTACCACATACAAATACACAATATGATGACATTTTTTTCATTCTCCCATTTCTGATACTTAAAATTTTTTATCTTCTTATTCTCTGTGGTTGATGTGTTAATCAACTTTTCATTTCTGTACCCAAAATGCCTGAAAAGGACAACTGACAGCAGAGAAAGTTTCTGTTGGCACACAGTTTTAGAAGTTCTATTCGTGACCAGATGACTGCATTGTTCCAGACCTGAACTAAGGCAGAATATCATGGAAGAAAGGCATGCAAAGGAAAGCTGTCAGTTCATGGCAGCCCAGAAGAAGAGAAAGTGAGACAGAAAAACACAGGAAAAGTAATGAGCCAAGGACAAGATAGTTTGCAAGAATAGACCTCCATGAGCTACCTCCTTCAACCATGTTCCACCTGCCCACAGCTACTACCCAGTAGTCCATTCAAATCATTAGCTCACCAAATGGATTAATCCACTGATGTAGTTGTAGCCCTCATGATCTAACCATATCAGATCAGAACATTGCTGCGTTGCCTAAAATATGAGCTTTTGAGAAAAGGGTCATTCCTATATTCAAACCATAACCATTAGTCTGGCTTGGATTGAATTTTATCAATTGTATTGTTCTTTTCAAAGAATTATGTGTACTTTTTTTTTTTCATCATTTCTAATTTTTCCTCCCACTTATTTTGTCTTTCATTATTTACTTCTTCCCCACTTATTTTAGGCTTAAGATGCTCTGTTTCTCCAGTATCTAAAGGTGGAAGTTTAAATAATTAATTTGTTATCTTTGTTGTTTTCTGATACATGCTGTTAATGCTGTATGATTTTCATTGCATCCTGCAAATTTTGATAGGTTAATCATTTAGCTCAATTTATTTAATTTAGCTTAATCTATATCAAATTTTATCTTGAAATATCTTCTGTAATTCTTGTGCTTTTTAAAATTTCACTGTTTCAGGTTAAAATATTTCAGAATTTTCCAGCTGTATTTCTATTATTGACTTCTACCCTAATATTATGTATTCTGAGAACATACGTTGTATGAATTCCATATTTCAAATTTAATAATGTACAATTCATAAATAAAATTTTGTCTCTTCTAGTGACTGTCCCAGGAAAGTATGTGTATTCTGCTGTTGTTGAATGGAGTACTTCATAAACATTAATTACATCAAGTTGATTGATAGTGCCATACAGATCAATTGTATCCTTACTGATTTTTTTTGTTGTGGTTCTGGTTGATCAATTAATTGCTAAAATTGGGATGTTAAAGTTCATAACTATCATGGTAAATGTGTCTGTTCCTCTGATCAGTACAATGTTAAAATTTGTGAGATCTTACATTGTTGTAAGATCTTCATGTTAAGGATTATTATGTGCTTTTGAAAAATTGATTGCTTTATCATTGCATAATACCACTTTTTATTCTTGATCATTTTTGTGGATTTGAATACTATTTACTTTGAAATTAATATAGCTCCTCCAACTTTTTTTTTTTTTTAATATTTCCTTCTCACAGGTTGGAAAGACTCTGATAAGTTCTTTTCCTTTGAAAGTAAGTGTTCCATAGAGAAAACAGGGATTATTTCACAAAAATGATTCTTCCCTTTTACCTCTCAGAGTCATGATAAAATCTCTCTTCAATCTTCATTGTAAAAACTTGGTGGAGTCTCTGGTGGCAAAATTGGTAAAGGTGCATCTCCTCTCAGGACTGCCATCTATTCTTTCCTCCATTGAGCAATTTACTAAAACTCCTAGCAGTGTATCACCCCAGGATCTTCACCAGGTAAGTGGATCTGGCTATGACATTGTGGGTTCACTTATCTGTCCAGATTTCATGGTAGCAAGTTATCCTGAAATCTCATTTTTCTGGAGGGCACAAGAAAAATCACTGAATCTTAGCTTGTTCAATTTTCTATTGTAAGTGCAATAACATTTTGTGACTGCAAACACAAACCCATAATAACCTTTTAAATATTCTTGTAAAACAATTCTGATATTTTTGCTAATCTTGAGTTGCTTTAAATTGATTGAATCATCTCATATTTTTTCCCCAATTATTTCTATACTAACAGCAAAAATGTGTATTTTCCCCTTTTTAGGAGGTAGATATTTTTGCATTCTTATAAATATGGTTTTTTAAAAATTTTCTGTTTTACAAGGTGTACTTCATGTTCTTGTAAATCATTAGATGTGTTCAGGCCTTGCTTTAAAGTTTCATTGAATATTGTGTATTGAGTCCAGGGTTAATTTCCTCTGCAATAAAGGTAACACCTTTCTGAGCGCTCTATTGGTGCCCATTGAATCTAAAGTGTTGTGGGCTATCTGCAGGTAGCAGGCACTATTCCTCAGCTTGTTTGGATGTCCAGTACTTTAGCTTCCTGGCATTTCATGTGGTTTCATTCCCTCCTCTTGGAGCTTCTTCTCACAGATGCACTGATAAGCAACTGCTGAAAATGCCAAAGTGTCACGAGCAGGTCATTGACCTCTTCTGCCAGCAAGCTCTTGTTTCTCCAGGTTCTCACTGTCTCAGGTTTTCTGAGTTCTTAACTCCATGTGCTCACTGGGGAAGCCCAGTAGGCCTCCCTAGGACTCTTCCTGTGTGGTGTTCTGGAAGCTCCCTCAAGGCAGACACAGGGTCAGGTGAGGGTTCACCCTGCTTGTCTTCAGTTCTCAGGAATAACCTTTCTTCATTTCCTATTTTCTAGTGTTTTAAAAACCATTATTATATCTATATGTATTTTTCTTCTTTCCACATGTCAAAATTTACTGAATAACAGTATATTCTCAGGGTATACCACTTTCAACAGTTGCAGTTCACCAAATGCTTGTACGATGATCTGATAGTCTTAAGCTATCAACACAAACACAAGTTCCCAAATTCCAATTGTTATGTCTTTATGCAAATTCTCAAATCACATTCGTCTCAAATCACACACACACACACACACACATACATACATACATACATACACACACATTGAGACACACACAGACTTTTATAAATTTTGTGATTTTTATTTTATTATTTGGGGAGAAAGTAAATCTAATACCTCTTGATCCATCGTGAGAGGAAGCATAAGTTGCAGTTTGTGTGAGTTTTGATCTAATTTTGAATGTTACTTGAAAGCCCTCTTTACCTATAACTTAAGAATAAGTGCTAAGGAAGAAGAAATTCTTGCCTACACTATGTGGCATTCGTAGCATTTGAAGAATGTGCTAACAGGGAAGATTTGCTGAACAAAAACAGTGTGTGGATCTGATGGTAATTTACTTAGCAATGTCCCAAAATATCTCTTTCAAGTCATTCCATGAAATGATTTTATATATTTAACTGAACGGCAAAATACTTTGCTTTATCTATGTAGTTGAATGAAAGCTGAGAAGTCCCCGACAAGCAATCTCATGGCCCGACGCCCGCTCCTGCGTTGTGATTGGAGAGGGGAGGGGAGAGCGTGAAGGTGGGGCAGACATACCGTCCTCAGCCCGTGCCACTGGCCCTGGGCTCCAAGGCCACATCTCATTATCATTTTCCTCAAACATTTCCAACTCATCATTACCTGCTTTACAAATTCTAAATCAGTACTAAATACTACATTTGTTTCTCAAGATTCTTATCTTCCACTGTGAAGCACGGTCGCAGATGTGGACCCGGCACACTCTGAGGTTGGCGTCACAGTCACTGGCTTCACGTTTTGGGTGAAAGTGCATTGCCGTGGAATTCTCATCATGAGGCCCTACCCCTGCCCTTGCATAAAGCGTGCACGGGTGGAGAGGGGCAGGTCCTCCACGCAGTGTGGGACCTCACACCGTGGACGACTGTGGCTTCACAACCACCACATCATTACTGTCAACCTCCCCTCCCTGCTTCCTCTCTGCCCCAGGGCTATCCCTTGCCTCCTCCTGGTTCTGATGTGCACATCTGTCCTGCCTCTCCTCCTGGACGGTCTCCCTGGTCTCAACTTACCTGCATGATTCTCTACACCACCTTTCCATTACCCACCACAGAAAGTTAAATGTACTTCAAAGTCCTGCCGCCTTACTGTCGTAACTTCCAGATTACAAACCCTCCCACATAATCATAGACAAATACTGCTTCTTAAGATGTCATTAAATATTGATTCATTTACTTGACTTAGAAGTCTTTCATGCCCATATATGAATTTTGAAGAGGATTTTCCCTACAAAGCCTAATATTAACAAAACAAATGAAAAAGCAAACACCTGGCTATTTCCACAGCCTGCCCCTGCCCAGGCAGGAGGAGCTGCTGGTCGGGGCGGGAGACCTGCACCTCCTCTGCAATGAGCCTGGCATGACTGGCAGGGCTCTGTGCCACCCCTGACCATGGTGGCTTTGAGGGAGAACTTGTTAGTGGGAATTCTGCTGCAAACGGAGCACAGGTTGATGTCTGAATAGATTACTCCACCGAAGACTCCTCAAGACAGGTGGTGCTGAGGTGTCTCCAGCATCGGGAGGGGACATCAGCTTGGTGGCGGTAGAAGTGCTTAGCCTTTTGAGTTTCTGTCTCGTCTCTGTTTGTGTCACCCTTCTGTATTTGGTTTTTGTGTGCTAATGTTTGCACACTGTTCCTGCTGAGATGCAGATGTGGCAGAGACAGGCTGTGTACCCTGATGACATCAGTTATGTGTGCAAGTAGACGGTGGGAGACATAATCCTAGATCAGCAGCCGTTCTGCTGATCTAAGTGCCATGCAGCCCAGGAGCACAGTGGTCAGGGGCACCCACAGAGCTGAGGTCGGGGCAGGCTCCTGGGGAGCAGGGATGGAGAAGAAGGTGTGGATCTCCCACAGGGAGCAAGGCCAGGTCCCAGAGGTTTGAGGGAGGTGTGCCTCTGAACCTGGGATCTGTGTGGGACAGTGGCAGTGATGGAGAAGAGACCATCAAGCTGACCCCTCTGCACCGGATTTTAGTTAGAGGTCTCCAGACCTCTGCCTCCTCCTCCTGTTCCTTTCCTTTCTCCTCCTGAGTAATGGAGCCTTTTCCAGGTGCACTCCTTGAAGATCCCCCTGGAGACTGTGCAGTGGAAGGTGGAAGTTAGGGCCCCTTCCATGCAGCTGGACTGTTCCTCCACCCCACCTCCCCAGGGAGGCCCTGGGCACTACACTGGAGGAGCCCTACTCCCAGGCTTTCTGAGGAAAGCCACCTCTGCAGGGGACACAGAGCCGGGAGCATTGTGAAGAAGGTAGTGACAAGATGAAGAAGTTTCCAAGAGAGAGTCCCAGGCTGAAAAATTCAGGTCATGGTGAGAATTTCCTGCAAGAAAATCCAGAGGGAATGATAAGTGAGAATAGGGATACCAAGAGGAGATGTTGCAGGCGGGTTCAAACGTTCACGGACTCAAACACAGCCAGGCCCCCGTGTCTTTCTGGTTCTGCTCATCCAACAATGTATCAAAGACATTCAGAAGAACGTTAGCTCCTGCACCAAACATGCACAAACTGTCATCCTCCATCATTGTCCCAGGACCATACAGGCTATCATCTGTCTACATGGCACTTGCATTGTACTAGATGTGAAAAGTCATCTGGGGTTGGCTTACAGTGCGTAGGGGCTGTGTACAGGCTGAGTCCAGTTACACACAAATGCTGCACCGTCCTCTGCAGGAGACTTGAGCTTTCTTAGAATCTGGCATCTGCAGAAATCCTGGGACCCATCTCCATGGTCACTGTGGGAGGACTGAAGTAGAAGCCTGCCCTTGCCCACTGGGGTGGAAGCACCATTAACCAAGGACACCGGTGGTGAGCAGACAGTAGGAAGGTGGGACATGAGATGCAGATGAGCCACCAAGGCAGGAAGTCAATGCAAACAGCCATGGGGAGATAGTGGGGCACGCCCAGCTCTGGAGTCTGAATAGAAGGCAGTGCAGAGCAAGAAGAGAACGGATCTGCTCTGAGACTAACAACTTCACCACCACAGCCTTCTCAATTCTCCAAAAGGACAGGAAGAGAAGCCCTTCCTGGCTCACTGAATTTCAGGCCTTCTCTATAGATGTCATTCACCATGGGGGCTGAACTGCCAGCAGAAGTTCCAAGACCAATTGAGGATCCCAAGCCTGATGCTCAGTGCAGAGCACCGATCCCACACAGTTGGGCTTGGGCCACTCTGTCAGCAGCCCCTCCATCTTGGGTTCTAAAGTTCCATGTGAGCACTGTGCTTTCAACACCGAGGTACTGATTTTCTTCCAACCTTCAGAGATGGGATGCTAGGTGTCTTTCACCCCATCTGTTGTAGGTGGTGTGTTCTGGTGCTTCCTTCCCCAGGCTTTGTGGCCTCCATGACTCCCTTGCCTCTGGTTCTTCCAGGCACCTTGACAAATCAGCCTGTTCCCTGAGCACATTTGTTCTGGGCCTAATTATTTAAAATTTCAGGAAAAGGAAACAAAGTGTTCAGAAGGAGGTAACCGCTCTGTACCTGACTCAGGTCTCTGCTCCCCTGCTGCTGTGGAGCAGCTAACTGCAAGGGTGGGCGTGCGAATGGAGGCGAAAGGAAAACAGTAGCCAGCTGAATTCCAGAGGGTGAGTTTCATTTTTAAAGCCATGTGTTGGACACAGGAAAGGTCACTTTTAGTCAATTACTGTAATTAAAGTACCAAAACCAATAATTAGATCTTTTAATGGAAAAAGTAGCAAAGATGTTGAGATAATATAATGTGGTTCTGAAAGATTTTAGTTTTAAATTACTGAAGAAAAAATATTTAAAAATAAATACACTATGGGAAAATAGGCAACTAAAGGAAATTGGTAAGGTCAGTGCTTTGATTTGTCATGTCCCAGAATCTGTGGCATTCCACAATTTGCCACTCCTGGAAAATGAAAGTTTTGTTTCATGAAGACATGAAATTCCTATGTACACAGGAAAATAACACCAAACAACCAAAGTTCGTGATTCACTTTCTTTGGACATTCTGATATGTCCTGAGTCCCACTGTACTTTTTTTAAGATGGACACAATGCCTTTTGTTTTATTTACTTATTTTTATGTGAGGATGCGGCAGAAGGACGGCAATTTCAAAGGCAGCCTCAGCAACTGAGCGAGGCACTAAGCAACTCAGTGAAACCCTGTCTCTAAATAAAATACAAAAAAGGGGGGTGGGGCTGGGGATGTGGCTTAGCAGTTGAGTGCCCCTGAGTTCAATCCCCAGTGTTCAAAAAATAATAAATTCAGTCCCAATCTTTGGTACTGCTGTTCTTTCCTGCTTTTTAAGCATGGAAGAGAGTGATTTGAAAATAGACCTGGCTTCTCCACCTGCAGCCTTTCCCCCAGAGCAAACAGCACCAGGACCCCAAGCTCAGATCACATCTTCATTCTCAGCCCACGGGACATCCTGGTGCCTCCTGCTGGCTGCTGTCATTTCCCCCTCCTACTAACAACCCCCTCTTAGCACACCCCCTTTTCTGCACCCTGCTTCCCCAAGTGCGAACCCTCTCCTCAGAGCACCCCACAAACTGCTTCAGGCAATGCCACGTGAGTAACGCACGCCATGAGTTCTGCTCTTTATAACTGAGATAATCATGCAGTTTATTACCAGAACAGGACACTTCGTGGAGTGAACGAGGTGCTGGCAAACTCCAGAATTGAGGGTCACCAGATCTGTGACCAGATTGCAAGTGATTTCCACATAAGGCCTCTGCCCATCTGTCCTTGAGCGTATGTGCCCTCACGCTACATTGGCAGGGAGTGAGCACTTAGCATCCATTTATCATGGAGGGGCCCTGCACACTCAGGAAAGACTAACGGATGGTGCACACGAGTCCTGTTCAACTGACAGTGTCAACAAACAGGGCTTCCAGGGAGGGTTAGTACCCAGCAGCAAGCGGATCATACACACTTAATTCTTTCTTGATTCCAGGGTAATTTTTCCATCTGTGACAGGAGGTGTGGGAGAAAAACCTCTCCTTCAACAGTTCATGCTCCTCTTGTCTTAGTATTGATATTAATGCCAACAAAATTAGTAATTTGACAATTAGTTCCCCACTTACCTGAGAAGACATGAAAGGGAGAAAGAAAGTATTTTAACCAGATTATAATGCGGCTCTGACAAGTCAGGATCCTGTCATGTTGTAGCCTTCCAACTTTAACATTTTCATGTCTGCCTGGCAGGTTATTAAAATAAATGAGGGTGCAATGGACTGTGGCTCTGCTCTTCTCTAATGGGAGCCGAGGAATCTGCAAGCCACCAATGTAAATTGACCGGTCTCAGAGACTGAAAGGATTTAGCTAAAGTGGACAATTAGGATCATTTCTGCACAGCTGAGTGAAATATTCCTTGTTATTTTAATAATTCAGGCCCAGGGTAATTTTCGGAGGCTGAGTTTGTCAAGATAATGTGCCTTGTGCTTGTCTGCTTGTCATTTTTAACTCAATCTCACATGTTACAGGTGCAGTCTAGCTTACAAAACAGGAAAGTCATTCACTGGAGAATTTGCATGTGGAATACAGATGCCTCGCACGGAGGGACAGCAGAGCGGAGAGTGACGGAGCCCGGAGAGACACCTCATGATGGCCAAGGCGGATGCTGCGGCCGCGTGGTGGATGCGGGTAGGCGCGGCTAGGGCGACGTGCGCACACGAGTGTGCACCTTGGCCAGTGCGCTCTCCAGCACACCTGGCTCCGTTTCAACCGCGAAGCGCTGGAAAGCGAGCGATTCCTCGGTGAACTGTGGAAACGCTCACTTTCAGCTCGGTGTTATCACACTGACTGATGGAATAATTTCTTTAACTTTTGGTAGCCAGACACATTTAGAGAATTATACATGAATTTAACATCAAGAAAGTCTGAAACTGGAGAGTCCAACAGTGCTTCTCTATAAGTAGAAGCTTGTGTGGCCAGATTTTGTGGTCTCAACAGATTAAAGCATCACTCACGATTACAGTGATTGGTACAAGCCCTGAGGTGACCCTCCTGTCCATAGGCCCAGCAGGTGATGGAAACATCACATTGAATCTGAAATTAGACCCTCACTGAAGGACCACCTCTGCCATCCCTGCTCCAGGGCCCTCTGTTCAGGGTCCCTCTGAACTGCTCACTGGTGGTGGACAACCCCAGCAGGAGCATGCAGCCTGTCACCCTCCCAGGACCCCACACAACTTCACTGGGGCAGGTCTCCCTCTATCTGGTTTATCTTCACCTTTCCTTGCAATGATTTCTTTAAAGATAGGATTTATGGTAAATGCATCATTATCAACAAAAATACTGAAAACGTTGCTTTAGGAAAAATGGCAGTTCATGATAAAGCATGTTAACACAGGAATGAAACACACTGCCATCAGCACTAGCTAAATACTGTTTACATGTATTATTTCATTGCAGTGATACAACTGAACTTCCACCAAAGTGGACTTATTTATGACACTGCGAGGTATGTAGAAATATGACCCAGCACTGTATGTCCTAAGATGGACAGGTCTCAAACATGTGGGTCATGGCAATAAAGTTACCTCCCACTGAACGTTCAAAACTCCCGCCTATTTCAAACACATTACAACAGTGCTCCTGAACTCTGATGGATGGTCTCGTGAAGCACACGGTCCACAGGTTACTCCTCCCTGGAATCAAGTCTCCCTTTAGCATGGACCCATGCTGAAGCCCTGGCTCTGCATTCACTGTGTACCCAGAATGAGAGTTTATGTGCCAGGATTGGGAGCCGTGGGTCTCAGGAGGGAAGAGCAGCTTCTCCTTGGGCTCACCACCCACCCCAGGCCTACTGAGGAGCTCAGCCAGTAAGGGTGCCATGTCTCTGGGCTGTGGATTTTCATTATCTCCAGCATGGCCTTTCTAACCCAGCGAGAGAGAAGGGCTAGAGGCTTTATTTTTTGGAATTCTTGGCCAAAGAGGATTAATTTCAAAACCAAGCCTTGACCAAACAGGCAAACAAGGCAGAACAGAGTACCCCAAACTGACACGGCTGGTACTCAGCATTTTACTGGCTGATGTGTCCTTTCTGTGTGTCAGGGTGACAGCAATAACCGAGTGAGCCAGCTGGATGAAGTCGAGATTGCGTGCCCACAGGACCTGGGCAGGGGTGCAGTGCCCGGGGCAATCTCTCTGGAGCCCTCGCTCAGCAATCGTGACGCCTTCCCCTGTGCCTCGCCCCTCGGGTTGTCTCTGCTGGCCTGTGAATGGACGGAAAGCAGGGAGAGAGAGCTGAGCATCTCCTACATGAGTAGTGGCCAGACCTAAAAGTGGACAATCCACCTCCATCCACAGCCCACCCATGGAAGTGTCTCATGCCCAACCCAACTGACAGGAAGTCAGGGAAGCAGAGCAGCCACATAACCTGAATTTAGTGAACATCCAGCTGACTGTCGTCATGTGACCCAAGAAGCAGCAGAACAATGAGGGTCTATGAGCAGAAGTCATAAAGTGCAACACAGGGTCTCCAGGAAGACACGCAGTGTCAGAGAAGCTCCGCGGCCTCCGCCTAGGCTGTCCTTGGTAGGTGGCCCACGAATGAGCACCCCATGCATAATTTGGTGGTGGCATCATTTTTAAAGTAGCATATTTAAGAAATAACTTTGGTAACATCAACATACTACAGTGATGGTATGGAACCAACTAGATGTCCATACTATGGAACCATACTATGGAACCAACCTAGATGTCCCTCAACAGATAAATGGATAAAGAAACTATGGTATACATGCAATGGAGTATTACTCAACCTTAAAGAAGAATGAAATTATGGCTTGTGCAGGTAATCAGAAGGAGCTAGAGAATATCATGCCAAGCAAAACAAGTCAATCCCAAAGAACCAAAGGCCAAATGATTTCTCTGATATGTGGATGCCAATTCACAATGAGGAGGTGGCAGTTAGGGAAGAATAGAGCTACTCTGGATTAGGTAGATGGGAGTGAAGGGAGGGGAGGGAGTGTGGTTTTAGAAGGATAGTAGAATGAATTGAACATTATTACCTTATGCATATATCTGACTTTATGACCAATGTAATTCTATATTATGCACAAACAGAATAATGAGAAGTTATGCTCCACTTCTGCATGATGTGTCAAAATGCATTCTACAGTCATGTATAACTAATTAGAACAAATTTTAAAAAACTAAAGAAGAAAAAAGAAAAAATATAACATGCATAACACTACTGCTATTTTCATGATAATTAATAAATTACCTACATAGCACTGATAGGTAAAATTCACTAAAAGAGAGAGAGAGAGAGAGAGAGAGAGAGAGAGGTGAACTTTGGAATTAAGAATTCTCCCTGAACGTTTTTTCAGGTTTGCTGTCATTGGGGTCTTTCACTAGCCAAATCTCTGCATCTTTCTTTCTGCGACCTTGGGTCCCATATTCTCCATTTAATCTTCCTCTAGTGACAGGGGACCCTCATATCATCCGCCTCATACACATCAGCCACTGGGTCTCCTGAAGCCCCTAGCATTGGAGTGAGGCTTTCAGGGTGATGAGTGCTCAATGTGAAGTTTATCAGATCACGCACTAGACTTGGCCGAACGACCAACAGATGATCGATAGCCAATCACCACTGGGCTCAAAATTCTGCATCAATGCTTCCGTAAGCTTCATAATGAAAACCTGAGACGCGAATTTGAACTTAGCCAACCTTGTCACAGACGGTGGAATCTGCGGAGCTAGATGTGTCCCCCCACGTCCCAGGACCAGGTGAGATGGCGCCGTGCACAGCTCCTCCGCTTGCGAGGCTCTCCTCCGGGAATGAACAGGTGCCTCCTCTTCCTTTGATTCAGGAAGTCAAATATCCCTTCTCATCTGAAAATCTATAATAAATCGGGGACATCCGCTGTCAATTCCAGAAGACAGAAAGCTGGTGTGACGTTTTAGGAAAAAGACGGACGTTGAAAGGAATCCCAGGATCGCACTCCCTCTAGAGCAGGCAGACCCTCCGAGGCAGGCTCTTGGCTTCTGTCGTCTGGCCGTGCAGCTCGGCTCCTTGGGATGTCGATGCCGCCCGCGAAAGCGCCATCCCTTGTCTTCTCTTGGGTCCGCCTGACTTCAGCTGGTCCTCCCCACAGCCTGGGCCGCTGAGCTGAGCACGTGAGTTGACACCACGAAGACACCCCTCCTTGTCTTACCACATTTTGCTGAAATATATTGGAAAACAGAGACTTGAACCCTTGCAGAAACTGCAACACTGACTCTTAGGCATGTTTTACCCTGTCTCAGATCCGAGCCTGCACCTATCCTGGGACATTCCTCCCCTGGCCTACCTGCCACTCCCTCCGTATTTTGCAAACTGAATGTGACTTTTGAAAATCGATGTACCCAGCATGCAGGGCTGTGGGCTTCCCTTCTGGAACTACAGAAGACACGCCAACCCCAGGGTGGGTAGGGATGATCCAGGTCCCCTCCTCCCCTGGATGGAGTGTGTGCTCTCCTCTCACGTTGACTGAAGGCAGGCAACTTGGTTTTCAAGGCAAACACTCATCAGGACGTCGTCAGTCAGAAGAATCTTCGACTACAGGCTCAGCAGGTTTGCCTCACATCGCCCGAGCCAAAACGCGCAGCGGTTACACTGTTCTCTCTGCGACCTTGATCACTGACTCCACGCTGGCGTTTTAATCTACAATCTAGCTAACTGGCATCCGATGTTTTGGAAGTGCATCTCGAGTCTCACGTACAACACATCTTATTTAAAACCTAGCCCTTAGGGTTGAAGATAGTTCTCACCCCTCTGGCTGTCCCAGATGTCCTCCAGCATCAGCTGGCCACCTGTCAGCCCCTGTCCCTGTGGGGCTGCTCAGAGGCACTCACTGGACACACTCCAGGCTGATGATGCCCTCCACAGTCACAACAGAGATGTGCAAATGGAATGAAGTCCTCTGACCCTCTGGTCAGTTAGGCGAGAGCTGGGGACAGCACAACACCCGACATTCAACTCAGGCAGTGTCCCATCTTAACTTTAACTTTTTTAAAATTTATTTTTAAAAATTTGTTTAGTTGTAGATGGGCACAATGCCTTTATTTATTTTTATGTGGTGCTGAGGATGGAACCCAGTGCCTCACACTGCTAGGCAAGTGCTCTACCACTGAGCCCCAGCTGCCTCTCTTAACTCTGAATAACACCAATAGTTCTAATTCATTTGTTCACTTTTTGTGTGTGTGCAAAATACCCTATGATGAGGCCCAACAGTGCAAACACATCGAATAGAGCGTGTCCTGATCCAGCTGGTTACATACACACGGGTACAGCTCATCCAGGGAAAGTGTTCCCACTCTGGTGAGAACAGAGATGCTTTACAAAAACGTGTCTGCCTGCGCTTGAAAGGTGTGCAGGAGTCAGACAGGAAGAGGTGGAGTACAAAGGAAGTGAGAAGCTGGGTGGGGACACAGGCCTGATCTGACCTGACCTGGGATAGTGGGTGGCATTTACAGGAACATAGGTGGAGAGAGAACCATGAAGAGCCCTGGTGACCAGGATCAGGCTTTAGAACTATCTAGCCGCCTGTAAGATGCCACTGCATGTTTCTGAACAAGGAAAATATAATAAGGGTCATGTTTTAGAAATTCATTGCTCAAAATTTGCCTGGATTATAAGAAGGGAAGGAGATATTTGAGGTACTTGGAAAATAGAGGTTTTATCAATATCATAATCAGGGTTCACATTAACAATGTTGGGTTTTCCACCAGCTTGGGGGCAGATGACAACAGGTGACAGTAGATCAACCAGGGACAAGTACCCAACTGGCACCTATAGTAAAGGACCAAAGTGCAGAGGGGCAGCCCACAGAGGGAGGAGGCATGTGCTGAACTTGGCGCACCCTCTCTGACCATATCCTCCCTGCATGAAACCTTGCATGATTGCACCCAGCCCAGATGTTTTCTATCTAAGATTGGGGTAGAGAGAAGAAATCGACAGTGCAGGGAGCTAACAGGGGTGGATTGGTTCTGCTGCATGAGGCAAAGGCAGCATCTTGGCCGAGAAGCCTGGGATGTGTTTCTTCCACACACAGGCAGTTTGCTCTGTGTACATCTGTGTTATTCAAAGTGACTAAGTTGGAAGGGCATCTCTTACTCTTTCAGGGAGGAAGCAATCATGATCCCAAGGCCTTTTCTAAAAGCACAAGGATGAACCTAACTCGACCACAGCTGTTCTCCCAAGAGCCACTATCCACCTATTGAAGAGTGAATTTCAAATCCATGTGCATCTGGCGCTCCTTTCCCAGCACGCTGGTTGCCCTGTGAAAGGAGGAGCCATCAGACAGCATTCTAGCTGCACTGCTGACTTGGGGTGCAGCTCAGGTCACCACTGGTTGGCGTGAAGCAGACTGACGCACTTTCCCCTTCATCAGCCCAACTCCTGAGTGCTAATCCTGGAGCAAGTAAGGTGGAAACAGAACAGAGCAAGAAAAAAAAGACGCCTTTTTATTATTTTGAAAACATTGACAAGAGTATCTTCATCTCTTGCTTTCAGGGGAAAGATCAACTAATACATCAAACCTTGAGATATGAATGCCTCAGAAATGCCGGCTTCATCCTGGAAATTCTGACATGTCAGCTGATCAGAAGGTCTTGCTGTTTAAACACCCTCCAAGCTAATGTGACACTGATGTAAAACTTGCCATTTACGTGAAAATGCCGGCCCTTCCCCAGGACCCAGAGGGCTGTGTTGTGCGGGCAACCCCTGCACATCTGGTGGGTGAGGAAGGAGGAGCCTGTCCACGCCTTATGCAAAATGGCTGTAAGAGAGAGAGGAAGTTGCAGGACGGGTTATGACTCAGACACTTTGGGACCAAATAACCAAAGTTGTATGAACGAAACCCGTCATCAGGTGTCCAGCAGGTGCCAAGTTGGGGACTTGGAGCAAAGAGAAGGTAGCTCTTCAGTGATGACCAAGAAGTACAAGCTGTGCCGCTCCTCGGTCCCTGTAAGTGTGCAGGAGGATAGACGGGAGGACGCATCTGTAAGTAAGCAAAGCAGGAACAGTTCAGCTTGTTAGGAAGACGAGAGGCTACCCTCAGTCTTCACTCCCCTCCATAATTACCCTTTCCTAAAGCCCATGCTATCCTGGCTACAGTCTTTATTAAAGGACCAGATAAGAAAAAGAAAAGGGGAGGAGACCAAGGAATAGAAGAGGGACTTGCATGGTGGTCTTCCACGGCTCGTGACACCTGCTGGACGCAACACTGGTGCAGGACTCTAGCTCTGAAAACATGTTTGCTAGAACAACCGCTAAGGCCCAAACCACCCAGGGGAAACCTGGGCTAGTGTTTGGGATACCTTAAACTTCTATGGTATTAATTTTTCAGCATTTACATAATTCTCTGCCCTTCTCCAATTCATTCAGAAGAATCACTATAGCCTCTGGGAGAACCAGATATTCAGGGCAGAAATGCAGATGTCAAATTAATAATGCTGCACGTGGCACCAACGCAACCCACGGGAAATGCGATGCAACACCCAGCAAGCCAGGCCAGACCAGAATCAAGAGCCCATGGCCAGACCAGTGAGCCACCTGCTATGGGCACAGCGGTGTCCTCTCCCAGTTCTTACCTCTCTCTACAGGTGTTCCCAGGTGACCAGCCAAAGGGTAGGTTAAGTTGGGATTTCACCCAAGTTGGGAGTTAGTAGCTTCCATAATACACAACATTTTTGATAGATGGTCATAAAAGACAATAGAGATAATATTCCCAATGGGCAGGCCAGGGACTATGCGCCCGGTCGTTGCTTTGAAAGAACTTCACCAGTGTGAGAATGTACTCAGATTTGTGGACAGTGGCCAATTGTACAGAGAGTTGGATGGAACTGGACAAAATTGGAAAGAAAATGGACTGGGATCTTGCAAACGAAGAGCTTGACCAGGACATGCGAATCCCTGTGTTGACGCAGGAGCAGAGATGAGCATGACAACATTAGCTTCATAAACTAAAGCCCACCAAAGGCTTCTGCCATGGAGAAGCACCGACCCCAAGAGACAGAATGACCGAGCTGGCCTGGACCCATCATCATCGAGGCCAGGAGGCACCCGTGAGCAGGCTGCCTGGCTACAGAGCTGAAGGCCACACGTGGACGCAGGCCGCTTCAGCCCCTACCCAGCTATGAAGCAGGCGAGGCACAAAGGTGACTGCTGAGTCCCCACCACAGCACTGTCCCGTGGGGTCACTAGTCACTATGTGGTTGGTCACACAGGCTGCAGGGCACCTTCCACTCTGCAGCAGCCAGGGCTGGCTCTCTTCTGGAGTAAACGTGCCTCTCTCTGGCACACTGCCCAGTGGCCATTGCCTGTCTCATCTGTGAACGTGGAGTTCCATGAGCACAGCTCTCCAGGGCCTCACATGCCACCAGGGAGGCTGGGAAGAGGAGCCTGGCCAGAGGCTACAGCAGCAGCACACACTGCCACGCAGATCCAAATTTCCAGATCACCAATCCTCAAATTTGACCACCCAAGATCACCAGAAGGGATGCTTGGGCCCAACTCTGTTTCTGATTTGTAATCTGAAGTGTCTCAATGATTCACATCTGTATTGCTTTCCTGGCTGCTGCTGACGCCACTGTGGCCTGGGGTCTAGACCTCAAGAGCCACTGGTCTAGAAGATGAAGGGAGAGTTGCTCGACTCACAGGGACCCCCACATTCTTGCACTGGCCCTAATGATTTAGTCCAGCCCCCAGTGTCCACTCACGCCAAGCCATACAACTCAACCTGCCTCTCAGGGTAGGTCCGTCCAGCACAGACAATCGACACTTCCCAGCTCCTCAGCCAACCTCTCCTAGTGGCATGAACTTTAGAAGACAGAGACATAAGACTAGAAGTAGTTTGAAACAGAGCCATCATGATACCAGGTGCACTAGGGAAAGACCAAGCTCAGAGACAGAGATGCCCAGAATGGGCTGGTCACTTTCCAAGTCTGGAGAATTTCGTTGAATAGAATCAGTCAAAAGTGAAACGTATTTTATTTTTGTAGAGCAGTATTTCAAATTTCATTAGTAGAAACAGTATTGAGATAACTCAATACAGACGTCAGGAGAAGCAGCCAAGATAAGGAGACAGCAAGCCGTTCTTGCAACCAAAGGTGGAGCAAGACAGGCAAAGCCGCAGGGAACCACAACAGGGAGAAGCAGCTGAGTGCGTGGCGCTGGCGGCTCCTGCTGCCGCCCAGAGGAAGGTCCCCTCCGGCCGGGATGACCAGGTGTCGCTGCTTGTCCCGAAAGAGGAAGTTCTTGGGGCACAGGACATTTGTTGCTGAAACCTGTAGAGAAAAGACAGGTAGCCTGTGACACGAAGCTGAGCAAAGCCGTGTGCGAGCTTCGACTTCGGGCACCATGGACTGGTGACAGGACTCCATCTCCCTGCTGAAGACATATGAAACCAGACAACGTAATACACAACACGCTGCTCAGGACTCCGTCCTGGGGTGTCGTGGGTGACTTCTGTCCCTGTGTGTGTCTGTTCCAGGCCAGGACCCTGCTGCCATTCTTCTGTGAAAGGTAAAACCTCCCAGGCCAAGATCTGCCGTGCGTGATCAATATCTAGCTGGGTAAATTCTGCTTTGTGCTCAGCCTCTACTGATCCCCCAAACAAATGTCCTGATTTTGGCCATTGCTGCCATCTTTCTCTGTGAACTGGTCCTCTTTCCATCTGCACACTGAGTGTAATCTTTTTCTGCAGAAACAAACTTTCTGGGCAATTGCATCTTTTCTTGAAGTGGTTCTACTGCATGTCGGTCCTCTTCTCCAGCATCACCTGTCCCTTCCATGTCTGCCACCTCCATGAGCATTTCTAAGTCTCTGCAGATGGGCACATGTCTGGATTTCCTTGAAGGCATCTGTGCCTGAGTGCATTTCAGTCCCAAATTTCCTAATTGGCTTTAACCAAGTCGCACCTTGATGACGCTTTCTGCTGCTCTCTTCCAAGTCCAGGACACACGAGGAAACGCATTACACCACAGACTCCAAGAGACATTTCCTCTAGGTTTCAATGATCAGTGTGACCATGAGAGACCTTTAAAATAAAAACTACTGTGTGGCGAGGCGCGTTTGCTCTGGGTCTCCCCCTCCTACATGCGTCCCCACTCTTCCTCCTCTGCAGATCCGGCAGTGGCACTAGATTGTGGATCCCACAGGAACCAGTCTGTTTTCCTCCACCCACCCTAGCAGCCTTATTGCAATTTGATATCTACAGGATCTTTCCCAGGGCCTCTGGGAGGAGGGGCTGCTGGGACTGTCTCAGGCAGGGGGAGACTTTGCTTTCAGGGAGACCGGTGTCATTCTTGAAGTCTGAGGACAAGCCTTGCAGCGGGGCGTCTTTCTCTCCCTGCTGTACACTCCCCTCTGGGCCTCCTGGATGTGTGGGCAGCAGTGAGAGCTTGTCTTTTCACCAAACGTGAAAGCTGCTTGGACTCCCTGTGTCTTTTATGTATGATTTTGACAGGGGTTGCTGGAGGGAAGTGGAGTCACAGTGTCCTACACCTCACGAGTATTCATGGCAATATGGAAATCATAGCACAAAGCACATCGTTCAAACCTTTCCTCTTCCTTAAACCTATATCAGTTTTAACTTGGGATGGCTGTTGACCCCTTGCTTGGTTATCGAATACCCCGTGTCCCTAATCGGCTGATTTCCTACCTGTCTAAGAGCTTCAGCTCTAACATGGAGGGATCCTTTAGAAGCTTCTGTGCCTCCACTATACTGAAAGTTATTTGAAGGCAGAGGCATGGGGATGACTTTGTTGACCTCAGTCCTAGTCATAGGGCATGGCACCAGGCAGACTCCACTAGTGAGCACTGTCCCGTGAGACCCGTGGGCATCTATTGCTTTGCTCGCACATCCTCGGGCCTGTTCTGCTCCCCAGCAGGCTGGCTGCATGATTTCTGTGGTCTAGTACAGACTGAAAATGTGAGGCATCTTGTTCGAATGGGACATACACATCCATTTAAAATATCGTATTGCATGTAAAATAAACATAGATAATAGTGAAGTTGAATAAAAACATAAAATTGAAGAAAGTCAGATTTTGATGCCATAATAACGTACTACAATAAGTACTGATACTCTGTTGCTGTGTTTTTTTGACTAGTTGTGATATTATTCTGGCTTGCTTTACCATTCAAAGCTCATTGTGGTCTGAGCGGAATTGCAGTCGGCCTCGTCATCTACCCTGCTGGTGACAGGTGACAGGGGCCGTGAGCACGGAGTTCCCATGGACTAGATGCCTGTGAGCTCCGGGAGACACATGTGAGCATCAGGCACATGTATGACTAAAGCCAAGAACAACTGAAGTGACCCAAGCAAAACACGTGCAAGCCCAGAGACACACACTGCTTCTACCCACAGGACCCTTCAGTGTCCACCCAGCCTCACTTGCAGGACAAAGTTACAATATTGAGATTGTGACCGTGAGCCATGATCCGAGGGCAGGGCCCACCTGAGCGCAGGCCCTGTGTGACGCCTGCCTGGGCCCAGGGAATTTCAGTCCTCTCTTTCTTGACTTCTCAGCTTGCAGGCACGGACAGCAATC
This sequence comes from Sciurus vulgaris, assembly GCF_902686455.1. NCBI lineage: Eukaryota > Metazoa > Chordata > Mammalia > Rodentia > Sciuridae > Sciurus > Sciurus vulgaris. Next base: position 169,345,915 of record NC_136466.1, on the reverse strand, counting down.
TATTAAAAATATAACAAGGCAAAAACGGCATTTTTACTTGTGTCTACCTTACCATCAAAAGTAGCTGTAAAACAGAGTTGCCTTTTTTCTTGTCCCCGCTCCTCTTATGTACTCTTTATTCCAACAAAATCCATAGCTCTGGGAGTTCTGTACTGAATCTGTGATCAACAAACCACAAGTGAACACTGGTTACAAAGCCACCTACACCATGCAGCACTTCTCCTTGACTTCTGATTTGTTCTTCCATGTTCCTATTTACTGTTCAAATTCACATTGAGCCCTACTATGCATTGTCAGGCAAACACATTCAAACTCTAACCTTATTTCAGATGGGACACTGATGTGATGGCTGGCACATGCTCAGGTAGCCATGTTAGCATGTGAGGCTGTGTGCTAATGGTAACAGGGGAGAGAAGGCAGGAAATGTAGTCCTGATGACAGGCAGCTCTGAAATGGAGCTCCTGGCACCCCCCTGGTACTGGGAGTAGGGAGCTGTCCAGCAAATGATCACACACATGCAGCCATGGAAGTAAGCCCAGCAACTCTTGATCTCATGGATCCCATTGGATCTGAAGGCATCAGAGTGCTGAACAAGGTGAAGGTAGGAAGCCCCGGGAGTCTCCAGTACGATGGATGGGTCACTGAATGGTGTCAGAAACCACCTCTCTGCCTTGTCCCTGCCTGGAGCCTCTGCCCCTTGGGACGTGAGGAGCTCTGAGAGCCGGAGAGCAATGGAAACCGTGGCACTTGGTGTTTTAGCGGGTGGGTGGATGCAGTGGCTGCTCTGCGGGTGACTTTTCCAGGAGGGCTCAAAGCCTCTGTGGCAGCTGCTTAGGAGCGGAGGGATGGTCCTGAGAGCCGGGAAGCGCCGGTGCATGAAGCAGGCGAGGGGGAGAGAAGCACTGCCGGGAAGGCCACTGTGGCCCGGGAGCGCGGAGGGCCCGGTCAGGAGCTGCCTCTGCTCCAGCTCCGAGCACCAGGGCTCACGTCACCGACCCGCTAGACTCCAAGTACCGCGGGGAGGGAGGCCAGGCAGCGAGTGGAAGCATCTCAGGCTCTCCTTCCCTCCGCCTCTGAAGGCCCGGGCCTGGGATGGGCCAGCACCACTCTCTTCCTCTGCCTCAGTCGCAATGTCTTCCCAGCTTCCTCCTCACCTTAACTCTGCGCCCTGAAAGCGGAAGTGCACCTGAGGCCAGGCCGGGACACCTTCCCTCTGTCCTGCGCTCCCCGCACGCTTCCCGGCACACACGGGGCCTCGTCTCCCAGCACGCAGAGCCGCAGAGCCCCCTGTGCTTCTGGCCCGGAACAAAAGCCCCTGCACGTGCCTCTCAGACCTGACGCCCAGGATCCCACGCCCACGTCCTCATTGTGCCAGGCCTGTGCTGGTGGGGAGGGCCCCCAGGCACACGCGGCCACTCAGTCACCTCCTGCTCTGCCCGCCTCCACCTCCTCCGGAGAGCCCTGCGCCGCTACTCTAGATGCTTCTCATTCTCCATCGCCCTCGGGGAAATCCCACAACTGCCCACAGGGTAATGGGTCCCCTTTGGCCACCTCACCCGGTGGCTGCAGTGGCCGGGAAAGGTATGTTCTCTTAACTCCTGACGTTCTCCAGGACTTTCCGAACTGTTCTGTCTCCCTGAATAACCTGCCTCAGTTGGCCTCTCTCCAAGGTTCGAGTCAGCTGGAAGCCTTGGTCAGGGACCGCAGGAAGCCTGGCTGAAGCCTGGCTCAGCTCCTCTGCAGGGGCAACGCCTTCCGAATGCCCCCACTGCGGGCACTCCTCTGTCCCTCCCAGACGTCGGCGTCTATGCAAATGCTGCTGCTCTGTCCACGGCAACCGGACCAAGGACCCCACCCTGCAGCCTCCTCTTCCCTAGTGTGAAGCAACTCTCCTGAGCACTGGGTGTGCACCTCATCTGGGATGGTTGCAAGACAGCTCTCCTGCGGACGTGACCATTCCTCTCCCAAGCTGGATTTCTTGTCCTGCAAGCCCATACCATTGGGTTGCCACATCTCCCACAGGACAGTGCTGCCAACAGCCATGTCTCTCTTGACTTCATGTTGGCACAAATATTTTCTCCAAAGGTTTCTTTGGTTAAAAAACAGTTACAGGGAACTGCATGTCTCCATCTTACTGCACCTGTGTCTTCCTGGTGAGTGACGACACTCTGGGGGTGTCGTTTGTCTACTCCGGGTACACAGTGTAGGGATCACACCAAGCAGAGATCAGTCAAGTTTAATAACTTAACACATATGTTGCTTGTTCTGCAAAGTTATCATGCATTATCCTTTTATTTAACTCCTATTTTCCTAATTCTTTCATAAATATTGATGACCCAATAGAAATAAACACTTGTTTAAAACAGAGACCAAATCTTATAATTTTAATATATCTTTGGGCAGAGCACATAGATAGGTACATGGAATAATTAATGGATCTGTTTTTGTCTAAGCAGTAATTAAGAGGGTCATTAGTATGAGACAGTAAGCAGTCGTGTAAGTGGATCCTGGGTAACTGACTCTAATGGAAACTGGAATCTCTTACGAGGAGAGCTACAGGGAGGGAAAGAGAAATGGGATGAGGTGTGGAGCCAGAGAGGGGAGAGGGGGGGAGAATATTCCAGTAGGAATAGGTCCCTTCCTTGGGCTTTTGGCATGAGCTGGGACCCTACCCCGAGCAATGCCAGATGCCAGGTGGTGTTCCTCAGAAAGACTGGGCTAGTGGACCACCTGTTTTCACAGCGTAAAGTCATTTTATGGGCAGACAGCATAAATCCTCAAGTTGTTACTTTAGCTCTTAATCTTAAATTTAATGACACATTCTGAAGGGCGGAAAATAGGAACCAGTTTTCCTTTCCCTTGCCTCTGTTACATGACAGCTTCTGAACCCCCACTTGAGTTACGGGCAAGGGCTGGGATCAGACTGGGCGGTGGCCCTCTTCTGAAATCAGGCTTAGACAGCTGGAGGACAGGAGTGACAAAGGAAACCCAGCTGGAAGACCTTTCTCAGGATTAGCGAGGTCCAGTTTTCTATTCTCGAGCCCACTGTGCGCATTAAGGTTTGCCTTGGAGACCCTGAACCTGCCAGGATCATGGATGCCGATTCCATCTGCCTATCCAACACCACTGCTGACGGGCCTCCGAGTAATGACCCGGATGTGGAGTCAGGGTGGGCACCAGAACCAGGCAGTGGGGTCTTGGTCTCCACTACTCCCAGGCCTGTCCCACCTCCTCTGCTCTGGGGTGCTGCCCTCCTGGGAGGAGCCCATCCCTGAGGATGGCACAGCTGCCATGCTCCTGGTTTGCTCCTTGGCATCTCCAACAGCTGGGGTAACACGAGGCATCCCACCAGGCTAACTCCTGCTTACGGTGACGCCCGGGCAGCTTCTCCTCTTCCAGGTCCTGCCTCACGGGTGGCCACGGCGCTTACCAGCTTCCAGCTCTCCTCTGGCTAGGAGAACACAGACTCCGTCTGTTCCGCCTGATCTCTTCACCATCACAAGACTGAAGACGGCGACCCACCGCACGGAGGTCCGTGTCTGCGACTGTGGTGGCCACACAGGGATCTCCCCTCGCTGCAGGTACGTGGGCGATGTCACGACGTAGAAAATTGCCTTCTAGAAATACTGAGAAAAGAAGAAAAGAGAAATACGTGTGCGTGCGCACACACGTGCACACACGCACGTGCACACACACGGGATACTCATTCACATTACTGATAGCCTGAAATTCTGAACAATTAGGAGATTCAATGCTTCCTGTTCTTTCAAAGAAAGAAGCTTCCTCATCAGCTTTCTCAACCCTCCCGCGCCCTTCCTCAGGGTCTCTGGATGGTCCAGTTTTGTCAGTTGGCTAAAACCCTGTGTGGGCGTCCGGTTAGCCCGAACGGGAGCCTTCCCAGTATCTGCATCCTATGAAATTACAGCAGGATGGAGCTAAACAATTAATACTTCTTTTTTCTCAGCAGTGGTACGAATAGTGCCAATTTAATGCTGTTTAAGCTTATTATCTAATTGCACGCGTGTGCTATGGCTTCAGAAACGGCTTGACATGAAGGCAGGCTTGGGCTGTGTTCCTGCCGCAGTAGAATATTCAATTATTTGTTCCGACTCGTGTAATTCCCTGTATTCCAAGCTTGTTAATGTCATTACAGAGCTGAAATAAAGTGATTACTCTTAATGAGTATTTATCCGGGAGGTAATGTGAGTCCTGAGCCTCCAGCTGACAGTAGGTGATCGTGAGTTTTTCCAGCATCCTCCTCCCCCACCACCCAAAGGCACCTCTCCCACCCCTTGACTTTCCTGTCAGGGAGGCAACATCGCATTGCGGTGCTCTGTGAAATACTGTCAGATGATGGGGGAAAATAAAAAATCTCTAAAAAGAAGGAAAGGAAGAATTGAAGCCTTCCCCTGCAGAGCTCCAGCTAATGACCACTGCTTCCACTGGCTGGCGGTGATGACGGCTTGCACTAAATGGTAATGGCATGCCTGCTGTTGAGTTTGCCCACTTATGTTATTTCTCTTGACATGGTTCTGGGGAAGGCCTAATTTTTTTGACATTTGACCATGCAAATTTGAGTCCTGATACATTATTCTGCATTTACATCCTCCCAGTGTTGCTGTTTAAAATGTGCTACAAGCTCCAGGAGCTTAGCTAATAAAGGCCACCGAATGAAAGGAAGTTAAATGTGAATGCAGGAGGAGACCTAAGTGAAGGCCCGGCTTGTACAGCTCAGAGATGACCTTCTGGAGACGGGCGAGGGGAAGTCCTCTGAAAGCAAACACTAAAGAGCATAACATCCACTTTCTGAGAGGATATTTTTAAGATTTTCAAATATATACCAAAGGCAGAGACAAAAAGGATCCCATTATATCCTACATGGAAGTTTTCCTACTCAGCTTATCAGCTGGTGTATTATTAACCAATTTCAAGGTGGATCTGGCTCCCTAACAGAACCAATGGTTCTGCAGGGAGGATGCTGGGTTGCCAGACCTAGAGACAAAGTCAGAGAACTTGCTGAACACATTCGCCTGCTCAACGCATGACTGTTGGTTCTCAGAAGATTTTTTAAATTATAGATTATGTGAGTTTTGAATCAGTCTGTATTACCTTTGGCTCCAGATAAAACAATTAGCATAACAATAAAAATGAGAATTTTAAAATAATCAACATTAACAGGAACTATGCTGATTTGACTTTAGAGCCATTCAAAACAGATACCTAATCTCAACACTTTTAAAAGATAAATATTCACAGTTTGTTATGGATATCAACCTTAATATAGGCATTTCATAAACGTGACCTTTTAATTTCACCATGTTAGCATAAAGAAGAAACTGATTGCTTATTATTTGTCCATATTTACATTTTTATTTATTCGGTTCACTAAATTGGTATTTCTTTAAACATTTGAAACTGCTTTATTGTGTAAAGGCTATTTTTAAAAAATTCATTATTTGATAAAGATAAGAACTTGCATTTTAGTTTTGGTGAGTAGTAAGAATATCACAGAAAGCCTCTGTGGAATGGCTGAGCAGCCATCTTGGCCTCTTTGTCTTGTCCCTCCTCCCTGCCTCTGTCCCACCAGCCTGCCCTCCCTCCCTCCCTCCCTTCCTTCCTTCTTTCCCCATTTTTATTTCTCTTTTTGGTCATTCACACTGTCTGCCTGTCTGCCTGTCTGCCTACCTACCTATCATCTATCATCTCTCTGTCCATCATGCATCAGTCTATCCGTTGTGTATCATCTCTGTTACCGATCGGCACTGAAGAGTTTAGAAAAGTAAATACGATGGGGTGTCTGGACATAAGACTCTTGCAATAAGGAGTGATTAGTAAGACACAAAATATTCTTTACTTCTAAAAACTTTTAATCCCAAGAGGTTCATTCGCTTGCTAAGGTTTAAGGTCAGAAAACACAACTGCTGATTTTCTTTTTATGAAAGGTCCTTTTTTTTCAGCCATTTCCAAAATGTGTTTGTTACCTGGTCTTGCACGCGCCCAAGGCACTGCTTCTGTTTGGGCATGGAGTTCCTCACATCCTTCCCTTCCCTGTGCTCTGGGCTTCCAGAAAGCAGAGGAGGCACCAGGCCTGACAGCTCTGCAGTCACTGGGCATGCTGTGGACAACCAAATGGGGCAGGGCCCTGCAGGGCTCAGAATCCACGCTGCTGTCAGGAGCCATCGCAACTGCAAAACACCACGAGGTTCTGAGACAGGGCCTCGAACACAAGCCACAGGGGAATCCAGACTCAGAGCTTGAACAGGGAAAGGCCTTACTAGAACCTTGGGAATCCTGGGACACTGTCCTTCTTGTTTCCTTCACAAAAAAATTATGAGACAGGGTAGAATTACATTCTATCTAAGTACTGTTGTTCTTGTTTCAGGTTGTAAACATTGATAGGAACCAGATAATTGAGTTTGATTTGCACAAATGGATAAAGGGAAGAAAACATGATTTCCTTAGGTGGAACACAGGCTGGTCTTCCTCACACAGCAGGTAGCATAGCCCCCAGACCAGCTGTGGAGACAGGTGTCAACACGTCCCCTGCCCATGGCCCTTAGTTCCCATAAAGATAAAGGGGCTGTGTTTGTGCCACACCGAGCAGGCCTTTGTTGTCTGAGGGTCCAGAGGAGAATGACAAGTTGCCCAGCCTGAGTGCTTAGGTTTCCCACCAAATCAACAGGTGCCTCTGTTCCTCCACTTTCCTGGCCATACCTGTCCCACCTCTGTTCCCCATCCTGGGACCCTGTGCGTGCTGCCTGGAATGATCCAGGAGAGCATCCAACAGTGCAAATTTGCTGTGGAGATATTTTTATTTCGCCTTTGCTTTTGAAGATTTGCCAGGTATAGAAATGCAGGTGGCCAGTTTTTGTTCTTTTCTTTCACTCTTTCAAGCAGCATTATTGAATCATCGTCTGGATTCCATTGCTTCTCTTCAGAAATCAGCTCTGCTTCCTATCACTGTTTAGAGACACGTACCATGTTTCCTTTCTTTTTTTTTTCCCTGCTGTCAAGTTCTCTTTGTCTATGATTTTTACAGTAGGATTTCACACTCACGAATGAATCTTACCAACAATTCAACTTGGGAATGCTGAAGCTGGAGTTACCTATCTTTCAAACACCGGATTTTCAGGAATTTTCATGTTCAGATACTGTGTTTATTCTTCTCTCTCTCCTTTTGTTCTTGGAAATTGGCTGCGTATTTGCAGGACATTGTCAATTTCTCACAGTTCTATACATTTATTACTTTGCTTGTCTTTACTTCAATTTGAATATTTTTCTTGAATTATCTTTGCTTATCAGCCTTTCTTTGAGTGTTGCATGATTTTCATCTGTCAATGATGTTCCTAGCATTTTACTCATCAACCTTTCAATTAGTCACTTTTTAAAACTTTTTGAAAGTCTAGAGAATTTTAAATATTTCGGATATTGTAAGAATTACATTGTAGCACATGAGAATCATGTTCTACAGTGAAGTGGTTCTGAATTAAATGTGAGCTAAATAGTCAATGAATTCTACACCTTGATGGTGTCAAGTCCCAGTTTCATATTTTTTAGGACAGTTCTATTTCATTTTTGCTTATTCCCGGATCATAACCTCCACTCTTAAAGTACGACCTTCCTGGTTTCTAAACAGAGAGTCCAGCATATTTAACAGGAATACTCCCCTGTAGGTGACCCGAGCATCTGCATCTCCCTAGCACCAGGAATGCTCCAGAACATCCATTCTGCTTCCCTAACAGCAAACCCGGAAGTGTCCTCTTGACCACAGTTGGCCAAGAACCACAGTGTTGGTTCTAACACAAATTTTCAGAATATCCTGTCTAGAGTGTGCCCCTCTTCATTGTCTTCGGAATCTTTGAAAATCCCTCAACAATTCTCTCATTCTTTTTTTTTTTTTATCTTTTTTTTTATTGTAAACAAATGGGATACATGTTGCTTCTTTGTTTGTACATGGCATAAAGGCATACCATTTGTGTAATCATAAATTTACAGAGTAATGTTGTTTGATTCATTCTGTTATTTTTTCCCTTCCCCCCACCCCTCCCACCCCTCTTTACCCTCTGTACAGTGCTTCCTTCCTCCATACTTGCCCCCCTCCCTAACCCTAACTCTAACCATAACACTAACCCTTCCCTCCCCCCATTATGTGTCATCATCCACGTATTAGCGATATCATTCGTCCTTTGGCTTTTTGAGATTGGATTATCTCACTTAGCATGATATTCTCCAATTTCATCCATTTGCCTGCAACTGCCATAATTTTATCACTCTTTATGGCTGAGTAATATTCCATTGTATATATATACCACAGTTTCTTTATCCACTCATCAATTGAAGGGCATCTAGGTTGGTTCCACAGTCTGGCTATTGTGAATTGAGCAGCTATGAACATTGATGTGGCTGTATCTCTGTAGTATGCTGATTTTAAGTCCTTTGGGTATTGGCCGAGGAGTGGGATAGCTGGGTCAAATGGAGGGTCCATTCCAAGTTTTCTAAGGAATCTCCACACTGCTTTCCAGAGTGGCTGCACTAATTTGCAGCCCCACCAACAATGTATGAGTGTACCTTTCTCTCCACATCCTCGCCAACACCTGTTGTTGCTTGTATTCTTGATAATTGCCATTCTAATTGGGGTGAGATGGAATCTTAGGGTAGTTTTGATTTGCATTTCTCTTATTACTAGAGATGTTGAACATTTTTCCATATGTTTGTTGATTGCTTGTAGATCTTATTCCGTGAAGTGTCTATTCATTTCCTTAGCCCATTTGTCGACTGGATTATTTGAATTCTTGGAGTAGAGTTTTTTGAGTTCTTTATAGATTCTGGAGATTAGTGCTCTACCTGAAATATGATTGTCAAAGATTTTCTCCCACTCTGTAGGCTCTTTCTTCGCATTGCTGATAGTTTCCTTTGCTGAGAGAAAGCTTTTTAGTTTGAATCTATCCCAGTGGTTGATTCTAGCTTTTATTGCTTGTGCTATGGGAGTCCTGTTAAGGAAGTCTGGTCCTAAGCCGACATGTTGAAGATCTGGACCTACTTTTTCTTCTATAATCTGCAGGGTCTCTGGTCTGATTCCGAGGTCCTTAATCCATTTTGAGTTTAGTTTCATGCATGGTGAGAGATATGGGTTTAGTTTCATTCTGTTGTATATGGATTTCCAATTCTCCCAGCACCATTTGTTGAACAGGCTATCTTTTCTCCATTGCATATTTTTGGCCCCTTTGTCTAGTATGAGAAAATTGTATTTATTTGGGTTTGTGTCTGTGTCCTATATTCTGTACCATTGATCTTCCTTTCTATTTTGGTACCAATACCATGCCGTTTTTGTTACTATTGCTTTGTAGTAGAGTTGAAGATCTGGTATTGCAATACCCCCTGTTTCACTTTCCTGCTAAGGATTGCTTTAGTTATTCTGTGTTTCTTATTCTTCCAGATGAATTTCATAATTGCTTGCTCTATTTCTGTAAGGTACGTCATTGGGATTTTAATTGGAATTGCATTGAATTTGTATAGCACTTTAGGTAGTATGGCCATTTTGACAATATTAATTCTTCCTATCCAAGAACATGGAAGATCTTTCCATCTTCTAAGGTGTTCTTTAATTTCTTTCTTTTCTCATTGTAGAGGTCTTTCACCTCTTTTGTGAGATTGATTCCCAAGTATTTTATTTTTTTCGAGGCTATTGTGAATGGGGTAATTTTCCTAATTTCTCTTTCTGAAGATTCATCACTTATGTATAAAAATGCATTGGATTTATGAGCATTGATCTTGTAACCTGCTACTTTACTGAATTCACTTATGAGTTCTAAGAGTTTTCTGGTGGAATTTCCAGGTTCCTCTAAATATATAATCATGTCATCAGTGAACAGGGATAGTTTGAGTTCTTCTTTTCCAATTCGTATCCCTTTAATTTCATTGGTTTGTCTAATTGCTCTGGCTAGAGTCTCAAGAACGATGTTGAATAGAAGTGGTGAAAGAGGGCATCCCTGCCTTGTTCCAGTTTTTAGGGGGAATGCTTTCAGTTTTTCACCATTTAGAATGATATTAGCCATGGGCTTAGAATAAATGGCCTTTACAATGTTAAAGAATGTTCCCACTATCCCTATTTTTTCTAGTGTTTTGAGCATGAAGGGGTGCTGTATTTTATCAAATGCTTTTTCTGCATCAATTGAAATAATCATGTGATTCTTGACGTTAAGTCTATTGATATGGTGAATAACATTTATTGATTTCCTGATGTTGAACCAACCTTGCATCCCTGGGATGAAACCCACTTGATCATGGTGCACTATCTTTTTAATATGTTTTTGTATGCGATTTGCTAAAATTTTGTTGAGAATTTTTGCATTGATGTTCATTAAGGATATTGGTCTGAAATTTTCTTTCCCTGGTGAGTCTCTGTCTGGTTTAAGTATCAGTGATATTGGCTTCATAGAATGAGTTTGGGAGGGTTCCCTCCTCTTCTATTTTATGGAATACTTTGAGAAGTATTGGAACGAGCTCTTCTTTAAAGGTTTTGTGTCAAACTAATAAATAAATAAAATTTAAAAAATGAACCAAATGACCGGGAAACCAAATCATATCTCAATAATAACCCTGAATGTTAATGGCCTGAATTCATCAATCAAAAGACATAGACTGGCAGATTGGATTAAAAAGAAAGATCCAACAATATGTTGCCTACAAGAGACTCACCTCATAGAAAAAGATACCCATGGACTAAAGGTGAAAAGATGGGGAAAAACATACCATGCACATGGACTCAGCAAAAAAGCTGGAGTATCCACCTCATTTCAGATAATGTGGACTTCAAGCCAAAGTTAGTCAGAAGGGATAAAGAAGGTCATTTCATACTGCTTAAGGGAAGCATAAATCAGCAAGATATAACAATCATAAACATCTATGCCCCAAACAGTGGCTCATCCATGTATGTCAAACAAATCCTTCTCAATTTCAGAAACCAAATAGACCATAACACAATAATACTAGGTGATTTTAACACACCTCTCTCACCACTGGACAGATCTTCCAGACAAAAATTGAACAAAGAAACCATAGATCTCAATAACACAATCAATAATTTAGACTTAACGGACATTTATAGAATATACCATCCAACCAAGAGCGAATACACTTTCTTCTCAGCAGCACATGGATCCTTCTCTAAAATAGACCATATATTATGCCACAAAGCTAATGTTAGCAAATACAAGAAGATAGAGACACTACCTTGTATTCTATCAGATCATAATGGATTGAAGTTAGAAATAAATGAAAGACTAAAACACAGAAACTATTCCAACATCTGGAGATTAAACAATATGCTATTATATGATGAATGGATAACAGAAGATATTAGGAAGGAAATTAAAAAATTCTTAGAGGTAAATGAGAACAAAGAAACATCATATCAAAATCTCTGGGACACTATGAAAGCAGTACTTAGAGGGAAATTTATTTCATGGAGCGCATTTAATAAAAGAAGTAAAACTCAACAAATAAACAACCTAACACTACAGCTCAAATCCCTAGAAAAAGAAGAACAGAACAGCACCAAAAGCAGTAGAAGACAGGAAATAGTTAAACTCAGAGCTGAAATCAATGAAATTGAAACAAAAGAAGCAGTACAAAAAATTGACAAAATAAATAGTTGGTTCTTTGAAAAAATAAACAAAATTGATAAACCTTTAGCCACACTAACAAAGAGAAGACGAGAGAAAACCCAAATCACTAAAATTCGGAATGAACAAGGAAATATCACAACAGACAGGATTGAAATACAAAACATAATTAGAAGCTATTTTGAAAATCTATACTCCAACAAAATAGAAAATCTTGAAGGCATCAACAGGTTTCTAGAGACATATGAATTGCCTAAAGTGAACGAGGAGGACATAACAATTTAAATAGACCAATTTCAAGTACTGAAATAGAAGAGGTCATCAAAAGCCTACCAACCAAGAAAAGTCTGGGACCAGATGGGATCTCAGCCGAGTTCTCATTCTTTTTAATCCCAAGAAAGGGCCACTCTCAGGATTGACTGAACCTCTGATGATTAGCGTGGAAAATGTCACTAGAAAAGATATCCAACAGGTATGTGGGGCATACCTCATGAGCTTCCTCTCTTTGGAGGAAGCTGTGGCCCAGAGTTTTTTGCTTTTCTAAATGGGTAATCAACAGGTATATAGGTTTTTGCCTGGGCTTTGTAACTGTTTATGCATGGATGATAAATATGGTCCCAGAAATCCTATCATTCATGAGACCAGAAATCTTCCTAAACTTCATTTTTATGTTTAGGCTTATCAGATTATTATCAGAAAGTGCAACCTATAAAAATCTCTACAGTGGAATTTATTAAGTTTCTCTGGAAACTAGCACATATATTTATATAAATGTATTTATATAAATGTGTTTCTTCATAAAAAGATTGCAAGATATCAGTTTGTGAAATACAAAATCATATGCATTTGAAGATTTTTATTTTTTATTTGCTGAATATACCTATTAAAATCTTCCAATGTAATTTTTGTATCAACTTATCCTTGCATTATATTTCTGTGTTTTTATGTGATAGGATTAGTTCATACGATACTATATATTTGTTTTTAGATTTTTATAATTGTGTGACTTTGATCCATTTCTTACTCAGGATTTTCACTTTGACTTTTTTTGCTTTGTCTTTAACACTGATGCTATACCTTCTCCTGTCTGACTTTTTCTTTGCTTGTGCTAACTTCTTTTATTTTTATTTTTCCATCCCTTATTTGGGTGAGGAGTATGCTTAGTTTTGGCAATGAAGTTGGATATTTAACTCTAAAGTAACATTTCTGTAATTTTTAAAGGAAATACAATATTTGTATATTTACTATGCTTACTTAGTTTTATTTCCAACATCAATTTATGTTTATTTTTTCTCACTTTTTACATTTTTGCCTCTCTCTCTCTCTTTCTATATATATATATGTGTGTGTATATATATATATATGTTCATATGTATATATATATTCACACATACATATATGAATGGCATGATATATAATGGTAACTGTGTATATATGAATGATATCATATATCTAGATAATATGTATATGTATATATAACACATAGAAAACAGATAAGATATAGATATTAATATAGATAATGATGTTGGTATTCTACCATTTCCCTCTTCAATTCTCCATTTATTAATTGGGAAATCCAGTTGTATCTTATCTTCTGATAATAAATATTCAACTTGTCTAACAATAATCATCCTGCTTGTATATCCTCCACAAGATAAAATAAAATAACAACCACGTTTGCATACTGGGGAGTTTCTCTTACCACTCATTCCTCTCATTGTAAACTTTGGACTATGTATAATTGACCCTTCTCTCAGTGTCCCAGGTTTGCTAACTTAGTCTTCTGATAATTTAGAATCTAGAGTTGTGGAAATCTACCCAACAGTGTTTTCCCTCATGTAACACCCCCAGTTGCCCTATCATTGGAGATAAATTTTATTTTATACAGAGCCAATATTTTCTCTTCCCTGCTTCCTTCGCCTCTTTTCTTGCTGTTTTGATCTTGCTCTTGGCTTAATAGTGCAGTTTAGGCTACTTGTTGAAGAATTTGCAAAGATAGAGAACATGCACAAGGTACTCTTTGAATCCTTAGGTATCTTAAAATATAATATCTATTTTTATGATTTTCAGTGAAGGAATGGGTAAGGTATCCCTTGCTGATAAACATTCCTTTCTCATAAAAGCTGGACTTGCTATTCTCAGCTTCCACGACAGCCAGTAAAATGTTTGTCAGTAATTTGCTTTGAAATTTTACTTTGAAAATAAATCGCTATTTATGAAAAAGCTACAGTAAAACATCTGAGGTGTATCTTTCCCACTGGCAGGTAGGAGTCTCTCCAGGACATGGATATGCGCTGCATGTCCTCATCAACATTTCATTGTGATTGAAAAGCTTATTTCAAAGACACGGTTTCTCTTCTTCACAGACATCTCAGGTGGTGGTAGGGATGATGATGATGATGAGGATTTCTCCATTTGTTCGTTCTTTTTCCCTCCCTGTTGGTATTTCAACTTTATACTAATGATTCTATTTTTGTTATTTTTTCTTTATTTCCCTGACAGCTATTTTCTGTGCATTAATAAAAACTTAAAACTTGAGAAGATGATTTTTCCATCCATCACATTTTTAAATGTTTTTACTTGGCTATTTGTAAATGCAATTTTATCTTAGAAGACATCTAAATGCATAGAAATTTATTAATATTTTATTGACAATTTTGTAGCTAAACTTTATGTTTTATTTAGATTTTCTTGGTTCTAACTACAGTCTCAGATTTTCCTTATTTCTCGTGACCTTGATAGTTTTGAGGAGTTCTGGAAAAGTATTTTATAGAGTATCCCCAAATGTGGATTTGTAAGGTGTTTTCTCATGATTTGACTGAAGCTGTATGTCCTATGAAGACAGAAACAGATTGTCATTTTTATGACATCATGGCAAGTTACACCTCTTCTGTGTGATACCATTGTTCATGGCAACCCTCGTCACATGGGTGATGTGCAGTGCATGAGTTTTTTCCAGTATGAATCTGCTCTTTTTCCTTTTATCTCTTGAGTCCTTGGAAGAAAGACACTCCTGCAGCCCAAGAGCCGGGGTCTGGGAGTAATGCTGCTATCCTTGCAGAGGGAGTCTGGTTTGGAATTCATCTGCACAGATTTTCTGTCCCTTCTCCCCAAATTGTCTGCATATCCCATCATTTATTTATGTCAACATGGATTCACGGACATTCATTTTGTACTCTGGGTTGTATGCAACCTACCTCTATTTCATGTTCCCAGTCTGGCCACTGGGAATTCTTTCAGCCACATATCTTACACCCTCAACATAATCGTGGGTTATTCTTTTGTTACCTCATTTGATTTTTTTGTCATTTTCTTACATTCTGGCACTGAAAGCTATTCTAGACTCATCTTGTAATCCGCCACTTTCCCATTGAGACCTGGATCTGTTAGTGAAGAGACTCTAAAAGCCCAAGACCTAGCTGTGCTTACAGAAAATGGATCATCATTGTTTCTCGGCCCTCTTAGATGACACGGGATTGAAATTAGAGAAAATAAATATGTGTGTACACTAATGCTTGTCTATAAAGTCATCTATAAATGTCTGTAGTAACAATCTGTACTTATGTAAAGATGCATAAATATATCTGATATATCTCAGTCATATGCCTTTAACCACAGACAACATTCTAGTTTTGTACCTTTGGTTTCCATAATCCCCCACTAGAATAGTAAGGTGCCTGGCTTTAACCTTTGTCATCGACTTACTTCATATTTTAGTTCCCATGACAACAAGAGTTGGCTCATATTGATGTTGACATGACTGAATTGAAGGATACTCAGAGAGCTGGCAAAACACTTATTTCTGATTCTTCAGTAGGTACTGAGTTTATTCCTCTCCTGCTGGAAGGCAAGCCCAGATGGCTTGTGTCTGATGGGATTGGGTGCCTGGACGTGTCTGTGGGGGTGCTTCCAGAGGAGACTGGCCTGTGAGGAGGCATGCTGAGCGGGAAGATCACCTTCAATGAGAAAAAGTCCACCAATTGGCTTGGACCAAAATGGGGCAAAAAGGGAAGAAGGGAGGATTCTGAGTCTGTAACCCAGAGCCAGGACTCTCAGCTTCTCCTAACTCGAACATAAGAACTTCAGGATGTCTGGCCTTTGAATTATGGAACCCAACAAGTATCCCCCTCAACCTAGTTCTAGTCTGATGCTTTGGATTGAGAATTACACCCTTAAATTTCTTCAGACTTGGACTAAGTCATGATACCTAGGGACATTCTTCTTTCTCCATCATGCAGATGGTCTCTCTTGGGACTTTGCTATGTCCATAAGCCTGTGAACCAATTCCCATAATAAACTACTTGAGGGTTTTCTCTCTGGAGAAGCCTGACTAAAACAGCTGTGTGTGTGTGTGTGTGTGTGTGTGTGTGTGTGTGTGTGTGTATCAGTGGCCCCAGCCTCTGGGGAAGGGTCTCTGACCACACTGCAGTCAATCCCTCTACATGCCTAGGTTTCTTTTGTCTGTAGCTCAGAATCTCTACTCATTTCTAAAATGAGGTAGGTTGGCTCCTTTTTGACCCGCCTCCCTCAGTGGTATTGTTTGTATATTTGTAACACATATAAATGGTTTTCTTACACCACACTCTGCATTCCATCCTGGGATGCACTTATCTCACAAGTGAATCTTTAGAAATTGGTATACACCACTGGTCATTCCATGTGCAGTGAGTTCTCTGGGTTTCATCAAATGTATGATGTCATGTCTTCACCCGTACAGTGCCATTCATAACAACCCACTGTCTCAGACCCCATGCTTCACTTATCCAATCCTGTGACTACCCCTAAAACCCTGCCAAACACCGATCTGTCTTCATAGTGTAATGGTTAATTTGAATTGTCAACTTGATTGGACTACGAGAGTCTTCTGGGTGTGTCGTTGAGGGCATGTGTAGGAATGATTGGCATGTGGGATAATGAACTCCAGTGGAGCCCCTCCCTAAGCGTAGACAGCACCTCTCAATAGGATGGTAGCTTCGATGGAATGAAAGTTGGAAGAACAAGGAAGCAGATGCAGAAGCAAGCTGGACTCTTCTTGAACGAGTTCTTAATCTCTGCTTTGAATCATCTGAGGCTATCAGACTCTCACTTTGTCACTCTTCCAAAGGGGACTTTGCTAGTGATTCTCCAGGTAGTTTCCAGAAGCCTTGGGCTCAGACTAGGGTAGCACTGTAGATACTTCTTCTTCTGTAGCTTCTACCTCTTAGACTGTACAGCTACTGGTTCCTTCAGCTCTCCATCCTGCAGACTGTAGATGGCTATTGTGGACAATCCAGTGTCTGGTCCTATAAGCAATCTAATAAATCCCCTTTCTATAATCATACTTTCTATTGATTCTGTTCCTCTGGAAAACCCTGACTAATACACATATACACAATTTTCTCTTTTGCCAAAATATCACACAATTAAAGTTGCACATTACAGAGCCTATCAGACTTGTTTCATTTACTCAGCAATATGCATTTTTTATTCTTCCACGTCTTTTCCTGACTTGATAGTTTATCTATTTTTACACTCAATAATATACCATTGTGTGGATGAGCTCCATTCTGATTAATTATGTATCACAATACATGTTGGCTGCTTCTAAGTTATAGGTAAAAAATACTTTAAACACTTTCCTTCAGGTTTTATGTGTGCACATATTTTCAAATCAAATGAGTAGATATCCAAGAAAGTAATGCCTAGAAATATGGTAAAATGATGCTTCACTATGTAAGCTCCTGACATCAGTCTTCAAAAGTGGCTGCATGGTTGGCATTCATGCCAGAAATGAGTGGAATCCCATGCTTTTCATCCTTAGCAGCAAGGGGTATTGCCAGAGTTGTGGGCTGCAGCCGTTTTAATATGTGGGTATTAGCATCTCAAATGATATCTGCAGACGCAACAATCTCTTATTCAGAAAACTCTGAGAACTCACAAATGGTTATTGCAGCTAATAGTAAATTCAGTAATGTTGCAGGATACAAAAGAAACATACAAACTCACTTGTGGAGAGCAAGTGAGTTCCACCATCAGGTGAACCTGCAGTGTCCGCAAAAGCCAATAGTTATCAAACAGTAGGTTTTCTGGGTACCGCAGAAACACCACAAGATGTTTCTAACCCTAACTTTTTAAAGCACAGAGAAGCTTCTTGATAACTCACAAGTCTTAAACAATTTACAGAGCTTCTGTAGTTTAACCTCCCGATTATGAGACCCTATGTAATAAACATGCCGAGCTAGTTCTGGGTCACTGTTCCTCCATCAGACAATGTCCCACTGGGTCTCAGCATTCTTCTAAAAATGTCTCTGTGTTTTTGTCTCTGCTTTTCTCAGTCTCCCATCACCCCTCCTTGAGATCCTTGGTTGATGCTGCCAAACTCAGTTGCCCTTCTATACTCTCAGTTAGCTCTGCGGAAAGGAAATAGGTAAGAGAAGGCTCGTATGTGCAAAACCACACGTTTTCTGAAGACACTGGCAGAAAGACATCTCACATTCAGAAATGGGAAGACTGAATAGTGTTAGTGCCCACAGGACCAAAAGCATGCTCCAGAGTCAAGGCCATCACCATCAAATGTCCAATGTGATTTTTTTAATGAGGAAAAAATAAAGCTAATATGCCCCAAATGACAAAAATGCTGATAGCTGAAGAACTCCACATAAAGGACAAAGATTGAGCACCCACTTCTAGATTTCAAAGCAAAGCTGCAATGAATAGCGTGCAGCACAAACCAAAGGAACAGGTAAGAGGGACCCAGGCGTAGATGAGAGACTGACCCTTCGGAGTGCCACAGGGCAGACGGGGCAGGGACAGTCTCTTCAGCAGACACCACGGAAAACTTGATATCCACCTGGAAAACTGGATCCATGTCTAGTTGACAATGTGTGAAAATCAATTCTAGGTGGATGGGGACTGGAGACTTGAGACTTCAAGGATAAAAGCACAGGGATACTTCAGTCATTGGTCTTCTCAGTGATCTCTAGACTGTGTCACCAAAGCCCAGCCAAGAAACTAAACAGCAGAACTAAACAGGACAGCTGCATCAAAGCAAATGGGCCTCCCCAGCCCGGGACAGCAGGGGCAGACGTGCCCTGGGATGGCACCCCCTCTGTGGTTCTATTGGAGATTCCTTGAGGGGAACTATGTGCAGAGCGTGTTTCTGTGTTTATTTTTCACATGCGGATCCTCTTTGATGGAAAGTCTTCGAGATCTTTTGTTCATGTTTTAATCGGGCTATTTATTTTCTCATTGTTGAGATTTAGGAGTTCTTTAGGTATTTTGAATAAAATATGTGTTGTGCAAATAACATTCTCCAGTCCTTTGGGTCTCCTAATAGTATGCTTCACAAGGCAGTTTTTATTTTTCAGATTATCAGTTTCCTTTATATTTCATGAATTTTGGTTGTATCTCAAAACAATCATGAAGACAAAAATACACCAATTTTGTCCTTTGTAAACTTCTAGAGTTTCATAGTATTGTTTTGATGTTGAAATCTTGTTGTTTTATGAAAATATTTTCTATCTAAATTCACTTTTGACATGGATGTCCAATTCCTCCGACAGCGTTGCTTGTGTAGAATATTATTTCTCCTTTGATTTTCACCTGATTCTTCATCAAAGAGCCATGGAGTGTGTTTTTAGGAGCCACGGGGGTTCTCTGTTCTGCTGCAATCATCTCTGAGTTCAGCTTTTACCGATACCTCACCGCCCTCTAGCCTCTTGGTGAACTTCGAGGTCTGATAGCTCAGCCTCCCGCCCTGCTCTGCTGTGGTGTGGTGGCTCTTCCAGGTCCACTGTTGTAGAATGAGTCAGCACCATGAGCCCTGAAGTGGCTTGCAGCATGTGCATTGGAACTGCACTGAGTCTGAGTGCAAAGTCGGGAAGAGCTGACACCTTGGACGGAGTCTTCCAATCCAGGGCACAGAATAACTTTCCACTGCTTCTGGCCCTCCAGTCCCTTTCCATCTTGTTTTCTTTTTGTGGCGCTGGGGACAGAACCACAGGCTTGCACATGCTTAACACACCCTCCTAAGCTACACCCCGAGTCCAGCTTTAGGCTCTTTCATTAGGATCGTAGTTGTCCACACAAGGATCCTGTAGGTATTTTGTAGATTTAGACCTAAGTATTTCAGTTTTGGCAACTTCGTAAGTACTGCTATGTTTTAATTTCAATTTCCCGGAGAAGGGATTTCAGAATCGGAATTCCGGTTGGTGTTCTCATCAGAAGCAGAGAAGAGCGCCTGCCCTCTGGCCCCCACTGCAGGCCCAGCTTCACTCCATCGTGGTGGAACTCATCCCTGTCCACTCCCAGCTCTTCCCAGCAGCTCTGCTAACTGAGTCCACCATGCTTCATTCCAGCAGTCTCCAGCTAATTCTGAATGCAGCATTGCAACACAGAAGCCAGAGCCAAGAGGAGAGAGAAGCACCCACGGGCTGCCTGGCCCTCACCCCGTGCCGTGTGGTTTACTTATAAAATGGGGTGTGTGGGGGACATACCTGGTGTTCTTATTTGAAACATTGCTTACTTTGCCATTCTCCTCACTCTATGGGAAGAAATTTCTAAGTGATGAGTAAACCCAATTTATCAACCAGATTAAAAGCTGTAATTTTAGAACTTGATCGTAGTTCCTTAAAACTATGATGTCTCCTGTCTGTGACCAAATGTATCTGGCAACTCAAAAGCCCCAAATGTGATGGTGACATTCCCCAGTTTTGGATTTTGATTCTCCCCACCCCTCAGTGGGCCGCCAGTAGTAGCTCAGGATGACCAAGGAGGCCAGTGCACAATGAGGTGTGTGCAAGGGGAGGTGGCAGTGGCACTGGTCAAAAAGCAGTCTCTGCCAAGGGCTCATGTCTGCCCATGTGACCAACCCAGGCAGGGGTCAGAAGGTAAGCGACAGGGGAAGCAGATTGCCAGAGACATGGAGTCAGGCCTGGTCCTGTGAAATGTCAGGCAGCTTAGCCCTGGAGCAAACACTCGGAAGCCTCCAACTCCGTCTGGTGTGGCTGAATGAGTGCATGGCACAGTGTACATTCTTCTGTAGCATTTCTGACAACTTCCATTGTGACATGATTTGTGTGAAGACAGGATCTCTCCCCAGAAGACTCTGTGCTTCTGAATCCAGAGCTCCATGTGCTCTGCAGCCCTGTCTCCACCCAAGCACGATGCTCGGCCATAGCAGACTGAAAGAGCGAGTGGGCAGTGGCTGAAGACAAGCCACAGCCCACCAACTATGTCACCTCTGAGGGAAGCATGCTTAGTGCAATTGAAACAATTCCTAAACTTGCTTCTCCCCTGATGCGGACCCTCCTTTGCCATTAGCCATATCCTGACAAAGCCCTCTGATGTCCAAGACACTTGATACCAAGCCTCAGCCTGGGGAGAGACCGTTTTAGAAACATAGGTCTGAGCTTCCTTAATTGCTCCTTCAGGGACAACCCAAGGTGCATTTGGGGAGGAAGATGTCAATAGATGTCTAACCTTCCAGTCTTTTAGCTTCACCTTCTTGATCTCAATACATGAGAAACGGCTGTGAGACTTGTGACCACTCTTCTCTCCACTGACTTTGAGTGTAGACAGCTGTCACCTTCTACCAGCATGCTCGGGAAAGACTGAAGCCTGCATACCCCAGCTAAGGGACTGCTCAGGGGAGGGCTATGCACCCTTGCTGGGGAAGAACTGGCATTTGTCAGCCCTTCAGCTCCAGGAGCATGAAGTCAGCTCAGATGCTTGGCCTTCTCAACACAAGCTCAGCAGAGTGCAACGAGCCTTCCAGGACCACGTCGGAACACCAAATTTGGACCACAAACTATTTACACAAAAATGAGGTTAGGGACTCTAACAACATGGCAATCTAGCAGAAATGTGAATAAAAACTATCTGAGAATAATTGGATACATGCCAAGAGAATCCATGCCAAGGCAGCAAGATGGGCATTTGTTTGCACACCCATGAACCTGGGTGCCAGAGAGCACACCGCAACCATCACTTGCAGCATGGCCTTTTATTGCTGCATCTCTTCCCTGAGCCGTGGTCGGCTCCCACACCACCACAGTGTAGTGCGCTCCTGAGAGGGAGCTGATCCTTCCTCAGGGACGCTGGACAGCTGTGGGGTGCTTCCCTTGCCCACTGAAGCTTAAAAGAGAAAAGATGCAATGAACAGAGACTAGGAACCAAAAAGTTCATCGTTTTCCCCAAACTAGTCCAGGTTCCCCTAATACTAGTGTGAATCACCAGTGCCCAGTAGATCTGGAGTCCCAGAGCTCATTATAATTGCAATAAGAAGCACATTTTTACTTTAATGTCTATTGATTGACATTCCAAATCTGCATAGTCTAAGACCCATCATGAAGTTGCTTGGACTTTCAAATCACTGTTCGCCTAAGATGCACCACAGAAGCTGAAGAAGTACCAAGGAGAGGGGGGGATTCCTAGTAACTCTATAAAGGAGCTTTTATAAAGGAACAGCATCCATCATGTTGCCACCAATTCTGTGGTTAATACAGGGTTTGCAAAGATCCGCAATAAAATTTGAAACCTAAAATGTAGTTCTCAAATGCATTTCAATACATCAACATTCTCCAGGATTTCATCAGCCGTTATTACCACTGTGTCTGCAACAGGGGGATCTGTTTAATAATGTCAATACAGCAAGTTCTCAGACATTCCGAAGACTGCATGTGGCAGGAACCTCCGAAATCTGACAGGGTGGGGGTTTAGGTATGCATTTATGTTAAAAGAGGGTGGGCAAAGTAAGATATATACATATACAAATTACTTGCATACTGTGTAACTTCTTGCATGAATCACATTGGATATGAAGGTGAGTGCTGTGTGCTGCAGCTGGATACGTGGAACCATTTTGATGAGAAAAAGAACAATAGGATCTTCATCTGAGAAAATCAGGAGAAAAAAAATCAATCTAAGTCAGTTCAGTACTTACAAAGTAGAAAAAGAATCACTGATGACAAGATAATTCTAGAAAGAAGATTGGGCTGACATGAGAAATTTAACAATTGGATTGTCTTTGATGCTCTGTATTTCCAGGCTGATGGAGAATAATAGACACAATGGCCTTTATAGGACAATGCTTGGCAAAGCCTTGGCACACTCCTTGTGCCCAAGACAGTGTCCACAGAGTCAATGACATTGACTCTGAAGTTCTCACGGGGACAGATGTTGTATGACCACTATGATGCAGACCAAATCCTTCTTCTTGAAATACACCTTTGCATCAGGATACACTGAGGGATTCAAGGACCATACACTCGAGTTTAACAGAAACCCCCAAACATAAGATGTGTCTGGTAAACTCAGGCAATATGTTTGACCAATGCACTGAGCAATGCTTGGTTGTGACCTGCTATGGTAGTAAAGGCAGATAAAACCTGTTGATAAATTGCACTAATATAAAGTCAAGGAGGCAGTGAATAGAAAAAACACCCTGAAACAGCAGTCAATGGAACAAACTTCTCTTTGGACAGCAGGTCATCTTGGATGGACAAGACTTAGGCAACAGCAAGACAGAGTGCCTGCCAGTCAGTAAATGCTACATCCAGGCTGGAATGGGTCACAACCCAAGGGAAAGAGGACAGAGCTCATGAATCTCACATTGTGTAAGTTAGAATTCTCAAATCATACGTCAACTCTGTGATTGACAGTTTGAAAGCCTTTCATACTGCCTTATGATGTGGCTCTTCCGTTTTGCCTTTCCTCAAGCAAACTATGAGGACAATTCTACACATCCTTACCAAGGTTTTATTTATTGTTTTCTATAATATTCATTGCCAAAGGGAGTCGTACTCTCCCACGAAATGAGGTTTTGTTATGATTTTTATTTAAATTTCCCTAATAACTATGTTGATTACCCTTCCTTGCACTTATTAACTACATGTTTTCTTTAAACAAAGGTCTATTGGTACATGTCCACATTTTTAATTGGGTTATTTTTGCTATTAAGTTGTAAAAGATATTCGTACAGTGTTGACACAGGTTCTTTTTCAGATATACAACATCAAAAAAGTATTTCCCCTACTGCATAAGTTATCTTCTAAATTTCATTTGCAGACACAAAGTTTGTATATTGTTTTAGTCTGTGTTTTCAACACCGTGGCCAAAAGACTGGACAGGAACAATTAGAGGAGGGAAAGTTTATATGGGGATAATGGCTTCAAAGGTCTCAGTCTGTAGATGGCTGACGCCATTCCTCAGGGCAGAGCATCATGTTAGAAGATAATGCAGGAGGACCACATGGGAACATGGGACCAGGAAGCAGAGGGAGAGAGTTACACTCACAGGCAAAATATAACCCCCCAATACCCCCTGTACTGTAGGCACACCTCACCTGCCCACAGTACCACCCAGTCAATCCCTATCAGGGATCAATTCACTGATTAGGTTAAAGTTCTTAAAACCCAGTCATTTCACCTCTGAGCTTTCTTGCATTATCTCACACGTGAGCTTTTGAGGGCACCTCACATCTAAACATAACATGTGTTGATAGTAAAATTTTGAGGGATTTTTGCATGCTTGTTTTTGTTCTTGTGTTTTTGGAAGCTATCTAAAACAATAGTTTTTTTTTTTTAAATCTAAGCTCATGGAGATTTACTCTTATTTTTTCCCAGATATTTCTTACTTTCATATTTTATTATTAGATCTATGGTTAATTTTAATTTCGTGTGTAAATGTGGGTTTAAAGTTCTTTATTTTTCAAGTGGATATATCCAGTTGTCTCTTCATTATTTGTTGAAAATACTATGTTTCTCCTATTGAATTTTCAGTGTGCCTGGCAGTCCTTACATTAAATTTATTCCTATATACTTCATTCTTCTTGAACCTACTTCAAAGGAATTGTCTTACTTTCAATTTTGAATTGTTTGTTGGAAAAGTTTAAAATACAGTTGGTTTTCCTTTATTACTCCTAATTCCATGTCCCTGCTCAACTCAGTTATTAAGAATGGGAATTTTTAGTACATACCTTAGGATTTTCTATGTACAAGATTAGCTCATCTACAAATACGGATAGTTTTGCTCCTTCCTGACCAATATTGATACCTATTAATCATTTTTATATTTTAATTGCCCTTCCAAGAAATTCCAGTCCGATGTTTAATAAAATTCATGCAAGTCGTAACTGTTTTTTTCTAGATTTCAGGTAGGGATGTTTGTTGCAGAAATGGAAACACCCATCCTAAACTCCTGTGGAGTCTTAACCTTGAGGAGGGTTTGCTAAGTGGATAATGCAACACAGAAAGGCCAGCACCATGGGGCTCTCCTTGTGACACATGTGGAGAGTGCATCCAGCTGTGGCCACCAGCGGATGGACAGAATGGACACATGGAGAGAATGGACACAGACTCTAGGTTCTAAAGGACATGAATGGAGGGTGAGCTGCACAACAGGAGAGCATGTCAACAACCGTGAATGGACACGTCAAGTGCAAAGACGGCCAATTGTGCTATGTGCATTTCACCACAATAAAAAGCCCAGAAATAGTTTACTGAGAAATGTTTTTGCCTTTCAACATTATATGTAATATTAAATGTGGGATGTTTGTAGTTGGCTCTTATCAAGTTGAATTGCTCTGTTCCTAGATTATTAAGTGATTTCCCACAAAAGGGTGCTGGGTTCTGTCTGATGTTTTCTGTATCTTTTAAGATGATAATGTGCTTTACCTTCATTCTGATAACATAGTGTATTGCATCAGTTCCTTTTGTGTGTCAAACCACCCTTTTATTCCTAGGTAACCCCCGTGGTTGTTCCCACAGTCCTCTGTGTCTGTCGCCGTCTTCTGAAGCTCTTCCTGCCCTGTCATTTCCTTCTGAGGCCTCCAGGTCTCTCAATTCTTTCTGCCTGCATTCTGTTCTTCCTCCCACACACCATATTTGTGGCACGTGGCACATAGTGGGTGGCCAACTTTTGTTTCTACATATTTTTATATTTATTTGCTTTGTGTTAATGTCAGGGTGTTACTGACTTTTTAGAATGTGTCAATATATTCCATTCTCTCAGTGGAAGAATATTAAATGATTGTTTTTTTTTTTCTCCCAGATAGTTTCCTATATTTTCTGTGTTCATGTTTAGCCAATGAGTAAAACCTGTGTGCTGTGTGCACACCATATGTGTCACGTACAGGGTCATGTCTTGATATTTATAGACCTAGTAAACTATTTAAATCAAGCTATTCAACATGTATTGCCTTATGGACTTGTCTCGTTTTCTTTTTCTTTCTTCTGTTTTTTGGGTAATTTCTTCTTCAACCTTGGCTCTTGGGTAGATTTGACCAATGAAATCATTTGTGTCAGGGCTTTTTGTTGTACAAGTTTACACTACAAGTTAATTCTCTGTCATATATCAGATTCTCTCTCTTCTAGATTCAGTCTCAGTGGCTAATTTCTTTCTAGGAACTGTTCTTCTCCATGCTTTTCTAATTACTGGCATTCAGTTCCTTTTGGCATTCCTTTACGATACTTTTTGTTTCTGTAAAGACTGTAGTGATGTCTCCATTTTCATTCATGGTTTTATTTATTACATTCATTATATTTTTATTTTGTTCATTATATTTACTGATT
Organism: Sciurus vulgaris; assembly: GCF_902686455.1. Lineage (NCBI taxonomy): Eukaryota > Metazoa > Chordata > Mammalia > Rodentia > Sciuridae > Sciurus > Sciurus vulgaris. Next base: position 169,319,742 of record NC_136466.1, on the reverse strand, counting down.
TGAAATCATTTGTCTTTTGTGTTTTTCTTTGTTCTGAGCAGCATCATATGAAGGCTTGTCAACTTCATTAGTGTCTTCAAAGAACTCCATTTTGTTTCTTATTTAATTTCTTCTATTGCTTCTTTAATCATGACTTCACTTATTCCTATTATAATTTTTGTCATTCTTTCCTTTCTGTTTGGCTTAATTTAGCTTCTCTTCCTTCAGGACTCCTGAGGCACAAGCTGATGTTACTGATGTGAGAACTACTTTGCTTTTAGTACAGGTGGATAAAGGCACAGATCTCCCTCTAAGCCTGGTTTTTCTGGATCGCATACATTTTTGAATGTCATATCATTTTTTTATTTATACTGAAGTGATTCTGAATTTTCTTGTGATTTTTTTAATCTATTTTTTGCTCAGCAATCAGTACTCACCTACCAAATACTTGTGAATTTCCCAAAATTTCTTCTACTACAATTTTAAATTTCATTTTCTTACAGTCAGAAAACTTTCTTTATAGGACTCTTATGCTTTATGCACACTTTGAGGCCTTTGGTAGGACCCGGTGTCCTCACAAGGAAAGACTTGGAGAACTCAGAGACACGGAGCAGGAGGACGTGAAGGTTGAGGCGGAGGGCGGAGTTGTTCTGATTCAAGGTCAGGCACACCTGGGTCACTGGAAGCAGGAAGAGACAAGCTAGGGTCCTTGGCAGAGGCCTCAGAGGAGCATGGTCTGCTGGCACATGGCTCCAGATACATAGCCACCTGAACTGTGAACAATGAATGTCTGTTGTAAGACAGAACTTTCTGGTAATTTGTTATGGCAGCTATAGGAAACTAATACAGAAGTTCTGCAAAAAAAAAAAAAAAAAAAAAAAAAAAACTTGCCTTGGTTTTTATTTATTTAAGATTCTCTACTTCTCCCCCTTCTTTTTCTCTTGTATATAAGATTCTTGGTTGGCAGACTTTTCTTTTAGCTCCCCGAGAACATCATTCTTTGGCCTCCCTGACTCCATTGTTTCTGATAACCAGTCAGCTGTTAACTTATGAGGACTTTCTTACTTTTCTCTTTCTCAGATTCAGATTTTCTTTACTTTCTTTCTCCTTCAATGCTTAGACTAATATGTTTCTAATCACAGGTTTCTTTGAGTGGAGTTTATTTAACTTTATTGGATATGCAAATTAATGCTTCTTTGGGTCAGCCAGATGGTTTTTCAAGCCAGTTTCCTGTGTTAGTTTTCTGCTCATCTGCTCCTTCTTCCATCTCCTCTCCTTCTGGTACTCCCCTTGCACATGCTCAGAGTTCAGGATTTTCCCAAGCCTCTGTTAATTTTTCTTCTTTCTTTCATCTCTCTGTTCTTCAGATTGTGTGATCTTTATCGATCTATCTTGCTGACATTTTTCTTCTGCCACTCAAGTCTAGATAATTAACTGTTATTTCACTTATGATTTCTATGTAGAAATTTTTATTCTTTTTCATATAATTTCTCTCCATTGATTTTAGTAGACATTAATACACCTAGCTCTACTTCTTTAAACTTGGCTTCCTTTAGGTCTTTGAACATGTTTATGACAGCTCCGTTGCAGTCTTCATCTGCCAAGTCTAATATTTGGGTGCTCTGTTGTGTCACTTGCCCCCTTGAGTACCAGTCACATTCTGCTGTTTCTTGTACGTCTTGTAAATTTTTGTTGTTACTAAAAAATTTATATTTTGTATGACCCATTACAGGAACTCTGGGGCGGCGAGTCTTCACAGGCTGGGGTTTGTTCTTGGCTGCCTTCTTACCGTGCATTTGTCCAGCGGAGGGTTGTTCCAGTTTGTCAGTCTCCCCTGCAGTGCGCACCTCCTGATGCTGTCTCGCAGAACCTGTGTCCTTGGTCATATGTGGAGCTGTCCGTCAAGGACAATGGTGGATTCAGCTGGGCTCCCCTGATCGGCTCCATTGGGCATCTTTTAAGCTTCTGATTGTTGCCTCTGTCGGCAACTCATGGAACTATGGCCTTGGCTAACGATAGTTATTTGACAGTATTTTTTACACAGTCCCCACAGTCTGCCCAGTTAAATCAGAGTTCCATTACAAGGCAAGGTGTTGCCTATTTCTGAGACTTTCTCAGCCCTCAGAGGGCTTTTCTTGGCATCTCTTTCTGTTTTCTCAGATGGGCTTGAAAGCACTCAGTTGTCATCTTTATGTCACTATCATATCTAAATTATTTATTGCCTAGATCTCTATGACTTTCAACAGACCATTATGCATGGCCTTCTTCTCAATGCTCCAAAGAGTCAGTCCACTTGAGGACAGGTGTACAGCTCTCCTTTCCTGTAGCCTCTGCCTCCTGCAGTCTGCATCACGGCTCTGAGGCTGGGAACAGGCACGGTGGCTGCCTCTCCTGCAGCGAGCTCCCTGCTCTGTGAATGAGAGCTGAGCATCTGTGGTGAGCTCTAGTTCTTGACTTCCCTCTTCTGGCATTGACCTGGGAGAGAAGGGAATTAGGTCACTGTCACAGTAGTGTTGACGTGCTATATCTAAGTCAGATGCTCCATTCTGCAACTTAGAGTAGGTTGGAAGGAAGACGTTCTCGTCAAATGGCTTGTACCTACCAGTTGATAGTGGTCTTGTCCTTCAAGAACCAAACCAGAGCTCAAGACTGGGATCTGGGGGAGAAAAGTCCCATTTTCTTGGCTACTCATTGAAGTACAGTTTCTATGGCACCAAACTGGAATGGGAAGAGGGGAGGGCCCAGGTACAATGACAATGACTTTCCTGTTCTTCCTGGTACTCAGTAGATTTGTGGAACAAGTGCCATGGGCTGTGTGACCTTCCATGAATCTCCAGAGACTTTGCTGTCTCTCGTAATTGTCACCATTTAGGTGGGTGGGGTGTTGCACTGGTGAGAAGCCCCATCAAGTTCTTCCCACTGCCATTCCAAAGGCTCTTTACCCCATGTCTTTTTTGAAACGGAGAAATCAAATCAAAAAGTTACACCTAAGAATAGCTTTGCTTTCCTTTTATGTTACCAGCAATGTGGTAAAATCTATAATGGAATCCCCTGTTGGTCACTGAATATTTTCCAGGACTTGTATTCCCAAGAGAGCAGCTGCAGGTTAAAGGGAGACCCAGTGTGTTCTGGCTCCTTCCAAGGAGCTACAGATCAGGAAAGTCCAGTTCATCATGCATGAGGCGAGTGGTCACCAATATGCACACAAGTCAGAAGAGATGCACATCTCACAATTCAATATGCCCAAAATCACGTTCTTGAGTCCTCAATTCCACATCTGCTGCTTCTGCAATTTTTCCCATCTCAGGGGTGACATTTTTCTCTGTTGCTCAAGAAAACTGTCCTGGGAATACCTCCTCTTCTCTATTTATAAATCAATAAATTCTAATGGCTGTACTTAGAAGTTTACAGTACGTTTATCTTTGTGTTCATAAAGGAATAAATATCAGACAAAAATATGGTACTCTGAGGCTCTTCCTGAATTAATACAGAATCTGATGAGATGGATAACAATTTTCTAAGACACCTGTCATGTGTGGAGTTGTGTTCAGTCACTCTGAGGCAGATGCCCTTTTGCAGAAGATGGCTTGGGGGTCAGAACCTGTCAGGGGGCTGCTGTAGGAACCATTCCAGGAAGCAAGGAGCACAGCAGAAAAGTAGCCAAGCATACCAGAAAGTAGAAATGTTTGAGGCTTTTGCTAAAATTTGAGAATTTCAAATAATCTATAATATAGGCCTATGGAAATCTCTTGAAGGGGGGCGAGAGCACAGCACAGTCATAGAGCATGAGCGTAGCCTGCATGAGGCCTGGAGTTCAATACCCAGCACCCACAAAAGATCACTTGGAAAAAACAAGAGAGGATTTTTGGCATTGTGGGTGTATTGACGAGAGTTAGAGAAAATAAAATCATAGCTGCTCTTACGTCACGAGTCATGCTGTCTGAACTTTCTCCACTTGGGTTTTAGGAAATGGTTCTCATAAACAAAGAAGAAAAGACCTTCATATGCTGCAGCCCAGAACAGAGCAGCAAGCTAGACACCACTTGTGTCTGAGGCACCAGGACTGACCAAGGACGGTGGAGAAAGCTTTGTGCTGCAGACCGACCGACCCTGCAGGGCTCTGAGCTGCATACAGCCCCTGGGAAGAAGGCCCAGCACTTGTCCATTGCCTGTGAGGCAGCCAGGAGCTCTGAAGGTGGTCCAGCCCTGCACAGGGTGTTGTCCTGGTGAGCCAGGCCTGCATCAGGCGGGCTGATGCCTGTGGTCACCCGGGTCGTGCTCCTGGTGTGTGAGCAGAGTGGTGAAGAGCAGCTGGACCAAATCCCCAGGATCTGCCACTGTGAACCTCAGGCACACAATCAAAGGCTGGTGGTCAGCACCCTGAGGCCAGCTGAAGACCTTAACCCTTGGGAATTAGTGGTCAGATTCAAGAACCCTGAAACACTGAGTGTCTCTCACATCTCCTCTTTGTCAGGAAAGCAGGCTCTGTGCAACCAGACCCCAGGGTTCTGGAATCCCCTATGGCCTCAGCTCTAGGGGGTCATGGTGTGTGCAGGGTTTCCACAGCCCGATGGTGTTGGCAGCACTTGGACAGCTGGCTTGTTCAGCAAGGGGACCGCTTGTTAGACCCAGGGCACGGGGAGAACGCACAGGGAGGGGTGTGGGGTAGTGACTCTAGACGTCCGTAGCTCCTGGGCCACCTTTCCTGCCACCTCGAGACCTTGCTGCGGTGGCATGAGCTTTTCCTGCCTGTGCATTTCATCTTTAATTGTTCTGACTTGAAGTGCTATTCATCCCAAACAGTTGCGATTTCTTCTTTTAGACAAATATCCCCAGGGAACAATTCAGTCTTCGTTTGAGAATAAATGTATGGAATGAATTAATCTTTAGTTGTACCAAATCGTGCCATATTTTAAAAATAATTGGATTATTAAGGATACTCATATTAATGAGGTCTCCTTATCTCTAGCAGAGTCTCCCTACAGCAGCTAGCAAGGCAGGGGCATTTGCTACCAAATCCTTAAATTCAGTGGCACTTCTTGACCTCTGGCAAATAGTTACTTTTTTAGTTCCCCACAAGTCACCTAATTAACTCTCTCCAGTGGTCACAGTCTCCATGCATATTTAATGCTATTTAAATACATTTGGTCAGTGGTGCTCTGTTCTCAAGGAAGGCAGCCTGGCTTGGCTTCCAGGGCAGGGTACTCTAATCCCACAGAGTCTTGTCCTGATGCCCCATGCTCCTCCTCCTCTTTCATTTCTTTGTATCTTATTTGGTTTGCAAATACCTTTGCTGCATGTTCAAAAATTATAAGACCCTTGGAAGCCACTAGTGTGCATACTGGCCGTGCATGAGGTTCTGTGGCCCAGGATCTGTGTTCCTTTCCATGTGCTTGAACTTCCCAAAGGGAGCCTCATCCCTAGGTCTCTATCTCATGGGGTGTTCCAATTCTTAGGACTTCCGAAACAAGTCACCACTGACTGCCATCTTCTACTGTGAAATATCTGATAAACACTTTGTTGTGGAAGATGCGTCTCCCCGCAGGTCCTGAGCTCTGTGACTCTGGAGATTGTTCCATGCTTATTGGGATTTGCCATAATGATAAACGCAGAGAGCGCTTACAGTGTGCAGGGGTGGTAGTTAGGCCCCCTACTGAGATTCCCTAAGAAGGAGAGGAGGTGGTCCATTCTGGGCTATGGGGGAGATTTCATTGTAGAAACAAGTGGGTAGAGATTTGGGATGAGGTATCCAACCATTGTAAAATTTGATATTGAACAACAAATAGGATGAAAGAAACTGGCAGCAAATGCCCTTTACAGTTATTGTTTGTTACTGTTTATGTGATTTACACACTAGCATCCTCCTGATTTTATATTTGAGGAACTTAAAGTCCCAGAAGGTAAACATGTTTGTCCATAATAACAAACGAGGCACCAAGGTGGGATTTGAATTTAGTGCCCTGACTTCACATCTCACGTGTGCCCCTGAGAAATACTGCTTTCTCACTGGCTGCCTACTTACCGCTTTCCAGGCAGTTCTGCGTGACAGCTCTCTTTTGTAAAGAGGAGGGCACTCTCGCCAGCTACCTGTCCACCCGAGTCCTGGCTTCGAAGCCCCTGTGGGCAGAGGCCAATTTCCCTCCAGCAAGAGTCCTCTCGTCCCCATTCCCTCCTTTCTTTCCCAATTTCATTCCTTCCCCTTCCTTCTTTTCTTTTTTTTACAGTAATTTTAATTTTTTCTGATGAGACTAAAACCACCACCAACAACAAAAAGCACAGTTACCGAAATTTTTTAAATAATGGAAAAGAAACAAAAGTTACCTCCAAAGTTTTATCTTAGAAAATAGTGTTTGCAATACCGCCCTTATCATTCGAATAAAATCATGCCTCCCTGGAGGGTATGGAAGTTTCTCAGGTGTACTATGAGAAGAAAGGGACTTCCCCTGGGCAAAGATCCTTCTCTTTTTCATCCTTCTTAGAAATACCTTCATGACAATTTCTAGTGACAGAAATCCGCTGACGTGAGGCTCGGCCTGTGCTGTGTGTGGGTGTGTTTAGACCAGGAGATAGCCTCGACGTGACCCTTTGTGATCATGATTCCAAATGTCAAAGAAGGCATTTTTCTGGGGTTTTGAGGTGCACTGATTTTAAGAGGGATGCCCAGGAGCGAACAGGAGTGAGGGGCACTTTCCAACTGCCTCATGAAACACCAGCTGCACTGAGAGATTCTGCTTGAAAGCCACGCTGACCAGGTTCCAGAATGTTCTGCGGGGGAGCAGGGCCCCTCTGGGAAGATGTCCCCTGGGCGTTGCCCTGGCCCTTAACACAGGCCCCACTGGCGGCACCCCCTCTTATTTTGAACTCCAGGGTAAGGAGAGCCTAGAGGTCTGGGGTAGGCACTACTTCCTTCTAAGGGATTTCAGCAAAATGCAGTTAGTGTGACATTCTCAGTCTTTAACAGCATGATTCTTCAAGATTTTTTTTAAACCATAGGAGTTATCTTTGTTTGATGTACATTGGAAAATGTTTAAGAAAACTCGATTTTTAAAAATCAGAAGCCTGAGAAAAGGCTTCTTTATAATGTAAAGGCATTTGGTTTGGGGTCTGCTTTATTTATCGCACAGGGACCAAAGACAGGTAGTGAGTATTGAGGACAGGAAATGTCCTGTAAGCCAAGTCTTCAGGCCAGCAGTACTCAATCTCCTGTGCCCTGTGGTTGAGCAGTCTTCACCTATGAGTTCTTAGACTTCTAAGGAGTGTTTAAGCTTCTCTCACACACTATTGATCAACAATAGTGTCCACTGGGAGAGTGCCCCTATCCAATCAGTGTTTTTTAAATCGCCTTTTTCATTGCATAATACGTATGCACAAGTGGATGCATTTCTTCAAAAGGGAATGCAGACCTGCCCTTGGGGAAGGCCGCTCTTGGTGGTGGAGTCGCCTGGGGCAGACGTGAGTAGCCCTGAGACCGGAATGTGGCCAAGGTCTCCTCTTGGGTTGGGTTGGAAGCAGGAGTCGGGGTGCCGGGTGGGGATGTGTTTGCACCAGATGCAGATTTGGTAGTGGACTGTGGGTGAATCTGCAAGTAAAGGAGATCCAGGGCCTGGGCATTCTCTAAAGCCGTGCTGCTCCCCGCTTCTGCTCAGTGTCCCTCCTGCCATTTCCCTGCAGAACCAGGTGCCATCTTGGAACCAGGGATTCCATCCCATCCAGTGGCTCATGTGTCATGTTGGCTAAAAAGAAAACTCTCTTCCTCTGGTTTTCTGAGAGTCACCTTTTCTCCATATCTAGGGAATCTGAGTTTGTTCCACCTCCTGTTGTGGTTTCTACTCTGCCTGCAATAATAGCAAGATGCACAAAAGGTGCTCACTTTGTGCTGTCCCTGGTGTTAAACCCTTTGACTCTTACTTAAATGCTGTGTCGGACATGATTGTTTTTCTCCATTAACAGAAGCCGAGATTAAGGTTGAGCTAGGCCAAGGCCTTAAAGCATTTAAAATACACACACTTGATGTTTCACAAATAAAATGTGTACATACACAAAACATATATATGAATAAAAGGTAAAAATCTTTACATATATACACAAAATTTGTATCTGTATATGTACAAAGACATGTATCTTTTTTGACTGTAAATTATATGGACAACTTACCTCTATATAATTTATAGTTAACAAAGATAAAGAGAGGTGGGGAGGGAAAGTGGAGACAGAGGGTGGGAGAGGGCTGCCCTCTGAGACCACGAGTGCCCTGTGGTCCCTGCTGCCTGGTGACTTCTCCCATCACCTCCAGTCTGCTGCTCAGGAGAGGAAAGCAGAGCAACGCTCTGGTCTGCAGTGTCTCCATCTTTGACGCACACATCTGCAAATGAATACGGTAGAAGCATTAAGCCAATCTATGAATGGAGAGTGGGAAAGTGAGATTTAACTTGAAAAGGAAATTCTGAGTCTTGCTATATTATTATCTACTTTAGGACTCTAAAACACACGTTGGCAGGACCCTGAGAAGTATATCCCCATTACCGTAAATTCCACTTAGATCATGATGGGGATTACTGTGAATCAAAAACCGAGCCCCCGTCCCGCGTGGAGCAGCGAACCTGGGCTGCAGCCTCATTTCCACTAATCTGGGGCTGCTGTGTGATCTTTGATCACACCAAGTATTACAGATGGAAAAGTACTCTTTTCAAATCCCCAACGTGTTTCCAACTGTCAATAAAATCCTTTTTAAGTGTCAAAAGCAATTGCTCTGGTTTACAGGAATGCTGCTAACCATGGCAGTACATTTCAGGACTTCTAAAGCAAAACAACAACCAAATGGCATAACTGCAGGCCAGAATTCTGACAGGCACATTCACCCGCAGCTTTAAGGCATTAGGAATCCATTTCTAAAAATTGCCATTTATGTTAACTGCACTTTAAAGATTAGCTATTTCACTCAGAAATACCTTATCTGGGAGGCAAAAGAACCCCCACTCCAACCCTGAATTAAACAAACAAATCATGCAGGTTACATGTCTAGCCAGATGTTTAAATTTGCACAGAAATGAAGGGTTCCTAGAAAACACGATAAACATTTTAATATTTGGAAGCATATGAACAAAGGATGTCTTCCATTTAAATGGTGATCTCAGTGAAATTGGATTCTTCCCCATAAATTATACAAGAGGATGGTTTGCAGTAATTGATGTGATAAAGTAGCAGGTAGAAAGAGGCACAATTCCCTAAACTAGATAAAATAGGCAATTACTCTTGCCATCAGAATGGCCGCCGCAATGAACGGCGTCTGTCCGAGCGTGAGCGAGGAGCCCTGTTGCACTGGAGCCTGGGAGGCGCGCTGATTGTCTTTCGGGGTGTGCATGTATAATGAGCTTCTCCAACAAATGAAGGGGGTGTTGCTGGCAAAATGGAAAGTGGTGATAAACTATGTCCGGATGATTAATTCACCGAAACTCTCCATCACACGGCGACGACATATGCCCATCTCCTCTGTTGTCCCCTTGGAGATTTTCCTACTAAACGTATGTGCATATTTTTCATGCCACTGGTATTTGAATTGCAGGCTTCTCCCATGCAGAACATGAAACACTTCAAACTGCATAATGCTGACTGAATTATAAAGTCTCCAGTGGCCTGAGGTAGCAATAGCCATAATAACGAGTGCGCTTAAGTGGTTTGCGTGGATCCGCGCCCCTCGGCTTTAGTGCCCTGACTCACCAGGTCGGCGTGTTTATTTTTTCTCTGAATAACATTGCTGGCCACCTTGTGCTGGGGAAGTGCAGTGGTCTGCCATCGTAATGACTGTGGAAAGAGAAGAGTAGTGATGCCCAGTGCGTAACCACGGTGAGACGGAGTGAAGCGGCCCTTCCCCGTATTTTGTCAGCTGTCATTTCATGTAAATATGGATAATACAGTGATTCATGTGCTTTGAAGTTGGGGACCTGGGTGACTTTAAATGATTCCTTCCACCTGTGTGTGTGAAATTGGTGTATCAACTCTGAATGGTTTCTCGAAATCTATTTTGAATTAATCATATTTGAAGAAAATAAAAACAATAAATAGTGAACACAGACATTTAATATTGAGTAACAAAAAGTATTTAATATTTAGGAATTAAAAGAAACAGACATTATCACCTTGTGTACATATATTGATGGCATGACCAATGTGATCCTACAATATGTACAATCAGAAAAATGAGAAATTATACTCCATTTATGTATGATCTATCAAAATGCACAAATGCATTCTACTGCCATGAACAACTGATTAGAACAAATTAGAATAATTTTAAAAAGTAACAAGCATTTTTTTTAAATGATGACAATCTAGTTATTTTGGTTTCCTATTTCTATTTTAATTGTAGATAATAGTTGTGCATCTCCGTGGGGTACATTTACGCTTGGAGCATTGATCAGCTCAGCCAGGCAGGTGATCCAGCATCTCAGCTAGCATTCCTTTGTGATGGAGGCAATCCAGATCCTCTCTTCTAGCTATTTTGAATGACAGGATGCAATTTTGTTACACCCTGTACACCCTGTAATCCAGTGTTCTCCTGGTGGCTTTCAGTGACCATGAGGCACACAGGATGAAAACACAATGGATCAACTCTGTGAGAGCAGCAGTTATTGGGCCACTTGCCGCCGCTGTGTGTGACACACCACTGACCAATCCCTGGCCAAAGGACAGCTGTAGAGAGGTCACAAGTCCTCTACCATGCACACAGGGTCAGCACAAACAGGGCTCTGCAAGGAGGGTAAAGAATCAGCTTCAACGAAGGTCACATAGAGAGCTAAGCAGGAAAGATGTGGTACCCGCCTGACCCCCAGTGGACGTGTATGTGCATTGGTGTGTGTTCATGCAGTGTGTGTGCATTTGGTGCATGTGTATATGGGATGTGTGTGTGCATGGGATTTGTGTGTACATGTGCTGTGTGTGCATGTGGTGTGTGTGTTATCTGTGCAAGTGATATGTGTGTGCAAGTAGTGTGTGTACAACTGGAGTATGCATGTAGAGTGTGATTGTAGTGTGTATGTGTGTACATGGTGCATCTGCATGTGGCAGGTGTTCATGTGGTCTGTGTGTGGTTTGTGTGCACATGGTATATTATATGTGCTGTGTGACCATGTGGGCACATGGTGTGTGTGTGCATGTGGTGTGTGTATGTGTTATGTGTACATATGGTGCCTTGTGCACATGGTGTGTGGGTGTGCACAGAATGTGTGTGTACATGGCGTGTCTGCACACAGCATGTGTTTATATGGTGTGTGCATGTGGTTTGTGTGCGCATGCGATGTGTATCTATGGTGTATGTACATGTAGTGTGTGTGAATGTGGTGTGTGTGCATGTGATTTATATGTGCATGTGGTATGTGTGTGTACGGAGTGTGTGCGCATGTGGTTTTTGTTCATGAGATGTGTGTGTAACTGTTATTTGTGCGTGTGGTATGTGTGTGCATCATGTGTGCGCATGGTATGTGTGTGCCTGTGATCTGTGTACGTGGTGTGTGTGTGTGCATATGGTGTGTGTGCATGTGATCTGTGTGTGTACATGGTGTGTGTGTGTGCATTGGGGTGCATGTGAGGTGTAGGGGCATTGTTTTTATAATGCCCCTTTGGACCTACTCTCCTTCCTCTTGGTCCTTGAGTCTTGGGAACGGCAATCCCGGCCAACACCTAAGGATCCACGTCTAGCCAACGAGCTCTGTTCCCCTGCACATCCACAGTGGTGCTGGCAATGGGCAGGAGGAAGCAGGCAGGTGCCAGCACTGGGTCGAAGTCTCATACCCAGGAACTGAGTGGGGAAGAGGTGCACTCTTCTATTCGACTTTCCACCATGATGGCAAGCCTGAGGGAACTGGGGCCACTTCTGTTTCAAATGGGAAGATAAAGGACATGGCTGACACAGGAAAGGGGCAGGAATGTGAGCTGATGGCTTTGTGCTTTAGGTGACTACACCCCAGACCTCAGTCTGCTTGATCCAATAGATGTTCTTTTGTGCTTTATCCAGTTTGGGTTGATTTTCTGATTTACAATCAAAATAATTCTAACTACTTTAGCTCCTTCCCTTTTATTTAAATCCTATGAGAACTGAGTCTTGCAGTGAGATCTCAGTTGTCATCATGAGGTGATAAATCTCCCATAACTTAGTGACAGCAAAATATGAGAAAAAAACAGTGTCTCCCAGAGTGAAGGGAGGAGGCAGCTCTGGCTAGACCCGTGTAGACCCAGCATGTCAAGAGGAAGGCTCTGGAGGACTAGGGAGACGTGAGGAATGTTTCCAATAAGAGTTTCAGACACTCGGAAGAACTCCAGAATTTCAGGCCCAGGCTAAACGTGTCTGCCTTCCATCCAGTTCTTCCCACATGGCCTTCCCAGGATTCTACGGCAGGGAATCGTCTGGATTTTGTCATGGGTCCCAGGAAAAGCCCTTCTGCGTCTGCAGCAAGAAAGAGAGTGTGGAACGCAGGAAGGACTCCAAGGTCGAGGCGCAAGCTGCACTTCCTGCCCAGTGCAGGAAGGGCACGTCCAGGGGTTTGCTCCTGATGGCTGTGAGCTGGTGCTGACAGGATGCTTCCTCAGAGGGTGCTGGCCCTCCGCATCCCAGCACTTCAGGTAGAGGTGAGCGTGGGTCAGTCTGGGAACACTGGTGGAGATGAGCCTGGGTCAACCTGGGAACACTCTGGTGGAGGTGAGTTTGGGTCAACCTGGGAACACTGGTGGAGGTGAGCCTGGGTCAACCTGGGAACACTCTGGTGGAGGTGAGCCTGGGTCAGCCTGGGAACACTGGTGGAAGTGAGCCTGGGTCAGCCTGGGAACATATGGGTGGAGGTGATCATGGGTTGGCCCCACAAGCATGTGGCCAGGCACAAGGAGACTTGCAAGCTGTACTCCATGGAAGAGGCATAAATGAGGGAGAAGAGACAGTGGAGGGGACTTGAGTGTGGAGTTTCCAGAGCCACCTGTGGCGTGGAAGTCATCATCTACTACTGCAGCTCTGTATCCTCCATCCTGCTGGCTTTGCCTAGAAAAGTGAATACGGACATTTCACCAAAGACTGAGCTAAGGAGCTCTTCTCTCCTCTAACCCAGGCTGCCCCAGTGCCCCTTGTCCCTGCTGCTGCGAGGTGGAGTCTCTATCCATTCATTCCTTCTCAAGGCCTGGCTCACACACTAGAGCGGTTCTACTCAGCAGCCTTCACCCTGTGTCAGTCTGGATCTGGAAGGTCCCCCATGGCCCGTGTCTTAACCACTTGGTCCCTAGCTTGGTGCTATGGGCGGGTGGTAAGGCGTGGCGGGAGGCCTCCAGCCCCTGGGGGTGTACCCTTGGAGGGGATAGTGGGAACCCCGACACTTTCTCCCTCTCTTCTTCACGATGCAGCCATGAGGGGCACCTCTTTGTTCCACCATGAGCTGTTTCCATGATGCTCTGCCTCGCCACAGGCTTAGAAGCAGAGGGTCCATTGACCACAGACTGGAACGTGCAAAACTGTGGGCCAAAGCAAGCCTTTCTTCATGATGTGATGGTGTGGGTTTGTGTTACAGTGACGGAAAGCTAGGTGGCACAGCCCACCGCTGTCTTGCTCTGCCTCTGCTTCCTGGCACCTGCAAATCCTTGGTCTCTTCACGTCCCTTTCCTTCAGGGTCAAGCAGCTTATGTGTAAGAGTTCACAACCAGAGGCAGTGGAAGCCAGGGCAGAACTGCCACTTCTTTCCTTCTCCATCTGAACGAATGGAAAACAAATGGGGAACAGAGAAGACTCAACTGTCCCCCACCCATTGCCTGGAAGAGCCTGCAGGCTCTTGTTCTGCAGAGGCCTCAGCAGGGCAGTTCCCGCTGGGAGAAGGCTTTTAAGGTAGATTCCTAGGAGGGGAATCCCTGGGCAAAAGGGCATCAGCACTTTAAACTCAGAGAAATATTGGTGGGTCACCTTCCATACCTCATATTGATTGGTGTCTAGCAAAACGAGGGGGCGGGCCTGTTCTGCATTCACCAAGAGAGACCCCCAAACCTGCAAATCTCTGCCAGTCTGATCCTGTAAAGATATTTTACATTCATTTTATTTTCTATTTGATTTTAATAAATAATTTAATTACTCTTCCGCCTATTTAGAAAGTCTTCTTTTTCTAAAAGCTCTCTGTATTCTTTGATAATTTTTGCATGGTGCTGATCTTTATCTTATTGATTTATGGAAGTTTCTCATATATTAGTCTTTTGATATGAGTTATGAATGTTTTCCCCATTTGTCATTTGGCTTCTGACTTTGTTTATGTGACTTTTTAGCCATGAATATTTTATTTAATACAGTAAGTCCCATCAGTTCTTGTCTTTGAGCTTCTGAGGTTTGTTTCACTACTGGAAATATCTTTCTCATTATGCAGTGATATAAAAAATTCACCAGTCTGGGCGTGTGGCTCAGTGGTAGAGCATTTGTCTGGCATGCACGAGGCCCTGGATATGATCCCTGTGCTGGAAAGGAAAAATACATTTGTGTTTTCTTGGAGAATTCCTTCTGTTCAATATTACTTTTGAAATCAGCACATGTTTTATGTATTTGAATTTATTTTGGTGAAGAACATGGATTGAATCCCACTTTACTTTTCCAAAAGCTATCTGCCTGCTGATACAATTGTTGAATAATCTATATTTTCTTCTGTTGACATAATGAAGCCTTTATCACAAACTATATATTCATGATTTTTGTAATATTTCTAAATGTCATACCATATTTATCATACTGTAAGATTGATTGTGTAACTGAGCTATTTCAAGATAGAGACAGAGACCTGGTTGGTAGTGCTGATTCTCTTTCCCTGTCTGTATGGTTTTCATTGACACTGGACATGTTTGCTTGTTTTTCCATGTGACCTAGAGAATCAGGATTTGCAGCAGTGCACACACGGGCCCACCTGCATGGTCCTGACTTAGCAGAGCTCTGGGGACAGGTGCCCACCAGTGTACGTGAGCTTGTGACATCAGCTCCAGCAACACCCTTGCCCTCCCCGAGCATTTATGTGGTTTTTGATCGCTTACTGTCTCTAGGCAGTTAGTTCTGTCCTCCTCTCCAGTATGGCTATCATGTTATTCTATTAAATAAATTTCATTGTCTCATATATCTTAAAATATCTAACTTGCTGAATTTTCACGGCTGCAGGTAATAGGTTAACCCTAACTTCATAAAATTAGTATTTATAACTTTCTTCTGTATCTTAGAGACCCAGAGTCAAACCTGGAGCGATGTTCTCCAGACATCCGCTGCATCCCCCTGGAGAAGCTGTCCACACCTGGGGTTGGCCCCAACCATTCGCTTGCTCATGGGTGTGATCATATGTCCGGTTGGGGCTGAGTAAGGATAGTGTTTTGACAACTTTCTGTCTCTATGATCACTGTTGAGTTTTGGTATTTCATCTCTGTTGGGATTATTGTAAAGAATTTTTAATTTATTAGAAAATGATTTGTTCT
Organism: Sciurus vulgaris; assembly: GCF_902686455.1. NCBI lineage: Eukaryota > Metazoa > Chordata > Mammalia > Rodentia > Sciuridae > Sciurus > Sciurus vulgaris. Next base: position 169,304,301 of record NC_136466.1, on the reverse strand, counting down.
GTTTTTCAAAATTTGAGCAATTTAATTCATTTTCACTCTGAATTTCTGCTTAGTTTACCCATTATTGTTTCTTAATTCACAGAAATGTACTTTGATTTCATCCGCCACCTTAAAAATCAGTTGATCTACACACAGTTCTTGATGTTAATTGTCAGTACCATCACTTAACGGTCTCTCTTAACTGTTTAATTGTCCCTGTGTGTGATTTTTTCCACAAAATCTCTTGAAGACTTCTTCTAGGCCCTGAGTACTCTACAAAGCTGTAGTGTTGCATTCTGAGAAAACCCGTCCTGCGAAGGAGGACCCAAGACATGGCGTTTTCAGATCCAGCTGATGTTTGGGCAACAACATCAAATTTGGACCCGTGTGGTCAGAATCCAAAGTTGGCTTTTTTCTCCATCCCTGCCCCTTACCCTGTCCTTGAATTCATTTTATTTTTCTAACTTGATAAATACGCAAGCTTCTGAAGCTTGGTTTATATTCTCTATCAAGAAGTAGCAGGGCCGTGGCCACGCCTCTCACACTTGGCCTCTATTCTTCTTGAGCTACAAACGTTCGCTCTGTAATTGCAGTTGTGCGTTACAGAACCCCCAAGGACTCGCAGTCCTCTGACTTCACCCTTGGATCCTAAGTACCCAAACGGATGGCCTCACCAAGCCCACGCTGGCCCTGACGGAAAACTTCCTTTGTTCACCGACATCGTTTGTAGCTTTTCTCTCACGTGGAGTTAGTTGTATTTCTGGGAGGTTCATTTCAGTTTGATTTTGTTTCTAGTTCCCATCTTTAGTCTTTTTCCATTTCTGAATGCAAAACATTTAAGGGGATAGATGCAAAGTCATTCTGTGTGAGAAATAACTTTTCACATTTTATTTTATTTTGAGACTTACTGTTACTATTTCCCAGGAAAGAGGAGGTGGCTTAGCTACATTATTTATTATATACTAAGCACGATACAAATCATGTTTAGTAACCATTTTCATGTCCTCTAAGATCATAAGGAACAATGTGGGATTTAAAGTATATTTATTTTGTGTTTTCTTTCTTTCCTTTTTCTGAAGTACAGAAAATGAGAAAGAATTATTTCCAGATGGAACATAACTGACATTTGGATGCCCCACACAATCATTCTGGAATGTGGACCCAGAATCAAGAGCTCTGATACACTTGTGGTCTGAAACGCTATTAAAGAAAATTAAAGTTTCACACTCACGGATCTACAAATTGAGGGGATCATAAGTCACTGGAAATGGACATTGAGCAGCCCCACTCTCTGTGTGTTGGCCAGGAAGGGTGGCTGACCACTCTGAGTCCCCAGAACATGGTCATCAGTGAATACTTGGGTACCTGGTGACCATCATCCTGGCCCAGCGAAAGAGGCCAGCACACATTAGGTAAGAAAGGCAGGTGGTGCTGGTGGCCGTAACTGACCTGTAAGACGATCAAGCCTCAATCCGTCTACAGTGTGAGAAACACAGCCAATCAACAGCACCCATACACTGAAAGGCTTTGCAATTGCATGAAATGGGAGAGAGATCCCGCAGATGCGAGTGTGCTGGCTTATTCCAGACTGAGAAAAGTCAGTTGAACTGAGAAGACCAGGTGCATCTCTGTCTTCAGTCCTGTTTCTCACAACCCAAAGCCAATGGTGAATGGGCAGCGGGAGGCAGAACCAAAGCTTCTATGATGTCTACACTGCACTCCTTCAGTCCCAGACCCAGGGCCCTGACCAATGCACTTAAAGGTTATCTCTGGAAGCCACTGGCCACCAGCCAGGAGACCAGGGATCCCTGGTCTGAGAGAATGGCTACAGAGGCCACATTTTCTCTTGGGGTGAGAAGAACTCTGTTCTCCAGATGATACAGAAGGGGAAGTCCCGGGGGACAAAATTCAGCAGACAGGGATACAGAGGAGAAGGAGTGAGCCAAGTAGCAAGGCCCAGAAGCAAGAGCAGTTAGGGATTGTGCTTTGTAGGGGGCACAACTTGTTAGTAAGGAAGGCTAGATGAGCTGTACATTCCATAGGAAAAGGACAGGAAAAGAAGGAGCCAGAAGCAAAGGACTAACAAAAAATATATCAAAACTGTAGACTTAAATGCAATGATTTTAATACAGATGATTTCAATCAAGTCAAAAAGTTTTCAATAGACAAATAAAAGATAGAGATCATTGTAAAAAAAAAAAAAACCTCTAAATATTTTTTTTAAAAAATACCTGAGAAATGAATGGAACATAATATGCCATGCAGACGTTGGGCAAGAAAGAGCTGAGGAGTTGATGTTAATTTAAGACAAAACAACAACAACAGAAAACAAACTTCAAGACAATGACTATTGCTGGGATAAAGAAGGCCATTTCATAATCATCAAGAAGTAAAACGATAAAGATAGCATCCCACCTACACATATAGTAATTCAATTTTGGAGCCAGGAAGAGTGAGGCATGCTTGTGATCCCAGTGACTATCGAGGCTGAGGCAGGAGGATCGCAAGTTCAAAGCCAGCCTCATCAACTAAGTGAGGCTCTAGCTAACGTATGAGGCCCTGTCTCTAAATCAAAACTTAAAAGGGCTGGGCATATGGCTCAGCAGTTAACCACCCCTGGGCTCAAACCCCACTACAAAAAAAGAAAAAAAAAAAAAAAAAAAAAAACATAAGTATCATTTTCTTTACCCATTCTTCTGTTGAGGGAATGCCTTGGAGATAGAAGGGAGATCGATGGAGAAGAAGAAGGGAATTGAGGAGGGAGGAACAGTGAAATGAAATTGGTCAAGTTATACTGTGTGTATATGTGAAGTTCACCTGTAGGTAAGTCTACGAAGCACTTATTAAAAAGAAAAAAAAAAAAAAAAAAAAAAAAAAAAAAAAAAAAAAAACTATAGGAAGGAAGACCAGTAGAGGAAGGGAACGGAGCAGGGAGGGAAGGGAAAGGGGAAGCACTGGAGCCTAGAGTGGAGCAAATTCCTTTCATGATTTTGTCAAAATTCACCCCAGTATTATGTATAACCAGAGCACTAATAAAAAATGCAAAAATCAGCAAAATGGGTAACAGAAAAGTAGTTGAGAAAACAGGTAAAACTAAAAACTCAAGTTCAGGAGAAGTGAAAGAAGGAATTTGTTCTACAGGCTGTGCTGGACAAGCATCCTTCCTGCGGAGGAACCAGGAGGTGGTGGGCTCTGTGACCAACACCTAGGTGAGGACAAGGGGCTCCCCTGAGCATCCGACCAAACCCAGAAGCAGCTTGAGACCGCCAAGATCGCGTCACAGTTAGGGAAGACTTACGGCAAGAGCGCCATCTACGGAAGGAAGGTGGCATTGCAGGTCGAGACGAGAGGTCCGAGCGCATCACCAGCATCTGTGGTCCAGCTGCCGTGATGCAGGAGCCTTCCGCGCTCTCGGGATGTAACCAGAAACACAACAGTTGACAGAGGTAAAGCACCTAACGTTACAGACGTGGTATCCACAGTCCCAAAGAAGTAACGCTCTCAATATCCGAGAATGGGAAGCTGACCATTACGTTGGACCTGTGAAATCAAGAGAATCTAATAAAGTAGAACATCATCATGTTACGGCTTCAAGGGGAAACAACAGAAAAATTACATGAGATGCGACAAAAAGCTTATGAAAATGTGTGGAAGAAAGACCTCAAAGAAGTCTCTCAAAATGTTAGATTGATGAACCAGGTAGCAGGCATATGACTGGATTAATTTCATCCTCTACTTTTCCTTCAAATGCATCATCTCTGCACTTACATGATAAGACCACTTTAAAGTTCAATTCCACTAAAATAATAGCAAGGTAAATATGGAGCCCAAGTGGAATACATTAACGTGGTCATGCCTTACTAATTTATCACTTGGTGGTTGTGTGTTTATTTGTAACTTTGAAATCCAATTAGCACTCTTCATAGGTAAAAATACACGAGTAAAATTAGAAGGTAAACCTGAATAATCTGATTCACTTATTCCCGACTCTCTAATGTAGGTTCTCAGTTTATGACATGTGCATGATATTTTAGAAGACAAGGATTAGTGTGGTCACCTGAGCAAACATTTCCCCATGTTCAGTGCATACAGCTTTGGGAGCGTGAAGGTGGGTGGGTCTCCCCTTCTCCCTCTGGAGGTAGCTACTGAAGGCTGAGAGGAAGGCTGATTAAGGCCCAGGCTGAAGGTTGAGAGCTCAGGTTCAAATGCCACTTTTTCTCTTTGGTCTGAGGACTTGTCTGGATTCTCCAGTTGCTTTTCCTTTGTGAGTCTCACTTTCCATTTGGAAAATGAAGCCAGTAACTCCCACGCTCGGGTTTGTTGTCAGAATTGAAGAAAAGAACTTTTTACAGTAACAACACACATGCACAGTTCTCAATTAGTTACAGAACCTGTTGTACATTTGCAGACTATTCTTGATAGCATTTGAAATGAAGAAATTGTAGGAGACGATGCAGTTGTGTGTGTTATGTTCTGGGCACTGGGATGAGCATATTACAGGCATTCCTTTCCTTACCTTCTGGTCACGTTCAATGTGCAGAAAAGGAAACTGGGAACCAAAGGGTGGCAAAGGACTGATGTCCATCTGATCCAGAAACAACAGCAATCACCTGCTACATAATAAGCACTGAAATGCTGAGGTGTGTTCCCACTATCCCTATTCTTTCCAGTGTTTTGAGCATGAAGGGGTGCTGTATTTTATCAAGTGCTTTTTCTGCCTCTATTTGATTCTTGACTTTAAGTCTGTTGATATGGTGAATTACATTTATTGATTACCAGATGTCAAACCAACCTTGCATCCCTGGGATGAAACCCACTTGATCATGGTGCACTATCTTTTTAATATGTTTTTGTATGTGATTTGCTAACATTTTGTTAAGACTTTTTGCATCTATGTTCATTAGGGATATTGGTCTGATTAGGAATATTCTTTCCTTGATGTGTCTTTGTCTGGTTTTGGTATCAGAATGACACTAACTTCATAGAATGAGTTTGGAAGGGTCCCCTCCTTTTCTATTTCATGGAATACTTTGAGGAGTATTGGGGTTAATTCTTCTTTGAAGGTCTTGTAGAACTTGACTGAGAATCCATCTGGTCCTGGACTTTTCTTAGTTTGCAGACTTTTGACGACTTCTTCTATTTTGCTTGAAATAGATCTATTTAAATTGTGTTTGTACTCCAGATTCAGTTTGGGTGGACCATATGTCTCTAGAAACCTGTAGATGTTTCTGAGATTTTCTGTTTTGTTGGAGTACAGATTTTCCAAATAGCTTCTAATTATGTTTTGTATTTCCATAGTGTCTGTCGTGATATTTCCTTTTTTCATCATGATCTTTAGTAATTTGAGTTTTCTCTCTCCTTCTCTTTGTTAGCATGGCTAAGGGTTTGTCAATTTGTTTATTTTTTCAAAGAACCAACTTTCCGTTCTGTCAATTTTTCAAATTGTTTCTTTTTGTTTCAATTTCATTGATTTCAGCTCCGATTTTAATTATTTCCTGTCTTCCAATACTTTTGGCCATTGATCTGTTCTTCTTTTTCTGGGGTTTTGAGTTGTAATGTTAGGTCTTTTATTTGTTGACTTTTTCTTCTTTTATTAAACGCACTCCATGCAATGAATTTTCCTCTTAGCACTGCTTTCATAGCCTGCTAGAGATTTTGATATGCTGTATCGTCGTTTTCATTTACTGCTAAGAACTTTTTTTATCTCCTCCCTGATGTCTTCTACTATCCATGCTTCATTCAACAGGTGGTGGAGTAGTTTCTGGTTTTTATTTTATAATTGAGGGCTGGGAAGATAGCTCAGCTGGTAGAGTGCTTGCCTCGCAAGCACAAGGCCCTGAGTTCGATCCCCAGTACCTCAAAAAAATATATATATATATATATTTTATAATTGATTTCTTATTTCATTCCATTTTGATCGTATAGAATACAAGGTAGTATCTCTATTTTTCCCTTCAATAGAAGAATGGATAAAGAAACTGTGGTACATATACACAATGGAATATTATTCAGCAATAAAGAAGAATAAAATCATGACATTTGCAGGTAAATGGATAGAGTTGGAGAATATCATGCTTAGTGAAATAAGCCAATCCCCAAAAACCAAAGGCCGAATGGTTTCTCTGATAAGTAGATGATCATATATAACAGGGGTGGTGGGAAGGCAAGAATGGAGAAAGAATGAATTGTGTAGAATAAAGTGAGGGGTAGGGAGGAGGAAGGGGGAAGAAAGGATAATAGAATGAGACAAACATCTACCCTATATACGTGTATGATTACACAAACAGTGTGAGTCTACTTTGTGTACAACCAGAGAAATAAAAGTTGTACCCCATTTGTGTACAATAAATCCAAAAAAGAAAAAATAAAAAAAGAAAGACAAAGCACGGAAGTGCACAGCTGCTTTAAATGCCTCTCCTCCACCATCTTTCACTTTGAAATTGCTTCCCATGATCAGAGTTCTGTGCGACAACATTACTTAGAACACAAGTGTCTCCTAACAGAAGAAAAGGAAGAGGGAGACACAGACAGAAAGAGACTGATACCAAGAGAAGAAGAGAGAGAGTCCAAAACAAGGAAGAGGAAATGAATAAAGTTTCAAGCTTTGTAAAATTCATCAGTATTACTATGATGCATATAATTTGAAATAAAGTTCAAATATTCAATCAGTTAAACCAATGATCCCATTCATTAATTATTTTGGTTGAAAAGAAAACTAAAAATCATAGGCATTTCCATCCTGGCAAGGTGGCATATGACTATAATGCCAGTTACTGGGAGGCTGAAGCAGGAGGATCACAGGTCAAGGCCAGCCTCAGCAACTTAGTAAGACCTTGTCACAAAATAGATGTGGCTCAGTGGTACAGCACCCCTGGGTTCAATCCCCAGTACCAAAAATAAAAAGTAAATTAAAAAAAAAAACTTAAACATCACAACCGCTCTTTAATTACACAAATGCTGCCTGAGTATAGTGTTAAAAAAAAATGCAGAATTTAGTTATGTGGTTACCTAGAGGAATTATTAAACAGACATTCATAGAATCTGAAACTCTTCACATATAAAATCAACTGCAAATGTTAATATGCATTACTCTATAAATGTTCAAGCTACATGCACTACTATGTAACACATTGCGTGCATTTCCTGAGCTTGAAAGAAATAATATAAATAATTATTTTTAAATAATTCATCAGTGGTAGACAGGATTTTCCTCACTAAAATATGTATTATGGGATAATTACAATTTTAGAAGAAATGTATGCTGAATTCACATTCTAAACTCTTGATTTAGCTTTGTGATTGAACCACCGGAAGCTGACTTTCAAGATGACTCCAGTTTCTTCTTGTAGATGACTAATGTGTTTTTGAGAGACAAGTAGGTTTAAATTAAAGTGCCAATTTTATGGTCACGTTCAGTAGAAAAAAATAAACAAAATGAAAACAAATAATGAAAAATTAATTGTTTAATCCTACCTCCAAAATTCTCTAGCTTTTGTTAAATCCTGCTAGTACTTTCCTTCTCCTGTCATGAAGAAAATTATTGTAAATTAAGAAAATTGTTGTAAAAATAGAGGAAAGTCTTCTAAAATTAAATATTACTGGAGATTTCTAATTATCTGAAAATCTTTATGTGAAATATTTTGAAACAATTTATTTTTTTCCTTCCACTTTAGTTTTTTGGTTAGAGAATTTCTTATAGAGGAATGTTTGTACTATTTAGTATAACAAAATTGCACAATAATGGAAAATAGCCTAGCATGTATTTTCAAAGTGTCTTCTCTTCCTAGGGAAAAAAGTTTCTTTTTACTATCACCTACGGTCTTGCTCTAAAAGCTTGCAAGAAAGCGTGAAGCACGCCTTTATTTCAAATTGGCTACCGGAGCTCCGGGCAGCCTCTCTGGCTCTCAGCACCTACTGGCAAAGCCGTATCAGTCCTCCTTTTATAAAAGAGACTGCACTACAATCCTGTTGAGGTGACCCTCTGTTAATAATTCAGCATTTACTTTAAAAGCATAGTGACTTTGTGCTGCAAAATATTTTATTGTGAACTTTCTTCTTATTAAATATTTTGTAAATATTTCACATTATCCTTTTTTAAAACACCACTTCACCATATTGACTACATCAGCAGCATTTTGGACACTTCTGGCTTCAATTACATTACGAGTTAAAACTCTACTGCAGATACAGCAGATGAGCTTCACATATACCATATCTTGATAACCTTAGACTGGGATCTTTTTCTTTTTAATTTTCTTTCCTTTTTCCCCTCATCTAAACTCCAGGCAAGGTAGCCACATCATCAACCATTAGACCTCTGTAACCTTTATTTAATGCCATGTTTTGATTAAATATCTTTATCTACTATAGGTTTCAACAGCCCCACATCTGGATGCATGCATCCAGGGGAAATGACATCTGCATATCCAACAGACACCTGCAAGCCCATGACTACTGCTGTACAATTTGCAGAAGCGAGGATGTGGGATCAAACTAGATACTGTCAACAGATACAGAGATAAAGAAATTGTGGCATATATACACATAGGATATTATTCAGCCATCAAAAAGGGTGATATTCTATCATTTGCACCAAATGGTGGAACTGGAGGACATTATGTTAATAATATTGCATTTTCTCACTCGTAGATGCTAAAATTGTCAGTGTGAATGGAGCGTAGTCGTTCCTATAGTCTGAGAAGGTGGGGAGTCATGGAGGGACAGAAGTGGGAGAACAAGTGCCAAAACACAATTAGATAGAAGCAACGAGCTCTGGTGATCTGCAGCGCAGTGGGTGACTGTAATTCACAGCCACCTAGTACATATTTTATGAGTTACTAGAGGAGAGGAGCCAAAGGCTCCAAACAGATTGTGTTGGTAAAGAGATGGAAATACGAATTACCTGATTTGGTCAGTACATATTGCACACTTGTATTTAAATATCACACTGTACCCCATAAATACACATACTTACATATAAGTCATATATAAATGACATATTATATATATAATTATGTGTTCATCAAATATTAAATATTTGAGGAAATGGAAATACTAACTACAGATTCAATCATTGCACATGATATATACATATCGAATTATCTCACCATGCTCCGTAAATTCATGCAGTTAAAATAATAATTAATAAAAGAAGAACATTTTAGGGTTGAGCAGACGAGACTTCAAGTCCTCTAAGTCTTATACAGACATATGTGCATGAATAACTTGCTAAGCATAGCATTACTGAAACAAATACTAAAATCCACAGTATGTTGGAGACCTGGATCTTCATCCGATGTGGGAGAGCTGATCTGTTTGTAATTGCTGCTGATGAGAAGGCATCGGTACAGTGATCGAAGGTCTGACCTACCTTTTGCTCCTGTGCACAGCACAGCATGCACTCTGCGTGTTAACAAGCCTTTTCAAACTCTGGTAGAAATGCACAGTTTATGTGCAGGGTCGGGAGTGAAGAGGAGCCACCGGGTCCTAGCTGCTTCTGTTTGAATTGCTGGGCTGATGGTATGGCTTCATGTGGTCCCTAGTTTACTTACCCAGGCACACAATGCGTAGAGGGAAAGAAGCACTGTTTAAAATAGTGGCTGTAGTGACCTGTAATTCAAATAATCTGCTTTGCAGTTCTAAGTCATTTGCATCACCTTCTGGATAACCATAATCAGGTCATCATGCTGTTGCATGGTAGGTTGACAAAGGTCCACAAAAGAGCATTTTCTTGTGGCTTTCCCAAGCACACTTTATTAGGAATATTCTGAAGCCCAAGCTTCCACAGGACTTGAGTAACTCGTTTCCCCTGCATGTTGGCACTGTGAGCTGCATTATGTTACCACACCACAAATTCAGGGCATGGACAGCAGTGTCTCCCTGAGGGAGCAATCCCCCATCTGTGGGACTCCAGAGTCCTGTCAGTCACAGGTCATTGCCCTTCTTTAACAAGGGGTGAACCCAAGTGTCAGTCACATAACAACAGTAAAGCTTATAGAAGATACATAGTTTTGAGATTAAAGTAAATGTTACTAGAAAGTGTTGAGTCTTCTTCCTGCATCCCTCTGAATCTGGCAAATCGAGTCATGCTCACATCCTAACTTTAAGTCACTGGTGTAAATGTCTCCTTATGAAACCCAATACCTTAGATTTTTGATCTTTAGAGGAAAAAAAAAAAAAAAAGCCTTTTCTCCCATGAACCCTGGTGTGGAAATTCTGGATTTGACCTTAGTCAACAATGTGATTCTCTAACAGCAGGTAAAACAGGGACACCCCGCCCCCTTCATTGAAGCAGATCGGGGCATTTTTCCAGCTGTGTAAGTTGAAGGTTTCAGCCAAAGCTGTCTTGTACATCCTTGAGCTGCCAATCTCTTCTCTCTAAGCATCCTTGGTGGAGCAGATTTTATTTACACTCATAGTTTTCCACCAAAACAACCCTTAATCTGAGCTACAAACTATTATTTTCAGATACATGACTGTAAAGAAAGAGAATTTTGAAAACCTGTTTTTCAATAATCTTCCATAGAAGGTGAGAGACTGGAGAGAAAGCTGAGGAGGTGGATGTCTTGCCTACACTTAGATGAGCAGATAGAGGAGCAGAATCTATGGTGAAGTAATGCTCTCGGCAGAGTCGAGCGCAGACGGCTTCTGTTACTGCCGGATTGCACTGTCCTCCAAGGCCAGCGGCGCAGACCGACTCACCCGTCCGTGTGCTTTACAAGCTGAGCAAGACGGATGGTGTGTAAGGCTTTATGGACTTGTTATGACAGCTAATTTCGTATGGCCTGACATAGTACCTGGGCACGTGTAGAGATGTTCATTCCTCTTTGCTGTGCCGTAGACACCGTACCCCGAGCCCCTCCCAGGTCACTCATAACGGCTGACAAACACCCTGCTACCCGCAGGAATGGAAGTTGTAAGTCATTGGACTTCAGCCTGGAAGTTAGAGCCGAGCTCAGGGCCCATGTGTCTTTTTAATGGCGGCATGGCAGAATCATGCACAGCTTTACTGTGGCCATCTAGGAGGGGACTCAAAGGACACCTAATGAATTAGCCATAACTTTGATTTAGGTGACGTACGTCCTGACAAATGAGGGACTATTGCCACGTCACGGAACGTCTCGCCCCTGCACGAAGCCTCCCCTTGTGACGCAGGCCCTGCCTTTGTCTTCTCTCCTGTGACTCCTTCCAGGTATCACAAGGTCAAGTGGCCACTGCTGACCACGATGGCGTTCGGCGCGCCCAAGGTTCTCGCACTGCGTCCCCCACCCCCTGCACACAGCCCCCGCCCCTCCCCACAGTGGCCGCCTTCCCTGCAAGGTCGCTTTCCGGGTGGTTTATCTGCAACAGTGCTGATATTCAGTTGATTTCTATTTATGGAATGATATTTGTAAAACTTCCTCTGATTGCAAGCAGACTGAAACATAAACCTGATGTTAAAACACCAATTTTAAAACCTGTCAGTTCATTAAAGGGAACTGGAATCATCTCATAGCCCATATGTCAGCATTTGGGGACTCGTTTCTGCTGCTTATGATCTTCCATGTACTGTACTGATCCTTGGTTTCCTTCAGGTATATTTTGAACCTTCTTTAAAAATACAGGATCTTTAAGCAGATTCATTATAGGACCATCACAGTGTCTATCTGCAGTCAAGGTTGGCTACAGAACCATCACACGTACATCTATGATCGTGTACAGCTGTTTAGTGTGAAGCGAGGCACTTAGTTCACACTGAAGAGGAAAATGGCAGCAGTCTTCTGAAGTCCCCCAGCTCTCGTCCAGGTCTGGTAAAGTTTTCTACTACTGGGATGAATGTCACCTCCAGAAAGACTCTGGAAGCAACAAGCTTCAGTTTTAAACCAACTTCTGTTTGAGGTCAAATACAATGAAAGGACCTGTAGTTTGTTCAAGTCGAATTCAAAGGTTCTAGCTGCATTAGCTCCCACGGTGGGGACGCTAATGGTGTCAGGAAGAATTGTTTCAGAGGGTCTTGTTTTCAGATAGTGTCCGCTGCAAAACTTCGCCACATTTCTGTAAAGGCTGGGGGCTGAAAGCTTTTGCTCTAAGTGGCTTTCTCACTGACGGGGAAAGAATTGAGTTGAGGACAGGTCACCTGGTCAAGAAGAAAGCTTTATTTCCCATGAGTAGGGCCTGGGGAGCAATGGATATTGTGTCTGTTGAATAAAAATGTTCTTGGAAAAATAATTTCAGAGATGGTTCTGTTCTCTTGTATCTGAAGCCATTTTTATGTCAAAATATGCAAACCAGAAGTGACTCCAATAAATGAACTCTGGTAAGCCCTGGTTAGGCTTCCATGTCCTTTGAGTAGGTTGACTGCCGGACACTCGGTGGTGTGTGGGCTCTCTGCTGTGGCTGCCCTGGGAGGGGTGGCTGGGGAGGCCCCATGCATGCTCCCAGGTTGTTTTGTTAAGCGTGAACGTCAAAGAACAGCAACAATACAAAAAAACTTGAGATTGCAAATGGCACCAAATACACACACTCTGTACAGACAATAAGGCAAAAGCAGATTCCTGACATCACGATGTTTCTCTGCCAGCAACGGAAAAACTGAAAAAATATGTTATAATTCCAGGCAGGTAGTTTTAATTGCACTGAAGGCAAAGAAAGGTGAAATGCTATAGAGATGAAAGGGGTGTTTTGTTTTGTTTTGTTTTGTTTTAAATAGAAGATTCAGGAGATATTAAATAGAAGATTCAGGAGATATTTGTGTAAAATGCAGAAAACAACAGAAAATATTTTTAAACATGAGGGAACTTCAGAAGCATCAATATTTAAGAGATAGTGTTTGCACATTAAGTACCATGGTGGCTTTAACCTTAATTTTGTCCCTAAATAATAGAACAACATCTTAACACCTGTCTCAAACATTTTTGCATTTCTGGGATTGCTCAAATGTGTGAAAGCATACTCCTTTACAATGCAATAAGGAATATTTCAACTCGGGAAACAGGATACATTTGTCTACAAGCATCACATGCACCTCAACTGAATTTCTTTAATATCTTCGTGTTTCTTTTCTTGCATTTCTGAGGAAATATTTTTATAGGGAAATATGGAGGAGGAAATGATATATTTATGGTTGAAAGTCAGTGGAGAGGATGATGTTTCAATGTAGAAAAACACTGAAATGCATACTTCGGAGAAAGTATTGACAGATGGAAGGAGGAGAAAGCGTCGATGATGATAGTGGTGCTGATGAAGATGGTGCTGCTGTTGGTGCTGCCGGTGCTGATGGTGGTGATGGTGCTGATGGTGCTGATGGTGGTGGTGGTGCTGATGGTGGTGGTGGTGCTGATGGTGGTGGTGGTGCTGTTGGTGCTGCCGGTGCTGATGGTGGTGATGGTGCTGATGGTGCTGATGGTGCTGACGTTGGTAGTGGTACTGATGGTGGTTCTGGTGCTGATGGTGGTGGTGGTACTGATGGTGGTTCTGGTGCTGATGGTGGTGGTAGTACTGATGGTGGTGGTGGTGCTGATGGTGGTGGTGGTGCTGATGGTGGTGGTGGTACTGATGGTGGTGGTGGTGCTGTTGGTGCTGCCGGTGCTGATGGTGGTGATGGTGCTGATGGTGCTGATGTTGGTAGTGGTACTGATGGTGGTGGTGGTGCTGATGGTGGTGGTGGTACTGATGGTGGTTCTGGTGCTGATGGTGGTGCTGATGGTGGTGGTGGTGCTGATGGTGGTGGTGGTACTGATGGTGGTGGTGGTGCTGATGGTGGTGGTGGTGCTGATGGTGGTGGTGGTGCTGATGGTGGTGGTGGTGTTGATGGTGATGGTGGTACTGATGGTGGTGGTGGTGCTGATGGTGATGGTGGTACTGATGGTGGTGGTGGTGTTGATGGTGATGGTGGTACTGATGGTGGTGGTGGTGCTGATGGTGATGGTGGTGCTGATGGTGATGGTGGTACTGATGGTGATGGTGGTGCTGATGGTGATGGTGGTACTGATGGCGGTGCTGCTTTGCTGCTGGTGGTGACACTTATATGCTGGTGCTGTGGCTGCTGCTGCTGATGTGGTGCTGGTGCTGGTGCTGGTGACTCAAAAGTCAACCACAGTCATTCTAAGCGAGATTACATGACCCAGTAGCAAAGTAGGATATTACGTGCTAATAAAACACCAGCACAGCCTGGGCTTGAAGCCAAGGGACTTGTAGCTCATGCTGTGCTACTGAGTAGCCAAGTGTCTCTGGGCCCCTGCCTTGCACTGCCTGAGCCTCTGACTCGCCTTGTGTGGGCAAACAGAAGCATAAAGGCAGGACTGCCCCTGCCATGGGTGGTTCAGTGACAGGTGCTATGACACATGGCAAGACATACCATGAATCCCTACTTTCACTCCAGCAGGCAAAGCACACAGTACAATTGATCGTGATTACTCATCAAAATGAAACACAGCAAGAACACTTTGTTTGGGGGAAGGTGAGGACACAGAAATCAAATATAAAGTATCTTACAAGTCCAATTGTTTTTCCAGTTTTTTTCTTATTGCTTGTTTGAGGTGTACACACCATGCTGCTTTGATACACATGCATACAGCAGATGACTAGTGCAATCAGCAAAGTAACCTACCTTCATTACTGTGGGCGTACATGTGGTAAGAGCACCTTAAATCTACTTTCAGTGACTACAAAAGACCACAGTGTGGACCAGTTTAACGTCTGCATTGATCTCTGGACTCACTCGTCCTGTGTGACTGCGAGTTTGTACCGTGTGACCAACACCTCCTCACCTTGCCTTCCTACCACTGGGAACCGCTGTGTTCCTCTGTTTTCAAGTGTCTGATGTTTTAGATACTGCTTATAAGCAGGACCACGCGGGACTGTCCTTTCTGGTTCAGGTTTATTTTTTAATTTGTTCTAATTAGTCATACATGACAGTAGAATGCATTTGTACATTAGATAGATCAGACGTGAATGGAGCGTACTCTCTCATTTTTCTGACTGCACATGTCGTAGGATCACATCAGTCATGCCATCACACATGTACGTGAGGTGATAAGGTCTGTTTTACTCCGGCATGTTTTATTCAGCATAATGTGTTCCAGGTTACAGGTGTATCCATGTTATTTCAACTGGAGGCATTTTCCTTTTTTAAAACTGAATAATATTTTATTTATTTATTTATTTATTTACTTATTTATTTATTTATTTTTGCGGTGCTGGGGATGAACCCAGGGCCTTGTGCTCGCAAGGCAAGCTCTCTACCAACTGAGCTATCTCCCAGCCCAAGGCTGAATAATATTCACACCCACTCATATATGCCAAGTCACTGCTCCATTGACCCATCTTTGTGCACTTGGGATGATTCTCTGTTCTGGTGACTGTGAATGACAGCACAAGAAAGCACACAGATGCCAATGCCTCCAACACGTGCTGATTCAGTTGCCTTGGAGGGGAGGGAACGTGCCCATAAGGAGAGCACTGGACCATGTGCATAGTCCTGTGTTAAAGCCAGTTAGGGGCATCCATGCTGCTTTACATCTGCAGCACTGCACACGCCTACAGTCCCTGGCACCGCCATGTCTCCACGTCCTAACTGACCCTTGTCATTGCTTTTGGTAACAACCATGTTAAAAGGTGTGAGGTGATAGTTCCTGTAGTTTTGATGTGCATTTCACCGCACAGTAGTGGTGACTACTGTCTTTCCACACCCTTGTTGCTCATTTGTATTTCTTCTTTGGAAAATGTTGATTTAAGTCCTTTGCTCATTTGAAATCAGGTTATTTGGTGGTTTTGCCTATTATGTTGTATAAATTCCTCATACTTTTGACAAAAGCCTCTTTTTAGGTATATGGTTTGCAAATATTTTACCCAAATCCATAGCTGACTTAAACAATATACCGACAATACTGTACAGCGTAAGTAGTTGGATTTACCCTGCTGTTTGGTCTAATGTTGGCAAGTCCATCCATGTGATGCACTATATTAACAGAAGCAATGATGAGGCACAGGATAATCTCAGCAGGTTCAGAAAAGGCTTTTGACAAAATTTAACAATGTTTCATGATGAAAAGTCTGAAATAATAGGTATCAAAGGAAATACCCTGAACATAATATGTCCACTTACGAAAAAAGTCTCACAGTGAACGTCAGAATAAATGAGAGAAAGTTGACATCTTTTCTTTGATGATGTGCTGCAAGGCCAGGATGCTCACTGAAGCCACTTCAGTTTTAATAAAGTACTGGAAACACTGGAAAGAGCCATCAAGCAAGACAGAAGGAGACATCCAACTCAGAAAGGAAGAACTGGACTCCATCCTGCCTTCTGCAGGTGACATGACCCTGTAGGTAGAACACTCTGAAGAACACACACACACACACACACACACACACACACACACACACACACACGTTAAAACTAACAAGTCGGTAAAACAAAAGGATACAGAACCAACATGCAAAAATCAATTGAATTTCTTTACACCAATAGGCATCTATTTGAAAGAAAAATCGAGAACATCATCCCATTCATAACAGCATCAAAAAAAGAATAAAATATTTAATAATGCCAATAATACGTATTAGAGAAATGTAAAAAAAAAAATTCTAAAATTTTTGTAGAACCTCAAAAATCCTTGAATCACCCTAACAATCTTGAGAAAGAAAAACTAAGTTGGATGCAACGCACTTAATGGTTTGAACTGATACTGTGAAGCTATCGTAAGCAAAGCAGTAAGATATTGGCACAAAAAGAAATGAGACAAAGGAACTGAACAGAGATCCTGGAAATGGGCATGTGCACACATGGTCAACCAGTTTCTGAGGAGGACACCTCCTTCAATTCAGGTTGTTGGGAAACCTGGACATCCACGTGCACAGGAGTGAAAGTAATCAGACTTTATCTTCCATCCAATAGTCAAGTCAAGATGGGTTAAATATCCAAACCTGAGCACCAGAGTACTAGAGGAGAGCATGGGGAAACTTTTTGATCTTGGCCTTGGCAATGACTTGGGATCTTTCAACAAGAGCAAACTGGACAAGAGAGATTCCACAAAACTGAAAAGCTGCACAGCAAAGGAAACTCCAAGCCCTTCCCAATGGTTCTCAGGTGGTCTATGGATGTCAACCCCAGAAGCCACTTCTCACTGTTCTCCCAGACTCGGCCCTGGGGGAAGGAGTATGCCCCGTGTCTCGGGTTGTCACTGTGAGCTTTATCCCAGTAGAAATCCACTGCTCAGTTAGGTCTTTCTTTTCTTAACAAAATTACAGGTAGTTATTCTCATTTTACACCTCTGGGCAAAAGAAGTTTCTCTTCTGCATCGGTTTTTTTTTTTTTTTTTTTTTTTCTGTTTATTCATTTTCTGCTCACAGTGTTTAAAAGGGATTTTTTTCTTTCTTTTCTTTATTCTATGTTATTATTTTAGCATGAAATCTTTAAAGACCAGCTGTTGACAGGTTGAATATTCAGATCGGTGCAAGTTGTTGTCAATGCCACACAGAAGAGGTTCCCGCTTCCTGACAAACCCTCAGTGTCACCTATAGGTCAACAGTTTATCACCACATACCCTGTAGGTGGCAAAGACTGGCCAGTCAGGGCTGCTGCCACCCTCTCCGTGGTTTGAGAGCAGGCAATGAGGCTCAACACCCTGGGTGCGCCACACCAGCGGACTCTGGATCCGCCCTTGTCAGGGAGGACGCGAGGCCATGCCCATCACACGCCATTCTCCCCGAACCTGGCAGCCTGGGCATCCGCGTCACAGGATTCCAGATGCCTCCTCGCCAATGGAAGCTTGCGTCCTCGCTTCGGTTTCTCGCATCCTTTGTTGCGAATTCCCTGTGTTCAAGAGGCAGAAGTTGAAGCAACCTTGTGTCATTTGCTGGTAAGTGACAGAGTTGGAGAGCCACCTGCCGAGTGAGAAGGACCAGAGTCAGAGGGTAGTCGAGGGGCTAGTGTTGTCTCATAGCGGGAGCTAGAGAGAAACAGGGTGTAAGGAAACAAAACGGGGGGCTCAAAAAGCAGAGGGGAGGGCAGTAGAGTAGGGGAAGGCTCAGGCAGGGCGGGACGGAGGGGAAGAGAGGTCCTGGAGAATAAACTGGAACAAATTATGTCATGTGCACCTATGGATACATCCCAATCCATTTGTCACCCTGATATTACGTGTCCTTACAATGCACTAACTGAAACATAAAAAGGAGGTAAGGCTAAGGTTGAAGGTTTGGCATTGATTCATTCACACCAATACACTTTTAAAAATTTGTTTCTAAGCCAGGCACCTGTGGTGCACATCTGTAGGCCAGTGGCTTGGGAAGCTGAGGCAGGAGGATGGAGAGTTCCAAGCCAGCAACTTAGTAAGGCCCTAAGCGACTCTGTGAGATACTGTTTCTAAATTTAAAAAATACAAAAATGGGCTGGGGATGTTGCTCAGTGGTTAAGCGCCCTGGGTTCAATCCCTGGCACTATACACATATATATATTCATTTCTACAAACTTTTAATTGCTTTAGCAACTTTTGTTGGAAGGATAATTCTTTGTTCAGTTCCTTTTGCACCTATCTCAAAAATTAGCTGGACACGTCTGGGTGTCTGTTTCTGGGTTTCTCTCCTGATCTGTGATTTCATGCGCTCCCCGATGGCTGCACAGCTTTGGTGACCGCAGCTGAAGAAGTGTTGATATTGGGCAGACCGATTCTCCCCTGATTTTTGTTCGGTTAAATCAGAATGTCCGATTTCTCTAGGCCCTTTGGTTTTCCATGTGAAGTTTAGAATAAGCTTGCCTCTGTCTACCAACATACTTGCTGTGATTTTTTTAGACCATTAAGCTCACCAGCGAATTCAGGGACTACTGATGACGTGAACGTGCTGCCCCTCAATCCTGGGCACAATATGCAGACCCAGTGAGGGGGTCTTCAGACTTCTGAAATGTCAGCACTCAGCACTCGTCCTGTTTTGTCAGATTGCACTCACACATCCCAGTGTGGTCAGTTCCAGATTTACTTCACAAAGAAAGGTGAGACTCAAATGCATAAAGATGTCCAAATCACAAGGCCAACTGGAAACTCTGCTTTTCACACAGTAGGGCCACAGTCCCTCTGCCTCACTCCTGCCCTGGAGAGAGAGTCAGCAGAACCCTCTGCCAGGGTCCCAGACCTGGGGCAAGGTGTGCGGCGGCAGGCCTGGCTGTCTGTGAGGACACAGCGTGAGTCTCGAAGCTCCCAGGCTGCCCACCACGGGCTCATGACCTCTTTGCTCACCTCTACTGTAAACCACAGGCCTTCCAGAAACTTTCAGATCCCTGCTGGCCATAGAAGCCACAGGCAGGTCAGTAGCCTGTCTCCAGAAATACTCTCTGTGAAATCACAGGTGATCAACCAGAGACTGGGGGTCTCAGGCTGCTGTGCCCAGCCTACCCTCACTGTGAGTGAATGTGCCCAACCAGGAAGACGCAGATTCTGCCCCAGGTGGAGTCAGCCCCATCACCCAGAGCACTCACGACTGGGTGCCAGCCTGGTGGTCCATCCCCACCTTCCAGAGATGCTGAATAGAGAAGTACACACATGCGTGTACATACATGCTTCATTTTTTGTCTGATGCCTGGTGCACTAATTTTTATTCAAATTCCTCTTCCTGTTTTATTATTGCACTGGCTCTAGCCAAACTTGACCCGCTTGGTGCTAATTAGTGATGTCTGATGGGAAAACCACACAGTCTACCAGTGTCTGCCACAATAAGCCTTTCTGGTAATTGATGTCCTCCAGTGGGTCACATCTCATTACCCTGGGTAACTTCATAAACTGATTTGACAGGGGATATTGACCACATGATTCGTCAACTGCAGAAACAGGTTTGGGAGGCCGTTGGCAGAACAGCAATGTGAGTCAACTTAACGTGGGTTAGCAGGGAACAATTTGCATGATTCTGTGTGTAGCTAAATAACTTTGATATCTGCACCACAGAGAAGTATGCCCCTGGCTGGCTTTCTACTCGAGCCCAGGAAATGGAGCCAAGTGCATCACACAAGCCAGGAAGAGGGGCACGTTTGGGACAGAGACATTCCATTTTCTTTGGACGTCAGGGTAAAAGCAAATGCTCCCTACCTCATTCTCAGCATAAACCAGTGTGAGCACTTTCATTATGTGGAAGAATAAGAAGGGAATCAGTCTTCCCACCCCTTTGTAAGTCTCCTCAGGTCCTCTCTGCCAAGGGAAATGAGGTCCACACCACTACTTGGAGTAATTCTCTGTGGAGAAGACAGATAATATTCATGCTAATACTCATATTGTGAAAGCTGGCCATTGGTATTTTGGATTGGGAAATTGGATTTTGGCATTTTTCTCTTTTTGGAATTTGAATTGATATAGATGAATAATTATAATAACAAAAGATACATTTTCCATTTGGGGTATGTTTTAAATTAGATCTTTCTAATAAACAATACACAGGATTGTCTATGGTTTCTAGGTAAGATAAAACGATTGCTTATATGAGTTTATCACTTACTACAGTTGACATTTTAGGAGACACATTTCAACAGTCTCCTGTTTCTCTCTGAATAAAATCTACCAAAAGGTCAAAGGTCTGATGAAGACATTTGGAAGGTGAAAAATTTAGAACAATACGTGATTAAAATCTATGATCTAGAATTTTGTTCTATTAGGGAGCTCGATTTTTATTTCCTGAGGTTACCTGACAGAAAAGACAGAAATTAGAGAAGTCCCAAATGGGAGACGCCCTGGGCGGAGGAGGAAACCCCACAGAGACGGCGCTTCCACCCCAGGACACAGCTCTGGAAGCCAGGACTTCGGCCAGCCTGGCCGAGGCCCTGGGAGGCGGAGTGCCCAGGCCCAGCGTGACCCCGGGGCTCCGGTCCGCCCTCGGTGACGCTGGGCACTCAGCCCTTCCCGAGGCCTCCTGCCAACGCCTTCCTCGCCAGCCCCGCGTCTCTCCGGCAGCCTCGAGTTCCTCGGCTGCGCTCCTAGAGCTCGGCTCCACCTGGGGTCCGCCGGCCACCGAGCCACTCCCTGCCCGCCCCCGTCCTCGGAGCTCTGTCAGGGTTTCCGCCCTGCACCCCACAGGCCTGCGTGCTGCTCGGGCTCCGTCCCGCTGGCCCTCCACCTGCCCTCTGCTAAGGCCGGCCATTCGCAGGTGCGCAGGTCACCCCTCACTCAGCCAGCGCCCGTGCCCCTCCGCTGGCTGACGCCTGTTTCTCACCTGTCTGCGGAGACAGACCACCAGCCCCTTTGCCATGCCTCCTCCCACTCGGATCCCGTCGAGGGGCGACTCCGGGCGGCTTTGTGGAGCGCTTACCTGTGCCGGCGTGAGCGCTCTACGGCTTTCAGCCTCCGCGACACTAAGGGTCTGGGTCTCTGCTCCCAGCGGGCAGTTCACGTCATCTGGTGGCATTTGTCTGTTTCCTAGACGACGCCCCTCCCCGAGGCCTCCAGGACACCTTTCTTCTTAAACTCCACACGCGACCACCTTGCCCTCCGTCTGAGAGCCATGTCCTCTCAAGGAGGAAGAGTGGTCCAGAGCTTCAGGCTGGAGACGGAAATGTCAACTCTCCGACCACCTGAATGGCAAATTAGTGCCAAAGAACAATACGAAGTAGAAAAGAGAGAGAAGCGAGCGACACAATGCCTCTCTGCAAACCCCGCGGCATGAACTGCGGCTCAGGGATCTGGAGGCAGCTGGAACCCCGCTGCTCGGGTCAAGAGGAGCTCCAGGAGCAAGACTGACACCTGAGCAGAGCGTGGCCGCGGGTCGGAGCAGGAGCAGGGCACCCTTGCGCCATCTTTGGGAAAACCCATGAAGAGCCGCGGGGAGACAGGGAGGTGCGGGGCCACAGCTTGGCCAACGCGGTGAGATGAGCGCACAGGGCCTGTGTGTGGAAGCCACACACGCAGTTTTGGGTCCCCAGGAGGCTCTGGGGGGACAGTGAGACGACGGGTCCTGAGAAGGGGCTCTGAGGCAGCACCCCCAGTGAAGTTGTCCACGTGGCCCTCCACCATCACGTCCTTCTTAGAAAGCCCCTGGCAACGCCTTTCATCCAAACCAAAGCGCAGTGAGCGCACAGAGGAGTTCAGAGAGGAGCAGAGCAGCCTCGGGACAGAGAGGGACAGAGAGGCCCAGCTGCCTGCAGAGCACTCACAGGCCTGCCCCACAGGCGGCCGGGAACCTGCTGAGACCAACCTGGGGATCAACATCCACAGGGTAGATGGAAGCCGAGAGCGCAGGGAAAGCCACTGGCAGTGGAGTGAAGTGGATGTGGCCTCCAGATGTGGAGGCTTCCGCGCTGTGATTTGTACCTTAAGAGTGAGCATTAGAAGTCCTAGAGGGGACTCCACAGCCAAGGTCCCTGGAAGTAGCAGGCCAGGGGAGGGGAGGCAGAGGGTCCTCCCAAGTTATCATTTGGGTTCAGCATTCTGGACCCCGGGACAGGGAGAGCAAATGATGCACAACCCGCATTAAGCCAGCTTGCTAGAGGGACAGAAACGCCAAGGACACACACAGACCACAACAGCCACCAGAACAGCCTCATGTGAGCGCCAAGTTCTTACCGTTATCACAGAGAATTAAGTAACACAATGAGTAATGTTAGGCATATCCAATAAGGCTCACAGATACAAAATTCAATAAAATATCTATTAACCAACCAATTATATATTGACTTTAAGTGATGTAAATCATCACAATTGATGCTAATGTGTTAGTAAAATTGAACGCCAACTTCAACAGTTCAACTCTCCTCATCCTCCTCCTCATGCACTGGGGGATCAGTCCTAGGGTCTCTACCTCTGAGCTATGGCCAAGCCCTAACATCAATTTCTGATTAAGCATAAATGCCCTTAAGATGAATATATAAATATCTCCTAAAACATAAAAAGGTATAGGCACAGACCATTCTGGAAAGGCTGAGAGATGTTTTCCTGTGAGCAAGAATGTCCAGTTAGCCCTTAATTTGACTTGGCAGTAGCCAGAGCCTGGAGGACCAAAGGCAAGGACGTGGAACACAAGGTCAGAGTGCAGACACATCAGCAGCGGAAGCTGCATTTCAGCAGAACAGAGTTCACACCAGGTCACCTGCAGGAAGCAGACAAAGGAGGGAGTAGGAAGAGAACGCTTCCGGAAAGTGACCTGGACGCATTCTTGTCCCTGACCCCTGGAGGCGCTGAGAGATGTTGAGTGACTGGAAACCCAGGCAGTGTGCAGGATCTTAGGGCAGAAGAGCGTCATCCTCACCTCCTACAAGGACCCTGAACGGAAGCAGCCTCAGGAAGCTGCTGACATCCACAGGTCAACTGAGTGAAGGGAGAAAGTGACATGAAGGACGTGGACTAAGACGTCCGGCTCTCTTCTCTCACATGTCCCACGAAGCGGAAACGGATGGTGCCAACCACTCTTCACCAGTGGCAGTGGGCAAGTGGGCTCTGGGCTGGCAAGGCATGCAGGCTTGAGTTCAAAGGCAAGGAGAGACATGCCAGCAGGGAGAAGCAACGGGCTGTGGGCATGACTTGTCCACCCCACATTTCAGCACCTCAGGGCTGTAGACCAGGGTCTGTCCAGAGGGCTGAAGGGAAGACTGCTTCCCACTCCAAACTTTGGTCCTCACAGAACCACTTTCTGATTTCCATTTTCCAGTAATCTTAGTCCCTCATTTATAACGCCAAGTTGAAAATTCATTTTCTAATAAATCTGAAATTGCTGTTGGGTCTGACATCATGGAAAGAGATTTTATACCCAGCACAGCTTTGCTCCAGTGGAGAGATTCTTCCCTCCCTCACACCACATGCTGTCAGAAAACATGGTCTCCCTGTCCTTCAGTAGTAGGAGAAATAAATCAATTTTAGTAATGTGAAGGTATCAGTCATCTTAAAATTCAATGGATGAATGATTTGCCAAGTTTAGAAGGATGTCGCCTTTTGGACATTTTTAGACACTTCTGGAAGGCAGGTAATTTAAATTCATCAACCTATTAAAAAACGGTTTTAGATAAGTCTATCTGCTTTCTCAATAGCTCCCAACTGGTTAATTCATATTCAGAGATTGATCCAAATGAGAGAAAAGTCAGCAAATAAAGCCCCTTAACCAATCCCAGGGAAAGCTTTGGGATGGTCTTACCCTCAGAGACCCCTTGTCGCGGGCCCTGTGACTTCAACCCAAAGGTCCACACAGGCAGCCTGAGATGCTGGGTTCTTCCTTGGAGTGTATAAGTAAACTGGGCTGTCCTATATGCAAAAGAATGAGCAAAGATATCCAAAGGAACTGTGCTTTTAATTACGGTTATTTGAGAACACGGAAGGTGAATGTGGTAAAAACCATGCTAAGAAACAAATATTCAAGTTCTTGACATTTATTTAGGGATACATCCAACAAAACCATAAATAAATTACATGAATTACTTGGAATTCACACCCCTCAAATGTCCCTGCTCTGAACAGAAAAAACCTGTTTCTAGAATTTCAGACACTAAACGTTTCCGTGACAATGTTACACCTGTTTCTCCCTCCAAGCAATTTCTCTTTACAGACTTTTTAAATGTTTCAAAAGAGTCTTGGAGGTAAAAGTTGAACTTGAGCCATGGCTTTAATTTGTGCATGTGGCAACAGAGGCATCCTTTATTTTTCTCTTGAAGAACTACAGATGTTCCTCAAACACATGGCTGCAGACCTGGCTCTGTGGGTTCTAGGCATTCCAAAGTTTAGCTTGGAGTGCCCTCTGCTGGTCATGGAAGTTTAGACCCTACACCTCACCACTCAAGAAGTTATTTTTCTACTTATTTTTTAATTTTTAGAAGTATTTTATTTTTATTAGTTACTGTTTTAATGGTACATATTTATGGGTTACTGTGTGATAATTTGAAACTTGTGTACAAAGTGCAATAATTGAATGAGGGTAGTAGGATTTTCCACTTTAAGCATTTAAACATTTTTGATTAACACATACTAATTGTGCCAAACACATTTTGATAGCCTTATAACTTAAATCGTATAATCGCAAACAGATGTTTTGTTTAGTCTCCTCTGGAAGGTGGTTGCTGGGTGAATGAGTAGCTTATGTATTCTAAAACTCTTTCCAGACATTGGGTAGGTAGTAGGCAGCGATAGGGGATAGGAGATTGACTTGCCAAGCCCACCATTTTTGACTTCACATCTCCAATTCTTGGCATAAAATAAATTTTCCAGTATCAGACAGTAATTTGGGTGCTGTAAATAATATAATGCTGTTGTGAATTGAATTGTTTCCCCCCACAAAAAACTTATGAAAACCTCATAAGTCCATGTCCTAATCCCCAGTACCTCATAAAGAGACTTCATTTTGAAACAGGGTTATCCCAGAAGGAATTAGTTAAAATCAGGTCACACTGGAGTAGGGGGCCCCTAATCCCATAGGACTGCTGTCCTTATGTAATGGGGAAATTTGTACACAGACCCAGGAGCAGACCAGGTGAATGCACCCATACACCTCAGACAACAAGGGGAGCGGACAGCAACCAGCAGTGAGGGGACAGGCCTGGGACACCGTCCCCCCCACAGCCTCAGGAGACCAAGCCTGAGGACACCTTCATCCCTTACTGTTAGCCTTCAGAGCCTCGAGGCAATAGATGTCTGCTCCTCTGAGCCACTGAGTTTGTGGTGCTTTGTGGTGCTTTGTGGTGCAGCCCCAGGCGGCCAGGACAATGTCAATCGGAAACACAGAATTAGGCGCACGTGTGGCTGAGAATCAGTGCCAGGGCCAGTGCCGCGCACGCTGGGGCCTTGGAAGGAGCAGCAGCTCTGCAGTGCAGCCTACTGGGGCTCCACACCTCTGAGGTCTCCAGCATTGTCCCCACTTAGCACACAGGAAGGGCGGTGCCAAAGACCAGGGCAGACAGGCACAGAGGCACTGATCTTGAATTCAGACTGGGGCCAGACTTGACTTCCTCTGCTGGACAGAGCTGCTCATAGCCCCCGCACGGGCAGACATGCACACACACACGTGCACACACATACCCTCAGTCGCAGTTACACCAATAGCCAGATGATCAGAAAAGCTGAGTTCAGGTTTGCATGTCAGCAAACACAGTTGCCACCTGAGTGTGCAGCCCTCTCTGATCCTAGCCAGAGGGACATCGATGTCTGTGTTTCCTGTCTGGGAATTCAGAGCAACGTCTCTTATTCAAATAAGGCAGCAGCTCTGAAAGCTGCACTGCCGAGCTGCTCCCTTGGCTGACCTGCTTGTGAGCAGGTGGACTGTGCGGCTGGCCACCAGCGCTCCAGCGCAGAAGCACATACGCATTGTCTGCTCGTTCTCTAGGTCCAGCGTCTCACACTGGTCTCAGTGGGTGAGCGCTGAGGTGAGGCAAGCCTGGGATTCATTCCAGAGATTTCCTGGGAGTCTGTTTCTGGGTGCTTCTACTGCCTCCCTCTTCCTCTTACGGTAACCCTACAATCATATCGACCACACCAGAACAATCTAACATGATGTCCCCATCTCACAGTCAGCTGATTACTGACCTTGATTCCACTGATCCCTCATAACCCCTTTGCAAGTGCTCTGGATCATGTTTGCATGACATTAAGTTTGTGTATCCTAACAGGCGCTGAGGACTAGGGTGGGGTCATCTCTGGGGGTGTTATTCTGCCTACTGCATTAACCCATCCATTTCCCCCAGAACCATTGTCTTGGCATCTAACAACAGATTCCGTGATAGTGTCATTCCGTATCTCAGTGTCTGAGTTACAAGATATGGAAGGCGGCATGTGGCAGGGCCAGGGTGATGCAGAGCGTGCCCTCGGTGTCCAGGGTTCACGTCCCTGTCCGACTGAACACCAGAGATCTCTGTGGAGACCTGGTGGGAGGCCCAGAAGGACAGCAGCGCTGGAGGCGTGCAGCCCCAGCACTCATGCCTGCTGGTCTCCTGGCTCCTGGGGACAGGGGGTAGTGACCAAGGCCAGGCCCCTTCACGACCACCTGATGACCTACTTGTGCGTCCCTAAGTGCCGGGCAGGTATGGCGGCCCCTTCTGCTGTGCCCATGCCTTCCAGGAGCCCAGGGTGTGGGCAGTGCAGCTCCTGGTGATTCTGCCCACCAGGCTCCTGTCCTGCTTGCTTCCTGCCCCCAGGCCTGTGTAGCGGCCACCAGGTCACTCTGGGGCTTCTTCATCATCACGGTCTACGGTCTGCTTCCCCAAACGATCCCAAGGTCCACATCCCTCAGGTTTGCTGGGCTCCAGGGAGCATTGCTCTTGGCCCCTCGGGGGAAGAGAGTGCCCGTGGGACTCCACTCCCCAAGGCCCCTCTTCCCACCAGGGCCTCCTGCACCTGGGGTCCAGCACGCCTCCTCCTGCAAACCTCACGGGCCCTCGCCTGGGCTCTCTGCTACCGTTGGCCCTCAGCTGGATGCGGCCCACTGACACTGCTTTTAGTGACCGCTGGGCAGGGGAGCCTGATTCCACACTGGTGGGCCCCCACCTGGAGGACTTCGGAATCGTGCCCACTTAGCTTCTCCAGTTCCCACCCCTCACTACCAATGCTGAGAAGAGGCCACGCTGCAGGTGGGCGGGACCTGGACGCAGGTGGGCTGCCTCAGTCCCTCTGCAGCCCTAGGCATGCTTCCTTCTTTGGGTTCTGTGATTCCGTCTGCCATGACTTCCACCCAGTCTCCAGTGGAAGCCCTGTGGACACTGGACACTGGCACACCATGCAGGTTTGCAGCCTTGACCTGAGCCCCCTCTTCTCCTCCCGCTTTCTTCCCCTCTCCTTCCCTCCTCTCTCTTCCCTGCCCACCCCGCCATGGGCTCTCTTCTGGATTTCTGCTGCCACCTCTCCTCAGTGACCCTGTTCTCTGCATCTGTCCAGGCTGGACGTCCTGGAACTTCCTCCCACATATGTCACGTGTCCTCCACCACAGCCGATGTTTGATCTCTACATCCTCCGTTGAAGAAAAGGAGATAGAAGGTGTCTGTTCTTCCCAGATCTTTTTCCTTGACCTCGAGGTCCAGTCAAGTTCTCCACCATGTCAGCTCCTCTGGATGGACCTTCCAGTTTTCAGAAGAATATGACCTTGCCTTGTGACCACGCTTGCCCTGTCATCATTATGTGATTAAGGATCTTCTTACTGTGAGTTCCACGGGGTCAGCTCGCCATGCATGAATCTCAGCTCTTCTCAGCAGGTTGTAGGTGACTACGTCACAGATGCCCAGGGTCCTTTGTTGTGGCATAGTCTGCCTGAGAGTCTTCACTTATCTAAACGAAGGTAGAGAAGAAAGTCCCTGCCACAGTGCACTGGGCAGGAGTGAACCGTGGACCAAGCTCATTCAGAGGCCAGACAGTCCGCGGCCAAGGAGCTGGAAGATTCAGTGATCTGTCCAGGCTGGTTTCTGGTTCACAGGAAGGGATGAGATGCTCCCTGGCTCCCCTTCTACAAGGGAACTAGTTCTGTCATGAGAGCCCCAACCTCAAAATCCAATCACCCCCAAAAGACCCGCCTCCTAATTCTGCCACCACGAGAATCAGGATTTCCACATCGGAAATATTGAGACCAGGAAGCACGTGGTTGGTAGCCACCGGCCTCCAGCCTGGTGGAAGGTGGGGCAGGAGTTGCTCGCACCTAGCCAAGGCCAGGTTCCAGCGGCCTGTAGAGGTGACCAGTGCCCCTGAGGCCTTGGACATCTGCATGAGCATGAGGAGCTGGAGGCTTCAGGGGCCAGTGAGCAACTTAGCGCCATTGCCAAATGCTTCTCTGGAGGATGGGGCTGGTACTGGGCAGCAACTGTCACACAGTGCTGCTGAACAGCCGTTCCGACGTCCCGCGGGCTTCTCTCACTCTGTGGCAAAGTCGTCCTCCCACCAACTCCACCAGCCACGGTGGAGAGATGCTTTCTGGTGGCTCCTCTCACACCGATGCACGAAGGGTGCAGCCCTTAACCCATCCTGCGGGTCTGCCCACACGCACCTTCTGCGGAATCACTGCCTCTAGCTGACTCTGCCCACTGGGGCTTTCCCAGCAGTGGGTTCCCCATCCCTGAGACTCTTCTTGAACTTCTTGAGTCACTGTGAGCTCAACTTGCAATGGGCTGTGGAGGCTCCCCCAGGGTAGGTCAAGAAGTTGCACCAGTTGCCTCCAGGGAGAATCCCAGCAGCAAGTCTGAGGGTTCCCGGGCATAACCTCAGGCCTCCGGCCTGTGGGAGCTGCTCCTGCTTGGCACATGGCTGGCAGGGGCCACCTATGCGTCAGACAGTCAAGCATGGTGGCCATGTTTGGGGGAAAGTCAGTGTGCGTGGGCGGGAACAGTGGGAAAGAGCTGGAACTCCAGAGAGCTGTGTGCTTGGGGTCCTGACCACGGTGGCAGTGACAGGGCCATAGCTGAGCCCAGCTCACGCAGGAGGTTCTGAATCCCTCCTGCCCACCACACTGAGGAGGCACGGGAACGAGCCGCATGACGGGAACAGAGAGCCCATAATTCCTCAGTGAATGACGACCTCATGTCCTGCACTTCCTGCGTTCTGTCACTGTGCCACCTGCTTCTCACCCGGCTCTAATGTGGTGCTGACATAATCCTCGGACAGTCACACTCCTGTTCAAATGAAAGGGTGTTCTGCCCCCCTGCTTAACTGAAGTGCATGCTTCAATGAATGTAAACAAATGTGTATTTAAACTTTATACCAACGAAAATAAGACATAATAAAATAGGCATGATATAATAAAAAGAGGCAGCAAAGCCTCTGACAGTTCTGTCCAGGACCTTGGTGATGGGCTGTTTCCATCTCATTGTCTGAGAACCACTCTGGACGAAAAGGGTGGGCTGCCTCTGGTTTTTAACAGCTTTGAGTTTTATGCTTTTCACTTGGAAAAGTCTCCCCCTGAACGCTGTCCTCAGGCACCTACTAAAAGATGTGTCTGCATTACAGGAGAGGAGACCAGGGTGTCTGAAAACATTCCTGGTTACCTTGAACCATCCACGTCCCACCCACGAGGCACCACGAGGGGGCACTGCAGAGCAGAGATTTCCTGGTCCCCTGACACAGCCCTGCCCAGCCTCCTGTGCCTGTCAGCAGCACAGGGGAGTTTTGTCAAGACCTTACTCAGGTATTTGGGGGAAGGATGCTTAGAAAGCATTTTATCCAAACCAGATCAACACCTTTAAAAAAAAAACATCATAGGGCATTTTTATATATAATAATTTTCTCCTTGCTTTCTTTCAAAATCCTCTCCTGGTTGATTATTCCCTTTAGCCCCTAATTATTCACATTTTTTGAAAAAAAGAAACCTTATCTTCATGGATCTGGGTCCTACAGGGTCATCCACTGACCAGGGGCTGGTTTGCCCAGCTGAAGGGCCATGTGCAGGTCTCTACGCTCCAGCCTATGGGTACCGCTGTCTATGGTTCTGACAGCTGCTTCCAGGAATCCCGGCTGGGGCACGAGAGGCAGACAGGTGAGTGGGCCAGACACGCAAGAGCAAGCCCACCAGCACTGTGGCTTGAACGGCTCAGCACCTGGAAGGAGGCCACTGACAGGCAGACAGGTGATGCTCAGTGAGGAGCTGGTGCTGGGGGCCATGAGGCCAGGATGCTACAGTGGCTTTGAGCCACAGGCCCTGCTGGCCAGGCCACATCTTTCCTTGCTGAGCACTGTGGACATCTTCTCCACTCAGAGGGGACGAGGGTGGCTTGTCCCAGCCTCAGGTATCCAGAGCTCCATGGGCTTTATGTGGCCATCGCCCCATCTCTTGCTCAGAGAAGACAGAAACAGAAGCCAAAGGATGCAGAGCTGAGCACAGGACCAGACCACGGTCACACTCAGTGTCCTCGTTGGTTGTGACAGACATGAGCTGCAGGTGCCGTGGCAATCTCTCCTATACCTCTAACTCTTCGTGCTGCGCTTGACTGGAACCTGGTTCCATGATGTGGTGAAGGTAAACCCAAACTGAAGGGTGCTCTCCCCAGCCTCCCCTCTTCAAGCACCAGCATCATGAAGGACAGGGACCACAGAATATTCCTGATGACAGAGACTACAAGTGATAACGACTAACCGAAATGTGTGAAGAAACCTGCTGCCAGGGTGAAGTCAGTGCATTGGAAGGACACGTATGTGGGTCACATGTTAGACGTCAGCCTCGCGAGGTTCCACGTTCAACTCCCTGAGGCTACTGGAGCGGGTGGGTAGTTGGAGAAGATGCCTGTGTTCTCCCGAGACTCACGCTGAAGCCTACAGTAGACCGTAGGATAGTGCGAGTCAGAACGCAGCACAGGTAAATATAGCCACAAGCTTTAGGAGGCGCCGGAGACGGCAGTGAATCGAATGGAGCCGAACTTTGGGAAAATCATCACGTGGGCCATATTTTTTTTTGGGGGGGGGTATATTTTTTCTATTTTATAAAACATTTGCTCTAATTGACTATCCATGACAGTAGAATGCACCTTGACACGTTCCACAAAAATGGAGCCTGATTCCTCCTTCCTCTGGCTGAACATGGTGCAGAGTCACACCTGTAGTGTGATCACACATGCACATAGGGTTTTCTGAAATAGTTCTGAAAAAATTTGTTATTTGTTCTAATTAGTTATACATAACAGTAGAATGCATTTATGCATTTTGATAAAACATACATAAATGGAGTGTTATTTCTCATTTTTCTGATCATACATATTATAGGATCACATCAGTCATGCAGTCATATATGTACATGAGGTAGTAATGTCTGCTCCACGGTACTGTCCTTCCTACCCCAAGTGGCTTCCCCTCCCTTCACTCCCCTCTACCTAATATAAAGTAACTCTATTCTTTGCTATCCTCCATTTCTTTATTGTGAATAAGCATCTGCCTATCACAGAAAACATTTGGTCTTTGGTTTTTTGGGATTGTCTTATATGGCTTAGTATGATATTCTTCAACTCCATTCATTTACTGGCAAATGCCATAATTTCATTCTTCTTTAAAGCTGAGTAATAGTCCATTGTGTGTGTGTGTGTGTGTGTGTGTGTGTGTGTGTGTGTGTGTGTATAGCACATTTTCTTTATCCACTCATCTGTTGAAGGACACCTAGGTTGGACCCATAGTTTAGTTATTGTGAATTGAGCTGCTATAAACATCGATGTGACTGTGTCACTGGAGTATGATGATTTTAAATCATTTGGGTATAAACCAAAGAGTGGGATAACTGGATAAAATGGTGGTTCCATTCCAAGTTTTCTGAGGAATCTCCATACAGTTTTCCATAATGGTTGCACCAATTTGTATTCCCACCACCAATGTATGAGTGTGTCTCTCTTCCCACATCCTTGCCAACATTTACAGAATAGTCAAAGCAATCCTTAGCAAAAAAAAAAAAAAAAACGCAGGAGGCGTAACAATATCAGACCTTAAACTGCACTACAGAGCTATAGTAACAAAAACAGCATGGTGCTGGCACCAAAACAGACATGCAGACCAATGATATGGAAAGAAGACACAGACAAACTGTAACCCTGGGCACTTCTCTGAGATGCAGTGTCCCCAGGGCCCCTTTCCATTATCTCTCATGGCATAATGACAGTCCCCAGGCTTCATGGCATTAACAGCCATGATATTCTGCCCACAGGCCTACAAGCCAGGGATTTGGAGAAAGCATCCTGACTGGCTTGTCCCTGGCGGCCATGTCTAGGAAGGTACAAGTGTGTTTGAGTCCTCTGCACACCCGTCTGCCACGGTCTGGTGACTGGGCTACAGGACTCGGGTGCTGGGCACAGCTGGGCCTGGACCCTCACAGCCCCGGGAGGCGGGTCTCCCTGGGGTGCCGCGAGCGTGCTGAAAGCCAGGCAGGAGTGGGTTTTTCTGATGCTCTCCTTTCAGAAGTCATGTGGTTCAGCTTCTGCCACACTTCTTGGTGGCAGGGACAGAAGCTCACCCCAACCCTGCATTCAGGAGGAGAATGTGGACCAGACCTCTCCATGCAGAACTGGAGGGCAGCAGCCACAGTCAAAACCCTCACCATGGCGTGTAACCAGTGCGTCAACCACCTGGGACTCCAGGATGATGGGGTCTGGGTCTCCCTGTTCACCACCACACCCAGGACACGTGGGGCTGCAGCACAGGCTTGGGGGTTCCCCTCCAATAATGCTATGGCGTGGTAGAACAAAGGACGTTTCCTGCCCTCTGGCAGAAGCGCTCTCCAGTTCTGTGCGAGGAGGTGAAAGACACTTCAACCTCATTACACAGATTCTTCATTTGTTCCTCCAACTTCTACTCTCTTGCCATATTAAAACAGAAAGGTAATTAGTCAAAACCAGAGTCCACAATTCTTATATTTTCAGGTTCTGGGGAAGACAGATGAACGAGATGACGGTGCCAAGCCCATGATGGATGGTTATTAGCTCAAAGCTCTGGCCCGATGCTCGGCTCCTGAGCCAACCTCTTGCATGCTTCAGTATGCCAAGAGGACAGGCTCCTGCCATCTCCCAGGAAACCCTGACCCCCCGTGGAGATGACAACCTTCTCTTCTTGGCTCTGCACCTTCAGCCTCACCAATGAGATCTGCCAGGGATGAGGTGGTCGGTAAGGGCCTCTCCACGCAAATGGCATCCACTCAGCCAGGGCCAGAGGAGCTGGAGCACAGGAAGAATTCGGGGCTCCTTCAGTAAGGGGCCTGTGGTTTGGGGAAGACTACCCCCTGGGATTCCTATGAGCTACTCTCAGGTGTTGGGGCTCCTGGGTCCTCCACATTCCATCTCCATTCCCGAGCCCTGGGAGCACAGTCTTCCTCCAGGTCCCCTCCTCTTCCCTGTGATCCCTAAATTCTAGATTATTCAGAGTTTGGAGCTTAACAGTGAGAAAGGCATAAAATAAAGAACCTTCCAGATGGCAGAAGATCCTCAGGATGCCAGGACACAGCAGTTCTGAGCTGCTGGTGTTCGTGCAAAGGAAAAAGAGCTACCAAGCTCTTGGGAAGACCACCCTTCGGCAACAGAGAGACAAGCCACCACCACCAGCAGTGTCTTAGTTCAACCCAGACCTGCCTCTGTGCAGGAAAATTGTCTCCTTCCTTCCAGAGGTGAGGACAAAATGCCAAGGAAGGCGCCATGCCTGTGCAAGCCGCAGGCCACCATCACAGCCCTGCAGCCAAGGATTCATCAGGGAACAGTGGCCACAGGGCAGGTCAGTCCACCAGCTCTGTTGGCAAGCTGGTGACCTCGGCTGTCTGGAGCTCAGTCCTCATCAGCAGAGCCTCATGGACTGTGGAGGAGACACAGGACAGTGGTGAATCAGGGTTGGCATCCACTGAGCCCTTTACAAAGCCCTGGTTGCAGTGAGTAGCAGCACACCCACCCACCACGTGCAGCAATTAATAGCATCCAGCCAGGATTGAAACCCACCTCTGCTGAATCCAGAGCCGGAGTCTTCTTGCAAGAAACTGTCACTCAGCAGAAAGATCATGACAGGCGATGAGGAGCAGCACCTCCAGGAGGCAGCCCGCCTGGTCTTGCTAGCGGGTGAGTCCAGTGCAGGAAGTGCCACCTGCTCACATGCACCTCTGAATCTCCAGATGTGGTTCCAGTGCTCTTGGCACGCAGTGGTGAGGGAACAGCCGGGCAGGAAAGTCATCTACCAGCACGTCAGAGAAAGGCTTCGAGCTTTTAAAACTCACCAACGTGCAACAAGACACGCGGTGTTTATCTGCCAGGGTAGTTTACAGGGAACACCGTGGACTTCTATGAAGTTCGTCACATTTGCACACTCAGGGTATCACATCTGCACACACAGACATGCCAACCACTGTAGACACATTTGCACATCCTGTCCCTCTGCAACCTGCACTTTTCAAAATTTATTTATTTAATTTTGTCATAAAGAAACTTGATAATTTTGTCCAGGATCTAGAGGGGACACGGGAGGCTTTCCGAGGGCTGCTGTCTGGCGTTAGGGATACTGGCATCTGTTTGGCGGCCGGCCCCTTCCTGGTGTGCTTCACTTTCTGTGCATGTTAACGGGCTTGGTATTTCGCTTTGTATTCTCTTCTTGCTCTCTTTTCGGAAAGTTGGGTGGAGGCTGCCAGAGGAGAGGACTGCCCAGCTCAGGCAGCCAGGCCCGACCTTCCTGGGCCAGTCTCCCCAGCAACGGCCCTCAGCCTGGACGGGCTCACCTAAGGTCAGCAGCTCACATTTGGGAAAGGGTGATTTTCTTTTTTATTTTTTGACTTCACATTTGTAAATATTTGCTTGCTCTTTTTTTAGTGAAATGTTTCTATTTGGAAAAGAAACTTTGAGATTATTGTTCTACTTTAGAAGTGGCCCGAACACCCCAAGCCCCCATTGCAGGCTGCAATTACTGATGCTATCAATCTTCCCAGATAGCCCTTCATGGGGGTTGTTATAGCATCGGGACAAGAATCTGTCCTCTAAGCAGGAGGACCAGATCTAGCAGCCAGTGAGCACCTTGCTCAGTACAAAGGGATGTCCACCAGCACCACTCGCTAGCCTGGGGCATTCCCCGCCGTCGTTCTCACAGATGCCCAGCAGAGGAAAGCCCGGGGCCTCCCTTGTCTTTCACCCTTAAAATGTGCACCCAGCAACCTCGGTGGCGGGCAAGAGGCTCCTCCTGCCCGTGGTAAGGCGTGACCCCTCCGCGTTCAAGGGAACATGGCTTCCTGTGGTTTCCTTTCTCCTCAAGTCTGGTTCTTCCTGGGAAATGCCAGACTCCCTTGTCCCAAACCAGCCTGTGGAGGATGGAGTCTCCTCCACCACCCCCCCAACTGGCTCCAAAATGGAGGCCCCAGGTTGCAAGTGGCACATAATTTAGGGGCTACCTTCCCTGGACGTCCAGCACACGATGGGTCGTGCTGTGCAAGGAGCCGCTCCTCCATTTTTCTTTTCTTTTCCTTAAGCACAGTGGGTTGCTGGCAACTGTCGGAAGCTGGGGTCTTGCTCCAGCCTTATTCTTCCCAGGGTGGCACAGTTTTTGATGGGCTAAGAATTGCAACCAGCAGTAGCGGGAACCCAAGCCAACCAGCAGGAACGGCTATGGGGGACTGAGGTCCAGTCTAGGTGGGAGGACGTGTGTGAGGGATGGAGGTCCCATCCAGATGGCAAGGACAGGCGTGGGGTCAGTGCTCGGCAGGTAAGTGGTCAGGTTGGGACGGCAGCCACTGGCCCTGCCTGCCTGGGCACCTCCCTTCAGACCCTCAGGTTTTACTCACTCTCCAAATCACCCCTGATGGCCAGCTTGCTGGATCCATGCTGAGGAGAGGGCCTTTGCCAAGCCTCCCAGAGCTTGCCCAGGAGGTGTCCAGGGAGGAGCCACTGGCTGGGCAAGACCCCGCTTTCCTCTGGGTCGCACTTCTGCAGACATGGCCGCAATGGCCGGCAGAGGGTGGGATCTGCTTCTACTCCCCAAGGAAGGGTCTGTGCCACAGAGAGGGCCATGGAGAGGCCTGCTCCCCCAGGGGTGGTGACCAGGCTGAGGCCAGGCCCCCCTGAGAGTTCTCTGTGTCATGCGAGGCAGCTGTGACCGTCCCTGTCCCCAAGCCCACGTGACCTTGATGGAGAAGACGCATCGCAGCTCAGGGGCAGGAGGGACTCTGGTGGAAGCCTCCTGAGCGGGGTCAGGCCATACTTGCAGGGGATTCGCGCGCCCACAGCCACTCCAAGCGGGAACAGAAACGCGTCCTGAGCCCACTCTCTGGCCAACTGGAACACAAAACTCAGGGGCAGGAGTCCGGGCCCAGGTGCCTTGAGTTAATGGAAAGGCCCGCATAGATCCCCTACTCAGAGGGAACGGCACCACCAATGTCAGCACTTCCTAGGGGACACCAGAGACGGCAGGAAACTCCAGGGTTGCCAGGAGCCACCTGGAAACTGGCATTCCAAGTCGGCCTTTCTCTCTGCTGGGCTTTCATTAGTCCTAGAGCCACCGTTTAGCCCAGTAAGTCACTGACCTGGGTGCGAGGCCTGCCTGGCAGGTGGCCCTGCAGAGGGAACCCAGCCTTTCTACCTGGGCCAGAAGGGGTCTGGCGCCTCACAGTTTGCCCAGAACTGGCCAGGCTGTAGGACAGAAGGGTCAGCATTTCCCAGAAGCCCCCACAGTCCCAGGCAAGCAGGGTGGCCGGTCCTAGCTTGAGGACAGAGAATAAGAGCCCCCGACAGGGAGCCCCTGGGGCAGAGTGTAAAGACAACCCTACAAAAGCCCCTGACCAATAAACAGGGGTTTCGTGCATTCTGTTTCAGACTTGGCCACGAGAGGGCAGCAGAGGATTGGGGCCAAAAAACTAGCCAGGAATCGCCAGGACACCTCCAGGATACAGGCCGGGTCCTCTTTATGGCAGTTTAACAGAAAGGACAGTCAAAATTTGGAAAAAAATCATTAAAAAGAACATACCCCTTTTCATCAGGTGTCTGTAGAATAACATGGGCCTTTGCACGAAGGTGCCATCGTGCCGGAGGTCGGAGGCTCATTCCTCAGTCCTCTCCACCCTGAGGGTGAGCCTTCTTCAGCGGGAGGCCACAGCCAGCAGGACCGCTGAGCCCTGACGGACCCAGGACTCTCTGCTCTTACCTTCAGACTGCAGGACAGTGCAAAGGACAGGAGGAAGCTGCCCTCTGGAATCTCCTGAACTTATCTTCCCAGCTTTTCCAGGACGTAGGGGATGTGCCTCTGTGTGTGGCACTGCCTGCAGGCCCAGCTCCAGCCATGGGGAGCAGCCAGGTCTGCAGGTGAGCTGTGCCCGTGTCACAGGGCAGTGGGAACCGACTGGCAGCTGGGTGCAGTGCCAGGAGCTCCTGAGGCCCGGGGTTGGGTGGGTTCATTCTGTTGAGCGTTCATGCCCAGCACACGGCAGGCACCTTATAAATCCTTGGAGGCAAACGATTATTCCCAGACTGGTCTCTTTCTCAGAACCAGTTCCTTTTGAGCGTTTGGCCTCTACCTTGCTTTGTTCCCTAAATGCTTTATATTGCATTCCACTTTGTATTTTTCTAGGGCTGCCATAACAAATCAAAACAAAACCCACTTAAAAGAGCAGACATTTATTTCCTCAGCTTTGGAGGCAGAAGACAGAAACTGAAGCATGGCAGGGCCTCACTCCCCAGAAGTCAGGGGCGGGTCAGTCCTCCCTCTTCTGCTGGTGTGCCCTCACCCTGGCGTCCTGGGCTCCGCGCTGCAGCCAGCATCCTCTGCCTCTGCCTCCACAGGACCTGCTCCTCCTTCCTCTCTTTCTGGATTCTGCCTCTTATTTGGGTTCTTGGTGGATTCAAGGACCTTCCACTGTGGTGGAGTCTCAGCTCAGTCCTTTCCTAAATTAACATCTGCTGAGACCATGTTTCCTAAGCAAGCAATGTCCTGAGGCTCCAGGTGTCCACAGACTTTGGTGGATGCTCTTCAACCCACCACGGGCACCAAGGGGACAGCCTCTGAGCTGCTGACCGGAGGCTGGCCCTGGGTGAGCGTTCTGTTGATGTCCTCATACTCCACTGAGCCACCCTAGGAAGAAGGCTGGCATGGCTAGCAGTCCCATCGGCAGATAGGAACACTGAGGCAAGATAGGTCACTTGTCCAAGATCTCAGAGCCAGAGGGGACAGAGAAGGACAAGCTGCCTGAGCCAGTGGGTGCTACACAGTGCCAGGCAGCCCTGCCTGACCAGTGGTGCCCACTGAGGCAAGATGCCAGAGACACCCCAACACCCTTGATGAGTTGGGACCAATTGGAAAGACTTCTCAGCTCCTCGAGCACGTCAAACTATCCTTAAAATGAAAATAAAGATCCAAAGCAGACGTTGACATCCAGATGTTGCCCGCCGTGCCATGCCTGGCTGAGTGAGACCCGGGTGCCGTCGCTTGTTCCAGTCGCTGCAGGGTGAGATGAGCTCTTCCTCAGCATCCTGCCCTCCTGTGGAGTAACGTGACAAACGGGTGAAACATGGGGCCAATGTTTGAGTGTCACACACACGAGGTGCCAGTCCTGCCCACGTGACAGATGGAACCTCCCCCTGCCCAACAGCCTAAGCTCGCAGTAGGTCAGACCTCAGTTATAGCCAATGTTACGTGCCGCCCCAATATCTGGAAGGTCTGGGGTCTGCAAAGGCCTGCCACGGGCCCCCAGGGTCTGTTCTGAAGGCTCCTGCCCAGAGACCAAGGGGAAGCCCTCCACCTGCCTCCTCCCCCGCCTCCTCCCAGGCAGGAGGCTTCAGCCCCGGCCAGTGAATCATAGCGTCCCTGGGGAGCCGAGCACTCCACTCTATGTAGTAGAAAGCCTCCTCCCACCTCCCTTGTTCCTGAGTGTGGCCCTGCATGGCACAGTGTCTCCCAGCCCAGGATTGGACTGCACGTGACTAACAAATGTCTGCCGGTTGCCAGTCGCAGCCGTTCTGCTGGGTGCTGCATCTTCAGCCATTCCCGTACACGGGGCAGGCGTCACCCTCAAAGGGTGCAGAGG
Source organism: Sciurus vulgaris (assembly GCF_902686455.1). Lineage (NCBI taxonomy): Eukaryota > Metazoa > Chordata > Mammalia > Rodentia > Sciuridae > Sciurus > Sciurus vulgaris. The sequence goes on along the minus strand of NC_136466.1, from coordinate 169,264,986 downwards.
AGCCATTGCAACCCCACTCACCAGGTCCTGTGGACACTGGCTATTCCTCAAGGGACAGCCTAGGGGCTACCATCCCACGTGGACACGCGTGGAACGCCTTCCGGGGTGTGGAGGAGAGGCGACAGCTAAGTGAGCGCTGAAGCAGAAGCGGAGACCCTGGCAGACTCGGGGATGCAGAGCGGACCCAGGGGTGTCCGAGGGACAGAGACAAGATGTGCATGGATATGACCAGCAGGAGGCAGCTCAGGACACAGCCCTCTGGCCCACACTGCCCTGAGGTGGGACCAGCCCAGCCCTGATTACCGCTGCCTCTGTGCAGTGCGCCCCGCGTGGGGCAGTCTTTGGGGTACAGGTGCTGTGGAGTCAGGAGAGGTGGCAGGAGGAGTCGTACGGAGACTCCGGAGCTCGTTGAGCTGCCAGGCCAGCCGGTGTCCAGCAGAAACAGGGGCTGGCCTAGCTGCCCTTGTGAAATGCACCTGGTAGAGACTGACCCAGAAGTTCAGCTGCAGGCCTCTCAGCCCCTCCGTGCCTCCTCAGCGCCTTGATGACGGGCACTGTGGATCCTTCAGTGCGTCCAGGACCCACGCGACAGAGATGCGGATGTGACTCAGATGACAGAGATGCGGACATGACTTAGAATTCCACTTGAATATTCACTACCCCATGGGGCGGGCAACTGCAATCTGGCAAATTTTGCCAAACAAATGGAGACACAAGCAGAAACAAGAGCCAGGAGCCCCATGCCAGTGCATACGCCAAGGGGCACGCTGTGACCACCCGGAGGGGCTACAGCTCAGCTGGTCACACAGGCACCACCTGAGGACGGGCAGGTGTCGAGGCCCAGTGGGTTGGCACCACCACCCTCAGCACATGGCATCCTCCCGCGGCTCCGTGCCAACAGCTTTGATTTAACAAGCCCGGTGTCAAGGGCCACTTTAGGTAGATCAGCTGCGGCCGCCCACACCCTCGTCCCTTGGAAAGCTCTATTCTCTGGCTCTTTCTCCTTCCAGCATCTACAAGGACACTGCACACTTGCATCCGTGTGTGTGTGTGTGTGTGTGTGTGTGTGTGTGTGTGTCCTTCCCGTGGGAAAGCCCCCATCTTCCATGGGTCACTTCAGCCCCAGTCTCCCAACTTGAAGAATCTGTGAACGTGGCCATTGGTATTCTTGGGGATATTCTGTGCAGTGAAGAAAGGTGTGAACGCAGGAAGAAAACAGGAAGCAAGTGCACAAAACACTCCAACGTGAAGCCAAAACGGAAAATCACCCAAATGTCACCTTTAAAGTAGGCATCACAGTTAAAGGAGCAATTTTCATTACCAGCTCTTTGACCCAAGCAAATAAGCAGCAGCAGGAGACACACAGGTCCCTGCTTCTGTTGGATGTGAGGTGTCTCCCCCAGAAGCTCAGGTGGACAATAAAGGAATGTTCAGAGGTGTAACGGATAGATTATGCCAGCTGTAACCTCACAGTGCCTTAATCCACTGGATGAACTCATAATTTGAATGATTTCCTGTGTGGTACCCCCGGCAGATGGAGCGTTGCTGATGGACGTGGATCGTGGGGACCTGCCCCTGACCCCTTGTGTGTATTCCTCCCCTCTCTCCTGCCTCCCTCCCTCTCTCTCTGCTTCCTGGTGGTCAGGAGCTAGGCGGCTTCCCTTCTCCTGCTCTCTGCTGCGCTGTTCCGCTCCCCTGCACCCTGGGGGAGTGGAGCTAGCAGACCATGGACTGAACCTCTGGAACGCCAAGCCCCAAATGAACTTTCCCTCCTCTAAGTTGCTCTCGTTGAGTATTTGGTCACAGGATGAAAAGACGCCTAGCACAACCACGTTTTTAAAAGAACAAGAAAGTTAGGGAAGAACTGAGAAGGAATTCATGTTGGGCTCCAAGGTCCGCTGGGCCTGTGCACAGGAGAAGGAAAGGCAACGCTGAGAAGAACGCATCGTCTCTCTTCCGACAAATGAGAATCAGAAGAAGTGATACTTCCTAAAATACTCACAAAATATCTCTCTTTAAGTAGGTGGGCAAAGAATCGGAGGAAAAGAAGGATCTGAGTGAGCCCCAGATGTGGACCACCCAGGAGGACAACCGGGGGCGCCATCGCGCAGAGCAGGTGTGGGCATCCTGAGCACCGGCTGTCTGCCTCCCGCCGCAGGCTCCTCCAGGGTCCCTGGGGGACCACGCAGAGCCACTCGATTGGTTTGGTTTGGATGCCTGGGATATACGAAAAGCCGAAGCCCTCATGCTCTGCGGAGGAACCAGCGGTTCTCACAGGTAACCCTGTCCTTGGGAGCACAGGGTTGCCGGGCACGGCTGGGTCCTGGGGTCTGCGTGCTGCAGCGTGGTGGACTCCAGCCGTCTGTGCCCTGGTGTTTCTCCATTTTAACAGGGTACGTCTGGGCTGCACTTTTCTCATTGACAACACTCTGTTTTCCTCTGAGAGCCTTTCACCTCTGCAGGCGCAGCCCCTCAGCGACCTCAGGGCAGCCTCTAGGAACGTTCGGTTTACCAAGCAATCCTGGTTTTTCCTCTAGTTAGCAGGCGGCCAACGCCTCTTGTCTGACTGCACTGGCATTGCCTGCGGTGAGCTGCCTTGGTCTTACTTCTCTCATCAAGTGGAGTAACGGGTCCATCTTCAGTCTGGTTCAGAGCCACGAACACTCACAAGGCTCACTGAAGACCTCGCTCCTTCTCCCAGGTACCCGAGAGGCAGTCACAAGCACAACACCTCAGGGCTCCTCCATTCATGGCCACGGGGTCTGGAATCCCAGCAGCTGGGTCAAGGGGTGAGGAAAGACCAGGGAAGGGTGACCGGAGAAGAGGGGTTGAGATTTTGAGGGAAAGTAATCTTGGCCAGAGGAAGAAAACAAGTCATACTTTAGACAAAGCAGCAACTGGAGATAAACAATAGGGGCAGCAGAAGACCCTACCGGACAGTCGCTGCAGGGAGAGGGGCCAGGCGAGCAGGCCTGAGGCGGAACGGAGGTCCGATGGGCTGTGCAGAGGCCTTCGGCAGACACAGGAGGGTGAGCTTCCGTCCACCGCAGGGGAGAGAGGCCCTCGTCGGCTGAGGTAGGATGACTCACAACCAGCCCCTGGAGGGGAGCTTGGCCCCGACGTCAGTGTCCCCTGAACCCGTGGGTTCCCTCGTCAGCCTGCACTATTGTGAGCCTCCTCTGTGGTCGGCACCTACAGCAGTCTGACGACACAGACAGGAAGCCCTGTGTCTTGGGAGGTGTCCCCGGCTGCCGTGGGGGTGCACTCGGGGAGCTTTGAGCCCCAGACGGGGAGTGGAGCTGGTGCCGTGGTGGGGAGCACCTGGTAGGAGCTGGGAGAGAGAAGAGTAGAAGTTCTCAGGAGAAGAGCAGAGATCAGAGAGCAGACAGGGTGGAGCGTTTAGGAGGCCAGGGGCGTCAACGTGGCCCCGAGTTACTCACATGTATAAAGGAGAGAGAGGACAGATCTGGGGAAGGAGGACATGCCTAGCATGTGTCATTTGGAGTTTAAATTATTGCTGAGGATTTAGGCTCCTAATCCGTAAAGCCTGCCTTCTCTAGTTGAACTTGGGATCAGTGGAGAAATAAGGAGGTGCCAGTCATTTGAAGACGTGTGAGATTTATATTGCAAAGAGCTCTCCTGTCAAATGGGCTTCTCAGCATGTCCCTGTGTCATGCGGCCCAGAGAGCAGGTGAGAGCACAGAATCGGCACTGAGCTACAGAGAGCACCTGGGGAGGCTGGGGCCCTGCCCTGTCCCTTCTGCCCAAACTCTCCCACCAGGAGCAAGAAAAGAGGCAGAGAGTGAGGGGGTGCCGTCAGGAAGCCCTGCCTCCTGGGGAGGCAGAGGAGGGTGGGCTCCTGCTGCCCTCGGGCCCTGTGCTCCTGAAAGTGCAGCACCCAGCAGCCCCCGCTGCGCGTCTAGTGGAGCCCATGTGGTGGCAGGTGTGTGTGAGGGTGCCTGCGTGTACTGGCCTCTGCAGCAAGGAGACCTCAGGAGGGCGTGGGCCCCCCAGGCAGGGAGTCTACTTAGGAGGCACAGCGCTGAGGATGGAGCCTGGGCATCACCATGTCCACAGAGGTGGTCTGAGGAAGAGGATCTCCTTGAAGGTACAAGACCAACAGCAGAGTCCAGGGAGAGCCAGGGGGCGGAGCAAGGCTCAGTGATAAGAAAGCAGAACGAGCATCCTACACTGAAAAGCAAGCCATCACCGTGAGCAAGGAAAGTACCCTGAGGTTTGGGAGAGTGGGCATACGCTTGGCATCCAGAGAGTGAGCCAGGGCTGGACGGCACCATTCCCCTGCAATGGGAACAAGAGGGACCAAGCCCAGGGTCCCTGGGGTCCGTAAGCAGTCTGCTTGGGAATCGATGCTAGTAAGTAACAGGAAGATGACCTCAAACAGGGTCTTTCCCTGCAGGGATCCAACACGAAACCAGCTTAACTCAGGGCAGCCACCTGGGCTGCTGCTTCAGTCTACCTGGCACGGTGTGGAGGGTGGCCCAGGTAAAACACAGCTCCAGTGTGGTTGGCCATGAGGGAGCCACTGAGAAGCATTTGACATGGAGTTGGGCAGATCCTTAATGTGTGCCCTTGTAGAAAAGATTGGATAATGGTTGCAAGTCTCATGCATGACCAAATGACCTAAACCTTCACTACCAAGCACAGAAGGAAGTACAGAGATACAAGTCAAGTTCTCCGTAAAGGAAGTTTCTTACCAAGATTTACATATGAGCATCATTTTATATTTAGTTCTACATTCTATTGTTTGATCCAGAAACTGTTTTATGACTATTACAGATATTTTCTTATATGAAATATAGGCATCTAAAGAGATATGGGATTAAACTTTCACCAGATATCTAAACAGATGCCACTCTCCTTGGTCCCATTAGTGCTGGCCATAGAGGAACGAGGAAAGAGGGGAGGATACAGGACTCTCCAGGAAGGAACCAGGCACAGAGAGGGCTCCTCTGGAGGAAGTAAGCAGAGCGGGGGCGGGAGTGGCCGCAGGTTCCATTCTCCGGGAAAGGGAGTCTCTTTTTCAACTCTGCTGATGAGCCGAGTGGGAGGTGGGTCCTGCCCTACTCATACTCCAAAGGACAGCTTGGATGTCAGCTTGGTTCATGAAATTTAGGGGCGGTCTCATGCTGTCCCCATGCTTGGTTTTGCTCTGTATACTGGCTGGCCTTCCTTTTGACCCCATTTCTAATGCTGATGTTTACTAACATGGAATGCTTAGGGAGCTTGAGCAGGCTGCCTTGGGATTCTAGGTACATCAGCGGATGATGTAGAGACTTTGTAAACTAGCACTGTGTTCAGTGCAGAAAAATAAAAAGCAGAACAGGGGGCAGCCATGGTGGAACGAGTCGAGAGGTTCCAAAGAAGCAGGGACTCAGAGAGGCAGGCCCACCTGAGACACCTGGGAGCTCCCTGGGCAGCGGTGGAGGAGGCCAGCAGTGGACCCTTGGTGAATCCCACCTCCTGGGCTTGAGTGCAGCACCTGAGTGGCTGGAGCAAAGGTCGAGTTTCCTCTGTGGAGTAGGGTCTGTGTCCCGCCCCTTCCTGGTGCCATTTGCAAGATTTGGTCATAGAGCAGAAGAACATGCTGTCCGGCAATTCCAAACATCTTCTCACGATGCTTTCCACTATTTGGTGACTCTTCCAGTATTTAAAGGTCACAGGAGGGAAAGTAGTCAGGGTGGTAAGGGATTTCGAACCTCAGTAGGTGTTGGGGCTCTGGACTCCATATTACACTGCTGTTTTAGAGCATTTAAATAAAATTTGCTAAACAGGTATTAGCTACCACACTACATAAATGAACGTTGGTCACATCTCTGTGTTGCATACCTGCCTCTAGTGAGTTCAAACACCCCATGCTTTGAAAAACAACCCATCGACCTTTTTTGAGGATAACTGATTGGACTCATTATATCCTACAACTATTCTGAACTGTTAATTTTCTCATTTTAACATTGAAAAAACAAAAGCCAGAGACCTGAGCAACTTGTTCTTGATTTCTCATCTACCTTGGGGGAGACATGGAAATAAGTCCAAGCAAATCCTGGGTTAATTGTGGCAGACAGGCAGGCAAGCAGGGACCTGGAGCAGGTCCAAATGGTTTTCTAATAAAGGGAGGACATGGCTGTGCTTTATTCCAATAGCACCGTCAGCTCGTGAGACAGAGGCCATTTCTTCTACTTCCATGGTGTTTTCTGTAGTCCTGGGAGAGTAAGCCATGCACGTTTCCCATTCAGCTACAGAGTCAACGGGAGGACTTCAGGGCACTTCTCATGGATTTACGCTGTTTCCGACCCACAGGGCAAATGTACAGCACTTTTAAAACGGTAGCAATCGACACCAAAATGCAGTAAGGCAAGAATGACGACTTTATAACTATGCAGAACACAGTTACAAACCTGTTTACTGCAACACTCCTACCTCTCCAGAGACTACAAGTAGCATCTCAGTACCAGGTGCTGTCCTGGGCCACCATGGCACCTCAGAGTATTCTACTTGATGAGGATACCGTGGAATGCAGGCTCTTCTTGCTAAGTCGAGAGGCATCCCAAGAGAACAGTGAAAGCACACACCCAAGCCAGAGGGAAACAAAGAGCACACACAGTCTTCCTTGTTGCAAGAAAGCGTGCTGCCTGGCTCAGCTCCCTTCTGGAGGGGCCACAAGGCCTCTATGTACATCAAGTACAGAGAGCCAAAATGTCACCCAGGTGCTCCTTCCCTACCACAGGGCATGTGGAAACAGTGCAGCGTGCACATAGAATTCCCTAAATCCTCACGAGGCATGAACTAGAATGCCTCTTTCCCTTCTAGCTACCTCGGCTCTCTTTGCCATACGAGCTTCCATTGCAAGACTGGTGGACTCTCTGGGGATTTGGGGTTCTGGCCCTGGCCGAGGATTTTAAGTGCTGGGTGGCCTCTGAATTCTTCTGTAACACCCTTGGCTTCTTCTTCATGATAATTTTTCAATTGTAATCTTCTATTTCATTGTAATCTTTTACTTTAATCTCACCTGAAGGACTAACAAGACTTAGGTATGATAATTACCGTATAGATCGCTGCCCTGAATCCTTAAAATATGATTATGAGTGTGGATATTTTCAGAGGCAGTACTTTCTGCTGTCAGTCTGATTGACAAATACGTATGTGTATTGTGTGCACACAATTTTTTTTCACATTATCTGGGTAAGTCAAGTCCCCCCAGGGAAATAAGCGCAGACTCTAGCAGCTCTGTACTGTCCACAGCTCCTTGATGTCTGTGACTCTCCTTCCAGGAATCCGTTTCTCCTTCCTGAGCTCCTCCGGGAGAAAGGGTGTCCCTGGAATATTGCTTTGTCTGTGGGCTGGTTTGTGAGTTGGAAGAAATGTGGTTCAGAACATTTGGAAGCAAACTGTATGACCCTGAGACTTATAAATCTGTTCTAAGTAATTTCTTTTAGTTTTCTTTTCAGAGAAGGATTAGTTCATCCCAAATGAGAACAACTGTCCTAGGGCTATTGTTTCAGGATGGAGCAGCGATGTGCAGCCTTGTGGAAGTGGTTATTAATTTATTTTGGAAACGCAGTCACTGCCCACAGATTATTTCAATTAAACCCTGCGATCCTACATGTCGTCTTCCACTTTGCTAGGGAACTGAGTCTCTTGTAGGTGCCTCCTACTGCTAACTTTATTGGTGAGAGCTTACGCACGGAGTCTCTAAGGACGTGCTCAGGGTCAGATGCATGCACCTGGTTTCAGCTGGGAAAAATTTCATCCTCCAAATGCACATTTGTGACTGGAATTTTTCAACCACCACACACGAAAGTAAACAATATGTAATATCATCTGTAAGCATTAACAGAATCGAAACAGAGGGCCCATGAACTAAGCAGAATCAGAGTTGAAGTCCAAGGAGCAGAACATCCCACCATAAGACCTGGACCCATACTGCGAACATGGGGCAAATGCTTTCCATTTCCACATAAAACATGAAACATAAGTCAAAGTTGACAAAATACAGTGTGTGTGTGTGTGTACGCATGCACAGGGTCATCAGCTCTTCGGTCCACTGTGTCTTGGGTCTGTCTCTGGGATTCATATTTAAGCTGGACTGTGTACTTTGTAGCTCACTGTTGGTTAAAAATAATTTCCTAAATTTAAGATTCTTTCCTCACCAGTACCTTTAAGAGTGACATATCATGAAATCCCAAGGTGATTAAAAAAAAAATGTTAGTAAGGTACCCAGGACCCAACTCTCTCCAGGCCAGCCGCTGTGGGCAGAGTAGGCCACACTGGCTGTTCTCTGTCTGTGCCCCGCCTGCAGGTAACAGGGCAGGATCCTCTTCCTCAAAGTCAGCACCTGGCCGTGGACCCTTCTCATGGGTGGCCCTCAGGATCCTCTTCCTCAAAGTCAGCACCGGGCCATGCACCCTTCTCATGGGTGGTCCTTCTCATGGGTGGTCCTTCTCATGGGTGGCCCTTCTCATGGGTGGTCCTTCTCATGGGTGGCCCTTCTCATGGGTGGTTCTTCTCACGAGTCCTTCTGCAGCTGGTGTCCTACTCATCACGTGACATTGTCAGTGACATGTCCTTCTCACGAGTCCTTCTGCAGCTGGTGTCCTACTCATCACGTGACATTGTCAATGACATGACCTCCCAGCCGCGGAGAGATCTGGAAGCTCTTTCAGCAAGAATCATACTAAGGACTCTCACCCAAAGTAGGCATTGGTCTCCCCTCAAATTCCTGTTCATCTGTGATAGTTTTTGCATGTTAATTTGTCCAATAAGTCACCGTGACATTGACAGTTTACAAGACTATGGGTTTGTCCCTAGGAATCGGACGAAGTCAGCTGGGCTTCAGCCCACGGCCCTGATGGCCCTAAGATGGGCTTGCAATGTGTTCATCTGGTCATGTTTTGGTAAAATTCGCCAAAGTAAGAATTCTACAGCCGTGAGAGTTAAGAGCATTCTACTAACCCTTGTCCTCTTCCTCTTGTGGCGGCTGGTCCTTGAGAGCCACGTACACTTCAGGGTCAGTTATGAAGCTGCTTTAGGGATACATTTAACCTATACGTTGTCTGATATGGTAGACGGCTTGAGTCATCCCTGATCTCGTATGATGGAGTGGTGGTTGGCTGTCCCCAGGGACTCATGAGGCACATGGAAGGGGGCAAGCCAGAGGTCTTACGATAGGAAAAAGTCCTGCGGGCTTGGGCACCAAGGCTTGTGGAAGAGAAAGGGAAGATAATTTTAAAACATATGACTTAGAAGCTGGTCTGTGGGAATGACTTTTAGTCCCCAGATGTGGCAAACGATTAGCAGATTTTCTTATCAAAATGGATGTGTTGGGTAGGAATATCATAAGATAACACTAATATGTAGAAATATATTCATAATTTTTCATTTTTGATAGAAACCTCATGAAATAGAATGATTAGGATCTCTGGCTGTAGGGGAAAATCCCCTATCAATACTGCAAAAGGAAAGAGCCTCTGTTTATTTTATGCACTTCCATATTCAAATATTAAATAAATAAATGTTCAGCCAGAAAGTCGAAGCGTGCAGTAAATTTCATCACTAGTTTTGCTATAGAAAATATACTAGAAAATTACTGCCATTTAAAAAAACAGAAGATCATATAGGTCGAAATGTGTAGGAAAGTCTGACGGACAGCTTGCCGTTCCTCAGTTGTTCACGTGTGTTCCCCCGTTTCAACTTCCATTCGCTCCGATCATCTTCTCATCCAGAGCCGGTGCTTTCACTTGAGCTTTGTCTCGTGTGTCTGAACGAGTCCTCGCCACGCACCAGCGAAGCGTTGTCCCAGCGAGCGGCCTGCACACCGCCCTGCAGGCCCCTCCGGGCCCAGTCCTGAACTGCCAGGCTTGGACGCCGGGCCTGACTCCCGTCCCCGTCGATGGGAGTGTCCGAGCTCCTGCGGCCTCCGCTCCCCTCCAGTCTTTCCCTTCATTGCTCGTAAACAAGGGGGGGCCTCTGCGTCTTGACTCCCTGCCTCCCTGCCTCCCGCAGACACCTTCCATATGCAAATCTGGCAGCCTTGTCGCCTATTACCGCCAAGTCTCCTGAAGACAGTCCAGAGTCCCTCCACCTCATGACTGTCCTCTCTGCCATTCGGGCATGGCTGGTCCCACCATCAAAACGTCCTCGGGTCCATTTCCAAGGAGAGTTTTCACGTGAATCCCGAAGACAGGGACTGGAGCTCGGCAGACAATCTGCCAAGGAGCAGGTGGGATGAACGACTTGTGCGTCTACACAAAACAACTCCGATTTGCAAACCCACTATTGAGACTTCCTTTCCCCCAACCAGAATCTGGTGACAAACATGCCACAGGAGAGGAAGGCACGTGCCTCTCGCCTGGATCTGAGTGCAGGAGGCTTTGTTCACCCAAAGCCCCAACGAGTGCTAAGGACACAGGCTAAGGCAGTTCTTCACGTTGCTTCACAGATTTGGCCCGTGCCTCAGGGATCTTATCCCCAAACCGTGGCTATTATTTCTCTACACACTCAGTGCTGCTCCGATCTTATGTCTCCTCCCAGGCCCCTCGGACTCCCCACCTGGGACCTTCCAGGCTTCTCAATTTCCTGTCTCTGTGAGCACAGGCTGGTGTCAACCTGCAGCACACACTGCTCCACCTGGCACAGTGCAAGAGAACTGTTCCGCTCTCTGGGGAGCCCAGCTCATATCAACAGGATAAACACCATCCCATCCAGACCAGGAAGTCCCACAGCCTTGTCCTGGGACATTTATGTCACCCCGTATGTATTTGCACACATCAGCTGCTAGCTCACATCTGGGTTTTTTTCTTCCACCGTCCTCTAGAGAAAACCTCTGCAAATCTGTGAATTGCATTTTCTTACAGAAAGACACAGTGGTATTGCATACAACAAGAGAATTATTCTGGAACCAAGCATGATTCCAGTGAGCATGTAGCAATGCTGCGGATGGGACGATGTGGACCTCTCCATGGTGATCATGTAGCTGAGGTGTGATTGACGTAATGCTTCTCTTCATCTCCAGGGTACCTTCTCCACGGGCCAATGATTTCTGCTCATTGTGTGCTGGGTCTCCATAATTCCTCCTCTTTATAGCCAGTCACTTCCTAACAGAGTCGTGCGTACCCAGATTCACCCCCTCTTCCCCAAACATGTCCACACTCAAATGTGTTTGCCTGGGAACAAACACGCCCATTAGCACGCGTGTGTGCAAATACACTCTCTCTTTCACCTGCACAGGGTCATCTTCCCGTGGAGGAATGACACGCTCCTACAGGAGACTGAAAGCAGGTCCTGAACTGAGCCACTAGACCCTCTGCATCCTCCAGGGCCCTGTGGTGACAAGGACTCCAGCCTCACTTGCCACAGGTGGGAGGCTGACATCTCTGGCCTCACCTCCTCCTTCCCCCGCTGGGCCTGGCTTTGTTCCAGATGGCAGGACGGAAGGGTCCAGGTGACTTGTTCCTCTGTAGCTGCTGCTCTATCCCCATCACCACCTGCACACTCTCTGCTCTGAAGGAGTGCAGGGCAGAGGGCACAGATGGGGCCACACCACAGCGGCTTCCAGTGAAAATCCATTGATCTGCCATGGACGGGAGGCTGGACGCCCATCCTAAAACTTCATAGGGGATCGTGGGGACAGCAAACCTACCTCCAGTCTGGGTGCCTCAAAGTGCAGGCGGCCAGTCCCACTCTCCTGGGGTGTGCAGGGCCAGGTGCATGTGAGGAGGAAAGGCAGGCTGCTCCCACGGTGGCTGCCTTCTACTTCTTCTGGTACTTTCAAGATGGGACCAGGAAGGCCCCAAGGAGCAGCCCAAGGAGACTACTCTGAGTCACGGAGGAGAGCCAAGGGTGCACATTGGGAGCTCAGCCAGGTGGGGGTCAGGCAGCGAGCACTCGCCAAGATGAGCTAGACCCTGAGGAGGAGGGGAGGGCAGGTGACATTGTGACAAGGCGGCTTCGTGTCCTGAGCTGCGTGCAAGAGGGGGGCACCTCTGGCTATCCACCGGAGCTCATGTGCCCAGATGGCGTGTCCAGTCCACCAGCACTAGCAAAGGAAGTCACATGCCACACTAACCCTGTGACCAAAGGAGAGGCTGGTCTCCTTGAAAACCCTCAGATACGTGTGCTTGGGAAGCAGGCCTTGCCAGGGGGCTGGGGAGCTGGGACCTGAGGGTCCCAGGGTAGCCCCTCCCAGCATCTCAGCAGCCACCACAGCAGCCGGCGCATCCAGCCACCTGAGGTGGGGTAACAAGGAGGGTCACAGGGAAGCCCTCATGAACTGACCTGGGAGGAGCATGCTTGTTGACCCTCCTGTCCCCAGGGCCACCCAGGCCACTGCAGCAGCTGGGCAATACAACTCAGAGGGCCCCTGGAACCACAGAGCCAACTCCCAGCCCCCTTTCCCATTTTGAACTATGACGCTACGAGACGAAGACGAGCAATGGAGATGCCATGGAAGATCAGAGTGGAGGCCGTTGAAAACCTATGAGCTCCGAATGAACAGGCAGTTTGGGAGAAATGGAAACAGCTGCCAAACAGAGCAACAAAGCAGTTGAACATCATCAGTAGATTCAAATGGACAGATCTTACTTTTTGAAGAAAATTACACTCAGGTAAACGATTTTGCTGAGCTCCTTAAGCTACACTTCACGCATTTCCCTATCAGTGGGTGACTGCTTGGCACACCTCCCGGAGTCCCTCGCTACCAGCTGTGAGCACTAACAGAAGAGCGACCATGGATGAGACACGTAGCATCGTGGAAGGACTCCTGACGGGAAGAACTGCGTTCCGACTCCTCCAGGGGCCCACAGGCTCAGAGCTGTGCCCTTTAACGTGAAGGACGGGTTCACCCTTTTCCTAATGATGCCAACCATGGTGCCACCTCAGTGGGAAGAAATAAACTCATCAACCCAAATGTGAGAGGCAGGGAATGCTCCAGCCTGTGTTCCTCGTGACTGTCCTGCTGCCTTTGTCCACAGGGGGACTGCAGGCTCAGGGCCACCAGGCCATATGGTTCAGTGGCTTCCCACTGGGGGCCTTGGATTTGCACTGATCCGGTCCCAGTCTCCACCTTTGTGACCAGAGGCACGTTTGTGAGAAAGCTGGACGTTGTCAGGGGTGAGACCCGTGGGTCCCAGCCACTGGCCTTGTCCAAGGCGTGGAGCTAACAGACTTCAAATCTGCAGCAGGAGGAGAAGGACCCATAGGGTCAGTGGCACCATGACAGCCACATCCACAAAAGTCTGTGTTGCTGCCAGAGTCACCATAACACATGTTCTTAGGGAAATGAGCATCATGGCAGGAAAGGTCAGTCTTCTCTGTAGCGTAACTCTGAAATTAGTGTCAACATCTGAGGCGGACATTATTTTCTGAAGTTTGTTCTGCTTTTGATGTTTTCTCAGAGAGCTACAGGCAAACAGAAAAAGAACAAAAGCTTTGATGAAAATGCACCCTGTCCCCTCATTCCCAAGGTGGAAATTCTGCCATCTTCACGCAGTAAAGGAGATCATCCAAAAAGTGGTTTCCATGGAAAGTCCCAACCACGTGGGAACATGAAGCTGCATCAAGTGCGTCTTTCTAAAAACCAAGTCAGGGAACTTTAAAACCACACTGGGACATTTCCTGAACCCAGGCCTTGATGCTTGCAAGGCAAGCACTCTACCAACTGTGCTCTATCCCCAGCCCCTCCTGAACATTTTTGAAAAAAATTAAAATTTCAAGGGAAAGAGCAAGAGATGGCACAAACACAAATGCACAAATAAGGACTTAGAGAAAGGATTTTAATGTTAAATCTGATAGAAAACCAAAGGAAGAAAGCTTTCCTCCGCTCCTTCAAACTGGAATGCTTTCAAAATAGTGAATTATTTTATGAATATGCATTCCCTCTAAGAACAATGGAGGAGGGCCAAGACAGGGTTTGCCAAGGCATGACATGAGTAACAGTGGGCTCCAGCAGGGAGATTGATGGTCTGTAAAAGATAGGGAGGGGGACCACAGATTGCAAATGCAAAGAGGCTCTGTGAACAGGGCTCCTAAGGTTTAAGGTGTTCTTCAGTAAAGGGCCTTAATGCAACTGGACCTTATTTAACAAGGAGCACATTCGCCATCACATACAGAAGTGATAATAGGAGTCTTGTTGTTCGACCCATCTGCTATTTACTGAGGCTTTTAAAAGCTGTGCAGAGCTGTCACCTAGGCCAATTGCAGTATGAACATTGAGGTCACTGTTAGGGCTAAGTATGCCCATAACAGCCTGATTTAGGTCTATTAGTTGAAAGGGTGCTCACTGACAGAGTCTCAGGGTCTTTTGCTCTGTGAGTGAATGAGGCAAACAGAACTTGTTGGAGCCCTGTTTCCAAACACCAGGGAGAAAGCAGCCTTTACAGAGGTGTGCTCTGCAGGACAGGCATCTCCTTCCCAGGTGAGTCTCTGGAAGTTGCTGGCCAGGAGACTGCCATTTGTCAGGCCTACGTATGAGGAAGGGACTTTACATTTATTTAGTTAGTTATTCACTTTTTAGAAACTCAAAGATGAACAGTTTCATGACAGGAGAAAAATATATGAAATTCAAATATCAGAGCAAACAAATAGACGTGCAGGAGAGCACAGCCCTGTCACCCCACTCACTGACACTCTGGCTGCGGCAGCTTCCACACAGCAAGCAGAGTCATCTTTTGGTGACAGAGACCACGTTGCCCATAAAGCTGCATCTACTGCTTGGCCTTTACAGAAGACGTCCCTGACCCCAAGTCAGTGACTGAGGGAGTGGAAGGTGAGCCACTCCTAAGCTGGGTCTGTGCCCTATGGGAGGCTGCTCAGGCCAGGGTCCCTGACAAGAAGTGGCTGGAAGTCCAGCTGAAGTGGAGCAAGGCCAGGTGGTGGCAGCACCTGTCAGTGACCCACCACTGTCAAGGGAGGGGCTGCTTTCCTTACATAGCCACCATGTAGAATAGTTTCCAGGGCCAGAACTCACCAGGTCATGGAGCCAAGGAGACATGCCATGGCGACACTGAGGATTCCCGGACACAGTGCTGCATGGAGCTTCTATGGTTTCCATATGGAACTCCCCAAGGCTGTGTGTTAAAGGCTTGGTACCAGGACCTATTAGAGGCAAGGCCCAGGGAGTGGTCTGCAGGCCACTGGGACACCATGGGGCATCTCTACCAGGAGCCAACATGGGCACCTCCACCAGAGGCCACCATGGGACACCTCCACCAGAAGCCTAAACCCAATAGGTCCATCTGGTCAAGCACTAGAACCTCCATTACCATGAGCCAGAATAAGCTCTTCTCTTTGATCTCAGGAGGAAAATGATTTGAGAAATACAGGTGCCCAGTTAGGATCGGAAAATTCCCAGGGTAATGCACGGCAGCCATGCTTCCTGAAAAAAGTTATTCTTCCTTCATAGAAAAGCAAGAAGTTAAGGAAAGGAAGCAAAATCACAGGTCATAAATGCTAAATATGAAGCAGATGTTGAATATCCCATGAAACGGGCTTTCAGAGGTCTCATAGAACGTGAGGTCTGCTGTCCGCCATGGTTGCTGTCTGCCCTGCTCTCTGCTGGGGAATCTCTCCTCTGTCCCAAGCTCTGGAAGGAGCTCTGGGCAGCACCATTTCTGGTCAGACTTCAGCCCACTTTCCGCTCTGCTTGGCTTGGAGGCAGGCCTAAGGAAAAGAGGCCGCAGGTCTGCCTGCTCCCTAGCTCCTGCCCAGCCTAAACGGTCAGCACTGCCAGGCCACAGGACAGGCAGAGGCCACAGTCCCTGCCTAGAGGCACCTGTAGCCACTGGAGTATCAACAGTGACCACCAACAGCACTGGCACGAGGAGGAAATGTGCTCAGATCCAGCTGCTGTCACTCTCAGGTAATTTCCTAATTGAGAGATCCATCAGCCGTGTGACTCAGGAGTGCCGACGTCTCTCATGTCTGATTGTGTCCGTGTTGAAGGGCTGCTCTTTGCTACCTGCGGTGTGGAAGGAAAGGGCACCTTGCAGTGAAAACAAGGAAGTGGACAGCTGTGCTCCTGTGTCTGAGGGAGAAAGTCTCAGGAGAGGGAGGCTGAGGGCTCCTCAGGCACTTCCCTGCAGGGGACGAGGGAAGGAAGCGGCCATCTCCACACTGTTCTCTTGGAGCCAGGGGTGTTGCTGTGGCTCTGAGCTCAGAAAAGGAAGCCAGGGTGGAGCAGGCGGGGACAGAGGCCAGCAGGATGCTCTTAGCAACATCACATGCTGTCTTGCCACGGGCCTTGGCCAGGGGGCCCCGGACTCACCACAGCCTGCTCCAAATCTCCAGAGCATCTGCCCAGGAGAAGGGAGATGAGGAGCTGAACATTGCATTGCGTCCCTTGCCTGACCTGAAACACGTGCGGACAGGGACTGCAACCAGCTCACGCACAGCAGAGACATGGGCCAAAAGGTGACAGGCTTATGACCCTGACACTCGTTCTCGCCACAGCAATTAGTATGTGGTGAGAACCAGGTGCTCTGCCACTTTCAATGCTGTTTTCTTACTTAACATTGTAAAGTCCCAAACTTAGCGTGAAGTTCTAGTCCTGTGTGGTCAGTTATAAATGTGGAAGGCCCAAGAGACATTCCTTTGCAGCTTCCTCTCACTAGGACACCGGGCTGTGTGTTCTGTCCTGCAGCAAAAGTGCCCTCTGGTCACCTGACATTCTTCCCTGGAGCAGCAGCTGAGGCTGCCAGGGCTGCATCTCTCTTCCATGTGGCCAACTTGCTGAACCTAATGGGGTCAGTCCCTTGGGCTCCTTGATGAGTGGACATCTCCATGAAACTGCCCAACAAAGATGCCGGACTTCCCTCTGGGCACTAGGCCTTAGCCTCAGGTTCAGTGAGGGGAAATTCATGTGCCTCAGTCCCCATGCTGGGAGAGGCTGAGAGGTTGGTCTGCTGCCCAGCCAGGAGCCAGTCCTGGTGGGGAGGTGTCTTTTGGTCTGGGAAGGCATCACCTTCCCCAAGAGAGGAAGACAGTGCTGATGCAGAGTTTACTGCTGTCAGGAGCTACATGACAGGAAGAGGTCAACGTGGTGTCAGATGTGAGCCGGCCACAGGCCTTGCCCTTCTCCGGGTCAGATGTGGCACGTCCTCCTCTCGTTCTGCCCGAGAATTGTTTTTCTCTTGAAACACACCCATGAGCACAAGCACAATGCCATCAAACCTTCCCGCTGTCCACCGTTCATCTCGTCGAGCCTTTGCAGTAGAGCAAGGCCCGGCTAGTTCAGCAACTAGAGCTAATTAACAGGTGTGCTTCCCTTAGAGTCCCGTCAATCTCCTCAGCGAGACAAGCAGAGAGGGTCAAGTTTAGCTAATGCTGAGATCACAGAATCCGTCTCCTCCAACCTCTGGAGAGCACGTGGAGAGTCTGGGGTGAGGAAGGATCGAATGTCCCCTCTGTCTGGAAGTACTAGGGTCAAGGACTGCTGAACACTTAATGACCGAGAAGGTAACATGCTCGGAACAGGGCTCCAATGTTCAAATTCTTAAAACTGAATCCTTTAGCAGTTTCTTACCATAACTCAGTGGTCACGTTACCTTCCTGATCCACTGGCCGGGCTTTAGGATGGAAATGCAACTGCCCTGTGAACAGGCAGTTCTACTCTCCTGCAGGTAGAGTCGTGCCCCGTGGGGACTCTCAAGCTCACACGGTGTGAAGAGGAAGCTCGCACCACTGTCCGAGGGATTTCAGTTTGTCATAGACTGTCCTGAGAGAACCTGTTAGCAAACAGTGACCAGGTCGGAGAAGGCCGTCAACTAAGGCTCACGAGGACTTGGAAATGAGATTGACGCATCCTGTTTTATCAGCTTCTCTGCCTGAACCTCAGCCTGCACTAGTTTGAGGTTTGGGGCATTCCCTGGAGACTTTCTGAGACCGACACTCGTGAATGTGCACACACGCATTCACACAGGCCAGGACAGTTGCCCAGTGACGCAGGTTCACAAGCAAGGCTGGAACAGGAGTGGCCTAGGCAGAACGAGCGGGTTCTTCATAAATGCAAAATTGTAACCTCCTGCCACACACACACTGAGTCATTCCCTAGGAAACCGAAATCCCAGGTTTGGTACCACGTGGGTGAGTTCAGCCCCTGTCTGTGCCTGGGAGTTACTCTATCAATTTTCTTATTGGCCTATGTTTCTTCTGTTCTTAATAATTTTGCCCTTAAATTTTAAAAGTTAAATAAAAATACTATTTAGTTTCACTGCATTTTATTTCATAAAAATTAAACCTTACCCAGATGAATAATTCAGATTTCAAGGATAAAAACACATTTATTAATCCAACAAGAGCATTACAAGTCTGTATTGTGTGACAGTAAAATACCCTTCGAATTTCAATTTCCGTGGAGTTGATTGGAGAGCTCACCTGTTCAAGTTACATGTTCTTGTAAGTCACTGTATGAGGAAGCTGATAACCTAATGTACACGAGAGAAAACACAGTAGAAAAACCACCTCTGTAAGATGCTAGCATGAATACACACAAAGAACAATGCTATTTCCTATCAGAAAGGGGCCATATCTGTCCCACCTGAAGTGATCAAAACACTGCATACAGTACGTGGCATGCACATTGTCAACGTGGGCGTGACACAGGAAGGGCTGTGATCCTGTGAGACAGAAACCGAAGCCACGCCGTACAATTGCCTTTCTGCTGGGGCTTCCGGGCTCAGGTGAAGGGCGGGACCCAGCTGGAAGTCCCGCTTCCAGGGTGGAGGAGAAGCACCCAGCCCTGGCGGGACAGAAGACGGAGCTCAGAGTGCGGAGAGCCTGAGGGAGAGGGTCACACGAAAGGGAGATTTGGGGATGGCTGGAGGGTCGCTGCCGAGGGGCCCCTGGAGCAGGGGAGGTGGGAACTGCCAGAGCTGGGGAGGAGGGAAAACCATCCTGACATCCCGCCAGCCAGGGAGGAAGATCCCAGCCCTCCTGAGTGCGGGGCAGGATGCAGAGAGACAAGGCCAAGTCAGCAGAGTGACCAGGGTGTCCCAGCTTCCCAGTCTCAGCACCACTGGCCTTGGGTGCCAGGGACATCTGAGGTGGGGCAGGGCTCTCCTGCACAGCACAGTGCTTTCAGTGTCACCAGGAGATGCCGATGTCACAGCCCAGGGTGATTTGGATGTCCCTGGTGGAAAGCTCTTTCTTAGGCTGGCTGCATTTCCAGGTCCCAGACAATAAATATCTAAAGTCAGAAATGAGAGCATTGGACTGATTTCACGTAAACTAATGACTTCCTGAGTCAAGGCCCAAATCTTTTTCTAAAAACCACAAAAATACATGGCATACGATGAAGTGAAGCCAGTCTCCTGCATCACATAAAAATATCACCCAGACTAAAAGAGAGAGAAAGGAAGAGAGGGCAGAGGAAAGAGAGAGAGAGAGAGAGAGAGAGAGAGAGAGAGAGAGAACATACAACATGCTCTGGAGGGAGGAGAAAAACCAGTCAACCAAAAGTGATCCAGTACTAATATGTGCTTTTGAATTAGCAGATCCTATCTTAAAACAGCCGTAGCTGTATTCCATCTGGTCAAAAGACTGAGTGGAGACATGTGAAATTTGTTTTTAAGGACCTGGATCAAATCTTCAGAGATGAAAAGTTCAATGTGTGAAATTGTAAAATAGTTAAGAATAACATCGTATATAACTTCATAGAAGAAAAGACCAGTAAGCTTGAAAACATACCATTGGAAACTGTAAACAAAACACAGAAAAAAAAAAAAAAACTTAAAAACTGATCCAAACCTCTGTGAGCTTTGAGACAAATACAAACAGAACAATAGGCCCGTAAGTGAAGTCTCCGAAAGAATGTGAAGAGTAAATGAAGAAGGAGGAGAGGAGAAAAGAATAATATGAAGGTCAGAATCACTTTTAATTTGGTAACAACTGCAAACCTACAGATTCAAGAACTCAATGAAACACAAGAGCAAGAAATATGAACAAAACTATACCAAGATACTTGATAGTAAACTGTGAAAAATGATGATAAAACACTTACAAGCCGCCAGAGAAGAAAGGGCAACGTGGAGAGGGAAGAGGCCGGGGCAGCAGGCTTCCCGCTAGAGCAGCATACAGCTCTGGGGGCCTGGTGCAAGCCAGCGACTCAGAGGCTGAGGCAGGAGGATGGCAAGTTCCAAGCCAGCCTGGGCAACTACGAGACCCTAATTCAAATAAAATATAAAAGGGGCTGGGATGTAGCTTAGTGGTAAGGCATCCTGGGTTCAATTCCCACTGCCAAGTAAACAAACACATACAAACAGTGCAGACAAACACCACATCACTGAAACTGCCACCCAAATGGCACATCCGGAGAAAAGGTCTTTCAAAGCAAAAGTGAGGCAAAGACTTCAGACAGACCAACTGAAGGAACTCGTCACCAGCAGAAATACTAAAAAGCAGTTCTTCCAGGAGAGGGAAAGTGACCCCTGAGGCAAGAAAAGGGAGAACACTGGAAGCTTAGCTGCAGTGGAAAGGAACAAGACTTCCTATGCAGTCCTCCGCAGAGCACGTTCAACAAAACATAACAATGCAGTGGAGAGTTTGTAGCAGATACAAAATCACAGTACAACGTATGGCCAAACAGCACAAAACCCAGAGAGAAGAAAAGGAACTAGGCTGCTGTAAGTCTCATACTTTATGTGAAATGGCATAATATCAATGAATGTAGGTGGGGGTAAATTAAAAGTGCACATTATTAACCCAAAAGCAAGCACAAAGTAAAAAACCAAAGGGTTACATAGAACAAGAGACGAAGGGATAGCGAATGGAATTAGAAGGATATGGCATTTAACTCTGAGGAAGGAATCTACTAAGGGAATAGAGAACATATGTAACTAATGAAATGCAGATTTATACTGATCATATCACTGATCACAGTAACTAGAATGACCTAAAATTCCATTAAAGGCAGAGGTTATAATGTAATATCAAAAAGCTAGACCCAAACATTTGTTTCTTTCAGAAACAGGCTTTATTTATAAGGACACAAAAAGTTTAAATATAAGTATAAAAAGTTTATGGTGCTAACACTAACCTAAACATGTTAAGAGTGAACTAATTTCAGAAAAAGTATATTTCAGTGAACAGAACATACCACAAGTAAAAAAAAAAAAATCATTTTGTAATAATGAGGCATCAGTTTATCAAATGATACCTAATTCTAAGCATGGGTACACACACCAACATCTTCAAAATACAAAAAGCTAAGCCAAATAGAACTGCAGAAAGAATGAGAATTGAACTCATCTGAGTTACAGTTGGGTATTTAAATACCTTACTCAATAATGAAGAAAATATGTAGACAGAAAATCCACAAGGATAGAGATTCAAACAAAACTATCAATGGACTTGAATTAACTAACATTTTTAGATGTTCCAGCTAACAATTGCACAGCATATGTTCTGTTTAGTAGTCAAAAAAAAGAACTTACTGCACGGACCCATCTCCTGGACCAATAAGCAAGTCCTGATACCTTGGAAAGGAACCGAGTCAGGCTATTCTAGACCACACTGTATTAAAATTACAAATGTATAACAGATATCTCCAGAAAATCCCACAATACTTAAAATAATGCACTTCTAAATAAAACATGGGTCAAAGAAGAAATAGAAAACAATAAGAAAATATTTTCTAGTGAATGCAAATATGATCTACTCTTTTTCTTTAATATTACACAAAAACCCACAGGAAATTTATGTAATTCAATGTCCAAATTAGAAAGGAGAAAGAGTTCAAATCAATGACCTCAGTGGCATTTTCTCTAGTCCTCTGGAGGACTTAAGAAAGAAGAGGAAACATGACCCAAATTAAGTATTAAAAATGTAAAAATCAGAACATGCATCAAATCAATGAAATAAAAAACAGAAAAACAGAACAGGGATAAAACATAAATAATGAGAAAAAATGAAATTGATAGTCCTCTACTCAGAGTGCTCAGAAAAAGGACTCCAACAGACATTTCTGTAAATACAAGTTCAACCAGAATATGAAAAGTTAGGAAAATGAAAATCAAAACCATAATGAATATCACCTCATGCCCACTAGGACAGGTACAATAAAAATAGAGAAAAGAATAGGTGCTGGCGTGGAGGCGGAGAGGTGGGAACTCATACATTTTTGGTGAGAATGTAGATGACTGTTTGCTGTGGAAAGCAGTGTGGTGAAATTAAGAACAACTGTCCTATGATCCAGTCATTGCTCTGGGTGTGTATCCACAGAAATCAAGGTATGTTTTCCAAAAGTATGTGTATACCCTATTCATAGCAGCATTAGTCAATCTAGCCAAGGGATGAGGAAACCCAAGTATCTAGCAACACATGGACGTTTAAACACAATGTGATATAGTCTCAAAATGGAAGTAGGAAATTCTGACATTGCTACAACCTGGGTAGACCTCGAGGATATGATGTGGAATAAGCCAGTCACAGAAAACACCATGGTAGGGTTCTGTTATGTGAAGAACGCGCAGCAGTGAAATCCATGGAGCTGGAAAGCAGGCTGTTCATTCTGAGGGCGGGGAGAGAGGATGGAGAGGTGGCTTCCAATGGGAGTAGAATTTCAGAGGGGCAAGATACAAAGAGTTCTGGTGACTGGTTGCACTACATGTGGATGATGTCAAAATGTTCAAAATGTACGTTTGAATGTAAGGATGGAGAATGCTGTCTTCTGGGTACCTTGCAAAGATTTTTAAAATTTAGAAAGGTAACAAGGAAATATCATGAACGAGTTAGCATCGTAGAGACACATCCCCTGGAAGACAGAAAGTGCAAACTCAGCCCAGGCAAGGGAGCTGAGCTTAGCAGGCCCTGCCTGCTAGTCATTGAATTCATGGGTGCAAACCCACCCTGAGGAAGACAGCAGGAGCAGACTCCTCCCCGGGCAAACTCCACCAGCCCTGAGGAGAAAGCAGCCCATCCTGCAGTTGCTCACCTAGGAAACTGAATGACCGTGGTGCTTCTGAACTCATCCTGGGAGGCCAGCATCACGTGATAAAAAGGGGACAAAAAATGTTCCAAGGCACTACAAGAAAAGGAAACTGCAGGATTCAGGAATATGGTTGGACAAACATTCCAAATGAAATCTTATAATTCCACCAATTAAATTCAACAATAAAAAAAATAACCAAATGAGGTTCATTCCAAGTATGCCAGGTGGATATAACTCAAAAAATCAACCCATGTGAAAACTAAAAGTGAAGAACCACATGAACAACCAAATAAAAGCAGAAAGCATTTTACTAGGCCCAGGATTCATCTTTCACAAAAGCTTAGAGTAATCTAGGGCTAGAAAGCTGCTTCCTCACCCTGAGAACAGGTGTCTATGGGAAACATACAGCCCAGGTGACATCTCACCTGGGTGAGCGACTGCACGCTTTCCCATTACACCCCAGAGCGTTCTGTGGATGCCATGCACGAATGACTGATCGTACAATGGCACAGCCACTCTGGAAAGTAATTCATCTTTTTCTTAAGAAGCTACACAACTCTCATTCTATGATCTAACCATACCATTTCCTGGTGTTACCAAAGAGAAATGAAAGTTTATGTTCATACAAACCCTTGTACATGGACTTTTGTGGCTATTTTATTTGTAGAAACTAAAAACTGGAAACAACAAGGTGTTGGTGAAGGGTTGATTGACAGCCAGCTGCCGTTGATGTGCACCGTGGAACACGACTCAGCAATGAAGAGGAGCCAGACAGTGATGCACGTAGCACCGTCGAGGGACCCAGAAGGAGGCCTGCAGAGTGAAGGAAGCGAGAGAAGAAAGCACAGCAGGTTACATTTCCACAGGTCCTAAAGGAGACCCTCTCCTGTATGGTGGTTTCCTGGGGACTGGGGAGGCAGGGGAGGGAAGGCTGAGCCCTTCCTAGAGGTCAGTGTCTCCTGGAGCAACCCATTTTCCAAGGAGGAAACGGGTATTCCCTCCAGGTAAAAAGGCCCCAAAGAGGGCTCTGTTTATATGTGCAAAATCCCAACATTCTTACGAACCTCTTGGTGCAAATTTAAATCCTCGTGTTTGGGAAATGTCAGTATTCCCAGTAAGGAACTAAAGAGTGAGAAGAAATGAATAGAAGACACTCGTTACTTACATTCTTGGGTGGAAAAGTGACTTCAGCTTCAAAACTAAAGCTAAACTGAATAAGCAATTTGAAGCTCACTACAGGATGGTCGATTGTGAATCCCTGTTTACACCCCAGAACTACCTGCGGGGTCCCTCAGGCCCTGCAGATGCTCTCTGGGGACTGCCCGTTTCCTTGTGCTTTGTAACAGTGATGGGCAGGTCCTACTAAGGGAATGGGAATATAGACCTGCCAGTTGGGGGCAGTGATTCTCTCTTCAACTGCGGCTTCAGAGGTCAGAAGATGTGGGACCACACTCCCACCCTGTGGTCGATGGCGTGTGCTGTATCCCTGGACTTCCCAATAAAGACAACACATATTCCTCAGCAGCAGTACCTGACAGGTCACGTACACTGCGCCGGAGTGAGAATGGCATCTGTAGTGGCTCTAAATGTGGCCCCATGTCAAGACCCATCCCCCTTCAAGGGCAGATCTGTCCCTGCACAGTTGGGACAGCGAGCGGTTCCCTGGGACGACCATCAGCCACAGCTCTGCCTTCCTTCAAGAGTCCCCCGCTGGAGGCAGGAGAGCAAGACAAGTTGACAGTGTTATCAACAATCCGCTCCCGTGGAGCAGTGCCCGACCTCCAGGAAACCTCCGAGTTGTTAGATCTGCTGATATGTCCATCATCAGAAAGATTACTTAAGCTTTAAACAGTGGCTGGACTTACATGTGTCTGCTTCCTATAGAGCCAGAAGGATGATGGAAGCCAGAGAGGTGTGGATGCTGCTGTCACTGCTGTGACAAGCAAGCCACTGCTGTGGGGGCAGGGAGGAGGGGCTCTTGTCCTCCCTTCCTGCCTCCCTGCTCTGCTCTGACTGGACCAGACACTTCTCCCCTGGACAGCGATTCCACTATCCTGTTCTCTGATAGGGTACATCGTCCAAGAAAAATAGGAACAATTTTACATTATATAAGAATTTTCATTTTGTGTTGCCAAACATGCTGTGCTAAGCAACTGTTGATGGGTACAGAGTGGGGGTGTTCTCATGGGAGAAGCATTTCCTACATGATATGGAGTCTCAGGGTAAAATGGAGTCTGTTTGGTCATTGCCCACATAGCCGGACCTGTAACATTCCCATGGAGTCAAACATGTCAACCCATCACAAGGTGCCCAGATGTTTAGCCAAACACTATCGTGGGTGTGTCCAGGGTGTTTTTACATAAAAATAGCATTTGAATCTGTGACCTGAAGATGGCAAAGCCCTCCTAATGAGGGTGGGCCTCATCCAGCTGAGGCCCTGGAAAGAACAGAGAGGAGGAAAGGAGAATTCAGCCCTGCCTGATGTGGAAGCCGGGTCATGGGTCCTGTCCTGCCCTCAGGCTGGGGTCTTACATCAGTGGCTCTCCTAACCCTTGGGCTCTGATTAGAATTACTGGGATTACACTGCCAGCCTTCCTGGGCTTTAGTTTGCAGAAAACAGACTGGTATGCACATGTACACTCTGTTCTGCTTCTTTGGGGCCCCCTACTCCTGGAGCCATGTGTGGAAAGGCAGGAGTGGACACTGAGTGACAGAGAGTGAGGAGTCCAGAGCCTCAACCTCCAGGCCGAAGAGCTACGAGTAAAGCCAGTGAGGGGGTAGCAGTCCCAAATGCTCTCGTTGGAGTGCAGCCCAGCAAGGACTGCCCTTCCGATGCGGCTCCCAGCAGAGAGAAGGCTGCATGTGGACGAGGGAGCAGGGACTGCAGGTGAACAGCATGGAGCCCCCTGTGCCCAGCATTCTGACCCTGGTGGCTTTGGTTGCCCAGGTGGTGACCAATGGCAGCCGGTAGCAACGGAGAGAATTCAGACTCCACAGCAAAGACACCACTGTGCATGCACAAGCATGAGTCATTGCCACAGGGCAGATAATTGAAACCATCCACCCTTAGCTCATACCTTAACCGGGAGGTGACCTCAGCTTCACGGCTCGGCACACACAGAAAAGAGTTTCCAGAGAAGCAATGGATTGCTGCAATGTGGACCCTTGGCTTACGTGGCTGTTCTGTTCTGGGTGGACTTAGGGCATTTGAGTTCAAGTAGTCTAATAGCTGGGCAGTGATTGACAGGTGAAGGTAGTTTAAAGTGAGAATTTTGTCTTAAACTAAGCCTTGGAAATTATAAAATATAAATTCTGAGTTTTGTGGCTTCAACTATTCCTATCATGGCGAATGATGGAAGATGTCCTGATTCATAACTGGGCTAGAGTGCATGAGGTCACCAGGTGACAGAACAGAGTCAGGGCTCAGGTAAGACTGCCCGGCCAGGAGGGGATTCTAGGCCAAGTGTTCTTTCTTCATGACGGGTGGTTGCTGTTGTCGATGCTGCAGACCTGATGGCCGGGAAGGGAACAACTGTGATTAACTTGTGACTGTTTAATGCTGCTTGTGTTTTTAAGGCCCGCCTGCGAGGGTGACTCACGGTACACTAGGACTGGCTATGGCCACTGCTGCCACATCTTGCACTCACTGCCCTGTTTCCTCAGATCCATGAGATGACACGGGTGGAACAAGCCCAGTGGAAAGAGGAATGATGTTGACCATGACCTTGGGTACCAAGTTTGTGCCGATGTCCAACCACAGGAGGGCACGTTGCCTTCCACAAAATGAGAAATCTTTGAGAGCCAACCAGGTGCCATTTATAGTCACATTTCACAGATGTGTGCAGTGATAAGATTAGGTTCTTCGTCTGCGTTTCCGTTGATGCAGCTGAAGGCTGTCAGCAGAGGATTCTTGAGACGTATCGCAGTGAGGAGGAACGGATGGAGTTCTCTGTGGACTCTGGAGGCTGGTTTCCAGTGGTGTGATGAAGGCCCTGCGTGCTTATTTCCCTGAGGTCAGGTTTGAGTCAGCCATCCTTTCAAGACCAGCGTGCATCCTGTGTTTAAACATTCCCACAGCAGCCTTATCTGAGGAGGTGGAGCTGCTGGCATTGGAACCACTTCCCTGCCCTCTTAAGGAGGCTCCGGTGGCAAATTTCGTTCTGGAGGCCTGGGCCAGGTGCCAAGAGTAGAGAGGCCCCCCCACCCATGACCAGGAGGGGTGCGCCTTGCCTGGGGCACCTA
Source organism: Sciurus vulgaris (assembly GCF_902686455.1). Lineage (NCBI taxonomy): Eukaryota > Metazoa > Chordata > Mammalia > Rodentia > Sciuridae > Sciurus > Sciurus vulgaris. The sequence continues at coordinate 169,237,808 of NC_136466.1, read as the reverse complement.
CCACTGTGCAGAGGTGGATTACTCCTGGGAAAAAGCCAGTGTCCACAGGGGAGAGAGCTGTGCTGGGGTTGAGCACTCCCCACAAGGACACAGGTCTTCAGCATGCCCGCTCCTCCTCCTTCCTCTCCCTCTGTGATGTCATCACAGCTGGGACTGTGGTGTCCTTTCACATGTTGGCGGGTTGCATTTAACATGATGTAACATCCTGCATGAAGCAGCTGCCCAAGAGCCAGGGTTTCTATGGTGTGCCCTGCGCCCTCTGCCTCTCTGTCCCAGAGGACAGCTGTGTTTGGGAACAGCCGAGGTGCCAATGTGTGCGAATGACACATTGGTGTGAGCCTGCAGTTCTGAGTCAGCCAGCTGTTTGCTGTGGCATTACCAGGAGTAATTCTTCCCAGCGTAACATTATGAATCTGGCTGTGTAATACAAGGCCACTGGGGATACAGACATATTTTAGCAATAGGCTTTGCCTGTGGCTGTGGCCCAGAAGAACAGTGATGGAGTCTCATTTCAGATATTTCCAACCGTTAACCCTGGGTACTGAAAGCAGCTGCAGCCAAGTAGATGGTACTCATCATGGTGGGCCAGCTTGGCGGCAGTTACTGGAGTGGAATCTCCCCTGTCTTCCACTGCCTCTCCACATCCTCTATGCACATAGGCGATTTCCTAGGAAATGCAGGTGTCAAATGTGCTCACAGCTCAGAAGCATCTGTGGGAAAGATTGATGGGTGTGGTCTTTGAGTTGGGCCCTGGGAAGAGGCATTTATTGGCATCCCCAAGAAGCTTCAGACAGCAAGTGTGCTCTTCCTGCTCTCTGTGGGGCCACAGGGAAGATGGACTTTTCCCACCCCCTGAACTTTCCCAGAATCTTGAATGTGCAAATAAGGATCTCAGAATTCCAGAGTCATGGAGACCATGAAGAGAAGGTGCATCTGGACTTAGGAGAGATGCAAGAAAATTCCAGAAACCACATCTTTCAGACCTCTGGTTTCCTTGTGGTGCTCTCCTGTCCCCCTCCTCCTCTCCAGAGCAGGGATTCTCCACCTCAGCACTCCTCACATATTGAGCTGAGTGGGCTTTGTTGTGGGCGGTCTTGGGTTTCAGAAGGTGTTTAGAGGATACTTGACTCCCACCTCCTGGATGCCACTCAGACCCTGATCAATCATGGCAAGGAAACATGCCTCAGACAGCCAAATAGCCACCGCGTGATCACTGGCCCAGCTGAGAACTTCTGCTGTAGACTAACAATAGTGTCAGGATGAGGACAGCAGGACAGTGAGAGGACCTCTGGGCATTAGCTCCCCACACACTGCAAATGCACCATCTTTTAACCCCTGAAAGAACCCCTATGAGCAGGCGCCCCTGTATTTCCACTTCATGCAGGAAGAGATAGCACAGGGGTAGGGAGGGGCATCCTTCAGAACCCTAACCCTGGAATGCACACCAAGCATCCAGCACTGCACACCATGATGCACTGCTCTGTGACAGACCTGTGAGCAAGGGCAGCAGCAAGGACAGAGCAGTCCTGCTGTGCAGCAGGAGGCACCAGGACCCACTCAGTGCTTCACGTAATTCACACTGTCACAGTGAAACCTGTCAGAGATGTGGCTCATGCTACATTAGAAACGGCACTGAGAAGTTGAGTCTTCTTGACTTTGAATGCGTAGGAGCGCCTGTCCTTCCAGAGGCAGAGGCTCCGCCCTCCCCGGGCTGCCCCGAGGCCTGGCATGGAGGCCGACATCACCGAGAGGGCAGCGGGCTCAAGCCCTCTCTGCCTTCACAGTCCTAGTCCACAGTGTCATTTAGAAGTCACAGCCCCTCTGAGTCCCAAAGGTCCGTGTCTTCACTCCTGCCCACAGGGAGGTCAGTAGCTCACGGATTTCCTCATGGATGCTGTCGGTCTCTGTGAGACCAAAAGAAACATAGACCCCGTCACTAGTTTCTGTGAACATGTGAGGATACAACCACTTTCATTCACCCAAGGCCAGGCCCCAACATGGAGCACCATCCCTCCACCAGGGTGACAGACAACCCGAGGGTGGAGAGCCATTTTCTCTGCTAAGCATGGACAGGGTGCCCTTCTGAGGAGCAGAGGAACTAGGGCAAGCAAGGACATCTGGGAGGCATTGAGTCCGATCAAGGCCAGCCTGACCGTAAAAAGAAACCAGATATCAGAGGGTGAGCCCCGCTCTGACCAGGCTTTAATCCCTCTCTGGAGTGAGGAATTGCGATTTCAGCACTAGCGATGGAAATATGCTCTGATCTCATCTGGTTTCTGTGCCAGGAAGAAAGGATGCCTACCTCCCCACCCAGCCCATCTGATGCCCAGCTGCCACCATGGTTGGGAGGCAGCGCCCGCAGAGGTGTGTGGGAGCAGAAGAACCCTTGAAGAACAGGAAGTCTCAGACGATGGGCTCCCGACTTCCATCTGCCCAGCACCTCGGTCAGAGCTTTACTGCTCTGGCTCGAAATCCTCAGGGCCCTTCTGAGAAGCAGGCTTGCAATTAGTCAATCAGACTCATTAGCTGTATTAGGATTTTCCAAAAGAGACAAATCAACGAGGATACGCGTGGTGTGTGTGTGTATGCGAGTGTGTGAGTGTGTGAGTGTGCGCGCGCGTGTGTGTGCGTGCGCGTGCACACGTGTGTGGATGTGTGTGCGTGTGTGTGCGCGTGTGTGTGTGTGTGTAAACAGAGGCAGAGGGACAGAGAGCGTATTTTAAGGCGTTGACTCACAGAATTATAGGACTGGGAGCCTTGAAACCAGGCAGGCCACCGACCTGGGAATCAGATTCGTTACTGCCACCTTGAGACCCGAATCCCTGGGCAGCAGGATGGAAACTCTGATGGGGTTCCTGTGTGGCTGTTTTGAGGCCAGATTCCTTCCCTTCGGGGACCTTTTCCTCCGAGGCCTTTCATCTGACTGGAGAGGCCCAGCCGTGTCATAAGGGCGTCCAGCTGACTAGAGTCTGGCGACTTCAATGTTGATGGTGCTGCGGTGTCTGCACGCCAGCCAGCTGGGCACCATGGCCTGACCAGGTTCCCACACAACCATCCGTTGCCAGATTGTATTCGTGCCTCAGATCAATATGAAGGAGTCAGTGCTAAGAATGTGGAGGCCCCTCACCCTGAGGGGAGAGATGGCTAAGGATGCTGACAGCCTGACACTCACGTGTCCCCAGGTCACAGGATCAAGAATGCCTGTCTGCATGTCAGAAGGGCATTTCTGCATGGTGCAGAAGAACAGAACAAAAGTGTCCTCCACTCTCCTCCTGAACTTGCTCCAGAAGCCCGGCAGCAAGCGCGGGAGGTCAGGGGAAAGGCTACAGACTTAGCACAAGTTACTCTGCTCCCGAGTTAATTTGCAAAGATTTGCTTCTGGAGCAGGGAGCTACAGTGTGAGCTTGGGACACCTTATCACACCAGAAAGCAGGCACATTCTCAAGGCACACAGATGGGACTCAGGGACAAGGTGGCTTCCCATGTGCAAAGACAGAGGAAATGGAGCCTCGATGAGAATAACAACAGAATTACCTGGAGACACATGTTTGTCCAGATCCATGAGCTGGACATGCTCAGCAAATAAACAGCAGCACACAGCCAACGCTCTCTCTGGAGGAGCAGTCAGTTACTGCTTTGAAACTGCAGAAGACCTGAAAAGCATCAGGCATTTATGCTGCCTTACTGTACAAACTGAGGTACAGGGTAACCTGAAGTTGATGGAAAGAAGTGTCCCTTTTCACAGTAGATGAGTATGAAAACAAGCAATGATGGAGCGTGGCCCTTTTGCTATTCCCAGTGGACTCTAGGGTCTTGACTTGAGCATCTACAGCTCTTGACAGTACAAAAAGACAGATTCTAGGCTGCAGATAGAAAGGCACAGCACCTCCTAAGAATGGTCTAGCAAGAAGAAAAGAAAAATAATATTGTGCTTTCATGTTTAACTGTTGCTGTTTATGTGTCTATGGGTACATATACATGGTACATGTATACACACACTCATATATTTAAATATACACACAAAAACATATGCATACCAAACCAAACCTAGAGATCTACCTACCAAACTTCAGGAAGTACAGAAGGCAGAAGAATATTTTATTTGCACCACAGGAGTAAGATTAGCAAAGCAGAGCCGTAGAAATTCCAAAGAATGAATAAACTTTATTTAACAAGGAAGTAACTAGGGAAAATATAGAGTTCAAGAATTGGTAGGGACTTAATAAAAATTCTGGAACTACTTTGGATTTGGGTAAAGACAAACTGGAAAGCAAGCAAGCATGGTAATGAGACTATGTTAAATATTTATTTTAGATGTGATCAAAAAATGATTATGTCATTCTCTAGCACAGAAAAAAGTAATGATTATGGCTTTTAAGGAAATCATCTTTCAGAGATACACTTGAAATATTTGCTTCAAGTTAATACAGGAAAAAACTGTTCTTGGATACCACATAGGACTTTGGACAGGCGTGTTAGTTGTTGAAGCTGAATGTGGTATATTGAAGCTCATTATAGTAGTCTAGGGCCAATTAGGGTGTCCACTTGGAACTTTCTGTGGTAAATATACAGATAAGCCAAGTAACATTTATACAGGTAAACAAATATACACATATCATATGCACATATACATAGATACACTATGTAAATGTGTAAGCTAATTTATATGGTGTACATATATATGTTTGTGGTATGCGTAGTACATTACATCTAATACCAGTAGACAAGTAAAGCCTATAAACTCTTACACAAGGTGTTTTGTGCAGCAGGCAACACTCTGTGATGGCCTGGAGATATAACTGAAGTGCTCACGCCCACTGAGGGTGTAAACTGGTGCACCTTGGCATCTTTCCAGGAGTCATCCGCTAAGGTGGAGCATGGACAGACGTGCTTATGATGCAGGAATCCTGCTCCAGGATACTCACTAGCAATGCAAATGCATGCACAACAGGAATGTGTGTCAGGGAACATAGCAATGTTATTCTTGAGAGCTTCGAATCCCAAAGAATTTAAATGATGATCGAGAGTAATATAGAGTAATTTTCATTACTCATAAGCAGAAACACTGTAGAATAATAAGGTGAACAATCTAGTGATTCTTATAATCCTAATTTTACATTTGGGAGTCTGAATACAAGAATCCAGATGCACAAGGATGTGATTCAATGCCTAAGAAGTCCAAAGGGAGACCTGTATGGGGCAATGCAAGGATGTGGAAGGGGGAGGCTTCCAGGCTGCTGCTACTGATCTCTTTCTGGCCCACGAAGTGGTACAAGGTGCTAGGGTCTGGATGGGTGTCCCCCAAAGCTGCATGTTAATGGCTTGGTCCCAAGCAAACGCAGGCACTAAGACCTGGTGCCACCTTTAGGAAGAGGTGCTTAGCGGAAGGAAGTTGGGTCTCTGGGGTGGGTCACTGAAGGGAATGTTGGGACACCAGCTCCTCCCTGTGTCTGCTTCCTGCTGCCATGAGGTGAACAGTTGTCTGTGCCATGTGATCGTGCCATAGCATACTGCCTCACCACGGGCCAAAGCAGCAAAGCCAACCAGCCATGGACTGAAACCTCTGAAACTGTGAGCCCAAAAGTCTTTCCTCCTTATCTCAGGTGTATTGTCACGTGACACACAGGGCACGCTGACCCTATAAAGCCATGAACGAGAACACTTGGAACCCACGCCCTGCAGTGAGATATTTTAAAGGCCATTGTCATTTCCCCCTTTGGTACTCATTTTGAGGTGCAAAGGAGAAACAAATATTAAAATGATGCTATTACCTCTGAATACAATTGCTCCACTCTCCTAGATTCAAATTGTGTCATTCAGAATGCTGACGCACCAATCTGGCATCCTACCAAGAGTGAGCAGCGTGGCCGACTGTCCACACCCTTGGCCACACTTGCTTACTGTGTAGACAGCAGCCATCCTAACAGGTGAAGCTGATATCTCATTGGATTTGCATTTCCTTGATAAGACATGATGAATACCTCTTCATATACGTGGGACATTTGTGTATCTTCTTTGGAAAAAAAAATTGAATTTTTATTCACTTTAGTAGTGTGTATTAATTATACAGAATGGTGGATTTCACTGTGGCATGTGACATAGTTTGATCATTTCCACCCTCACTTGCTTCTGGCCTCCCTTTCCCCTTACTGATTCCCTTCCTCTTCACTATTAGTCTCTCTTCCACATTCACGATTTCTTTTTCTTTTAGATTTCATGTATTATAAAAAGCATGTGATACTTCTCCTTCTGAGTCTGGCTAATTCCACTTAGCAGAATGTTCTCTGGTTGCATCCATTTTCCTGCAAATGACATGCTTTCTTTCTTCTTATTAGCCAGCACTCCACGGTGTTTATCCAGTCAAATGTTGATGGGCGCCCAGGCTGATTCCATAACTTGGCTGTTGTGAATGACAATCAAGTCCTTTGTTTTTTGTTGAGCTGTGTGTTATTTTAATATTTTGTATATCCTTATCAGATATATGGTTCACAAATATCTTCTCTCATCCTGTAGTGTGCCTCTTTTCCTTTGCTGTTAGTTTGATATAATCCACTTGTTTATTTTTATTTCTATTGTCTGAACTTTTGGTGTGACAGCTGAAGAGATCATTGCCAAGGTCAAGGTTAAGGAGCTTCTTTCCCACACATTCTTCTAGTTTTATAGTTTCAGATCTTATTGCTATGCCGTGAATCCACTTTGAGTTTATTTTTGTGTAGGTTGTCAGATAAGGGTCTCCAGTGTTATTCTTTAGTAAATGGATATCCAATTTTCCAAAAACCATACTTTGAAGAGACCATTCTTTTCCCACTGTGTCTTTTTGGTGGCGGAGTCCATAATTTGTTTTATGTAGATGCTGGTGTTGATTTCTGGACTCTACTATGTTCCCTTTCTCTGTTTTTATGCCTGTGCCATGCTGTGCTAATCATGAGAACTTTGTAATGTAATTGAAATCAATAAGTATGATGCCTCCTACTTTTTCTTTCTTAGTTTGCTTTAGTTACTTTGGGTCTTTGGCTCCATTCAAATTTTATTATATTATTGAATTAACTTTTATATTTCTATGAAAAACCATAGGGATTGGTGCACGATGGACTCCCTAAGAAGAGTCCTCAAAATATTAACCAAAAAAAAAAAAAATCCACAAAACTATCACATAGGTCAGCAACCTTGCTTTTGAGTGCAAATCCAAAGGACCTGAAATCACAGGTCGTAGACATGTCTGCCCCACCACATTCATTTCAGTGTTATCCATGACAGGCAAGATAGGGACTCAACCTGTACGTGTTAGTCAGCTTTCGTCTGACAAGAACAACTTAAAGGAGGAGCAATGTATTCTGGCTCACAGTTCAGAGGTTTCAGTTCCTGGTCGGTGGACTCCATTGCTCTGGGCCTGAGATGAAGTAGAGCATTGTGGCCCAAATGCTGTAGTGGAGGAGAGCAGCTCAGGTCTTGGCAGTCAGGAGGTAGAGAGGTAAGGGAAGGAGAAAGATGCTTCTAGGGCACATCCTCCGCGACCTCCGGCCTTCAGGCAGGTCTCGCCGCCCACAGCTTCCATCCCCTCCTGGGCCATTGATGTGGTTGCAGCCTTCAGGATCCACGATCCAGTCACTTCCCCAAGGCCCACCTCTGGATGCAGCTGCACTGGGCACCCAGCTCTCAACTATGAGCCCTTGGGGAAGTTCATTTCCCAGTCACAACCAGGTTCAGTGAAGGGAAGGACAAAGCCACGTACACACACACACACACACGTTCAGCCTATAAGAGGAGATCCTGCCATTTATGACAACATGGGCAAATCTGTAGTATGTATGTTAAGTGAAATAAACCAGACCTACAAATAAAAAGCTGCATGATTCCACTTACGTGTGACATCTAAAAGAGCCAAGCACAGTGTAGGCCAACGATTACCAGGGGGAAAGGAGCAGGGAAGAAGAAGGTGTAGGTCAAAATGTGGAGCTCTGGCAGCTATGTGGAGTGAGTGCGTCTGCAACCTCACACAGCCTGAGGACTATAGGTGACAACATTTTGTTGTATATTGCAAATGTTCTAGGAGAAGAATAGATGGTCTTGCCACACACGCCAAGGTTGACAATGGAAGACGATCTACACGTTGAGTTGCCTAATGTAATAATCACTGCACCATGTGTATGCACACAGGAAAACACGTTGTACTTAAATGTATATGATTTAAAATGCTGACTGGTAAATGAATTCTAAGGACTTTGCAGGATCTCAGCTGAAGATTTGTGTCATTTTTTCCCATGTTTTACACATTGTTGTACAAATATAAGTAGTGACCATTATGTTCATTAATTCAAAAATATTGTAAAGATCTATCTACGAATTATTATTTTTTCTCTTAAAAAGGAAAGAATTTCAGCTGGAAGAAATGAAAGAAATTCAGTTTTCATGGAGGAATTTTGAGTTTGCCTCAGGTCAGGTGGCTTCTTCTGGCAAATCAGCAACTTGGCCCTCAGCTAAAATTACTTCACATCTAGATGCCCTGACGTTTAAATCCACAAATAGCATCCATGGGCTTGCTTTGACAGTTAAATAAGATCATACATGAGAAAACCTCTGAAATTCTTAGCACAGCATTGGACAACTGCTTGTATTTTAGAATGAAAATGAGATTTTTAAAATTTATTCTGATTAGTTTTATGTGACAGTAGAGTGCACTTTGACCCATCATACATAAGTAGAGTATAACTTCTCATTCTTCTGGTTGTACATGATGTAGAATCACACCAGACGTGTAGTCATATATGCACATAGGGTAATAACGTCTGGTTCATTCTACCATCCTTCCTACCCCAGTTACCCCTTTGCCTCCCTTCACTCCCTTCAGCCTAATCCAAAGTAACACTGTTCTCTCCATCCCCTACCTATTGTGAATTAGCATCAGCATATCAGAGAAAACATTTGGCCTTTGATTTTTTGGGATTGGCTTATTTCGTTTAGCCTGACATTCTCTAATTCCATCCATTCACTGGCAAATGACATACTTTCATTCTTCTTTAAGGCTCACCATGCACAACACTCAACTCAAAGTGGATTGAGGACCTAGGAAATAGGCCAAAGACCCTGCACCTAATGGAAGAAAAAGTAGACCCAAATCTTCACCATGTTGGCTTAGGATCTGACTTCCTTAACAAGACTCCTAAAATACAAGAAGTAAAATTAGGAATCAATAAATGAGATGGATTCAAACTAAAAAGCTTCCTCTTAGCAAAGGAAACAATCAATAATATGAAGAGGAGCCTACAGAATGGGAGAAAATCTTTACCACACACACCTCAGATAGAGTACTAATCTCCAGGATATATAAAGAACTCAAAAAACTTAACACCAAAAAAAATTAATAATAATAACCCAATTAGTAAATGGGCTAAGGAAAGGAACAGATACTTCACAGAAGAAGAAATACAATCAATCAACAAATATATGAAAAAATGTTCAACTTCTCTAGCAATTAGAGAAATGCAAATCGAAACTAAGATTTCATCTCACTCCAATCAGAATGGCAATTATCAAGAATAAAAACAACAATAAGTGTTGGTGAGGATGTGGGAAAAAGGTACACTCGTGCATTACTGATAGGAACGCAAATTGGTGCAGCCATTATGGACAGTAGTATGGAAATTCCTCAGAAAACTTGGAATGGAATCACCATTTGACCCAGCTATCCCACTCCTGAGTTTATACCCAAAGGATTTAAAATCAGCACACTACAGTGACATAGTCACATCACTGTTTACAGCAGTTCAATTCACAATAGCTAAACTATGGAATCAACCTATGTTTCCTTCAATGATAAATGGATAAATAAAATATGGTATATAGACACAAAGAAAATGAGTTTTAACCCAACTCTTCAAAGAGTGAGTTGGTGGAGGCGAGGCTGGGTACATATGGCCAACCCTTGGTGCTGCGTGGCGGAGCAGTTTGTCATGCAGAAGGCAGAAGAATGCTGTCAAACCTGATACACCAGGCCACTGTGCAGAGTAGAAAGTCATCTTTATTAGTGTAACTTTCAATTGGAGAATCACAATTGTGTCCATTCGTGGGGAGGAATGTGATGTTTCAACATATGTAAACAATGTGGAATGATGAAGTCAAGCTAATTAGCATAGCCATCTATGTCCTCACTTCTTTGGTGGTGAGAGAATTGAAATCCACTCTCTTCTTATTTTGGAATGTACTCCCCTTGACTGTGCAGGGTGATGTATGTCAGATCTTACTCTTTCTGGCTAGCCAAAACTTTGCACCTTTGACAAACAGCTGCACATTCCCTGCCCCACTATGCCAGCCTCTGGTAACATCCTCCACCTCTCCTTCTGTGAGTGCCACGATCTGCAGCGAGATCATGCAGTATTTATTTCTCTGTGTCTGACCTTAAAAAATCAAACCTAGGACTATCATCTGGCCCAGCAGCCTCACTTCTGGTGCATAGTTAAGGAAGCCAAAAGCAGCGGTGTGGAGAGGTGTCTGCACTCGCAGGTCACTGTGCACAAAGGTCGAGATGGAATGGACCCAGGTGTCCATCTATGCATGCACGGGCAAGGAAAATGTGACACATAGAGCTAATGGAACTCTATGCATTCTCAGAAAGAAGGGGCTCTAGTCTTTCCAACAGTGTGGATGATCCTGAGGTCAGTAGGCTAAAGGGAAGTCACTCTGGAGACACGTTTTAGTGTGCCTTGGTCTTCTCTGTGTGGGGGAGAGGTGTACAGTGACAGCACTGTCCACATGCTTCCTCCTCTGAGGGGGACCAAAGCTGGTGGTCAGCAGACTTGAGAGCCGAGGATTGAGTAGTGGGCAGTGCTGGGCTGGGGAGATAATTCCCGAAGTTCATGCGGCCTCTAAAGGCCATGGATGCCCAGGAGTGACCGAGGGAGAGGATGAGGACACCCTCCCCGAGGAGGTGCTGCAACTGTCAAGCTGGGGACTCTAAGGCTGTGCTCCACCCTGACTCCAGCCCTGAACCACACTGCAGCAAGGTGGACGTCCCCTCCCTCGCCCTTTGGGTGTTTCCTTAATACCCTTCAAGCCAGTGCAGCCACTGGGCTCCTCGAGTGGGTGAGCATGAGGCTGGGAGCACACGTCCTTGGTGCTGCCCTTGAGCCTCTCTGTCCCTGCAGAGCAGGCCACGTGTGGGCCAGTGCCGCCAAGCCCTGGAGTTCCGGATGGTGCCCACGCAGGGCCCCGTGCCATGGAGGAGGCAACCTCAGCTGGGTTCTGCTTGTGAACACACTTCCTCGCACTTCTCATCATTAACAGTATAATGGAGAGACGTGGGGCTGGTACTGTGTCCAAGAACAGCCATGTGGGCTCCTTATTTCCTAACGGGAACCTGAAAGTCCTAAGGGCTCATGACTCAGGCAGGTGGTTGGCTGGTGTTCACAACCGATTTCAGGCTAAAAACTATTAACTAGCTCGTAGGCTTTTTTCCCATAGGCTGTTTGTTTGTTGTTTGTTTTGTTTGTTTTGTGGTGCTGGGGATTGCACCCTGGGCCTTGTGCACACTGGGCAAGCACTCTACCAGCTGAGCTTCATCCCTAGCCCTACTCACAGACCTTTGCTCTTTGTGGAATTTAGAAAACAGATTTTTAGATTTTATGAACCCATGTAACAACCTTGCTTTATTTTATTTCTAATGCTTATCTCTTGAAAAGAATCTCTGTCGTCTGTACCTAAAACCATGTGGGCCAGGTTCATCAGCAGCCTCTTGCAGGTGGAGGGCATGTCCCCACCTGCTCTCCACTGGCAGGTGGGATATATGAAAATCTTCACGGGTCCCTCTGGTGCTGCCCCTTCCTGTGATGACCTTGGGAAGCCCTTGACATCTGTGGATGGTAGGCTCTCCAGATCCTTGAGTCTCTGAAGAAGGACGCTGTGGTCTACCCTGCAACAATGTGAGGATGTTGTAAACACTGGTCACTTAGAAGCCAGAGAAGAACCGGGGCCTCCAGAATCCACCTCCACCAGTACTGTGGGACTCACATGCATACTCTGCAAAGTAAGGCCTTGTTTTATTTTGAAAAGCCTGGAGTGCTGGCAATCTCTCCAACTTTGGCTGCAGGGAGCCTCGTGTTTGAGTTGAGGCATGGCAAGGACAGCCAGCCAGAAGCGGGTCCCAGGAAGGTGATCTGACCTCTAACTGATGGTGCTGGTGGCCAGGAAGGTGATCTGACCTCTAACTGATGGTGCTGGTGGCCTCGATCGCTGGAGCTGTGTCATGAGATTCCATGCGCTGATGCCCGTGAAGTGTTTTCTAGAGCTCTTGACTTAGTAGGTACAACGTACAGTTTTCTTTTCCTTTTCCTTTCACTGCTGAGAAGTTCATCCTGAAATGGAGGCCAACACTGTCATCAGGGCAGCCTCTGTATTTAAGGATTTGTCAGTATTAGGGGAACGCAGGGATCTGCAGAGCACCATGGAATGTCTCCTCCCTCGTGCCTGGCTTTCTTACCCTCCTTCCTGCATAAATGCCACATGTTCTCCAAGTCTCAGTTTGAACCTGGAGTCCTTCCTGGCCCATGGGAGCCCAGGAGGAGCGTTCCCTTGGCTTTGACAGCATCTCCACCTATGGTGGGTTACCAGTGGCCCTGTATTGTCATCCCCCTTAGCTTTATAAGCCCAGCGCTGAGCTAGGGTCCCAGATAGGAACCTGTCTCTCAACACCACTGTGTGTCGCTTTTCCTGAGGTCACTTGGAGCCTGAGATGGGAAGAGGAGGGAGGGCGGAGTGTCCTTCAGCAGGTGGACATTGTTCTTTCCATGTTCCAACACGCAGCTCTGACCCACCATCTTCCCAAACGGTCTAAATTCCATAATTCTAAGTCATTTTGCACGATACTAAAAAACATATTTCAAAACTGTTTTAAAGTTGCAGAAGAATTTTCTGGTCTTCTTTGAAGGATAAAATATCTAATTCTATTTTAACCTGTGCTACACATTTTCTGTGACATTAAGGATTTTGAAAGTCCAACAGAACCATCTAACTAGGTTTCTTGCTCTTCCTGAGTACAAACATCAGCCGCTGATTCGAGATGTATCAGGGGAGGCTGGTGATGCAGTTGCCTCCAGAACACCACCTAGAGATGCAGAGAGCAAGAGCCAAACCCCTTATGGCCGAGTACCTACTTCCCACAAAAGCGGTTTCGGGGTGGGATTTCAGAACAAAAGCAACTTTGAGAGTACTCCCAAGGTTAGAAGCTGCAAGTCTGTCTACACCACCTCCCACGGAAGTTCTCTGGTAATCAGTATCAACCTCCAGCATAAAAGCTCGGAGAAGTCTCCTTTGTCATTGAAGACACTGCAGAACTGACCTGGTGCTGGCCACCCTGTGTCCAAGGTGGCCCAGTCCCCAGGGGCCACACTGGGTGCTGTAAGACAAAGGCTTCCTCTGTGTCATGAGATGTGGCAAAGGCCACAGCAGGTCCACAGTCCCGACTCAGGGCCATCAACACTACCGAGAGGTATAAGGGGACGTTACCATACAGTGGGTCTCTTTCTCAGAGTCGCTACTTAAGGCAAGGACAAAGGAACCTCGCAGGGAGAGGACATGCTCAAAATCGTCTCCATTCTTTCCAGAGCAAACAGGAGACTCTCCCTTTGTCTTAAGTTCTAAGCATCTCCAACTCCAGGGGAGAGCAAATGAAATCAGATGAGTTGGGTCCTCAGCGTCAGACAGCCTGTGTGACAAAACCCTCCCCAGCTGGAGTTCCTTGGAAGGGGACAGCAGGGGCATGGCGAGGTGGTGCCTCCAGCTGGGGCTAAAAATACCTCGTTCCTACATGTGGGGACCCTCTTCCAGGGCTGCGCACCAAACCCGTCACGGCCACATGCCCGGAAGCAGCCAGCAGCTGGCCTGCAAATGGGTCTGTGAGATACACCGAGCGCAGCTGGAGAGCGAGGCGGGCGGCCGGCTCTGAGCAGCCCTGCTTAGCTGCGGGTGCGTCGTGAGCCTCCCTCATCCCCGGCTGCAGCTCCTTCACAGGCACACCCAGCAGTGTAGCGGATGAATCGTTCACACGGCCTCAGAGGCATCAGGAGGCCGGGGGCAGGACCACCCTCCTGCTCACCGGTACCACTCCCCTTAGCTCAAAGCTGTCCGAGCAACAGCAGCCTCCCAAGGTAGGACACCCTCTCCCTCCCTCAAGAGCAGAGGGCGCGTGTGCTGAGCACCCGGAGTAACAAGATAAGGCCTCCCTTCCAGGGGAGGGCCGGAATCACGCGCCTCCTCACCTAAAAGCGGAACGAAGTGAAATCTGGCACCACGTGGCTTCCAGTCGTTTTCTATTTACAGAGACTAGCTGTGCCTAGGCTTGGCCTTGAGTAGAACTGGGAGCAGAGGAGTGCGTCCGGTTTCTTAGGGTCACACCCTAGAATCCCACCTCTTCTCTTTACAATCCCCCTTCAGTTCAGAGGTTTGAGGAAGAAAGTGAGGCACGGAAAAGGCACGGGGCCCTATTTGGACGGAATCTTCCAGCAGTTTACACAGAACATATCTTATGTGAACGTGGGAACTGAGGCTGGCCTCAGGAGTACCAGAGACCACCGGAACGCCACAGTCGCTGGGTGCGATGGCTAGGCCTCCTCCCCACACAGCGAAGGCACAGCTCACGTCCCTCCCAGCCTCCCTGCACCTCCCATCCCATTTCATAATCTTCCTGCAATTTCCTCTGATCCATGGCTGACACAGACCTGGGGACAGAGAGTGGAGCTCAGCAATAATGTCTTAGATTAATTGTTGCTGTGGGTACTTGAAAAATAATTGATTTCCATATTGAGTTTGAATCAATTTAATAATTATTTATAGACTTCATTTTATGGGTACGGTGCGTGCCAAGTGCTGTGGGTTTCAGGACACAAGAGTGGGAGTGAAGCAGGACGGACTCAGCACAGCTGATAGCCATGCCAAACACAGAACAATAACTAGTACTTCATGAATTAGATCACTAATTAAATAAATGCTCCAATGCATTATTGAGTTGGCACACAGTGGCAATAACGTGTTTTCTCACACTTCTCTTTCAAAATCAGTCTGTGCTTTGTAATGTTCTTAAAAGCAATGATATCAAGAACTCGTGTTTCAATATTGGGTTGACCTTCTTAGCAGTTTTCTCAAAACCCAACCAAGAGCACAACTAACATCCTTCCCTTTGGAGTGAATAGCTCCAACCTCAGGGCCCCTCTAACGGAGGGGACATACCTCCCGTAGAGCAGGGCCCCAGCTTGAGTCATTCCAGGTCCCCGCCCTCTCCTCTGAACTGAGTGTCAGGGGCAACGTCTGCCTGGCACCTCCCAGACACCCTGGCCAGGCACATTCAGGCACCAATCTCCTGCCCCTCGCCAAGCCCAGCTCCTGGGCCTCTGACCTCAGACTTGTGGGTCTCTGATAGTCTCAGCTTCTGCAAGGGGACCTTGTATGCCTGGGCCCCTCGCTCCTTCTCCTTGTCCATCTTTAGCTCCTGGACTTAATGGATGCCACCTCGACGCCTCTGCCCCAAAGCACTTCCTTAATCCCCACAGCAGTCTCTCCTCTCTTGACTGGGAATCACTTGCAGGAGGAGTCCCACTCTTTCCTCTGGGTCTCAGGGACACTGGGCCTTGTCCCCTCTGGAGATATTGCCCATGTGGCTGCCCAATCTGCAGGGCCTGAGGACATTCTGAGGACCTTCCCGGAAACCAGGGGCATCTAGTCCACCTGGCTGGTCGGTGCTGTGCTGCCACCTACGGGCCTCTCCACACACTGCAGGAGGAAGTTAAAAAGATGTCAAATGGGAAAGGACACTCAGGCTGACTCCACGAGGAGCCCCAGCCTGTCACGCACTTCCCCTGCAGAGCCATTTGGAAGCACTGGCCCTGGGCAGCTCCTGGTATCAAGGTAAACCTGGGAGCCGTCAGCGGAGGACTGCACAAGTCCCCTTCTAGGCCTTCCCCTGACGCCAGCAGGACTGGTGGCCACACCTGAGCTCCCTCGCACAGACCTGACTGGCGGTTTTAAGACTGTCCTGCACACCTGTCACTCGTGGAAGAGGCTGCTAGACCAGCAAGGTGGCAGCAGGGAGGATGGGGCCCTGCAGAGGAGCAGCCTTGATGGCGGACTGGGCTCCCGTGTGGTTGGCGAGGCCAGGAGGGGCCACAGAGTAAAGGCAAATTGGAGGCTTTCACAGAGACGACAGGCCACGTGTGGAAAGGACCAGGAGGGAGTGGATCGCCCCAGGCGTGAGGCACGGAGAGCACAGGTGAGACAGAGTGTTGAAACGCTTCTGGGATTTGCTTTAGTCAGACATGGGGAGACGACGGATGAGGAACCATGGCCTTCACAGAAGAAGGGGCTTAGACACACAGATCTCTGCAGCATGCCATGCCGCTCAGGGCACACAGGGCAGCTGGGTCAGTGGGGAGGCCGAGGAAGTGAGGGAAGCGTGGTACAGCAGGCTCGGGATTGGCTGCTTTCACTGGTTTCAGTGGGCGAGGAGGCATGGGCCGCATGTCTGGTACTGGCCCCGGAGGGATTGGTGCATGGTGGCTTCTGAGTGTGAGAGCCACTGGGAACGCATTTGGGGAAGCCTTGGATTGGCCAGTTGCATTGGGATCACCACACCTGGGCTCCTGGGCACATTCTCTTCCATCTTCAGGAACTGGCTACCTGCAGAAGGTGCAGGATCAACAAGGCACGGGGTGTCTAAGCATCGGAATCAGAGTGTGAAGACTGAACAGCACACAAGGCCAATGGAGGCACTGGTCTGCAGGGCTGGTGTCCAGGCCGGGGCCACCCCAAGGCCTGTGGCTGGCTCTTGGCAGCAGGCTCTCATGGAGTCTATTTCTGAGTAAAGGGCATGGGTACCCAGGCCCCCAGGATTGCAGAGTAGTTAGTCATGGTGTTGACCACATCGGGGCCCTGCAGGAGGACATGCCTGAACCCTGCAGGAGGCCAGAACTAAGCAGGGAGGAAAGGGACTCAGATGCCGAGGTAACAGAAGTGCTCCCCTAGATATGAATTAGCAGGAATGAAAAAGTGGCCAAAATTTTCTAAATATCTGCCCTGTGTCCAGTGGTAGGGCAGGTGCTGGAGCAGGAGAGATAAATCCATTCCTACCTCAGTTAAGCTCACAATGCAATTATGGAGGTAAGAGATGCCTTATAACAAACAAAGGCCAAAGCACCAGCAGAGCACCTGGGGAATCTGCAGGCTTGCTTTCCTTTTCCTGCGTGGCAGCCAGCAGGGAAACGGTGTCCAGCAGTGAACCTGGGCCTTTCTCAACCGAAGCTCCAAGGACACGTGCACAAGGAGAACAATGCCAGTCCTTTTACCTGACAACCTCTACTTGTGAACCTGCACTCCCAGGAACACCCATCTGTCGAGCTGCAACACAGCTTCACGGTGCTAAGGATGGCTACTGTCCAGCCCTCCTCCAAGGCTCCGTTCCCATGGTCTCTCGTGCCTGGCTCCCACACGGTTGGAGTGTGTCTTGCCAGGGTTTCTGTGCTGGGAGCTCAGTCTCCAGTGTTGTGATGTGGGAAGTGGTGGGACCTTTAAGAAGCCAGGGGAAGGGGGTAGGTATTTGGGTGTCGCCTTCCGAAAGAATCAATGCGGTCTCTTGGCGCGGGTGAGCTCTTTTATACGAGGGTACACATAATGTCCATTCATATGTGTGCAACTCTGAGGAGTATTCCTTGAACTGAAATTACTAGCAAAGGCTTGAGCTGCTTTAGCTTTTGATAGTTAATAGTGAACCATCCCCCCAAAGGGACTGGGAAGGTTTCCACACACCTAGCTGTAGGTGAGGCCCTTGTCACTACCTGTCGTCTCTTGTCTGCATTCCAATCCACCAAACTGCGCAGGTGGAAGCAGCCACTGCCGATGCGCCTTGTCCTGCATGTAGAGGGAGGAGCGTGGAGCCAGCTGTGAGGGCTCTCGCTGCCCCGCTTCCTGGACTCAAGGTCTGTGCTGGGCTTTGATGGTTCCTTCTGACTGACAGGTCTCTTCCTATTTTATGGGTGTTATAACAAATCACATCATTGAGGCCTTTACATTTGACCCTTATTCTAGTCTTCCTTCTTGAAGACTTCTCTTACATTTCTTTCCAATACAAGCCATTCTAAGATTGCCAACTGGACAAATTTTTGTTCAATTTTTTGTCAGTTGAACAAATTTTTGTAATTTTTGCCTCATATTTAGATCCTCAACCACCCGCCATTTGTTTCCTCTTGTGGTGTGAAGCAGGCGTGAAGTCATTCCTTCCTTCTCTGCTCCTCTGCTTGGCTGGCTACTGCACAGTTGGTCTGTCTGCACTGACCTGCTTACCACTGTGGCCATGCTCTGGACCTGGAGCTCCACAGGGCCCCTGGGGCCTGTCTCACTCATGTTTGCTGCCCTGAAGCAGAGCTGGATTTACCAGCTGCTGTTCCTGAAGGAGCCTGCCTGCCATTGCTCAGTGGCTGTTGTGCAGGGGGTCAGTGTACAGTGACCAGGATAGACACAACTACAGGGACTGAGCCTCTGGGCCGAGCACTGGTCCAGTAGTTACCACTTCTGAATTCATTTCACACCCACTAACCTCCATGGTGGGAGTAGTCCCTGTTTTACAAACAAGGGAGCTTCAGCTCACAGGAATCAGACAACTCACCCAGGGCAGTCAGACATGGACTTCAGGGCCCTGCCCCAAGTCCACATGCTTAATCGCTGACTTGAACCACACAAATCCCAGTCGCACACATCCCAGTCCTCAGTGAACAGGGATACTTTCATTAACCAAAATGGGAAGGAGGTTTTTTACTGACCTATAAAACAAAGTAACAGAAAGATTAAACTGTTCTACTCTTAAATAAAAAGTTTCTGGAATTTGTTACCTTACCTACTGTGTAGGAACCCATCTCATGGATGGATGAAGACCATAGTTCTTCCACATGCTGTGCGATTTCTTAAGTTTCTTAACCTATGTCCAAATTTTCTCCTTGGCACATCAGAGAGAATGATAGAACCTACTCCATGAGCTTTTTGTTAGAATTACATGAGCAAATACTTTAAACGTTTGGCAAAATGTATGGCGCATATCAATTGCTCACTGATATTTAGTAAACTTAGTCAACTTCAGATCCCAGTCACCAGATCATACTCATGACAATCAACTTTATAAGTATCCATCACCTTTACTTTCCACATGAGCACTGCCATTATCCCCAGTCAACTAAGAAAGGATCTGGCTTGGGGTGATTACAAGCTGATTAATGTCACAAACTTATTAAAATGCAAAGAAGACAGAAATCAAATATGGAGACTTTTCCTCCAGTCTCAGCCCACAGGTACAGAAAGTGCTACAAACACACCTTAGTGGACATACTGTGTGATCTCCAGAGAGGTGTTTCCTGGCAGGGTGTTCTGCTTTGGTTCCGGATTCACTTTCTCTTCTTAGTCTTCCCAGTCGGTACTGGAGGCCAGCTGGCCAGGTGCAGCTGCCCCAGTGCATCTCCTCCCGCTGGCCTCAGGGCTGAGCCAGGTGAGGGTCAGTTCCTATTGTGGAGTTCCTGCAGCTGCAGTTGAGACATCAGCCTCCCCTGGAGGACAGCAGAGAAACTGCTTCCCCGGCTCTCCAGATCCCGACACAGCAGAATCCTCACAGCGAATCCATGCTGGACACCTCTGGGCCCAGAAGGTGTCCTCTCTTGGCCTCCTTCCCCTCATGGGGCAAGAACTCCCTGCCCAAGTGTCTGTGGCGAGGCCCTTGGCTCCATTTCTGGGTCCTTCCCTCCTCTCTTTCTTTCTTCTGACTCTCCAGAGGCCCTGCCTCCATCCCATAGCCTCCTCTCCAAGCTGCAAAGATGGGTCTCACTCTCTTCCTCAGTGGAAAACACCCCAGCTACCAAGGTCAGTGGGAGAATTTCCCGGGGCAGGTGCGGGCAGGTGTTTATCTCAGTCTCTTGACCAAGGCCATGGGCAGAGGTGGGGGAGGTGCCTTTCCTTCCAGAAAGCCTTGTTCCATCTCAGACAGCGTTGGAAAGAGACCACATTTCTCCTCCTCTCCTCCCTCTCTCTCTCTCCCTCTCTCTCTCTCTCTCTCTCCCTCTCTCTCTCTTTCTCTCTCTCTCTCTCTCTCTCTCTCCCTCTCTCCCTCTCTTCCTCTCTCTCTCTCCCTCTCTCTCTCTCTCTCTCTCCCTCCCTCTCTCTCTCTCTCTCTCTCCCTCTCTCTCTCTCTCTCTCTCTCTCCTCTCCCACTGTCTCTCTCTCTCTCTCTCTATCTCTCTCTCTCTCTCTCTCTCTCTCTCTCTCTCTCTCTCTGCTTTTATAGAAGACATGTGAGGTTGAACACCTTTCCTGTTCTCAGCGTGACTTTTCATGTGAACTGACTCTGGCCCTGTCATGTGACAGGCATGCCCTGTCCCGCTGTGACCGGGGTTGTACTGCAAGGATCCTCACCCCATGAGAAGGAACCTGAGGCCCAGACTGACCCTTCCTGTTGTCCAGATGGAAAGACGTCTCAGAGAGCCCCCTCCCTCGAAAAGTTCCATATTTTCAGAACAAAGTTTCCTTTACCAAGAATCTTATTTCTTATTATCAACATGATATATGTATCTTGGCTCTGCATAATCTGATTTAAAATACACTTTTTCTCTTTTTCCTAAGGAACAATTTGATCTTCTCCATTTTACTATCTGTGCTCTGACTTCTGAAAGGCCAAGAGCCAAAATAGTGCGTTCACGCCAGCATCCCCAGGTCCCAAACTGCAGACTCATCCCAACGAGGCCCCAGGAGAGGAATAACAGTGTTCAACTCCAAAACACAGCTTCAAAATTAATTTTCGTCTTCTAATGAGGAACTGACAAATGTACTTAGCGTCACGGGCACCAACATCATGAGATGACCTGGGATGGTCCAGAGTGGTCAGCACCTTAGAGCAGTCCACTGCGCCTGAGCTCTTCTGCTCTGGAAACACAAAACCTGTGGTTGCAAAGAATAACATATTTGGCATGAAGAAGTGCTGCTTTGTAAAACATCTTAATTTGCCAGGAGTGAGTCAAAGACTTAATTTACTCACTCATCATGAATTTAATACCGACTTGTGATAAAATGCTACGCTGCCCTTTGCTTCATAGCTCAGGGCCCTCTTGGATTCTTCTGAAATGCATTAGCTGTGGGTTCTTTATTAGTACACACCTACCGGTTCATATATCCCCTCTCCTTCTCTCGTTGAATGCTCTGGAGAATCTCAAGTGGGCGACCCTAATTAGAGGACAAAAAGGGAAAGTCCACTCTGGAGTAATGAATGACCTTAATGAACAAAACCAAGTTCCCTCGACTCAGACCCACAGGCCTGGATGATTCCTGCTGAGTTGGACAAGATGTGGCAACTATTATTGAAATCCCGAACCATGCTTGGAATCATGGTCTCCATTGGCTCTGATCTGCAATATTCTCAACCACACAAGAAACATCTAAGTGTGCAAAAATGGAGTGATGTCATTCCTAAAGTGTGTTAATATAAAGGAAGGAGAAAGAATATCAGCAAAGTGAATAACTTCTGAGAATCATGGATTCTCATGAACAGTAAAAATGGTGCCATTAGCGACTGGTCTGCCTGTCAGGCAGGTGGGCTGTCAGGTTTGCTTTTAATTGTCACTCTTTTGGTGAGGATTGGGTTGCAAGTGATGCAAGGCCAACTCAAGACATGAATGTGAAAGGGACTCAGCTCCCAGAACTCCAGGATCATCACACAGGTGGCCTGAAAAAGGGACACATGATTGGGTTTCCAGGGCAGTTTGGAACAAGAAGGTAGAAAGGAATCTCTGTTCTTTCTGCCTGTGGGATTTACATTCATGGGCATGCCTGGCTAGGGTGTTCCAGATTTCAGCCTTCGGCCACTCGAGACAGAGTGACCTTGTGTTCTTATTGTCCCGTGAATCCACTCAGGGAAGCTCGCCTGGGAACTGGCTGCTTGGAAGTCTAACTGGAGTGATGAAATGGGCAGGAGGTAAACTGTGGCTGGTTTAGGTGGGATGTGTGCATCCAGACCAATGAAGAGCCAGGTGGGCTGGGAATGTCCCGTGGTACTTCCTAGACTTCTTCAGGCCAGAAAATCACCAAGGTGGACAACATTAAAAAGGTCCTGTGCAAGTCTGTGGACCTTGTATTGTACAAAGCCCTCTCACCCTCTCATTCGTTACCGTGCTACTCAGTGCAGGATTTACATTGTGCTCTTTTTAGAAATGGAGAGACTATGTGCTGAGAGTCTGTCTCCTTGGATTACACATTTCAGATTATTTTAGTTTTGTGAACAAGGCATGAAGTGAAGCTGTTTTGTGGAATGAAAACTGAAGAGGAGGGTGTCTTTCTAAAATGCCTGAGCCTCTGGGAGTGGAGTCAGGAGAGCGTGTACCGGGAGCACACAGTCTGTCTTCAGAGAGTGACGGTCTCCTTGTGACTTGCCATACATGGCCAATGAGGCCTGACAAGGGCGAGGTGAGCCCTGTCAACCCGTCAGAGAATGGTGTGCATGTTGTGGGGGAAGCTGAACTCCCCGTTCAGCAGAATCCTGCGAGGCTCAGCGGAAGGGCTGCACCCGCTGGGGACCTGGTGTCTGCCATGGGGCGAGTGCGCAGAGGAGCCCGCCAGCATGGGCAGCACTGCGCGGGCCTGAGCTAGGGCGCTCAAAAGGATGGATGCAAGTCACATGTGTGCAGCAGCCAGGAGAGGCACCCACAGGGCTGCTCTGCCAGTGCGTTTCCAGGGCCGGAGGGGAATGTGCCTTGCAGCTCTAGGAACCTGAGCAGCAAAACCTTAGCCCTAGCAGGTGGGCTGAGGGCACGGGCCACAGAGACCGGGAATGGCTGAGCCTGGAGCGGAAGCTGCGCCACAGCTGAGCAAGGGAAGCCCCCATCACCTCACACCAGAGTCCGCAGGTTTCTGAGGATGTTCTAGCAACGGGACCAGAGAGGCGTTCAAATACCCTGAAAGATTGCCCAGGAACAATTCCTTTAATCAATCTGAGCAACAGATTTGTTTAGGATAGTGGGTAACTTAAACTTAAGTCAACTAATGATTAAATTAAATCAGTCTCTTGTTAGATTTACCTCTAAGCAGGCGAAGGCTGCTCCGTGTTTCAGAATGATTTGAGTTTGGTTTGACTTTGGGCTTATTACTAAGTTGACAAAGTTGTCCTTCTCCTTGTGGTCCTCTCATGACGCCCCTCACGTGAAGAGACAGCATTGGACCATTTAACCTCCACAGATTCTTGCTCTGAATTCTTAAATTCAGTGACAAATTGCATTGCTTTCCTAAATGTTGTCAAAGTAGTAGTTTTACTTCAAATCATTTATATTTACTTGAAATTAACAAGTGTTAATTTCAACAAAAGCAAGAAACATTTTTGCACGTGCCTTTTAGACAAGAACGCATGGTAACATTAAGCTAAATAAAGACTCCCTTCTGTCTTTATTTCAAGCTCAGAGTTTCTAGAGCCCTTTGATGTTGTCTTGGACCCAGGATGTGGACCAGAGCTAAGGCATCTTGTCTCTCCCGACTCCCTCTGAACCAGGGATTGAGACATTAACTGTAATGGAGGCTGCAGTGAACAGGTCCTGCCTGAAATTCAATACAGACGACAGAAGTGTGGGGCACTGGCCTCCCTGTCAAAATTCACCTGGACAGCAGAAGTGAGGTGTGGCCCCAGAGTAAGTCAGAACGGATTTGAAAGGGCCAAGTTTTCTCTGATGTAGTTAATTGGGAATACGCAAAGGAGAGCAAGAACTCTGAGTTCTGTGTCTGCATCCTGAGGGAAAGTCCTTAGGACTGAGGTGGCAGTGGCCCACGGGACTTAATTGGGTGGAAAAGCTGGCAAGTGGAAATCAGATGATTCAGAAGGTCCTGAGCCAAGACTGAATCTGGCAATTGGTGCGCTGGGGTGAAGGGGAGCTGGTACCAATTTAAAGAACTTCTAGTGAAGTTATTTTAAACATCAGTAGTGCTCTTATGAACGAATTCTCGCATCTTAAAATTCAGAAAACGAGTCAAGAAGGCTCAGTGTCCTTGGGTCAGGAAGCTCTGCACAGTGTCCCCGAGACTCTTGCACTCCCCTGGTCCAGACACAGGATTATTTTTTGCTGTTTTTCGAGGGATCTGTAATTTATTAAAGTGACTTTGCTCTGACATGGTTTCTTCACTGATCTCGTCACAACTAGTAGAGTCTGAAATGAACATGGTCAAAGCCTTGAGCTCTGCCCACCTGATGGCGACGTGGAAAATCCCCCTCCATGAGGGCTGTTTCCTGGCTCCGGGTGCATCATGGGCGCCGTCTCCATGCAGAGCGCTCAGAGCCCACCCAGATCAGCCCTCCCAGCATGCAGATGCTGAAGACGGATTGCACAGTAGCAGGACACACTGGGGCATCCATCTTGTTCTGCACTGAAAAGATGTGCACACAACACACAGAATTATGACTCAGTTTCAGATGTCACTTAGCTGAAAGCTACACCGTGGTTAAAAATGCCACATGGACCCAGACGCAAAACAGAATGCTCAAAATGAGCCATAGAAAGTGGGCAGTATACCCTGTACAAACAACTCTTAGGTGGAAAACATGGTTAAAAATAACCAGGATTTTAAAAAGAAAAGTTTTAGAAATATAGTTTCCTCTTAAAATCAAATGAACTTTTATTCTCTTCTAGAAAGAAAAAAGTGGGAATAGATGTCCCTGACTCGTGTGCTGACACGAGCATGTCTCTCATCAAGGGTGGGGACAATGTTCCTGGAGCAGTCCCCTGCCCCCCAGATGTAGGCACTTGCTTTTAGTTTTTTAAACTGATCCCAGAAGTCATCTGCAATATTTCGCTACTTTAAGCATAAATCACTGATAACACTAATAGCCCTGATGGATCCATTCTCTTCAATTAATCCAGATGCTTGATGCAGTTCCAATTTCTTGGGTTCACAAGGGAAATCGGATTGCATGATGTACAATTTTTCACGCTGATTCCTCTAATTACCAAACTTTAATGCAGTTGTTGGTCAAAAATCACAAATGTATTTGATTTAACAAATGCTTCTTTCACCACAAACAAAGCCCTTGAGGTATGTTTTCAGAGGTGGGGATGATTTTCCTCTTTGGCATTACCTAATCTGATAAAGTGCAGCCAGATGATTCAAAGTGAAAATCCCAGATGCAGAAAAAAATACTTTCAAAATTTCAGAGTACTTTAAACATTCTTACTGGCTACCCTATCATGCTGTGTCATGGCAAGTTTACCATATGTAATTTAACATAAATTGGTGATGGTAACACTAGAGTTGATAAAGCTAGCTCCGATTTCCAACGGCACAAATTGTATTTGTTGAAAACACAGGATGTCTGAGGTCAGAACTTGCTCTACAGAAGATCTTGAAATGCAGATCTAATCTAGCTGTGTAGTAGAGACAAGGCGCTTTAAGAATCAATTGGAAAGAAATGCCCAAGGAAAGCTTCAAAGTGTTTCCTTGGGGAGAACATTACAAAGGAGGACATTTGTAGGTAAAGGAGACTCAGCAAGTCCTCAAGGACGTGGAACTCCACGTCTTCACAGGAGATCAGTGTGCTGGTCTTGAGTGCCTGGAGTGAGCTGCTGGAGGTGAGTTCTGGAGATACATGGAGAAAGAACCCCTCTTAGGGGGCAGACCAGAGATAGCTCTTATCCTTGCCCAGGGCACAGAGGGCATCTCCTCGGGGGCGACTCCACCACGGAAGCTGGAGGTAAAGAAAGCATGTGAACTACAGAGCCCTGGAAGACACGGGCTTCCCAACACGGCAAGTGAACCCTGAGATCTCATGGGGAGCAGCCTTTCCAGTTGACAGGGCCATTTGAGTCTGGCGATGAGTTACCATGCTTCCATGAAGCTGGAACATGTAGAGTAGAATCTAGGTGGACCCCTTGGTGATCTGTTGACCAGACTCTCTCCTAACTTTGCGTTGACATAATTGACCTGGAATAGCTGGGAAGGAGAAATGCACCCGAGAAAGAGCTGTCTACTAGAGCCACGATTTCATGGACAAGATAAACAGGACAGGAAGGCTGCATTCAAAGCCACTGCTGTAGGAGAGAGGGACACGAAGTTCGTCTGAAATCACTTGTCCTGAGACAGAGAAAGGTAGGGTGTTTAGCTCCTGGAGGAGCCAGTGGAGAAAGACCAAGGCACCAGGGGAGACCCTGACCAGCAGAGTGGGTCCTGCCCTCGATTCCTCCCCACTTTACAAAGGCTCCTCTGCTAGAGCCATCTGCATTTTCTAATTCTGATCCACCAAAGTAGGGTTGGGCTCCTTCCTTCTCTCCTAACTTCCTTGATGATTGCATTTCAAAGATGTGGTTCCCAGATCATGAAGAAAGACATTCTTGGGTTAATTGTCTGGATTGTTTTTTTCTGTTTTTTTTTTTTTTTTTTTTTTTTTTTTTAACAGAAAATGTTAATTTAATAAATATTTCCCCTTCCAAATAACCACTAGCTAGCATTTCAGGGAAAAAAATGTATCACCTCGAAGTATCATCTGCATTATTCCCCTTTTCAAAGCTGCTGGAGTGCAGGACACAGG
The DNA here is from genome assembly GCF_902686455.1 of Sciurus vulgaris. Taxonomy (NCBI): domain Eukaryota; kingdom Metazoa; phylum Chordata; class Mammalia; order Rodentia; family Sciuridae; genus Sciurus; species Sciurus vulgaris. Next base: position 169,211,245 of record NC_136466.1, on the reverse strand, counting down.
TTGGGGCTGGAATCTGTCCGAGACTGCATGGTGGCAACAAGCATTGACAGCTCAAATGACACAAGGGAGACAGTCTGCCTGTGGTGTGCACACGCCCTCATGTGAACATGCGTGCTCACAGGCCCTCACACACAGGCACGCGCCCCACGCCCACACGTGTGCCCACACACCCTCGTGTTCCCCCATGTCTACACACGTGCACCCTGTGGATGCACACCAGGCTACTGCATGTGTGTCTGTGGGCAACGGGCCTCTGGGAACTCCTCTGTCTCGACACCAGCCCCGCTGGCTCCTGTCTGTTTTAAGGTACAGAGAAAGAAGTAAAAAGTTTTCTAAAGAAAAAGTCCAAAGATAGGGACTTCACGGGTGAGAGGGGAGCCCACCTGAAGTTTCGTCAAGCTGGGGAAGGTGAGGCCACCTGGGGCCGTGAACCAAACACTTTGGGGATTACTCAAAACGGCCCGAAGCGTAGAGCTATAGCACAGAAGCAAAAGTCCAATCGCAATAGACAGGAGCAGATCCAGGCCAGTGCTCATCAGGAGAAGCCTATGGGACAATGAGGCACAGCTTCACCTTCAAACCCCAGACGCACTCCTGGCTCATCAAGTTGAACCACAGCTTATTGCTGCCTTGGTATCGTCCGTTTCCCAACCTCAGCTTCCACAAATCTCAGCGGACAGGCTTGAAATGCAGTGAGGCTCATCAGTGCCGAGGGCATGTTCAGGTGTGCCAGGCAGCAAGGTGGGGCACCTGGAGACGGTGGGGAACTTCTATGGTCCTGCATGAGAGGCTGGCCTCAGCAGTGTGAGCTCTAGAGTGAAGGTACCTGCACAGAGGCCACTCTTGGCTTGCCAGCAGCTCCAGAGACACCAACCCACAAACCCAAGCAGAACGGACTCAGCAGAGAATCGTGGAATGAAGCAGAATGCAAGTGCTGCTTCTGAGCTGACTTGGGGTCTGGCGATCTGCACATGTGGCCTTTCTTCTGAAATAGTGGATCAGGCGAAGAGCCATGGCCTCTCCACAGGGAGTCATAATGCCAGGCAAAAGAGTTTTCCCAACAGTATCCAGCCTGTGGCTTCCTGGCAGACGTGGCACGGCCAATCCTGCACATGTATTTATGGATTGGAAGAATGGCTGAATGTAGTCAATGAAAACCAAATAAAGATTGAGGGAGACCATACAGGAGGAGGTGGATGAAGCCCCGAAGGCTAATTGGTCTAGGGAAAGGGTGAGGCATGAGAAGAGAGATAAGGGCAGGGACTGAAAGGTGCCTCCCAAAGGTGAGGCAGACAAGAGGAATCTGCAAGGAGGATTGAGGAGTCGAGAGAGAAGCAGCAGGAGTGTACAGAGAAATACACACAGCACAGAGCAGGCAGCATGGCGTTTCAGGGTCAATGGGGACAGGTGTTTGAGGATGCCAGCAAAGGTGGAACAGGCCAGCTGGCTGGCTCTCACTTCTCCTTGGTCTTGGTCAGGGTCTCAATAGAGTGTGGGGCATGTGACAGACTCTCTCCACCAGAGGAGTGTTGAACTGAAGGTGAGAAAGCAGAGATGACCAGGTGGACATGCCTTTCTAGGAACGCAGCCATGATACGAAGAACTTTCAAGTAGTATGTGTTGGGCAGATGATGATTTTCTCTGTTTTTATTTTAGGTTCTGGAGAAGATTCTGTTTCTGAGTTGCTCCAGGTGGTTGGAATTCAGTTGTGTTAAACAAACGGAAAAAATATTCCTGACCCTGGTTGAGGATGGCAAGGCAGCTCCATTCAGGGGTTCGTGGAGATGGGGCAGGGACCGCTCAGCAGGGTCTAGAAGTGGAGCAGAGAATAGAAGCATCTCTACTCCAAAAGCACGAGCAGTCAGTGGATGAAAACCCAGCGAAGGAAAACACCAGGGAAAAGAGATTCCAGGCAGGAGTGATTTGATAGGATCATTGCTAGAGGGCGTTCAGTAACATGCCTATCACGGTTGGATACCAGGCGTGGGAGCGTTTGCTAAACTGCCTTGGATTCTTGTTCAAGGAGTGAGAAGCAGAGGGTTGGACCTGATTAGAAAAGACTCAGGAGCCTGATGACAACTTCGTCAAAGGAGGAAGACTTCGCAGGTGCACGTTCCCTCATTGGCTGTCAGTCAGGGGTTGTTCTTGGCTGCAGGGACAGCGGATGCTCCTGTGTGAGACATCCTTCATATCAGGTGCATGTCTACATGCATCTTCCACTCCATTTCCTCCATGCGGGCACCTCTCTAAGCTCCACTTATGTTGTTTCTCTTTCCCTCTCACCAGATAACATTCTCTGCTCTTTAGAACCCCGGCATTAAGATTGGACCCTCTGGAAAATTCAGGAGCATCTTCCTTTTTAAAGTCTGTGACCTTAACTACATCTGCAATGGCCCTTCTGAGCAGCCCTAGATTGGCATCTGACCAGGCAACCAGGGGTAGGTGTCTTGCAGGGGATTTTTAATTCTTCCTACCACCCCAGAGTGCTATCTTCCCATGCCTAAAAGAGGCTGACAAAGCAATCCTAAAAGGGATGCAGACAGCATCCACATAAAAACATATGACATAAAAACTGATGTATAGGTAGGAGACATAGACAAACGTGGTTTGCGACTTCAACAATTCTCCGTTAGTAAGTGGAGCCCAAGCTGGCATGAGGTCATAGTTGACCCCAAAAGTACTATCAACTTCATTGATACTAGGTGCATGTACAGGGTACTCCACCCAACAACAGCAGAAAACTCTCTTCCAGAACTCACATGGAATTGTCATCAAGATAGAAGATATTTGGGGTCACAAAACATACCTTGACAAATTAAAAAAAATGGAAATCATATAAAATGTGTTCTCAGAAAATGGTGACATTATACTAGCAATCAATAACAGAAAGACAGATGGAAAACAATGAAATTTAAAATAAAATTCCAAATAGCACTTTGGTTCAAAACGAAGTCTGAAGAGAAATTTTAAAATATTTGAACCAAATTAAAATGACTCTAGAACTTAACCAAACCTTAGGTTGTCACAAAAGCAGTACTTAGAAACAGTATACAATGCATTCATTAGGAAAGAAAAACAAAACTGACAATGTCAGTTCTACCCTGGGAAAATGACAATGAAGAAGAATGAAGAACGATAGAACAAAAATTAACAAAATAAACTGGAAAAATAGGATAGAAAAAAAAATCAACAAGCCTTACTTGATTCTCATAAAATGTCTATAAAAAAGACAACTAGCACTAGGCGGAAAGAAGGAGGAGGAGGAGGAGGAGGAGGAGAAGGAGGAGAAGTGAAGGAGGAGGAGGAGGAGAGGACACAAATTTTGAGTCTCAGTAATGAAAAGAGTGTCCTTGCTGCTAACCCTATGGGCATGAAAAGCATAATTAATATATACTATGAGCAACTATGTGCCTACAATTTAATACCTGAACCTGAAAGACAATAATATCAACACTTACACAAAGATAAACAGGGAATCTGGATAGAACTAAACTGTTAAATAAATTGTCAATAATTAGAAATCTTCATAAGAAAAGTCAGATAGAAAACATACAAATGGTTTCATAGACAAATTCTACCCAAAACATAAGAAAGAAGTGATACTTTTCTATAATCTCTTCTAGAAAAGTGGAGTAGATACATTCTGCCTCCTTCTCTGAGGTAGCATTACTCTTAAACAAACCAAATAAAAATAATACAAGAAAGGAAAATTATAGATCACATCTCCCATAAGCATAGATATAAAATTCCTCAGTACGTGAATCTGAATAAAAATCAAACCTGAAACTGAATAAAAATTTATACTTACAACAAAGTAGGATTTATTCTGGTTATGAAAAACTGTTTCACCATTAAAGTAACAATTAATGTAACCCACCATACCAGTAAAATCATGAGATAGTATATCATAAGTCATAACTGCTGTCCTAAGTCATAAGATTTTATCAGTGGAAAGTAAAGGCATTTGACACCTCCAATATCCACTCATGATACAAACTCCCAGTAAATTAGAACTACAGTGGCCCTTACCTAACTTAGCAGTGTCTAAAAACAGTCACAAGTGATGTTATACTTAATGAAAACCAGGTACTCTTCCCATGAGACTGGAAGCGAGGTAAGGATATGGTCCCATTACTCCTACCCAGTGTCACACTGGAGGTCCCAGCTAGGGAAATAAAACAAGAAAATGAAATTAGTGATAATGGAGATTGGCAAGAAACAGCCGAGAAGATCAGATTACATGAATTTCTATGTGGAACATTTCAAGGAACCGACTAAGAATGTTTAAAAGACCTGGAACTAGTGGGTGAATATACAGCAAAATTTCAGAGTATAAGATTAATATACAAAGCACAACTGCTTTCCTATATACCCACATATACACAAAAAGTTAGAACAAATTTAAAAAATTAATAAGTTTTTTAAAAACTGGAATTAGAAATTTAAAAAAATAACTTTTTCAATAACAACAAAATAATTTAAAAATTTAGGGATGAAGTATACATAATGCATGTAAGATCTCTGTAGAAAACTAAAACTGATGCAAGAAATCAAAGAGGTCTCGAAAATGTTCACAGATTGGAAGACAATATTCTTAGGATGTCAAGTCTCCTCAACCTGTTCCAATCAGAGTCCCAGCAAACATTCTGTAGACAATGACAACTTGACTCTCCAGCTTATGTGGAAGGACGAAGACCTGGAGTAGCTAAAATGATATAGAAAAATAAGAAAAATAGAGAACAAACATGACCTAATTTCAGAACTTACTAGGAAGCTTTAGTTGCCATTGTAGAGCAGGAATGTGAAGATACAGGTGAGTTGATCAGAGAACTTAGTGGAGAGCCCAGGAAGAGGCCACGGAATCCTGACTGTTCCCTGCTTGCTTCAGAAAAAACAAAGTCAATGCAGTGGAGAAAGGACGAGGCCAAGAGCAAGCCCTGGAGAGCCGACTTCTGTATTCAGAGCCATGAGATCCCACACCTTTCCTAAAACTTAGATGTGCTTTGTCTAAACGCAAAATGAAAAACCGTCACCTGCAGAGAGAAGGTAGACAAAGATTACTACTCTCAATGTGATAAGCTTTTTGATACAAACCAAAAGCATAATGGAAGAAAAACAATTGGAAGTTAACCAAGTTAACAATGCGTATTGTTTGAAAGACGCTGTTAATGAAACTTAAAGTCACAGAGTTGGAGAAAGTACTCATAAAACACATATCCAATAGAAGATTATTATCTATAATGAGCAAGGAAGTCAACAGTAGTGACACCAACAACATAACTCAAAAGTGGGCTTGATCTGAACAGATGCCTTACCAGACAAAAGGCACACATGGCCCATAAGTGGATTTAAAGATGCTCAACATCATTTGCCAGTGGGAAATTTTAAATTTTAAAGAAATTAGATATGACTCTCTCATATAAGAACGACTGAAACAAACCAAAACAAAATGTTGTTTATACCAGTTTCTGGTGAGGACGCCCAACATGAGAAGATATAATTTGCTGCTGTTGAGAATGAAAAATGGTGGACCACTTTGGGAAATGGGGTGGCAATTTCTTACAAAGCCAAACATAGTCTCGTCACATGCACCAGTGATTTAATTCCCAATTTTATTTATTGACTCAAATGATTATATGACTTGTATTCACACAAAAATTTACAAGAAATGTTTACAGTGACTTCATTCATAATCACTCAAAACTGGCAGCAGCCAAGATGTCCTATGATAGATTAACGGGTAAACAAAACCAAGTAATCCACACAGTATATTGTTCATCATTAAAAGACATGAGTGGATCTTCAATCTATGCCACTAAGTGAAAAAAGCCAATCTGATTGGGAAACGTACCACATGAACCCAATTTCATGATACTGTGGAGAAAGCTAAATTATAGAAATAGTAAAGGTCAGTGTTTCATACTGGAAGGGAAACAATGACAAGGGTCGCATAAATGACGCACTGGAAGTCTTAGGGTGTTAAGCTAGCCTGTATGGTATTGCCATGGTGGGCACACGATGCCATGCATCTTAAAGACTCACGGATCTTTATAACATCCACAGTCAAGCGCAAAACTTGCAAATTCTTTAAAAACATCACTTAGAATGATAATCCCTGGATGAAAGGAATAATGTGATGAAGTCATTTAACTGCATCACAGATGTATGAGCAGTTTCCCTGAAGGGGATGAGAGAATTCTGTCTTAAGCAACTTTGTGAACAAGACACAAGGACTGAGCACTGCACTGTGGTTGATAAAGTCCTTCATGAGGTGACAGGTAATAAGCCTGCTACTGCCTTATGTGTGCACTGCATGAGGTGAGTGGCTATGAGGTGGTGGGGTCAGTGTTCTCAGCACTGGAGTAGGAGTTAGATCAGCAAGAGAAGGGGACAAGAACCATCCATGTGGTCATGGATCAGTCTCAGAGATAGCAAACAAATTCATAGGCAGCGTAGTATAAACCATCTGGCCATGCATGGAAGTCTTTCATGGGTATGTGGACATGGGGTTGAAACATCCGTCAGGTGTACGCTGGATATGGCATGTGTTCCTTGCTCTGTCAGTGGAGAGGGCTGAGAAGCTAGCACACACCAAGCCTCATTTCCTCAATAGTCTCTGATAAAGAATTAGGGGATCCTTGGAGGAATGGCTGATTCTGACTGGGACTGGAGATAAACAAGAGGAGCTGGAATACCTTGTAATGCCAGAAAATGCAGAATCTCTCAAAACCATAAACCCCAATAGAAGGGTATGACAAAGAGATAGGGAAATCAACAGAAAGAGCAAGACCAAATCCAGGACAATCTCAGCAACAAAATAAAGTGAAATTAGATTACAATGCCAATTATGAAATAAATATTCATGAGCCCATACAGAGATAAATAGTTGAATAAATAAATAAATAAATGGAGAGGAGTAAGTAAGTATTCCAAGCAGAAGATCCTAAATAATGTACGTACATGCTCCAACTGTAAGGTAAAACCCTCTACCTGTAAGGTGAAACTCCCCACCCTTCTGTGTGGATCTACACAGCAACTTCCTTTCAAATGACTCAGTATGAAGACAGGGAAGAGTGATGTCACAGAAGAAAAACCTGTCAAACACTGTCAACCAGGACAGCATGATCTGCATCACAGTGACAAGTCCCACTGCTAGGACTACCTCCAATGCCACGTGATGAGTAACACTCTGTCTTCATGGCCTTCTACCCCATCTGCTCATAAGAAGGACACCAGACAAATCCCACTTGTGACCAACATTCCACAAGATAGCTGACTCTTCAAAATTGTCATGCCATCAAACCAAGAGGCCTGGGAATTGCCACAGTCAAGAGAAGACTGAGGAGATGACCTTGAGCTATCACGTGCCCATGATGGAAATTAAGTTTAGGACTATGGCATCTGAGTAAGGTATGCATTTTCTTAATGATGGAACAGAATTAGTTCTTAAACTCAATGGCCGCTTAGCCTAAGTAAGATGGTAATGATAGAGAGAACATTATCATGGGAACTCCCTGTACTATCTTGGCAATTTTTCTGTGAATCTAAAACATATTTAGAAAAAAACGAAGAAGACTCCTCTGAAAGACACGATGCTTACTCTTCAGACACTTGGGAGAGACCATTAGACAAGACAAAAGCCAATATTACTTCAAGAATTTAATCCTCTGCACAAAGACACTGTGAATAACTTGACTTGGATTATTTAAAACAAAGACAGAAAAGTTCTATCATCATGTAACTGAATCTTAATATGCATTTTTTAAACTAGTCAATCCAAACTTAATTTATAAAACAAATGAGGTAGCGGACACAAAAATGAACCTTTACGTCTTGTGTTCAGTTTGTCCAAACCATTTAGACGTGGCAGTCCCTTTATGTATTCAGTGAACAAATGAGCAGTGAAAGCAACTTAGCCGTCATGGTGCCATTTCTGTCGATTGTGCAGGGACCGTGACCATTCTGCTAGTGAAGGGTTTGCTGCTTAACCTGGTTTTGGCCAGTGTCACCAGCATGGCCATCACCACTCTTGCAGTGACTTCCATGATTCTGACGTGGGTCCAGCTCAGCTCCCAGGACAGGCATCATGCAACCTTCCCTCACTGTGGCAAAATCCCTGACACCATCAATTTAAAGAAGGAAGGATTTGTTTTGGCTCACGGTTCCAGAGGCCTCAATCCATGGTCGCCCGGCACCACACCTGCTCTTGGGCCCTTGTGGGGTAGAACACCATAGTGGGAACATGTGGTGGACCAGAGATGCTCCTCTCTTAGTGACTGGGAAGCAGAGGAGAGGAAGTGGCAGGATCTCAATATCTCCTTCAAGGTTCTCCTCCAATGACTTCTTCCCAGTCGGCCCTACCTCTTAGCTGTTCCACCACCTCCCAACAGGCTGGCAAACAAACCTGTAACACACGGCCTTTAGGGGCACTTACCATCTCAACTGTACCAGGGAATTATGTCCTTGATTATATCAATCCTTCCAAACACCCTGTAAGTAAAATCCCATGAGGAAACTGAGATACTGAGAGTCTAGGTGGCCTTCCAAGTAGCACAATGAGGGAGAAAGCCAGGGTTCACGCTCACCCGCCCAGTGCTGGAAACCCAGCAGATGTCCACCATGTACTTCTGCTGCCCATGGGCAGCCTGACCCCAAAACAATCACCTCCTGACCTTCAGTGAGAACAAACAGATCTGTCACTAGTTCTCCGTACAGTAGACCACTCTGGAAAAGACATACTTTGTCTTTGTGCTGCATTAAATAGCAAACCAGAACACCTTGACCTTGACCTTGACTGAGGACTGTGCCCAGGCAGCTACTCAGCATGGTTTTCTGTGCTCAGTGCAGGAGCACTGGGCAGGGGACGTAGAGATTCATGCCGGGGCTGCTCCTCCCAGAGAGCCCATCATCCCAACAGCATATGTTTGGCAGCTGGGGGAGCATGTTAGTTCAAAGGAAATAATAAAAGGCAAGGAAACAAAGGCAAATGTGTGTTCTCCAGTTATTTACTTGTAACATATGTTAAATAATAGTAATATGTTTGTTTTCGTGTTTCGTTACTAGGAACTTTTACCTTATCTCCAAAGACTAGAAGACAGCCAAGTCACAACATGTCTTGCCTTTTTCTAAATAAGTCATTTATGAGCAGTGGGTGTAATGCTGACTCTGACTATATTAGCAGCAAATCCTGGCTACTTAAAAACGGCGAAATAACTTCCAGACACGTAATAGCTAGCAGCCCGGTTCTACTTGAAATGACTTTGTAAACAATACCTGCTGCCCTGAGTGCCAGGGCCCTGGAGGATGGGAAGGCCATTCCCCCAGATGGACAGTTATCTACAGAAGGGGGTCTCATCAAGTTCCAAAATGCTGCCACATTTGAAGAAAACAGCCCTCCCCACTGACCCAAGGAGCTTTTCTAAAAAGTCAGAGAAGATCTCACACTCTTGGGAGAGAGAGAGTGTTACAAGGGAGAACATTTGGATTGTGGAGTAAGGATGCGCCACTCTGGAAGGAATGATCATTCCATTTCTGTGAGTCTCAGCTGTCTTCTTCAAAACTTCAGTATGTTAACTGATACTCTGTAAGGTAATGTCAAGGTGGAGATGAGATGTGACCTTCATCCTCCATAGCGATGTGCTCAACAGAGCAGAATCCAGGCTTACTTAATAACATACTGCCCTCTGCACCACACCTCCACATAATTGAGAGGGGATCCAACATAGTCAAAGATTGTCAACTGGTGTCACTTTCAACCAGCACTTGAGGGAACAAGATGTGTTGTCATGTGACAAGGAAGTAAACCATTCATTGGACATCAGAAATCTTTTCCTATTATTCTAAGTAGGTCTACAATTCTCTCCCCCTTGATTACATTGGAAAGAGAAGAAGTTAACAGGGAGTAACTACGTCGAGTAGAAAGGCAATTTTTGAAACAGTCATAAAAAAGTGCATGATAAAGAAAGGCCAGACCAGAGTGTCCTAAAGGAAAGGTGACAGCACTGGGTGAGAGAACCAGGCCACTGCTGGCATCAACGGAACACTTGGTAGCTTGTTCCTTGGTGGCTTTGTGCATGTGACCTCACCACTGCACCGTGAAAGGCAACCACGATTTCCATTTGGCAGATGAGAAAAATGGCACACTGCAGATGGCACCATCTGCCTAAGCCCACACACTCTGCCCGGAGCTGGGCCTAGGTGCCTGACCACTAGCCACGGTGCTCCTCGGTTCCAGCTCAGAGCACCGAGAGGACAGTGCAGAAGGCTTGCTCACATGTGCTCTGCTGTAGCCCAGAAGCCTGGACTGCCAAATCATAAATACTTGTTAGATGAATGCTGTCTAGGTTGCAACTGCTCGACCCAGGCAATGTCATGACGAAATGGGTGTTTAGGGAGCGTTAGTCTGATAGAGTGCAGGTTGTGTGGGAGTGGAGATGAAAACCAGAAAAATATCTTAGGGACTGTCACAGGGACTGGTGTGATGACATCTGAGGCAGCCTGAGAGTTTAACTCTCCTTCTTCCACTGCGTAGCACCGCCTGCGGTGATCACAGAGCCTCCTGGGGTGAGGCAGCTTGCATGCTCGCCATCCATTTGCTATGTTACCTTTCTTCTCTATGGTTTGGAGACTCGTCCACCTCACCCGTGAGAACTAATTCCAGGAGACAACAAAGTGTGAGTCAGGAAGGCCATGTTCATGTGACATATCCTGCTGCTTAACGGTAAACGACTAGTTACCATCAGGTTAGTTCTTACAGAGTTGTGTAAGTCTCACTAGCTCTACAATCTGATTATAAGCATTGTTTCTAGAATTCGCACAAAGACTTGAACATAGTGGTTCTTTCTACTCTATTTCTCTTAAAATGCATTCCTGTTCACATGTGCCTACTCTGTACCAGGTATGTGTCTTGATTCTAGGAACAAAATGAAGCCTTTGCTCATTCTACATTCTAGAGGGATGACCAAACAAGAAAGAGGTAATCTACTCCTTCTCCTCCTTGTTTTAAATCTTCCAGTCATCTGTCATTTTTCACTTACTTAGGAAGAAATCTAGCCCTCCCAGCGTGGCATGGAAGTCCCATCATGTTTCGCTCCCATCCTGTCTTCAGACTCCTGCCCTAGCTCTTCCTCTTGAATCACATTCTTGACTCATCCTCAAAGGCACCTACTCTAAACCTTCTGATTTCTCCACTGGCATTTTCTGTGCCACTGTATACCACTAGAACCTGGAGTAGAGTCCTCTTCCTTCATTGTTATAGCTTGTATATGAGGTGTCTCCCAAAGATACTGTGTTAATGAAGGAGTATCCAGAGGTGACATGATTGGATTATGAAGGCTGTTACTGTCAGTGTAAGCAGATGGGACATAGCTGGCAGAGGTGGGTCACTGAGATATGTTCTGGAAGGGTGCATCTTCCCTGTGAATTTTTATTCTTTCCCTCTCCTTGCTTCCTGACCCTGCCATGAGCTGAGCCACTGTTACTGTGACCTTCTGCCATGATGCCCTGCCTCACCCCAGACCCAGAACAACATGGTTGGCAGTCTGTGGACTGAGATTTCTGAAACCATGAGCTCCAAATAAACCTTTGCTCCTCTAAGTTGTTTTTGTCATGGAATTTTTGTTACAGTAACAAAAAGCAGACTGAAACAATTGTCTATCCCCTGCTCCTCTTTTAACACCGGCTAGGAAGACAAAGCCTTCCCTAGGAGTCCTCAGCCAAGCCCCAGCATCAAGTGGCTGGCTCCCCTTTCTTGTGCCAGGACACTGTGACAGTGTGTCATCTTCAGCTCCTTTGAGGAAGGTGTTTTACTGATGGCCTATGTGAGTTTAGTGATTTGAACATGAGGGTGTCTGCCTGATTAATGTCCAACAAAGGACTGAAGGGAGAAAGAGAAAACAAGCGAGTACTTCTGAGAACTCCTGAGAACTCCATTATTGGATACGAGGATTAAAATGTCCTCTTCCATAGGTCAGTTCCATCCTCAGTTAAGTGTCGACCAGGTGGAAGGTGGAGAGGGCCTGACCTCAGGGCATGGCAGGCATTGGAGAAGAGGAGTCTGGGAGGAACGGCAGGGAGGGAGAAGCAACAATGGGAGGTGAAAGGCCCGAAAACGAGGTCCAAGGACACAGGGACACCCCTGCCTGCTGAATCAGGAGGGCAGGAAGCAGTAGAAACCACATCTTTGAACAGACAATTGCCATTCTCCAGTGTAGGAGAGTTGGGGTCTTTGATTTTCCCATTTCAATCCAAGTATTCATTAGAGCATAACATACACATTAATTTAGAACCACACATGAGAGCCTTATCATAAATACACAAAATAACCACAGTGTTAAACTGATTACTGTAAACCACCCCAAACATTTCCTACCAAGCTTCACCTGAATGTACACTGAACATGAAGATTATCTTGTTTGCCATGGTAAGCCCCTTTCCTGAAATTCACTCCTCTGCTCTCAGCAGAAACCTCTTGAAGTCCATATTCAGATTCAGAAGTGAGGTGCTTCTCAAAGTCTAAGTTTTCTTTTGAAGTATCCCTAAGGTCTTGAACAATCCATAGTATTATGATAAAATTGAAAAGGAAAGAAGTATACAAGGTCAATATGAAGTATTTATTAGCTGAGTTTTCCTTTGTCTGACAATCACAATTCAGAGATGAACCCAGGGTCACACTCAGGAGATACAAGACAAGAACCAAAGAGATATGAAAGTCTTGGTGGATGGTGGGCCTGCTGAGGAGTCCTTGGAGGAAAAACTTGTGTCTTGTAGAGAATCTGGAGTCCCAGGAGGAGCAAGAGTGTGCATGTTTTCAAGTGGCATTGGGCAAGGTGATGAGTGACTGCTTATGGGAACACCAGACACCCCACTATGGGCCAACGATTTATGCCTGGGAGAGGTGGAGCATTCCTCTGAGGTGGATCATTTAGGTTTAGGTTCAGGGGACTGCTAACATGAACACATTCCTAACATAATAAATCCAGGGTCACATGAGAAGTCCTATTCCTGGGATACTCCCAAGACCCTTCTGGCAAGAGAACATGGACTTGTCTCCTCAGATCCTCCTCTTTATAGGATAATGACACCTATAACCTCTGCCTCCAAGTTGCTAAACCCCCATCCCATGTCAGGTCCCATGTATTTTGCAGGCTTCACTGACTCAGACTGGGGCCATAACTCTCAAAGCCTTCAGGCGCCTCTGAGCCTCCCCTCCTTGCCCATTCTCCTGGACCAGTCCTACTTGCTCCCGCTATCTGGAACAACTTACATCATGAGAGCGCGTTTGAGTTATGATGCTTTCAAGAGCATTATTTCATCTGGCCTAAGGATCGGGAACAGTGGTGAGACATAAGTAGCCATCTGGAGTCCCCCGTTGATCCATCAGCAAAGAGTCGCTGCAGGGCTACTGTATGCCAATCTTGCACTGGGTTTGGGTCCCCTGCAGGAAATTCAGGATCACAATGACATTTGCTTCCAGTGATTGCACACAGGAGAAAAAGCATCCATGAATATTCAATTTTCCAGAAGATACTGTTGTGTCTGAAATTGTCTTCCCTTCTGTCACCTTTCTCTGTGACATCTACCTGTGGATCGGTGCATCTTCCCTCCTGATCCCATCCTCATCTCCAGAATGATGACACTGACATTTTACAGCCTGAGTCCCACTTGAGGGATAAGACTGCCATCAAAAATCCCTTTCTGCATGTGTCCTTGGTGTCTCGAGCTCAGCATGTACATGATGGATGAATTATCACCCTTCCAAGTCTATCCTCTTTTTTTATTATTTCTAATTATGAACACATTTATTGAAATCATTATGAGAGTCTTAATTTACATTCTTTTTTAATTATTTTTTATTTTTTACAGACTACATTTTGATTCGTTGTACACTAATGGGTTACACCATTTCGTTTCTGTGGTTGTACACGATGTAGATTCATACCATTCATGTAATCAGACGTGTACATAGGGTGATGATGTCTGTCTCACACTCCCCTCCCTCTCATTTCCTCCTACATAATTTTTATTCTGTATTCTCATTGCTAATTATTAGCTTCATTTCAGATATTGGCTCCAACTTAATTGCCAAAAATAATAGGTTCTTCCTGCTTCTTATTAATCACCTAATTCCATACCCCCTTTTTTCTTTTACGATCTCAATGTTTCACTAAGAAATATTTTGGTCTCTCTTATTCCAGTACTTAACAATAGTGTGTGATTAATGGGTTCTAGCTTTGGCTACACCCATCAGTCATTACTGGTTTGCATGTCCCTTGTCCAGGAAATACTAGGAACTCATAAACTCGAACTCTGCCTTATGGTCAGTGTGTAGAAAATAATCAGTAAAATTGTTCTAAATAAACGAATTGATGAGTCTGTGAACCCCATGGCAATTTTGGGCTTTTCTTCTGGTGGGGAGAACTCTAAGATGGCTCACAAGAGATTTTCCCTCCAGCGATTGCACATTTCCCAGTTATTCAGTAAAACACTCACAGAGGCAGTGTTGTGAAGGGATTTTTTTTCATCTTTAATTAAAGTCCCAAGTTGGTTGAGTTTAAGGAGGAGAGATGAATTGGTGAATTCATCTGGAATGGGAATACATAGGTGAATCTCTCTCCTGGCAGGAGAGATTTCAGAGTGTGAAAGCAATCTGATGCAGTGGAGGTCTTCCATCATTGACAATGATGGAGACACATGTCATGGAATTATACATAGCTTCTGGGATCTGAGAATGGCCCCCCATTGACCACCAGCAAGCAAACAGAAATTTCAGTCCTACAACCTCATGCAACTGAATTCTGCCAACAACACGAATAAGCCTGGAATTAGATTCTTCCCCAGAGAGTCCAGAAAGGAACACCATGCAGCTGATGCCTTGACTTTAGTCTCATAAAACCCTGAGTAGAGAACCCTTCCACATCGTGCCAGACTTCTGTCCTAGAGGACTGTGAGCTGATCAGTGGGTGCTGTTTTAAGTTGCTAAGTTTCTGGTAGTTTTCCAGGTAGCAGTAGAAAGTTAATGTATTTTTCTTCTCATTGTGTATTGCTCGATAAGACAAAGAACCAATAGCAGTCCTAAAGATATTAAGTAGAGAACATCTGCTCATTTCTGAGTGTTCATTGATGAAGAATGAGCCTTCTAAGGTGCCATATCAGTTAACAATTGACACAATAGTGATGCATGATAAACAGTCACAAGGATCTGAGTGGTCAGAGGATCTAAGCAGAAGGAAGCAATAAACATTGATTTGGCCCCCATATCTACAGGCTCCTAAAGTTGATCTGGGTTGGGTTTGGGTGGATGGTCCTACCGGTAATACATGGCTGTGTCATATGAGCTGGAATTGGTTAATCTATGCTGACCTTGACAGGGCATGGCTCCAAGGCACTCAGTTCTAATCTTCGTCCTGGGTGAACTGAGCATTTTTCCAATGGCCAGGGTAGAAGCACAAGTGATCTGGTGGAAACATGGAAACTCTTAAGACCAGGCATCAAGGCTGAACCAAGACCACATCTACATTTTTTGTTTCAAAGCAAGTCACATGGGAGGACCTAAGAGACACACAGGTCCATCCCTTTTACAGGTAGAAGTCACTGTAAGCATCCATGGTAAAGAACATGAGTCCTAGGGAATTAAAGATCATAAATGTTAAAGACTCAGAGAGGAACCTTCAGGACAGAATGGGTTGCTCCATGACTCCTTATGTTCTCATATCTACTAATTTAAAAACATTTTACTTTACTCTTCCTAAAGTAGCTCCAATTATATCCAAGCAAGATAAACTGCAATAACAAGAAGAAGTCTTTGGGTCTGGGACTGTGGCTCAGTGGCAGAGCACTTTCCTAGCATGTGTGGGATACTAGGTTGCATCCTCAGCACCACATACAAATAAACAAATAGAAAGAAAGCATTCTGTCCATCTAAAACTATGAAAATTTTTAAAAATATTTGATGTGTCCTTTGATATTAACCCTCAGTTTAATATGAATTCTTCAAGAAAAAAGATAAATACAAAATATCTGAATTGGGCATGACTTTGGTTCTCCAGGCTCAGACCCTGAGGGTATCCACACAGGTCTCTCAGCTCCCTGTAGGCTGTTGGATTCTCACCTCTGCTCTCTCAGATGGGATGCCCTCTCTAGCTAAGAGGAATGCTCTCAGTTACTGAGAATGGATTATGAAATTACTGAAAAACATTGAAATATAAATGGCAAAAAATATGAATCTATGCAGTTCTACTAAAAACAACATTTAATACTCCATCTGAAGTTTTAGCTTAATATTTAGGAATTTCTGATTTTGGCCACCCATGTAGCCATTAAAATAGTGATTTTTCATTCTGAACCCAAGGTTATTCACAAGTTTTCAGTCAATGTTGGCTTCAAAATTACATAGCATCTTTCGGCCAATATGCTTTTGCTACATAAATTGCACAGGGATTGTCAAATACCAATGTTTCTACTGAGAGTTTTAAGTTAACCAGAAATTACTTCCCCTTAGTCTTTTATGCTGGTGGTCATTTGAATCCAGAACCCAATTTGATTGTTTCTACCTCTCTGCATTGAGTTGCTCGAGAAAGCATGTTTGTTTAACCCAAAACTGCCATAAATTGCTAGCAAATTAGACAAAGAAGACAATAGGTGCCCAGATGACGTCAGGTGACAGACCCCAGGGGGACAGCCCTATGAGAGCAACTGATGCAGGGCTGGAGCTTGGTTTTCGGCAGCTCAGAGTCAGCGTCAGCATTGATCATAGCCGTTTTCATATGTCCTTACTTTAGTGAGGGAAATGATGTGTCTGCTGAGTCTTGGAGCACACGCACGAGGAATTCTGATTTTTCTGTCCTGAACTAATGAAGGCTTCTTGCCCATCCTGGTGGCCCCAGCAATGCAGGTGTCCTGAAGACAATGTCAGTAGGTCATGCCTACGTTCCCCCTGTGGGTGTTCTGCTGATGAGAGCTGTGAGCAGAGGTCGGTATCTCAACCCTCTGAGAATATTTCAGGGAGGGTTTCTGCCTATTCTTATGCCTAAACCTATACCTATACCTGTGTTTTCACCTACTCCCAGGCCTACACCTGAGCCTATAGCATACGGACCTATGCCTAGGTCTAACCTATTCTTTCACCTATACCTACGCCTATATCTAAGCCTATACCTATAGAAGAACAAGGTCTGCACATATAACTGTACTGTACCTACACCTATCTCCACCTATACCTATATCTGTACCTATTCCTACACCTACTCCTGTGCCTGTGTTGACACCTGTACTGTGTCTGACCCACACTTATGCCTGCACCTCCTTGTCTGTGTGCACCTATGCCTTTGCCCATCCTTGCCAGGCTTACATTCACACCAACGTCTGAAATTACATCTACCTCCAAGGACTGCTTTGAGGATGAGTGAGTCAGATTCAGGAGTATGATACCTAGCACTTCTTCGTCATTCCACAGATGCTGACACCAAACACTTCTCCAAGTGAATGCAAAGCCGGTGAGCATCCATCTTTGGGTAGTGACACTCTGGACTTTGTGGAGACTGGGCCATCAAAGTGGGATTGGCATGAGTTGTTTGCTGACAGACCTTGCAACCATCCAAATCCTTGAAAAACATGTATTCTGGTCAGCTTTGGCTTACTTAAGTGAATAAGCATATTATTCCATCCATCCTTGTTCACTTCCCTGCTTGGCATTGCATGGCACAGGATTTCCTTTCTCATGAGCAGCCCCCTTCCTCCAAGCCTAAGGGTTACCTCTACGGGCTGGGATTAGGGGCCCAGGAAGGACTTTCAACCACGGCAGCTAGAGAACACCAGCAGGACATCAACCAGGATCAGAGTCCCAGCCCTTGAGTACAGAAAGAATGCAGGAGACCGCTGAGTGTGACCGCTATCTCAGTCAACCCCGTGCAAAGTCCACTCGGAAGAGAGTGGATATACCAGCACAAGCCTTCCAAGGAGTGTGGGTGTCCCCAAAGACTGGGAACAGCTACTCTGTGCTGGACGTAGGCCTCAAGCCCGAAGATATAAAGACAGGTAGCAGATAGCGCAGCCTGTGGACATTTCTGTCCCTCCAAGGAGAGATAAAATGTCCCTGTCTCATCAGCTACAGGAGGGAGTCAGATAAAGCTTGTGTGGGCAGCAGAGGACTGTCACAGAGTAGGTAGCACCGAGTAGCATTTGAAAGGAGGAGGGCTGAATCAAAGATGCTTCTGTGCAGGGCAGGTATAGGCAGCAGGGAGGGCAGGACTGGCGTGTGGGTACAGGGGCACTGACCGCTGGTGGGGAGAGGAGAGAGCTCAGGTAAAAGTACCGAGGTGACCGGATGAATTTATAGTGCAGACTACTGTCTCACCCAGCCAGGTCTGACAGACCTTGCAAAGGTGCATCTTCTGCCATGGTAATGAAATTCAATTTCATTTTATATGTTCCAGGTTTGTTGGCATGTGGTTACTTGCACAACTACATTCTGTAGAACCTCAGCTGCTTAATTTCTTACAATTGCCCATTTGAAAGTAAGCAAAGATGTAGTCAAAATTTCTCAAGAAAAAAAATTGCACATAAAACCTTTAAGATGAATGAAGTGCAAGAAAACGTTTAATAACTTCTCCAGCTTTGTTCTGTGAGTAGGTGCTTCATCCGAAAAATCTGATATTGCATGACAAGACCAGTTTTTTTTTTTGTATATGATCTCTTATTTCTATTCTCAGATACCCAGTAATTCCAGTTAGATCCCCATTATGATCCTTAAAGAAATGGGTTTATTAAAATGTGCTCAACCCCACTCCTTCCCATTGTTTTACACATTAACTCAAATGAGGTTTGAATAAAGAGCACATTTCTAATATTAAGGGTAAAGCGTTTCCATCTTCTTGGGTTTCCTTGGCTCAGATCCACTCCGCACAACTGCGACTGGTTCAGCACTTAGCTATGCTCCCCGAGGACCAATAAACCTGCATCAAGTATCCACTAATTGGAACCTTCTTTAGGATGCTTTCTTGATATTTTAAAGCATATGGTTTCCATACCAAATAGTGCACATACTATCATATATACCACAGCGTGTCCCCTGCGCTGGACAGGAAGGGTCCAGTTCCCTTCTGCCCGTGGTTCTGTAAATACAAGTTGGTGTGTTTAAAGCCAAGACTTGACAAGGTGAAGGGCAGCACTCCTCACGTAGTAACCATGGCCCGCAGCTTTAGGAAGCTCAGCCCTGGGTCTCCAGCCCTCCCGGGGCATTTGAGGGCTGCCCTCTTGTGATTTTCTGTCTCCAGGAAAGGGTTTGCTGCTTTTAAATTCAGAAATCCCCTGTGAGACTTAAAGATGAATCGTCCCAGGATATTGGCCTGAGTTCTGCACTATTGAATCTAGAACACCAAGCAATAAACACTCACTGGGGGAGTCAAGCTCGGAAGTGATGAACAGGTGGGGGAGGCAGGCAGCGATGGAAGGAGGGTGAACAGGACCACCAAGCAACTGCAGAAGTCTGTGGCAGGGCCACTCAGCTCCCCGTTCTTGCTCCCACTTTTGCTTTCGTAGAAGGATAAGCAGAGACGGAGGGCTCTGCCATTGGCAGGTCCGTTCCTCGGAGGTAGGACCACGACCACCGCCATGCCTCCTACCTCCAATCACTGTGGCACCAAGTGTCATAGGACAGTTCTCACTTCACGCTGTTCAAAATGTTCCACAACTGTTATCTCACTTTGTTAAAAATGAGATAATAAGTTCCGTGTCTGTTTCAATTAATCTTCAAATTTTTGTGTATTACATTTTCCTCTCTTATATTTTTGTTTCATCCAACAGTAATTGGTGTTTCTTTCTTGTGGAAGCAATTAAAAAAATCACCAACTACGACCGACAGCTCCTTCATTAATTGTCTGTAGACATTTTCATCGGGTTTTCAAGACCCATGCTCTCCTAATTCAGAACTGGACGGGGGACAAACATGACGTCAGCATTCGAAGCCCTGCCATAGGAAACAGAGAAGCACCGGGCGCCACCAGGGAAGCAAAACCTCCCCGTTAAACCAGGACAGAGCTCACTGTACCACAGCCCTGCAGCTGCCACGGGAAGCATACGGAGAAGACCCTGGGGCTGGACATGGAGAAGGAGCACCAGGGACAGGCCAGGAACCCAACTTGACATCTCTGGCCTCTTCCAAGCTGGACTCCCCTGAGTGTGTGTTGTGTCGTGTGTGTGGATGTGTAGCACTTGGCCGGCTTAGCTCTTGGAAGGACACTGAGAGCCACAAGGCCTGCACAGTCCTCATGCCCATGCTGATTTCCTCTTCACAGCCTCCTGGAGGGCCCCCCAGTCTCGACTACTCCACTTGTGACAGGCTGCTCACCACAGCACATGGTTCCAAGTGGACCCACAGTTCCAAGGCAAAGCAGTGAGCCGATACCTGTCGGAGCCACCTACCTATGCTCATCATAAACTGCTGGGCTTCTCCCCTCACATTCAAATCCTGTCTGCTGAGGTCACCTGTATCCAGGGCTCCTCCAAGGTGGGGCCCCTATCCACCCTCAGACCCTCTAATGGATGCATTCTCTGTGCAGCCAGAGAAGGGCGAGCTCCTCTGGATGTGAGCGGTCGGCTCTTCTGACGCTGACTCACACTGTCCCCATGCCTCCTGAGATCAGCATGCAAACACTTCTGTAGACGCACATTCAGCTGCCCCAAACTTCAGTATGGGAACAGTGGGGAACTCTGCTGGCAATCACGTGAAAAATGGCTCATGAGCTCCCAGAAACTGCACATTTTTCACTTAAATTTCATCTCATTTATTTGGTTCTAGGTGTCTTTCGTTGAATTATTTTGAAGCTGAGTTCTTTCATCTGCCACATTCAGTATCCTTCCCAGTTTCAGGCCTTGTGCAAAGCTCACAAGCGTGTTTTCTGTGCCTTCCCCAAACCACCATACAGACAAGAACACGTGACAAAGAACAGGCACAATCACATGTCACTAGGGCTCCCTGTTTGCTTGGCTCCAATTAAGGAGTGGTGATCTTTGAGCAGTTATACAGGCAACTCCGATTGGTTGACTTGTGGCTTCATCAAGTACCTGGGAACATCAAAAGGACAGTGTCCTCCCAGGTGAAGGAAGGAGCCCAAGGTCCCGGAGGCTGTGGATGAGTGAGCCTGTGTGTTCAGAGATCACTCTTCATTAGTCTGCTTGCAGCCGGGATCCAGCAAAGGGGGCTTGCTAAGCACGAAAAGCACAAAAGGAACACATGTTTCTTTCTGTGAAACTAATTGAGCTTGACCCTGAGATCACAGCCCCTTTATTAAGAGCTCCTTTGCTTGTTCACAATTCCTTCTGAATTGCTGTCAGTGATCAATGTTGAACTGATTGGCCCATCATCTCTGGAATTCATACTTTTGCCAATTTTGAAATTGGAAAAATATTGGCCTCCTCTACTCATCTGGCTTCTCTCCCATAATTCAGTATTTTCTCATGGAAAAAGAGCTTCTCTTATATCTGCAAACACTCTCCTGCTCTGAGCTGTGATTTCAGTGGCCCCAGGGTCCAGCATCCTCCTGGGACAAACCCTTTTCTGACCTTTTCTGCAGTGCTTGCCTATGCCACCCTCTCATCAGAGATGATGGGAACCCAGCATTCTTCAAGAAGCCTGCCCTCTCTGTCGTCTCTTCACGTCACAGATCGCCCCAAGTGTGGGTCCATCCTCTCTCTCCTCGCTCTGCAGATATCGAGGAGTTCCGTCTGATGGTGGTATTAAAGTAGAGGATTTCTCAGAAACTGGGAAAAATTTAGGGAGTTGTCGTCCTCACTTTAATTTTATGGAGAGTAAAAATAAAAATGATAAATACTAAAAGTATTAAATGTGGTAAGCTCTCAGTAATTTGTAAAAATAGAATGTGGAATACAGAGACAATGGATATATAGAGCATACCTTCAAACTTTGAGTTTGTGGCTGTATAAGAAATCGAATGTAAAATGTTTGAGTGTTGAATATTCTATATTCTGTTTTTATGGAATGCATGTTGAAATACATAAAAATAACCAATTAAATATTAATTACAGTTATTACTAACTGAACATGTGAGTAGTTATTAGAATGTTGTAGGGTAGTGTTGCATAAGAGAAGTATGAAAATCAACAAGAAAGACAATATGTGCCTGTTCCTTTTGTGCTTGGACGTGCGTCTCTCAGAGGACGCTGGGCTGGAGTACGTTCCTATGCCAGTTGGTTTTCCAAGATCCTGATTTGTTTGGAATGTCTTTTGGTAATCGGTTCCTATTCTCCTGGCAAGCCACCTGTAAGTGGAGCGGAAGCTGAGGAGGAGGAGTGGAAAGGGTGGGGTCGATCCTGCTGGTACATTACTTCACTCCACTGTAATGCAAGCTCCGAGCGCCCCAGTCCACACATTTTTGAAGAGGGTGTGTGTGTGGTTTATTAAGGTTATTCAGGTCAAGGAGTCTAGAATTTTCTTTCATTTAAAATTTAAGAAGAGATTTCTGTAGAGAAAACTTGAATTTGGGATACTTATCAGTGATTTAAAATAATAAAAGTTCATTTAAATCAATAATACCAGTGTGAGACCCTTTAGTTGAGGGAAGTATTAAGTAAATATTAATTTTGCTTTTTTATATCTCTGTAATCTAATTGAATATAAATAAAACTAAAACTAAAGCATTAATTTTATTTTGCTTCAGTATATGAAACTTAATTACAGAAAAAGGAGCTGGCTCTTTTTCTTCACTGCCTTGGCCCTCCTTAGCATCTGTTCTATTTCTCTGTAGGGTTATAGGAACGTCTGGCAGGAGTACCTGGGGCAGGGCAGTGGCAGGTACCCAGGGCCTCCCTGGTGATGCTGTCCCAGTGAAGCGGGTGGTCCAGAACCAGGATTCTTAATGTGGGGTGCCAGAGCAGCAGGGTCAGCACCCTCTGGAAAAGGAAACACACCCAGGCACACTGAGTCAGAATCTCTGGGCCCAGGCCTGGCACTCTGGCCGTGACTGACTGTCCAGGTGGTGCTACTACATGCTATCATTTGAAAACCACTAATCTTAGATCATGCTCACCAAGAAGACGGGAACAGCTACTGAAAGACCAAGCCAAACACAGCACATGAAACACTTCAAGGAAGCGGATTCTGATTTTCATACATGCCAAAGGTGAATTCCAAGTTTCAATATTTCCTTTAAGTCAGACAATAGCATCTTACAACTCGTAACTAAGAAAGGAACTACACAGTACTGGAGGATGGCTATGCCCCTCAGGGACCCATGGCCTGAGCGATCATCTATTGCGGAAAGCTTCAGGTGGTTTCTGAGGTTATCTGCATCATCATGAAGGGTCTGCTGACCACACAGTGTTTCAATGTGTTCCACATTGGAAGTCATCCGCTAGCTATTGGCAGTTGCAAACATGACATTCCCGCTGTTCGGAACAAATAAGAAGTCCACTGTCAGGCAGTCGGACTGGAAGGAGGACTCGGATCAGGCTGGTGCTTGCTCTGGAAAAGTGGAAAGACTACTGAGGAACAGGAAGTGCTTGCTTCAGTCAGTGTGCTTGCCTTTCACCTGCCTGAATCCAGGGAAGCATCCAATTGCTATACAGTAGAGAATGGAAGGAGTCCTGTATTTAAAAAGCTAGCCACCTGAATAGACACCTGAAGCATATGCAAATCACACGGGGGCTGCTCTCGGCCTGTGCTGCTCGGGCAACAGGCACTCAACTCCCTGGAGCTCAGCTGCATGGGCTTTGTCAAACCGTCTTCCTCACACTGTCGAGAGTTCATTGAAGTGTAATGCAGGGTAAAGGCTACTCAGATGGGTTCGGTTCTGCCACTCCAAGCCAGGGGTTCAAGGAATGGACATATGGATAGTAGGGGGGAGGGGCCCTCTAGGACTGTCCAGAGTCCTCCCAGCCCACCTGAGGGTTTTGTCCAAAACAAAGCCTCTGGTTCTTGTGCTGTTTCTTGTCTCTATTCTTCAGCCTCTTCCAAAAATATGTGGAGAAATAAAAGAAAATAACACTAAAACTGTGATTCCATCATCGATAATAACGAAATTCTCCTGTGTGGTCCCCCCTCTGGGACCCTCCGGAAGCTCTCCCTGGACCTGCACTCCTCCCTCACCCATGCATGATCACTGTGGTTAAGGACGTGTATGTCCTGTCTTTCCCCCCAGGACAAGAGCTCTGGGTCAGCAAAGAGCACGGGTTTCCCACTCTGCCTTCTGCACTGAGAAGCTCAGCTGGTATATTGCAGGGCCCAGCGCACCTCTGTGGAATGAATGAATTCATAACAATACCTATATGAACATCACCGCACATATCACGCTGGGGTTTTTCACATCTGTTTCCCGCTTGGACCTTCTATGGGGCTAAATAGAACCCATCCTTCTATGTTGTATCAGGTGGCATGTTGGGTACCTGGCGATATCAAACTGCTTCATCATTAACTGCATGGCTCTTGGGGTTTAGGACTGAGCAAACCCAGACTTTATTTTTGTTCTCACTGCTGGTCAAGGACCTCTAAATCAACCATTCTGTGTTCCAGTTTGTCACCATCATCTAGACAATAGGCCTGTACCACACAATGACATTTCAGTCAACAACGGGCTGTACACATTCCAGGGGGCCGTAGATCATGTTGCCTTGTGGAGCTTGGCTGTCTTGCTTTTCACAGGTACACTCTGGGATATCCCCACAATAACAGAGTCGCCTAATGACGCATTTCTCAACACACACACCCTCATTATGCAACATGTGATTGTAATTTTATTTCTTTTTTCCCCTAATATATTATAAACCATATGAGAAAAATCATCACCCAGAACAATGGGTCTTTAAATAAAGGTGTTATGTAATTCTGCAATAACAACAATAAACCCCTTGCTTCCTTTGGCTTCTTTTTCCTTCTGAAATATCTCTCTTACCCAAATAGCCTGTGCAGAGTCTGGAAGAAAAACCCCTCTCCATATGACTGATCAAGTTCTCCAGATCGCATTTTCTTTTCCGAGGAAGAGTGGAGTCTGTCATGTGAACGCACATTGCTTTGGTTTCATTTTCAGACACCTCAGACCCAGAGAACTTATGAAGTCACTCGAGTTTCCTTTCTCAGCCCAAACTGTGATCAGCCCTTCTAGACACCCAGGTGGGAGGTGCTGGAGGGGCCCTGAGACATGAAGCCTGTGGTGGTCTGTGTGACCTGACTCTGCCCTGGGCTCAGCATGCTCTTGGTGGCACACGAGGGTCTTCCTGGGTGGGATGGCACCTGGCTGATGGCATCTGGGTGGGATGGCACCGCAGACCCTCCCCAGTGCAGGGTCTGCATCCAGTTCATGGAGGCCTGGACAGAAGGCAAGGGCTGAGGAAGGGAGAAGTTGCTTTCTGTTCCTGATGTCTCTGAACAGGGACAGGGATCTTCTCCCACCTTTGGAGATGAACGCAGACTGGAATTCACACACTGATTCCCGGGTCCTCCAGCTCATCAGGTCCTGGTGATTCTCAGACTCTCTCTCTTCACATAAGCCAATTTCTTACAGTAATCTTTCTGGATATGTATGTGTGTGTGTGTGTGTGTGTATATATATATATATATATATATATGTATGTATGTGTGTGGTATGTGTGTATAGAAAAAATATCTATATGGGGAACCCTGACTAATACACCCTAATATACCTTTGGGGCCTCATTCTCATTAGCTCTCACGGTGGCCACAATCCTACACCCTCATGTCCAACTCCTGCAGAGGAGTTCTTCCTACAGCGACTAAAAATTTAAAAACCCTATTTAACCCCTACCTCATTGCTGGGCCTGTTAGTGATGGAAATCACCCACCTCTTAACCTTTTTTTTTTTAACCCATCAAGATGATATACCCCTACTAGAACAGTAGGAAATTATATCCAAACAGGCAGAAATACTGTTAGAACATTTTTTTAGGAAGTTCACACATGAAGCCTTGTGGGGTGAGTCTGAAGAGGCTTGCCTGGGGAAGCCATAAAGCCACCAACCATTTAGAAAAGCCCTCTGGTCCTCCCCTCTCATGCCCACCCACTCCTCTTCCTCCAGAAGGGCTGCTGTAAAGGACCTGGCTCTCGTCAAAAGCCTACTCTGGTTTGCAGTGGTGACAACCACACAGCAGATCCTTAGCCAAGCCTGAACAAGGATTCCAGAAATGTAAAGTACTAAGAACCTCAATGTGGCCTTTCACGACCCTGGAACAGAAAGCAGCTGGTGTACGGAGATGCTGTACTTCACAGCCAGGCAGCACAGCTGAACAGCCCCTCCACTGGGTGAAGCAGGTGGTCTTCTGCCTCCAGCCTCCAGCACAGTAGAGTTTAAGGGCACCCCTCTGTGACCTCAGAGCTTCACGCTCCTCCCTCACCTAGTGCTCAGTCTTCATAAACAGCTGCAGAGGCACTTGCCTGACTGTGGGCTTAGAAATATTAGTGTCAATCAGAAGGCACACAGAAGTAACTTCCTCGTCATCGTGGTAATTGTGATTCAACTCTGCTTCTCTGTAGAGACAGTGGAGAGGCAGCCACAAAGTAATTAGGGTTCCAAGTTAGGAGATTACCAAGCGCACTTTTGACCCCAACTGAAAGGTGACGCAGAACACCAGATTCAACTTGCTCACATCTGAGTCCCCCCAGAGTGTGCTTCCAGAAACCCAGAAAATTCCAGGAAGACGGCAGCCGAGCCTCTCCTGGAATCTTACTTTTCTGTCCTGTTTGACAGGTAATTGAGGGTCCTCCCCCAGCTTGCTACCGTCCAGCCTCTGCTGCTGGGGTGGCCGGGCCTGCTTGCCTGGTGCTCTTCCACTGGGCGCTTTCCTGAGAGGCTGTGGCCTTCCTTTGACTGACAGATACACACAGAGCAGGTTGCACAAGAGCAGGTTGCACAAGGGCTTAGTGAGCTGATTGTTTCTGAGAATGTTTTTCCAGTTTGTAGTATATTTTAATATGTTTTTGTGTTATGAATCATTCCTTTGAAGTCACACCAGTGTTCTCTTTTGTGTTGGTTTTTTATAAGTAGATGACCATAGCTGGAATTTATATTATTTAACAAGTCTATTTTGAACATGCGTGTTTGTTTTGTCATTGAGCACACTGTTTAGTCTGAGAATTCACAATCACAAACTGTTGCACGGGAATGAAAGTTCCCTACAGCCTGTCCTGGGGTTGGGAAATGCCTCCTAATGCCTGACACATCATGCAGCCCCTAAATGACTGCAGTGGTTCTACAGATGGTGAGTGTTGTTACCAGGCTCTCTCTGTGCTCTAGACACCTGAGGAGAGTGTGTTCTCTCCCATCAGCTTGACAAGGCACTAGGGGTTCCAGGTAAGAAGGCAGAGGCTGACTCAGGGCTGTCCCATATAGGGGACAGGCAGATTCCCCACTGGAAAATATGTGTTATTTGCAAAAGAAAAAATACATGCAGTTTTCACAGAAACAGAATCATTTACAAATACATTCCAGAAAAAATATGAGCTTTGATTTGTCTCCTCTCTCTCTCTCTCTCTCTCTCTCTCAATCTTCTCATGAGAATACTTTCAAAACTTCATCAGGTCCCCCCAAGCTTCAACTCACTTTTGCCAATCACAGGATTTGCTGTACAACCATGAGCAAAATCTGAGTTCGGCTTCTCTGTACTTGTCTTTAACTGCAAGAAAGATAATTTAAGAAGCTGTGCAAATTGATGATAGTAATTTCCATGTTCATGAACCATCTCTCCACATTCCCTCTCAGTGGATGGTTATTGAACTTGATTGATTTAGCACTTATCTCAGGTTGATTGAGATCCTTTAAGAGTCTTCTAGACCATGCATTGAAGAGATAATGGAAGAAACTAGAAGAAAGTAGACTGAGGGTTTTGCACAAAATCATGCTATTTGTTAGAGTGAAGTCCAAATTAAAGCCAGGTATGACAGACTGGTTCTCTGTTCACCTAATCCTGCCATTCTCTTCCTGAGCGCATGGTGGAATGGCATTTTATAAGATGTGGCCACATAACTGCCTGAGTTCAGGCCATTGGGTGTGAACACGGGTGCTGTACAGTTCTCTGTAGCTCTTTTAGTAAAGCATATCCCACCAAACCTCCCCACCCAAGATTCCTGTGTTCTTTATTCATTTGCTGACATAATGTAGAGATATGAATCATGTTGGGAGTCATGAGCTATAACAGAGTAAGAGGAGCCTGTGTCCACAAATCTCTGCTTAGGAAAGCTACCCACCTGTCAGGAATACATTCTGGATTTTAATGAAGGGGTAAGAAACAGACATGTTGGAAGCGAGCCATCTCTGCTTCACTACCATGCCGGGTCTCCCACCTGTCTGCAAAACCGTGGTTGTGCATAGAGTGAAGGAGTCCCAATATCACCCCCTTGAAAAGCAACAATATCATATGAATTCAAAAACAACTGTGCCAACAGGGTGTAATAAAAGAGACATATGAAAAAAAGCATATGAGCAAGAACTGGCTGTGGATGTTGACTGTGTTCTAACAGGGCTTGTGAAAGAGTTGTGGTTTCAGGTTGCGTGGGTGTTACCTGGAGACTAGGATTAAGATTTTGGGCTTTCACACTTGGTGGATGACTCACAACTGCCAGTTGACTGCTATACACAAATACAGATTTCTGCCCTTATGCAAAACCCCGTGTTCCCAGCAGTCATGGAAGGTGGATATGGTATAGTGGGAGGTGGGAGGGCTACCATGCCTGCCTCCCAGGAGCTTCTTGAGTCAAGACACATGGCAGTTCTTCAGAGCAGAGTGGGATTGGTAGGCGTGTGCAGGGGCAACAGATGTGCCTTCAAGTCCTCTTATTTTTTAACACTTGTACAGAAAAGTTAATCCCATGTTTAAAATGCCTGACTACTTCTTTTGGTAAAAGTAGTGTACTGTTACTATTGATATTAAATAAATAATAAATAAATAAATCATCTCAAAAGAAAGTTTGTCAGTGCTTGGACCACTTGTAAAAGCAGGCTGCATTTCCAACAGTGACAATTCAGCCAGCTGTGTAGAGTCATTTCTAAGGTCCTCAAAACACTTGAGGATGGTGTATGCTGCATTCATAAAGAAAGAGAGACTGAGCCACAAGTCCAGGTCTCAGATACACATCCCAGGAGATTTTACTCAAGTTTTGTTGACGATGACTCTTTCAGGACTAATTTCCTTCATCAGTCAAGTGAGACACTGATTTCTATAAATGTCCTTCCAACTTTAGAATTCTGTTTTCTAAGAAGCTAGTGATGTTTACCACTGGTTTGAGAATCATGTAGCAGTGGCAGCTACTGTCAGGGATTAGGTGCAGTTGAACCCACAGCAACAGTTGGTTTCTCTTGCTCCCAGGAGTCAGGCTTGGCCACAGGGCCTGGATGCTCAACATGAGCAGTGAGCATGGGGACAATTTCTAGTGATTTATCTTTTCCTGTACCCTCAAATAATTGAATAAAGAATGTACTTGTGCTAGTCAAGCTTTATATCACAGTGACCCAAAATACCAAGCAAAAGCAACCTAGAGAAGGAAAACTTTATCTGCTGTTTGCAGTTTCAGAAGTCTCAGTTCATAGACTGTCAACTTCATTTCTCTGGGTACAAAGTGAGGCAGAACATCATGGCAGAGGGGCTTGGCAGAGAAAAGTTGCTTACCTTATAATAGCCATGGAGCAGAATGAGAGATAAGGGGGCCGGGCCACAGAGTAGAAGCTTCCGAGTTCATACCTCCAGTAAGTCCCTGCTTCATCCTATCTGCCTAGTTACCCATGTCTGTCTGCCTAGTTACCCAGTCCTTCTTACTGGGATGGACTGACTAAGTTATATTCTTACAATCTAATAATTTCACCTCTGAACATTCCTGCATTAACACAGGAGTTTTTGAGGATACCTCATATCCAAAAATACTATCCCTGGTCCCCAAAAGCTCATGTTTGTTTCACTTCGAAAATTGCATTTCGTTGATCTTCAGGAGCCCCATAGTCTAAAGTTCCAGCATTGCTCAAAAGTCCAAGTCCAAGCCTCATCTAAGATCAAGGCGAACTCTTGACTGTGAGTCCCTGTGAAAATCAAAAGCAATACACGGTGGCACAGAGTAAACATTTTTACCCCAAAGGGGGAACAGGAGCATATGTAGAAGGGATGGTACCAAACAAGACCAAAACCCAGTCAAGTAAAGAGGCCCCATAACTCTGCCTGTGACTCTGCACACAATATCGAGGATGCATGGTGGGAGATATGTTCTTTAAAGGACTTGGAAAGTCCTGCCCCTTTGGCCTGCACATGGGCTTGCTTTAGCCTGGCTGCCTCCATAGTCAGCAACTTCCCTCAGTAGGCCATCCATGTTACTGACATCTCTTAATTCCTGGGGTCTTCATTCAAGTTTCTGCTTCACTACCAAGACTTGATAATCACCCTCCCATAGGCATTCTGCAGGGACTCTGACCCTACTACAGTTTGTTTGCCTTTGAAATTTTGGTGGAAGCCTCTCTGATCCCCTAATTCCGTTGTTCTGCATTTCTGCAAAATCAGCACTAAGTGAACGAGGTCAAGGACTGACACCAGCTTGTGCAGGTGTCACAAAATCATGGCTGTGGTGACTTCTGAATGTTTGTAGTCCAAGCCCAATGAAACAACTTCTTAGGATCCCTGCAAAAGCAGGGTGTCCCCATGATCTTTTCTCAAAGAAGTTTTCCCTTCTATATCCTCTTACAAATTCCTGAGATGCCCTCAAGTGTCTTTACTGTCATCCATGTGCAAAGCCCTTAGCATCTCTTTAGTTACTATAATCTCTTTAAAAATTACAACTTCATTGGTCCCACTTTCACATGCACTTTTCTGACCAAACTGCAAGTTTTAAAACCTTTCAACTCTGCTTTCTGCTCCCAATTCTCACAGTAAATTTAGCTAAAAGCTTTCAGAACAAATCCATGCCACTGAGTGTGGTGCTACCTTGAAAACTTCTCTCAAATTAACAATCACCTTTAAATTCTACCCCACATAAAGTCTCAGAATGTGACCAAAACGTACACAAGTTCTTCGCCACAATATAGTATGAATAGTTTCTAGTCCAATTTCCAAGAGAGTCCTCATATCCCTATGAAATCTCATGAGCGTAACCCACATTCCTGTTGCATTCTTGTCCTTTGACCTCCTACTAGAATCACCCATTAAGCTCTTCTTAAAATATTTAAAGCTTTCCCAGTCTGCCTGTCTAATCTTTTCCAATTCCTCTTGCAAACCAGTCCCAAAGGTTTCTAAATGACAAGGTCAGGTTAGTCACAGTGATAGGTAACAGACATGAGTGGTGGGGACATGAGGCTAAGGGGATAATTCTATGTCCACTGTGATAACCTGCACATGATTTCTTTTTAAAAGCAATTAACCTACAGTCTTGCATGGCTTAAGTTAATAGGAAATGTTACTATCCTTATCAAACAATCTATTATCTGCAGGAGAAATGTAAGCCTGAAATGCCAATAAAAAGTACACATACAAGTTATCCTGAAGGGGTGGAAATTTTGTGACATTTACACAGGCCAGATTCCAGAACTCATGGAGTTGAGGTTAATTTCCCCTAATCATAAAATCTGTAGGAACAAGTTCTAGTGAGAACTGGTCTGCATGGGGCAACTCAACTCAGAATTGCCTTGGACTTTTAACATGCACAGAGGAGGGTAAAGTCTGATGCCATTAAGCTCTCAGTAAAATGTCAAGAGTTCAACCTGGGAAGGACTCTCGGGAAACTTCCCTGAGACACACAATAAAACTGGGAGGTAGAAACATTGTACTATCCTTCTCCTCTCTGAGAGTACCACTTTTCTTCCTTGAGTCTGTTCCCATCTCCCCTTTTTCTATACCTTCTAATAGACTTATGTCTGTTATTCCAAGTGTCATGCTTGAAGTCTTTTGGTTGTGATCACAAGACACCGTGAGAAAGAACTTCCGAGCTGCCTTGACTCTGTAGGAGACCATAGCTCTGTAACATTTGGTGTTTCCATCTGGTTATCCTTAGTTACCCCATCTCTTCTGGCTACTTTGTTCATTCAATCTTTTCTGAGCTTCTATTCTATGCCTCAGATTCTCTGTGACTAGAGGGAAAATCTTAAGATATTTCAAAGTTCTTTGGCTGAAGCACAATCTAGTAAGAACTAGTGTTCTCTTGATTGGAACTCAGGCACCACAGCCCTTAGGGGCAAGAAACTGGAGCCTGAATTGTTAAGATTTTTTTTTTTCCTGGAGACAGAGCATGCCCTCTGGCAATTGAAAGATTCTTGGCTAGGGTGACCCCTGTTAGAATCTGAAGGTCAGTTATTATGAGACTTTTCAATCTCAGTGCGAATTTGGGTAGAGATGTCTTTCCTTTTTTCCCTCTCATTTTTATCTCCAGGCCAAGAGAACGTTATGGGACTCAAATCAGTAGAAACTGAAATCACCCTCCATCTCTTTGAGTTGGGATGCCCTATTTAAATCCCTTTGCCTCTTATGATCAAAATATCAGCTTTTCATGCTCCTTAACTACCTGCCAGATATCTAGCCTTCCAAGACTTGCATCTGGAATGTAAGCAGCAAGAGCAACCACCCAAATCAGTTGCAGACCCTAAGGGGAAAAGAAAGCATCACTTTTTTTGTTCTTATTAGTCATACATGGCAGTAGAATGTCTTTTGATTTATTATACATATATGGAGTATAAGTTCCCATTTTTCTGGTTGTGCATGATGTGAAATTACATATCTGCGTACAGGAAAGTAATGTCCAATCTATTCTACTGTCTTTCCTATTCCCATTGCCCCTCCCTTCCCTTCATTTCCTTTTGTCTAATTCAAAGTACTCCTATTCTTCCCTGCTCACCTTCCTCACCTACTGTGATTTAGCATCTGCATATCAGAGAAAACATTTGCTCTTTGGTGTTTGGTGTATGAAAAGCATCACTTTTAAATTCAAGCTGCTATAGGACACGAATGGCTGAGCTTTTATTTATTTATTTGTGTTCTGGGATTCTGTTCTCTCAATAAGTTCCACACTAAATACTAGGGAATGGAGAAGGTATAGTAAAAAGGGAATCTGAAGAGGAGGGTTTCACCGAATTCCAGGCTCCTTGAGGATGTTCTAGAAGCGCCCTTATTTTCTACTGCAGGGAAATGGAGGATTATTCAAACCATGGGGAATCAACTTCTTAAGACTGGAAGCTGACATGACAAGCCTGGGAATGTCATGATGCATGCTTCCCGCGGATATGCTCCCCTCTCCAGATGTAACTGTAACCAAAGGGAAGGAAAATGAAAATATTCCATACATGCAAGTTTTCTTTTGAGAACCTTTTCATGAGATCTTCCTCTCTACTGACCTCACAGGCTCTGACATTGTTTAAAAATCTGAACTGACTCTAATCAGACACAAAAGTGTGCTTTGCTCTAATATTGATATCCTATGGACTTCTTTACCAGAGCAATGACAGCTGTATCATTTTGAGGAGGAGGAAACTCTGCATTTTTTTGAGCTCATAGGTTTTTCTGATGAAATTGACCCTTGGTTCTGCACAACTAAATTAATACATTTTCATTCTGATTTATGTTGTACAACTAAAGCAATTTTTAGACTTTATCTGCTTTTTCCCTTTCTGCCTTCATTTGGAGGTCAGTTATTCAAGGATTAACTCTCGAAAGCACTGAAAACCAAAAGAAAGAGTTCCTCTCTTTAGGAAGACCTTAGGAGGAGGATAAACAATGCTGACTGTTAGACCAAATCCACCCCATGGAGGACAAGAGGGCTTCATGCACGTTCACCATCCACTGCCCCACGGAGGACGAGTGGGCTCCTGCACATTCATCACCATCCACTGCCCCATGGAGGACGAGTGGGCTCCTGCACCTTCAGCACCATCCACTGCCCCATGGAGGACGAGTGGGCTCCTGCACATTCATCACCATCCACTGCCCCACGGAGGACGAGTGGGCACCTGAACCTTCAGTTCAACATACACTGCCCAACAAAGAATGAGTGGGCTCCTGGACCTTCATCACCATCCACTGCCGCACAGAGGACGAGTGGTCTCCTGCAACTGCAGTTCACCATCCACTGCCCCATGGAGGATGAGGGGGCACCTGCACCTTCATCACATTTCACTGCCCTGTGGAGGATGAGTGGGCTGCTACACCTTCATCACCTTCCACTGACGCGTGGAGGATGAGTGGGCTCCTGCACCTTCATCACCATCCACTGCCCCACAGAGGACAAGTGGACTCCTGCACCTTTGTCACCATCCGCTGCCCCATGGAGGACGAGTGGATCTCATCTTCATCATCATCCACTGCCACAAGGAGGAGGAGTGGGCACCTGCACCTTCAGTTCAACATCCCCTGCCCCATGAAGGATGAGTGGAATCCTGCACCTTCATCACCATCTAGCCCTACAGAGGACGAGTGGACACCTGCACCTTCATCACTATCCAGTGTCCCACGGAAGACGAGTGGACTCCTGCACCTTCGTCACCATCCGCTGCCCCATGGAGGATGAGTGGTCTCCTGCACCTTCATCACCATCCACTGCCCCATGGAGGACGAGTGGGCTGCTGCACCTGCACTTCAACATCCACTGCCCTGTGGAGGATGAGTCGGCTCCTGCACATTCAGCACCATCCACTGCCCCACAGAACGAGTGGCCTCTGCACCTTCAGTTCAACATCCACTGCCCCGTGGAGAATGTGTGGGCTCCTGCACATTCAGCACCATCCACTGCCCCATGGAGGATGAGTGGGCTGCTACACCTTCATCACCATCCACTGCCCCGTAGAGGACGAGTGGGCTCCTGCACCTTGAGTTCAACATCCAATGCCCCATGGAGGATGTGTGGGCTCCTGCACCATCCAGTGTCTCACGGAGAATGAGTGGACTCCTGCACCTTCAACACCATCCGCTGCCCCATGGAGGACGAGGGGACTCCTGCACCTTCGTCACCACCCGCTGCCCCATGGAGGACAAGGGGACTCCTGCACCTTCATCACCATCCACTGCCCCATGGAGGACGAGGGGACTCCTGCACCTTTGTCACCATCCACTGCCCCATGGAGGACTAGTGGGCTCCTGCACCTTCATCACCATCCACTGCCCCACGGAGGAGGAGTGGGCACCTGAACCTTCAGATCAACATACACTGCCCAACAAAGAATGAGTGGGCTCCTGGACCGTCATCACCATCCGCTGCCGCAAGAGGACGAGTGGTCTCCTGCAACTGCAGTTCACCATGCACTGCCCCATGGAGGATGAGTGGGCACCTGCACCTTCATCACATTTCACTGCCCCGTGGAGGATGAGTGGGCTCCTGCACCTTCATCACCATCCACTGCCCCACAGAGGACGAGTGGACTCCTGCAACTTCATCACCATCCACTGCCCCATGGAGGAGGAATGGGCACCTGCACCTTCAATTCAACATCCACTACCCCACGGAGGACGAGTGGGCTCCTGCACCTTCAGTTTACCATCCACTGCCCCATGGAGGACAAGTGGGCTCCTGCACATTCAGCACCATCCACTGCCTCATGGAAGATGAGTGGGCTCCTGCACCTTCAGTTCAACATCCACTGCCTGTGGAGGATGAGTGGACTCCTGCACATTCAGCACCATCCACTGCCCCACAGAGGACGAGTGGCCTCTGCACATTCAGCACCATACACTGCCCCACAGAGGACGAGTGGGCTCCTGCACCTTCAGTTCAACATCCACTGCCCCATGGAGGATGTGTGGGCTCCTGCAGCTTCATCACCATCCACTGCCTCATGGAAGATGAGTGGGCTCCTGCACCTTCAGTTCAACATCCACTGCCCCATGGAGGATGTGTGGGCTCCTGCACCTTCAGCACCATCCACTGCCCCACAGAGGACGAGTGGGATCCTCAGCTTCATCACCATCCTCTGCCTCATGGAAGACGAGGGGGCTCCTGCACCTCAGTTCAACATCCACTGCCCCGTGGAGGACGAGTGGGCCCCTGCACATTCAGCACCATTCACTGCTCCATGGAGGACAAGTGGGCTCGTGCACCTTCAGTTCAACATCCACTGCCCCATGGAGGATGTGTGGGCCCCTGCACCTTCAGTTTACCATCCAGTTTGGCTGTCTGATAGATTTTCTTCCCAACATCCATAGCTGTACAGGTCCTCCCATGTCACACTGTCAAGTTCTTTGACAGGCTGTTTTAATTTTTAAAGCATTAAATTTGAGAGACACTCCATGTAATAAAGATCAATAGTTCTTTCATATTGAACTGTAGAGATCTAAAATATGCTAAAAGAAGAGAGAAGAAATATTTTTTCCCAGTGTGTTATTCACTTGTGTGCACACCTGTTTATTTTAGTATCCGTCTATGTATGTGCTTGTGTCTACATCATTGTCCTGGTACCAAAATCAGCTTATGGGTAAATGAGTACTCATAAATGAAAAAAAGTGAATCCCAGTGCCTTGTAGTTCACATGGATTCAATAAATCTGTAACAAAAGTGTAAATTAAATTGTTTAAAGAGATAACAATAATGATGTTTTAAAAATTACTAGCCCACATGTTTTTCAAGGTGGTCAGTCAAACAAAGGAATGTGAATTTCTGTAAAATATCAAGAGCATAATGTCCATTGTTTTTTGAATATTTCTTTGATAGGAAAATGATCTAGAATGTGAACTGTGCTTGCATTATATCTTGGTTTTCAAACATGAATTATGATTAATATAAGTGGGATAAACTTTTATAAATGTTCATGTTAGATTTCAAAAGTTAAAGTACTAAAACATAAATTTCTGTATATAAATTCAAGTATCCTTGGCACTTTAATTTCTATAAAATAATATATTTTTATTGGAATCTATTAGGGGATATATTTTTATAAATATTGGTGTGTGAAATAACAGTTAACATTTAAGATCTTTCCATCTTCTAATATCTTCTTCAATGTCTTTCTTTAGTGTTCTGTAGTTTTCATTGTAGAGGTCTTTCACCTCTTTTGTTAGATTGATTCCTAAGCATTTTATTTTTTTGAGGCTATTGTGAGTGGGTAGTTTTCTTAATTTCTCTTTCAGTACACTCGTCACTAATGTATAGAAATGTATTTGATTCATGGATGTTGATTTTATCACCTTCAACTTTGCTTCATTTATGTGTTTAGAAATTTTCTGGTGGGTTTACAGCAGACCCACACCATTGTGTCTATATTATAAAACTTTTTAAAAATTAAAATTAAAAAAAAGGAAGGCTTGGGAAAGCACTTTACCAAACTGATGTTTTGCAAGCTAAAGTTTTCTGCAGTGATAACCTCTATTTGATGCATAAATTTTAAAAGAATTAGTTGGAGATCTATTTATATTATCTAATATTTTGTAACCGAATAAAGGTAATATGTAATCAAGAGGTGACACAAACCAATTCTATGTTATTTTTTGCACTGTGATGGTAATTTAAACATGTTTTTAAAGGTGATCAGGAGAGCTGGATTTGTTTAAAGATCAACAATATGGACATGAAAACATTCTCCCACTTTCTTCAAAAGGAAATTTGGAGCTCTCTTGGCCTTCCTGTTTGATTCTTGCATTCAAATAGGCCCAGATTACAAAATGTGAAAGCACCATTTTCTTATACTCTGAAATAGAATGATAGAAGGATATTTTAAAAACAGGTAGAGTTTGACTTTAAAAATAAAACACGTCAACTAAGATTTGACAAGAGGCCAGCCTCACCTGAGAAAAGACTCTGCATTTCACCTACTTTGGGTTATAATGCCACATGTTAGGCTGAAATGTAGTGCATGTTCATGTTCAAAAGACATATTTTTGTTGTACCAAGTATTGTGATCTGAAATATAAAGAGATATAAAAAAATTAAACAAAACTTTGGGCAAATTATAAATGCTAAGTTATTTAAAGGCTATAAAAGTGTTGTAAGAGAACGTAAAGTTTGTAAAGAATTTCATATATGATTGTGTTAATGGGTTTATGGGTTTTTGACGAGACTCAGTATTAAAGATAAATTCATGTTATAATAAAGATTATGTTTCTTGGTTCAAAGCTTTTACACAAACCAAACAATTTTGCTCTTGTTACAGATTTTATTTTTTATTTTCCTTGTAAAACTTTATAACTCTTGCCCGCTAGTGTTTTGTAAAGATACTAATTCTAATAGAATAACCTGAGTTAATTTAAGATAATAGCCTTAATCTAGAGGATATTGAGGATAGAATGCTGACTTCCAGTATTAATACTAACCCTAATTAAACAGAAGGGGTAACTGTAAAATTATAATCAATCAACAAATATATGAAAAGATTTTCCACATCTATCAATTAGAGAAATGTAAATAAAAATAACTGTAAGATTTTATCTTACTTCAATCAGAATGGCAATTATCAAGAATACAAGCAACAGTAAATGTTGGCAAGGATGTGGGGAAAAGGTAGACTCATACATTGCTGGTAGGAATATAAATTGGTGCAACCATTTTGCAAAACAGTATGGAGATTCCTCAGAAAACCACCATTTGATCCAGCTACCCCAATCAATGTTTATAGCAGCTCAATTCACAATAGCTAAACAATGGAACCAACCAAGATGCCGTTCAACAAATGAATGGATAAAGAAAATATGATCTATATATCATATAGATATACACATATATATATATCATATATACCATACATGATATATATATGTATGGTAGAATATTACTTGATTTAAAGAAGAATGAAATTCTGGCATTTGTTGGTAAATGGATATAGGTAGAGAATATCATGCTAAGTGAAATAAGCCAATTTCAAAACACCAAAAGCCAAGAGTTTTCTCTGATATACAGATGTTAATTCACAATGGGGAAGGGCTAGGGAAGAATAGAGATGCTTTATATTAGACGGGAGTGAAGGGAGGGAAGGGTATGGTGTAGAGAGGACAGTGGAGTGAAACACATTATTACCTCATGTACACGTATGACTGCATGACCCATGTGATCCTGTGATAGGCACAATCAGAAAACTGGGAAATTACACTCCATTTATGTGTGACCTATCAAAATGTATAAATGTATTCTCCTATAATGTATAAGTAATTAGAACAAATAAAATAAAATACTTAAAAACATATAAATAAATAAGATCCATTATTCTCACTTGAAGACTGGTGAAAATGGTCTCTGTACATATGCAACCAGAACTTGGAGATGAAAGCCAAGGAAGGAAGAGCGCTAAGGAAAGGGCGGCTAATATTCTGTCCCTTGATCTCGAGGTCAGCCAGGACCCAGGGAATGATGGTAGCCCTCTAAAGGCCCTGCAGCTCCAGTGAGTCACAACCTCCTGATGAGAGGATTGTGAGGACCCTAAGAAAGGAGGGTCAATGGGGAGGGAGATATCTCTGATGCTTCCAAGAGAAACTGCATGTAGTCAGAAAGACCTTGACCCATCCCAGAAAATGGCACAACTGGTAGAGGAGAAGCTAAAGGAGCCAAAAGACTTCTTACAATTTCTCAAGAGTGACCTCCTAGTCACTTCTGCTGACCCTAACAGTAGAGGGGAACATGGTTCATTTTTAATGACTTGATCTTGAACATCAGGCAGAAAATTATATCCAAAGACAGATGTACTATTGTAAGAATGGAACTTGAGCTGGACATTTGTGTCAGTCCTAACAAACCTATCACGATGACCATAACTGTCACAGTTAAAGTGACCCCTCTTCTAAACAGAGTAACACTAATGAAAGGTCTACTTTACAGAAGTCAGTCAGTATTGGCAGTATCAGGTATCTTGACTGTGCTCAAGGGGGACCTGTACCACTGTAAAACTAGTCAGGAGTCAGGAGCTGGTGCCAGGGGCCTCCACAGCTGCCTCAGGTGCACAGCAGTGCTCACTCTCCATCACTGTGACAACGCAAGCATCCCGCTCCTAGTTCCAATTTCTGTGTTAGTCACCATATTGCTGTTGCGACCAGAATACTTGACAAGAACAACTTAGAGGAGAAAAAGTTTATTTGGGGCTTACAGTTTCAGAGTTTCAGTCCATGGTTGGCCAACTCCCTAGCTCTAGGCACAAAGTGTGACTGGACATCCTGGCCAAAGGCTGCAGTGGACAGGAAGCAGAGTGAGAGGAAATGGGGGGCAGCGGCCACAGTGAAGATGCAGCCTTCCAGGGCACGTCCCAGGGAGCCACTGTCCTCCAGTCATGCCCCACCTGCCACAGATACCACCATCCATTCAAACCAGGATGTGGATCTCACAACCTAATCGTCTCACCTCTGAAAATTCCTGCACAAACACAGGAGCATTTGGGAGACACCTCATACCCAAACCACGACAGCAGAATCCCCCTCATCCACAGAGGATGCTCTCTAAGACCTCTAGTGGACACTTGGAACCTCAGTTAGTAGAGAATACTACATGCAAGAACAGTGATACCATGAGTTGATCTGAACCTAGAAGACTGACTGACTGACTAGCAGGCAGGCAGCATATTCAGAATAGTGCCCTGGACAGGGGTAAGTCATGACTCAGGCAGGAAGGAATGGGTTGGGGATAAATTTCATAACAATATTCAGAATGACATACAACCTAAAATTATGAATCTTCTGTTTCTGGAAATTTCTATTTAAGGTTTCCCAACCATGGTTGACCTTGGTTTACTGAAACAAGGAAAAGTGAAACAGCAGATGAGAGAGTACCCTTATATTTTCAGCATGTAGAAAGGTACAGAATTGGTGCTAGAGGGTGTGGGACCTGCAGGACCAGGTGGAAGATGCTCCGCTAGGAATACCTGGCACTGCATGGGGTGGGTGAGTGAGATGTAAATGCTCGCTGGGGCAGGCCAGGAGGATTCGGGTTCATGTCCAAAGCTCCTGGGGTAGCTCAGTAAATACAGACACCTCTTCAGAGTCCCATCTGTAATGTACGAGGCGTTCAGAGGAAACCTCCATCCCACCCTTCGCCTGCAGTTCATGAGGTGTTCATTGCGGACAGTCCACGTTGATGGAGCTGAGAGCTGCTTTTCAGATAGGTCTGTGGATGCTAAGCCAGCTTCTTGAACTTAGCAGCATTAATTTTTGTGCTGGGCACCTCTATATATGTTGGGAGGTGGGTGAGAGAACACTACGGATTTTAGCAGCACCCCTGACCTCTACCCATCAGATGCCAGCTGCAGCCTCCTCTAGCTGTGGCAGTAC
The DNA here is from genome assembly GCF_902686455.1 of Sciurus vulgaris. Lineage (NCBI taxonomy): Eukaryota > Metazoa > Chordata > Mammalia > Rodentia > Sciuridae > Sciurus > Sciurus vulgaris. The sequence continues at coordinate 169,170,097 of NC_136466.1, read as the reverse complement.
AAAAATGTCTCTAGACGTTGTCTAGTACACCTGGGAGACACCTGCCCCTTCCCTTGGGAACTGTCAAGGAGAACTATAAAAGGTTAGTTGTTATAGAGGCAAAAACAGATTTTATTCAGGATCTGGATCAATGAGAAAGAGACTCAGTGCAGAACTGGGCGACTTGTGCATGCAGAATAGACAAGTGCAGACTTGCATCCAAGGACAGCAGCAAGGGTTGGGGGGTCACTGAATGGAAAATTGCTAAGAGGTAAGTTTTGGGGTCCTAGAGATTCTGGTTCAACCAACATGGCAGACTTCATGCCGAAGTGATCTGATGTCCCAGGGTATGGTGGGGATGGAGACTTAACCAAAGGCTGTGGGTGATCACAGTCTGAGGCACAGAGATTCTGGCTAGCCCAACGAGGTTCTTACTAAAACTGGGCAATGCCAGGCCACAACAGAGGAGCCTGAGCCCATGGCCTGAGTCGAGTGGAGAAGAGGGCTTGGAGGATCCCACCTAGATTCTGCTCTAGGGGAAGGTCTTCATGTTATCCCCACTCTAAGTCAACAGAACAGCAAGTTAACAGAAACACACAACTTCTACTATTGGGCTGCTTTTAAAACACTGGAATCATCCAATCTTAAAGACAGCTGGTCTCCATGCTGGGCTGCATCCCATCCAGAAATGCTCACATACCTGCTTGCTGGCTGGCCCTGGAGTGAAGGGGTGTAGGACCCTATGACCTGTTTACCTGTAGGGGCACAACTTTCATTGAACAAAGAACCTTACAAAGGAACAGGAGCCCTGAGAAAGAAGGAAGGGGCATCTTGTGACCGCCACGTACGACCCTGGTCCATGTGCTGTGCTAGCATAGACTGAAGGTCCACAGGTCATTTTAAAATCTCAAGTGCATTGCTGATGCTGTTTTAATAAGGTATCACAAGTTTATACTTGTCAAATGATCGACCAGCAAAGTGGCCTTCTGGGTGACACACAGTGAACATGAAGTAGATGCCTTGTTTCCTACAGCACAGAGCTGGGCGTCACGTTTTACACAGGGAACACGTGTTGACTTTGAATTCCAGCTTCACTCACTCTGACTGTGTGCACATCACACTCCTCCTGTTCCCCCTCTTTATTCCCGGGAGTGGAATGATGGATTCCATCACTTCTTCCCCAGATATCCCTCTCCCTACACACTATCACCCGCATGCACCGATGAGACACCGGATGAAAAACACAACTTCCCACAGAATCCATTTCCTGACATCTTTAACTTGTCAGTATTTCTACAGAACGTCCAAATGGCAGTCTGCACAGTCTGCAGTTAGCATCCAAGGGGTGTTCAGGAGCCCCAAAGCCTACCACTGCAGCAGACAGCACGTCCAAAGGCCTGACTCCGGTTCTCAGCAGGTTTTGCTGTGCCACAAAATGCAGGGCCACAAGGCTCTGGGGACCAGTGGTGTTGTGAGAGAATATCTGATCTCAGAAGCAGCTTGCTCAACTTTCCTGGTGGGCCTAAGAGACCATTTAGGACAGGTGCCACCATGCCTTATCATACTTGGACCTATGCAGTCGAGGGTACAGTGTTTCAAAGCTAAGTCCTTGAAGGATAGGTGGACCTCACCACCCGATGTCATGTGGCAGCTGGCTTGCACTGTAGGGCACCTCTATTCTCCAGTATTTTCTTGGCAGTGTTGGTTGACCAAGGTTCAAAGTTCATAAGTGAGCCAGGATGCTCTCAGTGACGCTCTGAGAAATCCCCTCTCCCCCTTGTTATCCTTCAACCCCTCCCCTTGTCTCCAACCCCAGAGCTCTCCTCTCTACTTGGACCTCCCTCTTCTTCATTTGTTACAGTCACTCTGCTGGGATGCTCATCAAGTCTCATGGCTTAACGGTGTGTCAGAGCAGACTAGTTCCACATTTTAATCTCCAGCCTGTTTTTTTTCCTAAATTCTAGATTTTTTTTAGTGTGCCTTTTCTCTTTCTCTCTATCCTCTCCTGCATTTATTATTGTTTGTATGTAAGCAACTAGCCACTTACCACTACAAAGATTTCTCAAAACCTAGTGGGACCCATCTCCAATCCCAGACATATCCATCCATGTCATCTCCTCCCATTCCCAGGTCTATGGTGACCGCTCTTCCACTAAACCAATTATGGGTGTCCTTAGCTCCCATAACAGTTTTAGAATCAGTTTGATAATTTCTGTGTACAGTCCTCTGGAGCTTTGATAGAGCTGCATGGATTCATTAGGAATTTGGGGAGTACTAGCATATTACTAACATTGTCTTAAAATTATTTCCAAGTGATAAAAATAACTGTGTAGTTTATGGGGAGAATTGATGCAATGATATACATCATGGAATCATCACGTCAAGACAATTAACTACAATTAACCTGTCACCTTATATACTTACATTTGTGTGTTAGTGTGAAGAAATACTTGACGCTTACAACTTCAGCAATTTTGGAACATACAACTGATTGTGGTTAACTATAGTCACCATGATGTGCAGCATATTTCAGAACTTATTCCTCCTAAGTGAAATGTTCCTTTGCTTAAAACAGCTGCATTTCCCCAGTCCCTGCAGCCTCTGGTTTCCACCATGCTGTTCTGTTCCAAGATCTGCGTTTTGGATTCCACATGTAAGTGAGATAATGGGCACTTGCCTTTCTTTGCCCAACTTACTTTCATTAGCATCATGTCCTCCAGAATCATGCACCTCACAAGTGACCAAATTCCTTCTTTTTAGGGTGAAGAGTTTTCACGAATCTGGAGGCCACATTTCATTTATCATTGCATTCCTGAGTGAACATCTAGGTGCCTCCCTAGGTTGGCCATCGTGAAGAGTGCTCAGCAGGACTGGAGGGCAGTTGTTTCCTTGACACGCTGATTTCCGTTCTCTTGGATAAGTACCAGTCGTGTGATCTCTGAATAATATAACAGTTCCAGTTTAGTTTCCTAAGGAATCTCCACATGGTTTTCCGTAATAGCTAGAGAAATGTGCTTTTCACTAAAAATGTTCAGCGTTTCCTTTTCCCTACACCCCTACCAACACTTACCTTGAATTATTTTGATGATAACTATTTTAACAGGTATGAGGTGACATCTCATGTGGTTTTCACTTGTATTTTCCTGATAATTAGTGATGCCAAGAATTTTTTCATAGACTTCTTGATCATTTGTATGTCATCTTTTGAGAAATGTCTGTTCTTGTCATTTGCCATGTTTTCATAGGGATTTTTTTCTTGCTATTGGGTTGTCTCAATCTTTTATGTACTTTGGATGCTAACCCCTTATCAGATGTTTAATTTGCAAGCACTTTCTCCCCATTCATAGATTTTTTTCTCTGCACTGTGTTCTTTCTTTCTATGCAGAAGTTTCTTAGTTGTCTTCCAGTTCATGAACTGAGGGTGTGTCTCCATTGATGCAGATATTCTGTACGTTCTTTAAACATTTTAATTTTCATAGTATGAGTTTGTATAACTTTAGAATTTGTTCCTAAACATTGTGTTCCTTCTAATGCTACTCTGCATGTGATTGTTTTCTTGATTTTGTTTTAAGATTATTAATTGCTATTTTATGTGAATGCCCTGAATTTTGTATGTTCTGATAACCCACTGGACTCCATTTATTTTTGTATATCCTGCTACCCCACTGGACTCCATTTATTTTCATGCTTCTGTAGTGAATTCCTTAGGATTTCCTGTTACTGGGTCATGGTCTTTATTTTGAGGAGGAGGGTTTCTCACTGCACTGACAGGAACCTCCAGTACGATGTTAAATACAAGTGTTGAGGGCTTATGTCCTCCTCTGAATTTGGCATCATGGCAATACTGGCTTCATTAAATGAGGTGGAAAGTTCCTTCTCTTCTATTTTTGGAAAAATTGACATTAAGTTTTCCATATGTTTCATAGAATTTACTAGTGCTTGTATTCCAAACTGCATTTTTATCAGTGGGATGGTTTTAATTACTACTCCAACCTCTTTGATTGACATAGACCTCTTCATATTCTCTGTTTCTTATTGAATCGGTTTCAAATGCATCTCCACATGAATGCTTCCATTCCATTTATGCTAACACTCCATTGGCACACAGTGGTTCAGAGTGTTCCCTTACATTGCTTTTTATTTCTGTCAGATCAAAAACAATGTCTTCTTTTCTTTGTTGATAACCGTAATTGCATTCTTATTGCTCTTTGGGTCTTTTTAGCTGGAGATTTATAAATTTTCCAATTGACTGAATGGTTTGTCAATTTTTAATTAACTAGATTTATTCAAGCGGACATTTCTCCTCTAGATTTGTATATTTTCTACTTAATGAACTTTTGCTGCCAGTTCCTTAAGCTAAAGGTAAATCTATCAGTTTTAAATCTTCCTGCATTTTACATACACATTCACATTACACATTATGCAATAACGGTTGTTATTTTAACTGCTTCTATAAGTTTCTGCATGCTCCATCTCCATTTTGATTTATCTCAAATTATTCTCTAATTTTTCTTCTGTATATTATTTAGACAATTATTTATTTAGGAGTCAGTTGGTTAATTTCAATATATTTGTGAATCACTGAAATGACTTCCTATTATTCTTCTTGAATTTTATTTCATAGTAGTCAGAGAATAAACTTTGCACATTTTCAATTTTCTAATTTATCAAGATTGCTTATGAATTAGCACATTGGCTATTCTGGAGTATACTTCATGAGTGTTTGACATTATTTCCGCTCTTCTGTGTTTGGGGTGTGTTCTGCAGAGATCTACTAGGCCCAGTGAGCTCCAGGGCTGCTCCTGCTGGTTCCTTGTCAGTCTTCTGCCTGGCTGTCCTATCCTTTCCTTAATGAGGTCATGTAAGTCTCTAACTTTTGAAGTTACATTGTCTATTTTTCCTTTAATTCTTCAACTTTTTTCCTTCATGTACTTTTGCAAATTTCTTCTCAGGACTGTGTATTTACACATTGTTATGTCTTCCTAATACATCAGACCTTTTGTTTATTATTTTAAAATGTCTTTGTGCCTCTAATAATGATTTTCCTTAAGCATTTTGTCTGAGACGAATGCAGCCTGTTCAGCCGGCCTTCCTGAGCTATTCACATGATGGGTGTCTGACCTTCACTTGAACACATTTGTGTCTTCACTCTCAAGTGGGTCTTTGTAGCAAACACAGGTTTCCCTGATGGCTTTTCATCCAGCCAGCCCACCTCTGCCTTTGATTTGTTTTACCTGATGAGTTTGGTCAAATTATTTATTTCAATCATTTTCTGACTTTTTTTAATTGACATATTTATTCTGGATACAAGTGTCCTTCAAATACATATATTGCAAAAAAATTCATTAGCTACTCTAGTTTGCATTAAATTTTAGATTTTCTTTATTTTTTTTTTTTTCCTAATGCTCTCAGAGCCTCTGGCTTTCCCAGTAGGCATGTGCTATTTATTATTGGCTTCCTTTATTTATTTACTTTTTTTTGTTCTAATTAGTTGTACATGACACTAGAATGCATTTAGACATTTTGGTAGATCATATATGAATGAAGTGTAATCTTATTTTTCTGATTATGCAAATTATAGGATCACATAGTTTCTCTTGTGAGCAGAAATTTTACTTGTGATAAATTCTATTAACACGGGCATTGTTACATTTAGTGTTTTTCTTTCTTCTCTTCAAAAAATGTTTGCCCAGACCAAATTGGGGCTATGTTCTCTGACATTTTTTATTTATTATGTTCTAGTTTCATTTTTGATGTTTAAGTTAGTGATTCATTCTAGGTAAAGAAAAAAATTTGTGATGTGAACTAAGGATCAGGTTTTGTTTTTTTCCACATATATATCCAGTTGTTTTCATATCATTTGTTGAAAAGAACTTCCTGGGGGGAAAATGTCAACAAGGTGATGGAACAGGAGTTTTTATCCTTTGTATCACAGTAGACAGATCAATTTAATAGCCCCACACTGAAAGAAAGAAAGAAAGAAAGAAAGAAAGAAAGAAAGAAAGAAAGAAAGAAAGAAAGAAAGAAAGAAAGAAAGAAAGAAAGAAAGGAAGGAAGGAAGGAAGGAAGGAAGGAAGAAAGGAAGGAAGGAAGGAAGGAAGGAAGGAAGGAAGGAAGGAAGGAAGAAAGAAAGAAAGAAAGAAAGAAAGAAAGAAAGAAAGAAAGAAAGAAAGAAAAGAAGAAGAAGAGAGGAAGGAAGGAAGGAAGGAAGGAAGGAAGGAAGGAAAGGAAGGAAGGAAGGAAGGAGGAAGGAAGGAAGGAAGGAAGGAAGGAAGAAAGAAAGAAAGAAAGAAAGAAAGAAAGAAAGAAAGAAAGAAAGGAAGAAAGAAAGAGAGAAAGAAAGGAAGGAAGGAAGGAAGAAAGGAAGGAAGGAAGAAAGGAAGGAAGAAAGAAAGAAAGAGAGAAAGAAAGGAAGGAAGGAAGAAAGAAAGAAAGGAAGGAAGGAAGAAAGAAAGAAAGAAAGATAGAAAACCTTATAAAAGATTTGAACACTAAGTAACAGGTTTGGGGACCTGGTGAGAAAAGGGGAGTTGAGGGGTAAATACAGCAGATTCACTTTATGCTTGTCATCTCCAGAAGTCAACACAGTGCAGGGCCAAGAGCAATCTCCTAGGGCCATGCAGGGGAATGAAGTGACCATGTGACTTCCTGACCTGTGGGGTGCTAGCTGAGAGGCCACCTCACTCTGCCTCACTCAGAACACTTAGAGAATCGGCATGGCTAGATTAGCAGGAGGCAGCTATGAACAAAGACTAAGAGTGTAGGCTCTCAATACCCAGGGTGCATACCTCAACAGCCAGCTCAGAGCCCCAGTAGGATGCCCTCACACCCTCAGAGACTGGCACCACCAGTACCACCAGCCAGCAGACCCAGAAGCCCCTGCCCAGCTGGCTGATCAGCCTGTAACATCTGAGGATTGACTGCTTCTTCAACTGCACTGACAGTCAAGCAAAGCTACAGAAATCCTGAAAGATTAGGAAATAGGACACCACCAAATGTGCAAAATAAAATAAATTTCCATCATCGACCCTAAAGAAATGGAGGTTTACAGATTACATTAAGAAGAATTCAAAATGATCATTGGAAACAACTCCAGAGCTGTAAAAGAAAGCAGGTAGGCAAACAAAATCATGAAAACAACACATGAACAAGCTGAAAGTTTGAAAATTATATAAAAAACATGAAAATGAACCAAATTATTATGGGATCGATGAACACAATGACTGCCAAAAAAACTTCAATAGACAGTTTAAATAATAACCACAATGAAGCAGAAGAAAGGATCAGTAGACTCAAAGGTAGACCATTCCTAATTGTGTGTTCAGAAGGGACAAAAAGAAAAAGAGAAGGAACAGTAAAATCAAGCTTACAAGACATGTGGAATACCGTCAGGTGAACAAACACGTTTGGTTGAAATTCCAGCAAGAGAAGAGAAAGGTAAGGAAAGAGGACGCTTTCCTAAAAGATAATTGCTGAAGTTTCCAAGTTGGGAGACAGGAAAGGACATTCGGGTTTTGCTGTAGTTTTGTTTGTTTGTTTTGGTACCAGAGATAGAAACCAGTGGTGCTTAACCACTGAGCCACACCTTATCCAGTTTTTTTAACTTTTTTGTTTTTTTGAGACAGGACCTTGCTAAGTTGCTTAGGGCTTTGCTAAATTGCCAAAGGTGGCTTTGAACTTGTACTCCTTCTGCCTCAACCTCCTGAGCCACTGGGATTACAGGTGTGTACCAGTATACCTGGCTACAGACACTCAGGTCAATGAAACCCTAAATATCTCAAATAGTTGGAGTCTAAAAAGGTCTACACAGACACCTTACTTGTAAATCACTAGAGGCCACAGTTGAAGTGAGAATTTTGAAAGTAAGAAGAATAAAGCAACTTGTCACCCATAAAGGGGGGCCCCCAAAAGGAAATTTCTCTACAAAGAATTTGCAGGACAAAGGACAGTGAGATGATGTATTGGAAGTGGTGAAAGGGAAAAGGTCCACCAACCAAGAACAGGGCCCAGAAAAATAGGCTTTGAAAATGATGAGGAGATGAAGACTTTCTCAAACAAAATCTCAGGGAATGTGTCAGTAGTAGAATGTCGTGAAAGAATTGGTAAAGGGAGCTCGTAACTTTGAAAGTAAAGGGCACTGAATAGCTCCTCAAATTCACGTGAAAGTAGAAATTTAACTGGAAGAGGTAAATACATAATAGACTTAAACAGAATAGTTGATACTATGGTAAATGATAAACCACTGTCAACCCTAGTATCAAAGTTAAAAGCCAAATTACACCAAAAACTATAACCACAAAAATAGTGTAATAGATACACAGCATAAAAAGAAAGAAATTCTGAAATCAATAACAAAACACTGTGTAGAGGTAGAATTATAAGTTTGTTTTTTTGTTTTTGTTTTGAATTAGAAGGTAAATTGTTTTCAGTTGAATTGACTGTTATAATTATAAGAGGTTTTATGCAAACCTCATTGTAACAACAAAGAGAAAAGCCTTTATTAGATGCCAAGATGATAAAGAGGAAATATTCAAGGTACATCACTACATGAAATTACCACATTACAAAAGAAGAGAGCTGAAAAATGAATACCATTAGTACAACAAGAAGAGTTAATTCAACCTTAAGACATCACATTCAAAATAGGTATGCACCCAACCTCAGAGCACCTAAGTATGTAAAGACAACATTAAAATATCAGAGAGAGAAATTTACAATGATACAATAATAAAAGATTATAATACATTTTCAGTAATGTATGGATCATCCAGATAGAAATTCAATAAGTAAATATGAGACTAGTATATCCACTGAACCTATCAATCATGTACAGAACATTCCACTCAACAGCAACAGAACACATTCCTCTCAAGCAGATACAGAACATTCTCAGGACAGATGACAGGCAAGTTCACAAAACAAGGCTTAGAAAAATCAAGACTGAAACTATTTCAAGTATCCTCTCTGACTATAATGGAATAAAACTTGAAATTAATACCAAAAGGAACTGGGAAAATTCACAATACTTGGAAATTAAAGTATTCACTCTTGGGCAACTGTTGGATAAAAAACTAAAATGGAAAATTAGAAATTATATCAAGATAACCCAAAATGAAAAACAATATATGAAGACTTACAGAATCCAGCAAAATAATTCTATAACAGGGATATTTATATATCTGCTCTCCAGTTAGAATGTCAATCATGAAGAATACAAATAGCAATCATTCTGGCAAGGTTGTTGGAGAAAAGACGCACTTACACATGGTTGGTAGGACTGCAAATTAGAAAAGCCACTTTGGAATGTACTGTAGCAATACCTCAAAAGACTAGGAATGAAACAAGCAAATCCACTCCTTGGTATTTATCCTAATGAACTAAAGTCAGCATACTATAGTGATTTGGCACATCAACATTTACAGCAGAACAACTCACAATTACACTAGATGTCCCTCAATAGACAAATGGGTAAAGAAAACATGGCATATATACATGATGGAGTTTTACTCAACTATAAAGAAGAATGAAATGATGTCATTTGCTGGTAATAGATGGAATTGGAGAACATCATGCTAAGTGAAATAAGCCAGACTCAGAAAGTCAAGGGTTGAATGTTTGCACTCATATGCAGAAGAGAGAAAGAAATAAGAAAAATTTAAAAGAGGATCTCATGACAATGGAAGAAGTAGAATAGAGGAAGGGGATTGGGGGAAGGGAGGAGGGGTGGGAGAGGAGAGGAACGGCAGAATGAAATTGACCAAAGTACTCTGCATTTGTGTATGAATATGTGACAATGGATTCTACTTTTATGTATAACTATCAGAAACCATTAAAAACTAAGTTAATAGAAGGTAGCCAGTGAGGGGAAGGGAATCAGGGAAAGGGGGGAAGGAGGGAGGGGACAGATTATGACGTATGCATTTGTGAACATGTCAGAATGGATGTCATTAAAATGGATGTGGGTATAACTATACCCGCAAAAATTTGAAAATACCATTCATCAATCTTATAAGTTAAAAAAGAAGAAAGATCTCAAACAATTTAAATTCATACTGCAAAGAGCTAGATAATGAATAAACTGAGTTCAAATGTAACAGAAAAAAAACATCAGAGCAGAAATAAGTGGAAAAAAATAATTGAAAGGCAATAGAATATTGACCAATCTAGAAGTTTATTTTTTTTAATTGGCAAACTGACAAAAGGAGAAGATTCAAAAAATAAATAAATAAATAGAACTGGGAATGAAGAGGAGGTATTATAACAGATATGAGAGAAATAAAAAGTATCATAAAGATCTATTAGCAGTAATTACATGCCAAAAAAATCAGATCTCCTAAAATAAATGAATAAACTACAAACAAATACTTAGAAGACGGAATCAAGAAGACAGAAAGCCCAGGTACAGCGGTTACATGAAAGGAAAGTGAACAGATGGTCCAGGTCCACCAACAGATAAATTCAAACTAGTAATCACAGAAAGTTGTTTTGGATTGAGCTGCTATAAACAATGATGTGGCTGTGTCACTGTAAGATGCTAATTTTAAGACCTTTGGGTATAAACCGAGGAGTGGGATAACTGGGTCAAAAGTGGGTCCATTCCAAGTTTTCTGAGGATTCTTCACACTGCTTTCCAGAGTGGCTGGAGCAATTTGCAACTCTACCAGTAGTGTAAAAGTGTGCCTTTTCCCCACATCCACACCAACACCTATTATTATTTGTGTTCTTGATAATAGCCATTCTAATTGGAGTAAGATGAAATCTTAGAGTTGTTTTAATTTGCATTTCTCTAATTACTAGAGATGTTGAACACATTTTCATATATTAATAAATATATTGCCTGTATATCTTCTGTAAAGTGTCTGTCCAGTTCCTTGGATTCAGAATAGTTAAATTATGAAACCAACCTAGATGTCCTTCAGTTGAATGAATAAAGAAACTGTGGTACATATATACAATGGAATATTATTCAGTAATAAAGAAGAATAATATTATGGCCTTTGCAGATAAATGGATGGAAATAGAGACTATCATGCTATGTGAAATAAGCCAGTCCCAGGCAAGGGCTCTTCCTCTGTACTCCATTTCCAGCCCTTTAAAGAAGAGTTAATACCACTTCTGATTAAACTATTAACAAATAGACAAAAAGAACACTTCCAAGCTCCTTTATCAAGGCCAGCAGCATCTCAACACCAAAGCCAGATAGAAATACCTCAGGGGAAATTACAAGTCAATAACCCCGAGGAACACAGATGCCAGCACTTTCCTCAACATTTTAACAAATCAAACTCACAGTACATTAGATGTCCTACACCATAAGCAAATGAGATTCATTACTGGGATACAAGGATCATTTCATATATGTAATTAATCATTGGGTTATACCTCATCAACAGAGTGAAGGATAAATATCCCCTCACCATTTTCAGAGATGCAGAAAATAAATTTAACATATTACACTCGGTAATACATAATCTCAATCACCTAGGAACTGAAGGAATTTACCTCAACGTGGTGTGATTCACGTAGGAAAAGTCCAGAGCTGATGTCACAACAGAGGGCAAAGTGAAAGCTCTCCTCTAACATCTGAGAGAAACCGAGGACAATCATTCCCACCGCTCCTGTGCAGCACAGTTCTGGAATCCCTGTCAGAGCAGCTAGGCAAGAAAAAAAAAAAAAAAAAACACACCTACACGGGAAGTGAAAAAGTAGTTTCTGTTCCAAAATAACACAAAATCTGATATGCAGAAAACTATATTTACACACACACATATACACACACACATACATACACTTAGCAGAACAGACAGATTCAACAAGGTTGCAGAACAAAAAAAAATTGACATGCAAAAAGTCTGTTGCATTTCTATGCAATAACATCAAACTGTTCAAACAAGTAATTAAGAAAATAATTCCATTTACAATAACATCCAAAAGAATAAAATTGTTGGAAATAAGTTTGAGGGATGTGGAAGCCTTGTGCATAGGAAACCATAAAATACTGATGAAAGTTAAATCAGACATAAGCAAATGTATTCTCTGTTCATTGAGTGATTTGGATAAATTGATAGAATTGATATTGCTAAAATGTCCACACTACCAAAAGTAACTTCACTGAAAGAGATTCAGTGAAATCCCTCTCAAAATACTCAAAATGACACTGGAATTTTTTATAGAAATAAAAACAAATCTTTAAAGTAATAAGAAGCCACAAACATCTCCAAATGACCCAAACAATTTTGAGTGTAAACAGCAAAGCTATAGGTATCACTGTTCCTGATTTTCAATATGACACCAGACTGTGTGAGACAGCACAGCAAACTATAGCGACAGACAGTCATGCCAGGTAAGCTGGAGAAGAAATAAACCCAAGAGTCTATGATCACTTGACCTTGCACAGGGTGCCCTGAACATGCCATAGGAAAGGATGGTCTCCCAAGAGGCGTCGTGGGGAAAGCTGCGTATTTGGGTACTAAAGCGTGGAAGGAGAGCTATGGCTTCCACAGCACAAAGAACCAACTCCAGCTGATTAGAGAGCTACATGCAGTGCCTGGAACCCACTGCTACACAGCCATGCCAATTATTTCCTGGATATAGCAGGAAAAGCACCAAGAAGATGTAAAAATAGACAAAAAGAAACAAGAAACAAAAAGCCATCCCAGGAGAAGGGAACAGATTCTCTAGGCGCTAATCTGACAAGGTGTTAATGTCCAGGTATACAAGGCACTCCAGCATCTCAACAACTGTGTACACAAATAAAGAACTTCACTTTTAAAATGAGCAAAGGAACCGAATGGCTTTTTCTGTGAAGAAGACATAGCAATATCCAGATATGTGAAAAACTGTTCAACATCACTAATCATCACCGGAATGCAAATCAAAAATACCTGAGCGATCCCTTACGCTGAAGGAATGGATGGCCATTATCCAAACTGTTTTAGTCGACTTTTCACTGCTCTGACTAAAAGACCTGACCAGCACAATTGCAGAGGAGGGAAAGTTTATTCGGGGTTCATGGTTTCAGAGGTCTCACTCCCTAGACAGCAGGCTCCCTTCCTTGGGGCCCTAGATGAGGCAGAACATTATGGCGGAAGAGTGTGGTGGAGGGAAGTCACTCACATGGTGATGAGGAAGCTGAGAGAGAGACTCCCCCTGCAGATACAAAATATGCACCCCAAGTCACGTCCCCAGTGCCCACCTCCTCCAGCCACACCCACCTGCCTTCAAGTACCATTCAGTTAATCCCCTGAGGTGACAAATCCACCAATTGGGTTGAGGTTCTCATAACCCAATCATTTCTCCTACTCCGGACTTTCTTGCATTGTGTCACACAGCTTTTGGGGGACACCTCACATCCACACCATCACACAAACAGAACCCATACAAAAGATTTTGCTGAGCATGTGGGAAACAGTGGAACCCTACCACACTGCTAGTGGGAATCAAAGTTGGCGTGCCACTACTGCCCAAATGTGAAGATTCTTCAGGAATTCATCACAGGGCTAGTGTGTGACCAGCGGTCCCCTGGGTCTTCATTCAGAGGAGCTGATATCAGGCTATCAGAGAAACACCTGAACTCTCAGAAGCCCAGCAGCACATTGTCTTCACAGCGAAGAAGAGCAGAAGCAGCCGGGCCTCCAACCACACAGGATGCATAAAGAGAAGGCAGTTCACCTACAGGGCAGATGATCCTTCAGCCTCAAAAAGAAGGAAGTGCTGGCATGCCTGACAACCTGGATGAACCTGGAGGACATTGCTCTGTCAGTTGAGCCAGACAGAGGACACGAACTCCTGATTCTACCATCTGAGACAGCCAAAACCCGTCTTGTGGCCCCAGAGTGGACGTGATTACTAGTGTGTGCATGAAGACGGGGGCCTGGAGGGACGGGTCACACTTCTCTCTTATGCAAGGTGCATATGTCCTAGAGATCCACAGTACTGCTTGGTGCCTGGAGTTCATGCTCTATTGGACCCCTATACGTTTGCTAGGAGAGCAGACAGTATGCCATGTACTTTTACTATCATAATATAATCATAATAAAGAGAGCAGGAGGAATCTTCTGGAGGTGATGGATAGATTCATGGCAGACAGGGGTGCAGATTTCAAGTTGCGTATGTTACATACCTACAGCCTTCTCTATGTGGATCATTCCCAATAAGACAGTTTAAAAATGCCTTCCCTGTTTCCATGGAAATATCTAGGCACTGTTTTAAAAACTCATCTCACCTCTAGACCCTTTCTGCTTTGCTGTTCTCTCTTCTTTCAGCACTTTTACCTGATCAACAGTGTTGTTTGATTATTCTCTCGTCTTCGTAGCCTCTTACAGGAGTCAGGTGTCTTCCATAAAATATTTACTCTCTACCTAATGAATCTTTTTTTCTCCATTGCTTTTAAGATTCCTTGTTACACTTTCTGTTCAGCAACTCGATAATGGTATTAAGGATACATGTTGCTACGTTGCTCGCTTTTTAAAAAGTGACTGTCATGGCGTCTTCTGGCTTATGGTTTTTTTTTTTTTTTTTTTTGCTCTTATCAAGATTTATTACATGTTTTGCCTTTCACATTGAGATATGTAATGGAAATTACTTTTGTGTTTAGTCAAGTTTTATTTTTTTCCATATGGCTATCTAGTTGGTCTGGCTTATGGATTTTTAAGCTGATGTTTCTCATCAGATTTTGCAGTTTGGGGTCATTGTTCTTCAAATGACTTTCTCCTCCCTTTATCATCTCCTTTCCTTGGGTGTCTCCTTTTGGACCTACGTTGGTCCGCTTGTTATTGTCCCACTGGTCAGTGAGGCTCTGGTGAGTCTTTGATGCACATTCTTCTTTCTGTCCTTCCGTCTGGGTGGCTCTCATTTACCACTTTCCAAGGTCACCTTCTTTCTCCTGTCTCTCATCTGCTCTCAGGCTCATTTGCATGTGATAATTTGGAACTGTGTCTAATTTTATCATTGTTCCCACATTATTGCCGATTCACATCATTTGCTCCTTGTGATCATTTCTCCTTAAGTCCTTAATTATATCATAATCCTGCTTCAAAACCCTTGTCTGACAGAATTCTGCATCCACTTACCTTGGAGTCTGTTATTGTGAGTGTCTTTTACCTGCACTTCCCTGCTTCTTCAAATGTCTGTTAACTTTTATTATATTCTGAATGTTGTGAATGATACAGGTGTGAGGTTGATACAGGTGTGAAATTGCATAACAGAGGCAGCCAGTTCACTAGAGCGTCCGTCAGTTTGCTTTCCTTGATAAAGCTTTATCTACTGCACTTTTCAATTTGACTGTAGAGCGTTGAATTTACTGTACTGTGCAATCCTTTTAATGAGACGCCATTTGCTGGGATCTCGAGTGGAGATCCGAGGTGGTCAGCCAGGTTCCTTCCCTGTGGTTATACCAGAACTCCAACATCAGAGTCCAACACAACCTCTCGTAACCCAGTTTGACTCTCAGGCCCCCACAGCATGGCCTCCAGGAGCCTCTTGGGTATACACAGTACAGCTCTCTGTGAGGGTTCTGTGTGAGTCCCATGGTTACTTCTCGGGTCCCTCCTCTACAGGACATCTGCTTCCCCTTCATGACCATACTCCATAATTGCAACCCCCAAATCCCCACATTCGACTTCTTATTTCACACCATAGCCGTATGCTTTGGGTTCCAGCTCCTGGTGCCACCGTGAGATGTCCTTGGGCCAGCTTCTGCGTTCAGATTCTCCCAGAATCTACCTCAGTTCTGTCTGTTGCCTGATGCCTCCAGCCAGCTGGCTCACGAATCCATCCTTCTTACCGTTGTTTCTCATTGGAGGGAGAGAGTGGAATCAGTCAGGACTGGGAGCAGAGGTCTCCATCTTCGCCTGGATTATCACAGTGTCCTTCCTGTTGGTCATCCTGCCTCCACTCCTGCCTGCTGCCCTGCCCGCACAGCCTGTGCTAAGCGTGTCCATCAGAGCAACGCTGGCTGAAGAGCTAGGCAATTCTCCCAGCCCTGGAAACCATCCCCTATTTTCCCAAGAAGAGGCTCTCGAGGATCTATGACCCACACTGCAGTCCTCGCTTGCCGTCTAGCCTCTGACCTCATCTCCTTGCTGCTTCCATCCTGCCGGAGTGAAGCCTTTCCATCTCAACACTGGACGGGCCCTGGACTTGGCTCCGTGGCTCTGCAGAGCCTTCCTCATGGATGGCTGTCGCCCCCTCTCTTCGGATCTTCATTCCAAGTCTCTTCTCTAAGACCTAGCCACCAGCTCCTCCGCGTATCAAACTTCCCCACCAAAATACAAGGCCGTCCATCCAAATCTGTATTTTCCGCCACAAAACCTGCCAAAGTGTAAAACAGGTTTTTTTTTTTTTTTTTGGGGGGGGGACAGTATCTTGCAATTATTTGTTTGCCACATCTGGCAGTGAAGTCAATGTCAGGAGGCATAGAGACTTTATGTTCTCTTCACTTTTGTATTTCCTTCACCTAGACAAATGCTTGTCCATGAATAAAACCTCAGTACTTGTATCAGTCAGTGTTCTCTGGAGGGACAGAATCGACAGGAAGCATGGTTATAAAAAGCGGATGTATTAGATTGGCTTCCATGACCAGAAGCTGGATAGTCCACAGTGACCGTCTGCAGGCTAGGGAGCTAGAGGAACCAAAGGAATCAGTAGCTGCACAGTCCAAGAGGCAGAAGCCTCAGAACAAGAGGGATCAACGATACTACCCCAGTCTGAGACTGGAGGCTTCTGGAAACTCCCCAGCTAAACACTGGCCATGTCCACTTTGGAAGAGTGAAGGAGCGAGTCTGATGTCCTCAGGTGATCACAGCAGCAGTGGAGAACCTGTTCAAGAAGAGTCAAGTTTGCATCTGCTGCTGCTTCCTTGTTCTTCCAGCTTTCATTCCATCAAAGCCACCATCCTACTGGATGGTGCTGCCCACACTTCGGGAGGGTCTCCTCTTCAGTTCCTTATCGCACATGCCAATCATTCTAGACACACCCAGAAGCCTCTTAATCATTGGATCTCTCAATCCAATCAAGTTGACAATTAA
Organism: Sciurus vulgaris; assembly: GCF_902686455.1. NCBI lineage: Eukaryota > Metazoa > Chordata > Mammalia > Rodentia > Sciuridae > Sciurus > Sciurus vulgaris. Next base: position 169,153,091 of record NC_136466.1, on the reverse strand, counting down.
CCATTACAGTACTCATGGAAAGAATAAAAACTAAATCAACAGGATCTATTTTATTCCAAAATAGTCAAAAATATGCAGTTTTTTTATTTTCTCATTGATTTGTTCATTTTATCTTTTAATTCATGAGTAATTTATTCATTGTAACACACATAATTCCACTTAAATCATGTTATTAAACTAAAATATTATGATGTCTAAAATAAATTATGGAAGAATACTTCTATAAATATCCCTTCAAATATCCTAAAGACTCAGAAACTTTTGGCAAGTACGCTTAGTATTTTCTTCCAAACAGATTCCACGGAACCCACCTAATTTTATTTAACAATTGTTAAAATTGAGATGAAAACTATTTAAGGTGATGTAATGACACCCCCCAAGTTTCTGGAGCTTCTCAAGGTTTATAATATTCTACTAGATTACATGGAACTTCCATGCCTTTCATTTTTATCCTTTTTTCAAGTTATTAAAATTGTCTACTTCCCAGATTTTTTAAGCAAAATACCCATGATTATGGGACTCTTTCTGAAGTGTCACATGCGTCCCCTGATTAGCAGGGGGACAATATTCTCTCCTGCTGTTGATGTCTGGGCCGTGGCTCTACAGGCAGTTCTCCTCCTCCTCCTTTCTAACTCCAAGGCCCAATGGCTTCTAGCTGTGTCCTGGGCTATGGATCCATTAGTGTGACCTAGGCGTGGCCCTGCAAGACACAGAGGGGAGGCTGGAAGGGACATGCCAGCTGTGCCATCCCTCATTTGCCCCAGTGGCAGTGGCTAAGTGGCTGAGCTACCTAGAGAGGCCTCCAGGACTGGGGCCTCCAGGTCAGTTACCTCCCCTCCGGTCACATCGCCGGCCTGGATGCCATGGCTGCCTGCTGGTGTCATCTCTGGGTGCTCATGTTCCCTCTTCAACTTCTAGTTCCTTCCTCACCTGTATAGTGATTTCCTACTTCACACCTTAGATACATAGATAGATAGATAGCACAGATAGATTAGATATATGAGAGAGAGAGAGAGAGAGAGAGAGAATATGCTGTGTTGATGCTCTACTTAGTGACTCTTTCCCAGGTTCTCTATGGTGAACCCTAGTCAATGGCTCCAGTCATACTGTGAGCAGCTGTTTCTGTGTTCTGAATCTTACTCACCAGGACACATCTGTGACTCTACCCCACCCTTTGGGCAATGTTCCAATGGCTACCATTGTGCTTCCCCTTTAAGAGTCCCAGGATAGCTCCACATAGCTTGAGGGGAAGGACATCTTAATAGTTATTTGGAAATTTGGGGAACTTGGCTGTCTTTGTGACTTGGATTAGGGCTTCTCAAGTTAATTGAGATATGTAAGTAAATGATGTCAAATTTAACAGGAGAACTCTGTTTCCGCATGGACTCTTCCTCTGCACCAGTGCATGCTGTTGGCTCCTCTCCCCTTCTGTTCTCTCCCTCCCAATAGGGTACAAGGGAGTCAGGTGACTGCTGGACTTCAAAGAAGGCACAGGGCCACCCTGCTTGTCCTCTGCTCTCTGATTTGGAAATCTGTCTGAACTGAGCATTGCTCCTCTGTCCTGTGTACCATCAGTGTTCAGGGGCAGGGGAAGGCTGCAGTTTTACTTCATCCAGTAATGTGCTAGCTAATCAGGTCTATGGAGCAGGAAGCCCATTCTTGTCAGAGGTGGAAGCCATTCTGCACAAGCAGCATTGTTAGTGATGAACTTTGTTCTCTATCTCTTCTACATCTTCCCTATCTCTTGCTCAATCCCTGGGGACATGAATGACCACTGTTAACTCTTTCAAAACACTAACAATAGTTTGCTGAGGAAGTGTGTCATTTTGCACTCACTGCCCACCCCCAGGCCAGAGCTCACCACTCTTACTATTGATAGCATGCAGAAGGCATCCTAACACTCTGACACTACCAAGGGAGAGGCAGATGACTCTTCATGTGCCTTGAAAGCACCTCTCAAACGCATTAGCTAGTTAATTACCCTGTAAGTGAAGGGAGGGTCCCACTGTTACCCAGACCCTTCCTGCTTATAAGGTGACATGTGAAGTGCACTGTGAGTCTTCCCGCCTTTCAGGGACAGGGCCCTGGGGTTCCAGATTCATGCAGATTCTGTGGCCTCACAGACTCAAACTATTTGTGAACACATATTATCCAAAATGTTAAGAGAATGATGAAGTTGTGATTTATCATCTCCTGAAAATGTTTAATTAAATGTTTTAATTTATTCTACTTTCATAACATCCTCACTCAAACCCATGATATTCTAGGTAGAGGAAGCAGAACTGGGGAAGGAATGTTTGATTTACCCATATCACTCCTTCTTTTCATTGTCTGAACCTGGCTGCCACACAGAGACCAGGGGCTGCTGCTTATGAACAACAAGCAACGAATTCTCACTGTCTTGGCATCAGAAAAGTCCAGGCTGGCTGCCCTGGTAGATTCCCTGTCTGAAGTGACCCACTTCCTGTCTCCACATGGCAGTCAAGGAGCTCCCTGGTCTCTGCCACTTACGAGGCCACTGGCCTCATTCCTGGGACCATCACCTCCCAAAACCCTCAGGCAGGGGCAGTGAGGGTTGGGGTGTGAGCTCTGCAGGACACAGGCACCAGCCTGTGCCAGTGTTTGATGATGCTCTGTATGGCCGTACTTCCAGAAGTTTCTTTCAGTATTAAATACCCTACTAGATTTTTCCTCAGTGACTGTCCAAGGTCCCACTTTTGTTTTACTTATTTTTAATGTTCGTGAAAATTTATATAATAGAAAAGCATGCACCAAGGTACATAGAGAGACACCATTAAAAAGTAAGGTGAACAACCAAGTCAAAAAGTATAGAATCTAAAATCAATTAGAAAGAGTGATCCCTGGTAAGCTAATTGTGTTCTTGAAAAAACAAGGAAGAGATCCAACTGAAAACCATTAGAATTGATGAAAACCTTCAGTGAGGTAAATCAGTGCAAAATTGATATACAAAACAATCAATGTTTTCTATTTACCAATTGTAACTGGTGAGGAAATTAAAAAAAAAAGAAAGAAAGAAATGTTAACTCAACCAAAATATGAATGACATTGAATGCCATTCAACAATGCAGCCACAAACCTTTACTCAGGAACTATGGAAAGTGAGAACATAGTTTTCATAGAAACATTTGCAGTGATATAATTTTTAAGTTATCATCTGCCATAATTCACATGATAGCAGAAGTGAAAACAGACAGATGTTTGCTTTCCTGATTAACCTTGGGACGTTCCCTCCACAAATGTCTGGGAGATGCAGCCACTGGCTGGTGGCTGCATGGTCCCCTACCTGAGGGATTTACACACGGATTTTTTGCTTGTAAAATGGAAACACGTGGTTCCCCCTTATATATTTTTTCTGAAGAGAGAGTTTCCGTGGCCTTTTTCCTTTGCTGTATGAGTGCTAAGTTTCTGTGGAATCCCAGCCTGCGTCCATTCTACTCCTTTAGCATTAAACCTGATCCTGTTATTCCGACACTCAAGGTCTGAGGTGGACTGTTCCCACTCTTTTCACTGCATGGAACTTGGCACCCTGTTTCCATAAATGCCATGTCTGTGTTTTATGGGACTTTGAAAAGGCTCAGGCAAGCATTTTGGACAGAGGATAGCCTACTGAATGAGAGCTGGACAGGCCCTTGGCAACGTGGGGAAGCCCAGGGAAAGTTCAGGGTGATTCATGGTGTGTTCACACCGCGTGGGGCTGGCAGAGGGGGAGACGATTCTGTGAGCAGACGGGAACCAGATTCTTAGACTCCGCTGGCTGCCAAGAACTGTCATCGCAGGGGTTCCCAAGGAAGCCACGAGTTGGACGTCAGTGTCTTTCGGCTGAAGGATGCCTTCATATCAGACCCAGGAGACCTCCTCGGAAGGCTTTCCTGCCAGAGCAACACGGATGCCTGAGGGTCCCCGTGGGGAGGACCCTGCAGGCCAGGCGCCATGTTCCCAGGGGCTCACAGGTGCCCGTTTGTGCACCTGGTCTGTTTTCATACTGCATTTCCAAATGAGGCACACTGCCCGCTGCTGCCCCTGCACACCCTGCTCAGTCCCTGCTCTGCAGTCAGTGGATGTGACCTTCACTCCTGATGTTGTGGGAGGACAGGTCCCAAGGACCTCCCACGTGACTTAGTCCTGGACAGCCATTAGCACTGTGTTTGCTGTCTCCTCTGGTCTGTAGCCTGTACAGCTCCTAATCACCCTCTGGATCGTCTTTGTAGACAAAATGCAGATAAATTTAATATCACAGTCTCATTGTATTAATGTCAAATAGATCTATGTTATTAAGAGGAAAATCATGTTGTTTCAAATAAATGTCATTCAAACCAAAGGGGACTCAGTCCATGCTTTCAGTACTGAGAGAAAGAAACCAGATTAACCTCTAAACATCAAGAATCCAGAACCTTCTCTATGTTCCATGCATTAAATTTCACATTTCTTTATTTGTTTTTGGTTTTCTTTGTTTTCCTTTTTCCTTGTAATTGCAGAGTGCTGACACTAGATGCTGTTCGCACATGCTTTCATCAGGACAATAAACCATAGCAGATTTTCCCTGAGTACACAACAGCCGATCCAGTGCGAGAAGATCCAGAATTCTTCAAAGAAATCATGAGTTGTCTCTAGTAACTAAAACTTTTAAGCAATCTGACACATGAATTTTTAAAAAATAGAATACAAGAACTCAGTATGAGTTTGCTTTATAATTTGAAGAAAGTCATCGTCTGTGTTAGACACAGACTTGCCAAGGGGCCAGGAGAGAGGCACGTATCTGGAATTACTTGATTGTCATAGCAATCGTGCAGCACATTACATCATTAAACTGCTTTGAAGGTGACAAAATGGCAGCTTGGCAGTGTCAGAGGGCTTCCCCGACACCCCACAGAGTGATGGCAGGCAGAGACATGCGTGCAGGCCCTTCCAACTCTTATCCCCGACTGCTCTTCCCCAGGACACCACTGAAGGCTTAGACCCTGCTGCAGGCCAAGAGGACATGTTTCTGTCCATGTATGAAAGAAACACTTCAGGTTTGAGTGATGTGTAGGCATGTTGGCAAGCAGTAGAAAGGTCTCCTGCCACATCTGGTCAAATCGACACGTAGTCGTTAGGCACTTCCTAGGCATCTCGCGTGTCCAGGGCCGAGCGGGGCTGGGAATACAGAGCTCCTGCAGTGTGGAGCGCATGACCTGCCGCAGGGCTGGGCGTGAAGGAGAAACCGCTCGATTGTGTCGGAGAAGGTCAGGTATTATAACAAAACGCAGAAGCAAAGCAGGGGCCAAGGGGGACTGGGGCAGCCTTCAGGGTGGCCTGGCCTTGTCAGATGGGGACCCATGAGCAGGACAACAGGCCCATATGGAAAACCACTGTAACATGTGGTCGTGAGCTGTGACTTGGAGTCAGATGAACAAAAGGGACAACCAGGATGCCGGGGGCAGGAGGACAGAGCAAGGGCTGCCCTGTGAAAGTGCAGTGCTCCCACATGGAGTCCGAGACCTGCAGGATGGGACCTGAGGATTGACGGGAGCCAGTCAGGCCCAGGGAGGGAGGAGGACCCTGCAGTCAGCCTGCAGGGCACCAACCAGTCTATGGCGGGAGGAAGGTGGCTACAGCCAAGACTCGGAAACGGCCGGGAACAGCCAGGACGCTGGCCCCGAAGGAGTCTGAAGCGGTGACTCTGAGCGCATCCTGACTTCCCTGGGCCAAGAGAGTTCAGGGTTACCCTGAGGTTAATGGGAGAGGGTGCAAGTTTCATTCAGCAATGGCATGACCTTATCCTTGTTAGAGACGGTGACCATGCTGCTAGCTGGGTCCTGGACCAGAAGGAGGGTGGGGAGAGCAGAGGGCAGCGTCACCCCAGGGTCCAGGGAGGGAAGGGCGTGGCTTTGCGGTGTGTGGCGGGGACTGGCAGCACCGCTGTGGAGCAGGGGTGGGGGTGACTTGGAGTCCTCTCAGGCAGCACAGCCTTGGAGACAGGCACAGCTTCAGAGGGGGACCCACTGGTGACGAGGCAGTGGTGCCTGCCACCAGCTCCTGGTCCTTTGGGGGAGTTGGGCGTCTCTGATGGAGGAAAGTCCTCAGCACTGGGACAAGTGGCTTCAGAGCCATCTTCAGCCCCCATCACCCCTGCCAAGGCCCTGCCGCGGCTCAGAGGCCTTCGCTGAGAGTCCCCATGCTGGTCCCCAGGGCTCGACAGCTCCACCAGCTGCTGCACTTTCCATCTCAGGACACGACTGGCCAGATCCACGGGCCACAGCCACAGTACGGCTTCTGTGGGTGAACCTTCCAAATTGCCAGCCACAGTCATGTCCTTGTCCTTCATTCTCTGAAAACCTTCATGGCTGTCCCTACCTCCCCTGCCTCCTCCAGGACTCCCCAGTCCCTGGCCCTGGCCGTGGCCATCCACATGAGGCGCCCAGAGCTGGGGTTGCTCCTTTCACCTGAGGCCCAGGCCTGAGAGTCAGCCCAGTGGCTCTCCTGTGGCACCCGCACACCCAGCGGAGATCCACTCTGACCTCAGTGGACTCAGCCTCCTCTCCACCTACCGCACCAACAGGCTCCTCGGCTCTGCTCTGGAGCAGGTGGTGAGGAATTCCAAACCGTCCTACATGTGGATGCTCTTCTGGCTGCTAACGTGGTCACCACTTTCCTGGTTTCATGGGTGAGACTGCAGTGGACTCTCAGCTAGTAGCAGAGGTCCCGTGGCCAGGGGTGCTCCTTAGTCCTGTCACCTCAGGTCATTAAGAAGCCTTAACAGTTGGCCTAAGGGGTCTGGGCTCCATTCCACAGACACTGGAGAAACACTATCGAAGAACTAAGAAAGAATGTGTGAAGGTCACCTGGTAGAAAGGTGGAGGATGAACTGAAGATAGGACAAAGCCCTCTCATGAACCCCAGAAAGAAGGCGATTTGGGGCCATCTTTGAGATACGCCATGGGAAACGAGAACAGTAATCACCACAAGCTATTGGCAGAAAATAAATTGTTCTGCAGCACATAACACCTTTGCTTTTCCCTAAGAACATATCCAACTCAAGGAGCAGGAGAGCGGTTCACACTAGCGTGGTTCTCACCTGAGGGCCAGTAAGGAAAGCAGGTCTGGTACCATCACATTAGCCCGGGACAGCAATGGCAAAATTGTCACAGCACAGCCAGCTGCTACGTGTGGCATTCCTCCCAGCTGCTAATCGCATAGGACACTCCCACCACCAAAGCCGCTCCTCCTGGGCCCCAACCTTTACTCCTCAGCACGCAGGCGTGGGCCAAAGAATCACAGGGACACTTTTGTTTTTCATTAAGAAACTTCTTGATAATTGAGAAAGGCTTTTTTTGCTATAAAGGAGAAAAAGACAACCTGAGAATAAACTATTGCCTCCTGAGTGTGGGAGGCTTGGGACGCTGGGGAGACACCAGCCCAGCAGACGCAGAGGCTCCAGGCTGAGGGCATGGGGGGCTTCCCCTGGGTGCATGGGCTCCAGGATCAAGTCTTCAACATGCTCTGGGCAGGAGCAGCAGCCGGGCTGAGAATCCAGGGCTGGAAAACAGGCAGGAGGCAAACACGTGATGCATGGAGGCACCGCACGTGTTAAGACAGGATCTGACTTAGCATGGGGTGGGATGTTCATCTGGATCTCAGGCATCATGCATTCACTGCAGTAAACTGATAAAGAACGCTCCATGACTACAAAAACAAAGAAGCATCCATCAATTTTGACTTTTTCTCAAGTCATAGGCACTAAATGAGTCACGTGTCTGGACCCCTGGCTCTCTGCTCTCGTCACATGGTCTCCTACCCCAGGAACTAGGGATGCATTCCATTACATGAGAACTCCTGATTCTTCCAGCATGACTCTAACATACTTGATTGGTTTCTTAGAAATGCACCCTCAAGGAAAGATGTTATAAAAACACATGCTATTTTTAAAATTATTTTTATTTGTTCTAATCAGTTATACATGACAGTAGAATGCATGTATACATTTTGATAGATCATACATAAATGGAGTGTAATCTCTCCTTTTTCTGATTGCACATGTTGTAGGATCACATGGGTCATGCGGTCACACATGTACATGAGGTAATAGTGTCTGTTTCATTCCACTATCTGTTTTATTACATTCTCAATCATCGTTTGTCTGACATACTCTCTGTGGAATTAATAATGTAAGTTTGCAATCTGAACCTTTCAGTGAGGTACGTCTTGCCAGACTGCATGACTGTCTCCTTCCATGCAAAATGTGACACATGTGAGCCCAGACATGAAGTCCTGGAGGCCCGCAGCACGAAGCAAGGCAGGAATTTTACATGAGCCAAACTTCTACAAATCCTCCTTAAGCCAGTAAAATAACCTGATGTACAGTGCTGGATGTAAAATCCTACAGAGTCTTTTTAGAGTCAAGAATACTTAACTAAATTTACAGTATAATTTTTTATTGAATATGAGATTGACGTGTTAGAAGTATTTTTTATTTAATTTTTTAATTTTTATTTTTACAGACTGCATTTTTATTCACTTACAGGAATGGAGCACAACTTTTCATTTCTATGGTTGTGCACAATGTAGATTCACATCATTCGTGTAATCATACATGTATATAAGGTAATCATGTGTCTCATTCCACCATCTTTCCTTCCTCCACCCCTCCTGCCCCACTTCCTTCTACACAATCCAAAGTTCCTACATTCTTCTCTTATACCCCTGCCACCCACTGTCTGTTATGTATCATTATCCAATTATCAGAGAAGACATTCAGCCTTTGGTTTTTGGGGATTGGCTCATTTCACATAGCATGATATTCTCCAATTCCATCCATTTATCTGCAAATGCCATAATTTTATTCTTTATGGCTAAGTTGTATTTCATTGTGTATATGTATCACAGTTTCTTTATCCATTGATTTATTGAAGGGCTAGGTTGGTTCCACAATCTAGCTTCATGAATTGAGCAGCTATAAACACTGATATGGCTGCATCATTGTAGTATGCTGATTTTAAGTCCTTTGGGTATAAACCAAGCAGTAGGAGAGCAGAGTCAAATTGTGGTTCCATCTCAAGTTTTCTGAGGAATCTCCACACTGCTTTCCAGAGTGGCTGTACTAATTTGCAACTCCACCAGTAATGTATGAGTGTGCCTTTTTCCCCACATCTGTGCCAACATTTATTATTGCTTGTGTTCTTGATAATAACCATTTTAATTGAAGTGAGATGAAGTCTTAGTTTTGGTTTGCATTTCTCTAATTACTAGAGATGTTGAACATTTTTTCATATATTTGTTGATCAATTGTATATCTTCTGTGAAGAGTCTGTTCACTTCCTTAGCCAATTTATTGATTGGGCTATTTGTATTTTTGGTATTAAGTTTTTTGAGTTCTTTATAAATTTTCGAGATTAGTGCTCCATCTGAAGTATGTCTGGAAAATATTCTCTTCCATGCTGTGGGCTCTTTTTTTTTTCACATTATTAATTATTTCCTTTGCTGAGAAAAAGCTTTTCAGTTTGAATCCATCCCATTTTTATTGTTTCTTGCTCTGATTTCTTGTGCTTTGGAGGTCTTGTTAAGGAACTCTGGTCCTAAGCCAACATGGTGGAGATTCAGACCTAATTTTTCTTCTATTTGGTGAAGGGTCTCAGGTCTAATTCCTAGATCCTTGATCCATTTTGAGTTGAGTTTTGTGCAGGGTGAGAGATAGGGATTTAATTTCATTTTACTGCATGTGCATTTCCGTTTTTCCCTCACAATTTGTTGAAGAGGCTATCTTGTATATTTTTGGCACCTTTGTCTAGTATGAGATAACTGTACTTAAGTGGGTTTGTCTCTGTGTCTTCTATTCTGAACCATTTATCTACCTGTCTATTTTGGTGCCAGTACCATGCCTTTTTTGTTACTATTGCTCTGTACTACAGTTGAAGATCTGGTATTGTGGTACCACCTGCTTCAATCTTCCTGCCCAGGATTGCTTTGACTATTCTGGGTCTTTTATTCTTCCAGATGAATTTCATGATTGCTTTCTCTATTTCTATAAGGAATGGCATTGGGATTTTAATTGGAATTGCATTAAATCTGAATAGCACCTTTGGTAGAATGACCATTTTGAAAATATTAATTCTGCCTATCCAAGAACCTGGGAGATAGTTCCATCTTGTATATTTTCTTTAATTTTTTTCTTTAGTGTTCTGTAGTTTCCATTGTAGAAGTTTTGCACCTCTTTTGTTAGATTGATTCCCAAGTATTTTAATATTTTTTTGAGGCTATTGTGAATTGAGTAGTTTTCCTAATTTCTCTTTCAGAGGATTCATCACTTATGAATAGAAATGCATTAGACTTATGCATATTGATTTTATATCCTGCTATTTTGCTGAATTCATTTATTAGTTCTAGAAGTTTTCTTGTGGGATTTTTTGGATCCTCTAAATATAGAATCATATATTTAGCTTGAGTTCTTCTTTTCTTATTCTAATCCCTTGAATTTCCTTGGTCTATCTTATTGCTCTGGCTAGTATTTCAAGCACAATGTTGAATAGAAATGGTGAATGAAGGCATTCCTGCCTTGTTCCAGTTTTTAGAGGTAATGCTTTCAATTTTTCTCCATTTAGAATGATGTGAGCCATGAGCTTACCATACATAGCCTTTACAATGTTGAGTTATGCTCCTACTATCCTTATTTTTTCTAGTATTTTGAGCATGAAGGGGTTCTGTACTTTATCAATCACTTTTTTAGCATCTATTGAAATAATCACATGATTCTTAACTTTAAATCTATTGATGTGATTAATTACATTTATTGATTTCTGGATGTTGAACCAACCTTGGGATAAGCCTCACTTGATCATGGGATAAGCATCCCTGGGATAAGCCTCACTTGATCATGGTGCACTATCTTTTTCATATGCTTTTTATTCAATTTGCCAGAATTTTGTTAAGGATTTTTGCATCTGTGTTCATCAGAGATATTGGTACAAAGTTTTCTTTGCTTGATGCATCTTTGTCTGGTTTTGGTATTAGAGTGATACTGGCTTCATAGAATGAGTTTGGAAGGTTTCCCTCCTTTTCTATTTCATGGAATACTTTGAGGAGTATTGGAAAGAGTTCTTCTTTGAAGGTCATGTAGAACTCCACTGAGATTCCATCTGGTCCTGAACTTTTCTTGGTTGGTAGGATTTTGATGACTTCTATTTAATTGTTTGAAGTAGATCTGTTTAAATTGTATATGTCCTCCTAATTCAGTTTGGGTGGATCATATGTCTCTAGAAATTTGTCGATGTCTTCAAGATTGTCTACTTTTTTGGAGTATAGATTTTCAAAATAGCTTCTAATTATGTTTTGTATTTCAGTGGTATCTGCTGTGATATTTCCTTTTTCATCACAAATTTTAGTTGTTTCCATTTTCTCTCTCCTCTTTGTTAGTGTGGTTAAAGGTTCATCTATTTTGTTTACTTTTTCACACCAACTTTTTGTTTTGTCAATTTTTTAAATTGTTTCTTTTGTTTCAATTTCATTGATTTCAGCTCTGATTTTAATTATTTTCTGTCTTCTACTTCTTTTGTGTTGTTCTGTTCTTCTTTTTCTATGGCTTTGAGATGTAATGTTAGCTCATTTAGTTCTGATTTTTTATTCTTTTCTTGAATGTGCTCCATGCGATGAATTTTCCTCTTAGTACTGCTTTCATAGTGTCCCAGATATTTTGCTTTGTTGTATCATTATTCTAATTTACCTCTAAGAATATTTTTATCTCCCCCCTGATGTTTTCTGTTATCCATGCTTTATTCAATAGCATATTATTCATTCTCCAGGTGTTGGAGTAATTTCTCTTTTTCTGTCATTGATTTCTAATTTAATTCCATATGATTGGATAGAATACAAGGTAGTATCTCTATTTTTTTGTATTTACTAAGGGCTGCTTTGTGGCATAACATATGGTCTATTTTAGAGAAGGATTCATCTGCTGCTGAGAAGAAAGTGTGTTCGCTAGTTGATGGATGGAATATTCTATATATGTTTGTTTGGTCAAAGTTATTGATTGTGTTATTGAGTTCTATGCTTTCTTTGTTCAGTTTTTGTTTGAAATATCTATCCAGCGGTGAGAACAGTGTGTTAATGTCACCCAAAATTATTGTGTTATGGTCCATTTGGTTCCTGGAATTAAGAGGGCTTTGTTTGATGTACATGGATGCACCATTGTTTCGGCATAAATATTTATGATTATTATGTCTTGCTGATTTATGCTTCCATTAAGCAGTATAAAATGTCATTCTTTATCCTTTCCTTCTAAGGTTTGAATTCCACTTTATCTGATATGAGGATGGAGACCCCTGATTTTTTACTGGGTCCATGTTCATGGTATATTTTTTTCCTATCTTTTCACTTTTAGTATGTGATGTCACCTTCTATGAGATGCATTTCTTGAAGGAAGCATATTGTTGGGCCTTTCTTTTTAATCCAATATGCCAGTCTATGTCTTTTGACTGATGAGGTTAGGCCATTAACATTCAAGGTTATTACTGAGATATGATTTGTATTCCCATTTTGTCTTATTTTTTGTTTTTAGCTTGTCTTGGTTTCTCTTTTGATTGGCCTTTCCTTTGGGATAATTCCTACCTTTGCTGACTTACTTTGTTGTTTTTAATTTCCTCCTCATGGACTATTTTGCTGAGAATGTTCTGTAGTATGGGATTTCTATATATAAATTCTCTTAACTTTTGTTTATCATGGAAGGATTTTATTTTGTCTTCATATCTGAAGGTTAGTTTTGCTGGGTGTAAGATTCTTGGTTTGCAACCATGTTCTTTCAGAACTTGAAATATGTTGTTCCAGGCCCTTCTAGCTTTTAGGGTCTAAGCTGAGAAATCTGCTGATATTTGTATTTCTTTCCCATTATTTGTAATCTGACACTTTCTCTCTCAGCCTTTAAAACCCTATCTTTATTTTGGATGCTAGGCATTTTCATTGTAATATACCTTGGTGTAGATCTATTGTAATTTTGTGCATTTGGTGTTTTGTAAGCCTCTAGTAGTTGATTTTCCATTTTACTCTTCAGATTTCTAAAATTTTCTGATATTATTTCATTGAATATGTTGTTCACTCCTTTGGTTTGTATCTATGTGCCTTCCTCAATCCTGATAATTTTTAAATTTGGTCTTTTTGTGATATCCTGTAGTTCCTGGAAGTTCTGTCTATAATTTCTTAATCATGTTCTCAGTGTGGTCAACTTATTTTCAAGATTAAATATTTTGCCTTCATTGTCTGGCATTCTGTCTTCCAAGTGATTTAGTGTGTTTGTGATGCTTTCTATCAAGCTTTTTATTTGGCTTATTGTTTTCTTCATTTTAAGGATTTCTGTTTTGTTTTGTTTTTCAGAATCTCTATCTCTTTATTGAAATGATCTTTTGCTTCCTGCACTTGCTCTTCTATTTATTGGAGTGATCATTCATTGCCTGCATTTGCTCTCTTATCTCATCCTTTGCTTTGTGGATCATTTTAATTATGTACATACTGAACTCCTTTTCTTATATTTCTTCTACTGTGCTGTCATTGGATTGTATTAATATAGCATCTTGGTTTGTTTGGAACATTTTCTTCCCTTGTTTTATTCTTTTTGTTCACATATCTTCCTTCTAGCAGTGCAGATCTGGGGTATTACAATATCCCCCCTATAGGCTTATAGTGACCCTGCAGGTTTCCAAAACCTCTCCTTTAAGGGGGAAATCGATAATGGCAGCACCTGGTGCAGATAATATGCAACCCTAAACCAAGTGGCCCCTATGAAGACGTTAAAAATATTGTCATAATAAACAGAGAGAATGAGTTCAATTATTACCTACAGCATAACTAATAGATTTGCAATGAGGTCTACAGTTTCTAATGGTGGAAAAAGAGGATGGGGAGTGGTGTAGGATGTAACTGTTAATGGGATAATAAAAGAGCATATTGAGGTACTAGATCATAGGAAGAGTTAAAAACAAGTTGGTTGTTAGCCTGACAAAAGGGAGAAAGAAACTCTGAGAAAACAGGTAAACAAAAGGAAAATAGAGTGAGAAAAATTAAGAAATAAAAGCTTAAAATTTTCAAAAAGGAGAAAAATATCTACACTCTAACAGGCATATACTATCTAAACCTCCCAGTCTTCAGTAGCCTGATGCATGAGAGGTACCTGATAATGAGTTTCCAGTCTCCAGCAGGCATCTCAGGACAAGAGTTGCCCCACCTAAAGATGGTGGCTTCCACTTCCTGGATAATCCAAGATGGCTGTACTGGCTTCCAAAGTGTTGGCAAATGGGGAGCCGCTGCACAAGTGCCAACCTGGCACAGTCACTGAGTCCGTGTGGGGTGCGGGTATGTTGGGGGTCCTGAAGGAGGGGTGGTATTGGGTATGCTGAGGGTCCTGAAGGCAGGGCATGGTCAGTAGGGCAGGGGTCCTGCAGTTCCTGGCTGTTGTCCCAAAATGGTGACAGCCATGTGTAACCAAACCTTTGGGTACTATGACAGTGGACTTCCAGGAAACAGTGGGCAGCAGGCAATCTGCTGATAGTCTGCTGATGGTTGCAGGCTAATAGCAGATAATTGGCAGGTGGATCTTGGGTGGTGCATGGTGGTTAGGTGAAAGGCAAGCGATGGGCAGGCAAGAGGGCAAATGTTGGATGGTAGGCGGCAGTCAGTGAGCAATCTGCACTCAAAAAGTAGGCAGTATGCTGGCAGACAAGTGATTGAGGTGGAAGAATGGGGTAACAGCAGGGAATTGATGAGCAGCAAAGACTGCCTCACAGAGAAACAGGTGTTCCTCTGCTTGAAACTCGAGTTCCGGAGCAACAAGGAACACAGCCTCTCTCTAGTCTGCCATCTTGGATCCTCCTGCTAGAGGTATTGATTACCTTAAAAATATGGGTAAATAAAAGGCAACTCCTGTCAAGAGTCCCATGATTTTTGGAAGTAGTAAGAACGACCAAGGTCATCTGGCCAATACGGCACTAGGTGGGGAAATTTTGAGCACAGATATAAAGAACTAACACTTGCCACTGAGTAACAAAATATAAAGCAGAGCAGCAGAAACAAAAATCGTATGTACACACGAGTGATTAGAAGATGGACTGGCACAGGGAGTGCAGAGCCCAGCATGGGCAAAATGCATGAGGCAACCTAGAATTTAATGAAGACAGAGTTTCAAAACAAGGGGAGAGAGAAAATTATCATACATCTGATTTAATAAATAATTTTAGAAGAATTGCCATGGAGAATGTCAATGGATCAACCTTTAATACTTATACAAAGCAGCGAACACACTACAAATAATCATGGGTTATGAAATTTTTTTCTAAACAGGAGTGGCTGTGAGGATTGATAAATTCGAAACTACAATTACTGCATTCCCAATCATACCATGGATGAAGTCAAGAAGCACATAATAATGGAAAGATGTAATGCAACATGTAAACATGAAACAGGCATCTCAAAAAGTGACATGCCGTTATTCTGTAGTAAAAGTAATTTAAATGGAAATCTATGCAGTCGTAGGTAGAAAACAACTCAAATATAATAAGTCAATTTGAGTCATTGTGGCTATGCCTATAATCCCAGTGACTCAGGAGGCTGAGGCAGGAGGATTGCAAGTTTGAGGCCAGTGTCAGCAACTTAGTGAGAACGTGTCTCAAAATTTAAAAATGAAAAGGACTAGAGGTGGAACTTGGTGACAGAGTGTTCCTGGGTTCAATTCCCAGCCCCAGCCCCAAAAAAGATTTTGAGGAAGAATTCATAACCCTAATGCCTCCTTCAAAATCGGAGCTAGAAAGATTGTAATGAGATGTGAGTTTTGCTTTACACGAGCTACAAGTAGCTTCCGAGTAACAGAAGATCTGAATAAATGGAGAAATGTAATGAGCTTTGGGAGCTGAAGTGTCGTCACCCATACCTCTGGGCCTCAGAGGCACTTGCGGTGACCTTTGGAACCCTTAGGTCCACAGAGCCGCCTGGAGTACACCTCAAAGAGGCACCGCCATCATGGGTATTAGGAAGCCTGTGGACCAAGGGAAAATGTCCTCAAAGGGCTCCTCTTTCCTGCTTGTGCTTCACTGATGTAGGTGGACGGAGAGAGCAGCCCTTTCCCTCCGAGGTCTCCATGGGGGCTGAGGAGAGGCCTGCCCGGGAGCACAGGGCTGTGCTGACTCCTGGCAGTGGGCGAGGACCCTCGCTGCAGGACCTGGGACCCTGCTTGGGCCTCCGCGGGGCTCTCCGTCCAGAGGGAGCTCCTCGAGGCTGCACTGGGGGAGGAGGAGCACTTTGCTGGGAGGTGGACGTGCTCCTAACGACGCTGGGGGCTGTGGCTGAGGGGCCTGGCCTCTCCCGTTTGTTCTGATGCAGGTGACCTGCGACAGCCTGAGTCTTGGGTCGCACCACCTCGTCTCACTCTTATTTCTAGTTGATTGAGTGGCAGCAAAACAGATCCATCCAAGCCCCAACTAACCCCAGCACCTGAGAGCATGTTCTCACCTGGAAAGAGGGTCTCGGCTGATTGGTCAGTAAGACAAGGTCATGTTGACTGACGTGGACCCTAAATCCAGTGACGGCTGTCCTGTGTGTCTCAGGGAAGCCGATCACCCCCTCATCTACATTTCCAGACTTCTCTGCCCACTCGGCCCCAACGCCTGATAACAAGACAGCCCTCCCAGCTTCTCCCACAGTGAACCACCTAGCCGGTCCCCCACGAGATGCCAGACCCAGTCAGGGTGGCTGCCCGGCTTTACTCTGTCACTGTAGACTGTTCCTGAATTTGCGTGAGAGGCCTTCATTGTTGCTTCACATATGTTTCAAATTTAGACCCTAATGATCATCACTGAGATCAGTCAGTTTCAAAGTTGATTGTACCTGTAGCTGTTAGGTTTATTTTGTAACTTCTGAATTGCTTATTCTCAATCTTAGCTGTTTTTTATTTTATTTACTTATTTGGTACTGGGGATTGAACCCAGGCGCACATAACCTCTGAGCCACATCCCCAGTCATTATTTATTTTTTTGTTTTGAGACAGGGTCTCTCTAAGTGACTGAGGGCCTCATTCAGTTGCTGAGGCTGGCTTTGAACTTGTGATCCTCCTGCCTCAGTCTTGCCAGCCACTGGGATTACAGGCATGTGCCACCATGCCTGGCTCTTAAGTGCTTTTTAGGTATTTGGGGTTTTTTTTTAACTATTTGTAGGAGGACTTGGGCACTTAGGATGTTAATAATTGTGAGTCATGTATATAGTTTCTTTTTAAATTTGCTTTTGGAGGATGGAAGCATTGTAATGATTCACATTTCTCTAGACAAGCCTCTATATCTTTAACTCTTTTTCCTGCCTTTGGATGCACACTTAATTTGGTCTTCTGCAATTGTGCGTTCTAATGTATAAAGTGTATAAACTATATTTACTTTTTCTCTTATGGATGTAGCATTTGAACAGCTGGGGCAGGGGTAGATAGGAAATCTAATGTTTTTCTTTCCCCAAGCCCCGATTGCCATCTTTTTGACTTATCTCAGCCTCATTTCGATTTGTTTTTTTCTTTTAAGTGAAGTTTATATTTATATTTTAGAAAATATTTCATTTTATAAATGTAAGTATTTTTAGTAAAATACTTAAATAAGTAAAAATTTAAGTATTTTTAGAAAATATATTTTTTATAAAATATAAAAATTTTTATTAACTTAAATAGTCCCCAAATGGGAATTGGTAAAATAATTATGATTATGTACAATGCAAAATGTGCAATCATTAAAGATGCACCATAATATTTAATAACACAGAAAGAAGACTGTGGTGTAATGTTTAAAAACAGGATTACTGTACCATCTTATATATCTTTTTACTTTTTTTTTTTTTTATGGTTTCTAACCTGCTTGGAAACTTTTATTTTTATTTTTTTTATTTTATTTTTTTTACTTTCTGATTTTTTTTTATTGTAAACAAATGGGATACATGTTGTTTCTCTGTTTGTACATGGCATAAAGGCATACCATTTGTGTAATCATAAATTTACATAGAGCAGCGTTGTTTGATTCATTCTGTTATTTTTTCCCTTCCCCCCACCCTCCCACCCCTCTTTTCCCTCTATACAGTCCTTCCTTCCTCCATTCTTGCCTCCCTCCCTAACCCTAACTCTAGCCCTAACACTAACCCTTCCCTCCCCCCATTATGTGTCATCATCCACTTATTAGTGATATCATTCGTCCTTTGGCTTTTTGAGATTGGCTTATCTCACTTAGCATGATATTCTCCAGTTTTCATCCATTTACCTGCAAATGCCATAATTTTATCATTCTTTATGGCTGAGTAATATTCCATTGCATATATATACCACAGTTTCTTTATCCATTCATCAATTGAAGGACAACTAGGTTGGTTCCACAGTCTGGCTATTGTGAATTGAGCAGCTATGAACATTGATGTGGCTGTATCTCTGTAGTATGCTGATTTTAAGTCCTTTGGGTTTAGGCCAAGGAGTGGGATAGCTGGGTCAAATGGTGGTTCCACTCCAAGTTTTCTAAGGAATCTCCACACTGCTTTCCAGAGTGGCTGCACTAATTTGCAGCCCCACCAGCAATATATGAGTGTACCTTTCTCCCCACATCCTTGCCAACACCTATTGTTCCTTGTATTCTTGATAATCGCCATTCTAATTGGGGTGAGATGGAATCTTAGGGTGGTTTTAATTTGCATTCTCCATTACTAGAGATGTTGAACATTTTTTTCATATGTTTGTTGATTGCTTGTAGATCTTCTTCTGTGAAGTGTCTATTCATTTCCTTAGCCCATTTGTCGATTGGATTATTTGTATTCTTGGTGTAGAGTTTTTTGAGTTCTTTATAGATTCTGGAGATTAGTGCTCTATCTGAAGTATGATTGGCAAAGATTTTCTCCCACTCTGTAGGCTCTTTCTTTGCATTGCTGATAGTTTCCTTTGCTGAGAGAAAGCTTTTTAGTTTGAATCTATCCCAGTTATTGATTCTTGCTTTTATTTCTTGTGCTATGGGAGTCCTGTTAAGGAAGTCTGGTCCTAAGCCGACATGTTGAAGATCTGGACCTACTTTTTCTTCTATAATCTGCAGGGTCTCTGATCTGATTCCGAGGTCCTTAATCCATTTTGAGTTTAATTTCGTGCATGGTGAGAGATATGGGTTTAGTTTCATTCTGTTGCATATGGTTTTCCAGTTTTCCCAGCACCATTTGTTGAAGAGGCTATCTTTTCTCCATTGCATATTTTTGGCACCTTTGTCTAGTATGAGAAAATTGTATTTGTTTGGGTTTGTGTCTGTGTCCTCTATTCGGTACCATTGATCTACCTTTCTATTTTGGTACCAAGACCATGCCGTTTTTGTTACTATTGTTTTGTAATAGAGTTGAAGATCTGGTATTGCAATACCCTCTGTTTCACTCTTCCTGCGAAGGATTGCTTTAGCTATTCTGGGTTTCTTATTCTTCCAGATGAATTTCATAATTGCTTGCTCTATTTCTGTAAGGTACATCATTGGGATTTTAATTGGGATTGCATTGAATCTGTATAGCACTTTAGGTAGTATGGCCATTTTGACAATATTAATTCTTCCTATCCAAGAACATGGGAGATCTTTCCATCTTCTAAGGTTCTCTTTAATTTCTTTCTTTAGTGTTCTGTACTTCTCATTGTAGAGTTCTTTCACCTCTTTTGTGAGATTGATCCCCAAGTATTTTATTTTTTTCAAGGCTATTTTGAATGGGGTAGATTTCCTAATTTCTCTTTCTGAAGATTCATCACTTATATATAAAAATGCATTGGATTTATGAGCATTGATCTTGTAACCTGCTACTTTACTGAATTCACTTATGAGTTCTAAGAGTTTTCTGGTGGAATTTCCAGGTTCCTCTAAATATATAATCATGTCATCAGCGAACAGGGATAGTTTGAGTTCTTCTTTTCCAATTCGTATCCCTTTAATTTCTGTGGTTTGTCTAATTGCTCTGGCTAGAGTCTCAAGAACGATGTTGAATAGAAGTGGTGAAAGAGGGCATCCCTGCCTTGTTCCAGTTTTTAGGGGGAAAGCTTTCAGTTTTTCACCATTTAGAATGATATTAGCCATGGGCTTAGCATAGATGGCCTTCACAATGTTAAGGAATGTTCCCACTACCCCAATTTTCTCTAGTGTTTTGAGCATGACTTAACAGACATTTATAGAATATACCATCCAACCAAGAGCGAATACACTTTCTTCTCAGCAGCACATGGATCTTTCTCTAAAATAGACCATATATTATGCCACAAAGCTAATGTTAGCAAATACAAGAAGATAGAGACACTACCATGTATTCTATCAGATCATAATGGATTGAAGTTAGAAATAAATGAAAGAGTAAAACACAGAAACTATTCCAACATCTGGAGATTAAACAATATGCTATTATATGATGAATGGATAACAGAAGATATTAGGAAGGAAATTAAAAAATTCTTAGAGGTAAATGAGAACAAAGAAACATCATATCAAAATCTCTGGGACACTATGAAAGCAGTATTTAGAGGGAAATTTATTTCATGGAATGCATTTAATAAGAGAAGTAAAACTCAACAAATAAACAACCTAACACTACAGCTCAAAGCCCTAGAAAAAGAAGAACAGACCAACACCAAAAGTAGTAGAAGACAGGAAATAGTTAAACTCAGAGCTGAAACCAATGAAATTGAAACAAAAGAAACAATACAAAAAATTGACAAAATAAATAGTTGGTTCTTCGAAAAAATAAACAAAATTGATAAACCTTTAGCCACACTAACAAAGAGAAGACGAGAGAAAATCCAAATCACTAAAATTCGGAATGAATAAGGAAATATCACAACAGACAGGATTGAAATACAAAACATAATTAGAAGCTATTTTGAAAATCTATACTCCAACAAAATAGAAAATTTCGAAGACATCAACAGGTTTCTAGAGACATATGAATTGCCTAAACTGAACGAGGAGGACATACACAATTTAAATAGATCAATTTCAAGTAATGAAATAGAAGAGGTCATCAAAAGCCTACCAACAAAGAAAAGCCCGGGACCAGATGGGTTCTCAGCCGAGTTCTACAAAACCTTTAAGGAAGAGCTCATTCCAATACTTCTCAAAGTATTCCATAAAATAGAAGAGGAGGGAACCCTCCCAAACTCATTCTATGAAGCCAATATCACACTGATACCTAAACCAGACAGAGACTCATCAAGGAAAGAAAATTTCAGACCAATATCCTTAATGAACATTGACGCAAAAATTCTCAACAAAATTTTAGCAAATCGCATACAAACATATATTAAAAAGATAGTGCACCATGATCAAGTGGGTTTCATCCCAGGGATGCAAGGTTGGTTCAACATCAGGAAATCAATAAATGTAATTCACCATATCAATAGACTTAAAGTCAAGAATCACATGATTATTTCTTTTCACTTTTTTAAAAATTGTTGTGTTTAGTTATACATGACAGCATAATGCATTTTGATTCATTGTACACAAATGGAGCACAACTTTTCATTTCCGTGGTTGTACATGATGTAGAGTCACACCATTTGTGTAATCATGCATGTACACAGGGTAGTGATGCCTGTCTCATTCCACCATCTTTCCTTCCCCCACCCCTCCCCTCCCCTCATTTTCCTCTACACAATCCAACGTTTCTCCCTTCTTCCCTTACCCCCTCTCACCCTGTTATGTATCAGCATCCACTCATTAGAGAAAAAATTTGGCCTTTGATTTCTGGGAATTGGTTTATTTTGCTTAGCATGATATTCTCCAACTCCATCCATTTACCTGAAAATGCCATAATTTTATTCTTCTTTATGACTGAGTAATATTCTGTTGTGTACATATACCAGTTTCTTTATCCATTCATCTATTGAAGGGCATCTAGGTTGGTTCCACAATCTAACTGTTGTGAATTTCTATAAACATTGATGCAGCTGCATCACTGTAGTATGTTGATTTTAAGTCCTTTGGGTGTAAACCAAGAAGTGGGATAGCTGGGTTAAATGGTGGATCCATTCAAGTTTTCTGAGGAATCTCCATGCTGCTTTCCAGAGTGCCTGCACCAATATGCAGTCCCACCAGTAACGTATGAGTGCGCCTTTTTCCCCACATCCTCGCCAACACCTGTTATTGCTTGTATTCTTGATAATCACCATTCTAATTGGGGTGAGATGGAATCTTAGGGTGGTTTTGATTTGCATTTCTCTTATTACTAGAGATGTTGAACATTTTCCATATATTTCTTGATCAATTGTATATCTTCTGTGAAGAGTTTTCTCAGTTCCTTAGCTCATTTATTGATTGGGTCATTTGTATTTTTGGTGTTAAGTTTTTGAGTTCTTTATAAATTCTGGAGTTTAGTGCTCTATCTGAGGTGCATTTGGTAAAGATTTTCTCCTACTCTATAGGCTCTCTCTTCACATTTCATTATTTCCTTTGCTGAGAAAAAAAGTTTTTAGTTTTAATTCATCCCATTTGTTGATTCTTGCTTTTATTTCTTGTGCTCTGGTGGTCTTGTTAAAGAAGTCAGTTCCTAAGCCAACGTGATGAAGATCTGGGCCTATTTCTTTATTTCCATTTGGTGCAGGGTCTCTGGTGTAATTCCTAAGTCCTTGGTCCATTGTGAGTTGAGTTTTGTGCAGGGTGAGAGATAGGGGTTTAATTTTGTTTTGCTGCATATGGATTTCCAGTTTTCCCAGCACCATTTGTTGAAGAGGCTGTCTTTTTTCCATTGTATGTTTTTGGCACCTTTGTCTACCATGAGATATTTGTATTTATGTAGGTTTATCTCTGTGTCTTCTAGTCTGTACCTGTGGTCTACCTATTTATTTTGGTGCCAATTCGATGCCATTATTGTTACTATTGCTCTATAGTAGAGTTTAAGGTCTGGTATTGTGATAACTCCTGCACACTCTTCCTGCCCATAATTGCTTTGGCTATTCTGGATTTTTCTTTTCATTCAGAATTTCATGGTTGCTTCTCTGTTTCTATGCGGTACATCATTGCGATTTTAATTGGAAATACAGTGAATCTGTATATTGCTTTTGGTAGCATGGCCATTTTAACAATATTAATTCTGCCTATCCAAGAACATGGAAGATCTTTTTGTCTTCTAAGATCTTCTAAGGGCAATGGACACAGAAGGATAGACAAGAAGAGAGAGGAGCTGAGGTTGAGGGAGGCAGTGGGCACTCAACAGTCCTCCCTTAACTTCTTCATGGTTTTAAATTCTGTGGGTTCACTTATCAGAGGTATATCTATTAAATAAAAACTTTTCAGAAGCAAACAATTCATGTCATAAATTGTATTCTGTTTGAGTAGTGGGATAAGATTTCATGCTGTCCTCCTGCATGAGGCTTGGGCCGGGAATCATCCCTATGTCCAGCATGTCCACCCTGTGTACACTACCCACCCAATAGTCACTCAATAGCCATCTCCATTACTAAATTCACTGTCTCAATTTTGTGGTGCTTCTGCTCAAAGAACTTCATTTTACTTAATAATGGTCCATCCATATCCTTTTAGGAACAGGAAAAGAGGAACTCAACTACTATTTGCTGATGACATGATTCTATATTTAAAAGAACCAAAAATTCCACCAGAAAACTTCTAGAACTCATAAATGAATTCTGCAAAGTAACAGGATAGAAAGTCAACAAATCAAATGCATTTCCACACATTGGTGATGAATCCACCAAAAGAGAAATTAGAAAAACTACCCCATTTATAATAGCCTCAAAATAAAATAAAATAAAATAAAACACAACACTAGGGACTCAATCTAACAAAAGAGGTGAAAGACCTCTACAATGAAAAATAGAGAACACTAAAAAAAGAACTTGAAGAAACACTTAGAAGATGGAAAGATCTCCCGTGCTCCTGAATAGGCAGAGTTAACATTGTCAAAATGGCCAAACCACAGAAATCATTATACAGATTTAATGCAATTCCTATTAAAATCTCAATGACATTCTTCAGAAAAAACAATCATGAAATTCATTTGGAGAACTTAAAAACTCAGAATAGTCAAATCAATCCTTGACAAGAAGAATGTAGCAAGAGGCATCACATTGCCAGAACTTAAACTATACTACAGAGCTATGCCAACAAAAACGGCATGGTATTGGCACCAAAATAGACAGGTAGACCAATGGTACAGAATAGAGGACACAGAGACAAATCCACATAAGTACAGTAACCTCATACTAGACGAAGGTGCCAAAAACATAGATTGGAGAAAAGATAGCCTCTTCATCAAATGGTGCTGGGAAAACTGAAAATCCACATGTAACACAATGAAACTAAACCCCTGTTGAGGGCCGCTGCCCTGTAGGACCCGCAGTGGTGGCTGGCCTCGCCCTATGGCGCCGAGAAGCCCAACTGGAAGTGCTTTCTATTGGCTGACTGATCTCCTCCGCGTCCGTGCTTAGCTCGTGATCAGCACGTGTCCTCATTGCCCACCATTGAGTCTCCACGAGCCAAACGCCTGACCCGTTAGGTGATTGGCTGTCACATCCCATAAAGCTGCGTACTTTGCGCGGCGGGAGGAGAGCAAGCAAGGCAAGGAGGGCAGGCAGCAGCTGCGGGACGAGAGAAGAGGAGAGGCGGCCGCGGCGCGACGAGAGAGGAAGAAGAGAGAAGCGGCAGCTGCACGAGAGAAGAAGGAGAGAGAGAGCTGCGCGACAAGGGAAGAAGAAGAAGACGGCGGCGGTGGAGGAGGAGGAAGAACCAGGCACTCGGCTCAGAAGCTCTCCCGTAAAAACAAAGACCTTGAAACTTCATTTGAGAGCCGAGGCTTCATTGTACTCGCTGGACGAGACAAACCCCTATTTCTCACCTTGCACAAAACTCAACTTGAAGTGGATCAAAGACCTAGGCACTAGACCAGAGACCATGCACCTAACAGAAGAAAAAATAGGCTCAAATCTTCATCATGTCAGCTTAGGAAATGACTTCCTTAAAAAGACTCCTAAAGCACAAGAAATAAAATCAAGAATGAATAAATGGAATGGATTCAAACTAAAAAAGCTGCTTCTCAGCAAAGGAAGCAATCAATAATGTGAAGAGAGAGCCCACAGAATGGGAAAAAAATCTTTATCACACGCACTTCAGATAAAGCATTACTCTCCAGAATATACAAAGAACTCCAAAACAATAACACCGAAAAAACAAATAACCCCATGAATAAATGGGCTAAGGACCTGAACAGACACTTCACAGAAGAAGAACTACAATTAATCAACAAATATAAGAAAAAATGTTCAACATCACTAGCAATTAGAGAATTGCAAATCAAAACTACTCTAAGATTTCATGTCACTCCAGTCAGCATGGCAATTATTAAGAATATAAACAACAATCAATGTTGGTGAGGATGTGGGGAAAAGATACACTCATACATTGCTGGTGGGAATGCAAATTGGAGCAACCATTATGGAAAGCAGTGTGGAGATTCCTCAGAAAACTTGGAATGGAACCACCATTTGACCCAGTTATCCCACTCTTCAGTGTATTCCCAAAGGACTTAAAATCAGCACACTAAAGTGATGCAGCTACATCCATGTTTGTAGCAGCTCAATTACAATAGCTAAACTATAGAACCAACCAAGATGCCCTTCAACAGATGCATGGATAAAGAAACTGTGGTATATACACACAATGGAATATTAGTCATAAAAAGGACTGACATTATGACATTTTCCAGTAAATGGGTGGAGCTATAGAATGTCATGCTAAGGGAAATAAACCAAACCCAAAAAAGCAAGGCAGAATATTTTTTTCTGATAGTGAGAGCTGATCCCTAATGGGGGAGGAGTAGGGGAGAATGGAGGAACTTGGATTGGGCAGAGGGAAGTGAGGGGAGGAGAGGGTGTGTGGTTTGGGAAAGCTAGTGGGATGAGATGGGCATTATTTCCAATGCACATGTGTGATCACACCGCCGGTGGGACTCAGCACCATGTTCACAGGAAGGAGAAGTTGTGCTCCAGTTGTGTACAATATGTCAGAACACATTCTACTGTCAGGTACAACTAATTAGAATACATTTTTGAGAAATAAATTAAGAAAAAATAATGGCCCAAAGTGTGGGGACATTGGTGCTGGCCATCTGGATATGCTGAAGAGAAATTACAAAGTGCATTTTTTAAGTGAAAAGGCAAGAGTTCAATAAGAAATTTTTACAGACTGTATTCACATAACTTACTGTAGCACATTACAATTGCTCTGTTTCATTATTAGTTACTGCTGTTGATTTTGTACTGTGCCTAACTCATAAAATTATAGGTATGTACGTATAGGAAAAGGATTTGGTGCCATCCATGTTTCCCTAGGACTCCACTAGGGGCCTCAAATGAAGCTGGACGG
This sequence comes from Sciurus vulgaris, assembly GCF_902686455.1. Classification (NCBI taxonomy): domain Eukaryota; kingdom Metazoa; phylum Chordata; class Mammalia; order Rodentia; family Sciuridae; genus Sciurus; species Sciurus vulgaris. The sequence goes on along the minus strand of NC_136466.1, from coordinate 169,126,728 downwards.
GTGGGGATGTACACAGATGAGGGAGATTACTGAATTGTCGCATCAGTCCCCGTTTTCAGCAAGGGGCAGGGAGGTCTAGCAACAAGAGTCAGGATGGGGAGTCGTGTGGGAGAACCACGGCTGAAGGAGCTAGGCTTCTTGCCGCCGTGGCTTGACCTTGAGTGGGGCCATTGAGGCCATCTGTTGAGTTGTCAGAGTATGAACCTGTACACTGTTTGAGAAAAATGCAAACTCTTACAGGTCTGTGAATGTCAGCCAAATTTTAGTTAAGTCTCAATCACAGTCTTGCTTTGCTTTGCTTTCCTTTCGTTGCAATGTACATTATAAATCTATGTGGCAACACACATCGTGCCAACTCTGGAAGCATCTTAGTGGTAAATAGAGGAGGGTCTCCAGACAGTACTCAGGAGCCATTCTCGGTTTGTGTGCTACTAAAGGTGAGGTAGAGGAAGCTTGCTCCAGACACCCAGAGAGGGACCCGGTGTCCATGCGGAAAGCTAGGCATTGCTCTCTAAATTCATTTTTGAAAATACATGAGCTATGAGGAAAGAACAGGAACAGAAATGGAGAGGTTATAATTGTATACGAAAGGAACTTTGACCTTGAGGAAAATCTTGACCTTGAACTCTGACCACTAGGCAAGTGGGAATAAGAGGAAGTACTTCTTCTCAGAGCAGGAAATGGAATTGGGGAACTCATGCCACCAAGATTTTTCCTCAGTGAGAGGTCCAAAAAAGTAATGACGGTTTGATGAGAATAACAAAAAGCAGTTCATAAGTGAATCTTGGAGGTCAAATCAGGCCAGTAATGGGCCCTTCTGTAGGGAATCTCCAGAGATGCTCCTGGGACAGAACAGGAGCCAGGCTCTGAGCCAAAAGGGCAGCTTATCTTCCTAGTTTGAAGAAATCTCTCTAGTGTTGAAAATAAAGGCTGTGTGCTTGATAATTCATAACAAATAAATAGATACAGTTGGTTTTATTACATGAAAATATGGAATAAATTTTCTCACTTTATATAAAAGGTCCAGGTACTTTAAAGCAGTAAAAGGCTGATCTCTCTGTAGCTCTTTGTGGGATTCTCACTCAGCACATGACTGAGGTGACAAACAGGAGCTTGGGAAATGGATGTCTGGGGAGTTTTTATAGAATTTTACTTTGTGAATGGAAAATTGGACGATCCCAGATCCTGAGCTGGAACTTCAAGCACTCTTGAGAAAAGCAACCAGTCTGAAAAGGAATGTCATAGAAATTCCCATGCTTCCCTGGAAGTACGCCCACTGGGAAAGTTCATGAAGGACCAGCTTGTTTTAGGATGAGCTTTAGCTTGCAAATGCATTCTAAATTTGTCTATCACCCCAGGATGCTTGTAATCCAAGACAGCAAAACAGCAGGACGCCTCCTGCTCCTCTCCTGTGTGGTGGCTCTAAGGGCCAACTGTGATCCCTTCTCACTTGGGATCCTGCCAGGCAGGGTCCCAGAAATAGCAAGTCTGCTAAAGGAAATGGATCTGGTTCATCTTCCAGCTTGGAGTGTACTCCTTCCGTGCATTCGAAATGACAATCACTTTGTGAACATTCACAAACATGTCTGATAAATATACATGGATTATGTGTGTGTTGGGGGGGTGTGGATGTGTATACACTGATTTTTTAAAGAAGCATCTATTTTCTATGGGTAGTTCACTAAGGGTATAGATTTTAAATATTCTTGCCACACACACCAAATAAAGCCTATATGTTAACTTGCTTGACTGTAGTAATCACATCGGTGTGTATCATATCAAGATGAGTGTACAAAAACATCATGTCCTACCCTTAAACATACAAGAGAAAAGCGTAAAAAGAAAACCGTCTTAAACTTTAGATAGAATAGCTGGTGAAGGAATTTCAAATACGGTTTATATCTATTTTAGAACCTGCTAAAAATACAGTAACTTTCAAATGGAGACTTTCTAAAGCTCGATTTTGGTGTCTGGTTACATCCTGTCTCTGCAGCTGGCTACCTGCCAGCACAAGCAAGCAGCTCCAGGTCTTCAGAGGACCCTTGTCTTGTCTCCTGTTTTGCCCTCCTTTCCTGGGCATTGTTCAGTGGCCTCTGCTCCAAGTCCCTGTCCCCGAGTTTGGAACACAGTGTCCCACAGTCACTGCAGATTACAGAAAGAGCATGGTCCACATGGCAGCAATGGGATTGTGAAAATGTAAGCAAACCTTCCATTTCCTGGCACATTCACGGGCGTGAGTGGAGGTTCAGATATGGAATTGTCTCCCCATCAGTCCCTCTCTAGCCACCTAACCAGGCCAGGCCAGGCACCAAGGGCCAAAGACATACATTAATGTGTGTGTGTGTGTGTGTGTGTGTGTGTGTGTGTGTAACATCTGCTCACATATACAAATAGGTATGCACATCATATGTGTACACTTCAGTGTGTACATGCATGTTACTGGGTATGCATGTTTGTGGATTACAATTTACTTTGCTCAATAACCACATGATAAAATTATCAAAAAGTTGCTCTAAGAGTCTGGGTTTTCACAAACATGCATGCAGTTGTTAAACCTAAGGAGTGTGAACAGAAACTGCCCAGCAGTGCCACATGGTCTCTGTTGAGGCCACTGGAGCAACCTTGCAGGCCACTGTGAAGCGGAGCAGGTCTCACAGGGCAAGGTGATTACCTTTACTGAGGATCTGCTACCTCCATTCATTTCATTTTATCCTCACAATAGCCTACACTTCCGGAGATCTGGGTTTGAGTCTGAGCTTACAGCCCCCAGCCCCTGTTTCCTTGTCTAAGTAGCAGCAGTAGCAACCATTTTCTTGCCCAGATAAGAGGGGATGCAGCCAGGAGAGGAGGGCAGAGCACCTTCCTGCTGTCTGGATACTAGTGGCACTTGCTCTTCATTCACAGTTGTGTGGTTCTCACTAGCAATCTGCCTGAGCTCCTATTTCCTATCTGCAGCTTTGCTTTGAATTCTGGACTGAGCAGGAAGGAAGCTCAACCACAGGGCTTGAATCAGAAAGAACCTTTTGGGAGGGCCTCAGTCAAGCTTGGCGGGACAGCTGACCACAGGTCAGTTCATGTCCAAGCACCCAGGCTACATGGGCAAGAGGTGGGCTGCAATAAGGGTCAGAGCTGAGGGTCAGGAGCCTGGTTGGACCCTGCAAGCTTGGAAGACCTCCGCACAGTGATCACCAAGCATGAAGCCACTGCGGTCCTTCCCAGGGGACAGAGAGGCCTCAGGCGGACACAGAGAAAGAAAGTCAGGGGCAAGCTTTCTCTAGCTAGAGAAACTAGTGGGTTGATCTTCAGCTGCAGCTCAGGTCCTACAGACCAGTTTTCATGGAGCCATGATGGGGTAGTAATTCCAGTCCAGAAGGCCAGTGCAGTGCTGATGTGACAGGTTCTGACAGCTCTCCTGTTTGGTGACAAAAGACTCAGCTGTCATGCCCTGGGGCAGAACTGGGCTCTCCACCAATGCAAAGAGCCCCTTCTTCCTCACATACTGGTTCATCTGGGCCCATCCCGACCTGAGTTATGCTCCGGTGCCATGGTGTAGGACATTTGAACCCTGCTTCTCAGAGGGACCTGAGAAAGGCCTTGCCCCGTCTGCCTCCGCTGAAGTCAACGCACCCTTCCCGCCTGCCACCTACACAAGCCGTCTTTCAGAACAGAGCGAGTTTTGATGACTGCTTCCCAACATTACAATCCGGGATGTTTGCTCAGGTTTATGACTGCACTCACGCAGAGTAATATCTAAAATCTTTAAACTGGCCCCTCAGGAAACATGGAGAGAGAGACAGCAGTGTTCTGGGTGGCCCTCGAGGGCCGCCCTCTGGTGCAGACCTGGGCTCTGCCATTCCTGGACCCAGGATTTACTTGGCTTCTCTGATCTATCCTGGCAAAGCAAGAATTAAAGATAGGCAGTCAGTGTAGATAGGCAATCGATAGACGATCAGGTCACATTGAGAAAATGGAGGTCAATTTGGAGGTCTGGGAAGTTAGAGAGCACCCCTGGGAGCCTGGAATGTTAGTGTCCCCAGAGCCCTTTGATCACCAAGGTCACCTGCCTATACTGCCCCTCCCCAAAGGCTTCAGATGGGAGTTGTTACTTAATGCTCCCTGGGCTACTTCCTGCCTGGATCATGCCCTCCTCCCCAGTCCATCTGCATCTCACCCAACAGCACCTCCTGGGCTTAGTCATGTACCAAGAAGGAGAGAGATAAGGGGAAAGAGGGCAGGAGAACAAAGAAAGTTAAGAACCTATAAAAGGTGCAGGGTGCTCTCACTTCTTGGGATAGGACACCAGCCATGGCCCCCTTCTCCCTCCTGGGAGAAGTCTGTGACAACTTTTTAAATAAAACCTGCTCTATTTGCTTACCTCTGCATGCTTCGCTAATGTTCAGACTTCAGCAATGAGGAAGCAGAACTCGTCAGCAATAATCGGTGGCTCTCAACATAAAGAGGTGAGCTTCCTGAAGTTGGAAACCACATCGATAGATTTGGCAATTTTGGTCAAACTCTACAAAAAACTGAGAGTACTGCACAGTCAGTTTCCCCGTGTTTTGCTCTTAGAGCTGCTACACAATTTCAGTTGAAACCATCGAAACTCTCCTTCCCATTTACCAGCACACAGTAGCAGCTTCACGTCGCTGACAGCAAAGACCCTGGGCTCACGTGCTCTCATTAGGTTGTGGATGGTGAACGGAGAGACCAGGACCTGGGCAGTGCGAGTCACTCCCAGTGACTCCACAGTGTTGCTGGGGGTTTTGGGGGTGTTGGCCAAACGCGGAACTCTCAGTGAAGATCTCTCCTCCGGGGTTCAAGGCTGCAAATTGTGTTCTGAGAAGCAGCCTCCAGGGGAGACCAAATCCTGCTGCGCACCATCTACTTCTGCCTTTCAGAACAAGAATGAATCCAGGTCGCCAGACCATTGCACTCCCCACGGGACTTCCCACTGACAGCTAGCCGGGTCAGCTCCAACACCCTCCTCCTCTTGTTGAAAAGGAACTACCGTGGAATAACAAAACGTGGCCCAAAGTTAACGATTCTCTCATCCTGGCCAAGGCAGAGCTAGGTTGTTTTAGAATGGCTTCTGTGTGGAAGCTCTAATGATAGAGGATGGTTGCAGATTCAGGGATAGAAAAGAGCTGAGGAAAACTACCGAGCTCAGTTTAGATTCTTCGTGTAAATGTGTCTTGCTGTATCACTTTGAAATAGTTTACTTTCCTCTGAAAATCTCTCTTCAATCCCTTCAGTTTCTGTCTGAAAACCTCACGGTCTGAGAACACAAAGGGGATAGATTCAAAGACTTGAGAAAGCTTTCCAAAGAGGCCATTATTCCGCTGGCTGCCTTTGTCAGATATCTGAATCTGATCCTTCTCCCTGAAAGGAGAGTGAGGAGGCTGTGGGGACCCTGCGCCAGGTCCCTTGGCTCCCTGTCAGTGACCATTGAGAGAACGATCCCTGCCGAGAGCAAACCAGCGTGACTTGGAGAGCACTTTTCCTAAGGTTTTCCAAAGTCCTTCAGTCAGCCAAGCAACTATTTCAATTCCACAAGGTTAACTGATCTCCTCAAAGATCATTAGATCTTAATCCAACTACAAACAGTCTCCTTTACTGAATTCACTACCAAAATGTTTTCAAGACTTGGTCGCTCAAATCTATCTAGAAGCGGGGTTTTCTGTTCATCAAGTTGGAAAGAAACTTTCCAAATTTCAAAGTGGTAGGAAACAGTCCTACTCCTCATGTTGAGCTTCAATATGAAATTTAGCTGTACCTGGTAGATGAAAATATTGCTAAACTAGATCAATGCCTTCCAGGAATTCAGCTTACCTGAAAGAAAGAAAAATGTGTAAAAATCTGTATTGTAGACTTAGAAAACAGGAGTTGTTATAAAACGTAATCTTTGACCTGTGATCAATGGACTCCCTTTTTATTACTCCTGGTGGGGAAGCATTAGACAATAGAAGTGATGTTGCCACATATTCATCCAATGAAGAGACTCTGCTGGAGGAGGAGGAAAGGAAGTCAGGGTTATAGAGAACACCAAGGGTCACACTTTCCTGGGGAAGCTCTCGTCCACGTGCACCTTAGCAGCTTCCTAACAATCGCCTCATATTGAAGTTCCTAGTGACCAAGACTGGAGAGAAAACATGGTGGCATTTTTTTAACTTTTAACCTGTCCAAGTACAATGTGGCCACATAGAGGTCAGCTTTTGACACAGAGCTTACATTGGTCAACCTTGACGTGGAAGTTCAGGTAATTGGCTCTTCATGCATTGTGCTTTCCTGTCATTCAAGTAGATGGGACCATCTTGAGTCCCCAGACTCCTGGGAAGTGACCATCCAAAGACGGACCCACCCCTGACCACACTGGGTGTGACCTTGGACCCACTGCTTAAACACTGGAGCATCTCAAAAACAGCCACCATGGCTGCCATTATTCTGGGACCACTTGTAAGGTTACGATGGAACTAACTGTTTTTTTGTGTGTGTTGGCAAGAGAAGTCAATCATTTCTGATTTTATAGTGAAAGCCCAGGTGAGCAGGGACTGAGCAGGTGGTTGGCACGGAAGCTTCTGTATCCTTTAGTGTTGGCTCATGGGACGTCTTGGCCACTTGTCCTCTGCAAGGCAGTGTCTGTGGCTGCTGCAGCCTCCAGGCCCAGGGCCTGCTGCCCTCAGACTGGTTCCCCCATGCCCCTTCCTCTGCTTTGAGGCATAGGACGAGCACGCAGTCACTCCTGTCCGGGCACAGGGAGACCCTCTCTGGGCGACTCAGTCACTCCAGTGTTCAGTGCTGCTTTCCCATGAGACACTGATGAGGAAAGGGAACTAGGAGGTGGGCCCACCGATCCTGATCAGGCTCACCACGGAGTGACATGAGCTTTCCCCGCCCCTGACTGGGCTTTCATTTCCGCCCTCAATATGAACACCATTTCCTCCTGTTTCCACCATATCTGAACTTTTACCACATTCAGAAAAAAGAAGTGGGAAGTTAGGTCTAGAAATGTGCTTTAGCTTTTATTGTTCAATTTTTAGTTCTCAAGTTCAAATTTATTTCTTACCTAAGTTCAAGTGATTTTCCCCATTTAAAGGCTGGAATTCCCAGTATTCCTTTGGGACAGCAACAACAGATGGAGGGTGACCCTGGAGTCCCCTGCTGACTTAACACTGACCCAGAAGCAGGTGCCCCATAGTTATTAATTATTAAGAAAAAGGTGCTATATTTGTCTTTTAAGAAATATGCTCCCCAGATTAGTATTTTTCTAAAGAAGAGGAAATAGTTGACAGAACTCTTCTAAAACTTTGATAGTTCAGACTTGGGCCAGTGCTTGGGGGGCTGGCTGGAAAGCGGGTCCTGAAGGTGACCTGCTCACGCCTGGACACTTCCCCACAGATTCATGGGAGTACTATGTCCCTGTCGTGCTCCAAGAGAGTTTCTGTCAGGACCAAGCTTCCTGCTCATGCTGATCTTTTCTCAGAATGAAGAGTAAGAGGACATTGTGCAGAATAGTAATTCTTAGGGTTTAGAAACCAGGTACACCCCAAAGCTCACGTGTGAGAAAATGCAGGCAGGCTTGGAGATGAAGTGATTGGGTTCAACCTTAACCTCTTGAGTGCATTAATTCTTTTGAAAGGAATGATTGGGTGGAGACTGGTAGGCATGTAGGGTGTGGCTGGAGGAGGTGGGTCCCTGGGCATGTGCCTTTGGGGTTTGTATTTTGTCCCTGGTGAGCAGAGCTCTTTCTGCTCCCTGGTGCTATGCCCTGAGTTGCTTTCCTCGACTGCACCCTTCTGCCACAATGTCCTCCACCACACCTTACGCCATGATGTCCTGCTTCACCTCAGGCCAGAGCAATGGAGTGGGCCTTCTATGGACTGAGACCGCTAAAACTGTGAGCCTCAAATAAGTTTTTCTCCTCTAAAATTTTTCTTGTCAGGTCTTTTTGGTCATGGTGGTGAAAAATCTGACTACACGGTTATCTCTGACCTCAGAATAAATCAGAAATTTGGAAAAGAGGGTGAATCCTCTCTAACTTCAAAAACCAAGGAAATTGGATTTATAACAAAGTGGGTTCAAGTTTTGCTGAAGTTCTTGGTTTACGTCTGTTCAAAGCCATTCGGTTTCCCAGAGCGCCTCCTTTTGGAGTGCAGTGCGGGGGCAGGCGCTGGTGGTGGGCTGTTCCTCGCAGTGATCTTGAAGTTCCCACCCTCGGGTTGCGGGGGAGGGGAGTGGCTAGACAGGGGAGCCTCCCAACTTCCCTGGTTTCTTCAGCCCCAGCAATTCTCGTTCTGAGCAGGGTCTGTGCAAAGTCCTTGAGAGCGACAGGGCAAAGCTGGGAGGGTGGTTGCCAGGGGCCCCTGCACCCTCCACAGGGAGCTCTGCCTGGTCTCCTCATGATCAGCCCCCAGGGCATGTGCTGCCCCCACCCCGGCTGTGTCATCTGACTGGTTATCCCCACATCCTCGGTCCACTGCTTCATGGGACCCAGTAGGGAGCCAAGCAGAAGCACCTGGCTTTGAGACGTTGACCGTGGCTGCTGGCAAAGGAGCCTACAGCCTCCTGCGGGGGGAGCAGTGCTCCATCGAGATGGGGCACACGATGCTTGGAGGCAGGGACACCCCTTTATTCCAGTGAGCTCCATAACCTCAGCAAACCTAATGCAGCCAGTCCTGTTACCGGCTTGACAGCGAAGGACAGGAACAGCAGCCCCTGGACATACCTGGGCACATAGCGGTTGTGCTTACAGGCTGGGCCAGGGCCCCCTAGCTGGCACTGTGCCAAGCTCTTTGTGCGCATAATGTGCTGGACTCCTTGTAATAAGCCTACGGAGGCACACGTTGTCATCAACCCAAGGTAACACAAGGAAACTGAACCTTCCAGTGTTTAAACGCTGGGTCAATAACCAGAGGCAGAGCTGGGAGTTGAACCCAGGTTTCTCTGACCTCTGGCTGCTGCTGCTGCTGAGACTCAGCCCTGATCACTTCTCTTTATCTCCTCATTTTTCTTTCTCAAAGCATCAATTTGGTCAACTCTTCTGAAGAGTTTTCTCGATTTTAATTTTTCAAGTGGTCTGGGTGCTTGCTGTCCCCAGCCTCACACCTGCCCCGGTGCAGCACTGAGCTCAATATGCCTGGCACGACCCCAGCTCTGCTGCGCTGGAGAATCTGACGTCCTGGGGCAAAGGACTGTCTATTTTGCCGTGAGGATTACCGGAAGCTAGCACAGTAGAGGTATCATGCACTCGACAAGGACAGAAGAAAAGAGGAAAAGGGAGAAGGGAGAAGGAAGGGAAGGACAAAGCAGATTTTACCATTTTTGTAACAATTAACTATACACATCTATTAAAGAGTATTAATTTTCTCTAGTATATGTATTGAAAGACAGAAAGACTGAATGCAGCCTGTGCTTGTCCATCACATGAGAATTAATGGCGCGCGTATTAACATATGAGATACAGGAAGAATTCACCACCTGAGATGCCAGACAGGAGAGGACCGGCAGTGGTACTTTCTGGAATTCTAATTCAACCTTTAAAGGGCGAGAGCCAGAGGTCTACATTATTAATGAGTTCATTTTATTTACCTTGAGCTAAGGTGATAAAAATGTTGATGTAAAGAAAACATGGCCTATTAGGGTTTAGATGTAATGTCCCCCAAAAGCACGTGTGAGACAATACAAGAAGGTTTGGGTTGATTGGGTTGTAAGAGTCTTAATCAGTAAGTTAATCCCCTGATGGGCATTAACAGAGTGGTGACTGAAGTAGTGGAGTGTGGCTGGAGGAGGGGGGACCTGGGACTTCGGGGCATATATTTTGCATCTGGAGAGTGGAGACCTCGTCTGCTTCCTGGTCACCATGTGAGCTGTTTCCTCCTGCCATACTCTTCTGCCATGATGGAGCTGACTCTATATGGACTGAGACCTCTGAAACTGTGAGCCCTTAAATAAACTTTTTCTCCTCAACAGTTGTGCTACTCAGGTCCTTTAGTCACAGCAGCAAAAAAGATGACTAAGACAGGGTCCATTTTCTGAATATATAAAATTCAAAATTATCACCAATAGGGTAAAGCAGGCTACCAACAGACACGCACAGAACTCCCTTCGAGAGCCTGCAGGAATACATGAGCATGTACGGCCATGAATAAGTGAATCTCCCCTAAACTCAGAGGCAGACAAGTCAACAAATGTTGAGGTGGTCAACCTGGAGATGGGAAGGGGAGCAAACCACAGCTGAGCTCCCCAGACTGCTGCCCTGTACCAAGGCAATGCAGAGCAGCACCCTGAGTGCAACTTTAAACCGGCAAGGGACTAAAGAGACACAGAAGATGGCTCTGGAGGCTCCTGTGAGCTCAGCATGATGGGCTGACAGATCGGGCTCCATAAGAATGTCCTAGGCCAGACTCTGGGGGAAAATGACTACACAGACTCCAATTTGGTCTGAGACTCCGTGTTATGTAGGAAATAAGCTTCTCCCATGGGAACACCCCGCCTCTGTGCCCATCATCAGTTCCTTGGTGTGACATGTTTAATAATATACAATGGCAACTCCTATGTAGTAAAGAATTGCTCTATTTGATTCCTATTGCTCCTAAACAATGTACCATGTGAACAGTGATTGTGTAGATAGATGTTAGTACCATTCTTTAGTTTGTACCTAGGTAAGGGTCATTCTGACCCACTTCCCCCCTCTGTCGATGAGCTCATGATGTTAATGTGTAATTTCGAATCATAGCAACAGACACTTATGATTAATGTGATTTTTGATACAAGAACCCCTACAACCCTGTGGTCGGGGCTGCTCTCCCAATAGCCATTTTTGGGGCATTGTGTGAGACAATCAGCCGGCCAGCTTAATAAAGACTCTCAAATTTGGACTTCTCAGTGCTGATCGGTCTGTTCTTAAGTTGTGCCCCATAACACTCAGCAGCAGCTCCAGAAGAGGTGAGAGGAGGCAGTAGTGCCGGAGTCGATGGCGGGGACTTCTGCCAGTGACCGTGCTGGTCCCCATCAGGACTTAACGTGTGCGTAGACTGAGCTGAGCAGTTGTCCACACCGGGTCACAACACAGTGGAACACAGCAGAAGTGAGGAGAGAAAGAAATTAAAACTATCAATTATTTTGGAAAACGGCTACCTTTTAGTTTAACTCAAGTCTTCTAATTTGCTGGGGTGATGGAGAATCAATGGAGAAACATCTTCAGAGAGTTGAGGAAAAACAAGTATCAAGGTGGACCAATAGGCTGAGCTTTCAGGTTTGTGAGACAGTGAAGGCATTGCCAGGCTTAGAATTTTAAGACAGTTTACCAGCATGCTCCTTAAAGGGGAGACTATATTTTATAAAAAGAAGACATGCGCCTTGAGATATGGAGTAGAATTAAAGAAACTTGCTCAGTAAAGACTTTATAGCTCACATGTGATAATAAAATCAATCGTGCATCTAATTTGACTTTTGTGCATGAAGCAGCGTTGAGGTTGGAATTCTAGATGACAAGCAGCTGGAGGAGGTCTTTAGTGGTCAGCCAAAGAGCATGGTGCTCCTTGTCCTGTTGTGCAAGGACAGAGGTCCCAAGTAATCCAGACATGGGGGTTAGAGGGAACCCCATTTATAAAAGCCTGGACAACATTGAAGTTATAAAAAGAAGGAAGGAGAGACCAAGAGAGGAACAGAGGTGTGTGGGGGGTGAGGGAGAGAGAGGGGAGTGGGAGAGAGAGAGAGAGAGAGCAAGAAGGAAAGGGAAGGAGAGAAGAGGAAGAGCGGCAGGAAGATGGACTCTGCCATTAAAGGTCATCATATGTTTCACCTCCAAACATGCCTCGGGGGGAAGGAAAGTGTGCTCAGGAGGAGGAGGCCAGAATGACTTCTCAGCCCCCCAACCTCAGTGCCAGCACGAGGCCTGGACTCCACCATCCGTCCTGCCTCAGAGAGTGCGAAAAAAGGCTTCTGTTCCCAGACCAGGGAAGCTACAAGATGGGTGCTGTGGGGTCCTCATGGTGAGGATGAGGGCAAATACCCTCCAGCACGTCCAATCACAGCACCTGGCACTGGCTGCGGTGGCCCTGCCCGGGGCAGCAGGCCCCAGCTGGAGCAGCCCAGCAGTACTGCTTTCAAGGACGTGTCCAAGGATGGTTCTCTCATGCTCTGTGACTCATTCTGAGTGTCTCTAATATGGTTTCAAGTTATTTTTTCTGCTGGAACTCTCCAGAGTTGATTTGTGATGTAGGACCGAGGACCCTGAATGACTTTAGGCCTGGTGAACAACATAGAGTCTCACCACCACAGGCCAAGGCTCTTCAAGGATTCAGGCCTCGTGGCGAGAGCCCACTGAACAGTAGGCACTTGCCAAGAGCCAAAACCACACGGGACCACAAGGGAGGGATGCCTTGCCAACGGTCACAGCAACACAGCCTCATCTGACCTGTATTAAGGTCCCTGACCACAGGCGGGCCTCACTGACTGCATGTGCCCACAGGGACCACTCCCACTGAAGGGAGCCCTAGTTCCTCAGTGTTCCTGCCAAAATAATAATGATGATAGAAATCTGAATCCAAACATAGGGAGGCAGGCAACAAACCCAGGGACATTCTGCAAAATAATTGGACTGGAATCTTAGAGTAAAAAATCATCAAAGATCATGACTGAGCGAAATTTCTGGATTAAGAGGAGACTAACTTGACATGGCAATTAGATTCAAGGTTGAACACTGAATTGGATCCCGATGTATAAAACAGAAATGTAGCTGAGCAAAAATAACCAGGAAAATTAGTAAGATCGAAACGTGAACAAGGGATTACATACTACTATTACATCTGCAAATGTGATTATTGTGGTCTGTGTGACCCTGTGTCCAGCGGAGAAGGGGCACTGAGGCCACCACTGGGGATCTCACAGACGCATGGCTGATTTAATCTCCCCTCCAAGGTGAGAACTGAATCGTGACAGTCTTACACCCCGTGGGAACATTGAAGATGAGAACTGATTTTACGGCCCAACCCCTTAGCCTATCCACCTTCTTTCTAGATTCTGATTTCAAAACGCACCTCTCTTCCCGCATCTTGTCTCCCTCGTCCTTCCCGTTGGGCATGATGGGTGGGAGCCCTTGGGGCATATGCAGAGCCGGTGTGTGAGCTCCTGCCGAGCAGGGGTGTTTGCTCTCTCCCACGTCGCCCAGCACAGTGGCCTCACACCTAGTCCCACCGCTCTGTGACAGGGGCCGGGTGACTCCAGCCCCTAGAGCATCTTCTCTTCCTCCCAACCACCCCCAGTCCCAGGGCAGCATCAAGTGTTCCAGATTTTTGCTTCCACAGCACCGACACTCCACTTACGTGTGGTGACCGCCATATTAGTTCCCTATTGTCACAACTATGACATTTTACAAACTAGCCTGAAACACAAGGCCTTAAGAATGTACATTTATTATTGCTCATGTGTCAGCGGCTGGCCTGGTGATTTCCCTAATTTCACCCTGGCATGTGATCAACTGTGGGTCTGGAAGTGCCTCTGCTGATCAACGCTGGGCTGTCTTACCTGTTCAGGGCTCGGCGGGATGTTGCGGCCCATGAGGCTTCAGCGGCGATGGCCCCCATGACTGGGCCGACATCCATGGGTCTCCCCCATCCCCACATGCAGCCACATTGTCATAGCTAGAGGAGACCCCCCACAAGCCCAATCATACAGAAAAGCACATGGAAATTGACAGGTCCTCATATCCACTTGTCCAAAATAAGTCACAGAGCTGAGTCCAAAGGGAATAAAATTATAGAGACAAAGGAGTAGCTGCTGGGAGACCATTTGGGATCTCTGTGCCACCAACCTATCACATGGTGCTGCTGAAGTGAAGGAGACCGTGTAGTCAGGGGACAGTCCTGTCACCTCCTCAGGGGGTACCTGGGGAATTTGATGTCTCCATATGTGGCTTTCCTAGGGAAGAGGCAGAATGGCATATGTGGAGCATGTAGTGCCCCCGGCTCGGGGACTTGGTTCTTACCTCCAGAGTATGAAAGAGAATGCTGAAGACCTACTGAGAGTCAAAGATGGTGCGTCCCTGAAACCAGGTCACGGAGCTCTCCGCGATCGTTTGCACCTCAAAATAAGCGAGAGTCTTGGACAGAAATCACCAGGAGCCAGGATGATCTGCTAGAGGGAAGACAGGTGTCTGCTGCCCACCCTCAGCCCCGGGCCGTTCTGAGCTGCAGAAACTCCCCGGGCAGCTCTGTGGGAGCTCTCCAGGGATGGAATTCCACCTTTTCCTATCCACGCTGAACTCTCACCTGAGCAGGTGCAACACCAGGCTGGTGGGAGCAGGCCCTGCAGCCACCTGGAAAAGACCCTCTTGTACCTATGGTTGGGGCATGACCATGCCCTTCCCATAGCCCCAGCAGGTGCTTCCAGAAGTAACTGAACTTGAGTCTTGGAGGGAGGCCCCACCAAGAGCATTGCCTGCCAGGGGAAGCAATTCCAGCAGGAAGGAGCCAGGGGTGTCCTGAAGTGGACCTTAAATCACGCCACAGCCAAGCACAGAAGAAGGCGTTAGTTAGCCCTCACCATGAACACGTGGGCTCAGAGGCAGACAGCAGGTCTGCCTGCAGCCAGAGGCTCCACAGGAAGGAGTGGGCTGCCACCACTGCCCTCCTGCCTGCCAGGAGCAGGCCCCAGCTCCAGACCACAGAACCCTGTGCACACAGACCTGTCACCCCTATCTCTCCACTTTCAGGGTGGGCCCTTCCCTGGAGAAGGAGCAGGGCCGTGAGACAGGCTGCTTCCCTCAGGTCTGCTACTACAAGGGAGGATGGATGCTCTTAATACTGTGAGAGTGAGGGATAATACAGAGCAGTCTCAGCCTCTCAGGTTAAGAAAGTGTTCCCTTTCAACTAATGGAAAAGGTGGGGACCTGCTTGGGAACATGTCCAGGGGTGCAATGGAGGCTTTGAAAGGCAGCGAATGTGCAGTGCACAATGCGCATCCCCAGTGCAGGGCTGATTAATGACAAGCGCGTGCCTTTGACTTCCTGGGGTGCTTAGTGATGATCCTTCTCAAATAGGCCTATAGGTGCACCTTCTGGCTCTCTGGGTGCAGGATCAGCATCCAGCACACAGAGCTGGAAATGCAGAAGGCACCCTTTGCCCAAAGGCTGCCCTTACCACACCTTCGACAGGCACTAGCATAAGAATCAACCAGACTGCTCTTAGAACCACACAGAAGATTCGAATCAGACAGAAGAAGAGGGACAAGCCAACACCTCTGAGCACAGCGTGGGTCTAAGGAGACTGTTGCCGTCCAGGATTCCACTGGGGTCACTGAGATTCATGATGTCATTGAAATTGGAAAGATCAAGAGAAAGTCCATTAAGAGAGGGCCAGCAAGGCTGCACTTATGTACATTGACCAAAGCAGCCGGTACCCAGCAGGAGGGTTAAGAAGGGAGAGTAAATCCAAGGAAAGAGAGAAGACATCATGCCAACCCACACTTGATCCCCACATGAGTGATGAGCAGAGAGTGACTGGGCCAGGGACACTGTCTGGGTGGGAGAGGCACAGACTGGGGAGGGGACGCTCAGTGCAACTGAAGGAAACGCGCTCTCTCTGGAGCCGAGGCATCCAAAATTGCTGGGGAAAATGCAGAAAGCCAAAGGCAAGATCAGGCTGGGCTCTCGTGTTCGATGTCAACACTGGTGCCACAAGCCTAGAGGGACCCCTGAAACTAGCAGAAGGACGCTGGACATGCAGGAAGCCGTGCCTGAGGCCTCAGGAGGTGGTCCTCTGACTCCGGCAACATCCCCTGGAGGGCGCCTGCAGCCCACGTGGCTGCATCTGTCCTCAGATTTCTCAGTTGGGTAGGGCTGAGAGTCACCCAGGAGGGATCAACGTGACTTGCCTGGGAATTACCACCTTGGAAAGCAAATCACAAGTGAAAGAATATGGGGAAAGAACTGGAAAGGACAAAATGCAGACGGCTCTAACCCCTCCAGGGAAAAAACAAGGCTCAGCCATCTCCCTGAAAGCCGGGGTCAGCTGACCCTGCCCAGGGCCCCTAGTTCAGAGGCACTGTAACCTGTAGAGGTGGTTCTAGCACACATCTCGGACTGAGAAACTCTGATTAAGGAGAGGAGAAGAGAACGTAACTTCATTAAAAAAAATAAAGACAGATAGGAAAACAAAGTTCTGGCAGCAGCGTCCCCATTTCTCTCTCCGACTCTGTCTCTCTCTCTCCTCAACAAAAGCAATAGCAATGCCCTGAGTTACTAGATGGCCCAAGCCATCAGGAGAGCCCCCGGGAATGCCCGCTGGTCGGACTTCATCCAACCTCAACAGAGAGTACAGCTCTGTGTGCCTGTCACCACACACTGAAGGTTTCTGAGCTGCTTGTGGAATTGTGGGTTTCGAAGCTGGGAAAGCCTTTAAGGATGACAAGGATTCTACCTTTCTCATTGTAGAATTAAAATCCATGGCAGCCTGGGCAGTCAAGACCGCAGCTGAGAGGCACAGCTGGGCCAGGCTCCCCACACGCCCCGTCCTGCACGCGTTCATCTCCGACTCTGGCAAGGGAAGCCCTCACTCTCCATCCTGACTTAGAAAAGCCTGAGCACGTTTCAACTCGCAGACATGCTGCTAAACTGAACCCGAGGAAATGAATCCCAAGTGTGTGGCCGACACTCCACATCCTCCGTCCTCCCCTCCTGAGGTTTCTCCCTTGGTTTCTGTTTCTGAGTCAGGGGTCTTCAGGTGAGTAAGAACCCATTCCAGGAATCTGTGCCCCTGGGTCTGGCAAGGCTGTGTAGCTCTGGAGACTTCATTTGCGAAGCCAGCAATACTTCCAGATCGAGGTGGCTGTGTTCGAACCAAGCATTTTTGTAAAAATTAATAGGGTCCTTAAAATCCTTGATAATATAATTTACGTCCCTTCTCAGTAGCATATAGTTGTTTCCACAGCACAAAGTTCCTGGCTTCACAGGAAGCCGTTGGTGGAGATGTGGGAGTAATTAAAAAGGAAGCCAGGCTTCTGCCTCCGCTCCAGCACCCTTCCGGGGGCAGGGGATGAAGATGCTTTTCTGACCCATGGAGCTGTGGGGTTACACCTTGTGCCTGCAGATGAACTTTATGAGGTTTGATTTAAAGAAAACTCCAAGTGGAGGTAAATGAAATAAGTCAAGACAAAACAGACAAGCCGCAGGCACAGCTGAGCTGTGCATTTTACGTCTGCTCAACTGAAGGACTACTGACACATCTCCCGTTTGTAACCACAACACCATGAAGACACAACTTAAGCTTCTAGAAGTTTCCATATGTCACACTTGATTGCAAAGTTCTTACGTGCACAAGTAGGACATCTATAGATCCTAAGTAGGATGCTCTGCAGAGAATCGTTAATTGACCAGGCTAGACCACAGGATCAGAGGCCGTATTCAAATCATACCAAAATATCATCAGTTCATCAACTGGGAGTGAGGCACTGGTGCCTGTTGTTGGTAGTCCTAGGGAGACCAGAGGAGGCGGGTAGGGAGGTGCGGAATCTCTGCTCCTTCCGTTCTACATGTCTGTAAACCTACAACTGCTCTGAAGATGACGTATCAATTAAAAAACAAAGGAAACCATCATTTTGTGTAAATGTAACTTAAGATTTATCTACCTTCTTTTTTGAGTATACAGATCTACACCAAATATCTTTTCTTCATTTTGAACTTTCATTTCACTCCCTTAAATTCCAGTATTCCCTGTAATTTGACCTTGTGCTATAAATCTGTCATATCCTATGTCAGCAAAGTCTTTTGTACAGGACCCCAGCCATCCAACCCTGGGAAATGTCTGTCTGCCACAAGACACAGGATAAACTTACACACACACACCACCATTGCCACATCAAGGCCAACAGAAAGATCCAGCAAAGGAAGCAGGAGAGATCCCAGGGTACCTTCGTCAACAGCTCTACTGACAGTGTATTTGTAACAATTTAAAGAATAAAAAAGCCAACATAGAACTAGAAATGCGTATTAACTGAGGGCAATTTCAGCCTACTCAACTGAAATGCTACTAACATATGTTCTTTTTTTAACCATAACACAATGGAGATGCAACTTAAATCTCCAGCAGACTCCATAGTTCATACTCGCTGCAGAGTCCTCAGATGCACAGCAAGAGATGTATAGATCCAGTTCTCCTTCCTCCCAGAGGGAATTCTTCTGTTCACCATGCCATGGTACTGGTGCTGGTTCCCTGGAGACAGAGATATCTCTGAAGCTTCCCCCACACTGTGATTCCACCCTCATACCAGTTGCTCAGAGACATCCTACAACTGCTTAGTCCACCCAAGCTTTCAATTGTAGGACCCAAAGTAATTTTCAGGGTTTGCATGCTGGCAGAAAAGGCCTGGAAAGTAGGTATGAGACAGTAAAATGTGTGAGTTGATACTATCATGGATATCAGATAGAAATATCCAGAATGCCAGGTGGAGGGATAAGCAATAAGCTTAAACAATGAAAACAAAAGTAAAAATAAAACTGATGGATAAAGATTGCAATTTCATGTCCTGTGAGGAGAAAACCAGAAAGTCAGGTAGAAGTGGAATCGGAGGTAGAAAACACCATTAAAATGTTTGAGGAGGAGCTCCAAATATTTTCAGAACTTGGAAGAAGCTTGCAGGACTTCTCCAGGGCTGGAGGGAGAGAACTTCGAGGTACCCCAGCTGTTCACAATCCACTGTCCACACTGTCCGTTGTTGACTGTCCTTGGCACATTGGCACAACCAGCATATCCAAAGACCCGTGGTCTGCAGTGAAGGCCCACCAGCCCATCAAGGGGAAGAAAGTTGTCCTTGAGAAGCAGGCACTGTAGAGGGAAGGAATTCCTCCAGCGGCGAGGAACTCAGCCAGCCCCAGGCCCTGGGCTCAATGTCTCCTGTGTCTGTCCGTGAGAGGGGCCGTGGCCCGGGTGGAGGCGGGGTGGCACAATGACTTGCATTGTGGTCCCGTTTCCAGACACGTTTTTGCGAAAGCGCAAACTCTGCTGACTAGGATTATTTAAACACAGCAGAACTTTTCCACTTTTTCTTGGAAGGTATTTGTCTTCTTTCCCTTCTGACAACGTGACCTTCTGTTCACTGAAAGCCTAGCGTTCAGGGTAGTTTCCCCTGCTTCCTCTGAATTCTCCCCGTCCGACCACTGTCAGTCTGAGTGAATGTTCTCCTCTGATGTCCCTCTTTGTCCTCTGCAGCACTCTAGTAACCTTGCTTCCAGACTGCCACTGTGCTTGGTTTCGATGCTGCCATTTTGATTTGCCTTGAGGTTGAGATCAGAGACCAGGAGGGAGGGAGAACAACTGGGCTCTTCACGCTGCCTGCGACTCCCTCCTGTGTTGCGATTTGCTGTTGGACCAAACCATGAGTCCCTCTCTGTAGGGCAAGTGCCTGAGGGAAGCCGGCAAAGCCACCAGAGAGCAGAGGCTGTTAGAGAAGGGAAGCGCCTGCGGCTCGGATCCACAGTGGACGTGAGCGCCTCTTTCCTAGACAGCACTGGGCATGCTGCGTGGTGTTGGTCCACTGGTGCATGGGGTGGGAAGGGCCTTCTCCACATCGGAGCATCAGAATCACCTCCACCAGGACCCCGTCCCAGTCACAGAGGCCTGTGCTCTGTCCCTCCTCCCCCTGTCCCCACTGTCCACTCTGCTCTTCACAGCTGTGTTCGTTTCAGCACCCCTTGGAATTCATTTCTCCACCAATGAACCGAAATGACCCAGGACCTGGCCCCCTTTATCCACAACAGGGCAGGCCTGTGTCTGGCCACTCTTCCTTCCCGACTCAGCTGCAGTTCCAGCCCGAGGCATGAGCCTGACTTGCTGCCCAGGGCAGGAGAGGTACCTGAAACATGGAGGAGGCAGCCCACCGGGCTGACGGGAGATGGGGGAAGCAAGGGGGTCGCGGGCCCTCCTTTCTCCGTCTCTGCCACTCTCCGGGGTGGGGTCCTCCCTTTACGTCCTTCAGGAGCCGTCCTGGGACCATGGTGCTGCCAGCCCAGGGGCTGGCGGGTGTGCTGGGGGCTCGGGGTCAGCCGGGCCTTGCTGAGCTGGCCATCCTTCCCGTGGGCCTCTTCCCGGCCTCGCTTCCCTTTCTGCCGCTCTGGCACCCCACTCACCTGGGCTCTGCCGTCTGGGGGAAGTGGGCCAAGACTGCTGGAGGCTGAAACCTCCTACCTGCAGGTCCCTTCTCCGCCTCAGGGGCTCCTGCAAAGGTCCCCAGCAGTATGGAGAAGTGCCTGCTTCTCTGAGCTTGCTGCGTGCCCCGCCTTCTGTGGAACCGGGGTGGGACAATGTGAGACAAGGCAGAGTCCCTCTGACTGGCCTCTGGCAACAAGGCCGATATGAGGCCCTGTGAAGCCGAGCGCGGTTCGTCTCTTCTCCCAGCACAGCCAGGGACAGCAGAGGCCACTCTGGACGTGCTGCCTGCCCAGGCGCGAGTCTCCGTCAGGGTCATGAAGGCTAAGACCTGGCTGACCCCGGCTGGCGCTGCGTTCCCAAGTGCTCGTGGTGCTGTGTGCAAAGAAATGCAGACAGAAAAGGACAGTCGGTGGTGTTCCCAGCCGGGAGCTTCTGGGTGCCCTGCTTCTCAAGCTCTCTGACTTCCTGCATCTTCCCCACTTCTCTCCTGCCATGTCCCTCAGATCCTTCCTCGTGGTCTCCAAGCAGCTTGCACCAAGAGCCCAGGTAGCGGGCCCCTCCTCACCTGTTCTGCAGCTGGGGTGCTGCATCCTGCCCTCTGTGCTCATCAGCATCGTGTTCAATGTGGGCCATTGTCCCTACACTGTGCTCCTTGAACTCAGGACTTTGGTGTTGCTGTATTTTTAATACATGTGTCTTTGTTGCACTCTTGATCCTCCATGACTGGCCGTAGGTGATTTACTGTCCACTTCGTGCCAATTGACTGATCTGAACTGAACCAGCCCGACATTTGATATGAATTCCTAACAGTGATGTCATCTGTCACTCTTCATGTGTCTTAACCGTTTGTGGACAGTTAAAGATCCTAAAACCACATGTGTCAATCACCCTCACACCCATGAGGGTGGCAGCGAGTGGCAGCAGCCACAGTCACCACGGTAAGGTGCTCCGCAAAGGGCCACTGCCAGCAGCGACTCACAGAACTCTGTCAGCTCGCTGACCTGTCCCCTACCAGATGTGAGCGGCCACACAGATGTGGAAGTCCTGTTGCTGCGGAGTGGATCGTGTCCCTGCCTAGCTCACTGCTGAGCTCCTAAATCCCAGGCGAGGGTGTTTCAAGGTGGGGCCTTGGGAAGATGATCAGGCTCAGAGGGAAGGTCTTCAGGGTGGAATGTCTGTGAAGGGGCTAGTGTCCTTTTAAGTGGCTCTCAATCATGTAGGGACACAGCAAGAAGGCAGCCGTGTACAAACAAGGAGATTCCTCCCAGAACCCCACCATGCCAGCCCCCATCTCACGCTTCAGCTCCAGAGCAACCCTGCTGCCCATCAGCAGGTGAATACCTCCTTCCTCTCAGCGTGCCTTTGAAGCTCAGCCACTGGAGAGCACGCAGTCACCTTCAAGCCCTTCTGTGCCCGAGTGACATATGTGCTCACAGGGGTGTGTCGCTCCTTTGTCTATCTGTCCGTTTGTCGAGGGACACTGGTATTTCTCCACCTTTCAGTGATTGTGCACACTGCTGCCGTGAACACCCTTGCACAAGTTCCACTTGAACCCCTGCCTTCAATTCTTTGGGTGCAGGGTCGCTAGGTCTCCTGTCCATTCTGTGCAATGCGAGACTTGGAACTTACACTTTCTGTCAGAATGTGTCCCAGAGACCATTAACATGACTTTCAAAATTATGGTAATCACCAACTTCTTGTTTTAACACCCAGAAAGAATGGAACCTGAGACTCTTCAGATTGATTGGAAATGGATGGCTGCATGGCCTTGTCCCCAAAGCCCTCCGGAGGCCCTGCAGGTCCCTGTGCTCAGAAACGCAGCACCTTGTGAAAGGTCAGAGTGGCCACTTTCCCATGCTTGAGCTCGTCCTAGACCTGCGGCCACACCAGTGGAGATCAGCCTCCAGCTCTGTCACTCTGTTTCCGTCCACGGGGGAAACGCAAGAGATGCCATAAAGGTGTAATGCAGCCCACCTTACAGATTTCCAGGCCCAGCTGTTGACTTTGGTGGAAGCCACACAGTCAGTGCTAACGCCACTTTGTCACCACCCACGCTGGTCTGAGGTGTGCTCGCTCATCGTTCCTGAATCAGGCTTGTTGTGTATCTTTGCCATCAAGGAGAGCTGCTGTGTGTGTGGGAGGTCACAATGGTCATTCTTGGCTTTGTGTCAAATTCTTTTTATTGCTAAGTCAGTACAAAATGAAGGGCCACGCTGAAAGGAAGCCAGAGTTAAAGAGTTACAAAGAAGACTGACTTACACTCAGAGGCACTCATGATATTTGAAGTACTTGGGAAGGAAACAAGAATTACATCATGAGCCAAGACTAACTTTAAAGCAGTGTTCGGTTCTTTACTTCTTTACATAAGGGATACTTTATGTCTTGTGACCATAGGACTAGAAAAGGAAGACATGCATTCTCCAGCTCTCTATGTCAATTTGGGTGACCACCCAGGTGAGTTGCCAGATTTGCCGGGCTGCTTGCAGGAAACTCCCCACGTATTCATGCAAATGGAACATAAGGTTGCAAAGGGAAAACACAGTCCTTACCCAGAGGGCTGCCTTAGAAAAATCTGTTTACAGTGTGCTGAGTGGGTGACAGGTGTCAGTATCATGAGCAAGTCCCCCCCACCCCCGTGTTTGGCACTTACTAGATGTAAACATATGATATTTCTTAAGTCTTCACTTTGCTTTATATGCCTCACTGGAACGCATGAAGCTCTGAAATGGGAAGCCCAGCAATTTACCCTGACAATCTTGATGTAGCACATCATTCCCTACAAGATAAATTAGCAGATTCTAGTCCCTTGCAGTGACCCTCAGGAAAGCACTTCATGTCCAGTAAGCCCATGGCTGCCAACGCTGGACTTTGCTGAGAAGGGTCAGCAGGCTCCTTCCTAGGGTGAAGGCTCTGGTTCTGTGCTAAGAACCCTCCTGACCTGGGCAGCTCTGCATTTCTGGAATTTATTTGATCACAGACCCCTTTGATCAAGAACGACTCCCAGGACACACCTGGGGAGATGTGGGCCTGCCAGATTTCTCGTGTGGAGTAGGACTTGGATGAAAACCACCGTGACCCATCTGAGCTCAACAAACCCAGCAGGGCACACGAAACAGTGAAGAGGGCAGTGCCAAAGCTCCCACAGGGAGAGCTGATTGCAAGGGCAGCCCAGGGGCAAAATCCACGTGTGGCTCACACAGCCGCCCGCGCGCACGGTGGCCTTGCCGAGATCACCGCCACCCACCTCCCGTTACCTCCAGGATGGGTGAGCCTGGCCCAGGAATGGTAGATAAGCTGGGACTTAGGCCAGAAGGATGTGCAGACCTGCAGCAAAGCTCTGGGCCTGTCGTGGTGCCCGCCGTTAATGCGAGTTGCGTTCTTTGATGCACTGAAAGCATCACACTGCACAGCGGAGACGCCCTCACGTGGTCTCGTCACTTAGTGGGGGGAACAGAGCAAACTTAAGCCCAGTGTTTGGCAAGGAGCGTCTTAGCAATGAACAGCCTCTCCAATGTTTAGTTCTAGTAGCTCTAAAGTTTCAGAGCCTTACCTGGAGGTCTTTGATCCATTTTGAGTTGATTCTTGGACAGAGTGAGCAATAGAGATCTAGTTCCAGTCTCCAACATGGGGATATCCAGTTTCCCAGCACCATTTGTTGACGATGCTGTCCTGTGTCCAATGTGCTCTGGTGTTGTCAAATCTCAGATGACTGTCACAATGTGGGCTTGCCTCTGTCTTCCGTTCTGTTCCATTGATTTACATGTCTGTTTTTTTAATTTTTTTTTTATTTTTACTGACTGCATTTTGATTCATTGTATACAAATGGAGTACATCATTTCCTTCCTATGGCTGTGTACAACGTAGATCCACACTATTCTTGTAATATGCCAGTACTATGCTGTCCTTTTACCTATGACTCTGTAGGGTATTTTGAAGTCAAGTATTGGATGCCTCCAGCACCTCCCTTTTTGCTCAGGATTTCTTTTGCTATTTGAAATCTTTCGTGCTTCCATATGACATTGAAGATGGCTTTCTTCTTTTGTGAAGAATGTCACTGGGGTTTTGCATTGGATTGGTGGATTATTTTGTGAGTATATATATTTTAACAATAATTCTAATCCTTAACACAGGAATCCTGTCCGTCTGCTAGTATCTTCTTCAATGTCTTTTTAGTATTTTCAAAATTCATTGTGCAGTTCTCTCATCTCTTGGTTAGGTTTATTGCAGTGCTATTCACAATGATCAAAATATGGAATCAGCCTAGGAAAAAGCAACAGATGAACGGGCAAAGCAAATGTGGTGTATATACATTAGGGAGTACTACTCAGCCAGAAAGAAGAATGAACTAATGTCATTTTCAGGGAAATGGATGAAACTGGAGGACATAACATGAAGTGGAATAAGCCAGACTCAAAAAGACAAGTATCATATGTTTTCACTAATGCAGAAACTTTAAAAAGATAAAAATAATAAAAACTAAAAAGAGTACCCAAGGGAGATGGAAAGCATTCTCTCTCTCTCTCTCTCTCTCTCTCTCTCTCTCTCTCTCTCTCTCTCTCTCTCTCTCTCTCTCTCCCTGTCTCTTTCTGTCTGCATGTTTGTGCAGGGAGAGTTATATCTGCCCAGTCAAGGTGGCATGATCCTCCCCTTGAGCTGCAGCTCTCTGCCAGCCTGGGCACAGGAGAAGCAGCTGGTTTGCCCTGAGGACCTCACTAAGCCCTCCCGAGCTGAGCCACTGACCTGAGGGTCAGTCATCACTCTGGATAAGGCATGGACCCTTGGCTGTAGATAAGTTGAGTTCCCAGCATGACACATGCAGACAGGCCTGGGAGAGCAGGAGAGAGGATGTGTGTGTTTTGTGTTAACCTCTGGTTACTCAGTGATGAGACTAGTCACTGAAACACCGGGAAACACGCAAGGTCAGAAGACACCTATGTAAAGCATAAACCATTAACCCAGCTTGAGCTGTCCATCACAAACAGCTCTGGGCAGGGTGGACGTCCTTTCTGTGATCTTCCGCAGATGGTGAAGTAATGAGCATTGATGTGCTTTGCCCACACTGACTCCCTGACGTCCTCAGTCTCCTCCTTGTGCTTCATGCTTCATGGACAGGGTATTAGAAAGTACTAAGGTGCAGATGGAACCGAACGCTCTCAAATCTAAGAAGCAGAGCATTCACATGCCAGTGCTTGATGCCACATGCAAGAGAAAACCAGGCAAGACAGTGATGCTGCACAAAGGGACGGCCATCCAACCCAGCTGTCCTGTCATGGCAACAAGAGGAAGAAATGCACAGATGGATTAAAATGGGAGGCATCTCATCTGCAGGAGAACAAAGTGAAGGAAGTGCACACGGCAGTGGTTTCAACCATTAACTAGGGTTCCAGAGGCGAATGCTAATTCCTTCTTATGTGATTTCAGAATATCATTGATCCCCCTATTTCCTAAAATAAGTACATTTTATTCATCCTTGTTGCTTTATTTATGGATAACTTCTGCATTCTGGAGCTGAGTTTTAGTCTCCTAATCTGCAGGTGACAGAAAACAGTCTGTCATTATCTCTCTTCCTGGAAGAAGCAGATTGGTTTAAGAAAGATAGACCTGTCTTCCTCCTGCGAGAGAATTTCAGGCAAGAGTGGGAGTCAGAAGTCATCCACTGGATTTTCTGAGGCCTCTTCCCTCTGACGTCAGCAACATCCCTGGCACATAGTGCCCATGACCTTGTCCATGACAATATCACTAGTACTCCAGCCATTGCACCCCTCTCTCCAGCCAGCAAGAAGATGACATGAAAATGGACATGTCTCCTCTTCAAAGATGTCACCTGGAAGGTACACATTCAGCTTCTGCTTGTATTTCACTAGCTAGAACTCCTCTCCTGACTCAGCAAGCATCAACACAAAAATTGGAAAATATTGTCTTTCTTTGGGGTGGTCATACAGCCAAAGAGGAGAAAAGTGAGAGGTTCAACTCAAGATCAAGGAAGACCAGCTAGTGAAAGATATATTCTTGCCAGAACATATTTCTTATGATATGAGAAGATTATTCAAGTGATAACAGGAGCGATATTTGTCATTTCTACAAGTGCTGTGACATTCCTGTGTTACTTGGAACCAAGACTTGATACTTCTTTGTATTTTTCTGATACCAAACAATCTATAAAAATACCACTGAATGCAGCCCTCATTCAAATCTGCCTCTCCACCATGACTCCTGCCCAGGTAGGGCTTCATCTTCCAAGTGCTTATCTTAGACTGGAAGAGATTATAGAGCAACCTGCCAGGGAAGACTTCTCACCAGATCATGAGTGACACCAGAAACACAGGCCTGTCCCTAGTGTCCAGGCCCACAGGGCATAGACCTTCCTCATCCCTGGAGAGCCCAGAGGCTGGCTGACTCCAGCTGCTGCCCTCATGTCAGGGAGCAGGCCATTCGTCCGATGGGGCGTCTTTCCTACCACAGCCCCTCTGGGTGGCCCCACTGTGACAGGCGTGTGAAGAACTTTGCATGCATGGATTATTTTTTTTCTTAGAGACTCTAGAAGTAGGTAGGATGATTACCCACCACTACTTTACAGGTGCTGCTTGGAGACAGGAAGTACCCTGTCCTCATTCACACAGGCTATTGGCACCTGGGGTGAGGAGACTGGTCACTGGCTGGAAGGCGTCTTCAGTGCCATGGCTGTAGACACAGTGTGCTGTGGAACTGCAGGCCAGGTAGAGCTGGAACCTACATCTTGAAGCCTCACTAGACAGAAATGTGTTTTGGAGGAGTCAGTAGCAAATGCTGCAGATTTCACTTATACTAAATTCTCTGGTGTCAAGGCCAAGCCAAGTGATCTCATGGTCAAGCCAAGTGATCTTGGCTTCCAATGGAACTCACCATTTTTATTCCTGCTATATTTTTTTTCCAGTTAAAAGATGAATTTGTTCCTATGATTTTTGTGCTCATATCTCCACCTATTTTCACCACAAAGATGAATTTTTATGTTGGAAGTTTCTACACTCACTGAATCTGGAAGTGGTAATACCAATACTGGTTGAGTTCCATCTTTGTTGGGCAAAATCTGTCTTGATGCACTGTGTTCTACAGGAGAACTTGAGCCCTGGGATTGACAGCTGATGGGTGACATATTAGGGGAGGACCCTTTCCTGACTTATTTTGTTTTCTGCCCTCCTCACCCCCTATTTCTCTGCCCTCTTTATTTCTTTTCTTCTTTCCTCCATTACTGATAAGGTCCTCCTACATGTCTAGGGAAACAATGATATGAAAGAGAAGAGTTCTTCTCGAGAAAACTGTGACTACAAATAACATCTTGAAATTGCCTAACGGTGTATGATGTTGCTGTGTTCAGCCGCTTCTCCTGGGATTCTGACATTTCGCAGTGTAAAATGAAGACATTGACTTCAGGTGCATATTAGGATATTGGTTGAAAGCAAGTGTATACTTTTCCCCAGTTCCTGTCTGCCAACAGTCTTATCTCTACCCCACTCCACTCTCCATACATAGCACAGAACTTCCACCAGTGAACTTGACCTTCACATCTACCCCCTCACTTTATCGCCAGTTACTGAGGAAAGGCTCAAAGAAGTGGGAATGTTTTCCCAGATGCTGTTGATAGTTTTTTGTTAGTTTGTTTAATGGGAGAAACATGTCCTTGAGGTTTTAATGATTGCAGGAGTAAATTTCAATTGACTTTCGAGACCTCCTTCATGAGGAAAGAATAATACCCTGCAGAAAAATTCTACCCATGATTTTTGCCAGATTCAGGTTTAACAGAGATCAGACACTGTGGCTTGGCAGCCCCACATGCAGGGTGGATAGTCTGCAAGAACATCTGATCTCTACCAGTGACGCAGGAAAAGTGTATCAGTAGATGATTGATAGCTCTATGGTGGGTTTTTGTTATTCCATAGCAAATTAGAAGAGCACAAAAAACTAGATCCACAAGTATAAATATGGATTACACCTGTAGTAAGGTGCTGGGATGTTAAGAGAAAACTGTGGGTCTCCAGAGTCAGTGGACTTGAGCAGTCCAAGGTTTCCATGTTACAAATTAAGAACTGCATGGGGTAAGTGGCTCATTTGAGATGCAAAGAAGGTTGCCACCGATAGTCCTCAGAGCCAGCTGGCTATCTGGTGGTCATCCTGGCAGATTGGCATTCTGTCCTCAAATGCTCCATAGAGTGACCTGGCAAGTACAAGGACTCACAAGGGGTTCGATGAAAGGGAAGAGATACCAACACTACTCTAGTGATAATCCTGGTTTTACATTGGTCCTTGAAATTGCCTAACGGTGTATGATGTTGCTGTGTTCAGCCGCTTCTCCCGGGATTCTGACATTTTGCAGTGTAAAATGAAGACATTGACTTCAGGTGCATATTAGGATATTGGTTGAAAGCAATATCCTAATATGCACCTGAAGTCAATGCCTCTCGTAGATGACCAGGGGTTTGAAACCATCAGAATCTGGAAGGAGGGTCAGCCAGATTGGGTAAGAAAGGTTGGTAGAGTTCCAATGGACAGGTCCAACCACAACACCCCTAAGTCTTCCCAGTGCTCGACTTCTGTTGACCCTTGGCACCCCTGACACCCAGGTGAGACTCTCAGAAGGTCTCCATTTCCCTCCCTGTGGAGAATTCTTGCTGTGACTCCATCTGTAAGACCATGGAGGTGGCCCCAGGGCCCTTGGCTAACGTGGATCCAGAAGTCTGTCCTGGCTTCATAGATTCAGGTCAGGCAGGACCTGTATGTTAGATGTATTTTCTTTGCAGTATGCAATTTTTTTTTATCCCCTTCCGACATGGATTTCTTACAATAGATTCCTTGATGCCTATGACCTCCAGAGGGACCTTGAAAAGCAGCTAGGCATTCCACTCTGGCTCCCCTCCGTCCTGGCCCTAAGTGTTTGGATATATACGTCCAGTCACCTTCGTTCGGGGAGTTTTTCATGGTTTGGTTTGTTTTTCAGTCAGCTCCCTTTCCCAAGAAATGCTCCATAAAATATATTTATATACATCAAGAATTCCTGAAGTAGGTGTTTTGAACCAAATTTAATGATTTTATTTTCATTTCTTTTTATTATTCATGTTAAATGGTTTTCCACATTACATGTTTGCCAAATCTGATACTGGGATTCAACCATCAAAAGGGAGCGAAAGCCCGAATCTGAGCTCTCAGGGAGCCCCTGCCAATGTGAGCGGAGGGCCCTGTTCTCCAGGGCCAGAGAGGCCATGGCACACACATCGCCTACCTGAGCCCTGAGCCCTCCTACGCGGGTGCGTCTGGGTCTCTGTTCCTCACATTTTTCCTAACTATTTGTTCTCCTACCACAAGTGTGCAAAAGCATGTGTGAGCTCACACACACACACACACACACACACACACACACACACACACACACCCTGTTTCTAAAGAAGTATCCATTATAGAACTTGGTCTACTTATGGGTGAATTTGAATTTAGAAGGTCTTGCTTTAAACCTTAGCTCCCAGTGGAACTTCTTTGGCAAACTGAGCTTCTGTCCTTGAGACAAACTTTTACTCACATCTTACTTTCACTTCTTTGTTGTTTGTGTGAGTGCACTGGTGACACACAGTCCTGACCCATGACCGGACATGTCCACTCAACAAATAACAGAGCTGCTCATTTCCATCTCCTTCACTTTCCCTTTTGCCCCCCTCTCCTCCCCAAACCGCTTCCTCTCTTGGTCTTCCTTCCATTTATTGATTGTTTTGTAATCGGTGCACTGTAGTTATACATGAAGTGAAGTGACTGTGACAAATTTGAACTTTCATATACCATAATTTGCTAGATTTAATTCCTCAGATCCCCTCCCCTGTCCCTCCTTCCTCTCCCTCAACCCCCTTCTTCTGCTCTACTGTCCTCCCTTCTCTCTTTGTGAGATCCTCTTTCTTTTCTCTCTACCTTCTACATATGAGAGAAAGCATTTTGTCCTTGACTTTGTAAACCTGGCTTATTTCACTTAGCACAATGTTCTCCAGCTCTGTACAGTTTCCTGCAAATAACAAAATTCCATTCTTTATGGCTGAATAAACTCCATAGTGTATATATACCACATTTTCTTTATCCATTCATTCATTAATTTAAGCAAAGTCTGGTTTCATGATTTAGCTATTGTGAATTGTGCTGCTATAAATGTGGGTATGCATGGATTATGGTAGTGTGCTGGCTTTAATTCTTTAGGACAATTAGGATATATAAATAGGAGTGGTAGAGGTGGGGCATACAATGTCTCCATTCCTAGTCTTTTAAGGAAGCTCCATAAGAATTCCCATAGTGGTTGCACTAATTTACAATTTCACCAACAGTGAAAAAAGTGTTCCCTTTTCTCTAATTCTCTCCAGGATTTATTATTGTGTGCATTCTTGGTGGCTGCCATTCTAACTGAATTTGCAATGTTGAAATTGCAATGTTGTTTTGATTTTTATTTCCCTAATTGCTAATGATGTGAATACTTTTTCATATACTTATTGGTCATTGGTATGTCTTTCTTTGATAAGTGTTTGTTTCATTCATTTGCCCATTTATTAATTGGATCATATTATTTTATGATCTTAAGTTTTTTGATTTCTTTATATACTCTGGATATTAATTCTCTATTAGAAGAGTAGATAGCAAGTATTTCCATTCTCTAGGTTTTCTCTTCATATGCATAATTGTTTCCTTTTTGAGAAGAATTTTTTTATTTGATGTCATTCCATTTATTAATCTTTGGCATTGTTTCCTGAGTTTTGTGAGTCCTACTGGGAAGTCATTGTCTTCATCTGTATGTTGGAATATTGGTCCTACAAATTCTTCTAGGACTTGCAGAGTTTCTGATCTAATTTCCAAGTTGTTTCTCTATTTTGAGTAAAATTTTGTTCAGGGTGACAAGTAGGTGTTTAGTCTCATTCTTCTACATATGCATAACCAGTTTTCCAGGCACTGTTTGTTGAAAAAGCTATGTTTCCTCCAATGCACATTTTTGATTCCTTTGTCAAGGATCAGATGGCTGTATCTGTGTGGGTTTGTCTTTTATTCTTCCAAATGAATTTTTTCTAGTTCCGTGAAGAATACAATTGGTAATTGATGGGGATTGCATTAAATCTGTATTACTTTTGGTAGTATGGCCATTTTAACAATATTCATTTTGCCTATCCATGAACTTGGAAGATCTTTCCATCTTTTGTGAATTTTTCAATTTCTTTCTTCAATATTCTATAGTTTTTATTGTAGAAATTTTCCACCTCCTTGGTGAGATTTATTCCTAGGTATTCTTTTAGGCAGTTGGGAATAGAATTGTTTTCCTGATTTCTCAGCAGGTTCATTATTATTGTATAGAAAAGCTATTAATTTTTGCTTGTGATTTTGTAACCTACAGTTTTTCTGAATTTATTTATTAGGTCCAGCAGTACTCTGGTAAAGCTTTTCAGATCTTCTAAGTATAGAATCATTATCTGCAAACAGTGATAGACTTCTTACTTTCCTATTTTTATCCCTGTTATTTCCCTCTCTTGCCTAAATACTCTAGCTAGGATTTCTAATATTGTATTGAATAGGGGTGTTAAGAGTGAACATCCTCACCCTGTTATTAATTTTAAAGAAAATTCTTTCCATTTTTCCCCATTCACTGTGATGTTGGCTTTGTGATGTGTAACCTTTATGATGTTGGGGTAAGTTTCTTAACATCCCAGTGTATTCAGTGCTTTTAGCATGAATGGCAGCTAAATTTTTTCAAGGACTTTCTCTGCATCTATTGAGATGACTGTGATTTTTATCCTTAAGGCTATTCATGTGGTGAATTATATTTATAAATTTGCATATGGTAAGACATCCTTGCAAGTCTGGGTTAAAATCAACTTGATAATGATAGGCAATCTTCTTAATATGTATTTGAATATAATTTTCTGGTATTGCATTAAGGATTCTTGCATCTAAGTTCATCATGGATATTGGTCCGTAGTTTTCTTTTCTTGATGTGTCCTTGTCTGAATGTGGCGTACATGTGATATTGGACTCAGAGAATGAACTTGGAGTGTTCCCTCTTTCTCTATCTCATAGAATATTTTGAGGTGCATTAGCATTAGTTCTTTAAACTTCAGGTAGAATTCACCTGATAATTCATCTAGTATTGGTCTTTTCTTTGTCAAAAGACTTTTTATTACTGCTTCTATCTTATTACTAATTATTGGTCTGTTTATGTATTCTATGTCCTCGATTCAACTTTTGCAAGTCTTATGTATTTAGAAATGTATTTGTTTCTTTAAGATTTTTCAGTTTACTGGAATATAAGTTTTCAAAGTAATCCCTAATTATCCTCTGGATTTCTGTAATGTCTGTGATGTCTGTGGAGAATTTTCCTTTTACTTTGCAATTTTATTAATTCAGGTCTTATCTCTTTTTCTTTTGGTTAGTTTGACTAAAACTTAACCACATTGTTCATCTTTTATAAGAATAAACCTTGATTCATTGAGTCTTCTTTTTTTTTAATAAATTCTAAATGTCATTGATTTTGACTCTGATGTTAAATATTTTCTTCTTTTGGCAAACCTTACCTTGTAGTTTGATTTGTTCTTGTTTTTCAAGGGCTTTAAGATGCATAATTAGGTTGTTGATTTAGGATCATTCTGACTTTCTTATGTAAATACTCATAGCTATAAACTTTCCTTTTAAAATTGTTTTCATAGCATCATAGAAGTTCTTATATGTGGTATTACAATTCTTATTTTATTCTAAGAAATTTAAACTTTCTTTCCTGATTTCTTGTATCACCCATTCATCACTCAAAAGTGTATTGTTCATTCTTAATGTGTTTATACATTTTTTGGTTTCGATATTTTTGGTGTTGATTTCTAACTTCGTTTTATTATGATCAGAGATGAAAAGAACTATATTAAAAATTTTGTACTTTCTGTGAGTTGACTTGTGAGCTAGAATATGATCTACTTTGATGAAGGTTCAATGACAAGCTAAGAGGAACATGCATTTGACTGTTATTGGATGAAGTATCTATAGGTGTTTGTTAATTCCATTTGATTTGTTATATTTTTAGGACCAAAAACCTTTTGTAAGTTCTTGGTGAAAGAGGTGTGTTGAAATCACCCTGTATTATTGTACAGGGGTCTGAGTTTTTTCTTTGAGCAGTGTATCTTTTATGTAATTAGGTACACCAACACTTAGAGCATAAATGCCATCTGTCATTATATCTTCTTGATGGATTATTCCCTTTACCAGTATGAAGTGACTTTTTATTTCTTCCAGTTAATTTTGGTTAGACATCTGGTTTTTTGGATATGGGACTAGCTAGTTCTGCTCTTTTTTGGACTCTATTTTCATGGTGTATCAATTTCCATCCTTTCACTTTCAGCCTTTGGTTGTCTTTGCGTGTAGGATGAGCCACTTACAAACTAAATAGAGTTGGGCTTTGGGAGTCTTGTTCATGAAGTCAAATCCTAAGCTGAAATGGGGAACATTTGGGCCCACTTTTTCTTTTATTAGGCGCAGGGTCTCTGGTCTAGTGCCTAAGTCTTTGATCCACAGTAAGATGAGTTTCATGCTCATGCAGGGTAAGAGAAGTTTAATTTCATTTGATACATGTGAACTTAGAATTTTCCCAGCATCACTTATTGAATAGGTTATCTTTTCTCCAGTGAAGGTTTTTGGCACTTTTTTCTAGTATAAGATAACTGTATTTATGTGGGTTTGTCTCTGTGACTTCTATATTGTACCATTGGTCTATGTATTTGGTGCCAATACCATGCCATTTTGTTATTATGGCTCTGTAGTACAGCTTAAGGCCTGGTACTGTAATAACTCCTGCTTCACTTTTCTTGCTACAGATTGCTTTGGCTATTCTGGGTTTATGATGGAATATTACTCAACTTTAAAGAAGAATGAAATTATGGCACTTGTTGGTAAATAGATAGAACTGGAGAATATCATACCAAACAAAATAAGCCAATCCCAAAAAACCAAAAGTCAAATGTTTTCTCTGATATGTGGATGCTAATTCATAATGGAGGTGGCTAGGAAAAAATAGAGTTACATTAGATTAGGTAGAGGGGATTGAAGGGAGGGAAGGGTGTATGGGGATAGGAAGGAGAGTAGAATGAATAAGATATTATTACCCTGTGTACGTATATAAACATACAACAAGCCAGATTCTACATCACATATAACCAGAAGAATGAGAAATTATACTCCACTTCATATAATGTATCAAAGTGCATTCTACTGTCATATAAACTAAAACAAATATATATATATATATATATAAATAATTGGGTCTTGATTTTTAAACCATTTTGTTAGTCTTCGTTTTTTAATTGGAGAATTGGGACAACTTATACTTAATGTTATTACAGAGAGATTTTTATTAATTCCTGTCATTTGATTTATTTCCAATGTATAATTTCATCTTCTTTCTCATTTGCTTGGTTACTCTTCAAGCGAGATTTGTTCAGATGTGAGTTCTGAGGTTTGTAAGTTCTTCTATGTGAAGAACTTTGTTCCTTTAACTATTTCCTCTAGTTAGTTCTCATGAACTTTTTTGATTTCTGCTTATCATGAAAGGTTTTAATTTCTTCTTTGATTCTAAAGATTAACCTTGCTGAATACATCAATCTTGGTTGACAAGCATTTTCTTTCAGGGTTTGGAATACAGCATTCCAAGCCTTCATGGATTTTAGAGTTTATGCTCAGAAACAAAAAGTAATTATAATTGGCTTGCCTCTAAATACAAGCTGTTTTCCTCTTAAGGCTTTTAAGATTCTATTCTTGTTCTGTATGTTAGACACTTTAATTATAATGCATCAAGGAGAGGTTCTTTTACAAGTATTTTCTATTTGGGATTCTGAATGATTTCTATATTTGTATGTCAATCTCATTCTCAAAGTTTAGAAAATTTTCCATTATTATTTCCTGAATACTTTATCTATGCCATTGGTCTGCATCTTCTAACCCTCTTCAATTTCAGTGATTCTTAATTTGGTCTCTTAATGTTGTTCCAGAAGGTTTTTTGATATTTTTTGTATTTTGTTCAGAGTTACTTGTCTTCTTTTTTTTAATACTGTCTGAAAGTTCAAAGTTGTCACTTTGTCTTCCAGTTCTGAGAATCTGTCTTCAGTATGTTTTGGAGTAGTAGAGAGACTTTCAGTTGAATACTTTATTTGATTTATTGTGTATTACATTTCCAAGATCTCTGTTTGGTTCTTTTTTAATGTATGTATTGATTTCCTTATTGAATTCTCATTATTATACTGTACTGACTTCCATAATTCATTCAGTTATATTTCTGTGTTCTCTTAGAATTCATTGATCAGTTTTATAATCATTACTTTGAATTCTTTATCTGGTATTTCATCCATATCAATACCTTTTTCCATTTACAAATTTTATTGGTTCTTTTTAATTATACATGACACTAGAATTAATTTTGATATAACCATGCATACATGGAATATATCTTATTCTAATTCAGATCCCATTCTATTGGATGTACATGATGGTGGGATTCACTATGGTGTATTCATATATATATAAATTGGAAAACTTTTTTGGGTTTATTCCACTGTCTTTCATTTTTCTATCCCACTCCATTCCCTCCATTTCCCTTTGTCTAATCTACTGAATATCTATTTATTCTTCCTCTTTCCCCCATTTATCTTTAAAGTCAGTTGTTGGTGAATTATGAAATTTAGGAACCATAATGTTACCATATTTTTTCCATATTCCTTGTATTCCTGAAATGGTTTCTAAACATCTGTTGGGATGGATTTTTCTTCCAATCTTATGTTTGAACCTTTTTAGGACCCAGTGTCCTCTTGCAAAAGTGTCCTAGAATGCTATGATTGAGGAAAGTTTGGGTTTTTATCACAGAAAGTTTCAAGGAAGAAGCAAGACTGAAGATTGATGATACCCTTCAAATATCAAGGCCACCTGTCCAGGTGGTCTCTTATTTTATTGAGAGACTATTTCATTATCAGCACCC
Source organism: Sciurus vulgaris (assembly GCF_902686455.1). Classification (NCBI taxonomy): domain Eukaryota; kingdom Metazoa; phylum Chordata; class Mammalia; order Rodentia; family Sciuridae; genus Sciurus; species Sciurus vulgaris. The sequence goes on along the minus strand of NC_136466.1, from coordinate 169,090,596 downwards.
CTTTCTTATCCTGTGAGACCCACAGCAGGGTGACCTGGGCATAAAGGCCTGAGCTGGAACCTCTAGCCTGTGTTTGCACTCCAAAGACCAGGAAGTATAATTTCCCAGATATCCTTTTCCTCTCAAATTTCTTTCTTGATTTTTATCTCTTATTTTTGTAATTACTAGGATAAGAGATTCCTTTTGCTCGTCAATTTTAACAAGATGAAATCAGACCAAAAGCTCTGAGATCAAGTACTACATTTGTCACTAACTGAATGATGAACTGTTACTCTCCAGTTTGCAGTATTAATGTTTCACTCATTATGGATGAAAAACAGTAGCCAATTAAAAGAGATGATGTGCAATTTACATGAAATAGCACCAGCAATAAGTAGCTGTCCACAAGTTTAGCCAATTCTGAAATCTCTGGAAGATTCTCACAGTGCTGCTTGAATGTGTCATGAGTTTGACTTCTTACCCAAAGCTGATGCTGGAACTGTAGGAGGTGAGCAGAGCCATCTCCTCTAACCCAGATCTTTGGTCTAAGTCTCCATGTTGGTAGCATTCAGAATTGTTTTTCATTTAACCAGGCTTCTTGTTCCCAATCCTGCCTCTCTTCAGAGACTAAATCATAGATAGCTGGTGGTAAAAGGTTACAAAGAATGCTCCCTACTAGGAAGTATGAAAGGAGAAATATAGACCAAATTCCTGCATAAAGCCTGTGCCCAGCATTGGTGTTCGACCAGAAGGCAGTGAGACTTAGACAAGAAATTAAAAGGAATGATGAAGCATAGCACTCACATGCCTATTGAATTCTAGAAATTGGCCATAGCACTCTTCATACATTAGCACAGCCAAACCTTATGGCAATTATTAGCCTTATGTGAGAGATGGGCACAGAAGGTAGAGTGACATGCCTGGGTCACACAGCAGTAGTCTGTGGTGGCCTCCATGCTCCTGCCTGCTGCTCTAGACTCTCCTTCTGTGCTCCAGAACACACCTGCTTTATCACTCTAGATATAAGCACTATCTTAGTCAGCTTCCTTTGCTATGACAAAGACCCCAGATAAGTCAGCTTTAAAGAGAAAATATTTACTTTGGCTCATGGCTACAGACGTTTCAGCCTATGATCATTTGAACCTACTGTCCTTGGCCTGTGGCAAGGTAAAACATCAGGGTGGGAATGTGTGACAGAGGTGACTACTGACCTCATGGCAGTCAGAAAGGAAAGAAGATAGGAAGCCTTGCAATCCCCAAACCCACTTCAAGAGCACATTCCTAATGACCTAACTTCATCTCACCAGGCCCCACCTCCCAAAGGTTCCACCACCTCCCTCTAGTGCCACAGCCAGGGTTGAAGTCATAGCACAGGGGCCTGTGATGGACATTAAAGATCCAAACCAAGACAGGTATCATCCACTGAGCATGGAGGACGCATAGGTTAGTACCTGTTCTTTAAAGAATGACAACATGAGAAGAATCACATTGGTTAGAAAAATTAAGAAACCTTGTTGTTTAGGACAACATAAGCGACCTTTACAGAGGAGTCTCTGGGAGTCAGTCAGAAGACAAAGGGGGAAGGAAGTTGCTTGGCTTTCAGAACAGAGAGAAGGTGTCTCCTGCAACTCAGGCATGCAAGGGGCTCAGAAGACCCTTCCTCTGGGTGGAAGGAACTGAGTGTGTTGCCTGAAGGAACAGAGTTACGAGGAGGAAGACGTGGCAAAGAAGGAGGAAACTGAGGTCTTGGATGGGGCAAGAATCTGGAGGAAACTAGGAGTGAAGGAAGCAGAGCCCAGAGTGTGGATGGAAGCGACATTGATAAAGAGGAGAGGTGCTTGTTCGTCTAGGACAGAAGCACAGGAGAGAGGCGGAGAACCAGTGGCTGTGCAGGCTGTGCTCCCCGCCCCAGGGTCCCTAGCAGGATGCACATTCCGTGGCACTCGCCTGCACAGACGCCTGGGTTAGGCTCCTCATACCGATCAACCAGTCGAGGTGGCCACCCCAGCAAACGTGTGCTTATACAGGGTCAGTGCATTTGGCCCCCAAGCCCTACTTTGGGGACGGTCCTGCTGAGTGTTTGTGCTGTAGTTATTCCTGAAACCTTGTGCCCAAATGTGAACGTTTCCAGGTATTTCTCCAGATGATGTTCCCAGCCAGAGCAGAGACAATCAGCTTCAAAACAGTCTGCCTGTCCTGGCTTAGCATTAAAATGGTCTTGCCAGCCTGTGCCTCACATGTTAAGTACTAATGAGCGCCTTGTGTCTGTGATGCTTTGAAGTTGTTAAATGGAGGTAGATCAGTAGATTAACACATATTATACTAATGTTCCATTATCCTCCAAATCCCCCACTGAGCAAAGGAGGCCTCTGCAAATCTAATTTGAAAGATTGGTTTGAAGCAAAGCTATGGCAAACTTCCCAGAGTCTTGTGGTTTTTCTGGGTCCTTGACCTTGCATTTGTCTCTGGGAGCCACCTCAGCAGGGTAAGAACAGTGTCACCAAGCTCAGGCCACAGGAAGGCAGCAGGAACACCTCTCCAGAGTCTTCCCATGACTCATGGTAAGTGAATCCTCCAGTCTACATATTCACACCCATGTCTATAAAATAAATGTCCAAGTGTGCATCTGCTACCTGATATGCACGTGTCCCCACCCAGCTGATGTACATGTGTGTATCTACCCACCTGGTGTACAGGCTTTACCTACCCATCTGATGTACTTGTGTGTCCCCACCCAGCTGATACACAGGTGTGTTGTCACCCAACTGATACCCAAGCATGCACTTACCTATCTGATACCCATGTGTGAGCCCACCAGTCTAGTTAGAAAACCCAATGTGTTGTCACTCATCAGGTGGATTGTGAGCTTTCTAGCCTGTTTCAGAAATGAAGATATGAAAATAAACACCAGGCCAAGGAAAGGTAAGAGTTGCCCAAGCAAAAACTTCATCCTTCAGTTCTTTTATGAATGACAAGCATTGTACATTTTGTGAGGTTTTCTTTAGAGATTCAATACACAAAGTACAGAAAACCAGGTGGGATTTTAATATCAGGATAGAAAGATTGGATGATTTTCCTAAAAAAATGGGAGGGTGGAAGAAATAAAAACAAAAAGACTAAAATTACTGATAGATGGTCCATTTAGTGAGTATTGCACAAAGTTCTCTGCTGCCTTCTCATCTCTTTCCACATTCCGAGTAAATTTCTATTGTGCTATGTTTCAGTGAACAAACATCATGTGTTAAAAATAAGTATTCAGTGCTAGCAGATGGAGTAGAACACATAAAGCTGAACAAGAAAGCAATCCTTATGTAGGAGTTTGATAATAAGTTAAAAATAAGAATAAAAGGTAGAATTTATGTGCCAAGAGAAAATAGCTATGCCTTTTTATTTTCTGTTGGTTTGATGCTTAGACTGGTGAGCTCTGGAAGCCTGCCCTTCCCAGCTCTGGCTGCAGACAGGGTAAAGAAATGCTCTCAAGTGTATCCGCCATATGCAATCAACTGATCCAGCGTCCCTCCACTACATTAGCCTCTTATGGATCACTTATATTCAAGGCCACTGTTTCCTGCTCTGATCACCCCAGCGCCTGGTACCAGACATCTCGGGACAGCTCCTACACCCCAGAGCCTGCAGAAGTATTAAAAGTGACCAATTCTGAAAACTCTTATTCTATCTCAGGCTATTCTTTCCTATAAAAGCCAAATTGGAAGTTGCCCATGTTTTCTTCCCAATCCCTCTGCATCCTTACCAACTTGGTGCTTCCCTCTGTGGCCCTCTGGCATAACACAGCATGTCCCCTTGTCTCGGATCTATGAGCAACAACTCCTGAACTGTAAGCCTCACTGTACCTGAATAGCAATCGCAGAGCATGTTTTAGAACCCAGCGAGTGATGAGGTGGAGAAGGAAGTGAAGCTTCGAGGGAGAGAGCATCAGTCCAGCCCTGAAGACAGTGGGAGAGTTTGAAGGGCAGAGAGGAGAGGCTGCTGTGTCCACAGAAGCAATACCAGAAGAGAAGTCAGCAAGTGGGATGAGATCCTCTTCATGCCAGTGAGTGGAATGGACAGTGTGGACTTGTGTGATGGTTTGGGTAGTGGATAGTAGAAAGCCTGAGGGGGTGCTTAAAGTCACCCCAGTCCTGAAATAAAACTGTGACAGACAGCGAAGGAGGTAAATCACACAACTTCTAAGTGTCAGGTGTCCTTATGTTGATGATTTTTATTTTTAGCACAGTCAAGTTTAATGGGGAGTCTCATGAAAAACAAAGCATCTCAGCATTAAGACACTACTTGGTGTGCAAACATGGTCAAAGCAGATTTATTGGTACCCAGGTCTAACTGAATGTTAATATTCCACTCAGAGTGGAATTGGAGTTGCACACCAAAGGTGAAGGAAAATAAACCATGGCTGAATGGGTGAGTGGGTGCATGTAGAATGTGCAAACATAACTATAAAGACGACAACTTGGAAGGATTTCTACTAACCAGAACATTCAGTACCAACACCAGAAAGATATGCATCACATCTGCACTTGGCCTCTTGAAATGGAGTCCACATTATAAAATGTTCAGGAACACTGCTTCTCCCAGCCCACATCCATGATCCAGAATCCCAGTGCTACCACGGACATTGAGAGCCATCCTCTACGTCCACTTTTGGTGTCAATGGTCAGGCGCCTTCTTCCGTGCTGCTCTAACTACTCGGACGTGGCAGTTTCCAACAGAAGGAAGGGTAGGAGGACAACAGCTTGTGGCATGGGTGGGGAGGAACGCCCAGGGATGCCAGGGCACACATGCTGGAGGCAGCGCTAGGCCACGTGTCACAGCACTACAGACAGGTAGCTGCGTGCGGGAGGCAGGAGCTGACGTCACCACTTCAGGGCTGTCTGGGCAGCAGCAGCTCCGAGTCCCAGCTGCAGGCTGTGCACCTGCCGGCACTCCATCAACAGAACCACAGAGAGCTCGTGTTCTTTGACTTGTGTTCAGAACTCACCTTGCACAAATTAAAACATCTACATACTCCACAGTCATCTCTAACATTAGTGGCAAAAGTTCTGGGTCACTTGTGGGTTTTAAAGTGAATCTGTGAGCAAACTACAAAATATGGAAAATCAAAATACAGCCAAAGATAAACTCAGGGGCAGATTTATAGTCTTAAATAGTTTATTTAACTATTAAATGGAAATAAAAAGACTAAGCATGCCATTGCTGTTACTAAAAAAATCAATTAAATGTTATATTTTTAGAACCAGTAGGACTTAAAATAGAAATAAGCAATAGTAAAAATAAAATCAGAAAGATGAAGTATGAGACCTTGAATTTAAATCAATAACTTACACACAAGAAAGTGTGAAGAACCAGAAGATATTACACTGAGCTATTTATGTTCCAAACAGTAAATCTCAACATCATATAAAATTATGCTTTTTTATTTGTGTAAAATATGACAGAAAAGGGTTAATATGACCAGTTTATAAAATGTTATGTAAAAAGACAGAATTACTCAGAAACCCTAACCCTCCTAAGGGATAAAATCAAAGGTAGTACCTCACTTACTGAATATCCAATAAAAATATGAAATACTCCCTGCGTGCCCAGTGATCAAATGACAGCAAAGGGGCAGAGGGGATGGATCATTTGCTATGCGCATGCCTCCGTTTAGCCCAGGTGAGGGAATGTCCACTTCTCCCTAAGAAAGGGAAGTTGAGGGACCCTGTTCCATCCCTCTCTGCCTGCCCTTGTGATGCCCCCATGGGAGATACTGGGAACTCGGCCCGCGTTGGACGTAGTTTCCCTTTGTAGGGCATTTCTTCCATAGGGGTCTCACATGGGGCCTGGGCAGCTGCCCTCACTCCTTCTTGAACCCACCTGTTCCCAGGCTTAGTGACGAGCACCCTAAGCAGGGGATGGGCCTCTGGACTCACTTTCTCCACTTGCTAGCCAGGGGCCCCATCAATGCATGTCCCGGGTATCTCACCCCAGGTGTGTGCCTTTGATGCCCCAATTCCCAGGAATTTTCCACAGAAGGTTTAGTACTATTCAGAATACAGTCCTAGACCTTCCTACATGTCTAGATATCATGTTATTTATAAAAATGCATCCTTCTGGAAAATACTTGAATTCTAGAATTTCCTCCAAAGCATCTCTTTAAATATTGCTGTCCCATAGTATATTGCTGAAGCTGCTAATAGAACAGCATTCATGGAACTGCTAGGCTGAGCTGCGTGTCTCTCTACTCTCATTTACATTTTAGAAGCTTTAATCTTTAGGGGACACAGTTTGATAGTCTTTTATCAGTTTCACTTTGTTATTATTACACTGTTTTACTAATTATTTCCTTGTTTTCAATAACCATTCTTTTTATTTCTAAGGTTTGAAAATACTTTTCTTAAGTGCATGCCTGTTGTGTTCTGTAGCAAGCATTTCTGTTTCACAGCTTCTTCTCGGGGATACTTTTCACTCTATTATAGCTTTCAATACTTTTAAACAATTTTAATTATCTGTTTGTATCATTGTTTTAGCTTTCTTTAGTCACATATAGGTCATGCAGTTTTATCAGTTTGTTTCTTTATTTATTTTTTCAGATGTTACTCTGCCCCAGGCCATTTGTGACTCTCATTTCTGAGCTCATCTTCTATGTAATATTTCTCCAATCCAAAATAACTCACCCCTCTTAATTGGGAACCTATAAACATCTCCAGACGGCTCCATGCTTTGGTACCTGGGGCTCTTTCTTCCAGATGGACCAGGAAAATAAGATGTGTCCCCCACCCCCACTTCACCTAAATCCTTTAAAATCTTTTAATTTAAAACAAGGGAGTCATGACTAGTTCTGGCTAGACCACTGCTGTCCACTAGGTCCTAGCACTAGCCAGACACAACAGGCACAGAATGCACCTTTGTTGAAAGAATGAATGAATAGACTAAACACAATCCCCAACCCTTAATGCTTTAACCCAAAATATTGTAACTTCCAGAATGGCAGTTTATTCACATTAAAATATATATGGCAATAGTATTTCAGTTACATAATGTACCTCTCCCACAGTCACGGGATTAGTTTGCCCAAGCTGTATAACAAAGTGCCACAGGCTGGGTGGCTTAAATCAGAGAGTGCCTCACAGTTCTGGAGGATGGACCCAAGGGAGGCTCTGACCAGGCCTCTGTCCTGGCTACTGGTGGCTCATGCCATCCTTGGTGGCCTATGGCTTGTAGAAGCACTGTCCCAATTGCCACCCATCTTCATGTGCTGCTGTCCCGTGTGTCTGCGTCCTGATGTCTCCTTCCTGTGAGGACAGCAGTCGTGTTCCTTAGGGCCACCCTGATGACCTGCTTTTGGTTTGCTCACCTGTCGGGAGTCTCCCTATGAATGAGTTCACATGCTGAGGTTTAGGGGCTGGGACTTCGGTATATGAATTTCAGGAGAACGTTCTTAAACCATGAAAGTTCCTTCACTTTTCCTGTCACCTGCTTAGTCCACCTCACAATCTGAATGCTACAAGGTACTTGCGGCATCCGAACCCAAGCATGGCTTCTGCCATGGGGAGCTGAGATTCACAGCCGAGACAGCACGGTCAACCAAGAGCAGTGGCCATTCCATGCAGCCGCACTTGCTGGGAAATGTGTGGGCATCGCAGACCCCTTCCCTCCTGTTGTTAGGGTGACGTTTTCCTCTGGCTTAAAATCGACTTGCTGAGAAGAGATTCTGTGTGCCTTCGGTGGAGGAGGAGGTGATGTAAATGCTCTCTTGCTCTTAGGAGGAGCTTTCCTTGTGCTCAGTCTTTTGAAAGACATCGTGACCACCGCGCCTGCCATCCGGAGACTGTGCTCACTAGTAATGATTTGGGAATAATTTTTGCCCAAAACCACTAGTCCGCTGGGCTGGGTAAAAGCACTCATGCATTCCAGCTGAAGGGTCTTTGACTTTTGAGGTTATATTAGAGACAAACCATGTGCTGATGGGTGGCATACACCATTGGTGAGGTTGTCCTGATCTTTGAAAAGCATTTCACAAACCTGCACTTGGACGATATCGAGTTGTTGTGTTTGTTAAGTATGAGGAGGACCTCAATTTTCTATCTGTCAGATGAGTGGAAATGGAACAGAAAGAGGTTTTATTTTTTAAGGTTATGCCACAGCCAGGAATTCCCAAGAATTTCCCAAGAAAACGAACACTGGTAGATCCAACCTCTCTGCATCAAAAAATGTATATTTATTTGCTTTTTACATGTACAAAACATGGGTTTGGGCAAGCGACTGATGCTCACAGTGACAGCTTTGAAACATGAGCTGAGTTCCTGTCTGAGGGTTCCTGAGTCGGCCTGGGACTCTTCACGCGACCCTCTTCCCCGGCTCCACATTCATCCGCTCAGACTGGAGAGTTTAAACAACAGAAGTTTCTTCTCACGGATCTGAAGCCAGCAGCCCCAGATCAAGGCCCAGCAGGGTTCTGCGTGTGGTGAGGACTGTGTTCCCGGCTTGCAAAGAGCCAGTTTCTCACCATGTCCTCACAAGAAGTAGAGGAAAAGAGACCTCGTGTCCTGCTGTAATAAGGGCCTCAGCTCTACCCGTTTAAGACCCACTCCTATGACTTCTTTTATCCTTGACCAGCTCACAGGCCCCATCTCCAAATACAGACTGGGGTCTGGACTCCAACAGAGATTTCAGGGGACATGCAGACATTCAGTGTGTAGCATCCCGCTCTTGGTCCCCCAAAACACAACCTTCTAGCATACAAAATAGACCCATTCCAACCCAGTAGTCCCCCAGTGTCTCAACTCAGTCCAGCGTCAACTCTGGAGTCTAACTTTCAACATCTCATGTAAATAGGACCCACGTCAGATGGGGTGAGAGTCAAGGTAAGATCCAGCCTGAGTCAAACTGCTCTCCAGCAGTGAGCCCGTGAGAACAGGCCGGTAAGTGCCTCCAGAACACAGCAATGTGACCTATACAGGAGGGTCACTTCTGGGCTATGAGAGACACCAGAGGGAAAGCAGGCAGGTCCCTGAGCCAGCCCCATGCCAAGGGAGGCAGATTTCCCCCGTTCCTAAGACTCAGGAATAACATCTTTGGTTTTATTCTCCGCCTCCAGGCCTGGACCCCTGGACCCAAAGTACCAGGTCCCAGGATTTAGAAGCCACCTCGGTTACCTTTTCAGGTCTCTTTCATGGACACGTTCTTTTCTCAGTGACCAAACCCTGATTTTTAATCCACTACAACTAAAGACAAGTTTCCCTCCCCCTTTCCTATCTCACCAGACTTCGGGAGGCCAAGCCTCAGCCCAGGCAGATGCCCAAGTCTCCGCCAGCTGGGAGAGAAAATTGGAATTGAGGAACACGCGGAGAAGAACGCTGGCAGGAAGAAGAGAGAGGCCGCTTCAGAGCTTCCTCCATCCCAGAGCAAAGAGTCCCTGGCAGAGGCAGCAGAGGAGCCGGACACTGCTGCCCTGAGCCAAGGCTTGATGCAGTTGGCGTGTTACCCACGGTGCACACGAGAAGGCCGGGTCAGTGGTGTGGAGCTGCCATTTAATGGCTGGAGCCCGTCGTCCCACCTGGTCGGGGAGCTGAACCAGCTGGGTTAAAGAAAGCCTCACGCTTCATCTCCCAGGGACTCTGGGCTCCTGGAGAAGGCAGGCCCACCCCTCCAACTCCCAGCAACCCAAGCTTACTGTTGCATCTCACACTTCACATCTAAAAATTTCTCCAAATTCAAGCATCTTAACGAAAGTCTTTAAAATAGTGCTAACATTTTAAAACGGTCTCGGAAATCTGAAATTTATTGACTTATGCCAAATAATTAAAATAAGTCACAAGGAATCAACATGGATGGGAAAAGCCTTCAGCACAAGGTTAACAGAAGGCAGGTATGTGACATTCCAACGTGGGAACACAGCTGGCCAAACACAGGCCAGTCTCGCCACGCCTAACAGTGTGTGGCTCTCTGCCTTTGTTTGTGTTTATTTACTCTAGAACACAAAGTAAAATTTTCAAGCCAGTTAGTGAGCACAGGAGGGGTAAAGAGATTGAGAAGGTAGAATATTCGCACTACAGAGTTTACCAAGTAGACATGTAAAATGAGACAGGTAGCTGGCTCCCACAGCTGTGCAGCGGAAGAGAGATAGGACACGGTTATGGGGGAACTGAGCTTGCAGGAACAGTGCACTTGACTGCATGCAAAGCCACAAATACTGCAGCAGAAGCATGTCACAGAGTTCTGGGAAAGATCTGTTGAAATGCACCAGGTCCCACACCATGAAGAATTCACTCCTCACTGAGGAACTACAGCACAGAGTCTGCAGAGCTGAGGGAACAACGTGGTGACTCTGAAGACTGTGGAGGACTATCTGCCCAGGGCCAGTCTCCTGTGAAGAGGACCTCTCGTGCATCCTGTTTTCACGGCCTCTCCACCGCCCTAAGGGTTATGGAATGTCCACTGCATAGCTATGAAATGGCCCAATGTGTGTCCTTGGGAATAATTCTTTCTCAAGTATTTGCTGTGGGAAATCGACAGGGATCAGAAATAGAAAATTATATTTACACAACAAAAAATCCAGTGAGCAGACCAATTGTGCACATCCCTACTATGTTACTTAATACTCCAAAGATTCTAAAGAACATTCTAGAAAAATATGGTCATAGGAATTATGCAGAAATCATGGAGAACAGAATCTCCACAAAGCATTTCCACATTGAGGTCCAAGTCAGTTAAGCAAAGAAACTCTCCCTTACCTGCCCACAGGTGGGTACCCACATCTACACCATCTGAAGGGGCCTCAGAGGTGACAGAACCACTGTGTTGATGCAGGTGGTCTGTGACCCCACCCACCCTTCCTGTCAGTCATTAAACTCTGCCCACCCTCCTGTCAGTCAACCTCTGTGCACCTTACAGCTTTAGAACTACCAGCAGGTCCTTCTTTTCCTTCTCTCCCGCCCTCCTTCCTGCCTTCTCCTCACCCCGCTATTGACCTTCCTTTATTCTCAAATTGTATCCTTATTTCCCCTACCTACATAAAATAACAAAAGAAAACAAAAACGAGATTCAAACCTGGAAGCTTCCCTGCTCCAGGCTTCCTCCGGGTGTAGGATGAGGCCCCACACCACTCCTAAGTGATGTCAGTCAGACTTTCAGAGTTCTAAGGAAGCTCTCTTCTCCACCAAGAATTTGACTTTCACCTCTGGACACAGGGCTCTTGTGGACACTGTCTCAGAGTGCGAGTTCAGTCGTCTACGTTGAATGTCAGCGCTGAGGGTGTTAAGACATAGATCCTCAGTTCACCCCCGGGCTGCCCAGCATCCATCTGGACACCTTCAGCTCCAATGGCTGGACCCTTCCTACTCAGTAACTCAAAATCCCTGCGTCTGCCCACAGGGGCCTGCTGTTATCAGCAAGTGCTGTGCCCCAACTCCCGTGCTTGATGAGTGTTTGAAGCAACTGCGGGGGAATCCATGCACATTGCAGCTCACAGCCAGTGCCACCGTGACTTTCCCTCAGGAGCCCAGGCTGGGGATGCAGCGGCCACCTCCTGTCCTGACCTCTCCATCTTTCCCCCGTCTCTCAATGAGGGCTGTGCCCATTCTCCATAGAATAGTGGTGGTCTCCACACTGACCAGCTGATGCTCAACCCCCTGACCCGGCACCCAATTTTCTATAGGAAGCACTTGCTCTCTGTTCCTTTATGGGTTGGGCTCTGTCCTTGTTGGGGACACCTGTGGTTCCAGTATGACCCATGACCATAGGGGTGTGTGTGTGTGTTTTCATGTGTGTGTGTGTGTGTGTGTGTGTGTGTGTGTGTGTGTGTGTGTGTACCTGCATGTTCAAGTCAGGCTTTTAAGATGAGCATGAATAAAAATTTCTTGTGACAACTCATGGCACCTACCCAGCTTTGCTGATAATGAAACTCACTCTGAATCTCTTTTCTGCCTGGCTTATTTCAAGTTCAAACCTGGGAGGTGAAGGAAATAGCCAATTTATGGTCCTCTAAAACTTTAGCTCCTGCAGAGGGCCCCTGGGCCACAGATGGAGACATCCGTCAGCACAGGGGTCCTGTGGAGAGAGGACTCCAGGCCTGTGCTGGCTTCAGTTTGCTCTTGCTCCTAGCCATCCTGGGTCACAGGTAGCCATGGTACCAGGCTGACGTCCCAGGCCAGACACAGCAGCGACCTTGGTCTGAATGAGGCTGGCACATCTACTGAAGCAGGTGTTGGTTCAGAAATCACATTAGTGATGAAAAATGCTGATGTCCCGGTCAAAGTTCCCTTAGACACGGGCACGTTCTCAGGCCTCTCCAAGTCCTAAAACCACTGGACACACCTGTTGTTGTTCCCTAATCAGATCTCCTGAAAGACAGATAACAAAACAGCGGTAAACACATATGTAGCACTTACTTCTTTTAGATGTTGAGCAGGCCCAAGACCCAAAATATCAGGCCCTACTCCTGGTCACCTGCAAAGGTCACCTTCTATGCAAAAAGGTCTTTGCAGATGTGTGAAGCCAAAGATCTTGAGAAAGGGAGAATAACCTGGCTTATTTGGATGGGCCCTGGATACAGTCGTGAACACCCTTCCAAAGAGAGGCAGAGGAAGCTGTGACTGTTCCCAAAAGGAAAGGTCAGCCAGCCCTGCGAATGGAGGTCGGGGTGATGCCATTCCAAGCCGGGGAGTGTGGAGAGGCCAGAGCAGACCTTACCTACGGTATCCGTGGACACCTTCACTTCCATCCCATGACATTGACTTTGGACTCCTGACTTCCAGAACCCTTAGTGAACGACTGTGCTGTTTGAAGCCACCACGTTTGGGGATCTCTGTTGCAGCTGCCCAGGAGACAAATGGCCCTGCTCCAAGTGCTCATTCCAGCCTCATCCTAATGTCACAGGTCTGCTGCCACTGTCACCCCACCAGCCCAGATCCAGGAAACTGAGCCTAGAGATGGCAAGCCCCTTGCCCACACCCACTCGGGAGTCTCAGAGCTGGAACCCATGGCCAGTCTTATCTGCTCCAGAGCCTCAGAGCCCTGGTGGCAGGGCAGGTTGGCAACCCACTCTGCTCCTTCCTGGGGGCGAGCCAGGCACGCCCCTCCCTCTGCCCCCACCTAGCATGGCTTCCTGCTGAGACCATGGATTTGCCTTTCTGCACCAGGCCTACTTGGTGCACAGATGCATCACAGATTGGATCACGCATCAAGGTGTCCGTGTGCAGAGCCTCAGGAGGTAGCTTTCCCCACAGTGCCATGGGGCCTTTGCTGGTGAGTGGTTGTCCCCACAGGAATAGGCCTTATTCAATTGCAGGGCCAGAGCTCTGGCCGGAACTGCCCAGCAGACTCCTCACTCCCAGTGGGCAGGAAGCACGCCTTCAGCAGGGGAATCAGAGACCCAGCCCGGGCAGGGACCCCTTCCTAGTGTGGCCTTGGCCTTCCCCAGCAAGGACGCCCTAGTAATGTTCTCCTCACATCTCTACCATGTTCCTACCAGACCATAATCCTTCCTTACATTCAATTTCCCTCGTTCAAATACCTGTGGTTTCTGATTCCTGATTGGACCTCCCGACAGATTCAAAGGTAACCTAGACAACAGCCTGTCCTGACTCCAAGCGAGAGCCCTCTGGAGGCGCCAATGTCCCTGCCCACTCTCCTCTCAGAGGGGCGTGGAGCGCAGTGGTGGGCATCAAAGGTAGCCTCGGGCAGGGGGCTCGGCTCCTCCATCACCATCCAGCACAGCCACGCAGTTGCTGACACAGGCCTAGTGTGAACTCCCACTGAGTCAGGAGAGGGCAAGCTGCATGTTCTCACTGGCCTTAGGACCTACTCCTCCTGTCTGCAGAAGAGACAAACTCCCAGGTTCTTCCCCAGAAGTGGAATGTGGTTGAAGCACATGCCTCTCTCCACATCTCCCTCTTCCTGCCCTGCCCACTCACCAAGCGTCTCTGAGGGAGAAGAGGTTGCAAAGCCCTCTGGGTGAGCTAACACCACTCTGTTCCTCCCCAGAGTCACCATCTGCATTGTGTCCCTTCAACTTCTTTCAGTGACACACTCTCAGCCACCACAAATGGGCTCAGCTTATGGGTGTCTCCTAGGAAAGGACAGTCTCCTCCTTTCCCTGGCCCTCCAGCACAGTCCCTCAGACACCTGTTTCTCTCGTGTGAGAGCCCAGGGTGAGCAGAGGAGCAAACCTAACGTCTGCCTCACAGGGACTTGGCCTGGCTGGGGACGTAAGGAGGTCAGCCTCCAGATGCTGACCCAGCAGTGGGCTCACAGGACCTGGCAGGGACCATTGCTGACGCAGGTCAGGTGCTCTTCAGTTGATCGCCACATTTTGGGTGATATTGGGATGAGCAGGTATTTACTGAATCAGAAACTAGCTGGATTGTGGGACTCCCGAGCACACTGGAACTTGTTCAAAACCATGTGTGGTGCCAGAGACGGAAGCACACGCTGGAAGGAGAAGCAGCTGCTGATCAGATATGAGAGCAACTTACATGTGTGTCTTCAAGGCCCACAGCATCTCAGAGGCTGTTGCTGTCTCCTCCAGGTGAGCAGGCTCTCTCACACCTTCCAACTTCCCTCTGCTCAGGTTTTCTGATTGGCCTTTGCTCTCACATCTGCCTGTGGCTGCAGGTGCCACCAGCCTTGAATGACTCCTAACCCCACATCTGCCCCACTGCTCTGCAAAAGCTGTTGCTGTTATGGCCCTGCTCGGCCCCTGGAATCCCAGACGCCTTGCCAGGCACCACTGGGGTCTGCAAGCCCCAACAGGGCCTCTGCTCGGTTAGAGCCTTTCCTGGAATCTGAACAACTCTTCTCCTTTCTGGTCAGTCTTCCCTGAAGTGTGACAAAGGCGAAGCCCAAACAATTCAAAGCACATGGACACATGTGAACTGGACAACTCAAACCTGCTTGGGGTTCTGACTGGGAAGGTCCAGGTTCTCCGGGCTGAGCTGAGTGCTAAGGTATGGAAGAGAGAAAGAGACACAATCAACCACACTCCACAGGGAAGAGGACCTTTGCTGTGCCAACCTCTCTGTCTCTGGGCAGACAATCAATGCCATTCTTCCAAATATTTGCACATTGAAGTACGTGGGGAGGGCTTAAACTTTCTACCTGTCATATCTGCAAGGCCATGTGCTGAAGATTTCAGCTCTTCTATTACTGCTCCAGGGGAGAGACAGCCATAGGTTTTCCTAAATATCATGAAAGGTGAAAGGGAACTTGAGTGTAGACCTGGTCCATCCTTCAGGTGGCCAGTAGGTACTGGCCTACCACGTGCTGCGCATCTCTGTGCAGGTACTGCAGGTGAGCAAGCCTTCCCGGGAGGAACCCAGGCAGTGAAGGAGGTAGCAGGCGATGGCATGTCATGATCCCAGGTACCAGAAGAACATAAAGAGAACAAATCAGGGTAAGGGGAGAGGGGCAATCATCCATTCTAAGAAATGCAGAGGTCAAACTATGGTGTGGAAAAGAAAGCTCACCAACGTCGCTTGCCTGTGAAGGTAGGTTTTCAATGCCTGAATGAACCAGAGTCTCCCCTGCCCCCGGGAATGCAGCAATGTGGAAAAGCGCAATCTGCATGCCTGTTGATTTACTTGTTTTCACTACTACATGTTTAGTGTGCTTTCAAATTCCAATCATGTTACAGAAGGTCATCGGTTTGTGTACTTATCAAGCTGGATTTGGGGTAAGAATGTTTCCAAAACACTCATCAAATTAATTAGTTCTTTTTTTGTAAAAATATTTATTTTTTGTTGTCAACGGGCCTTCATTTTATTTTATTTATATGTGGTGCAAATTAGTTTCTTTGTGAGGACAGATGAGAAAACTAGAAACTGAAAAACTTTTATTTCAATTATTAAGATTTAAAAACCAGACATTCAAATTTCACACCAAATTGTAACTCAGTTTTCAGGGAAATTTGTATTCTAGTTATATTAAAAACAATTTCCTTCATAAAAGAAATGTGAATAATATAATTAGACATACTCTCATCTTAGTTTGTAAAATGGTATCATCTGGCTACTAATTTGGAATTGCATCATTTGGGAACTTGAATTCTTTCATCTCTAGAAGATAGAGTGGGACAGCTGAATTAAATTGCTCAAAAAGGGAGTCATGGTGCTAATCAGCCCTCCGTGTCCAGGTCTCCATCTGAAGCTGTCCCAGGGCACCAGGCCCAGCAGAGTCCAGAGTTTAGACAGGGCCATGGGAGGAGTTTTCTTCTCCGAAGATCAGCAGGCCCTCTGGGTGTCTCTGCAGAGAGTCAGACTGGGTTCTCCTCTCCCGTAGATTTTGTGGATCTGATGGGCAGCATTTCCACTTGCTCAAGGTCTTTGCCAAAGACATGCCATCCGGAAGATGTGACTCAGATTTGTTACATGGCATCTGTTGTGCAGCCCCTGGCCATGGGGCTGCCAGAAGGCGAGACTGCTTTCCAGAGAGCAGTCTTCATTCTGGAGATTCCTGGAACTGTTCCCAAGTCAATCAGCTGGATTTGGAAGCAATAGAGAGAAGGAAATGAATACATGTTCGCTCGCCTGGTCCTGACAACTGTTCTTTTCCCACTGATTAATGTTTAAGTAGCATGTAAGAGTTTTCATTTAGGATTATTGAATTGTATTTAAAGTTGTTCCAATACATGTAGCAGGTTCACCATTCCAGGTGCTTAATCCTTCACAAATATTATATCCAACCCCTCCTGGTAACAACTGTCCACTCAGGCTCTGTTTGGGGGAAGTTTGTCATACAGATGGGAAAATGAAGACTTCCAGAAGTTTATATGTGTGTCCAAGTCACATTCATTTTATTATCATTACATGAAAAATATTTAGCTTAATTTAAGATTAATTAAACAATTGTTTTAATATTTCAGTATTCCTTTGCAAAAGCTGTATATTTTGAGTAAATGATTACATTTTACTTTTTAAATGAACTCTAAGATCCTGTTTTTATATAGGTGCACTTAACCTATTGCATGTGACAGGTGAAGTAGGGTTTATACCTCTCTTCATGCCCATGCCTTCTGATTCCATATTCTGGTTCTCTGCTTTTTATTTCCTAAATAGTAAGAATCTATTTTCCTTTTCCCATGTATTTTGCATAGCTTCACTATCAGTATTTACTTTTCACTTTTAAAAAGAATTTTAATCAATTTCTCAGTTTCTCAGCTATGAACGCATCAGTATACAGATTGTGCCATTTGAAGCACTGAATTTTAGTAGAATTTGACTTCACTTTCCTGCCTTGTCTACCCTTTCTGTTTCTTGAAAATGTTATGGAAAATATGAAGCATACTATTTTTCTTGACATTTTTAGTTAAACATATGTATGCATATGTAATTTTTTTCAAAATTTTTCTTGGTTCTTTTAACATTTCAACAGTTAACTAAATTCTTGGGTTATGGTTTATCACCCTAAATGCTAACCACTACTCACCTAATATTGAATCTCCCCACAATAAACAATAAACAGATGGATTTTCCAAAGCTGGGAAGACAGCAGAAGAGGATCCAAGCATGGATTTCAAGGGAGTTCATGATGCTCCAGGCAAGATTAACAGCCAGACCCACAGCCAGACCTCCTGAGAGCCACCAGGTAAAGGCACATGTGGATCCATGAGGATCCCCTCTCCTGAGCAAAATGGATCACCAATAAAATGACAAAACCAGCCTGCCCCAGACTCTTCCTCTGGCACAGCAAGTGCCACATCCTAACAGGGACACTGGTGAGAGAAAAGATCTGTGGTTTGACATTATTATCCCGAGTCATCTTTGGAGAAGTGGGGAAGAGAGACAAATGGCTGGATATGCAGCATGTGTCCTCATGACCCTGCCCTGCCCTGGTAGGGTCTGAGCTCAGTCCCCACTTGGGACACCTCCTTCTGTGGTAGCCCCTTTCATTCCTGGAGGTCAAGAGAAGGTGGGAGGAGGCACAGGGGCTCAAACAGGACCAGGAGGGAACCAGAGATAAAAACAGAGGTGAGAGTTTGTAGAGAATGCTTTACTCTTTGAAGAAAGACTCATGGGAAATAGATATGCAATAACAGTGGGGTAAGTTAAAGGAGGATCAGCACTCTGAAAAAGCAGAAAATAAGTTTCAAAGAAAATTAAATAATATAGAAAACAGAAGAGGAGGAGATGGAATCCAGGCAAAATAAACTATTCTCAAAAGGTACAAACTCTTTTCCAGGAAAACAGAAATTAAAAATTTGTATTAAGAAGAAGATAGATAACACAATAGACCATTTACAATAAAACACAAAGAACAATTAGGCAAAAATGACTTCCAAATATAAAACAACAGCAATAATTTTGCAAGTTTTATCAAATCTTGGAGAAACAGATAATTGTCATTTGTTTTAAAATCTTCCAGCTAATTGTATGAAGTTTGGAGTCACCTCTGGATCACAGAGCCAAAACATGCAGTGCATAGAAACACAATCAGGTAGAAGATGAACTGTATGATAAATTCACCTTTAAAGAAGTTGCTTCAGTAGATTCCACACAAGGAATCGAAGCTTCCATACCAGGAGATAGCCAGGAAGCAGAGGGAGGAAAGGGCCCCCAGTCCCGCAGGGGCACGGAGCTGCCTGCCATGGTCTCAGATCCCCACAGCTCCGCAGTGGGTGATTCTCAGGTGGAGGCGAGGACCCAGGGCCGGCCACACCTGTTTGCCCTCTGTGCCTGCCCACGCACCTGCCGGAGAAGCCCTCCTGGGAATACTGCTGTCCATCTGCTCCCCTCTGCGGCTAGTGCCTGTCCTCTCTCTGACCGAGCCAAGCAGGACTCCTCTCAGCAGAGTCTGGGAGCACAGGTCTGGGGATGCAAACAGTGCAGAGGGTGTGCTGGTGGCGGGCATCACCACGAGTCCCAGCTCCCGATGGGGTACGCAACTTAGCCTCATAGAAAGACGACCTAAACTTTCCTCTGAAGAGTCCTCCCAGGATGTCTCTGACCACCCCTGGTCATCTGCAAATAATGCAGGGACACTAGGACATCCAACACAGGCTGCATGCACTCAGGCAGTCGAGGGGCACCTTCTGGTAGCTGAAGGAGTGCAAGCCCTCTCAGAACTGTGGGCAAAACAGTAAGTAAAAGTCATGGTTCAGATACAGGGTGCCCCCAAAAGCTCACATGAGAGATGATGCAAAAACATTCGGAGATGAGATGACCGGGTGTGAGGGCCTTAACCCAATCAGTACATTAATCCCCTGCTGGGGATTAACCCAGTGGTCGCTGAAGACAGGGAGGGTGTGGCTGGAGGAGGCGGCCCCTGTGGGGTGAGCCTTTGGGCTATATATTTTATATGTGGTGAGTGGACTCTCTGCTTTCTGATCACCATGTGAGCTGCTCCCCTCTGCCACACTCTTAGCCATACTTTTTAGCCCCTCCTCGAGCCCTGAGGAATGGACCTAGCTGTCTGTGGACTGAGACCTCTGAAACCATGAGCCCCCAAATAAACTTTTCCCCCTCCCACATTCTTCCTGTCAGATCTTTTAGTCACAGAAGCAAAAAAGCTGACTAAAACAGTAAAATTTCCCAAATCGCTACTGCAAAGGGTGATAGATGACTGCAAAGAGCATTTCCACCCACCCACCCACACACACACACGTGCATGCGTGTGCACGTACACGCACAGACACACACTCAAAGCTAAAGAAACTTCAGTTTGGGGGCCCTTCACTTGCACTGACCATTTCTAAAGCCCAGGACCAATTTTGTATTTTTTTCTCTTAAATTTACAAAAGCAGTATGTATTCAATGTCACAATCTCAACAACATAAAATGTGCCTCAAGATCGATGGCTTCCGCTTCCCAACCTGGCACCACCCACACTCTTTCTTTTCTCTAAAAATTCCCTTAGAATTAAAAAAAATCAGATAGTAACATACACATTACTTAATAACTTGCTTTTAGTTATAGATAAATGTACATGCACACGAGTATGCACACTCCGATCAAATATCACACACTGTATGCACACTCACACTCAAACACTTCCAGGTGGATCACTTCCATCAGAGAACACCATCTCAGAGGCTGCGCAACCATGCCTACAGACCATCAGACTCCCTCAGACACAGAAGGTTCTCGCTGTTATCCACTCCTGGCCCCTCACTGGGAGCCACCTGGTGTGATTGTCTTTCTGGTTGTTTAAATCAGCTTTTTCAAATCTGTGACCAAAAGACCAGACAACTTGAAGAAGAAAAATTTTATTTTGGCTCTTGGTTTCAGAGTGCGTAGTTAGCTGTCTCCACCGATCTGGGCCTGGGGTGAAGCAGAACATCAAGGCGGAAGGGTGTGGCAGAGGAAGGCAGCTCAGGACATGGCACCAGGAAGCAGAGAGAGCTCTGATCACCAGGAACAAAATACAAGCCCCAAAACCGCACCCCATTGACCTACTTCTCCTAGCTGTGACCTACCTGCATGTAGTTATCACCTAGCTAATCAGGAACAGTGGATCAACCCACTGATTAGGTCGGTGCTCTCACAAGCTAGTCTTTTCACCTTTGACCAATCGGGGGACACCTTCCATCCAAACCATGACACCAGCTTTGACTCAACCTCGGTGGCTCGTGGGACTGTCCCCTAACGTCTGCAGATCCAGACCCCACCAGCGCTCAGGCTCTGGTGATGGCCCAATGACAGGTTGGTTTTTTGTTTCAACCCACAAAGGTTCTGAGGGTGGTGAGGGATGAGAATCAGGGTAGTGTGAGCCTTCTCATGGGAAGATAATAGGCCCCACGCAGGGGTCCCTTTAGGAGGGGAGCACCTGCGGATGATACCAAGCTTTTCCTTAGTGCTGATCTGGAATCTTCCCTACCATTGATAGGCCCCATGCACTCAAATCTCTGGGTGGTACCAAGCATTTACCTAGTGATAGTCTGAAATCTTCTCTTGGGTGGGTAGGACCCATGCACAGACCTCTGGGCAGTGCCAAGCCTATTTTTAGTGGTGATATGGAATCTTCTCTTGGGTGAAAGGGCTTTGTGCATGGGTCTCTTGGGTGATACCAAGTATACTCCTAGTGATATTCTGGAATCTTTCTGGGGTAAGGAGGTCTCATGCACTCAGGTCTCTGGGAACACAGGACAGGGAAGTGCCAGGTACCTTCCTAGAAGCAAAAGTCATCTCCCCATGTGCCCTAGGGACCTCCTCCTAGGATGCCAGCTTCCAGCTAGCTCTCTGGATCTTACTGACCAGATTCTATACCTGCCCATCTCTGAAAACCCTGCATGGGAGACCTCTAAGTTTCTCCAACAGTTGGACTTAGTCATAGAGTCTCCTCCCTCAGGCTTTGGAATGGAAAGATGATCATGGACAAATATTTGTGTTTTTCCACAACATTCTTCCCTGTCTACAGAGGCCTTATTGGCTCAGACCATCTTGGTTCCCTGCTCTACTGTAAGGTATTACCATACACTGGTACCTGAAGCAACAGAAATGTTTTGCCTCCTGTTTCTGGAGGCTGCTGAGGTGGGTCCCTTGTCAGCTGTGAGGGCGAGTCTGTTCCTGGTCGCGGTCCTGGCTCTGAGTGGTTTCTGATCATCCTTGGTGCTCCTTGGATTATAAATGCATCAGTCCATCTCATTTTCAGCCTCATTCTGCTTTTCTCCTTACACCTGTCATCTTAGCTTAGGTCCTGCCCCATTTTTACTTGATTCCCACTTTAAAGACCCTATCTCCAAAGTCACCTTTCGATATTCCAGGGGATAAGACTTCAATGAATTGGGGAGGTGGCATAATTTAACCCATATCCCCAACCGGCCTATTATCTCCCAGCGAATGGAGGAAAGGAAGGTTCTTAGCCACCCCTGGAGAGTGTGACTGGGGGTGAGCAGGAAGCCTTCCTCCAACGGAGGCGCCACAGCCCTGGCTGAACACCATGCACATCTGTCCTCCACCTGTCCCAGCTCACGGTGCAGGTATTCCTGGAAGACTTACCACAGGAACACCACCCTGGCTCGAGTCCACATCCACATTGTTGAACTGGTAACATGCAGACCAGCAGCACCGTGTTCCTTAAGTTAAAATGGACAGAAGGATGAGACCCAAAGTGGGAGACTGGTAGCCAACACTGCACATTTCTGTTCCTCTCCCTTTCCCCACCTGGCCAGGGGGTCTTGTGGCTCCTCCTGGGCTGCCTGTGACCTGCTTGACATAGAATGTGGTGGTGTGACCGTCCAAGACCTGGCCTCACAGGCCTTTCCTGTGACTGCTCTTCATCTGAACCCAGTCGTCCCACCACCCACAGCCTGGCCTGCGGTGGGAAGCCGCACCATGGAGCCCAGTTGCTCCAGAAAAGGTGGGTGAGGCAGCAGAAGGCAGGCCTCCCACCAAGCCCGCGGCACACCTGGTCACGGCCCTGCTCCACCTCCCGGCACTCAACAGGCATGAGGCTCCAACCGCAGTTATGGGATGTCCTACGTGGAGCTGACAGCTGACCCATAGGCCAGTCTACCAGTGGCCTGTTGTCCCCCGCAGAAGAAAGCAGGCTTGACAGAGCCCCGTTCTTATGAACAGAGGCTGTGAGAACACACAGGTGTCTCCCTCCCCAGGTGTCTGTGAGAGGGCCGGTGGAATCCCCAGAGAAATCAAAAATTAAGCAGTGTTCAATTTGCAATGCTGACCATAGGATGTATAACAGCAATGTATTATCATTATCTGAATTAAATAATAACTTAATTCCATGTTTAATAATATAGAGAAAGAAGCTCAAGAAAATCCTATTTTGAATTCAGGAATCTAATGTCACGTCTTTTCCTAGGTTCCAATTTTCCTTTCTTCCTTTGTCTTTGAAGACTCAGAGTGAAGGAGGAATGCATATCCCGGAGCATCAGCACCCGCAGCAGGCTGAGACACTCTCTCCTCTCCTCCTAGGTGTTAGGACAGTTCTGGTTTGGCCCACGGACCAAGGTTAGCAGTCCCATTGCACTGATGAGCTGAGCTGCTCAGGTTCAGCTAGGATTTGGATGAGGGATCCTGAAGAGACCCACGGCTGTGACAAGTCTCGTCAACCGGTCCAAAAATCCTCCATGTCGTCTCATTTCTAACGCATTCTGTCAGTCTTCATGGTGAGTCCCAAATTTCACACAATCCCTAAGACCCGTTGTCCCCTCCTTATTTTTCATCTAGTTCAGAATTTAGTTTCCCACCTCAATATGACCTTCTCTTGCTCTTAATATGCCCATTTATTTATTTATTTATTTACATTGCAAGGGCCTTCTTTTGGCTTTGGGCCCAGAAGCCACCCTTTGGGGGTAGGGCACTGGGGAATGACTTGAATAAGTGTCATGAGGCCTGACACTGCCACAGGTCAGATAAGTCCAGCTGAGGTCAAGTGACCTGCCTACACTTCTCTGGGGCCTCACTTCTCACCTGTCCCCTGCAAGGGTGGACCAGATGCACTTTATACTACCGTTGTTTGGCACTAAGTTCTTTCTTCAGAATTGTGCTCTTCTCATCTGTGTAAAGTAATAAATAATGACCTTAACTTTCAGAAAGCAATATGAGCTGTGGAGTTTTTCAGCAGTCCTTGTGATTGTTTTCCCCTTACGTGTCCATGCCCAGAGCAATCCCACTTTGCACGACTCCTGACTTGTTTCCTACGTGCACAACATGGATCAGGAGCAAGAGTACAGAGTGAACGGCCTTCACAGATCACAACACGCATGTATCTCCTCCATGTCCATTGTGAGAACACAGTTTGATGTTTGATGTACAATATGCCCATGGCATTGCTTTGGTTTAAAATTTGCTCAGTGTAGAAAAGAGCTATGACCAGGTTCAGTCCCTATGATCTAAAGTACCCTATGTCACCCCATGAGGATGGGCACTTGCTTCTTTGATCTAGAAAGGGCACTGGGCATGGGATAAAGTACCACAGCCAGGCACTCTGGGGAGAACTTTCTTTTTTTTATTGATTTCTTATTTGTTCTAATTTGTCATACATGACAACACTTTTTATTGTACTTTAATTTTTACTCTCTATCAAACATCACCTTGATCTTCAGAATGACTTCTTAAACAAGAACCTGCTGTCAGAATAGATGCAACTGTTAACTGTCCGTTGTACTAAAAAGGTATCTGCCACATCTTTGTGCAAACAGCCGGATTTTAAATACTTTGGTTTTGTTGACCACACAGTCTTTGCTGCAACACCTGAGCCTTGGCATTGTAAAAGCAGTTATAGACCATCTGTAAACAAATGAACCATGTTCCAATGAAGCTTCATTTACACAAAGGCTGTTGGTCAGATCAGTTCGGGCTGCAGTACTCTGACCTGACTCTAAATAAAGCATAAAAAAAATTTTCCTAAACTTGAGCTTAAAGTTCAGTGCTAAATTCTCAACAGGTTGCAGACTAAAGGATTATCAAGCTGTTTGAATCCCTGCAATACTTGTCCTAAGAGTCATATTTATAGGACAATTTTAATTCAAGAAAACTCCACATCCAAATCTGGATCCTTGACTTCCTTTTAAAAGCTGGGTCAGTCTGGCCCCCATCACTATGGCCGCAACCCACAGACTGGCTGCTCCCTGCCAGCTGTCCCTTTGGCAGGGACCTGTGGGCTGCAGGTTTCCCTAGCCTCAGCTTTCCCCTTGCTCCCTTTTCAGAGCGAAGTGTCACTGCACAGTGTTCTGGGATCTGTCACTGATGTCACTTCCCAACCTGGACCCCACAGGCTAGAGTCTGCCCTCCCCTGTTCTAGGATGAGCACTGGATTCCATGTACAACTAAAGGAAATGGAAAACTTCCGTCATTGTAAAGAACAGCAGTTAGTTTTTCACAGTGGAGAGAAACTCATTAAGCACTGCTTTGGTTTTACTCTTCTAAAAAGATCCTAAGAGTGAATCCTTTTCTATGAGCCATTCTTCTTTCATTGCATGCCTTTGAACCTGTAAAAGAGGGCCCCTGGTCATCTCCATGGGCTAGCTCCACTCGGAAAGTCTGATCCCTTTTATGTTACACTGGACATAATTGGAGGTAATTAGAAACCCCATTTACCAAACAAGGAAAGTCCTACATTCAGGAGAAAGGCAAGTTCTATCTCTGTGGGACATTTTGGAGACCTCCTGTATGCACTGTCCAACCCCATTCTCACCCTTCCAGGTGAGTGCAGGTTTGCTGAGACAAAATAATTAAAGGGCATTGAGGGAGGAGGGTGACAGGTGGTGTAAGTCTACTCCAATTCAGTCCTTTTGGTAAAAATGTTTGTGCCTGAGTTTTTTGAACAATATTTTCAAGTGGGGGGAATGTGTTCTGGAGCAGGGGCAGCTCAGGTACAGCCAGGTGAACCTGCCCAGAATATCTGAAGCTCAGAACTGCCTAAGGCAAGAAGTCTACTGTAGCTCTCCTGGGGCACATACAGGCTCCACGAAGGCTGGCAGAGGAGTCCAGAGCACCCTGCCAGCTCACTCACGCATCCTATTCTCAAAATTGCAAGCTCAGCAAGGTCAGACCATCCTGAATGCAAGGGACCCTGCAACCACAGAGGCAGGAGCCCGGGGACCCAGGACCTAGGGCAGGTCTGGGGATGGGAAAGCAGCCAGCAGAGAGGAGTCCTTGGAATGTATTCACGTGTGCAAACACATATGTGTGCACTTATGCACGTGCGTATGCATGCACTTAGGGGTGCAATGATGTACACATGCAGCGCTATCAAAAGCACCACAGGTCATGGAGGGTACAGAACACAGGCCAGGCGGGTGGCAAACACACTGCTGCTTCCTTGGCCAGACCTGGGGTTGAATTTGCCTGCAGCCCCTAGACTTGCCTACAGGCTTCCCACACACAGCAGTCCTACAATGCTCTCCAGGCAGGCCAGTGGAAGGCGGCAGTGAACCCAGAACCAACAAACGCTGTCAGGTACCGAGCAAAAGAGTGAAATTTCTCCACCACCCAGCTCCGCAAGCCCTAGATCAACGCGTGTGCGCTCACAAGCAGACCCGAGCGTCCCCCATAAAGTCCGGGCGCCCTTTTGTGCGCACCGGATACCCGCTTCGAGGCGTTAGGGCTGACTGCAGAGGGCCCAGGTGCAGGCAGGAGGCGGAGAAAGCGACCTAAGACACTGCTGCGGGCTGCAGGTGCCCTCCGCTTTGCGCGGCACAGGTCCGGCCCTCCGATGTGGGAAGCCCGCAGCCCAAGCCTGACCTCAGTCCTGCGACCCAAGAGCAGGTCGCCCGCGCTCAACGGGGCGGTCCAACCTACTGGGTCCTCTTACCCTGTTCTGCCCGCTCCTCCTCTTCGCTCCCCCCCTCCGTCCTCCCCTCCCCTCCCCTCCTCCCAGGCTCTCCCACGGCTCGGGCGGGTGCTCAGTCGCCCTCGCTGCTGCGGCTGCCACTCCGCCCCCCCCCCCCCCCCGCACTGCGCGGAGGCGCAGTAATAACCCCGGCGCGGGCGCTGGAGTGGCGTGTGGAATCCTGAGCTCCAGCCGGGGTCGGGTCTTCTCTGCACGCTTGCCCACTGGCTGGCTGCTGCCCGGCTGCTGCTGCGGACCATTCAGTGACTCGCCCTCGCGGCCGAGCGCCCCTGGATGAAGCCCTGCGAACAGTACTCAGGGGCGCAGTGCCAGCTTGCACCGGACGGCAGGGCTATGAGGGTCGCAGGCTGCGAGGTTCTCTGGGTGCTGCTGCTGGTGCACGTCTGTGTGCAGGTGAGTCCAGTGCGCTTCTGCCCACGCACGGTAACGGTGCGTCCTGACAGCTGGAGACGCGTGCTCCCCGGGGCTCCTCTCCCGCAATCACCGCGATCTCACCGAGGTGTTTTCCAGCAGGCACCTGCGTGCGCGACTGGACCCGCAGCTGCAGCCGCTGGAAGCCCGGGCGTCCCGCATCTTCCCCCTCCCGCGGAGGGGCCCGGCGGGATGGAGACCGGCGGTAAGTCGGCGAGGTGGGGCTTCTAATCCTCGCAATATAGCTCGAAAGCCCCACCGCTGGTCTATGAGCTGCTGCGAATGTTCCTAACTCAACTCTGCTTTTAAGATGATTCGTTGCGCGCGCTCACGAGTGGACTTCCACCAATAATTATATTGACGGTTTGCCAGAGTTATATTATGAAAAAGACAAGGAAATGCATTTTACTTTTAGAAAATTAGAGGAGCTTAGGAAGAATCTAGACCAATGTATGAGTTAATGTATTCGTTATTGATGTACACATCAAAGTCACGCAAGAGCTTCTCGCTCCCCTCCCTCTCCTCTCCCTCCTCCTTTCCTCCTCCTCGTTTTGTTTCACCAGAGTCTCCCTCTATATTCGACTGTCAGAGGAGGAGACAAAAGGCTGTCATTTTTCCACAGTGATTGCGATTTGAGTATCAAAGTTAACGCTTTTCAAGGACTGGGTCACAATGGAAGAACAATAGTGAGTGGAAGGGCTAATTATCTCATCGTGATGTCATCGGCAATGTTCCTGTTCTGTGCCATGATTTGTGGGGAAGGGAATCTGATCCTTCTGCAATGTGTGGTTGGCTTCTGCCGCTTACAAGTGGCTTTTGCAGCATCTGAGTGGAATGGGTCTGTGTCGTGCCATCCCATCAGATAAATGAGAAAGCAGATGTGTGGCTGGTTTCTAGCTGGTTTCTCTCTGTGCCCCATGTGATGGCAGTTACTGAATGTTACTTTTCCACAGTGAATTGCATTGGTCTTTAGAGAAAGAACTAGGTTTGATTATTTCAATGTATTCTTAGAAAACCTAGGAAAGTAGAGTTAATGATTACAAATTCTTCCATGCAGTTTCTTCATCTTGATTAAAATAACAACAAAGGTTTAATATATGCATTAGCTGTTGAAATTCTCTCCTACTGCATGAATATGTGAATTCTGTGTAGTATATAAAGTGATAAATGACAGTTGGTTGCTCCACTATGGGCCCTTTTGAACACCACCAGAGGGCGCTAGATACAAATAATATAAAATGCTTAAAAATCACTTTGTACTTAAGGAGAAAGTTAATTCTGTGTTTAAAACTTCCTTCTGTGGTCACCCTTATTTCCTTTAATGCTTCTACAACACGATCATATTAGAAGTCCATGGTCCACCTTCACACGTTTCAAGATTTTTGTAAAGACTACTAGTTTTACAATAAAATCATGAAAATTCCAGAGGGACTCAGAACATTTTTAGAGTACTTTATAGCATTTATGACATTTTATTTAATGCAAGAACATTATAGATAGAGAACTACTCACAAAGAAAAGCCTGGACGTCCTGCTCAGAGCTTGGGCTTCCTGACCTTTCCTGTGAGCAGATGCTGGGGGCGGCTCTCGCCACCCTTTCAGCAGGTAGCATGAGCACAGTGTGACGTGACAGCCATTCACCTAACTGGGTCAGAACCTGAAGCAGGTGTGAGCCATCGTCAGGAAGGTTCTGGCTTCGGAGACACACCACACCGCCCCACCCCTCCAGGTGCTTCAGCTCCTTAATTGGGCATCAGTGGACAGTGTCCACGCCTCCAGAGGAGAGACCGCTCAGCCGTGCTCCCTGCTTGGTCTGGAGTAGCAGAGCTACAGTGAACTTCCTGTGACCTTGGTATCAGCTCACTGGGGGATGTCCAGGTTCCCAAGATACACGTTGATGTTGAAATAACTATTTGGGATCCTGAGTTTTGTTGAAAGGAGCAATTCCAGCTGCCATTGCACCTGTTTCTGGGTGTCGGAGCCATCTCACAGCGGAGAGCAAGCCGTGGCTGTCATTGAGGCCGTAAGGGGCCCACTCCATTTTCAGACTGATAAGAAGCACAGCACTTGAAGCGTTTTTGTTGTTGATTCAAATTAATTTTAATTCCTTAATGGGAGACTTAAAAGCTCTTTCCTACAAATTTACCTTTGCAGTAAAAGTTCTGGCTCCTGTTGAAACCAAAGACACATCACAGATTGTTAACTTTTTAATGTCCAAAGTAAGTTTGGCTTCCAGGCCAAGGTTTAGAAGTTTTTTAGGACTTGCTTCCACTGGACATGGAAGATGTGTTTGTGTGTGTCTGTTTCAAGTTTATAATGGTTTGCATTCAGACATTTACGTGCCAGGAGACGGGGCAGTTTCTTTGAGGTTGGCCCTGCTGCTAGCTTGTAAATGTTTAACAACAGGCCTCCAGGGGAGGGAAGGCAGCCTCTGGGACTCCAATCATACATTGGATTGGATTCCTGTGGTATAAATACTCCCATCACTGCCAATTTACAGCCACCAGGGTGATGTCATTGAACACAGGGGAGGAAGCAAAGTGCCCAGCCAGCTCCCTGGAGCTGCTACCTGTTGGCCCCACACACTTGCCAGGGGGTCTACACCTGCCTGCTACCCATGTGGTCTTTTCTAAACTGGCCCCTTCTAGACTTAAGCTGTGGTCAATAAATCCTCTTGAAGTCAAGTAGTTCAGTGTACCAAGTGGAACGGCGATCCACAAAAGTTTTTCTTATTAAAATCGTCTGCATAGACAAGGTCTTGTTTAAGGATTGCAGAGAGCAGGAATCTCACTATGTTTTAAAGGCATCACAAGCCGCTGTCTGGGGGAATCATAGTCCTAGAGCAGAAGCACAGGGTGTCAGCGCCAGCATTTGGCCCATGACCCTTCCCCTGGCTTCTTTCCCAACCGTATGAGGGGAGATAACCTGCTCAGCTAGTTCACTCTCTGAACTCTGGTTTATATCCACTGACTCATAACTGAGCACATATTTGATTCTAAGTGCTGGTCTCTTGATCACAGCAGGGCTATTCAACCTTGGCTGTAGTGGCATCCTGTTCCGGGAGGCCACCCCATCATTGCAGGATGCTTAGCAACAGCCCTGGGTCTGCTCTGCCAGCACCCAGGAGCATTCTCCTCCCTCTCTCACCTCCCCTGATAACCAAAAGTCTCCAGGCAGTGCCATGTGCCCCAAGGGGCAGGAGTCTCCTCAACTGAGCATCACGGGACAGAATTGGGAGGAGGCCCTCCCAGCAGGCCCTTCTTCCTCTCCAGGAAGGACAGTGATGGATGAAGGGAGAGCAGCTGGGGTCTTGGCCAGCACATGCCAGTTCTGAGGGCAGTGGCTGCCATGGTGAGGATTTTGTCAGCTGATTGTTAAAAATTAAAACATGTAAAAATCATAGTGACATGAAGCGTATTGAAAGCAGTTAAGGACTCAGGTCCCCTCACTTTCTAGTGTTCTGCATGTTGCTGATGCTGTGCTTCCAAGGCCATTTGCACCTTGCGTCTGTGTGGTGGACACAGTGCTGGACTCTTCACAGTGCTGGACTACCCAGTCCCTTCCTGATTCTATGCCAGCACTACCATGTTGGTCATTGAAATCAGTGTGGCAGGTGTTTGCACCAGGGACACTGGACAGTGCCACACATTCCGCCTCTCTCCTCGGGCAGCTTGTCCAACACTGCTCAGCGAAACACCGTGCATTCTTGTGAACAAGGTCCCTCAGTCGTTATTGTGCAAGACAAATATGTCCTCTTCTAGAATGAAGGATAGATATCAGTTGCCCTGCAAAATAAAGGTGGCTTGTGTCACTGGGGAGCAACTGACTTTCAGTCTGTTTGTGACCTCTTCATATGTAGTACAGTCTGCTGACGAGGCATGGTTTGAAGCCACCCCATGGGCTTCCTGTCCTCACTCCACTGCCCCTGAAGGAGGGGGAAGGGCCAGTGGCAAATGGAGAGCTGTCCCCTGAGAGGCCAGGTGGGTGGGAGGCCTTAACACATGACATGGCCCAGGCTTTCCTGGAACCCAGAAGCCCAGGGTGAGCATGACGGAGTCTCCCTGAGAGGCGAGCGCTTTGAGCAGATGCAGGCCACACAGCTGCTCCTCCTCTCTGAGTGGCACCCAGAGCAGACTGCAGACTTCACTTCACCAGAAGTGCCAACCCCTGTCCCCTTCTTCTCCACCATGACCAGCATTTTCATCAGTTTCGTATGATTTCTCATTTTTCTAATTAAAACACCACATGTTGCCGATGCATTTTACTCCGTCAGACATGAGTTACCTGTTCCACGCAGAGCAGTGGTTAGTTGTCAGGGGGTCACCGAGAACCTGCTGCCTCTCCAACCACAAGGCGCTCCCCACCCAGCTGGGTAGGCTCAGAGAGCTTGTTCATAACACGGGGCCAGAACAGACCTGTGTGGCCCAGCAAAGCTCAGCTTGGCTCTGGACTCAAAAGAGTCGTGAGCAAGCTCTTGACCTGGGGAAGAGGGAAGCTGGGGACAGAGGACCTGCCCCCGCCCTCTGAACCCCGCCTGCCTGGCTTGGCGCCCTCACCCTGCCCTGGACTCCGGCAGCAGGCTCTCTGGGCTGTGCTCTGCCATCCATCCCTGGCCTTCTCTGCCTCTCCCAGACCCAACACACACCTTTACTCCCAGCGCCCTGCTCCCATGTAACCACTCAGTCACCTATCGGGACTGAGCAGGAACAGGACGAGCCTACTCTGAAATTTAACTATGAGGAAAATCTTACCCCTACCAAAAATATTTCTTAAATATTGTTGACTTACAACCAAATTCCACTTTACAGAAGTAGGTTGAGGGTTTATCTTATGATTCGAAAAAGCATGTCCAACTAAGGCCAAAGCAGAGAAGAGCCAGGTTCTGAAGCATCTGCCAGAGCAGCCTCCTGAGAGCATATGTTACTCGCAGAGGGGAGACGCATTCCTGGAATATGAGAGCTGGGTTATGTCACACAAACAAGAGGAACTGCATTGTGAGTCTGCAGGACTGTCCACCTGGCTGCTGGCTAGATTCCTCTGGCCTGCCCTGGTGCTGAGCCCACATTTAGTGGAAGGCCTCACACCATGCTGAAGTGTTAGGGTGCGTGTGCGTGTGTGTGTGTGTGTGTGTGTGTGTGTGTGTGTAGGAAACATGCAGAAGCGGAAGCCAGCCCTTTCCTAGAGTGTCCAGACCCCAAGCTCGCTCAGCTGGAGGTGCACGTGCCATGAGCTTCACCCACTGTACCCGTCATCTTGGATGTGAGACACCTGTGAAACTTAAATGGAGCCACAGATATACCATGCATGGTAATTCAGGAATAATCATTGTTTTTAGGGTCTTATTCTTTTGAGAAAAGTAATAGACAAATGGTCAGAGCATTTGAATATGTGTAAATTGACCCAAGTGCATTAAAATAGGTAGGATAAAAACTCCAGATTATTACTTCCATTATTACAATTTTAATGCACCTGTGTGTATTTATAATTGAAAGATTGAGACTTAATGGGGTCAATAATCAAAAGATATAAAACAAGCTAACAAATCAGTAACCAAAACATGTTATGATTCGACCTTGACAAAGGTGCCTTTGCATGGCCTACGCCTCCAGATCTTAGCTGAGAACATGTTGTGCAGCAAGATCTGCCCCCAAGGGTGAGGCCCATCCCTTCCCTCCCACCCTCCGGGAAACAACAGCCCCTTGGACTCTGGAGGCAGCCATGGTACTGTTAATGGCATTGATAAAAGGAGAGGCCCTGGCTTCCTGGAGAGAGAGGAGTCACCTGGAGAAGACCCTGGGAGTCACAGGGGATCCCCTCTTTCTTCTGCAGAAGGGGCCACAGCCTGGGGTGATCACTGGGAGATGCCTGTGACCGTGATCCTGAAGTCCTGTATGCACGTCCAGAAATCTGCTGGCATCTTTGGGATTTCTTCTGCTTTTTAAAAAGAACTAATTAATTTGAATATGGTTTTAACTGGTGCAGTATAAATGGCAGTGGGAGAAGAGCTAATCTCTGACAGGCAGAGGAGTGTTCCCCAGGGAGCAGGAGGGGAAGCCAGGCCAGGCGGCGGTCCATGAGCTCCCAGTGGGAGCAGATGCCCGTGCCCGCCTTTCAGAACAAGCATCTGGCTGACCTGGAGCACATCTTCACTCTGCATTTTCTCCTGCATTATTAAATAATTAAGCAGCAAAGAATGCCCATCATTATTCCCTTTACAGTTAATTTTCTGAAAAATTATGATATTTTAAGGTAAATTTTCTTGTTAGGTCAATGAAGATGCTCATAAGAAAACAATATGAATAAACAATGGTTCAGAGTTGTAAAAATGATTACATGTGACAGTTTCCCTGGCAACAGAATTCAGGAGATTCCATCCTAAAATATCAAGTTTGGTCTTAAATGGTTCATAATACATTTCCCTTTTTAAATGTCATAGAATGTTCTGCATTGGTAATAAGACATTATGGGGGTAGTAGTGATTCACCTAAAAGCGGCTTTAAGATTCTCCCTTTGAACTCACTCTCCTTTAACCAGCATTTTGTCTTGGGAATGGGAAGGAGTTGGATTTTCCTCCATCATTTCTCATGGTGAAAATGGTAAGGTGGATTTATACTCTAAGACTTCACAGTTCTTTCCAAAACCCTGAAATTACTCAGCTTCTGCTGCTCCTCTGATTTCAGAGTATGACCTGGTGTCTGCCTTTGAGGTTGACAGCAGAGGAGACTATGTGTCCCATGACATCTTGCATCACCAGCGGCGGCGAAGAGCGGTGGCCCAGCAGGGAGGCGACTCTCTGCACCTCCGGCTGAAGGGCTTCAGGCATGACTTCCAAGTGGACTTGAAAGCTTCCAGCCACCTGGTAGCTCCTGGGTTCACAGTACAGACATGGGGGAAGGGGGGCACCAAGGCCCTGCAGGCCTTCCCTCCTGAGGACTTCTGCTTCTACCAAGGCTCCCTGAGGTCCCACAGAAACTCCGCCGTGGCCCTGTCAACCT
Organism: Sciurus vulgaris; assembly: GCF_902686455.1. Lineage (NCBI taxonomy): Eukaryota > Metazoa > Chordata > Mammalia > Rodentia > Sciuridae > Sciurus > Sciurus vulgaris. The sequence goes on along the minus strand of NC_136466.1, from coordinate 169,056,970 downwards.
GCCGAGGTTTGGTGAGTATGACAGTTCTTGCCACCAGGACTGAGGCGTGGGTGACAGTGGGTGAGAAGGAGGGGTACCACCAGCCATGTCCCTCAGAATGGCCTTGCCTGTCCTTCTGCCACTGTGGTGCAGACATCTGTGAACGGCAGAGGAAACTGCCCAATCAGACTCTCTGAAATCTCCTGCAGGCCTCACCTGGTGTTGCCCTAGCGTGCTTCTGCAGGGACACGGGTTTTTGAAAATGTTCATTCAACTTGCAGCCAGGTCTGTGTAAACCAACCTTGTAGGAAGACTTTTACTTAGTTTAAGAGCTCATTGTGGAAACAGGAGAAATGTCTTAATCTGACTGTGTTTGTTTGATTGGCTGTCTCAGTCAGTCGTTTGATGTTTGAGACTTAGAACTTTCTTCTGTTGTTCTGATGATGGTGACATACTTGAGAATCAGGGCATTTACCAAGGGCAATACTGGCCACATCAAGTCCCACTGTCTGAATATCTGACGGAGACACTGCACACAGTTTGTGTGTCTCCTGTGTTGCTCTTTGCAGAGACCCTAGAGTGAGGAGCACGTGGCCAGCCTGAGACTCCCCCTGCATCCCTGGAGTCTGCTCAAGCTGAAATCTGGATGTATTCTCTCTTACTGTCCTCAAAACGTTTCCATTTTGAGGAAAAAAATTCTAGGAGTTACCTATATAATTGGCTACAAATTAATCTCAGGCACAGATTAACAAAACACCAACTGAAGTCTGGCACGGTTGCTCCTACATATAATCTCAGCAGCTTGAGAGGCCGAAGCAGGAGAATTCCAAGTTCTAAGCCTGCCTCAGCAACTTAATCAGACCCTGTCTCAAAATAAAAAGTGCTAGGGATGTAGCTTAGTGGTTAAGTGCCCCTGGATTAAATCCCCAGGCCCAAACAAACAAACACCACTTCAAGAGCAGAGTGAAATGTTGTGATCAGAACAGGTTGGACACATGGGCTTCTGGAAATCAACTGTAGCTCTGGAAAATGCTTCCAGTCTGTCTTTCCTTTCCTCCTAAGAAAGAGGGACTTTCAGACCCCACAACTCCTGAGGACTTGTGTGTGTGTGTGTGTGTGTGTGTGTGTGTGTGTGTGTGTGAAGGCATTGAATGTCAAAGTCACCTCGGTAACCACTCCTTAAACAGCTGCACATATAAACAAATGCTGAGTTGTGTAAAATACTTTAGAATATTAGCATTCTACTCCTCAGAGGAATCGGGTGTGAATCCATCTATTTCTGCTCTCGTCTCTCGTTTATAAAGGCTTTGACTTTGGGATGTACAGAGCAGGTGTTCGGGTGGGGTGATTTCCAGTCTTGTCTAGCATGAAGACCACATGGCTGGTTCTTCCACATCCTTCCTCAAATCAGGTCTTCCTTTATTGAGTGTTTAGTGAGTTTTTTCATCACTACTACCGAAAGACCCAACAAGTACAACTTTAGAGGAGGAAGTTTATTTGGCACTCACAATTTTAGAGGTCTTGGTACATAGACGGCCAACTCCATAGCTCTGGGCCCAGGGTGAGGCAGGACATCTTGGAGGAAGGGTGTGGAGAAGGAAAGCAGCTCAAGACGTGGCCTTGGGGAAGCAGAGAGAGCTCCACTCACCGTGACAAAATACAGATCCCAGAAGCATGTGAGAGGGACCCACCTCCTCCAGCCACACTATCTGCCTACAGCTACCACCCGGTTAAGCCTACCAGTGGATTCGTCCACTGATGAGGTTTAGGCTCTCAGAACCAAATCATTGTACTTCTAAATTTTGTCAGATTGTCTCACACATGAGCCTTCTGAGACACCTCGTAGACAAACCACAACGTGGAGTGAGACTCTTCATGTAATGCACAAAGTTAAGTATCTATTCCTTGGTTTTCTTTCACAAAGATTTAAACCAGAAAGGAAAGCCATGGAGTGGGAAGGTGGAACATGCCTTTCCAATTTCGGCAAGGCTGGCTTTGTTTCTAGGGATTGGGCGGTGTTTGCCATCAGCCAGCAGGGATGGAGGCCCTCTGACGACCCTGGGTCTCCGAAGCCAGGCCCTCCCATGGTAGTTGAGTTATGCCGTGGACTTTGTCCCATGCATCAAGTTGGCTGGCAGCAGCTTGAGATTTCTGGCTCTCTTTGAACATGATGGGAGTTAACAGCAGAAGTTGTAAGTGTGCAGATAAAAAGTGAAAAAGAACAGAAAGAAAAGGCTCCTCTAGGCAGTAAACAATGGAATCTGATATTGTGCCTAGGGAATAGAAATTCATATGCTTTCACCATTAATCTTCCAAATACATAAACTCCGCTTGCCTGATGGTTTGTCCATCGATGGTCCTTGCAAACATGACCTCAGCTGGCCTTTAGAGTGAGAGGTTTGGGGGCACTTGCCCTAAGATAGGACAAACCAAAGGCATTTTTAGGGGAAAAGGAAGAATTAAAAGCCTCCTCTTTAGCCAGACGGTAAGAACACTGATGGGCTCCTCGGGTTGGCAAGTCTGTCACTTCTCTCCTGGTGGGGTTGTCCCATCCCTCATCTGTCAGATCTTTAGCATGTGAAGAACAGGAGAGGATGGCTCTCCCTTGTTGTCCTTTGGGGATCTTCAGGTTCTAATCCAAGTCTCCCCAGATCTCAGTTGAGAAGATGGGGATGAAGAAGAGGAGGAACAGGAGGAGGCTGGGCACGTCCTCCACCACGGAGCTGCCTGCAGCCCGAGGTCGAGACTTCCTCAGAGTCTCTAATTGGAATTCACTGGCCCCACTCCCTAGTGGGAGCAGGAATCAGTAGAGCATTTTGCTGTGCTCTTGATGTCAGGCAAGGGCGTGCTGCCTGACGTGTGTAGGAGTTAACACGTGGCCTCAGGTTTGCAAATGGAAAAGGCTGCACAGTACTGTCAACCCCAGGGAGACAATGCTGCAGATCCACATGGGGCTCCTAGGAAGGGACAGGGAGATGCTGCCTGTTGATTGCAGGTGAGAAGTGGATCTAGGGCTTTCCGCACAAGCAGAGAGGGTCCTCCTGTCTCTTCACAGGTTTGTTTCTGGAAGTATTTGGTTCTGTGCAGGGGTTGAGTTTGTGGCATCCAAAGACCATTGACTGGACAAGCTGGCTTCTGTTGCTCTTGTCCACTCTTGAAAACTGGAGTGGCTGGTGGAGGCTTTTCTCGACAGACAGCTTCATACGTTGTTATGTCATACCCGGGGGTGGCCAGGTTCTAGCTAATTCTGTTTTCACGGGGCAGCTTGGCAGAGCCCAGGAGAAACACAGGAGAACAGGATCCCATGTTGCGGGGAGTGCTCCCCGTTCTCCCAGTTTGACCTTCAGACTGAGAGTATCACTTCCAGGTTTCCAGTCTGTCGCCTAAGAGTGTGGCATTTTGTGTTGTAGCCCACCTTTGTGAGACAGCACACCTTCCACAGCAATAGAAAGCTTGTTCCCCTGGTCCTCAGATTCTGAGTTTGGGAACATTTTCTGAGTTGTCCTCTTGTCCTCTTGGTTGTATTCTCTTTGTAGCAAAGAAATATTCGTAAAGAAGAAAAGCAGAACTAAAACAAACATTTTACTTTAGATTTGTGTTGACAAAAATGATGTGAATAGTGAACGGTGTTCAGAACTGTGTCCCTGGAGCCTGCCAGACCTGAGGCCAAAGAGACAAGGGCTGATGGGAGGGGAGGTGCAGGGGGACTTTCTCTCCCAGGTACTTGCACAGAGGAGGCAGGGAAGACCAGGAGGACCAACAGGGTGAGCCTCGCCTGGTGGCACTTGGAGTGGTGCACAACCCAAGTCCAAACCCAGTCCTCAGGTTAGAGCTGGGACACAGGAGGAGTCCCAAGCATCCTGGGGAAGATCCCTAACATCCACCAAACTATGTAATTCTTGATAACACCACCCCGATTGAGGGATTAGTATTTGTACATTAATCAAATACTATACCAAGTAAGATCTGTATACCCGACCACCACGTATCTTGATTCAAAATACTAGTTAGCAATAAACATGATCTTTTTAAGAAGAGAATATCTGTTATACGTACATCTCTACCAAACTGACAGTGCGTGTCTCTTGTAATCAACTCATGATCACATAAATGTATTCTAATGCCTAGACAGAATAAAGATCATTTTAAAGGGGAAAAAGGAAGTACCAAAAGTCCTGTTTCATTTAGACAAGGAAAAATATTGAACAGATAGACCTCGTGGCCTAGAGATAGTGACGATGATACAGCCACAGTGATACTCACTTGTTGAAAGTCTGTGCCAAATAATTTGCTATCAGCCTCACATTTGTTACCTCACTTAACCTGATGATAAGTCAAAGAAATAAACACTACTTTCTCTAAAAGTAAGCTTATCAAGATATAATTAACCTAATACAGAGTTCCATGCCTTTGATATGTACAAGTCAGCAGGTTTTAGTACAATCAGAGTTGTGCAGCTCTCACCAGAATTTAATTTTAGATGTTTACATTACCCTAGAAATAAAACCCTAGAGTTCATCCCCATTTACCCAAATTCTCCAACTCCTGAAGCTCCTCACCACCCACCAGCCCACTCTCTGTAGAGTTTCTGATCTGGCCATTCATTGTGAGAAGCACATGACCTGTGGTTCTTTGGTGGCTAGCTTCCTTTCTTAGCATGATATTCTCACACCCCATCCGTGCTGTGGAATGTACCACTGCTTTATTTATTTGTATTTCTAAATCATAATCCATTGCATACTTATAACACATATCTATTTCATTCCTTATCAGTCAATAGGCACTACTGTTTGTTCTCATTTTTCCATGATGAATAATGCTAGTGTGAACATTTGTGAACAAGTTTGCATGTGGACATGTGTCTTCATACCTAGAAGTATAATTCCTGGGTCACATGGAATCTCTGTACTTAACATTTTGTACGTAGCATTTTGAGGAACTGTCAAACTGTTTGCTGTATCATTTTACATTCCCCCAGTGAATGAGGGTTCCAATCTCACCACATTCTTTCTGACTTATTATTGTCCAACTTTTCTATTTTCGCCATCCTAGTAATTATGAAGTGGTATTTCAAGGTGGTTTCAATTTTTGGATAAAGATTAGAGATTATTGATTTGGTAAACACATCACTGAATATTGCTGATGAGTCAGAACACCACATACACACCAAGCTACACCAAGCCCATATTTACTTACAGGCTGGGAACAAGGGACAAGTGAAGCCTAGGACTCACAATAAGCTGGACCCTGAGGCTCTGCAAGCTACCCAGGGAGGTTGGAGTCTTGGTTTTGACTGCACATGCATGACTAGCAATATAGTTAAAGGATCCTGGCAAGTAGCACACCCTGGTTTTCATACCCTGCTGACTATAATGCACAATGTAGAGGCACCGAAACACTTTCTGTTTCACGGTGGGAGATCTGGAGCTGAGTTTGGGTTGTCCCCACCAGTTCCCTATCTCAAGATGTTTTGTTCCCAGCAAATTGTACAGATATTATTGGGAATGATGAGGAATGAAGTGGGATGGATGAGATTGATCCAGAGTCACCCAGAGACCTTTCTTGTGTTGGTTGACAGTGTTTTGTTTTGTTTTTTGCTTTTGGGGGGAAGGGGATGCACTTTGAATTTGTCATACTACTGCCTTCTGACTTCCATTGTTGCTGATATAAGTCTGCTGTTTATCTCATTGTGATTTCCTTGTACATAGTTATTATTCTCTTGATGCTTTCAAGTTTTGCTCTTTGTCTTTCACATTTTTATTATGATGTTATAGGTGTGAGTATCTTTATGTTTATTCTCCTTGGATTTAGCTGCACTTTCTTAATGTGTAGATTAATATTTTTCACCAACTGAGAAGATATTCAGCCATTGTTTCTTCAGTAGTTTTTTGTCTCTTCCTGTCTCTGGTCTTCATTGATACTTACAATATGAAAGTATTGATATGCTTAGTGATATTACTTGTTTGTTGAGATTCTGCACATTTTTCTTTTATTTTTTCCTCTGTGTTCTTTGGATTGAATCACCTTTATTAATTTATATTCAAGTTTGATGATTTTCCCCTTGCAATTCAAATCTATTATATCAAGTCCCTGTAGTAAATGTATCATTTAATATATTGTACTTTTCCACTCCAGAATTTGTATTTAGTTCTTTTTTATATTTCTCTTTATTTGTATTCTCCATTTTATGAAACATTATCATTACGTGTTTCTTTTTTTCTTTTAAAATAAATTTGCACTGTATGTATTTAAGATATGAACATGATGGTTTGATGTTCATTCATATAATGAAATAATTACTACAGGCATACAGATTAATCTCTCTTGCACTTTCCATGATACCTATGTGTTTGTATGTCCGGCAGGGGGAGAGCACTTCAATATACAATACAGTATCATTATATGCAGTCCTTATTCTATATGTTAGTGATTGATTCTTACTCATTTTTGCATAAGTTATGTCCTTTGACCAATTTGTCCCCATTTTGTCTTCTTCCCTGCCCTTGGTAATCAGTATTCTACTTTTTCTATGTATTCAGCTTTTTTTTTTTTTTTTTTTTTAAGATTTCACATTCAAGTTAAATCATGCTGTATTTGTCTTTCTGTGTTCAACTCATTTCTGTTAGCATAACATCCTCCAGATTCATCCAGGTTCATTACAAATGGCAGGATCTCCTTTTAGTTTCTCACAACAAAAATGGCCATTATTTTTGATGATGTCCTTGGGCAAAATCTCCCTACATTCTGTTCCAAAAAATGCTGCCCCTATAAGTGGGCACCTTGTTATTCCAGCTTGTGGAAAACCTCTGTGGCACAGGATTGCAGCTGTCACTGGTGGAGTGGCCTATTTTTCCCACTGCAGCACTCCTCCTCTGTGAGTGGAGCTCTGATAGAGACGGCAGCCCATTATCTGCTTTGCTTCCGAGTCTGAAATCTCCACCCTGCAAGTGAGCTGGAGTGAAGTGTACAAGGACTCATTATTCTTGGCCTGCTGAGCTGGGAATAGAGTTTGCACCGTGAGTAGGGGCTTCTTGAAAGAAGGGAAAGTAGTCCTTCTGGCCATGCCTGCCTGAAATTGAGCTCTTGCAGTATGGAACTGAGGGGATGAACTTGGGAGACTTGTCATTCCTGATGTAAAAATGTAGCCCTAGAATGGGAGTTGGGGGAGGGGAGAAATTGAGATCCCTTGTCTTTGTGGCTTCATATGCCTGGAATAGAATTTTTGTCACACTGAGCTGGAGGCAGGGTGAGGGTATAAGTAGAGAATGGTTCAAATGCTTCCCAACTTCATCATTCTTTTCAAGAGTTGCTAGATTATATTCAACAGTTGTTTCTCCATATGTTATGCCTTTGGGGTGATTCTCAGACATTGTAAATGGTGTGTGTGTGTGTGTGTGTGTGTGTGTGTGAGATTTTTCAGCAGTTTCACTGGGGAAAGGTGCTGCCACACTCCTCACACTGCCACTCGGAAAGTCGGGCTCCACTAGATGTGATTATTAGCACATTTTATAGATTATTACCTAAAACCCTTTTTTTATCCTTAATTTAAGGATGATTCTGAAGCTCGCTATAAAGGAGCAGGTGATGGGCCTACTTAGTCTGACCCCAGGCCAAGACTTTGAAACCACAATGCTTGGATTCCCTTTCATCAGGAGACTGACATTGCCCTACAGGGACTTGGTGGCTCCTGCACGTGAATTTCCACAGAATCCTCACTGAGCTCTCTCCATGGTGCAGGCCTTGGCATCTGGTTTCCACCTGGTGCCATCTTCCTCAGCACCTACCCATTTTGTTCTTGGCATCCCCATTTGCAGTACATCAGGGGCCCCAGTGGTGATACCTGGGGCTTCAATTTATAATAGGTCTGCTTTTTGATACCATACTGTGAACTGATCATTAAAAAAAATTATTCTACTTTGTGCCACCAAGTTTTTGTCAGATGCAAACCGAAATTCATTTTTTTTCTTGCAACGAGTGATTGTGTGAATGATTTACAGAGTCTTCACAACCTTTCTTTTGGAATAGACATGAATGTAAACTTACTTTTACGATCTGTTTCATTTGACCTTTTTCTGTGACTGCTACCAAACACTCTAAATTTTCTTTTGAAGGGCATATTTAAGAAATGAGTTAATCGCTAGGATTTTTGATAAAACTGCTTTTACAAACTCCATTACCCAATAGTTCTAAATGAGGTTTGCTTAATACTATTTTTCTGTTGACAGGATAGATTTTTCTAAACAATTTCCTGCAAGTTCTATACTTGGATTAGTATTTTTACTTAAAAAATAAATATGGTATAATAACTGTCTTTGGCATAAAATCTTCATGAACTACATGAACTTTAGTTCCTCTTGTATAAAGTGTGATGTTTGTGAGGAATTAATGCATAGTGTAGTTACTACTTCTTCTAAAAATTCAATTATTCTCTTGTTTTCAAAAATATTGAAATATCTGTAGATGCTACAGTTCTCAGTTCTGTTTAAGAATTCCTTTGCTTGGTTGGAAACTTGCTGGGGGTGCGTAGGGGTTGAATTATATGATTTTATTTCCAGTCGCAAACTCTAGGGATTCCCTGGAAATTCTTGTCATTGAGATATTTTTCTAAAGCACCTAATAAATCCTCGAAAGCTGTCTGAAACACTGCCAAATTTCCAACCAACTTTGAAACTGTTCTTGAGTCAGGAACATAAAACAGGAGTAGAAAAGGAGGACTCAGCACTGGGAATGGTCAGGAGAGAGAGTGAGTGTCCAGAGACCGCCATCACCATCGGGAAGAACAATGATGGTCTGACCAGTGACCGTGTCCACTCGAGAGGCATGCGCCACGCCCCAGGCCCCAGGCCCCAGGCCCCAGGCTCAGGTTGGCCAGTTGGGAAACTCACAAGACAGTGGCAGGGAGCTAATTGGAAGTACTAAATAATTTCATAAATTTCTGATAGCTACATAAGAATTAATATAAGAGTAAAGTTTTAAAATTGACAGAAATGAATGTATTTCATTACTAGAAGGAGGTCAAAGTGACTTTCATTCTTGAAGTGGCCACAGACTTTTCTATTAGTTTACTACTAATTGCAATCAAAAATTAGATGACGAGAGAAATTTAACTGTAAATCCATGGGTTTTGTTTCACTCCCTTCATTTGTGAGATAATGAAACTGACAACAACGGGGTGGAGTGACTTGGGCAGTACCCCAAAGACAGGTGGAGTGTAGAAAGGTCTAGAATGAGAGTCTTCAAATTCTCTGTCCAGCAGCATTTTCCCTTAAAGGCACAGTATAATATTACTTTTTAGTTATAAGGAAAAACCAACTGAAGGAGTTAAATGTTGGAACACATGTAGAGATTTTACAGTCAAGCCACTGTGTCTTTGGTCTAGAGATCTGGCCAGGGAGCTGAGGGGAGAGGACAGAGTGCAGACTTCCCCTCTGGCTGATGTTTGGTGCTCCTGGTGTCTTTTTGTCAGTAGACACATGCTTTCTGCATCACCACCACGGACAGATGTCATAGGGACTCTTATTGTGGTGAGACAAACATTTGCTCTCAGGGCCATTTGGAATGGTGCTCATCTCCAAATCCATGTAACCAGGGAGTTCTGCATTGCCAAGATCTGTCTGAAAAAGACAAAGGGATCCCTAAGAGGAGCAGAACATGATCCGTGTGGTCAGGAACCCCAGGCGATGATCCATGTGTGGGACTGGCTGAAGGACAAGGGCACCTGAAACCAACTTTTTAGAAGAAACCAAATGAAACTAAGGTCTTTAGCTCAGAATGCTGCCTTGCCTGAGCCTAACTGTGTCTGCTTCAGAATACGTGCGGCACCTTTGCTTCTTAAACGTCACCTTCACCATGATGACTTTCCTGGTTCATCCACCTAAACTTCTAGACTCCTCTCTCCCTCTCCTCCCCCTCCTCTCTCTCATACACATGTACCCTTCTTATCCCTGTTTCAGTTTCATCATTAACTGTATTAATCACATTTCAGTCAAGAGACAGAGATTACACCAATTATTAGTAAAGAGTGAACTAATGAAATGTTTTAAGTAGGCAGTAAAGAATTTGAAAACCTAAAGAGAGAACACTAGGTACTACATACAGCTGCAGGAAGTGACTACCAACCCCAGGGCTGAGGAGCTGAAGAAGAGTTTGGAATTGATACGATTTAGAAGCTTCGAGCTGGACCTCAAACCTCCGAGCATGAGTCAGCTGTTTCTAGAACTCTGAGGGTCATGATGCCCCTGGTTCTTTAAGCAAACTGCAAACTGGAATCAGCTGCTGCTACTGAAGCAAACTGCCACTGCTCAGGTGAAGCAAGGCTGATTTGAACAGTAAGCAGACAAGAAGTCCATAGGGGACAGACAGGAAATGAGGAGGAAGTCTTCAGAAGACAGACAGGAAGTGAGGAGGTATACAGGAAGTGAGGAGGTATACAGGAAGTTCACAGGGGACTGGCAGGAAGCCTACAGAAGACAGATAGTAGGAGGTGAGAGGGCATACAGGAAGTACACATGGGACAGACAGCAGGAGCCAGTTCTACCTTTCTTGATCTGATCTCCGTGGCCTCACATTGTGTGAACTGTTGGCAGAGGTGAATAGGAACCAGATAACAAAGTGAACATTTGGATTTGTAGAGTTCATCATAAGTATCACAAAGCAAAATTTAAAAGGAGAATGAATAGCTACAGGATGATTTCTTAATAATAGTCAAGCTGCATCCCATGATAAATAGCAAGAGTATAGCAGGGATTTTTCTTTATCAGAACTTTGTGCCTGGAAAACTGCAAAACTTTCAAAAAAAAAATTGTTAAATGAATGATTTTTAATGGCAAAATAAGAATTTCTGTTGCTTTACACAAATCATTTACATGTCCACTGGCTTGTAGCAGGAGAGGAGGCCTTAGCCTCTATGGGGCCTGGTGGCGGCTTGCTGCTGTGTGGGGATGGAGCTGTCAGAGGCAGCACATCCAGACATCTCTCTTGTTCTCGACCTGCTTCCTGCTCTGGTTGCAGTCAGGCCCCAAGAGTTTTCCTGGAAGGAGATACAGTGCGCTATTTCTGCAGCAGTTTGAAGGCTGTATTTCATGATGGATTCAGGAGTAAATTGGCACTCAGGGGCTTGCGTGTGCAAGTGTGTGTGTGTGAGCTTTCTGTCTCTGCTCTGGCTGTTTTAAATCTTTCCTGAAGGAGAAATTGGGGCATCATTACTTATAGGCCTGAGGCCAGACTCTAAATCAAAGTGACTGTATACACTTGGTGGAGGCCGTCCTCTCTCGTGTGCACAATAGCTGTCCTGAGGGATCCTGCGTGACAGTTCCCAAGTGCGCCAGTCTCAGAACTGAGACAGGAGCCACAGGTTGCCTCTCCTCTTCTGTGGAGACCTGGTTCCCGCTCTCTCAGGTGTGTCTTTGTACTGAGTTTGTTCCTTTTCCTAGAAAGACTATTCACCTTCTTGTACTTTGTTCGCACATTATTTACTACTCAAGAGTTTGTTTTCAGTTTGAGGAAGATGCTATGTGTGTTAAAGGCATTAAATACATCCAAACATTTTAATCAGTAGCAAAACCAGCACTTATTTTTCTTTTCTCTTTTCTATAATTCAGAAAATTATAGGAAAGCTAAATGGAAATACCTCATTTGAAAAACTGCAATAGAAAGAAATGTAGGTTGGATTTCCTTTTTTTTCTTCTGTAGTCAATTAACAATAAGTGGACAAAATAATAATCAGTCACCCATAAAATCTTAGCAATTTTGAAACAAAACCTAATCTATGATAGAGCTAAAAATTTCACATAATGATTCTCATTTGCTTTGTACAGATGCTCCAATAGTTGACTACCTTTAGTGTAAAACTAATATGAGAATAATAGAACTCTTCATTAAGAAATTTCTGGTGAATCCAATTTTCTGTCACTGAGTAGTCTTTTGTTTACCCTTAAGACATTAGAATCACATGCAAGTGAAATATAGTTTAAGTAATTGGTGATTTCTTTCTGGGAACAGTGCACCTGCCTGTAATCCCAGTGACCGTGGAGGCTGAGGCAGGAGGATAGCAGGCTCCAGGGTAGCCTCAACAACTTTCCAAGACTCTCAGAAATTTATAGAGACCCTGTCTCAAAATAAAAAGCACTGGAGATGTAGCTCAGTGGAAAAGCACTCCTGGGTTCAATTCCTAGGACCCCTCCCCCTCAAAATATTGGTGATTCCTTTGAGTCTGAGAAAATATTTGCCTTTGTAACCTTAAGGTCATTTCATTCCATCATGATTTAAGTTTTCACGTGAGCTTTTCATACCTTATCCTCTGAGGTGAGGAAGTGAGAACTCTCCCTGCACCGTGGTAAATCCCCATTTGAATCCACCGCTGTCGGAACTGTTTTCAACATTGGCAGTTTTGGTCTGACTTGCCTTCATCTAGGGAAGATGACCCATGAACACAGAGGTGACTCGCCCGCATCCGCCTCCTCCTCTTTCTCTCCAGGGAGGCTCCCTGAGGATTGGGGACACAGTTGCCATCTCTCCATCCCCTTACGCAACACACCTGGTGTGCTCTGGGTGTGCCCCCAAGTTCAGTGTGACCGACGGTTCCCTAGAGCCTGACCTTGCTCCCATCTCCAGCCTCGCAGGGGAAACTCCAGGCTCAGCCTCCACCAACATTTTATAAATTTTGAAATGAAGCTAGGCTGTTTGCATCCTTAGGGCCTTACCAAGGGCTGTTCCCTCCGCCCACAGTGCAGTTCCCACCCATCTGCTTCTCCTCTAGCTGACATCACTGCATCCTTCGGGCTTCGTGGAAAGCCCTCCCCTACGGGATTCTCCCTTGCCCCAAGTCAAGGCAGCCTGTTGTGCGGTCACACATCACTCCGTGGTTCTCCTCGGGAACACTTGTCCCTATTGAGTTCCTATTTTAGTTACTAGTTAATATCTGGCCCTCCCTCTCAGTAGACTGCGGGAGCCCTAAGGCAACAGCACGACTGTCCTGATCTCCAGTGATTCCGCCAGCGCCCATGGCGTCTGGCCCATGGGAGGAACTGGATGGATGAGGGAAGGGGGCGGAGGGAGGGAGGAAGGGACGGGTGGTTGGGTTAGTCGCAGATACTAGCTCATGCTGCACCAGAGAGAGTCCTGGGTACACAAGGAGGGTTCAGCACCTGAAACAGTCCAGCCAAGAAATGGCCCTGGGCAGAGTCTGGGCAGCATGCGTCCCCACTCATTGCATGGCCCATGCCTGTCCATGAGCCCTGGGAGCACAGTGCCAAAGCACGGAATCAAAGAGGACAAGTGCTGTCCACTCAGAGGACCTCAGGGAAGGGCACTGGGAATGAACACTTTTCCAGTCCTAGCCAGGAGTAAATTTTCTGGTGCCAGGTAAAGAGAATCTCTAAACAAATTCTAAATAACATGTATTCCAAGGCACTTCAAGCAAATGACATATTTTAAATTAAGTGCAATTTAAAAAGCGCAGTCTAAGTGGTAGTTTTTAGATTCTTGGTCTTTTGTGCCTACTTTGTGGGCACAGAGACGGGATGATTGGCATGCCTTGGCCTCTTAGTCAGGCATTCTTAATGACCAAGTTCATGACCAGGACTGTGTGTCACTGTGAGTTAAGAATTCTGGCAAGATGTTCTTACTATGCTGCATTCTCTACAGAAGTGATTTGCCAAATGTATTCTACACTAACATTCAGGATGAAAAACTGGCACTTGTAAATATTAAATACATTGGATATTCATTTTGTTTTGTTTCTGAAGATGAATTACATGATCAAAGTCCAGAACCAAGTGAGTGCACATGCGTTTTGGAGTGCATCCTGGGGAACAAATGAACTAAAAAGCCTGAACTGTGTACCTGCAAAGAAAGATTGAGTCAGGAGGACACTCAAGAAGCAGTCCAGAATGCTTCCTGCATAAGTAAACGGAACACAGCACAGAAAGCATGGCCTTGGGGCCCAGCAGGTCTCCACCTTCTAACCCCTTCCCTGGCCATGTGGCTCACCACTCCCCAGCTCCGTCTCCATAGTCCGCGTTTGACCTCAGAGGGAGGCGTGAGGACTGAGACAGAGCAGGGCATACCCATCACTCACAGTGGGGCTGCCCTCCCGCCCATCACTACGTAAAGGATACAGAAAAAAACCTCACCAGAACATCAGACGCACTTTGTCATGCAAGCAAGTTCCAGGTTAAGAAATGGTGACTTGATATTGTACTGACTTTTAAAGAAGTACCACAGATGGGAGGGAATGGGATTAGAAGATATTTTATTTGCACCAGAACCATTAGGGTGATGAACTGGGGACAATCAGGGCAATTAAAAGGCATGATGATGCCTTTTGATGTGGCTCTTTAGCTGCCAGGGCATTGTCCACACAAACTTGCAGCTATTGCTCATGCCCACACTTTTGGAAGAAAGCTGTCTACCCTAACACCTGGGAGATCACTTTGTGCTTAACAAGAAATCGTAAGTGAGAAAACTACCCAAAAGAGCTAACACTGCAGGAGCCCAAAAAGCCATGAACCTTTGCTTTTATTTGCAAAGATTATCTAAGTGAAGCTGGGAGTTCTGGCTATTCCCCTTGCAGGTTGACATGGGGTAATAGAATGAAGAGTGATGGATTGTGGCATTACAAGCCAAAAGAGAAGCTAGCATATTTCACAGCACGGTTCTGTTTCCAGTTTAAGTGTACAAGGACAATGTGGTGTCAAGCCAGCATGCATGTCTCCTGTCCCTAAAGAAGAAACAGGATTTCGCCTTTTCTTCACTGCTCAGCACTGTTACTCTACATTTCTGATATTGCTGGGATGAGTGGCATAATTTTATGTTCACCATTAAAAACTTTTGGGTCCAATGTCCATATTTCTACCTGACTCTAGGAGTTTAATATGTTGCTATTGGGAAATAGATTATGAGTTTATGCATTCTAATAAAATTTAACTTATGGATCCCTGACACTTTGAACTTTCCTGTTAACTCACTCCCCGTCCCAAAGAGTCACATATGTGTCAAGTTTTCCTTGCTAGAGAAAGCACAGAGCCTCTTGGTTTGTGACATTTTTGCAATGATTGCTTATAATGCCCATTTATTAGAAACAGGCTCAAGTCTAAAGTTTTGAAATAACTGTAGCCCCAGGTGCAGGGGCTCAGTGGGACCACAGTTTCTTCTGGAATTTTGTTCTAAAATACTGACTAGAACATGCAAGTTTGTGTTACGTAAACTAAGTACTCCTGACATTGACTGAAAACTTAACTTAAAAGCAAAGAGATGAAACCCCCCATCTCACCTAGGCTGAGTCCCATGTGTGTGTGGCCACTCCTGCTCTGTTGTGGGACGGGTTGGCCCTGACACAGCTGTCAGACAGTGCACATGTGAGTGAAGCCACAGAGTCTGTCAGCATGATAGGTGTTCCATTCTCATGTTCAGCCCACTCTGGAAGAGACAGAGTTGTCACCACTGGGTCGGTGGCCACTTTCCGTTGAAATGAGCTGGTTTTCTAAATCCCCTGCTGTCTGAGTTCAGCTTCCGCTCGCACATCCTTTCCACTGTTCCTCTGTTCACATCAGAGGTGTTCTTGCAGCCACAATTACAGCCCTTACTCTCGCATTTCTCTGTGACAGAAGCAGCAAATGCGTCCTCAGGCTTTGACCTTCTCCGGGTGTGGTGACTCTTCTGCCCCCGTGACCCGGCGGTGGAAGGACTGAGAAGTTTCCATGCAAAAGTCATTTAGCTACTTTCCTTCTCTTTCAATCTGCCCATCATTTCCCTCTAATTCTAAACCAGGGTTTGAGGGAAAAATCTGAACCTGTAGTTCTTATGCTCTGTGTGCCCCAGTGCAGAAGCATCGTCCTCTGATTCCCATGTTTGGCCAGTGCTCTGCTCCATCACCCCAAGAAGGAGCGTGCATGTGGAAGTGTGTGGTGATATGACATGCATCCTTCACAGTGGACTGAAATGCACCCGCCACAAGTAGGGAAGAGAGGCAATGTGAGAACGACTGCCCACGGTATGCCAGGCATTTCCCCAGGAATCTCACGGCATGCTCTACTGTTGCACTAATTATATTTTGTTCTGAGAAATTTTGGTGTCCATCTTATATACAGGGAATAACACATATTCCTAACCTGCCCAAAGCTGACATCTAACAAGGGAGAGAGCTCGAATTCCAAACCACGTCCATGGGATCCCCCTACAAGTGAGGAGCATCCCGCCCAGCTCCCATGTCCCCTTCCAGGGACAGTTTCCATCAGTACCACTTAGAGTCTTGTTGGCTGGGAACCATGGATCTCGTCAATAGCACTCTGACAAGCTCAAGCTTTCCAGCATTTCAGCATGTGAATGGGGGGATTAATAATTCTGTGTAAACTTGCTCAGAAATCCATGGTTCCTTAAGAGAATTTTTGAGGGTTTCCATGACTTTTATAACTCTAGTGACTGTCGACTCCCAGGAACATATTATTTACTTGAGAGAGAAAGAATAAGGAAAAATGATTAAAGTATTTTTAAATCCTAAGTTCATGAAAGAAGCCTGCAGAGATCTCATATTGTACACAGCTGGTGTCTCCTTAATGCAGCCTGCTTCACCTACCTGGAATGGCGCATTCATTGTAGACATTGCGGCAGAGTCTCTAACAGCAACCTTTTCTTCTGACATTGCTGAGCCAACGGTGCACGTGGAAAATGGCAGAAGGCTATCTGAGGGGCACCGTGATAAGAGCACACTGCTGGCTGGCCAAGGGAGGGGAGCGTTCCACCTGGAAATTGCCAAGTGAACTGAGCAGGTGCATTTTCAGTTTGTTTTATGGGAAAAAATATGTAACCTTCCAGGAGTGTCCCTTCTCAGTGAATAGCACACCTGCACTGTGTTCGTATCTTAGCATTACTGTGACCGAAATACTGGCTAGAACAAGCTAGAAGAGGAAACTGTATTTAGGGCTTACAGTTTCAGAGTTAACTCATTGCTGGCTGACTCCAGTGCACCAGGCCTAGGCAGGGCAGAGCATCGTGGTGGGGGGCGTGGCAGAGGGAAGCCACTGACCTCACAGCAGCCAGGCAGTATGGAGAAGAGTCAGGGAAGGGGTCTTGGAAGATGCACCCTCTGGACAGGCCCCCGTGACCCACCTCCTGCAGCCATGCCCAGCCTGCTTACGGGTTCCACCCAGTCAGTCCATCTAAACTGGAATAGACTGACCAGTTTACAGCTGTCACAATCCACCTGCGAACAGTCTTGCATTAACACAGGAGATCTGGGGGGACACCTCACATCTAACCATAACATACACACTCCTATGATTCCTAAAACCTCTCCATTCTGAGAATTTCCATTATGCTGAATTGTTTTGGAGTAACTGAGCATGGGTAACTTCACTGGCCCAAGAGCTGCCCTGTAAATACCCAGTCTGTGATCAGACCAGAGACCCACAGCTCTTATCTATTGATCATCCGTGCTTCATCTACTATATGAGCTCCATTTTGATTATAACATTTAACCATAAGATCTGAGAGACAGCTTGCACCTCTGCAGAATTCACACTTGGATTTTGAACCACCTCTGGGGACCACGCCCACAGGTTCCACCCGCTGGGTGACTTGGAGAAGAGCAGGCGCACCTCAGCTTTCAGCAGGCGGTGCTCCATGTGCGCGGGTTAGGGTGGAGATGCGGAGGGAGAGGAGAGGCCAGGTAGGGAGGCTGGATGTCTTCTTTGAAATTCCAGGCTCATTGCCTCAAGTTCCTTTTCTCTGTCCTAATATGTTGGAAATTATCTGTTACAAATACACAAAGAACTCTCAAGTATGTGAGGTCAAACTGAGCCATACCAAACTGCAGAAGGTGCTACCTCATGTAGCACTAGAATCAAGGCCACCATGTATTTCTTGGAGGCTGGCAATCACAGGAGAGGCAGCGTGGGAGACCTCAGCCATCTCAGAGGGTATCTGGGGGTCAAGAGAACCGAAAAGGAGGCTGACTGAGCAGCTGCGTTAGGGAGAGAACTACGTGGCTCAGAATGGCCTTTGGGCCACCCTGGGGGCACAGGTTGGCGTGACTTTGCTAGGCTGGCTTTCTGGCTGTAGGCTAGGAGCAGAGGACCTCTGCCAACTCCTGTGGTGCTCCTCCCTTCGAGTGGGCAGTGGGGACCGCAGCCTTTTCTCACTGGTTGACAAGGTGCTGGGGACTGATCAGGGTGGTCTGGAGGGAGGAGCAGGGAGTCACGGGAAGGCAGCCACCCAGGCCTGCTCTCATTTGTCATTTGTCATGGGTGGGTCTGCCCATGGATGCTCAGTAAACCACGCCCAATAACACTGTTTGGAAGATCGTGGAGTATCCCAGATTCCCGTGGGCCCGTGTTTGATTTATAAGGAAAAAGAAGACATTTGCATAATACATTCTTTAAAGTAGATTTTTAGGAAGATTTTCTTAAGCAGATCATTTGGGATGTGCATTACCACCTAATATAGAGTATACCAGTTGAGTTCAGCAGCCTGGGACTAGGACCAGGCATAAGTGTTAGAATCCCTTTGGGATGCTGACGTGCATGAGAACACACATCGTGTGTCTGACTCTGGGATCTGTGACTGGTCGAATTCAGCCTCTGTAGTAGCAGATGTTTAACGTAACCATCTGGACTTTCACATGTGTGGCAGAAGACATGGAGAAGCCTTGATACAAATGACTATCTCTAGGACTCCGTGCAAATGCTTTTCTTGGGTCACCTTCTCAGACTGTCCCAGGAAATGTAGCAGACAGTAGTTACAGAATTTCTTTTGATATTTAACAATTTGCCACCAGGAAACATAGGTGTCTAATGTTAACTTGCTTAAAAATAAACAAATACCAGTAGTAACATAACACCCCATTAGACTGATTTGTGTCCTGGTTAGTCCTTCATATAGAGTAGATATCCAAAACCCAAGTATTTTCCCATGCCGTGCTGTCTGCCCTGCTCACCCACCATAAGGCTGGGCAAGATAAACACAGAACCCAGGTCTCACGGGGTCCTGGCCTGACACAGGTATATGGTGGCCTCTGCTCTGCAAATCTCACTAAATATGTACGTTATCAGACTGCCGCCCAGACCTGCTGGCTCAGGGTGTTGGGAGGAGGGACTCTCAGATACCCAGAAGCACAGTGTGCACAGCGGTGGGTGGTGGAGCAGAGGGGCAGATGCCTCCATTCCACCCTCAACACATCAATCAGTCCTGTCCTCAGTGAAGGTGTGGCCAGTTCCCGGAGTGTGCGTGTAGCTGGAAACCCCTGGGCAAAGGCATCTCCCCCTCCCCTGGGGCTGCATCTTCCAGGGCAACATGGAGACCACAGCTGCTGACCCGTCTCACCTGCCTTTTAGAGAGATGCTCCTGGAAGGAAATCTGATGAATTCTTCTACAGCATTCTGCAGTATCCCAAGTCACGGAGAAGGGGTTTGCACGCATAGCACACCAGCTCTCTCCACTTTGTCATCTGCCTCAGGCCTTTGGGTCTTTGGAAGATCTGTGGTCCTTCCTTTGACCTTTGAGTCTGTGCCCTGTGGTTTGCTAGCCTGACTGTCTCTCGAAGGCGCTTCTGGAATGGCTTTGGGTGCTGACAAGCCACCATGAGGTGGAGGGTGTGGCGGCACAGGAGCCCCACAATCCTGGGTCCACCGTGTCCTGGTGTTCTGGGCACGGTCCCAGAGCTTCAGTTAGTGACCAATAAATGGGAGCAGCAGAATTGGTTCTGGAGCCTGGACCTTGAGGAGCCCCCGTTGAAGGGAGCAGCCCACAGCCCACAGTGGTGGAGGAGAGAGCGGCCCAGCTAAGCAGGGAAAGCAGTGATTGGCGAACCCAGTGGGATGGATCCCCTGTGTGCAGGAAAACACCGGTGGTCTCAGCACTGGCTTGTGGGTCCAGATGACGGCTCTGGGGACCTGTGGACTCTAATGGGAAACACGTGTGCTCCCGGTTTCCCCCTGGCCCTGCCCAGAGCTGCCAGGACTTCCCTGGCAAAAACGGTCCCACTCTCCTGCGACTCTCCCCACCACCCCAGGCCTTTTGGCCACTCCCAGCCTGCAGCCGCCCGCACAGGCTCCTCCCCTCCCTTCTCCTTCCCTCTCCTCCCTTCCCTCTCCTCCCTCCCCTCCCCTCTCCTCTCCTTCTCTCTCCCCTCCTTCCCTCTCCTCCCCTTCCCTCTCCTCCCTCCCCTTCCCTCTCCTCTCCTTCTCTCTCCTCTCCTTCCCTCTCCTTCCCTCTCCTCCCTCTCTTTCCTCTCCTTCCCCTCCTCCTCTCCATCTCCTCCCCTCCCCTCTCCTCTCTTTCCTCTCCTTCCCTCTTCTTCCCTCTCCTCCCTCCCCTCCCCTCTCCTCTCCTCCCTCTCCTCCCTCTCCTTCCCCGCCTCCCCTCAGTCTCCTCCCCTCCTCTCCTTCCCTCCCCTCTGCAGGTTCCACGCAGCTTTCATTCTTTAGGAATTCATCCAGGATCTTGATTGACAGCCTTAAGATGTCTTTCCTTAGCTCCCTTTGAAGTGTGTCTATTAAACCTGCAGTCAGTCACCCAGTGAAAGAGCACAGCTTTATCCTCCATCTGCAAACACAGAAGCAGGGTCTCCAGACAAGAGCACATGCAGACACACAAGTGGCGCTCATGCCCAGGACAGGCAGTCAGGACACAAGCCACATCTTTGGCCTCAGGAGCCACCACTGTGCTCGCCATGAGGCCTGTGTCTAACATCTGTTCCACCATCAAGAACAATATGACAGCAAGCTTGTCCCTGTGCGGTGTCATTCCATACCGAGATGAGAAAAACCCGCAAGCAGAACTCTGGGGGAGGTGCACATCCCGAAGGATGAGGGAGAGAGAAGGCCCTGAGGCCAAGGAAGCTGGCGGTCCAGAGTGAACGTGGTGGCCCCAGGGCTGGTGGCCTCTGACGGGGCAGGGTGGCTCGAGCCTGGGAGGAATCAGTGACAACAGAGGCTAGGCTCCTGGGGAGGTGTGCCAGCAGCCACTGGACTGTGTCCTCAAGCCAGGGATGTCACTGGGCTTCCAGTGCCGAGCGCCGGGATGAGAGAGGCCCGCTCCTTCAGCAACGCGGTGTTTCTCAGAAGGTGGCGTCGGGCCACGCTGCTCTTCCAGGAGCGTCCGGCCCTGGCTTCAGTGCGGGCAGTTAACGCCCGACCTTAGCTCACACCTAACCACTCCCTTCTCTTCCCCTCTCTGAATCTAATGTCCATGTCCTTTAAGTGGGGACACTAATTCTCACTTTGTAGGTTTGTTATTAGGATGAGAACAGTGAACAGACTAGACCCATACTGCACTGCATACGCATAGAAACTGCCGGAGACACTAATCTAGTTATCTGGCCAATAGGATACGTAATCTGTATTGTTGACTAATGAATCACATCACATGAGAGCATGTAAAGGAGAACGAGGGGTCCAGTAAACGGTTTCCTTTTTCCTTACCCACGTTCTGAGTCAACTGAAATGTGTGAACGTAAAGGATCAACTCATATAGTCAACTGGTTTGTCCCATTTGTCACTAACACGGCCACTTTTGGAAGAAGTAGAGTATTTGTGCAGGTGAGTGGATTTCCTGAAACTGGACCCCAAATTAGACCCACATGTGGGGCTTTGGGGAGCACTGGCCTCTGGTGGGCAGCCCCTGGGGCAGCTCCTGGGGCTGCCAGCTGGTGACTGAGCTTGTGCTCTGCCCAGGACCGTGGAGGCAGGAGCTTGCTCCTCCCGGGACACTGTGCCGTTGCTGTGCATTTCCAGTTCTGTCCCCAGCCTCAGAGAAGCCTCTTTCCCTGAGAGGAGGGAGGAGGGCGAGCAGAGCTGTGTCCTGAGTCCCACCAGGCTGCAGAGAGAAGCTGGGAGAAGCGATCTCCCCCGTGGAGGTCACCCTGCGCCCTAGCTTTGTTCTTCTGCCAGTGCTGCCACTGGGAGTCACAGATGCCATCTTCACCCAAGCTATGACCATGAGCTGTTACCTAAGTTACATAATATTAGATCACAGAGAAGGCAAGGGATTTTAGCACTAGAGTCCAAGGGAATAAAACTGTACACTGAAAACATGGGTGCTCCCCGGGTTTTAGGGAAACGACCTGAAAGGTGGGTGTAGTTCTGTACCCTGGAAGCTTCTGCCATGAGGTGTTGAGACAAAATGAACCACTGCTTCAAACAATGGACAAGGAGCAGAGGGATCTGGGACTGGCTGTGAGCAAGCCCGCGGTGGACAATTTGAAAGTCAGGGCTGATCCTGACGCCTTCTTAAATTGCATTTGCTGGCGAGCAAACCCTGTGGGCAAGGTCTGTGCAGCAGCCACAGGAGGTGCCCTGGCTGCTCAGGGTGGTGCTCAGGGGAGCAGAGGTGGCAGGCACTGCGCCCAAGTCATGCTGGTTCTCCTGTGTTAGCCGCTGCACTGGCCCAGCCTGACCTTGTCACAGGATCCAGAGGGAACTCAGCAGAGCAGATGGGTTTGAGTCCTGGGGACGTGCTCTTGGAAAGGCTCCTGGGGAGTCTGTCCCAGATGTCCTGCAGCCTCCAGCTGCTCCCTGGCTCTCCTGCTTCTCTGTCCTCAGCCTGCCTCATCAGCCCCCTTCTTTCCACATCCCAGCACCAGATGCTCAGATGCGGCAAACACACCCTGGGGTCACTGTGGTGGGAATGGGGTTGGGGCTAAATGTCGGATTGTGTCCTCCATGGTAGAATATGGGGAACGAGTAATGCCATCACTAACAAGATCAGGCTTCAAGAAGCTTTGTCAGAGGGTCCAGGGACAAAATGTCAGCCTTACGAATCTATAGACACACAATTAAGAAGTGACCAGCAGCCAGGTTTAGAGCTGAGCAGGTAGGAGATGATGGTCCCTGGATCTGATTGGGTCCAGGGTGACAGGCGATCCCCGTGACCAGCCCTCAGCCCCACTGTTTTCAAAGGCAGCAGGGTTGAGAAAGCCCAGTGTCCCAGCCAGGGTTCATGGACAGGGGTGCAAAATCAGACACGTCCCCAGGGAAGAAGAGGGCTTATTCAACTCCTTAGAAGAGAGCGACTGGGTGTTGGTTTTCGAAGCATCACTTACAGTCATGAGGAGGAGTTGCTGGCTGGTGACCGTGTGGCCAGCGACGGGTTGGTCCTGTGCCAGGTTCCTGCTCTCTCCCGAAGCTGTGAGGAGATGTTGAGTGTGCCTTTGTGAACCCTCAGTGAAAACTGGAATCGGGTATTGATTCCGAAGTGTTGCCAAGGAGATCTGCACGAGTAGAACGTCATCCCCAACACTGTGCTTTCGAAGAAGCAACTGTAATGGGCTGACAGATCTGGCTCCATGAGAATGTTCTAGGCCAGACTCTAAGGGAAATGACTAAACAGACTCCATTTTGCTCTGAGACTCCATGTTATGTAGGAAATAAGCTTCTCCCATGGGAACACCCCGCCTCTGTGCCCATCATCAGTTACATGGTGTGACATGTTTAATAATACACAATGGCAACTCCTATGTAGTAAAGAATTGCTCTATTTGATCCCTGTTGCTCCTAAACACTGTACCATGTGAACGGTGATTGTGTGGGTGTTAGTAACCATTCTTTAGTTTGTACCTAGGTGAGGGTCATTCTGACCCACTTCCCCCTCTGTCGATGATCTCATGATGTTAATGTGTAATTTCGAATCATAGCAACAGACACTTATGATTGATGTGATTTTTGGTATAAGAACCCCTACAACCCTGTGGTCGGGGCTGTTCTCCCAATAGCCATTTTTGGGGGCATTGTGTGAGACAGTCAGCCGGCCAGCTTAATAAAGACTCTCAAATTTGGACTTCTCAGTGCTGATCGGTCTGTCCTTAAGTCGTGCCCCAGAACAGTGACAAGGAGGAAAGAAGAAAATGCAATCATTTGAGAATTGAATGTCTGTTTCTCCAGAGAGCCCAACCTCTTTTGCAAGGTCCTGGTGTGGCTGACTTCCTTGGCAAGGGCGCAGCTCTGGCCACCTGTGGGGACCAACTGCACAGCAGGAGAGGCTGGCTGCACTTGAGCGCCTGTCACTTTCCTCTTACTCTCTGTGTTGCCATGTGATTCCCTCACTGCTGTGAACAGACGGAGCTCTAAGTCTACCTGCCATTTGGTGCATAATCAGGGAACAACCACCCAATGCTCATCTGTGGAGAGTAACAGCAGTGACACAGTAACGCCCGGCCTCTGGCGTTTCCCACGCACTGCGCAGACTCAACTCTTTCCAGCAGTGACGGGGCACCTGTCCTTTCCTTCCTCATGGAGACACCGCAAGTGACCGGTGAGTCCCCAGTGAGAAGGAGCGACAGACCTGGCCCAGGAGACCCCGGCCCAGGGGAGCTCCTTGCAAGGGAGGAGGGAGGTCAAGAGGTCGATAGTCGTTGGTGCAGCAGCTGCAGCTGTGCCCGGGACATTTTATGAGTTTCCGAGTAGGCAGTCTCGGTTCAGTAGAGACCCACTTTGATAAGAAGGAAACATTAACCTCTGTGTTTACCTGTCCTTTAATACACGGGCAAGGACGCAGCAGGCTGGGGGCGACTCGTTCTGATTTTCACTCTGCATTATCTATTGCTTACCAAGGAATACTGAATGTCAGTGTTATTGTAGTCTGGGGACTTTGGCCATTTAGAAATCACTAAAAAGAGAATACTGTTACTCCAAATGAATTATTAATGAAAACGGTGTAATGCTTGACTACTTTGCTCATGAAATTTTAACACGAGTGTGTCACCTGCCTGAGCCTTGGGTCCTCCAGCCTTGGCCACCCAGGAGGGAGCTGGAGCCAGGGAAGGTGAGAAACTGGCTTTGGACCTGGAGCAGCTTTTGTGAGACGCAAGGGTCTCACCAAATGAGAAAATGAGAAAGAGTGGGAAAAGTGGGACCGAAGATCCAGAGCAGAAGCAAAGCTGCGCTTGGGATGATTGTGATGCGGGGTATGGAAACACTCAGGGCTTCGGAAAGGTCTGGAACATTCTCAGGGACCCCCTGGATTACCAGGGAGAATCAGAACTCACCAGGGCAAAGGATGACATGTTACATTCATTCTTTCATTAGTTCAGTAAGCCTCCTTTGAAATTTTTCTATGGGTCATGTGTTTTAAATATGTTAAGTCTCACAGACTCATGGCAAATAGCTTTCCTTTGAACTATTTCCTAGATGACAAAATAGCACACAGAGGCCGAGCAAGTCATCCAAAGTCACACAGCCAATAAAAGTGAGAACCGGACAGTCAAGGCCCACTCATTTGGCTCTTCTCCTCCAGGAGTCCACCCCAGCGTGCAGGGGGCATGCTGAGCAGCCCTTGCCCTGGGTTTCTTAGGAGCTGATGGTATACGAAGAGATGGTGTGAAAAGTATGGAATCCTCGGCATGTCAGGAAAAAAATTGAGCAAACATTGTACCAGTTCAGTACTCACACTGGTTACCTCCAGTAGTGAGGAAGCCCGCCTGGGGGTGGGCAGGTGAAAGACCTCAGCAACTGTTGAGGCCACTCCCGGGTGAGTTAGGATGCAGAACAGGGAGACCCAGCTGGCTTTGGCCGGTACCAAGCCCACACTCGGCTGTTTGGCAGGGCTACAGCTTCCCGCGTGTTCTCCCTCAGTCGCCAGCTCTGGACGGCTGACACCCTGACGGGGCAGGGTGCTGCCCCCCCCCCCCACGCCTGGTCCAGGGTACAGAGTGTTTCTCCTCTCCTGCGCTGGGTGGCTGGAGGCCCCGGGAGGTCCGCCCCCTGCAGTGCTGATGGATTCCTTGGTCCCAGGCTCCCTTTGCCAGCCCTCCTCTGCCCGCAGGTGCACTGTGGCCAAGGCGTGGTCTCCCAAGCATGAGAAGCCTGGGCTCCTTCTGCCTCACATCCCCCACCACCCTGCTTTCCCCTGAGTTTCAGTTGTCCTCTCCCAAGACAAGAGAGCTCCTACGCCTGTCACCGACAGCACACCCACACTCCGCCTGCCTCAGGACAGCCCAGACCCACACAGAACTCTGTCAGTGGACACTGATGTCGGAGATCGCCCCCAGCCCACCTCCACAGAGGATCAGACTCGGGCTCCTGAAATCAGGACCAGCACCTGCCAATCAGCATCTTCTAGAACCTAATAAGTGTCTCTGAGAACTAAATTATCAAAATAGCCCCAGAAAACAGCAGCAGCACAATAATCATACTGGAAGTTCAGTATGGCCAAGTTCTAAGTGACACTTCAGTGTTCCGTGGTAAGTAATTGTATTATAAGCAGATGGCCATATTTAATAGCATTCATTCATCTGGAATCCCATCATCCAGCCTGGCCACTGACTGGTTTCAGGAGCAGGGCCACATGCCGAGGTTCAAAGCTCGAGAGGTAGGGATGGACATAAGGATGGCCCTTCCTGCGTGCCTCCTGCTTGCCTCCTGCTTGCCTGTCTCCCTGAAGGGAGCCACCACCATAGGCCTCTCACATCATGAGGCCCAGTGTGCATCCCTGGGGCCTTGCTGAGGATCAAGGCTGCGGGTGTGAGGTTCACCTCTGGGCTGTCCACTGAGGTCCTCCATCATTACTCTGCTGATTCCACTGCTGGAACGTCACATGCATTGGAAGGCAGGTCGCAGGATGCCTCCCGTGTTGTCCTCTTAGCTCAAAGTTGCCTGGCTATTATGGTTTTTTGTGGTTCTATGCAGATGTTTGGAATTCTGCTACTTCTGTGACCAATGTCATTGGAATGTCAATGGGGATGTCACTGGATCTGTTCTGCTCTGGGTTCAAAGCCATCTGAACAATCCTGGTTCTTCCGACCCATGAACGTGGCTGTCCACTTTTTTCTGTCCTCTTCCATTTTTTCCATGAGTGTTTTACAGTCTCCACTGTGGACGCCTTTCACGTCACCAGCTGAATTTTTTCCTGGTCATTTATTGGTCGCTATGTAGGTGGGATTCTTCCGTGGTTGTTCAGGGATTTACTTCCTGGTGTAGCGCGACACTAGTGATCTGTGCATGTCAGCTCTGCATCCTGCACTTTGCCGAGCTCATGTATCAGTCAGTTGCAGTGTCTTTTACTCCTTCCTCTTGCTGACTGCTCTGGCTGCGTGAGCCAGGCCTTGGAGAGTTCCCAGCTCACTAGCAAGGCTTCTGTGTATGACTCTGTCACGTGGAGGAGCCTGCCTTCACCTGATCTGTTCAGCTCTCGTGCTGTGACGAAACGCTGAACTTCCTGAAATGACTTTGCTGTTTCTCCTGCAAT
Organism: Sciurus vulgaris; assembly: GCF_902686455.1. NCBI lineage: Eukaryota > Metazoa > Chordata > Mammalia > Rodentia > Sciuridae > Sciurus > Sciurus vulgaris. The sequence continues at coordinate 169,029,817 of NC_136466.1, read as the reverse complement.
AAGCTTGTGTGACTGAAGTTGAGTGGTCCCTCCAGCCCTGAGCTGAGCCTCACTTGATCACGGTGAAGAGTCTTTGAGTGCGCCATCTTTTCCAGTGTGCAAGAGGTGCTCACCGGCAGTCTTTGAACGCGTCCTCAGGGTCAGTCCTGAGGGGACTGTGGATGTGCCGGGCTGCTGTGGTGCAGTCTCCTGAGCGGTCCCCACGTCTGCCTGTCTGTTCTCCTTCTCACCAGCAGCCATCATCAAACTTTAAGACGTGTGTCACTCTGAAAGGGAATAAGTGTAGTCTCCCGGATGTGTTTCCTTGTTTGGTCTGTTACACTGAACAGTGTTTTTGTGGAATCACTTCTTTCTTATTTTGTAAAGGAGATTTTCTTAAAGAAAATTTAAATATCTTGCTTAGAAAGAACTTGCAAATTCCCTAAGGTATTATCTCATGCTTTCTTCTAGATTGATTTTAAGTTATACTTTTCTAGTAAGTGTCCCATGTTATTCAAGTTGTGAAATTCATTCGAATTATTAGGATTCTATTTTGACCTATCTGGGACCTCGCTTGAAATCAATATGGAAGTCTGCGCCCATGTTCCTCCAGCCCTTTTAGTTTAAATTAGCCAGAGTTGGTTGTCAGGTCTTGGGACTCCATGCAGCTCTCTCTGGAAGGACGCAGATGAAAGGAGAAGCTCAGCTGTGTGCAGGACCCTGCCATTCCTCATCCTCAACCCAGGTTTTCCAACAAATGCTCCCCTGGAGAGAACATTCCACAACGTGAGGCTTGGCCTGTGGCTGCCGCGGCGCTGGTGGGCGATCCTGCTGTCCCTCCTGCTCTTGTTTTCCAGGCCGGCATGATCAGGACCCAGGAGGCCGACTACTTCCTAACGCCGCTGCCTCCACACCTGGCAGGGAGGCTGACCGGCTCTGGGCAGGGCGGCCCTGCCTCCCACGTGCTGTACAAGAGAGCAGTGGAACCCCAGGCCCCCAGCGCACCCACCGGGCTGCTGCTCACCAGGACCCGGGAGCCGGCCAGCTCAGGCCTGCGGGGCCACAGTGACAACCTCGGGCTCCTGCACAGGCAGCACTTCTGCGGAAGACGCAGGAAATGTACGTAAGGGGCGTCTTTCCTGTGGATGTCGAGACCTGGGCATTCGCAAGCCAGTGGGGAAATTCTATCTGTACCTACAGGATGATGTCTATGGCTGTGATCACCACACTGCAGCAGGGTCCTAGAGAGGCGCTGTTACGTGCCAGCTCAGGGCAGAGCACCCCACCACCCCAGAGATGGATAATGGCGGTGTGTGTGTGTTTGTGTGTATATATATATATATATATATATATATATACATATATATATATTTTTTTTTTTTTCTTTTTTAACAAACTGTTCCCTGGCAGATTAAATGACAGAAGAACAGAATCCACCAGATCTCTTCAAAAGAACCCTGTCCTCCCTGCCCGGTAATTCTGTGTTTTTAGGTCTAGGTTTGTCCAGGGCCACGTAGCTCCCTGCTGAGGTGATTTGCTATGTATATATTCACAGGCTGTACTTACCACATCAAAAGGCAGACCCACACTGCGTGACTTACCTGGCAGTCATTACCAGGCTTATGGGCAGCTCTTCTGGCTGATCCCTTAGGAGGTGATCTATTTACATTTATGTGGAAACCTCTCGAAAGTTCAGGAATGTGGCCTCTGGAATTCCCCTCATTCCGTGAGCTGTCCCCTCTAGCGTCACTTGATGGCCCCTGACCCCGGGCCTCTGGAAGCCTGGCTTCCCGAGCCCCAGCCTTCCATCTGGTTGGATTTGATGGCTGCTGCACCAACACCCTAAAGCAGAGCTGAGCACGTGGCAGGTGCTCAGCAGACCTCGGCGAACAGAGGGAAAACCTCTTGGCCCTCACCAGCCGAATGAGCACCATTCAGACACCACACCTGTGAGACTCCTGAACCACTGGACCCTACGAGTGAATCCATGCGATACATTCTGAGGAACTTGAAAATCTCAGACCCAAGTGAACGCAGTCAATGGACTCAGCCTTCTGCCTTTTGGACTTACCTGGGGTGGCCCTGGTCTTCTGTGTCAGTGGAGTTCTCGCTCAGGAGGGCTCTTTTCTCTGAGACTCGGGTTCAGAAACTGGGGCCTTGCTCTCTGTGCCCGCCTGTCTGTGGACAGGGCAGACTCGGCAGGGCTGATTTGTTTAAAGCTGAGCCACAGGCTGGTGGGTGCACCTTCTGGCTCTCAGCCCCGGGCGTTGGCCACGGCTGGGTGTTTGGATGACTTTCATGTTTGGGGACAGCACTGTGAGTACTGAGGGGCGAGTGCTTGCTGAGAGCTGGTGAGAGCTCCGGCCAGCTGGACCCCTCACCTCCTGCTCAGGCTCTGTGTCCGGCACCAGGGACCTATGCCACAGGCTGCTTCTGTTCTGGACACACATTTCCACAGCAGAAATCAAGACCAAAAGCTCGGGGACCACACCGCCCCAACCTGAAAGCCTTTCCCAGGGCTTCAGTCCCTCTGCTTGCATGCTGCCAGCCTAGACTCCCATGGGCTGGCGCAGAGGCTGAAGACGTCACACAGAGACCAGCCTCATGCCCACCTCAAGGGCGTGAATGTGCTGGCCAGTGATGAGAGCTTGGGAGGCGTTCACCCAGGTGGTTATCACGCTCCAGGTGTTCATCTGGGCTTGAAGGGACAGGTGCAGGGGCCCTGCCTTACTTCTCTCCTCCTCTTGCTTCATAGATGCGCCCCAGCCCCCCACGGAGGACCTCTTCGTCCTGCCCGATGAGTACAAGTCTGGCCTGCGGCGCCGGCGCTCACTCCTCAAGTCCCACCGGAATGAAGAACTGAATGTGGAGACCCTGGTGGTGGTGGACAGGAAGATGATGCAGAACCACGGGCAGGAGAACATCACCACCTATGTGCTGACCATCCTCAACATGGTAGGGTCAGCGTCTCAGCTCAGGCCTGTGTGCTCTGCAGTGTGCCATGCACTTGGTTGTGTGTCTCTGGTACACTTCAGTGTGTGTTCCTGGTGCACTTGGGTGTGTGTCCCTGGGGAAGAAAGCTCAGGTGGTGGTAACCCTTAGCTTTAACGTATTCCTATGAAGAATTGTTTTCAGAACTTCTGAGGGTGACACACAGAGGACAAGTGAACTGACCCTCTGCAGGCCCTGTGCCCGTGTGGTGTTGGGGTCAGCTGACCTCTTCACCTACTGGGGCTCTGGAGGGTGTCGAGGAGTTGAGTGCAGTGAGCTGTCAGGGGAGAATGTAGAAACACCCAGCTTTCTAGAAGTGCTGATGCTCAGATGCTAAGGGTGGGCCTTTCAACCTACAAGAGCTCTACAACATACGACCTGGTAGAATATCATCTCACACAAAGGTGTCCTCATCTCAAACTGACAACTGTGAGAATTGTTGGGGAGCAAAGAGAGGGGTGCTGACCCCACAGCACGGGACTGAAATCTGATCCCAGAAGGTAAGGTGTGGGGTCCTTGGATGTTTTCAGAAATAGTTCAGTGGCGGTAATTTGAATGTATCCGTGGAGACCCCCTACGCCATGAGCAGAACCGAGGGTCCTTCCACCGACCGGTGTGGTTTTCGTTGCTAGCACCCCGTGGCTTGCCAGGTCTTGTTTATGTGGTGGGGACTGAGGGAAAGGGTTCAGGAAGTTGCCTGGCAGGGCAGGGCTGGGCCTTCTCAGCACAGGCTGCTGCACAGTCTTGCTCCCAGTCGGGGAGGTGTCTGCACCCCAGCTGTGGAGTTGTCCCTGTACCTCTGTGCCTGTGCCAAGCTATCCCTGCTCCTCACATGGAGGGTCGCTGCCCTGATCCTTCGCATCTGCTCCCGTTCCGTGGCCCCTCGAGTTCTCACCGCTCTGCCATCATCTTCTCGCCCAGTCCCTCTCTTTCTTGTGTCCTCTGCTCTCTTCCTCAGCGTTTCTCCACGTGCCTGGCTTCCTCACCAGGAGGATCTGGGCCCTGCTTAGCCTAGGTGGTCATCGCTAGGAGTAAAGCAGCCCCTCTATTCGAAGGTGGACACTTACCCACCCAGGGCTTTGCCCTCCCTTCAGTGGGGTTGAGCAGGAGTGAACCCCACCCAACCCCAAATTCTAGCCTGCCACTTCCAGGAGCACACCATGAGCACTCGACTAGTGGCGGGTTGATGTGTCCTTGCCTGTCTGACAATATAAGAGCATGAAAATCGCCCTCCCGCGGGGTGTGGGCACAGCAGGGCACGTGTGGCTGTTCAGGGTCTGTGTGGATTTGCTGTTTCAGGTGTCTGCCTTATTCAAGGATGGAACCATAGGAGGGAACATCAACATCGCAATTGTAGGTCTCATTCTTCTGGAAGACGAGCAGGTATTGTACCTTTGAAACCAGCAACTTGCTTTTTCCCCAGTAAAGTATGTGCAAAATCATGCTTTTTCCCTTACATTAACTATCACGTTCTGTGGATTCCTTACACCTCTTTCTCTTGGGAACAGAAGACTTTGAAGATTTTGCAACGAGTTTCTTTTCAGTTCTTTTAAATTGTGTGGGGGACTAAGGGAGTATGGAACACTTTTAATTGACCTATAATAAAGTGGAATGAAGAGCTGCCTTAGATTTATGGGAGGGAATGCTGGGAATACAGGGTTTGGCCACTGTGTCTGGGGCCCTCTGGGAGTCAGGTGGAGTTGAGCTCCTGCTTTCTGCTGGAGGAGTAAGATGCTTTGCAGCCTGTAAGTTACACAGTGCTCTGGGGCACACACGGCTCTACCCGGTCACCTCCCTGCTCCTGAGGTGAATGCCCTAACTTTACCTCCCCACCTTTCCTTTTAGGGTTTTAGTTTCATAAAGACTCTGAATATCAACCACCTTCTTCTTAGTGCACATGACCCTGAGCTCTGCAGGATCCCTGTGGCAGCATGTGGAAGCACCTCGGATGCGCGGGTCCAGAATCCTAGGGAACGCTCAGAGGGACTCAGTTCAGAGTGAGCCCTTCATGGCGTACGTAAACAGTGGAAGCCATCTTAGTCATGACCACTTCTATCTTCCCCAAGTTGATTACCAACTCAGCAAAGGAGAGTGGGTGCTGGACGCAAGTGAGGACCAAGTGTTCATGTCCACCCTCGGTGACACCTCAGTCTCCTGTTAGCTACAGCTGTTTTGCTTGCAGAACAAAGAATTTTTAGATGGACTCTGAGCTCATTCACAGGCTGTAAGATCACTGTTTCCCACAGGGTGGGGGCGTGCATGGTCAGGGCTGCATCTGGCCTGACTGGTCAGGGAGGATCCCCTCATTGTCCTTCCTGTGCGTGTGTGCCCAGGGAAGGGCGCTGACCAGCAGGGCTTCTCAGGTGACAGGTTAATTATTCCTTGAATTAGAACCTTTTCACCTTGGAATTTGTCCAAGCCGCAAAGAGTAAGCAAGGTTATCTTTTGATCGTGCACCTGTGTTAACTTTAATTAATGCCATGTTCCTGGAAATCAGCCGCTGAGGAATGCAGGCCTGCCACAGCGTGGATGCACACTACTTGGCTTGGGTGGATTGGACCCTCTGGAAAAACAAAACAAACATTTCAGGAGAAAACATATTTAGTGACTGAGAGACAAAGGTTTCAACCACCCTCCAGCAGTGAAAGCTTTGAACAAGATGGTGTACTGAAATTGAGGTACCTGGCTGATCTTCCCTGGGCACCCATAGGACATGGCGGCACTGCTATCACCAAGGCTGAGACAGCTCAGGCGGCCTGCCTTGATGGATACTCCCGCACACCCCGATTTTCTCAGCTCTTCACTCTTGACATTTTACTGTTGTTCTGCTAGAAGTTGGTGTATATGATGTGGTGGAACATCTCCAACCTGGTTTCTTTCTGGTTGAAGACCACGTCCCACCAATAAGAGCTTTACACACCGATCTATCTGCCTCTGTAGTAGGACAGTTACTTAATGTAACACTAAGGGGCTTTGCTGGAGATACCATTTGGCAACAGGTTATGAAATGAGCCACATATCACTGGCCATATGTGTTTTGTCTATGTGGACAAAGAGTGCAGAAATGATTCCGTTGCCTTATGTAACTGCCAAGAGTTTCTCAAAGGTCTTAAATGCAAAAAAAAAAGATGCACTGAAGTTCTTTCTTGAGTCCGTGAACATGCATTCAGACTCAGGCAGATATATCCCAATTGTTTATAAACAGAGAAGTACCTGGGTGCCTTCACTGAATTTATCAGGGTTTAGACAATGCATAAGATGAACACAATAGTTTACTGCCTTCGGGTCCGTTTTGGTATCTGAAGTTCATGTCAACCATAGTTGGCTGTGATGATAAGGCCTTGAAGCATCTCCTGCATGCTCATGGGGCCTGGGCCTCTCTTGCACAGCCAGGGCTGGTGATAAGTCACCACGCAGACCATACCTTGAGTAGCTTCTGTCAGTGGCAGTCTGGACTGATGGGGAAGGACGGAACTCGCCACGACCACGCCATCCTACTGACGGGCCTGGACATATGCTCCTGGAAGAACGAGCCCTGTGATACTTTGGGTAAGACCTTCCAGTAGAGGCTGTGGGCCACGTGTGCTTTGAGCCTCTTCCCTGGGTAGTGTGTGTCGAGGATTCCTGTCCCTCTTCATATCCACAAGCAGCAGATGCTGCTGAGCATATCTGTGGGGAGAAGACTCCCTTCCCTGCATCAGCCGAGGCTCAGTCCTGAGGCAGGCTCTTATCCATCCAGGGGGACACGAACAAGGGAGGCCGCTCAGAGTTTGAGTCTCTGTCTCTTCTGGCGTAGGACAAAATTTCTTCTGTTTCTTCTACCACACGTGAGAATGTGCTAGTAGATCCAAGTTATCCATCAGAAGATCTCATTATGCAGCAGAAACGCAGGTTTATGAATATTTATGAAGACAGCATGACATATTATATGCCCCACTTTCCCTTTTCTCTATATATAGCTCAATCTTAGCGATTTGGTGAGCTTTAGCCGTGGCTAAGGCTGGGTGTGTCCCGGAAGCAGCACTTTGTAAAGCAGTGTGCGCTTAACTCCGGCACTCTGGAGACTTTCCTCTTGCTCTCTTTCTTCCCCAAGGTCACACAGGAACATTTTGTTGTAAAAGCTTTCGAGCAGGATCCTGTCTAGCATAGGTTCATTATTGTGCAGAGTTCACAGAGTAGTCTAACTGCTTGTCCTTCAAAGGGGACCTGCCTACCAGGCTGGCCCTTTGTGGCCCTTGGAACACTCAGATGGTAGGGTGGTCTCAGCACCCAGCAGGAAGAGTGGCCACTGCACGCTCCCTGTGGCTCATGCCTACCCTGCTCTCCTTCCGGGATCTGCAACTTAGTACGTGTCAGGCACGGTGCCTCCGTGACCAGCCCCAGTAATCCCTGGACACAGCCCTGATGGGCCTCCCAGCTGCTGGACAGCACCTCCCGCGTGTGGTCACCACTCGCTGCAGGGGAAATAAGCTGTGTCCCCAGTGAGAGAAGGCCTTAGAAGTGTACCCCGATCCTCCAGGTCGGCCCACGTGGCTTTCCCTCGTCTGCTTTTGATCTGCCTCCCTCTGCTGCCTTCGACACAGCTGTGATGTGACAGAGGCCCTTAGAAGTGAGAGTCGTGGAACAGGCTGGGCTTGGGACCTCCCAGCACAGCGGTCTCTACGGACTCTTCCTGGGTGCTTTGGAGAGCACAGGTGTTCTAGAGAAAGGCAGCAAACCCTCTTCCATGTCGCCCAGTCAGTCTGTGGTGGGAACATGGCCTAGAACCATGAGCTGTCTGCCATGGGACACAGAGTCCTTGGGTGCCTGGGTAGACCCACTTCCCCCACATTATTACACGTTGTGCATTCCCTCATGATGGTCCAAGGGTGGCTCATTTCACGGTTCCCCAAATGAAGGCGAGGACCAGATTTCATTACAGGACAGAAAATAAATATCTGCTTACTTTTTATATTGCAACATTAGTAAATATTCTTTCAATCTCTTTGCCTGATAGGATTTGCACCCATAAGTGGAATGTGTAGTAAATATCGCAGCTGTACAATTAATGAAGACACAGGACTTGGACTGGCCTTCACCATTGCCCATGAGTCTGGACACAAGTAAGCCATCTCCGAGGAGGGTGCAGCTTGGGGTCCTTTCCTAAATGGATGATCATGGTAGGGTTACGAGGGCATTAAATCAAGTCTCTAAAGGGAATTCATATGTAGACAGTGAGATGTCAATTATAAAATGCTGTCCTTAGATGCCTGACTTCAGTGTTGGGCTTGTTTTGAAATGAGTCAGTAATACATTGCCTAGCTGGACAGGATCCTGGGCCAGCAGCTCTCAACAAGGACAGTGTGATGCTGGCATCTTCTTTGGACGTGAAAACTTTACGCTTACCCTGTAAAATGAAAAAATAAAAGTCTAGCAGTACTTGTGGAAATGTTTAGTCTCAGGTAAGGTTTTTTGGTCTGATATTTCTGTAAGCTGATTCACTTCATGGAGCTGGCATTCAAAGGGTTTGAAGGGTCCCCCTTGCAGCGCAGGCAGCCATGGACTTCCTACAGGTGTCCCGATGAACACGCAGGCCAGCAGTGGTGATGGAGGTAGTGTTTTGTGTATTAAAATTGTACTTGGAATTTAGCCTAGAAAATGTTCTAGACATTCCAATTTTTCTATTAAATATATATATTTTTACTTTCAACCTGTTTTACCAGTAAAAGGAAAGGTGTTTGGATTTGTTTTTGCAAACCTGACTTCTCCATCCTGTGTTGAAAAATGGACTAGGTCACAGACTCATGCCACCCAGACCCATCCAGGCACCTGTGTGTGTGTGCATGTGTGTGCACATTTATGCACATACATGCTTGGCCATTGTCCAGTGGAATTCCACCCGGCCCTGTGGCTTTGACTCTGTGTGAACTGATGACCTGAAAATGGAGCCCCATATCCCATTACTGACCCCTTCACCATTAGAGGTAATGATTGACGATTCCATTGCCTAGAAAATTACACCTACACTCTATAAGGCTTTTGGTTAAATCATAATTGTATTTTTAATAGTCTGCTCAAGTTAAAACTTCAAAAACATTCATTATTGTAACGACATGAGAATCTTGCTGTCCTCTGAACCGTACCTGAATTTAATTAAACTATCAAGGCAAGAAATATTTAAGTCACCAGGGACTGAGCTCGTCAGCTTTCGATAAGCAGCTGAGATATGGGTGCCGGCTGCCCTGGCTGCTGAGGAGGTGAAGCTGACCCAAGTGCAGCAGGATGTGTCCTGCGGGTTCTCCACCCTGAGGTCAGCAAGGATTAGAGTTGGCCACTTATTAATATTTCCTTCCCTCACTCAGCATGGGCTCGATGGCTGAAGGATGTCCTTAAAATGAGATAAACATCCACTGGCTTGAAAGTGGGATTCTAGGTGGTGTGAAGGAAGGGCTGTCCCTGTGGATGGCGAAGCCTGAGAGAATAGCCCCCAGACGCTGCCGTCTCGAGGACACTGCAGAAGAGAGAACAGGAGCTCTGAAGAGCCAGGGTCATCAACGAAACAGCTCCTGTTCGTGCTGAGGAAATAGGAAAGGTGTGCGTTTGGCATGGCTCAGTGCCAAAATGAAGGGCCACAGTCACCATCCCAGTAGCAACCATAATGGCAAGACCTGTTTTGGAGGGGCACCTATCGTGAAATTTGTGGAGCACTTTCACAGAAGCTCAAACTGCAGGAACCATGTAGGACAATCCCTTACACTGCTTTCCCCCACTGAGGGGTCCAGGTTGAGCATCCAGCAAGTGCATGGGGGTGGAACAGGGGGTGAATGAGCCAGATGTGAGCCAGGGGCAAATGGAGGGTGAACATTTCAAGCCAGCTGTTAGGCGTGACAGCTCTCAATGAGAAAGGCCCCAGCAAATGTCACCAGTGACAGAACTTCACACGTCTCACCTTAATTGAATCGAAGACAAGCACATTTATTCCGCTCACTTATTTATTATTCTGTTTCTTGAAGAAGGAATTACAGATTCGAGGAGGGATCAGACGCCACAACATAAACAGTGTGCCTTTATCACACCTTTGGCAATGAGCTCCAAGGAGAGTCAAATTCAAATTCCACATGTCGAGGATTAAAAAGTAATTCTGCATCTGTTAGGACGTTTTTATGGGAGACACGTGAGCGTCCTGATTCAGAAGAGACAACCTCTTCTTGGGTTCTGCTCTCGCTCGGAGCACCTTATCTGGGTGAGGAGTGCTTCCTATTCCCAGGCACCACGCTCTCAACTTTAACCCAAGGAAGGGTTATAGTTCATGGTCATCCAGTTTCTTCTAAGCTCTTCAGTTTTCATCCCCAACCCACTTGCCCTTCACGCTGGGGAATTGACCCAACAATAGAAATTGTCAGGAACAGGTGGTCTAGAGAGACCAGAGCCAGAGTCCAGATGTGAACTCGGCTCCAGTGCAGCGCGCAGGATTGCTGGAGTGATCGTGTCTCGAGGAGTTTCCTCGTTCTATGAAATCTCTTTAAGCAGGACATGCGGTTTGCTGGAAGTGGTGTTGAAGAATCGGCACGGCTGCACGGAGGGCAGAACTGCACGTGTTGAAAGTGCATCATCTGCATGAGTCCCGTGGACTAGTCCCTTTGATAAGGGAAGTCGTGCCATTGGATTGGCAGGGCACAGATTCCAGACTCTATCATTTCAGGACTAAGGCCTTCCAGAAAAGTGAGGCAGCCTAAAAATCCCACTCCAAACCCCAAATCTTGCAATCAAGTAGAAGGATTTCAGGCATGTCACTCAGAGTAACAGGCACAAGTTTATTGAAGGGATAGGAAAAGGGAAAGGGGACACTCTCAAGGGAGAGAGGGTCCTCTCAGAAAGGGGAGGGACAGTATGCCTCTTCTGTCCTCCAGTTTTATTGGGAGTCCTAGGGAAATTTCCAAAGAGTCCTGTTTAGACTGACAGAAGGATGACGTCAGACTTTCAAGTCCCCACTGCCATGACATCTCTAGGTCACTTTCCTGATTGGTTCTCACTGGAAACTGTTCTTACAGATTTTATGGTTGGGAGAGTCGTCTTTAGCTCCCTGAGTTCCAGGGACATAAAGGGGCTGTGAAAGAGCCCCCGCTCAGGGTCACTTGTGTCCCTCTTGCTGGTATTTCAGGGCCTGTGTTTCTCCTGCAGATAGCAGGTAGTTTGCTGAGGAACGTAGCATCCTGCCAACTAAACCGGCAGGGCTGCAGGTAAGTTGCTTTTTAGGAGTGAAACCATGTGGGGCTCAGCGCCACGGGCCTTGTCTGTAGAATCATTCCCTTAACTTCATATTCCCACCACTCACTTCCATCTGCCCCCTGTCACTATCACGCCTCTCAGCGTCACCCATCAGCTCTTACTAGGCTTCCCATCTGCAGACCAAGAGGCTGGAGCTCCTCCCACGTGTCCTGTCTGAACAGGACATTTCCATTCTACAGAGTTGGCTTCGATAGTTATGCTGTGCTTCCATTTCAGGAAGACACCACCATAGCGTGCTCACTGTGCTGAGAGGGATGCGTGGTCCTTCAGGCCTGTCCTTCCCTCCATCTACTCACCCACTCACTGAGCACAATCTGCACCCTGCCAAAGGGCATCATGTAGGAGTCTGAAAAAGCAACCCATGGCCGATGTGTCAAGTAAGGGGTGGAGTAAAGAGAGCTGGCATTGCAAGAGGCCACACAGGGACAGTCAGAGAGGACTTCTTGGAAGAAGTGGCATGGGTAGGCAACCCCACTGTTGGGTGATGCTATGGTGCAGCTCAGTCGCACTCTCTAGTAATGTCAGATGCCACTGAGGTGTTTGGTGGTGATGGGCATCCCACCTGTTTGTGGCCATAATCTGCCATCAGCCTGAGCCCCTTCCCCTGGGACAGAGAGGTGCTCAGTGACTCCAAGGACCTATAGAATACTGGAACTAGCTGGTCTCTGCTCCATAGTCTGGTCTGGTGATGTTCAGACTGCTCCCTGCGGAACCCAGGCAGACCAGAGCTTCGACTCTTACCAATTTCATTATTGCTGTTCCTCTTGGGAGTTCTTGCTTCTCTGTCCATAAAGTGTCGGAAGTCCGTTGGCTGCCTGACACAGACATAAACATATATATGCCATGTGTGCACGAGTGACTTCCACAGGTTCAGGCACGTGACCAAGACCATATTTGAATCAGGACAAGGGACAGCAGTTCTGAATTTTCCTTTGTGAAGTACACATTTTTCGGGCATCGGTACAGTTACGAAGAAGACTTTATGATTTGGTATATGAGGACTCTGAAGCCCAGGGGGCTAATAATTTGCCTGGTATCAGACAGCTTGTGCACAACAGAGACAAGACCCTGGCAAGGTCCCCAGCCCCCAGCCCATGGTCTCCCAGGCAGCCCTCTCCTCTCAGCCTCCTACTCCCTTGAGGATGAGCTGTGCTGCTCACGGTGCCCACACCAGGACTCCCCGAGGGCACCATGGCCACGTCGAGGGTGGAGTGACCACCAGATGACACCAAGCGCTGCTCCTCTGAAGGACGTCCCACTGGCCGGCTGTGCTCTCTGAACAGCTGAAGTAGTTGAGACCCTGCCACGCGTGACCGTTCATCCTGGGTCTATCACTAGAAATCCAGACATAACTGCCGACAATAATTAAGTCATTCAAGAAAGCTTTGTGAAAACATTGTACCCAACATTGAATACAACGCTCAAATCCAATCTAATTTGCAGGTGGGTCAGTTCCAGGGCATTAGAGTTAGTGCTACAGCTGGAAAGACTATTTCTTTTTGGTCCCCAAACATGGGCAGCCTGCTGTGAGCCCTGGAGCCACTGGCAGTGGGGCCTGGGGCACGAATGAGAGGGATCTCAGTTCTTCAAAACTGATAAACTGGTAAAGGATGAAGGAAAGAAATCTGATTTATTATTTTAATGTATGGAGTGAAGACCATTTAAATGAAGTGTTCTCACATACGGGAGCAAATTAAATTTTCTGATATGTACACCTTGAGTACCAATTATTTTTCTTGGTTGCCAAATGCCAACCTTATCTTCCGGATGTGTCCTGTTCAGTCTTCCATGACTTCACTAAGGTGAGTATTAAATATGAGTGCTGTGGTATTGTCATGCTGACACACCAGCATTTACCAGGTCTGTGCATGGAATCCTGAGGGGCAACACAGCTTATGAAATGGTGATGCTGGGTGGGCATCGGACTCCCTGGGGTGAGTAGGAATCCAGCCACATGCCCCATCCTGACCCCCCAACCTGCTGCTTCAGAAGCCTCCAGGGTGAACGTGGGCAACCACGTCTTGCAGTGTTTCTCAGATCTCTAATGCACTGCAGAGTTTGGACTTGATGTTAGAATCGTGGGAAATGCCTTTAATGAAAAGGCTTGAACTAAGGTGTCCCCAGACCTGGACATTGGCACTTCCAGTTCCTTAGAAACGTAGGCAGTCATGGAGCAGTGGAGTGGATGTGTCTAGGCAGCTGCTGGACCACGCTGCATCTTCTTCACAAGGTGGAGGGCCAGCCAGGGCAGGGTGGGGTGGCATTTCCTCTCCATGCTGACTCCCCAGCCGCCCCCTGGCTGGGATTTCAGCCCAGCTCCTTTCCACAGCCATGACACATTTCCTCTGCCATGGGGCCTCCTTGGCCCTGATTAATTGCCTTTAATAGAGCTTCAGAGAATGGGTGGAGGCTGACATGGACACATCCACTTCACCCTTAGAACTGGTCGGGGGTTTGCAGGAATTCGGCCACACTCGCCTGCCAGATCTCCTCGGACACACTTCAGTCTTGCGAGGGTTCCACTGCTGGTGTCCAAACTCAGGTCTTCACTCCGCACTGCAGCTTGGGCTGCGCCCACGCACGATGCCAGGCTGGAACCCAAACCTGGTCTGGTTCTCACTCAAGAGTAATAGGAGCAGCTTCAAACAGTCCATGATGAACCCAGCCATATTCGCCCTTCTGAGTTCTTGGGGAGATGACCCTCCCAAGGGAGGAGACACTTGGGCCAAGGGGTCATGCACTGCCCAGCTGCCACAGCCCTGCAGAGTGGCCTTAGAGAAGGAGACTCACGGGGTGGCTGTGGAGATGGGGTGTGAGCCCTGTTATCAAGAGCAGCCGGTGGCCAGTCATTCTCTAGTTGCATTAACCATCAGACACACCTGGGGCAGCTTGTTTGGTAATCTCAAATACCTGGGTCTCTCTTCTCCAGGTCAGTAATTCCTGGCTGGGAGCCTGTTGTTTGCATTTCTAATGTCCTTGGAAATTTTGAAAGTCCCAGTGAACAGAGTGCAGAGAGAAGGAAGCAAGATAGATCAGATAGTTTGCTTTATCATAAATGAACTGTCCTTCACACCTGCTTGAAATGCTCCTTTTTATAATTAAAGTCTTTGCCCTCAGCAGGCACCTGGGCACATGCTCTGATTTGATGCTGATTCATGCTTTCAATCAATCCAATGAATGGCCCCTTCTTCATACGGCTGAGCATGCCCAGGCCATATTGGTTTCTGCCTTGGCCTGCCTTGCTTAAAGCTCGTGGCAGGATTCACGGTCTAGACTTGGAGTTATTGGAGCACATTTGATACTTAAAAATGTACTAGGTTCTGAAATAGCCATTTCTCTCTCTCTCTCTCTCTCTCTCTCTCTCTCTCTCTCTCTCCCCCCCCCCCTCACCCCCCACCCCTTAGCTTTGGCATGGTCCATGATGGAGAAGGGAACGTGTGCAAAAAGTCGGAGGGCAACATCATGTCCCCCACGCTGGCGGGACGCAATGGAGTCTTCTCCTGGTCACCCTGCAGCCGCCAGTACCTGCACAAGTTTTTAAGGTATGAGCTCTTGCACCAGCCATGTCATCTGTGCCTTTGGCAGTCTCTGCCTGCTCAGCCTCCTGTGCAGGCAGCCCAGGTGTGCTTGCCAGACTGGGGCCCCTTGCAAGGTGTCTTGAGAGTCAGCTGCCTGTGCAGTTGACTAAACACTTCATCAGAGCCAATCCACTTAAGGTAGTCCACACAACACTCACTACACCAAGGTATTTGTCAGTAGCCTTTAAAGTTTCAGAAAATATTCGTACTTTTTAAACTAGGCATCTTTAATAGGAAAAGATCAATTGTTGTACACAGGTTCCCTACAGTGAATGAGAATCTGCTCTCTTTTACTAACATCTAACATTGGAAAGAGGGAAAAAATACAAAAGGAGGGAACCCAACTGGCCTGAAGCTGTCAGCTCAATCTGGCTCCATTGGAGTGCAGCCTGAGGGCAGAAACTTATTTGGAATAAATTTATCAGCCCACTCAGTGAAGTCCTATGTCATTTCCTGTTAACAGACACAAAATCATCACAATTGCTCATGTCTGCAGCTGGGACGTCTGTGGCAAAGGGAAATTTTAGCTGGTTATTTCACATTTCATGACAACATGGACGCTTTTCAGTTTACTTTTAAAAATATTGAATCACACTGTAGAGATCAGCAAATACGGCTTCCCTCCAACATAAATCAGTGTGCTCGACACGTGAGAAAGGCAACCATCTCAGGGTCCTGGAAGCCTGAGCAATGCAGGGATCGCCTGCTCACCCACATTGCCACCTTGGATCAGAAAGTGTGCCTTGACCCACATACCCCCAAGCACACTGTCGCAGGTGATGGGAGTTGCACACTCAGTGCTCAGCTTGCAGGTGACGGGAGCAGCATGCTCAGTGCTCAGCTTGCAGGTGATGGGAGCTGCAGACTTAGTGCTCATCTTGCTCTGCTGTATGAAGTTCACCTTCAGGAAGGCAAGCCAGTCACAGCTGGTCCTAGTTTCTGCAGAGCCCAGGCATCTCTGAGGCTGGAGAGCATGCACAGCCATGCCCATGCATGGTGAGAAGGCAGGGTAGACCTGATGCACTGAGCAGTCTGCCTCCCTGGGGTTCCTCCACCTTAGCAAATAATGTGTCCTGCCAGAAGCTTGCTCTTCTTACTTGGAAAATGATGTGATAGCACCGAACCATCTCAAGTTCTTCAGAAAATAGCAATACATTAATGTGCTCCTGATCTTTGCCACATGTGGTGTGGATGCTTCTCATTTTAGTCATTTCGTTGGGTGTGCACTGGCAATTTAAGGTGGGGATTAATGAGGACAAATACCTTTCTAACATGTCTAATGGCCACTTGAACAACCTCTTTGGTAAAGTGCATGTTCAATCTCTTGAGCATTTAAATAACTGAGGCCTTCTTTTCCTTTTCTCTTGATGGAAGCTCTTTACACGTCCCATGAACATTTTGATCCATTCCAGAACACATAGAACATAAGCATCTCTCACTCTGTGACTTTCCACTTGCTCTTTCAGTGTTGTCTTTTGATAGGCAGTGGTTTTCATTTTCTTACTGGAGTCTGAATTATCCATATTTTTGCTTTGGGGTTGGTGCTTTCTGTACACTGCTGGGGGAACATCTTTGCTCTTTCCAAAGTCTTAGATATATTTTTTCAAGTAAACCCCAAGACATATTGCTTTGCATGTCACATGGAGGCCACTGGACATTTGGTGTAGTGCATGCAACAAAGTCAAAATTAATTTTGTCCAAACGGATGTTGTGGGAGATGGTTTGTAACTGGTTGAGTGACTTTCCCTTGGTCCCCATTCTGCATTCCCACAAGCAGTGGATGAGAGTTCCAGTGGCTTCACAGGCTCATCAGCACCTGATGCCGTCAGTGTTCTGGATTCCAGCCATCTGAGTAGGTGTGCAGGGGTGCCTCATGAGTTTAATTAGTAATTCCCTAATCACCCATATTGAGCATCTTTTATATGCATGTCATCTGCATATATTCTTTAACAAAGTATCTGTTCAGAGCTTTTCTCCTTCTTAGACTGAGTTCTTGTTTTGTTTTGTTTTCTTTTTTTTGTCAGGGTGAGGGGTATGAGGGATTGAACTCAGGGGCACTTGACCACTGAGCCACATCCCCCGCCTTGTTTTGTATTTTATTTAGAGACAGGGTCTCACTGACTTGCTTAGCACCTCTTTTTTGCTGAAGCTGGCTTTGAACTCGCAATCCTCCTGCCTCAGCCCCCCAAGTTCCTGGTATTATAGGAGTGCACTGCTGTGCCTGGCTTGTCTTGCTTTCTTATTGTTGAATTTTAAGTGTTATTTGCATATGTTATAACCATCCATTATCAGGTATGTCTTTTGCAAGTATTTTCTCCTAGTCTGTGCTTGTCTTCTTTCCTTGACAGGGTCTTCCACAGAAGTTTTGATTTTAATGAAGTCTAGCTTATCAATCATTTCTTCCACTTAATGTGCCTCCAGTTTAAATCTTAACAGGTCTTCGCCACTCCCAAGGCCATCTAGATTTTTTCCTATTTTATTTCCAGTGGTCTTATAATTTTACACTTTATATTAAGTCTATGATCCAATTTTTGTGAAGGGTGTAAGGTCTAGGTTTTTGTAGTTATATAGGTTTTTTTTCATTTTATATTGAGGCTAATTTTAGTTAATTTTGCTATGTGGCATGAGGTATGAACCAAGCTTCTTTTTTCATAAGCTACTCCAATTTTTTCAGTATCTTCTAATGAAAAGGACGGACTTCCTTTTTTTTCAATTAGATTTGAAAAACAACTGACCATGTAGTGCTGCTCTATTTCTGGACTCTCCATTCTGTTGTGTTGATCTGTTTGTCTATCCTTTTTCCAAAGTAAGAATGATGTATTTACTGTAGCTTCTTCATAAATCTTGAAATCAAGTAATGTGGGCCCTCTCGTGTGTGTAGATTTTTTCCCTGCATGTAGATGTCCAGTTGTCCTGACATCATTTATGGAAAGCTTGTCCCTTCTTCCTTCTCTTGCCTTCCTCCTAGGACACAGATCAGGCGAACATATGTGTGTGGGTCTGTTTTGGGCACTCACTGATCTGCTTGTGTGTTCTTTCCCCATCTCCGCATTTTCCTGGTGCTGTGGCTTCACAGTAAGTCTTGATGTTGGATAGTGTCAGCTCTTCAACTTTGCTCTCCTTCAATGCCTTGTGAAGTATTCTGTGTACTTAGCCTCTTCACCTGCTTTGGAATCAGTTTGTGTATCTGCCAAATAACTTGCTTGAATTTTGCTTATAGTTTTTTTTACTAGAGTCGGGTTGAAATTTATAGGAAGAATTTAGTTGCTACTTGCAATCATGGAAACTTTCAAATACCATCCCCAAATACACAAATTATTCCAAAACCATCCTGGAAGGGAATGTAATGCTCCATTTGTGGAGGAAGAGATCATTGGTGGGCCCTTAGCCATCTCCTGGTGAACTTCACTAGAATTAGCCCCTTCTGGACTGGGCAGTACAGGCAGAAACCAGCCTGAACATAGACCACTACTGGTGGAAATGCATTGCTCCCTGAAGGTCCTCTGGAAAGTCTTAGGTATTGTACAGATTGACCCGCCTGCCTAAAAGTTAAGGGAGGGAGGAAGGAAGGAAGAAAATTCCAGCCTGATATAGTCTAATTGCATTTTGACTTTTACAATGCCTCGTTCCATCTTTTGATGGTTTCTGGCAAGAAGTGTACATAAAAGTTTTCTGTTATAGGAACTTCTCACATTGAACATCTGGTTCTAATTATTCAGTTTCACCTTTCCCCCTGATAAGTTTGAGAAATCTAACAAAGAACAAATTGCCTTCTTGGAAAAGGTAAGATTTATTATGAACAATCTCAGAGATGTGTGCTGCTGTATTTAAATATGATCAGGATAAATGATACAATGGACCACAGGAGAAAAATTTCCTTTCCTTCTGTGCAAAACAGATTGCACAATTGTGTGAGAGGAGGTACAGTTGACAGTCCATCCTTTGGTCACCCTTTTGGCCATCACCATCCACCCATCTCCTCTGTTTCAGCACTACCCAAGCTGTATGCCTTGCTGACCAGCCAAAGCCGATAAAGGAATACAAGTACCCTGAGAAGCTGCCAGGAGAGTTATATGATGCCAACACACAGTGCAAGTGGCAATTTGGAGAAAAAGCCAAGCTCTGCTTGCTGGATTTTAAAAAGGCAAGTGATTATTGGCAAGTGCTCAATGCAATATGATTCACAAAATCACTTTATTTAGTGTAACTGACATTGATGTATTCAGAATTTATTGGGTACCTACCAAATGTCAAACCCTGTATGTTAGGGCTGGCCCTGCATAACAGGAAACACATGTTTTACTGGCAGAGAAGATGATGGTAGATGCTGCTGTGGGTATCAGTTTTCATTTGAGAACTGACTTGGCCTGTTTAGTTGGATCTTTCTCTCTGATTTATCATGTGGGAGCTCAGCAAGAACTTTTAGTTGGGTAAGTCAGCAAATTAATATTCTGCATTTTTTTCAGATGATATTAAGAAAACAATGTTCCCTCTACCCCCTCCCATATACGATAATTTATTAGAGAGCAGCAGCCTATGCAGGGCTTCTGATTACTAAATTCCTCGAATAAAGTATTGATAGGGCGGTTTCTCATAAAGGGTGGTGGGTGTCTGCCCCAGCGACATCACTAAAGTCATTTCCTATAGAAATTCCTCATGTAACACGGACACACACTCTTGTTAAATGGGGAAAATGGAGATTTAAGAACTTGCTCTATTAGACCACAGAGAGCTTCTCATAAATTAAATGAAAGTACCTAGATTTGAGGTTTCTTTTATTCTAGTTTATCATGAAATTGAAAGGAAAGTAGACAAAGAATACAGTCCTGCAGCAACACCCCAACACAAGGGATGTGCTGGGAACACTCCCAGCTTACACCCTGCTTGGTAGTCCTTCTAGACCCAAGCAGGCTCCCCGGAGAGGGCTCCTGCCTCTTCCCCAGGCTCCACAGCCTGCATGGGGACAGCACATCAGTCAGCCTCGCCCACAGGCTGGTGCTGGGCAGGAGGTGGAATTCCCTGAGGGCTCCTTTTGTTCTTTCTTGAATGTCTTGGTGTCTTGCTGGTATTTGTCAAGGCTAAGAGGCAAAGCACCAATGTTTTCTTTTAAAGATGGGGTTTTCCAGATTGTACTTCTGTTCTCCACATCTTATTGCTTTGTGACCACAAACCGTCACTCATGGTACCCTAATGCCATCTGGCAAATGTCAGCGATAATCAGTCAAATGCAGGATGTCTTTTGATTTTTGAGAGAATATTTACATGTAGGGAAATACATTTATTTTCAGTGTAAAATTTAAATTTTGACAAACATATGCACCTATTCCCAGCATCCCTTTCCATAAGTATTGGACACTTAACTGTGAATTCTACACTGCTTAGGTATGTTGTTCAAGAAACACCTATGTTTATTTGAAAGTATCATTTATAGCTTCTGTATTCTGCATAACAGTTGCTACCTGTTTTAGCAGCTTCTTGGAGATGGGTGTTCAAATCACCCACAATGGTTGTATATGTTTTGATTTCCCTTTTTACTTCTGTTTTTGCTTTATATATTCTGAAACTCCATAGGAGATTTGTACATACTTCAGATTGCTATGTCTTCCTTACTCTTCTGTTAATTTATAATCATTTTGGTCATGTGACTTTTCTTGAATCCTGCTTTATATCTGATATTGATATAGCCTCATTAGCTTATTTAGAAATCCTAAGCACACAATAATTTTATCCTTTTCTTTTTAATTTGCTTGTATTTTGTATAAAACCTGTTTGTTGTAAATATTCTCTTAGTGATCTTACTTCTCTGTCCTGCTGAACAACCTGTGACTTTTCAATTGAATGTTTATTTGTAATTAAATGTTTAATTGTTTAATTGTTCTGTTTAATGCAATCATTAATATGGTGAAGTTAAATCTACCATTTTGCTATTTGTTCTCTATTATTTCATTTCTCCTTCTTTTCATTTCCTATGTTCTTCCTTCTTTTGGAAGAAATTGCTTGTTACACATTCTGTTTGTTAACCTCTACTTGCTTTTTGGCTCCACTTTCTAGTGCCAGTGTTTGACTGCTCTAGAAGTTACCATGAGCAGCCTTACTGAGCATCTCCATGGCCACATATGTGCCATGAGGGTCCTCATCACACGACAGTCCAAGTTCAGCTCTTTCTGTGCTGTCCATGGTATGAGGAGCCACTCTCCACACAGGACACCATCACTGCCACACATTTATTTCTGTGCATGTTATAAGCCACAAGATGCAATACCACAATTTTTGTTTTAAAATAGTTGTAAAATTAAGACAAGAAATGACTGTATTTTATATTTACTTATCATTAAGTATTTATGTTTTCCTATAGATCTCAGATTCAAATTGCTATCATTTTCTGTAGCCTATATTCCTGCGGCCTCTTCCTATGGAATAACTTCCTCTAGCATTTCTTTTTTTATAGATTTTCTAGGCACAACTTATCTCATTGTGCTTTTCCTTTTAAATCTGCAAATGTCATTGATTAACTCTACATTTTGAAGACTATTTTTGCTGGATATAGGTTTCCAGACAATTTTTTCTGTATTCTTTTTATTTACATACTTTAAAGATGCAGTTCAATTTTTTCCTAGCTGACTCAATGAGTGCGTAAGTTTGCCATGATTCTTATCCTCTTCCGCCATTTCTAATCATCTGTTCGCATGGTTCAGTGAGATACACGTTCAGGCTGGTCTAGGTCTCAGTTCACGAATTGCCATTTCATTCTAAATCTCTCTCCTGAAATTTTCCCTTTTCTACACTCCATCTTCACTTTGTTCCTTTTTTGCCTTTATAAATTTACATTATCATTGTATGCTAGATGTGCATGGTATGTCACACTGCTGTATTATCAGAGGTGAGCCCTTTTGGTCCTCTGAGTTTACTTGAGGCTCGTCTCTCTTGTTTTGGCTTGGCCCTACAGCAAAGCCTGTACCTTAACATGTGCTCGTTAATCACGAGGCGTGGATTTTCTGACTCCCCTGCTCATTGAGGTCCCTCCACTTTCTGTGAGCCAGAACTCAAGTGTGTAGCAATGTGCCACCACTGCCTTCAAGACTGCAGTGCCTCGCGTGGTGGTCAGCGGCAGCTGCGGTCCTGTGCTGGGCACCTGGAACTTCATCCCAACATCAGCACTTGCCGCATAGATAAAGACGTGCAGGGAATCCTAAGGCGGGCCCTGGGACCTCCCGATCTGCGCCCGCTTTCTCTCCTGGTCCCTCTCCTGCAGTCTCAGGCTGCTTGGTCAGGCCTCACTTCTGATGGCTGCGACCAAGCTGAGTCCTCCGACCAGCGACTGCTGTCTTCTCCCAGGGCCCCTCCTCCCCGCGGCAGCTCTGCACAGTGCTCAGCGTGGGGTGGACAGGGCACTTCCTTGTCCAGGCATCATGGCACGGTGCTGCCTGTTGCCAAGCACCCCAAACAAGTGACCCAGTTTTCCACGAAGTTTATAGATTTGGGAAGAATTTTTTTTGTGTTTTGTGGTTGCCATTTTGCAGAATAGTTAAGTTTGGTAGCAGAATCTTCCTCATCGTGGACAGGAGGGGGATACCTTTTAAAGATAAGAAGGACAGGCAGTTGGCCTTCTGTAGCTGTAGGTTCTGCATCCATAGATTCAACCAGTCCCGGACAGGAAATACTTAGGGGAAAAGTTTTTTTTTTTGTTTTGTACATGTATAGAATATTTTCTTGTCATTATTCACTAAATGATAGAATATAACATTTATATGTAGTTCACCTTGTATTGAGTGGTGCATCTAACAGCAATGATTTAAGTGTACAGGAGGCTGTGCCTTGGTTATATGCAAATAAAGCACCATTTTATTCAAGACCTTGGAGCATCTATCAATTCTGATATCCACAGAGGTTCTGAAACCAATTTTTCTCAGACACTGAGTTACAACCATCAGATGGTTAAAATCAGAAAATGGCAGATAACGCCTTTTGATATAAAATTATTCTTTAACATAAACTTTATGTTAAAATTAGATTCTATTTGTGTGGCTGGAATGCTAATATATCAAATCTCGAAATCAGATAAGGTGTGGTAGGAAGAGATTCACCTTCAGGCGAATCTCAGAACACTGTAAAGTATAAAATTTAATTATTTAAATGAACTCCTAATAAAACCATTATAAAGGGGCTCATTTTGTTGTGATAAAGTGCACAGGTCAGGAATTTTTCTAATGGGGGAATATCTTCTTTTTTCTTTCTTTGTGGTGCTGGGGATTGAATCCAGGGCCTTGTGCATGTGAGGCAAGCACTCTACTGACTGAGCTATATCTCCAGCCCACTCAAGGTGGGGGATAAAATAATAAATAACAGTGAAATTCCACAGTGCCCAGACTAGGAACAGGGACATCAGAGTAACTTAGTAAAAGTTTGCTGATATGGATGAGAGATGAGCCGCATGGATAGAAAGAGATGAACCTCTTTTTATTACCTCATGATATTTAGTTGGAAAGTTAGCAGGTAGGGCAAATGCTTCTGCACCTTCTCCTGGTGGATGAATGCATTGTGGTGTGTGTGTGTACATGTCAGGTATGACTTCACACAGGAATGACAATGGATTTCTCTGTCTACTAATGTGGAGGGATGGTGGCAGTTAGCATGAAAGCAGACCACGGGGTGGAACATAAATAGTTACAGAGTGTTGCCCGTCTGACCATCTTCCGAGTGCAGCACAGACAGCTGGAGGAGGTGAATCTGGTGGGAACTGTGCTGAAGGCCTCCTCCAGTCTTCAACTCGGTCCTCTGAAATGCTGGTTTTGGGTGTTATGCTTTGTGTTCAGCTTAGCAAAGTCATGATTACCGAAATTGGTCTTTGTGAACAAAATTCTTCGGTCACAGGTAGAGGAATGAGCAAGCGCTCTCCCTAAAGCTGCAGAGAAGGTTGCAAGAGTGTACTCTCCACACAGGTTAAGCACGGGTATCTCAAACCGTTCATCTTTGCCATTACTACTGTGTTCTGTCGACATAGCTTGGTCTGAAATACTAGTAGCTAGAATGACTTTGAGATGACTAGAATCTCCCCAGTGTGCTGGGTGCTGTGGCTGAGTTAGGAGCTCCCCCATGAGCAGCAATTCTTGTGTGACTGCCGCCTGGACCCTGCAACCAGGATCCCTACTCCAAGGGGACTCAAGTTCCCTTAGGCATCCAGGGAACTGGCAGCGAAGCTTTGACACCTTCATCGCACGTTAAGTCCACAAGTTAGAGGTCAAGTCAAATGTGGTGATGTGAGAGCACAGGGGTTGGGGTTGTTTAGTCGTGATTTAATTTTCATTTTCTCACTAACTCTTTAAGATACTAGAGCTTTTACTGGGTTGTCCAGGACTGAGTGCCATGTTTTTATAGCAGACAATTAAATCTGTAGGATACCATGGTCTCAAGTGCTGTTTTTTTGTTGAACACTAACGTGGATTGTATTATATGTCAAGTTTGTCTAACTGTAAAATTTATCCCTGCCTGAACCCTGGAAATGGGCACTTAGTGGGTCCCTGGTTGAGGATGAAGTGCACAGGTGGTATGAGCCAGGGGTGCAGATGAATTAGGGGCTGTCCTGCTCTGGTGGCGAGCTGTCACCAGCACCCTGAATTGAAGATTTTATACTCAGCCAAGTTGGAAACCATTGCCTATAATAGTATCTCCCACCCCTGTTTCTTTTTTTTTTTTTCTTTATGTCTTTTGAATTTTTTTAAAATTTGTTCTGATTAGTTACATATGCATAATGCTTCCAAAAACTAAAAGGTAAGAATGTTCTGGAATCACCTTGAATGGGAGGCATATCATTCTGTGGTCCTCACTTTAGTCTTCTCAGACTTTTTGTGACCTCAGTTCACTGATCATCATTAATTTCATCATATACTAAAACTCCCTGCTCATATCGTCACTTGTCAGCACAGGAACGCCCTAGTACCTGTTGGACTTGGTGAGAGAGCATTTGCTGGAAGCCTGCTAGGCACCCAGCCCTGCCCCAGGTGGTGATGACAAATGCACGAGACTGATTTAGCATGCCGACGCACCCTCTACCTTGTGTTGCCTTGGGTGGTCCTGAGCCTGAGCACGGGTCCCCTAGCCCTGTGGTCACAGCGACACTGAGTGGCCCTGTGATGGCAGGATGAGACCTGGGACTTGCTGGAACATCCTCAGACCCTCGGGACAGCAGAGAATGGGCAGTGGTCAAGCACCTGTGAGGTCCAGGCCAGAGCAGGGCCTGTGCCTGCTTCATTCAGCCTCTGGGCACGTTGGTGACTGGCGATGCTCCCGCGCCAGTGAGGACAGGAGGCTGGCCGGCCTAGAACACTCCTCCTGCTCCACACCTGTCGCCGGAACGCCCGCACTCTCTGCGGGGTCCCTATGGCTATCTCCCGTTGGAGCCGCACACCTGCAGCTTCCTTGTCCAGGTTTGTTCCTTTACGTGTGCCAACCCAGCGTGCCAGATCATAGGCCTCTGTGTCCATCCACCCTTAGTCTCCATGGGCCTCTGCCCCCGTGCAGCTTGCCTGCCTGCGGCTACTCTCCAGGCCGGCCATGGCTCTCACGTGAGCAGCCATGGAGCGCTCGCTGTCCCCCATTGGGAAAGACCTGAGCCAGGAAAGTGCTGGCCACCACTGAGGTGCATTTGCCATTCACCCCAGTAGTGCTCAGTGATCCTGGGGACTCACAGGAAAATGGCACTTCACGGCACAGTGAGTGTAACCACGTGAGACTTTGTGAATGGCTCAGAATAAAAGCATTTGATTTCTGAATTAAAACACTGAAAGCTTGCTTGTAAAGATTCCAAGCTGATTTATTAATAAGGAGATACAGGCAGAAAAATATATGAAGTGGCATCTTTAATAAATACCTATCTTCTTAATGTGCGGTGTGCAAATAAGTGTAGGAGGGGATTTAAGAACAAGTTTTATGAAGGTAAAATTAAAATGGATTATTAAAAATAAAGCCCTTCATGAACTGTGCCAAAAACCTGTCAGTGCTATTGAAGTATGGAAGGAACGAGACCACAGTGCTGTCCTTCAAGCCCAGCCATGTGACATGCCTCGCTGCCCTGCATTTTCTCTTCAGTAATATGACCCGGCAGATGCAGTCTCTCACCTGCTTGTAACACTGTGCACACAATGTAAGAAATGTTCCGTCACACTGAGACCAAGCTCCCACCAGCACTCCAGAAGTTTCCAACTTATCGCAGGTCCGACTTCACCTGTCACCAAGATGTTCCTTTAGACCCAAATGATATGAACTAAAAAAGAATTCTTTTGATTTGGGGTGCCTATTGTAATCTGTAAACCTCAGCCCTTGTTTTACTGTGGGCCAGTCACCGGGTCTTCCTTCCTCTGCACACTCTTCGTTCCTGAATGCCTCTTGCACACGCCCTTCTCCCCAGAGTGCTGCCCCTTTCCCCTGACAGAGGCCCCAGCTCAACAACTGCATCAGGGCTGAGGGTGCGGCTCAGTGGTAGGACACTCGACTAGCACATGTGAGACCTTGGGTTTGACCTCCAGCATGGAGAGACAATGAGGAAGGTGGTGGTTAGTTCAGAGATTCCTCGAGTCCTCCAGGGAAAGCCCTTTTCTCCTCTGGCATGCTCACTTTACTTCCTGCTCCTCCCCTGTTGGGACACTTACCCATGTGCAGTAAGTTCCGTCTTCACTCCTTAAGATCAACTTCAAGACTGTAAGTCTGGATTCTGTTCATTACAGGACCTTGTGCCTAGCAAGATGCTTCATGTATTTTAAACTTTCATCAAAGCTTTGGGGATATTGGATAGATGCATGGATGGATGATGATTGATGATGGATGATGGATGATGGATGGATGGATGGATGGATGGATGATGGATGGATGGATAGAGGATGGATGGAAGGAAGGATGGATGGATGGATGGATGGATGGATGGATGATGAATGGAAGGATGGATGGATGGATGATGGATAGATGGATGGATGATAGGTAGATGATGGGTGGATGATGGATGAATGATGGATGGATGAATTATGGATGAATGGTGGATGAATGATGGATGGATGAATTATGGATGAATGGTGAATGAACGATGGATGGATCAACAAATTTCCTAATCATCCTTAATTTAAAAATTAGAATCCAGATTCAGAGAGGTTAGTGGAAGTTGGAGTGGAAAAGAATGTCATAAAATGTTTTGTTGGTTTTTTTTAAATTATAATGATTTTTGTAGTTTTCTACAATGTCTGGGTCAAGCATATTTTTCTTTTTAACATGGAGAATATAATGTTGTTATATTTATACTGAATAAATCCAAATAAACAAAGTTTCCAAGATGGAATTATGAAGAAGTTCAGAGCACAGGTTCTGGTTCCTCATCCACCATGTGATCTGCTGAAGAATACACATCCAGTTTTCATTGAAAATAGTTGTTTTTCCTGTAGATGTTTCACTGACATTTTATTGCAGGTGTATGGACTTTTTGCAACACTGATGATCTCATTTATTCTGTTTAGGACATCTGTAAAGCCCTGTGGTGCCATCGCATTGGAAGGAAATGTGAGACAAAGTTCATGCCGGCGGCAGAGGGCACGCTGTGCGGGCAGGACATGGTAAGAAGCTGTCGTCGGGCATATAGTACGCTCAGCTCTCGCCGTTCCAACCCCCGTAACTTCCCTTCTCTTCCTGGCACCTTCTAACCAGGTGTTTCTCATCCACCTGTGTATGCCTAGCCCCTGCCAAAATGTTATGTTTTATGATACTGATATCTTCTCACTTTTGTGGAAATAAATTGATAAGCTTTCCAAAATTAACAGGTAGAAAAGTCAAGCAATACATGATGACCGAATCAACTTAGTAAGGGAAACATCAAGCCTCTGACCCCACTTCACCAGCAAAGAACCAGCATTAGTGCTGTTTAAGCCTCTGAGCATCAATTTGCACACCCTGAAATACATCATTTTGTCCTGTTGCAGCTGCTGTAAAAAAGACACAGCTTTGATACGGGAAAGTAGAAACATATGATACAGCAAATTTATTACCAAGTGACAAACCAGGACAATTAGGACATTAAAACTTAAAAATAAGTTTTTGGTGCCAGAGTGTGGCTCAGTAGTGGAGTGCTTGACCAGAATGTGTGAAGTACTTGGTTTGATCCCCAGTACCACAAAAATAATAAAATTAAACCAAAACTTAAAAATGCATTATTTTAGAAAGTAAGAGTAATATTTTCATGCTTTTGATTTAACCTGAGTGCCTTTGTAGAATGTACAGATAATTGATGAAGATAGAAATTCATGACAATCAAATTTTTACTTCAGACATTGTCATGTTTCATTGGTCTTTTTAGTGATATTAAAGAATATGAATGAAAAATGTTGCCTAAATATGTCACTGATCTTTTGGGCTTAAATTCCAAGCTACAGCACATCCTAAGTGTATTCAAATGTGGCTGCAAACAGGTCAGTTTTAGAATGTTGGAGAACGCCTGAGTGCCCATGGAGGAAGCCAAGAGACAGAGGTGCCCCTCACGGGGGACATCAGGAGCTAAGTTCAGCTGCAGGCAATGAACCCTCAGTAAGAACTGCGAAATAAAATTGCTCATCTCTTGAAGGAGTCTGGCTCTGACGGGCCTGCAGTCCTGGAGTTCTGATCGCCAGGGCACAGGGTGATGTACCGAGGGCTAGGCAGCAAGTAACCGATGGGGAGCTTGCTCTGCAGCTTGTGACCCGCACAGCTATGCCTCTGGCTGCTGCCTGGGCACCCAGAGGCAGGTGCTTCTGGGAGTCCTGTGTCCCTCATGGTCCAGTGCTGTGCTGTCCGAGTGGCACATCTGAGCAACCTGCAAGGACTGCTATGTTGACCTGGCAATCCTGGTACTCAGGATTTCCCCCTTGTATTTCAAACAGCTTCTTCCCTGGAACTGAACGGGGTCGGAGCCTCTGGGTAGGGTGGAGTCCTGGCTAGCCGCTGCCGCTGGAGAAGATGCTCGTGCTGCTTGGGGCTGAGCTGCACTCCCAGGCTCCCTTCCGCGGCCAGCTGTGCTGTCTTGTGTGTCTAGCACACACATGCTCCAGGCTTGATCACCCGGACCTGTGTCACCAAGCATCCCAGCACTCGGAGACACTGCAGAGTAGCCGGTGACACCTGGAGGACCCCAGGGCCAGGTGCTGCCTGGAGTTTTCCTCCTCGCCAGAGCCTGGTTCCCTTCCAAGGGCTGCTGCTGCTGAGGCTCCTTGGGGCTTGTGCTTGGGAGTACATTTGACCAATATTTACTTTATTTTTTAGTCCCAAAGTCCTACTTGGGGCATTATAAACATTTCAACCTTACAATAGCTTTCCAAGGTGAGTCTACCGCAGTTCCCTTTATACACACACAAGAGCACGTTAGCACCCTAATTTTCAAAGGAGGACATGGAAGCTCAGAGTACTTGAATAACTTGCCCCAGGTCACACAGCTCAGAGAATTCCAAAGTGATGGTCATCTTTGACTCCATGGTGTCAGAATCTCCACTTTGTTACTTACTCCCCTGCATATACCAGATTTAGGAGTGACATGCTGATTCTGAAAAGTTATCCCAACACAAGTAGATACTTTGGTGACATCTTGCTTTCTAAGTGATGCCTACTTCACAAAGCAGTGTCCGATAAAATTTAAAATTGTGATGGACGTTGGACTTTCCTCATAACTTCATTGGTATTTCAGTGGAAACCTTACGTGTGTACAGTAGTCCCCCTCTGCTCCAAACTCCCAGTGCACACCCCAGCCTATAGAAAGCAGCAAACCCTGCAAGGTGCTCTGTGTTTGCCTCCACACACGTGCCCATGGTACCCAGGGGATTCCATGCTGTGTACTCTGCATGTACAGGTCTTTGAAATTTTCCTTTTTAAAAAAGTTAGGGGTTTAAGTAACCCAATTAATAAATTGCAAAGGAATTGAATAGGCACTTCACAGAAGAATAAATATGAATGATCAAAGAATATATGAAAAAATGTTGAACATCTCTAGCAATAAGAGAAATACAAAACTATACTCAGATTCCATCTCACTCCAGTCAGAATGGCAATTATCAAGAATACGAGTAACAATAAATGTTGGCAAGGATGTGGGGAAAAGACACACTCCTACATTGCTGGTGGGAATGCAAATTGGTGCAACCATTATGGAAAACAGTATGGAGAGTCCTCAGAAAACTTGGAATGGAACCACCATTTGACCCAGTTATCTACTCCTCAGTTTATACCCAAAGGACTTAAAATCAGCATCCTACAGTGACACAGCCACAACCATGTTTATAGCAGCTCAACTCACAATAGCCAAGCTATGGAACCAACCCAGGTGTCCTTCAACAGATGAATGGATAAAGAAAATGTGGTATATGTACACAATGGAATATTACTCAGCTATAAATAGAAATGAAATTATGGCATTTGCTGGTAAATGAATGGGACTGGAGAATATCATGCTAAGTAAAAGAAGTCAGTCCCCCAAAACCAAGGCAGAATATCTCTCTGATATGTGCGTGCTAACCCATAACAATGGAGGGAGAGCAGAGGAAGTATAGATTTCATTGGATTAGACAAAAGGGAAAGGAGGGTGGTAATAGGAAAGGCAGTAGAATGAATTGGACATCACTTTTCTGTGTTCATCCACAAATACAGACCAGTGTAACGCCAACACCACACCATGTACAACCACAAGAATGGGATCCTAATTAGAAAGGTCGCCCTCCATGTGTGTATAATATGTCAATACACACTAATGTCATGTACATCTAAGAAATAAAAAACAAAAGCCAAAAGCCCAACCCCTGGTACAAAAAAAAGGAAGGTCAGGCCTCTTTTTTTGTGGGGGAGGTTAAAGCTATTACACTGTGACTACCGGTTCACCTCTGTGGACTTTGCCAAGTAGCAAAATCCATGGACAGCAATGGTCACCACACAGCAGGCTGCCCAGAGGCACCTGGGAAAGCCTGCTGCTTCCCTGCAGTGGAGTCATTGCCTTCAGAGGGGCCCGCTGGCTCCCTTGCCTGGCTTCATTCAGGAAGGCCCGTCCTCTCCACCTTCACCCAGGAAGGCCCGTCCTCTCTGGATCTTCAGACGGGGACAGATATTCCTAAAATATTTTCCTTTCATAGTTGCTGCTTCATTTATTAGAAAGCTACAACCAGGTGATTTTTTAAAAGACAGAATAAGACGAACAAGACTCACTGGATCCCTGCATCTTCCTTGTCCTTCCAGGCCTTGCTCTCCTCCCCTCTCTGCCTTGCCCCGACTCACACGCTGCCCAGATCTCAGCTGCAGGATCATCACTGAGCCAAGAGAACTGGCAGGATTTTGTTCTGTCACCTGGGAGGTGGGCGGTGGTGTTGGAAGAGGGGGCTTTTTTTTTTTTTTTTTTTACCTTTATCCTTATATAGAAAAATCGAATAATCGAATGGATGAAACTTTCAAAATTAATTAAGGGTTTAAGTTCAGTCCTTGTTCTTGAAGTAATTGTAAATGGAACCATCTGGACTTGCTACTTCTGTGTCAGCGGTACCCTGCTCTCAGTGGTGTGCTAGTTTTAACCTGCCGCATCCTTAGCGCTAGTGCTGGTGGGGCTTTCCTCTTACAGAAGTAACACTCTTCTCTCAGCCCGAGCTCCTGGCTCTAATCTTGGAGACCGAACACAGTGACTGCACCTCCCCTGCCCTCTGGCTCTGCTGACTCCATGCAGCCCAGGGCTGGGCACAGCCGCCATCCCTCCCTCCTCCATGGACACCAGGCTGCTGAACACAGGGTCAGGGCTGTGCGGCCTCACTGCTCCACAGAGGCACAGTCGGCCCGCGAGTTTCAGTGAGAACTGGAAACATGAGCGCTCCTCTTGGCAAAGGGCAGCTGGTGGAATCTGGCCGGTGCAAGGACAGATGGGATTGCACAGGAATCTTTCATCTCCGTGGAAAGCTGGGTGACCTCTAACATGCCCTCAGTGAACAAGCCCCAGGCTCCAAGGACAGGTGCATTGGAGAGAAAGCACAGAGTGCAGGCCAGAAGTGACAAGGTGCTGAGCTGGGGCCTTCAGCTACACGTGTGCACCTGAGACTTGCTCTTCTGAACCAGAGCTGTGAAAAGCACCTCTTGCAGGAGACGGCAGAGGTCAGTGCCTCGGGAGATGAACGGCTGGACCTAGTGTCCATGGAACACACCTCGCTCAAGCCTGCTCAGGTCCAGGGGCTCAGACATCTGGGTGCCTATGCATCTTCCCTGTGCGTGCTTTCCCTAGGTTTGTAGAAACCAAAGAAGCAGCACTGTTGCCATAAGCGTCCTCCTGGGGTGGGATGTCAGCGTGTGCGTATTTTATAAAGTCTCCACTGTTGGCCAATATGTAGTGGTAAAACGAATCCACCTATGCATCTGTGACTCACGTGAACTTTTTACTTATTTATTTTAAAAATGTTTAGTGGTGCCGTGGAGGACAGTGTGTGAAGTATGGTGATGAAGGTCCCAAGCCCACCCACGGACATTGGTCCGACTGGTCCCCCTGGTCCCCCTGCTCCAGGACCTGTGGGGGAGGAGTGTCTCACAGAGACCGCCTCTGCACCAACCCCAGGTATGTCCTTTGCTCCACGGGCCCTCCCAACAGCCTGCCAGTGTCCACACTGGGGAGTACTGTGTGCATTGTACACTGTCCTAGGAGACACTGAGTAGGAAAAGCCTTTTGCTAAAGAATTGCTTAAATGAGTATCTCTGAGATGATGTAAGATGCTGAGCACTCCCTGACCCCCAGCAAAACTCATTGACTCGTAAGCGTCACTGGGGAATTGGGATTTAACCATAGGTGCTTGAAATGCTAAGGGTCTGTTCAATAGCTACATTGTAAGAGAAATACATAGAAAATGAGTGAATAAGAGGCAATAAGAACGAATCTTTCATGCAAAAAGATAAAACATGGTTTTCCATCAAATGTCTTCACCTTTACAAGACATTTAATTGTGGACTTGGGGAGAGGACAGAAAGGCACTTCCTACGTGGGACGTGGGCAGACTTTCAAATCCTTTTGCTCCTGGTTTGTCTAAAAACCAAGTGGCCTTAGTCTCCTGCTCCTCCTGTGCCTGAAGCCAGAGGCCGGCAGGCGCCCTGTCCCACTGTCCTCTCAGGTGTGTTCACAAGTGCTGGGGGCAGGTAGGGGTGGTTGTCAGCTGATGCTCTGCCTGGGCCTGGGCATCTTGGCCTTGTCAGAGGGAGGCTGGCAGTGGGCAGAAGCAGGGCAGGAAAGCGAAGCCCTTGAACCGCGGTCCCAGATCTCGCTCTCTAGACTCTGCCATCGTGGGAAAGCCACGCCTCCTGAGAGCTCCTCCCCTGCAGACAAGAGCCGCGGGGCCTTCCTGCCTCCTCCCGAGGACCCCGGGCGGCCACAGAGCCAGGCGACAAGGCAACAAGCCCTTGTTCAAGTCCTAACCCCGTGCTGTCAGTGCTCGGAGGATGCCCTGGGGCCCTCACGCTGGGACAGCTCGGTGCCTGCCTGGAGCACTAGGCGAGGCCCACCTTTACTGAGTAGGACCAGCTCCTTCCCCTAGGTCTGATTCGCAGGGACAGCCCAGTCGCTTCTCAAGCGTGGGATTCCTTACTGGGCCGTTCACATTCTAGACCATCGCACGGAGGGAAGTTTTGCGCGGGCCCCGCTCGCACCCTGAAGCTTTGCAACAGTCAGAAATGCCCGCAGGACAGTGTGGACTTCCGCGCCGCCCAGTGTGCCGAGTACAACAGCAAACGGTTCCGGGGCTGGCACTACAAGTGGAAGCCATACACTCAGGTGGCAGGTAAGCCCCCGCGCGCTCCCACATGGCCCTGTGCGGCGCTGCCTTGCTTTCCAAGGAGCTGTGTGATTGACAGCGGTTGCCAAGGCGGGACATCGCCGCCCTTTGAGGGCTGGTGTGGCTTGGCCTGCCTCACCACCTTGGTGGCACATCCACATGTAGCCAGCTGCGTGGTCATCATGCCACAGCCAGATAGAGAACAGGTGCATCACACAGGAAATGGTTAAAGAAGGAATAAGAAATTCAAAATTGGGGTATATTAAAAATGGATCAATTTTTAAAAAGTTAAGAGTCACAGAAGTTGATGGTGATGTTATTAGAAGCACACTGAATACTTAGGATTATTAAAGAATGGAAGGAAAACTATGGTAGTTTTTAGATAATTGGGTAATTATCAAATATACCATATTCAGGAAGTGGTAGCTCAATGGCATAGTAGGGAGAAACCTAAAGCTCAGCTAGTCGTCTCATTCTTTGAAAGGGGAACACTGTCCAGACAGACGTGGAGACCCTGGGAAACACATGTGTTGGGACATCCCACCTCAGGTTCACTGTAACTGGTTCAGTGTGATCCAGGAGGCAGGTGCGTGGGGGCAGTAAGCCCTGGGTGGGAGATGGCAGTTCCCATACGACAGGCTGGATGTGGTCTTTCCCCCCTGCAAGAATGAGGCCAGGGAGTAGCAGCGGGAGAAACAGGCCACAGTCTGGAGAGACCAGTGGGGCGAGCTTTGGAATAGGGGTCAGAAACGTGTGTGCTACTCTTGACTTTGCTAGCCTTCAGCGAATGAATTAGTGACTCATGGAAGCAATGCTAAGTCATAAATTAGTTATCCTTGGAAGCACACACTAAGTTTAACTCCTAGATGATTCTGTGGGGACGCTTACCTTGAACAGGAGAGACATGACCTGTGCATGGTCTTGGGCCCATGCAAACTCCCAAGGCAGACAGAGCTCTCGTGCCCAACTCTTCCTTCTTTCTTAGAAGGAGAACACAAAGGAAAGTACTTTTACAAAGGTCTATGTTAACTAGATCAGCCAGGAGACCCTGAAGTGGATTTCTGGGGCAGGAAGTGAACTTCCTACATTCTCTATGTAACAGTGTTCTTGAGAATCCATTACATTTGTAGAAATTGTTGTTTTCTGGAGAATCCTATTAAAGTGATCCCTTTTATGTTTAAAAAATTGTATGTATTTCATTGACTGTGTTAAGAAATTTGGTGGCTCTCTTAATTATTTTATGACATTTTATTTGTAAGAATTTTGCCTATGGTTACAAAATGACAGTGGCCTTTATGCATTTCTGCAAGAATAGTGAATTGTGTAGCAAAACATAATGTTGTAGTTAAGTCAACAAATGTTTATTGAATGCCTACTATGTGCCAACCACTATGTAAAGAACAGGGATAGTAAGAAACACTAGAGTGGAACTCAGTAGTGACGCATGAAAATAATACCAAAAAGTGTAAAGAAAAGCAGAGGCCCAGGGGGCCAGCATGGAAAGTGTCATTGTGATGTGTCACTGTGTGGGAGGTATTTTATGGGGGAAAACGAGATCTATCTAAAATTCAGAGCAAAATGATCCGAGCTTAAGTATCTCTCTTATTTGTGTTTGTGTGTGTATTTCTTTTTAAGATCAGGACTTATGCAAACTCTACTGTATCGCAGAAGGATTTGATTTCTTCTTTTCTTTGTCAAATAAAGTGAAAGATGGGACCCCATGCTCGGAGGATAGCCGTAATGTTTGTGTAGATGGGATATGTGAGGTAATGATGATTGCTTATTCATTCAACAAATGTCTCCAGACAGTCCACTTTGAGCCAGGCATGCCGTGGGGCTAGAGAGGCCCTGGAAGAGGAGCCCCTCACTCCTAGTCACAGCCAGTGAACATGAAGGTGTGAGCAGAGCTTGAGAGGGAGAGCCATGCCTTCTTAGTAATGGGTCTGGGACAAGGGGGGCGGGGGACACTAGGAGGAGGGGACATCTGCATCCCAGGCTAATCTGAGAGGAGAGTGGAAGAGGGTTGCTGAGTGGGGAACGAGGTGGGCAGGAGCTAGTGAAGCCACTGGGCTGGGAGATACTGAGGAAGGGGATGGGGTGAGCAATGGCTCTCCAGGGGTCTCACTGTCAGGACAGAGGTGGGCATGTCCATCCTTGTACCCCTGTGAAGCAGGTATGGGACAGTGGAGTCGTAAGAGGAGGTGGCATCTTCTGGGTAGTAGTGGGAACTGTCCATGGAGACAGGGACAGCTGGGAACCTGAGGCCATGCTGCAGCTCTTAGAGGGCAGTGGTCTCTGCAAGATACAGCCGCCCAGACTCCACAGGGAAGGACAGCAGGAAAGGGCCGGGGAACAGGCAGGAAGGGGTGGCAGGCAGGTGAGCTGACGAGGAGCTTGTGAGCATTCACAGAGATGAGGGGTGGGAGAATTGCGTAATAAATGCAGGGCAGTGCTGCAGGCCAGGCCCATCACGTGGACAGTGGTTTCCACGCAGAGGCCCTTGGCCTGCACAGCCCATGGAGCCCAAGACTCGGTGTCAGTTCCACCTCCTCCAGGCTGTGTGGTCCCCCACGCAGGTCCCTGGGGAAATCCTTCCAGGGGCAGGAAGAGCAGAAGGGGTGTTGCCCGACCTCCTCTGTCTTCACAATGCTCATTTTTTTGTCTAATTGTGAGTTGGTTTGTTCAAAATGCCATTATTTTAAGTGCTTACGAAGCACACCGAAAAATGAAACACCTGCACGGTCACGGTCCTTTGTTTGTCACTGACATCTACAAAGCTAGAAAGCTGAGACCCAAAGAGTCTTGAAAGGGTTTTAGGACCTGGACTTATTCATTGGCAAATCTGCCCTGAGTTAATGTGTGAATATTGATTCTCTATTTTTAATCCACTTAGTGTAATTACTTTGCTGCAGAGACATG
The DNA here is from genome assembly GCF_902686455.1 of Sciurus vulgaris. Lineage (NCBI taxonomy): Eukaryota > Metazoa > Chordata > Mammalia > Rodentia > Sciuridae > Sciurus > Sciurus vulgaris. The sequence continues at coordinate 168,993,306 of NC_136466.1, read as the reverse complement.
AATGTGTTAATTTTGGGGTGCTACCCAGGCCTTCTGGGCCTCTCATACGCAACTCACCTTCACCTTCACCTTTCCAAAGTCCACACTCTGAGTTCCGAAATGTGACTCTGTGGATTTCACTCCATTGTGAACTATGGTTATGTGGATTTTTTAAAACATGTAGATCCTGTTTTCCTTGGTAGGATAAGACAAACACGCATCACAGAAATAATGAGCTCCTGAAATTCTAAGCCACCCACACATGCCCTCTCTAATGGATCACAGGGGAGAACTTCCCAGTGGCAGCTCTCATTCTGCCATGGCACCAGGCAGCTCGGAAGCACAGGGTGCCTTCCAGTGGACCTCAAGGGGACCACTGCTTGTCATTGTGCCAAGCTCCTTATGAGTCTGAAATTCACTCACATCTCCAACATGACAACCTACAGGCCTCATCTGGGCTCAAGGTCCTCCCGCTGGGTAGCAGCACAGTAGGCGGCAGGTACTGTTTCACACTTAAGGCTTCTTGGGAGCAGGATTATAGTCTCGCTGTGCACATATTGGGTATCCAATAAATATTTGTTAACTACCCAGTGTTGGTGAAATGTTCAGCCGCACTGGCGAAGAGGTTTCCTGCGGGAGACTGATGATGGTGTTACTTCTGTTGTCTTTTCTTCCACGAATAACACGTGACCTGATGGGTCCTCCAGAGAGTGGGCTGTGACAACATCCTTGGATCTGATGCTGCCGAGGACTCCTGCGGGGTGTGCAAGGGAAATAACTCGGACTGCACGACCCACAGAGGTGTCTACACCACGCAGCACCACACCAACCGTGAGTGTCCTAGAGCCACCTGCAGATCTCCAGCAAGGGGGATTGGAACTGGAGCTCCTGGCGGGAGGGGGGAGGCGGGGTGAAAACAGCAGGCGCTCAGAGTGCTGAGCTTGCTTCTCAAGGCTCTGGTGTTGACCAGAAGCAGTTTCCAGCCTATTTGAATTAAAATGGTTCTAGGACAGTAAAAATCTCAAGAGCTCTTCTCCACTCTGTAAAAAAATTGTGTATCAATTTCCAAGTCGATTTCCAGCCAGTGGCCAAACAGATCTTACACATGTTCAAGGGTGGGTTCTGAAGTCCATGGGAAGCTACACTAGGGAGATGCTGTGTCCCCTTTCGTCCTGCAGAGTATTACCACGTGGTCACCGTTCCCCCAGGAGCCCGAAGCATCCGCATCTCTGAAATGAACATATCTACCTCCTACATTTCTGTGCGCAACGCCCTCCAGAGCTACTACCTGAACGGACACTGGACCGTGGACTGGCCTGGACGATACCAGTTTTCAGGCACTGCCTTCGACTACAGGCGGTCCTACGAGGAGCCCGAGAGCCTGACCTCGGCAGGGCCAACCAACGAAACGCTGGTGGTGGAGGTAGAGCAGCCTGGTGGTTAGGGGCTGGAGCTTGGTGGTCATCGGGTGCGTTCGTAGGTCAGGACCGGTGGCCTGCTTGTGACTATGTGGAAGAATGTGCAGTTAAGAGTGACCCGTGCCCAGCCGCAGGGGTCGTTGACTTGCTCCTGTCCCCTTTCTCTCCTGTGTGTCAGTACGATTGTATCTGCGCACCTACACGTGTCCCCATCTTGGGTCCCTATCTGGTGATTTTTATAAATATCCACTTCTCCTCTGAGCTCAAGGCTGTAAGAAGGGGCTACTCTGATAGTGGGGGGCTTGCTGTGCCCACGTTTGGGGGATAGCAGCATTCTGCTGCCGTGCTCTGCATGGCCCACTTGGTCATAGATTGACCTCACTGGTCACAGCTGGGCAGTCCCACAAGCCCAGGGGCAGGTGGCTCTCCTCCTGACCCAAGCCCTTGCATTTTCCACCCGTGAGTGTGCAGTCGCTTGATACACCATCAGGCTTCTTGTGGCAACAAAATTTATCCCAGAGGCCCAGACAGAGGGCGGCATAGACTATGGGTGTACCACATCCTCCCCTTGCCACATTTCTGTGCACAGTTCAGGAGTTCTTGGTTCAGAAGTTGCCTGTGAACCCACACCTTGCTATGGAGGTGGCAGCTGACCAGATGCCCTCCCTACTCTCTAGGACTGGCAGCCCCATGCCATCCACTGTATCAGCCCAGGAGATTCCCCAGGTGCTGCTGCATCTCCACAGGTCCACCTGCCTCTCCCCCTCCTGACCTTCACTGTTCCCTTCTGCCCACATCCTTCTGCCCAGGATGTCCTCATCCTGAATTCTTTCCTTGCTTTTTCTCTCCCTTCATCTAAGATGTTTAGCTTTACCCATCCCAGAAAAAGTCAGATGGTTCAGGGTGGAAGACAAATGGGGTTCTTAGGGAGCGGCTGCAACCCCTGCTGTGTCCTCAGGGAGGGAAGCATCTCTATGTCCGTGAGGCAGGGCACAGTGCCTCTACCCACATTAAGTGTCGAGGACAGCAAACGTGGAATTTGTGTCAGCAAGTTAAAGAGGAGGTTTTCAAAAAACTCTACTCTCTGAGATGCAAGGATCTGGTCTATTTTGAGAGAGCTGTGATTGGGCCTCAAGCTAGGAAGTGCAGGGCCCAGACCCAGTTCCATCACCAAGCACCACTCCCTTGACCTGAGTGAGCTAATAAAACATGTCTCTCCTGGACCAACGGGCACTTGCTGACCGGCGGAAGCCCCGAGCCTCACAGAGCAGCGAGCGCTCCGGCCTGACTGACCGGGCGTGGGCCTGGGCTCCAGGTCCTGGTCGTCTGTGACTCCGGAGGAAGAGAGACTGCTTTTTCAGTATCACTTTCTGACCCACCACAATGCAGAGGACCCTCAGGGAATCCCAGAGACACATCAAGGGAGATGCCTGGGTTCATTCGTTCAGGCCTGCAGACATTTGAAACTCTGTACAGAGTGATTATTAAACATAAGGCACAAAAGCAGCATGTTTAGACATTTTTCTAGTTGTTTTGAGTCTAGTTGAGAGTCTTATCCCTCTTAGGAATCCATGTACATTTCAAATGATGGGCGTTGTCTATTTTACCATTCTGTACAAATTCTCGCTGAGTCTATTGATGTTTTAAGCGGTTTAAAGCAAACTAATCAGTGTGTAGCTGTTCATTTCATTTTAATTTCATTTCCCCCTTTCTTCCTTTGTAGCTCCTGTTCCAGGGAAGGAACCCGGGCATCACCTGGGAATACTCAGTGCCTCGGTCGGGTGCAGAGAAGAAGCCCATTGTTCAACCCAGCTACACGTGGGCTGTCGTGCGGTCTGAGTGCTCTGTCTCCTGCGGAGGGGGTAGGTTTCTTCTGATGACTCTGGGAGGTGGGGACATTTGTGCCCAGGTGCCATCAGGCCCTGGGGCACCCTGAGTGAATGCTCAGCAGGTCCCAACAAGTAGCCCAGGGCTTATCCTGGTGGGTGATCAATCATTCCAAGAGATGGAGAAGGGAATATGGCCCTGTCGCTGATGAGCCCCAGCCAGTGTGCCGCTCTGCCTACCTGGTGTGAGCCAAGAGGGAGCCATCGGGCATTGGTTTCTGCTTTTATCCAATTGGAGATGTTTTTACGGGTAAGGTTGCTAATCGGTCACTCAAACGTGAGTTACTGTGATCACTAGATGGGTCTGTGATGAGAAGCAGAATCATGCGTGCAAAATACAGTGATGCAGAGGGTTTTTTTGTTTTTTTTAAACTAACTAATGTGGTTCAGGAAACTTACTGGAAGAAAATTTACTTTCAAATCCTACCCAGGAAACATGAACTTGATAAAAGTCTCAGTGAGAATGATACGAAAGAACAGGTCAAGAAGATCTCCACGTGACAGTAGATGACTTTGCTATCTTAACAACATGCAAACGTTAAGTCCATGCTTTCCTTGATAAAAGCAATTCCATTGAAACTTTTTATCAAGAGCCAATTTGCCCTAAGAAAGGGTGGGAGTAAATATTAGCAAATTTAGAAGAAAACATAGACTCCATTTGACATTTATAAAACAGACAGGTTTCCATCTGAACAAACGCATCTTAGCTTGGTGCATTCCCAGTTGTAGTAATCAAGAAATTAGACCAGACCGTATTTAAGTATGAAAGAGTGGTGTGCAAATGAGAAAGTGCATGAACTCTAGAAATGAATGAAGAAAAATCAAAATGTATTCACACATTCTCGACAGTTGCTCTAAATACCCGAGGTAAAGAAAATAAAGGAAAATCAGAGATAAAGGAAACCATGCTAGTCTAAAAAGCTAACATTTGGTGTATATTAATTCTTCCATTTTAAACCAAACATAAAATATTGAAATCATAAAGCCCATGGTCGAGACATCAGGAGCTTTCTATGAAGAAATATGAGTCTTTTCTCTACAGAAGGATAGCAAGCAGGTAGCTCTTCTGCAGCCAGGGAGAAGCACGTGGGAGAACCTGCACAGGCAATGGCTGCAGGGAACCACTCTGCCATTCATCCACCTAAGGACAAGGAGGCGCAAAGCAGCACTGCTGGGTGCTGGCTGGGTGCTGGCAGGGTGCTGGCTGGGCCCTGGCTAGGCCCTGACTGGGCCCTACCTGGCTGCTGGCTGGACCCTGGCTGGGCTTCTTCCTATGCAACAGGAGAAGACATTTCTACTCATCATTTCCTCCTCTCTTCTGTCTCGTAACTGAAACCAAATACAGCTGTTTCTCCTCTTGGTGAACATAAAGTAGACGTGCACACCAGGGGGTGAAGTGAAGGAGGGCTTTCCACTTGCGATGGTAAGGACAGCACTGGGGTAATCCTCAGTGCAGCGTCTCTCCCTGAGCCAAGAACACAAGGGGTTCCTGGTAGGAAACTCAGACACCGAGCAAAGACCCCTCATCTTTGGGCAGAGGGGGCCCCAATCCGGTCACGCCCAGACGCAGGTCCTACGTGGTGTTTTCACTCAAATGGACAAGCTTGCCTCTGGGAGAATTCAGCTTACAATGAGCCACGTCTACTCTAATCACCTTCAGAGAGTGAGTCAGAGGTTTGGCAGTTTGGGATGGCTCTTTGTGGGTTTCCTTGAAGGGTCTTTATCTCAAGTAACAAACAAACAAATCTGAGGGAGACGTATTCTCATTTAAAAGGACTGCTGCTCTGCTTCCCAAGCATAGGTGAGTGTCCCCAAATGTACCTGCCTCAAGACCAGCAGAAGCATCCCATGAGATGCACTGAATGCACTTCATTTTATCTGTCCCTATTTAGGGTCATATAGTGAGCAGGGTTTGATTAAAATAATGATCAAAGTCAGGCTCAGTCACCCTTGCCTGTTATCCCAGCTCCTTGGAAGGCTCACACAGGGTCACAAGTTGGAATTCAGCCTCCACAACTTAGTGAGACCCTGCCTCAAAAGAAAAACTAAAAAATGGAAAAGAGTGGGAATCTAGCTCCATGGTGGAGCACGCTGGGTTCAACTCCCCATACCACAAACAAATCGAAAGAGCAATTGAATCATAAAACTCACATTTGTGTGAGGACAGTGTAAATGTCAGGACTTTTTCTTGAACGTATTCATTTGAAGAACACGTAATAAATGAAATACAATGTTCTAATGGCCATCTGTAAATGACCTACAAATGAAATCCAATGTTCTAATGGCCATCTGTAAATGACCTACAAAGGACACTCCAGATACAGTTCACACCACCCCACCTCTGACTTCAGCAGGAAGTCTGCTGGCCTCTGTGGAAGAGGATCGTTCTCCATGATTCGTGAAGTCTCCCTTTCCTCTTCTGTTTCAATGGACTCCTCCCTACAGGAAAAAGATTTTTAAGCTGGGTGTGGGGGCACATGCCGCCCACAACTCAGGAACTGAGGCAGGAGAATTGCAAGCATTTAGTGAGACCCTGCTTCAAAAGAAAAATTAAAAAGTACTTAAGGAGTAGCTCGTGGTAAAGCACCCCTGGGTTCAAGCCACAGTACAAAAATACATATATATATATATTTTATATGTATATTCTATACATATAAGCTTGTATATACCAGTATGTATGTAGATATACATATATGCTTGTGTATATATGTATATACATACATATATACACATGCTTGTATACATATACACATGTATGCACACATGTGTATATATTATGTAACTATATTGTATGCTGTAATATATAACATTATATTATAGTATATATTATATATCACCTAAGTGTAATACATATTATAATACATGCTATATATATATATATATATATATGTATATATATATATATATATAGCTGTCTGTGATTTGGTTGGTCTAGTGTATTTCAGATAATCAACCATCAGCCTGTGTCTCCCTGCCAAATTGAAATGCTTGCTACGGTTTGGCCAATGGTGAGATTTTAAACTCGTAATATACATCATGCCATTTCTGGGTGAGGCTTTTCTTTCAAGTGAATAGATTCATTTAATTCACAGTTCAAGCTTCTCAGACACATCTCAGAACTGACTTGTAAACCAGCCTCTCATATTTTTCTCATAACACTCTCTTCATCATCTACACGTATTTCTAGACTTTAATCAGGTTAGGGGTTGGAAAAGGAATGAAGTCACTGGCAACCTCGCTCTTACTTTGTGAATGCCAGTCACGTGCTCATTCATTCATTCCCAAGTTCAGGAGCAAGTGCTGACACAGAAGACTCTGATCCTAAATTTCTTAGGGCCATCTGGGGAAATGCCGGAGACCTGGCTGGATTTCTTCTACCTCTAATCAGCATGAAATATCAACACGATTGCTGCTTTACATGGAAAGTATCTAGTGACTTTTTAGTGTTACGGGGTCTTATGTAGATGACATTAAGAAGGTAGAAACTTAATCCAGCTATGGTGTTTGAAGAGTCCTTTAGCAAATGATTAGGTCAGACTGGGTAACTGGGGTGGAGCTCCCAGGATTGAACCTCATGCCTTTGTGGGAAGAGGAAGAGAGGCCAGCAAAGGTTCACGTATGCTGGCACCATATGGTGCTGCAGCCCAGGGGCCTCAAACACATGCTGTCTGAACTTCCAGCCTCCCAAACTGTGAGCTAAATAAACCTCTTTTCTCTATAAAGTACTCTGCCTTGGGTATTCCATTCTAATACTGAGAAAACTGACTAATTCAACATCCCTTTGCATTTGTGAAAGGTTGACGCTGTCTGAGAAGTCAGGTATTTGGTCAGTTCCTTGTTAAGCAGAATGTCTACTTCTGATCAGACATGGGACAAAGTCACAACCATCTATAGGTGACCCTAGTCACCATCCTCTGTGCTCTGATGCATGTTAGGTCCTGTGCTTAGGACCTTGCCAGGAGAAGCTGTCACTTAAGTACAGGGGACCCTTCAGAATCTGGACACCTCTCAGGGCCACCCTGTGGTTTCTCAGAGCTGTCTTTCCTCTTCAGCGCAGAGACTCTTCAAGGCTCCTGCGCGGCACTCCAGTCATGCATCCAGAGGTGGCGGCCGCTCCCCATAAGGCCGGCACCACTGTTTGCGGAAATCTTCATTCCCTGTGTGGCTTTACTTACAGGAGTGGTTTGACTCTCTTGTTTTACTTCAGAAAAGAAGGATAATGCTTTTGGCAACAGCTGGAATTCATTCTGTAGTTAGAATCATTGAAAATTAGAGATTATTTGATAAAATCATAGTCTTTAAGAATGAATAGTCCTCTTTAAATGCTTTGGCAAAATATGGAGATTTTAAGTGATTTCCAAGGAATGGGCCAAAACTGGTTTGTGTAGAAAGATAAAAGTAGCTACTGAGCACACTGCTCATTAAACTCACCACCTCCTATGACTAGGGTTCCTCTTTCCATAGTTAATGGATTGTTCTCTCTGAATTTCTGACTTTATACTTTGAATTTTATAGCCTTCTCCTCTTATCTGTTACTATGGGTCATCTTGGAAAATTGTCCAGCAGAAGTCTGGCCTTTCCATGGACTATGCAATTTTTCTTTCTGACAAAGTTAAGTGGCTATAAGCAATGATGAGAAATTGCTTCACAGATGTGCCATTAGGCAGAGAAATAAAACCCCAGTTACCCTAAGTGTTCATCCAGATGACTAAGGAGACCCCATTCCACCACATGGGGCTCATCTGACAGCACAATCACCCACAACCTAGGGTAACACAAGCCATCAGAGAAGCCAAATGCCATCTGGTTTATGACTGTACACCTACAATTTGATCTTCTCAAAATAGACGTTTGAAAACAGAAATATTTAACTTAATTTTCTGTCTATTATTGTTCACATGGCATATTAGTCAGGGTTCTCCAGAGAAACTGAACCTAAAGGAGAGACATAACCACATGTACACCCACATGTACATGTGCCATGTATGTTTTTATATGTGTTTTACTAAGAGATTGGCTTACACCAGCATAGAGGCCGTGAAGTCCCAGTCAGCTGTCCCCAAGCCAGGAAACCAGGAAAACCAGTGCCAGGAAGGAGAGGCGGGGGATGCCCGGGGGGCGGAGCACCGATGTCACATCCAAGGCCCTGATACTTCAGGTCTAGGTGGACATGGAGCCCAGGATCTTGAGGATGCCAGCCACACGCACATCAGAGCAAAAGCCTCTGATTAGGAACCCCAGGAAAACCCCTTGATGAAAAGACATCTTGCAAGAAGGCTGAATGTATCACACGATGGACTTTATTACTTTTGTGGCAAAGCTCTTGTTTATTCCTTTATTCACTGAATCGTGACCCTCATTAACAGATTTCCCTAATATTGGAACCTCCTTACATTCATTCTTGCCGTGAATCACTGAGGACTTAGGTTTTCTCCATGTGCTACTCAATCCTGTCCTCGCTTACTTAACATTTTTCACACTTATTCCCTTAAGTATTGTGAGGCGGCAGGTTTTGTTCCTGTTTTAAGATTTACTAAATTTATTTCTTTCAATGTTGGAAATCTTTCTTGATTGTTATGCTCTGGAGCAACTTAAGTAACTTTGATATTATCTGTTTCTTAGCAGTTGGTATAATTGATAACTGAAGCATGTGAATCTTGCTTTTTCAGGAGGTAGATCTTTAATACATTTTAATATTATAAATGGTAACTTCATAATAATGTTTATCAATTCTGCAGTTAGTTTTTTCTAATTAAGAAAACCATCTTTCTATCGGATGAAAAATTTTATTTTTATATATTACAACTGAGTCCCTCACTAGATTACTTTTATTTCTTCTGCATATGTACTTTTTTCCTCATTTCTTATCTTGTAAGTTTGCATTTGTTACTTCTTATCTTTTTCAAGTCAGTATGTCAGTGACAGTTCAGCCAGGAATACAGAGACCATTGTAGCAGGACCTGTTCAGGCAGGAAGGATTTAGTACAGGAGATTGGTTGCTTGCTATAAATAGATGAAGGAGTAAAGGTCACGGCAGACAGCTGTAGCTCCCAGAGTCACTCTGGTTTTTAAAGGTCAGAAAGCCATAGGAGATCCCAGCAATTACAGGAGCAGGCGATTCCCAGGTAGATGCCTGGGGACTACTGCATACGCCTGTATCTCCCAAAGCCCGTGTTATGTCCACTGTGGCAAGGGATGTGCTGGTTCAGCCTCTGACCCTCCTGTACAGTCTTGTGCTAGTGCCCCCCATTGGTGGGTCCCACTGAATGTCGGGATTCAGAAAACACACGCCAGTTTCTGCCCTGGGATGCAGGGAACAGCGTGATGGGGAGGAGTGCCCAGGCTGGGGCCGTGGTGTTCATCTTCTCAGATTGACATCTGACATCTAAGTGTTTCCAGGGCACTGACTTCTGTTTCTCTATCAATTCCCTCTTTCAGCTTCCTTGACCATCCCTTTTTTCCTAACATCTTAATTAGATACTGGGTTCACTTATTTCCATTCTTATTTATCCATGTATGCATTTAAGACCATGAATTGTCCTCTGAATTTTGCTTTATCCACATCCCATAGATTCTGTTTTATAACATTTTCATAAGAAAATTCCATTTTGAACCTGCTAACCACCCTTTTTTTTGCTCTATTTCCATTGACAGCTGTAGCTGTCAAGGGCACACAGAGCATTCCAGACCTTTCTTTCCTTACCATATGCTTTTATCCTTATCTGCTCACAGTTGAATATTCTCAAAGGAAGATCGTGCTGTCCCTCCTCAGGGGCATTTGGAGAACTGTGGAAGATGTTAGCTATCGCTCTGACTGGGTGCTGCGCTACAGGCACTCATGGGTAGACCAGTGATGCTGGCAATCTCCCAGCAGGTGCGTTGGTGCTGCACAGCAGGGGAGAGTGTTGCCTGAAATGCTAGTAGTGTACCATTAAGGAAAACAAAAGGTCTCAGAGTCACAGCTAAAAGATAACAGAGAGAGAACTTGGCACCCCATGGGACAAATCCAACATTTTTCTTTGAGAACTGTGTGTGTGTGTGTGTGTTTGTGTGTGTGTGCGTGCGCGCGCATGCGCATGTGCATGTGTTATACCTACATGCATTCTTACTTGGTTATTACACAGATTACTACAACTGGATTTCCTCCTTATTCAACTGACAGGTGAAAGTTTTGAGCCTTGAGGATAGGAGTTTGAATTGATACTAAAGCTGTTCAAAGGTAAAGCCAAACGAATGTCTCCAATAAGAAAGAAAACTATGTGTATCAGTCAGTTAGCTTCTGCTTGTGTTTCAGAGTGAAGCATCTCTCTGATTTGCTTAGTTAAGGGGCTATTCCTTGCTTGGTTGGAATCCCCAGGGATCCTTTTTGAGACCAGAACACAGGTCTGAATTTCATATATTTTTTAATTTCAAAGCAGGAAACCAAACTGAAGCTGTTACTTGTAGAATCACACCTCCTAAAACGCCATAAGAATTTGGCTAAAGAATTTTAAAAATGAAGTTTGGCTTGAAATGTTAGTAGAGGAAAAGGTTAACTTTCCTTCTGTGCTCATTAGGGAGACCTCCTACAATGGTAGAAAAGCAGACAGTTGCACAGTCTGCTGCTCCCTCACATGGAGTCGTCATGATTATGACCTTCAGTCCATAAGACTCTCTTTAGAATAGTTTTAAGTAGACGTTTGTTTCTTTTTCCAATTCAATAGTTTCTCATTCCCAGTGAGCTAGTAGAAAAGTGAGTTCATAAAACATGGTCCAAATTCAATCTTGGTATTGATGCATAGGTGAGTCATAGAAAATATGTCCCAGTTCCTCCTAAGCAATGTATAAAAGAAAGATTACTCCCTACTTTGATGATTTTTTTGGCAAAGTATTAGTTAGCCCCATTAACTTGTATGAGCTTAGAAGTTATTGAACATAAAAAAATCTTGGCCAATGGCTCACAAAGTACTTATGAATGAGAGAACAAATTAATCCATGCCAGCTACTGAAATTACAGAAATGAATAACACATGCTCTCTGCCCTCCTGAAACGTGTTGTGTCGGATGACAAGTGTACGTTAGGAAAACCTTGCAGGAGTTGCCTGGGACGCATGACCCAAACTGGGGTGCCTCTCGGGGCAGAGACATTGCCATTGGCGTTCTGCTGGGACCATGAACGCAAACTCAAGTGCAGCTGACGTCGACTGTCTTAACTCGCAACACTCCTGACACCAAACAGCAGCAGTCCTCCGCCTCCTGGAAACAGCTGGGTGTCCTCCAACCAGTTCAGTTCCCTCTGGGCTCGGGCCACACCCTGATGGCCTCATGTAATTTCCCTTACCTCCTGAAGGCCCCACCTCCAAGTACATGGCTGGATGAAGTGTCCACCCTCTGGACAGGGATGCGATTTAAGCATGAGTTTTGGTGCAAACATCTGGACCACAGTGCCAGGTCCCCTTGCTTCTGCCCAACTTGGCCACTATGTTGGGGTCTTGCGGTCCTCCCCTTTGGGAATTTGCAGGTTGGATCATTTGCAGAGTGGCTTGCAGTGCTCAGGAAGTGTTCATCTACTGTCACAGGTTATCATGAAGGGTAAAAGCGAATGGCATGTTAGGCTCAAGGTACAGAAGGGACATGAACTTCTGTCTTGTGGAACTGGGAGGCACCTCCCTCCTGGAGCATGGAGGTGTTCACCCACTGGGAAACTCTGAACCCTTCGTTTAGAAGTACATTAGTCAGGAGGAGGTTTACACATGCAGGCACCACCGGGTCCTTCACTGGCCTCTGGAGATGAGCTCAGCCTCCAGGTGTCTCCCTCCTGAGGTTGCTGAGGGCAGACCAGGGTTCAGGGTTGAAAGTTTCCACCTCCCAGTTGTGCCTTGGTCTTCCTGGTGGCCAATCGCCTTCTGAGGCTATGGGGACCCAGCCCCCAGTCATCTCTTCAGCATACATGTACCTTCCTGCCCTCCAGAGAGTCCCAGGGTGTTAGGAATTGTGTGTACTATGTGACACCTGGGTAAACTGAGACATAAAAGTCACAGCTTCTGATTTTGCCTAGAGCAGAGGTTCTCAAGGCTTGACGTATGGTCTTGCTGCCTCCGCAGCACCTGGACTTTTGTTATAATCTCAGACCGTGCAAACCTGGGCATCAGAAATCCTGGGTGACCCACGGTCTCCTGGGTTTCACTAGCAGGGTTCCCTGGGATTCTGATACATGATCAGGTCAGAGAACCCCACCCCCCAAGAAGGAACTGGGAGAGGGCAGTGCTGGGGTCTCATTCCGAGGTGAAAGCAGTGTGCCCGGTTGGCCAGAGGCATGGCAGTGGAGGCTGCATTCCAGGTTCAAGGGACAGCACCTGAGCAGGCCCAGGGAGTCAGAGGACAGGGGAAGGCCACAGGACAGGGTCACAGTGTCACATGGCTGCAAGGGGAGGGTCAAGTAGGATTCAAGCCAAGAAAAAGGCTTTTAATTTGGCAGCTATAGAAAAGTGGTGTATGCGTTCACCCGTGTGCCTGGGGAGGGGAGTTTGCAAGGAAATTTCCTTTTCAAAATTGAACCCATCTGGGACAAGCCCAGCCTTTCCCTCCAGAGTGGATAGGCTTTTCAAAGTGCCCCAATGCGAGGGGTTTCAAGATGGGTGGCTGCATTTCATGTTGCTCCAGGATTCAGGATTCAAAAGAGGAGATATTGAGACACTGGGACCAACTCAAAGCAGCCGGGTGACTCTCTCCCATTGGGGAGGCATCCTGGATGGGGCGGTAGTCCCGGAACACAGGGAACTTTGTGAAGTAGGGCTGCCGGCAAGACGCCCCTCCCCCCGCTGGAGCAGTGAACTCGGACAACTGGGGGCGTCGTAGAGGAGGCCGCTCAGCACAGCGCTGGGACTCGCAGCAACCACTGGGGCTCCGGCAGCTGCCCAGGGGAGGAGTGGCGAGGAGAGCTGTGTGGACTCAGAGCACCGGGGCCTGCCCTGAGGAGGAGGAGGAGGAGCGCGGCCGCTTGGATTCGGAGTGGCTATACCAGAGCTACAGGCGGTTGCCAGAGGAGGAGCTGCGTGGCGAGCTGTTTGGACTCAGACCACTTCTGAACACCGGGGCCTGCCCGGAGGAGGAGGAGGAGGAGCACAGCGGGTCGTTTGGACCCGCAGTGACTGCATTAGAGCTCCAGGCAGCTGCTCAGAGGAGGCGGCGATTGGTGAGTTGCTTGGACTTAAAGCGACCGCTCCTGAACACAGGGGGACTGCCTGGAGGAGAAGTGCGGTGGGTCGCTTGGTCTCAAGTGGCCGCACCAGAGCTCCAGGCGGTTGCCCAGAGGACGCATGCAGTGGTTCACGTGGATTCAGAGCCACTCAGAGTGACCGCTCCTGAACACCCGGGGGGTTACCTGGAGAAGGAGGAGGAACGGGGAGGGTCATTTTGACTCAGAGTGATTGATTGCCCAGGGCTACGGGTGGTTGGTGGGAGGAGGAGGCACACAGTGAGTTGCTTGGACTCCTAGTGACCACACTGGAATATTGGGTGGCTGTCTGGAGGAAGAGGCGTGTGGCGGGTCTCTGGGACTCAGAGCGATTGTACAGGGCCCCAGGTGGCTGCTCAGAGGAGGGGCCGCATAGCCAGGCGATTAGGTGCAGAGCAGGGTCCCAGGATCTAGGAGGCTTCTGGGTGGAAGAGCCGCACAGAGACAGGCTTAGGGGCGGAGTGAAGGTTCCAGGACTGCGGGCAGATTCTCTGAGGAGGGGCAGCCTAAGGAGATTCATCTTGGAAGGGTGAGGCTCCCAGGCCCAGGAGGTAGGGCCGGGCCCCTGGGAACTTTGCAGAGGAAGGCAGCCCAGCCCAGGCAGTAGCTGTAAATTGAGGGGAACCTCTAGGAGGGAACTGACCAGCGAGACCTCCCCACCGGGTGAGTCTTCCCTGCCGGGGGAGGTTTCCCCACAAGGACGGTAAAATCAGAGACATAGGCCCAAACAGGCCTTGCCTCAGCCCACAGCCTAGTTCCCCTTTGGATGACCATTGGTCAACAAGTGGAGGCACCTCTGCTCACTAGCAGGGAATATACCCCACCTGAAGGCCACCACTCCTAGAGAGGCAGCTTCCTTGTGGAGCACCGCATTATCAACTTCCTCCAAGACTTCAGCCTACTGAAGGCTAAGGGGGGATATATATAGAAATCTTCAGGGACACTGTAAGTCAATAGAGGAAATCTGCAATATCTCAGCGGTCCACTGATACCTGAACAATATGAGAAAACAAGGAAAGAAAATGCTGCAAACAAATCTAGATGGTACATCAATAAAACCCAATGACAGCATGGGAGAAGAAATGACAGAAAGGGAGTTCAGAATGTACATAATTAAAATGATCAGAGAAGCAAACAATGAGATGAAAGAGCAAATACACGCACTGAATGATGAGATGAAAGAGCAAATGCAGGCATTGAATGATCGCACCAATCGACAATTAAAAGAGCAAATACAGGAAGCAAAAGATCATTTCAATAAAGAGTTAGAGATATTGAAAAAAAAACAAACAGAAATCCTTGACATGAAGGAAACAATAAACCAAATTAAGAACTCCATAGAAAGCATATCCAGTAGGATAGAACACCTGGAAGACAGAACCTCAGACATTGAAGACAAAATATTTAACCTTGAAAACAAAGTTGAACAAACAGAGAAGATGGTAAGAAATCATGAACAGAATCTACAAGAACTATGGGATATCATGAAAAGGCCAAACTTAAGAATTATTGGGATTGAGGAAGGCCTAGAGAAACAAGCCAAAGGAATGAACAATTTATTCAATGAAATAATATCAGAAAATTTCCCAAATCTGAGGAATGAAATGGAAAATCAAGTTCAAGAGGCTTATAGGACTCCAAATACACAAAATTACAACAGACCCACACCAAGGCACATTATAATGAAAATACCTAACATACAAAATAAAGACAGAATTTTAAAGGCTGTGAGAGAAAAGAACCAAATTACATTCAGGGGGAAACCAATACAGATATCAGCAGATTTTTCAATCCAGACCCTAAAAGCTAGAAGGGCCTGGAACAACATTTTTCAAGCCCTGAAAGAAAATGGATGCCAACCAAGAATCTTATACCCAGCAAAACTTACCTTCAAATTTGACGATGAAATAAAATCCTTCCATGATAAACAAAAGCTAAAAGAATTTACAAAAAGAAAGCCAGCATTACAGAACATTCTCAGCAAAATATTCCATGAGGAAGAGATGAAAAACAAAGAAGCAAATCAGCAAAGGGAGGAATTATCCTAAAGGAATTGTCAAATAAAGGAGGAGCCAAGTTGTGTCAAACAAATAAATAAATAAAATTTAAAAAATGAACCAAATGACCGGGAAACCAAATCATATCTCAATAATAACCCTGAATGTTAATGGCCTGAATTCATCAATCAAAAGACATAGACTGGCAGATTGGATTAAAAAGAAAGATCCAACAATATGTTGCCTGCAAGAGACTCACCTCATAGAAAAAAATACCCATAGACTAAAGGTGAAAGGATGGGGAAAAACATACCATGCACATGGACTCAGCAAAAAAGCTGGAGTATCCATCCTCATTTCCAATAATGTGGACTTCAAGCCAAAGTTAGTCAGAAGGGATAAAGAAGGTCATTTCATACTGCTTAAGGGAAGCATAAATCAGCAAGACATAACAATCATAAACATCTATGCCCCAAACAGTGGCTCATCCATGTATGTCAAACAAATCCTTCTCAATTTCAGAAACCAAATAGACCATAACACTGTAATACAAGGTGATTTTAACACACCTCTCTCACCACTGGACAGATCTTCCAGACAAAAATTGAACAAAGAAACCGTAGATGTCAATAACACAATCAATAATTTAGACTTAACGGACATTTATAGAATATACCATCCAACCAAGAGCGAATACACTTTCTTCTCAGCAGCACATGGATCCTTCTCTAAAATAGACCATATATTATGCCATAAAGCTAATGTTAGCAAATACAAGAAGATAGAGACACTAGCATGTATTCTATCAGATCATAATGGATTGAAGTTAGAAATAAATGAAAGAGTAAAACACAGAAACTATTCCAACATCTGGAGATTAAACAATATGCTATTATATGATGAATGGATAACAGAAGATATTAGGAAGGAAATTAAAAAATTCTTAGAGGTAAATGAGAACAAAGAAACATCATATCAAAAAATCTCTGGGACACTATGAAAGCAGTACTTAGAGGGAAATTTATTTCATGGAGCGCATTTAATAAAAGAAGTAAAACTCAACAAATAAACAACCTAACACTACAGCTCAAAGCCCTAGAAAAAGAAGAACAGAACAGCACCAAAAGTAGTAGAAGACAGGAAATAGTTAAACTCAGAGCTGAAATCAATGAAATTGAAACAAAAGAAACAATACAAAATATTGACAAAATAAATAGTTGGTTCTTTGAAAAAATAAACAAAATTGATAAACCTTTAGCCACACTAACAAAGAGAAGACGAGAGAAAACCCAAATCACTAAAATTCGGAATGAACAAGGAAATATCACAACAGACAGGATTGAAATACAAAACATAATTAGAAGCTATTTTGAAAATCTATACTCCAACAAAATAGAAAATTTCAAAGACACCAACAGGTTTCTAGAGACATATGAATTGCCTAAAGTGAATGAGGAGGACATAAACAATTTAAATAGACCAATTTCAAGTACTGAAATAGAAGAAGTCATCAAAAGCCTACCAACAAAGAAAAGTCCAGGACCAGATGGGATCTCAGCAGAGTTCTCATTCTTTTTAATCCCAAGAAAGTGCCACTCTCAGGTTTGACTGAACCTCTGATGATTAGCGTGGAAAATGTCACTAGAAAAGATATCCAACTATCCCTGTTCGCTGATGACATGATTATATATTTAGAGGAACCTGGAAATTCCACCAGAAAACTCTTAGAACTCATAAGTGAATTCAGTAAAGTAGCAGGTTACAAGATCAATGCCCATAAATCCAACGCATTTTTATACATAAGTGATGAATCTTCAGAAAGAGAAATTAGGAAAACTACCCCATTCACAATAGCCTCGAAAAAAATAAAATACTTGGGAATCAATCTCACAAAAGAGGTGAAAGACCTCTACAATGAGAATTATACAACACTAAAGAAAGAAATTAAAGAACACCTTAGAAGATGGAAAGATCTTCCATGTTCTTGGATAGGAAGAATTAATATTGTCAAAATGGCCATACTACCTAAAGTGCTATACAAATTCAATGCAATTCCAGTTAAAATCCCAATGATGTACCTTACAGAAATAGAGCAAGCAATTATGAAATTCATCTGGAAGAATAAGAGACCCAGAATAGCTAAAGCAATCCTTAGCAGGAAGAGTGAAACAGGGGGTATTGCAATACCAGATCTTCAACTCTACTACAAAGCAATAGTAACAAAAACGGCATGGTATTGGCACCAAAATAGACAGGTAGATCAATGGTACAGAATAGAGGACATAGACACAAACCCAAATAAATACAATTTTCTCATACTAGACAAAGGGGCCAAAAATATGCAATGGAGAAAAGATAGCCTCTTCAACAAATGGTGCTGGGAGAATTGGAAATCCATATGCAACAGAATGAAACTAAACCCATATCTCTCACCATGCACGAAACTAAACTCAAAATGGATTAAGGACCTCGGAATCAAACCAGAGACCCTGCAGATTATAGAAGAAAAAGTAGGTCCAGATCTTCAACATGTCGGCTTAGGACCAGACTTCCTTAACAGGACTCCCATAGCACAAGAAATAAAAGCAAGAATCAATAACTGGGATAGATTCAAACTAAAAAGCTTTCTCTCAGCAAAGGAAACTATCAGCAATGTGAAGAAAGAGCCTACAGAGTGGGAGAATATCTTTGCCAATCATACTTCAGATAGAGCACTAATCTCCAGAATCTATAAAGAACTCAAAAAACTCTACTCCAAGAATTCAAATAATCCAGTCGACAAATGGGCTAAGGAAATGAATAGACACTTCACAGAAGAAGATCTACAAGCAATCAACAAACATATGGAAAAATGTTCAACATCTCTAGTAATAAGAGAAATGCAAATCAAAACCACCCTAAGATTCCATCTCACCCCGATTAGAATGGCTTTTATCAAGAATACGAGCAACAACAGGTGTTGGCGAGGATGTGGGGAGAAAGGTACACTCATACATTGCTGGTGGGGCTGCAAATTAGTGTGGAGATTCCTTAGAAAACTTGGAATGGACCCTCCATTTGACCCAGCTATCCTACTCCTTGGCCTATATCCAAAGGACTTAAAATCAGCATACTACAGAGATACAGCCACATCAATGTTCATAGCTGCTCAATTCACAATAGCCAGACTGTGGAACCAACCTAGATGCCCTTCAATTGATGAGTGGATAATGAAACTGTGGTATATATATACAATGGAATATTACTCAGCCATAAAGAATGATAAAATTATTGCATTTGCAGGCAAATGGATGAAATTGGAGAATATCATGCTAAGTGAGATAAACCAATCTCAAAAAGCCAAAGGACGAATGATATCGCTAATAAGTGGAGGATGACACATAATGGGGGGGAGGGAAGGGTTAGTGTTAGGGTTAGAGTTAGGGTTAGGGAGGGGGGCAAGTATGGAGGAAGGAAGTACTGTATAGAGGGTAAAGAGGGGTGGGAGGGGTGGGGGAAAGGGAAAAAATAACAGAATGAATCAAACAACATTACTCTATGTAAATTTATGATTACACAAATGGTATGCCTTTACGCCATGTACAAACAGAGAAACAACATGTATCCCATTTGTTTACAATAAAAAAAAATAAAAAATAAATAAATAAATAAATAAATAAATAAATAAATAAATAAAACAAAGTGCCCCAATGCCTGTCTGCCCATGAGTGATGACACAGGTCACGTGGCCTGCCAACAGTCTCACTGAGAATGGTGAATTTTGGGGACTTCACTTCCTTTTGCAGGGCATTCAAGCGAGAAGCCCATTGGGCTGTCCGCACTGCTCTGCTTCCTGTGCCACTACCTCTGGTGAGCCCAGCTGCACCTGCATGGATTCCTGGGAGCACTTGGGCCTAGAAACCCCACTTCCACTCTCACCTGCCTTGTCCCGCCTGTGGCTATGAGGTCCCAGCTCCTGACTGCACTGTTCCGTTGGGTGTCTGCGGGCACCCCGCTCTGTCCCCACCTCAGCACTGGGCCGAGTAGCCTGCTCTCCACCTGGATCACCCCTGCCCGTGAGATCTGGCTGGTTGCCAAACCCTTCCCTGACTTTCCTGAACCCATCCACTGGAGCAAACGCGGGGGCCGTGAACTTGCCCCAGTGCCCGAATCCCTTGTCCTTATTACTTCTGTGTTTCCTCACAGGCTGGAGGTTCATGTGCAGCGCATGCCAACTAGACCTTCTCATCTTTAGTTATTAGATACACTGTAAGCAACCTAGATCTTGTTCTGTCATAGAAATGCTCTTCAGGAGAATAAATACTTTTTCTTAGACTTCCACAGTGTATTTATCAAAGTCATGTCTTCTCTCTATTGAATGAACTTTTAATTATTATCCCTCAATATTTATAGTCTCTTTTGATATCATGGAAAAATATACACAATGTAAAATTACCATCTTAACCTCTTCAGACGTGTGGTTCAGTGGCGTTCAGCACGTGCCTGGTGTACCAAGGTCCACCTCCAGGTCTTGTTCCTCTTTCCAAATACTCTGCGCTCATTAAACAATAATCCCACCTCTCCCTCCTGCCAGCCCCCGGAACCACCTTTATGCTCTGACTCCAGGACAGTGACTGTTCCTGTGCCTCACGTAATACTTCCGTTGAGACAACAGAATTAATTGAAATACTGAACAAATTAAGGGACAGCCACAAAGCTTTAAAGTCAAACATCCAAATTGTGACCCAGGCAACACTTGGCTCCTCTGGTGATAAAGAGCTGATCATTTTATTGTACATGTTTCTTGCTGATTTATTGCAAGTTGTCTCCTTTTGTCATCTCCCAAATGGAAACCTGAGACTGTTATATTTAATATTGGTATTTCTTTTGAAAAATGCTAGTGTTCCTAGCTATGAGAAAAAAACTACTCTATTCCATCAAATGCATGATGGTATTAATTGTAAGACACATGGTAATTATAAAGATATTAAAATGTAGGAGAAACTCTGTATGTCCTAGAATTATTGAAATTCACCAGTTAAAAATCATTAGTACAGGTCAGCAAAATGGAATATCCATAATTGGCCTGTTGGACCTTAACACACAGACATACAAATGTGGTTAAGATTTTTAGAAAGATCATGCCAGCTCTTTCCTCTGCCTTTCACTGCAGAGCATGATTGTGAGTCTGCAATGTCCATCTCTTCCTTTCCACAGGGCAGATGGCCACAAAGGAAGGTTGCTACAGAGACCTGAGGTTTCAAGTAAACACATCTTTCTGCAATCCCAAGACCCGACCGGTCACGGGGCTGGTGTCCTGCAAAGTCATTGCCTGTCCTCCCAGGTAAGAGGCACCATGTCTGTCACAACAGATACATAGTTCACAGTCCAGGGGATCATTGGAGGTTCTGGGTCTGGGCCACAAGAAGTACTGACCATCCCCATGTAATTCATGGCCACCAAGAGGAGAGCAGAGCAAGAGCCGTCTGACCAAGGGGTCTAGAAAAGCACTTTTTGTTGAGAAGGGACTTGGGAGTTCTGTCCGGGAACAGATGTTCTTACGATAGCGTGCCTCTGGTCTTATTTTCGGTGATGGTAACATGTTCTCTCTTAGCCTCTGGCCCCATTCAGCATGGTTAATGAAACACACTGGAAGAGAACATGCTGGAAGAGCAGAGCCCGCCCAGGCCTGCCTAGCTTGGGACGGGTCCAGATTGCTACCATGCTCTGCAAAGGTGCACCAGAGAGGGACAGCACCAGAGCTTCTGCTGGTGGGGCTACCACCCCTGGGTAGCTCCAGGTGGACACCCAGCTTCTTTGAGACATGAGGCTGGGAAAGTCCCCGAGAGGCAGCATGGCCCTGCTCTGCCTGAACAAGACCTCGGTTTGTCTGGTTCTCGATATCTTCATGTTTGCACAGGGACGTGTCAGGGACCGTGGTGGAAACCACTCAAGATGACGTGTTTTTAGGAGACATAGTAGCTTCAGCAAGACCTCTGGGAGAGCCCAAGTCACTCAAACACTCACTGAAGTCAATCTAATACTTATTAACTGTGAAGAGCTACAGTGGCTGGAGAATGGGTCCCTAGTGTGCTGGATGTGCCTCCAGGGGAAATGACAGATGCTTTCTCTCTGTCCTTCTCAGAGCTCCTTATGATGCTGGGCTCTGGCCTAGTGAGGACATGGAGGTCACTTATCAGCATTTAAGGAGCTGGGAATTGCCCCAGTCAAGATAAAGTTCCCCAGAAAGGTCCTGTTCTCCCAGCACAGCAGCTGGGGACCTGCCACCTTATCTAAGCACTGGATCTGCCTCAGTCCTGGTTCCTTGACAACCATGTCCCATGCTATTAAGAGAGATGTCCATCAGAACTGACATAAGAATTTTAGTCCTTGAAACTCATTAACTACAGAGGCCTCTGACACCTCCCTGGGAAGTCTTTCCAAGGTCACACACACCTGAGTCTAAGGCTCCACAATGTCAGTGATTCCAAGCCAGTACTGTGCACCCCTGCAGGTCCTGGAGAGTCAGCTGCATGTTCCCCTGGCTGGACTGTCCTGCAGGTGGGACGGAGGACAGAAAGACTGCAGCAAGAGCACCGGTTCTGGACCTGACGGGGCGTTCCAATGCAGGCACTTCAGGAGAGTGAAGAACAAGAACTTGTTCTTGTTCAGCTGAAGTGCAACAGAATAGAACAGGTCGGCACTGAAGGAAATAGGGGTCAAAGACGAGGCAGGCTGGACCCAAGCAGATCCTCACAGGTGATGATCACTGCAGCAGAGAAGTCCAGCGTGAATGGAGCTGGGCTTTGACTTGTGCAGAGGCCACTGGTGCTTAAAGGAGGAGGAGGGAGCATGGTGGCGCAGAGCAGGTCCAGGAGTGGAGCCCTGGAAGGGAAGGAATCACGGTCCAGGAAGGCAGGGCAGGTCTGTGTGCTGCCCACCTGAGCCAGGCTGCTCAGAAGTCAGTCATGCCTTCCCACAGAGGAAGGCGGCCCCTCTTCAGGTGTTGGCTGGAACAAGCAGTGGTTTCTTCTGGCAGCCTTGAGCTTCCTCAGGCAGGAATGCAGTGGGGACTGGGGTCATCTAGGGACATGTCACTGGACTGAGGTCAGGGCTGAGTTAGGAGGAGGGCTCGGAGGAGCCTGGAGTTAGTCTGGGAAGGACAGGCTCCTTGTCATTTGCTCGCCATCTTCACCCCTCCCTGGGCAGCAGGGAGGACACCCGTGCTCCAGCCGCCACCATCACATGTGGCAAATGTTGAGTCCGTTGTGATCTCGGGGCCGCTGCGGTCTACACGGACGGCTTGGACCGCACCGCCACGTGGCGTGTATCTATGCATAGGTGTACCTGTGAATCCACACAGGGCCGTTTCTCCTCATATGTCATCCATTTGTAATGATGAGTGCTGGTTTTCCCCTCTGCCTCTTTCTCTTATAGAAGGATCCAAGCCAAAGGCATTTCCGAATTCCTCTGTGTCCCATATTCCACGCTTAACTCATTCCAATCCAATTTAGGAAGTAAATTCTGCCAAGAGCATTGTGTGCTGAAAGAAAAGTCACAATTAATTGACAAAAGGATCAGACTAGGGGAAGTTGGACTGACGGAAAACATGAGGCAGAGGTGACCCCAAATTCGCACAGGGGAAATTGAGAGACCTCCTCCTGATCTCTTTGATGTCTGTGTCTTGCATTTAAGAACCATTTGTATCATCCTTTGAAAGAGAAAAGTTTCAGAGGCTCTGCATGTGCCTCACTGAAGCTCCTAGCTCCTGGCTGGGGGATCCTGGAGGAGTAAGAGGTGGCGTCTGCCCCATTCCAGCCTCACCCCCGGCAAGTCACAGAGGCCTGCAAACAAGGGGGCTCCACAGGTGTCTATTTCACAGGCCTCCTGATGGAGAGCTTCCAGTGGAGGGCTCAGCCCCTGGGGATGGCATTAGTGGTCCAGAGGGTCAGTAGGGCCCATCTGCTGTCCCCTCACTTTGATATGACCCATGTCACAGTGGAACCTGTCTCATAGGGTAAGCTGAGTACCTCTGGAGATAATCCTCATGAAAGTTCCTAGAGGTGATAAACTCTAAATCTTGGCTATTTTTATTTTTGCTATAAAAAGCAAAACAAATCCACATCAGCTATTTATTTACTCTATAAAGTAAACTAATCGGGATGAAACACATAAACGTGATCCTGTAGTACACAATCCTGGTGGAATATTATTTTATCACTTTATTTTTAGTGGTTGAGTTGGGAAATAGATCTTAATTTTAAAATGCTCTTTTGTTGAGAGGTAGAGCACATTTCTATCTTGCCCAGGACTCACATTTTTTTGCTCCTGATTAAATGGGCAGAAAGCCCGAGTCTGTTTCTGGAGAGTGAAAGTGTGTGTCCCTCTTCTTTCCTCCTTGAGGCTGCTGCGACCCTGCCCAGCCGTGGGTGACCCATCGTCCCCGCAGGTGTTGCGCTGACCGATTATGCAGCAGGGCGCGGTGGGGTCAGATTTAGGGTTTCACGTTCCACTGGGAGGAGGGCTCCCCAAAGAGTGGGAACAGGACCTTTCGAGCTCCTAACCCACAGCCTTCTCCCATGCAACCTCAGTGACAGGAGCAGAGCGCTGCTGGTTCCGCCTCCCGTCGAGGTCCAGAGACCGGCCTGCACAGGGTCTAGGTCCCTGGGTTGGGTCACCAGCCAGAAGGAATGCCCCTGAGGCCTCAGTGTCTGCGGGGGTGGGAGTGGGAGCGCCAGATCCCTCTGTGAGGGAGGGGTGGTCTCAGTGGTCAGCTGGAGCATCCTGGGCGTGGGCAGTTCCCGCTGCTCTTCTGGGACGGCGGAAGCCCCCTCCTCCTTCCTTCTGGTCCTGACATCACAGCAGACAAGCAGCCTGCAGTCCTGCCCTGGCTGCTCGCCACTGCCTCCATTTCAGTGTGAGTCAGGCGTTTTTATCCCTTGCCTTTGAAACAGGAATTATAAATCACGCAACTAGTTACTTCCTCTATGTTTGCCAGCTTATCTAAATGGAGTGGCTCTTGTGTCATTTATCTTAAGTCTCTAGTTTTTTAAGAACAGACACTGATAGCAAACCTTCCTGGAGGATGGATTGACTGCAAGAGGAAATGCTTTCCAGATGGGGCTGGGCTGCTCCTGCTCCTCCGGCGTCCCTCGGGGGCGCCCAGTAACAGTGGACCGGAGTGGCGTCTGGGCCTCAGGCATCACGCAGACAGGCCACGTCTCCACTTGATACTTGTTTGATCGTATTACTTTTGCCTGTGCTGTCGTGACTTCTCACAAACCCATTCGCAGATTGTTCCTTCTTCAGCGGAGATACATAGTTCAGGAACTGTGTCCTCTTGGTTACACACTGCAGAAATTAAAGCTAGATCTGGCCAGGTGATCGTATTACTAATGTTCTCTTAGAGCAATGCTTTCAGTCACAGGAAAGGGAGGGTGATTTTCTCCTTTCTTTTTTTGGGGGGTGGAGTACCAGTGATTGAACCCCAGCGGTGCTTTACCATGAGCTACATTCCCAGACCTTTTTATTATATATATATATATATATATATTTTTTTTTTTTTTTTTTTTTTAGATAGCTAAGTTGTTCAGGCTGACTTCAACTTCATGGATTGCTGGTATTTTAAAAACATCGCTCACGCCTTCATTTCCTTTCTTTGCTTTGATTTACTTTGCCTTCTCTTCTGTCTCTTTTAAACATGAGCCCTGCAAATGCTGAACACTCAGTAGCTTACTGGTTACCAAGGCCATGAAGGAAATCCGAGCACTTAGGTAGCATCTACACGGGAAGAGTTTAGCTCACAGGAATGCAAAGGAAGCCATCAGTTGGGATCATTTAACGATGCCTTGAAAATTTAAGAATTTACTTATTTTTGCAGGAAACTTAGCTGGTTACTTAGGTTAAATATTTAAATTTTTCATGTTATCATTATTCTAGCCTCAAGACCCCAGTGTGTTTGACTCTCAAATTCACTTATCTCCCTATACTCAATATAACCCTACCCTAGGAATTGAAACCATGGCATATGCTTCCAGTATTTCAGAATAAGAATATAAAATAAGCTGATAGAGATAAGTGAATAGATTGCTGATATAGATAGATGGTAGAATAGATGATAAACTAGATGAATGATAGGTAAATAGATCTTAGGGCTCTGAATGGTACATAAAAAGATGGCAGATAAAATATATGATAAATAGAAAAGAGAATAGATAGATATAGACAGGTAAATGGATAATAGATGAAAGATAAGTAGATATAATACAAGATAGATGTTTTAGTCAACTTTTTCATTGCAACGACTAAAAGACCTGACAAGAACAATTTTATAGGAGGAAAAGTTTCTCTGGAGCTCACAGTCTCAGAGATCACAGTCTACAGATAGCCAACTCAATTGCTCTGGGCCCACAGGGAGGCAGAATGTCAGGGCAGAGGGGCGTAGCAGAGGAAAGCAGCCCTGGACCTGACATCAAAGCACAAAGAGCTCTTGTTCACAAAACATAAAACATCTACCCCAAAGGCACACCCCCAGGGACCCACCTCCTCCAGCCACACCTCATCTGCCTTCAGGTACCACCCACTTCATCCTTATCGGGGGATTCATGTGTGGATTAGGTCTAGGGTCTCACAACCCAGTCATTTCACCTCTAAACTTGCTGCATTGTCTCACACATGCAATTTCGGGAGACACCTCACATCTAAACTATAAAAATAGAACAGATGATTGACAGATAATAGAAAATTAGATAATGGGTAGATGATAGATAAATAGATGGTTGATATAATAGATGACAGGTGATAGATAGATAGACAGATACATAGATGATTGCCTGGTCCACACTACAAGCCTGCAGCTCTATCACACAATCAGAGAGAGGGTACTCATAAAGCGTCCTTAAGTATCCCTTGAAGCTGGGAGCTTCCCTCAGAATCAGCACCCTTGTGGGAAGAAGGCTACACACAGTTTTGGATACCTTTAGACACCATTACCTTATCCTCTGATCCGTGAAATATGTAGAATTGTAGTTCTGCACTTCAAATTTATAGAGGTTTTAGGGTAAGTTGTTGTTTTAATCCCAAGGGCTCTTACATTGAGATCAAAGAAAGAGTTAAAAATCATCTCATTTTGCACTTTTGAGACTTCCTTTATGTCTTAGGAATGGGCGTTCTTATAAATATTTCCCATGGGAATGAGAAATGTGTGTTTTGTACGGGAATAAGATTATTTATATGACAATTAGATCCAACTCCTTAGGTAATTATACAAATGCATTATGTTCTGATTTTTGTCTGCTTATCTATTTCTGAGTGACTTATTTTTAATCTCACAGGATTTGTTCTTTTTCAGTCCCTCCTGTTAATTTTCCTTTTAATTGATTTCACATTTCCACTTTATTTGTGAGGCAGGGCTGCGGTTTCATCTCCTTTATTATTAAGTGATGACCATCCTCAGCTCTAATATTCCTTCCACCTCAAAATCGATTTTGTTTGAAGTTAACTTTGTCATCAGTTTCCACTTCTTTTTTTTTTTTCTTCCTGGTTCACATTTCATATTTCTCTTTATTTTTAAATGTTGTGTTAAGAATACTCCTGCAAGATTATTATAAGACTCTTAGAAATAAGTACCATTATTGCAAGAGCTGGTGAGGGAGGCATGTGTGGGTGTGCATTGTTGGAGAAGCTGTGAGCAGCTGATGGAGTCACACTGGATGCACAGGGCACAGGGTTGAGGAGGGAGCAGGGAAGACCAGGCAGGTGGTGACCAAGTGTTGAGAAGTATTTTGCTAATCATTTCGTTTTTTCCATGAAATCAGCATAGTCACCTGCTTTGAGTAACAGGAGAGGAGAACTTGTTTCTTTGAGTAGAAAAGAGAAAGCTTGGGCAGGGCCGTGACCAGACCACATGGCCAACTGCTGGGCCCAGTTGAAAAGCAATAGATTAGAGAGTATCTTGTTTCAGTGACAGAGTAATAAAAATTTGTCTGCACAGGTGCTGGCTGGCAGGTAACTGTGACCTCTGTGGTCACAGTTGCAACCCACCCAAACACTTACAGATGTGTTTCAGATATTGGTTGGTGTTTAATTCTCTAATCAAGGATAAAAGGTCTGTTTTAGTCAGCTTTTTGTCACTGTGACGAAACTACCAAAAGACAAGAACAGTAAAGAAGAAGACAAGTTTATTTTGGCTCACGGTTTCAGAGATTCAGTCCATAGATGGGTGACTCATAGTTCTGGGCCCAAGGTGAGGCAGAAGATCATGGCAGAAGGAAATGGAGAAAGAAAGCAGCTCAGGACATGACAACCAGGAGGCAGAGAGAGAAACTTTGGTGAAGACCAGTGACAAACTATACACCCCCAAGTCACCTTCAGTGACCTACCTCCCCAACCACATCCCACCTGCCTATAGCTATTGCCCAGTTAATCCATATGGGTATATTCACCCACAGATTAGGTTGTACCTTTTATGACCTAATCATTTCACCTCTGAACATTCTTGCATTTGACAAGGATTCCTTGGACTTTGTGTTTACTTAAGTACACTTTTTTCCAGCCTGGAGACCAAGTCTGAGCACACGTGTGTGTGTCTTGTGGCTCCAAGGAAGAAATAACCCTGCACCCACTGGTAGAAGAAGCATGTTGCTGGCCAGGCACCCCTCCTCAGGGGCTTCCACAGTGACTGAAGGAAGAACCCAGAGCAAGGTTGTCCTGGGCCCAGCACGTGTCAGGACTTGGAGGAACCACCTTTCTAGGGGATCTGGTGGGGGAACTCCTTGTCTGCATTAAAACCCAAGCTGTTCTGAGGACTTGTCTCTCAGGAGTCATGACTATACGATCAGGTGAACCATGGAGTCTTTCTGTGACAGAGCTTCTGACAGCTCATCCTCACAGGATGGAGATGGATATGTTTCATTCTATTTTAAGAAAAGCAAGACCTTGGGGAGGGAAGGAGAGAGGCTGGCACCATTGTGGTATGAATACGGAATGTTTTTAATTATACGGTTGGTTCAGCATTGGTTACTCAAAACCCTTCACAATCCTAGGTGCCACCTGAAAGAGATGCTGGTGGCCAGCTGTTGTGGGACGAGTGTTCACACCCAGGGCAGCGTGTTGCCTCCCCAGGGACCACTCAGCGGCTGACGTCAGATCCTTGGTGTCCTTTCTAGTCAGTCATGTGTAGTCATGTGTAGGGGTCAACTCTTCTGAACACCAACCTTAGCAAAATCACCTATTCACCCAGTGGTACAACTCAAGAAATCAAAGCCATGTGACCAAACTCAAGAGGAAGGATTAAAAAAGAAGGAAGTAAGCACTCAAATCCCCATCTTGTTGAAATATTGTACTGCCAGCCCCTAAAGCACCATGGGACGATACATTTTCTTGCTTTGGCTTATCTATAAATCATCTGATTATATTTAACAGGAACAAGGGACTTTCACTCGGTGAAACCTGGTATTTTTAGATAGCGTTTAGATCTGATGAGAAAATCAGCAAATGCTAGAGTTCTTAAGTTTGCGGTGGGTGGCAAGTGATGGTTCCTGTGACTCAACTGTGCCGATGCTCAGGAATCAGGCGCAGTCTTTGAATGCTGGCCTGGCTCAGCATGTGACTCTGCAGTAAGCTAGTAAACTAGGCTTTGCAAAGGAGGATATTTTAAAAGACCGCGTTTTCTTTTCTGTTCTTCCTTTTTGTTCCCGACTGTAACCTTGTAACTCAGAAATCAGGGGAACTTGGAAGACAGAAGAGGCCCCACCTTTCACATCCCCCTTCAGGGAACAGCGTGTTGAAATGAGCCCAGCAGAGTGCGGGGGTGGGTGGAAAGGGTCACCATGCTGGCTCCTCCAAGGGCGGCGGCCCCCTGGCACCTTGGGCACTGTGCATGCTGGACCGGGCCCCGCCTCCATCTGTCTTTAGCAATGCTTGCTGAGCCTAGGGCTCTGCCAGATCATTCTTTAAGGTTTTAGACCAACTTACAAAGAGGTGCCTTGTAACTTTTTGTGAAATGGCCCTTTTTTGGCGTTTGAAAAACTACCTGAATCATTTTGGAAGAAAAAGTCATTCTCCCACCATAACCATCCTTTATATCATCACCCCACCCCAGCCCACCCTAGTTGCACCACCATGAAAAAATAAAAAATGAAATCCCAGAGTTTCACTGAATTAAAAATTCCCTGACCTCACAGGGCTGGGGAAGGGAGCATCGTGAGCTCCTGCCATCTTGAACAAGCCCTATCTTAGGAGCTGCGTGTTAGCAGCTGAATCTAATGCCCAACGAGTGGACTTTAGAATTTGATGCCGGAATCTGACTGTTTATTTTCTGATTTACACTAGCATTTGCTTAAGAATTCAAGCTAGTTTTTGCTGCTGTGCTGTACTATTCTCTCTCCTTATAAAATTATTAGGGCCTAGAAAGAAGAGACTTATTCACTCATTTTATCATATTGGCATGAGAATTTTCAACAGGTATGAATAAGTTTACTGAATTCTTCAATTTTTTGCATTCTTCTCTTTTTCCCTTGGGTTTCTAACTAAGCAATCCTTACTTTATTTGTAAGATTTCCAATAAATAATTTATAGCCTTCCGTTACATTTAAAAGTCATGCATACATTATTAAACAATATTCCCAGGATCAAAGAGATCCTCAAATTAAACTTGTTTGTCTAAGTAGTATTTTCAATTAAAACACTGCATTCAAGCCAGATCTTGCCTCACTGAAGTACTAGCATTACGGGGGAAAAGTCCAACCACATGACACCATAAGACATTGTGGTGTTCAGCCTGGCTTGCTTTCCTCCAGGGCCCCTGTAAGTTCAGGACTGAGTTCTGAAACAGCAGACAGATTCTCGATCTGCTCCTGCCTGTGATCACCAAAAACCTAATCACCCTGGAGGAGGGCCATGTCTCCTGGCTCATTCAGAATTGTCTGGATGCAGTACAGGCAGGAATCCCTTCCATAGCGCCCCCTCCCGCCTGCTGCCTTCACTAAGTCTGAGTTTACCTTTACACCAAATGAAATTCCAACCCTAAGGACTTCTTCATTGTCCTGATACACTTATTACATACATTGTTTATTTAAAAAAGAGGACAATGAAGAAGAATCCATTTAAATTCTCAAAATTAAACATGCCAACTTGAATCTAGGCCTTTGTTTCTTGCATTGATTTTTTAAAATTTTTTTTTCATATAAAAACCTGTATTGTCCTTTAAAGGTCACTATGACAAGTCAGTCTCCTTCCCACTGTCCCAACAAATGTCTAAATTCACAAAACAGAGTCAAGAATTTCAGTTACTCTTCTGGTCTCTGTCCCCGACATTTCTAAATAATATGTGTGATTGCTATTTTCTGTTTATGGGTTTCAAAGATCATGCTGTTATCCGTAACAGGTGAGGACAGCACCTGGGGTGCGTGGATCACCTTGCATCCATCAGCTCTCTTGCTGTGGCTGCTCTCCTCTGTCATGACGATGTGACACTCTCCTACTGTTAGTCCTTATTTCCTTCATTACTTATGATTCCTGGTTGGCTAAGGAGAGCACCCTGTGTGTTTCCTTTCATAGATAAAATTTTGCTTGCCTTAAAGTTAATAATGACCTGACTGTTGTTTCCTTAAACTCCAAAATATGTATGATGTTCACTGAGTCATCCACCAAGCATAAAGCGCCAGTCAGCAGCACGGGGCACCTGAGTGAAGAGCACCACAGGCCTGTCCTCCAGAAGCTCCTGCTTGAGTTGGGGAACAGTCCACAGCACTGTTCGGACACAATGTCATCAGTACATTGCTTATTCAGACTTTCTTTTTAACCTGTTATTTATGAATATGATTTTGACATGATAGCCTACTCTAGAAGTGGTGATTGCCTTGGAGGAAAAGAGAATCGACAGAGCAGAGCCAGCGGGCCTGGGCAGGGGAGGGGAGGTGGCCTGCAGCCCTGGCCGAGAAGTGCCCACTGAGCAGGGCTGGGAGGAGCCTGAGGAGGGCAGGTAGCCCCGTTCTGCCCCATTCCCAGCACACCGACCGGGTCTCCATTCCTCTCCCCAGTCCCCAGGGCTGGTGCCACTTACCGTCCTGGCTCTGTGTGTCTCTACCTGTCAAGGACCCGTGTCTTGGAGGCCAGGCCTCGTCTTGTCAGCCATGCCATGTCTGGGAAGCACAGCCCCTTCCAGCTGCCTGCGTCCCGTTTTCCCAGACTTCCCAGGGGCCGTTGGCGAATGCAGTCATGGGGCAGAGTCCACCCCTGGAGCTTCGTGGCAGGACGTGGTGGCCCACCTGCCCCACCGTGGCTGCCCAGGAGCTGGCCCCTGTGGTTACGGGGTACTCGCATTGCCCCGCGCTCCTTCTGGAAGCGTCACGCTCTTCTCTTCGTTCCCTTGTTTCTGACGAGCTTTAAACGACGTGGTGTTTTCACTCATTTGCTGAGTCCCAGGGATGCCTCTCAACTTGGGGAAAATATTTTATTAATATTCCCCTTCCTTCTTTGCAGACTCTGCCTTCTGAATGCACACATTCAACTAGTATTTTCTTTTTCTTATGTTTCCTTATCTTTTTATTAAGACATGGTATTTGTACCTCTTTGTAGGGAGCCTTCAATAGTTTGATAAATGTATTCAAAGTGCAATAATCAAATATGGGTGGCAAGCAATTCCATCTCTTCAAGCATTAATCACTTCTCTGTGTTGTCAACTGTGTAGTCCTCTAGTCATTTTGAAGTTCGTGAGACATTTTAACCAACAGTCACCCTACTGTGCTGACGAGGCTTGCTCACACATCCAGTGGTCCTCAACCCTGCCGGCATGCTGAGACCGAGTCACCAGGACGATGCTGATCCCACAGCCTCCACGCTGAGTCAGGCTGTCTCTGGGGGATCCCAGCAAGCAGGATGGCTGGGCAGAAGCAGCTTCTGTTTCCACTCTGTCACCTTCCCACAGGGATCACCTGCTTTTCAGAGAAGGATCCTGTGCTGGAGCAGGATGGTGGCGATGCCTGGGTGGGGGCGGCTGGTGCGTGTGCCCAGCACTCAGGCACAGAAGGGACGGAAGGGAAGATGCAGGAGGTCTCAGGGCCACTGTCCCTGAACCTCTCACTGGTGTTTCCAAGTCAGCCCCTCTAGACATATGCCCCTCCTGGTCCTCATTACTGTTTAGTAAGGCAGCAAACACGCTGGTGTTTTAGTCAGCCTTTCTACCACTGTGACTTAAAGACTCGACCAGCACAATCACAATCGTAGGGGAGGAAACATTTATCTGTAAACGGTTTCAGAGGTCTCAGTCCATTGACAGCAGCTCCATTCCTCAGGGCTCCAGGTGAGGCAGGACAACATGGAGGAAGAGTGTGGCGGAGGGAAGCAACTCACACTGACATCAGAAAGCAGAGACTCCACTTGCTAAATACAAATATGTGCCCCAAAGCCACGCCCCCAATGCCCTTCTCCAGCCACACCCCACCTGCCTCCAGGTACACTCAGTTAATCCCATCAGGGGATAATTCATTGATTGAGTTAAGGCTCTTACAACCCAATCTTGTCCCCTCTGAACCCTCTCACATTGTCTCACACATAAGCTTTTGGGGGACACCTCACATCGAAACCATGACAGGTATTAAGTCTGCCACCCCTGCCACATTTGACTAAAAGACCCCTATCTGTTTTTGCTTTGAGCAACAACTAACAGTTCATGAGACACTGTAAAAAGTTAGACATTGTTGGGATATCAATTACAATAATCTGTATTATGAATGAATGCAGAGGCAATCAGAATATGGAAAAATTATTGGAAATGCTTATACTCTAAGGTTAAATCTGTCGACAAGAAGAAAAAGTAAGTTAACCCTAAGGTGACCAGCCAATCCCAGATTTCCTGAAACCCTCCTGGCTTCAAAGTTGGAATTCCTAGGGAGCCCCCTGCTCCCACACAAACCAGGCCAGTAGGTCACCTTCCCTCCCCTGCCAAGTTCGATGTTTAAGCATTCTGAAATACAGTGAAAAATGCCTATCAGTCAGGTACAGTGTCCATCACTTGGAACCCTCAGCCCCTCCTTTGGTATTATTCTTAGGGGGGCTGACCATGAATTATGTAAACTATAGGCCCCACAAAATCACAATCCATACAAATAATGGTCTAATGATGAAATAACAGAATCCAGTATTAATCTAAAATTTGCCAAAATGAGAAGTTAACTCTCAGTCCTCACAGCTTCCCACAGCTTCCATTGCCCGGGATGATTACAGCTCAGATTTTCCTCTTGTCCTTTTGGTCAGTAGTGGCTCCTCTCCACACATGGCCCTTTCTCTCTGGATAGTGGTTCATGGAAGTTTGTCCTGGTATTCAACAGGCCAATTGTGCTGTCGAAACCTAACATTTTTTGCTGTGTAATGAAGTTTATATTTTCCTTGAATAGATTCTAGATTAAATGGCATGACTTTGAAAGTTTTTTTTTTTTTTTTTCTGAGACTATACAATATTCACTCATACTCTCTTCAAACCTCTTGATCTCTTAACTGTCTGACTTTGACCACAATGTAACTTCTTGGACTAAAGAATGAAGTGTAGGATTCCTCCACGTTTCTTCCAATGCATTCCGTCTGTCCCAATCCATTTTCTGAAGACCTGACATGGAAGGCCAGCATTGCCTCTGTGGAACCCCTGTGTGAGTGCCTGACTGTCCCTTGGGCCGCCCCCAGTCCTCTGGCTTGTCCTCCTGTTCAGACTTCTGTCCCCGCCACAGCATCCTAAGACATCAGCTCCCCGATGGGAAAGTTCACCCACAATAAAACTCTTGTATTGCTCAGAATTTTCCAGGTTCTTCTTGGACGCTCTGTCCGGATGAATTTTACGTTCATGAAAGTGATAGTACGGACACCCCTGTCTTGCTCCCGGGCTTACTTCAATCAGTAGGATCTCAGCTGGGATTTGCCCCTTACTGCCTTCACTATGTTGAGTTATGAGAAAACTGGCCCTACTTGGATCAGGGCTTTTATCATGAAGTGACATGGAATTTTTGGAATGTCCTTTCTGCATTCCTGAGGTGGTCATGTGATTCTCCCCCCTCACTCTGTTGTTGTGTTGAAGTACATCTGTAGATTTGCATAATGTGAACCTTCCTTGCATCGCTGGGATGAAGCCGACTTGATCATGGTGAATGATCATTTTGATATGCTCTTGACTTTAATTTGCTAGAATTTTCTGGGGAATTCTGTACATTTGTTCATTGGGGATACTGGCCTATGATCTTCTTGCACCTTTGTCTGACTTTACTACCAGGCTGAGGCTAACCTCATAAAATGAGTTTGGAAGGAGACCCTTCCGGGTGGGTCAGCTTTTTTACCACTGTGACCTAAAGTTACCTGACAAGAACAATTAGATGAGGAAGAGTTTATTTGGGGTTCACAGTTTCAGAGGTCTCAGTCCATGGATGGCTGATTCCATTCCTCGGGGCGTGAGGTGAGGCAGAACATCATGGTGGAAGAGTGCGACAGAGAAAAGTGGCTCAGGGCATTGCACCAAGAAGCAGAGAGTGATTCTATCACCAGATACAAAATTTATACCCCAAAGGTACACCTCCAATGACCCACCTCCTCTGGCCATGGCCTACCTGCCTTCGTTACCACCCAGTTAGTCCCTGTGGGTATTGATGCACTGACACTGATCAGGTTAAGGTTCTCACAGCACAGTCATTTCTCCTCTGAACCCTCTTGCAGTGTCTCACACACGAGCTTTTCAGAGACACCTAATGTAAACCATAAGGCCTCCCTTTCAGTTCTTTGGAATAGTTTGAGAACTGTGTTAAATTTCTTTACAAATTTGGTAAAATTTAGCAGTGAAGGCATCGAGCCCTGGTCTTATTTTTTGAAATGTGTTGGTTGGGATTACAGTGCATTGTTAGATTGATTTAAGCATAATTGAAATTCTTCAAAACAAGGAAACAACCTATCAAAAACCATTTCATTTTTCTTTTCAGTCATTGGATTCTTCACCTTAAATAAGTGAATATGAGTGTTTATATTTTTTCTTAAATAGTTTTATGATTTTTAATATTGCAGATGGAGTTCGATACCAGTCCATTTTAATTAGTTCTTGTGCTGTAGTGTGAAGTATGAAGTTGTATTTTCCACTTTTTTCAATTACCAGTCTTGTAGTTTTTTTCCATGGGTAACAATCAGCCCTGCTCCCAACCTGTTCCGTTTCGCAGTGGCCCTAGTTCAGACATGCTCAGACACATCCTCTCCCGACCGACCCGGTGGGGATGTCCTGCTTCCCACAGGCACTTCTCTCCGTGAGGTCACCCTTGCATTTTGATTCTCTCACTGGGGAAACATCTCCCTGCTTCTGCCTTCTCATAAGAGTCACTTTTCTATAGTGGATCAGGAGGTTTTGAGAAAGGAAGTTGACAAGCTTGTTTTAACGCGTTTTCAAGATTCTGCACCCAGCACAGGGTAGAGAGCCCTATGGCCCTGCCCTTGCCCAGAAGCCCAGGATCCCATCCTCTCAGACTCTGGAGGGCTCCTCTCTGTCTAGTCCTTCAATCAGGAACGCTGGGTGCAGGGCCTGCAGGCAAAGGGTGGAACTCATGGGAGCCTTGGCCGCACAGGACACTGCTGAGGACTGACACATTCTGTGTCTGTGTGAGTGACACTCGGTCAGCCCAAGTTCCTGGAGGACACAGGAACCCCAGTCCTGTCCCATCATTCAAAACATGAGCACGTGACTCTGAATTTGTGGAGAAAATCAAAGCACGTGGTGTAGGTGAATGAGACCTGATGACGCTGGACACACCAGCTTTGCACTCCGCAGGAGCCCTGGTTGGCCTTGGGTAGTCTTTATGTACAGGTAGCTTTAGCTGGACAGTGTTTTCCTTAGGACTTTGCACACATGGAATCAGTCTATTATTTTATATGTGTGCTTTTAATAGATCTGTCATTTTTTTCCTGTACTGGGGATCAAACTCATTTTAATAACGTGTACCTTTGTCCCTTTGATAATGACAGCTTGCCCATTATGCGTTTTCATCTTGACCAGAGTGTTTAGGTTGCATTGTCTGTTTAAACGGATGCAGGAGCCTGGCACGTCCTTTCGCATCAGAGCTTTCTCTAGGTGAGGTGTCTGGTCAGAGACCCGAGTTTCAGCGACGTTTGGAGAAGGACGACAGCACCCTGGCTTTCCTAAGTGCTCACTAACTCGCTGCTGCTTCTCCTTACTCTTGTCACGGTCTGTCCATCTGTCGGTCAGCTGACCTCTTTTGCAGCATCTTCCCTGGTAGAATTGTCAGTCCCTTTCACGTTTCCTAACACTGTAACCTACTCTGTGGGATGTTGCATGAGACAAGAAGTAAATATCCCTCCAGATTACCTTCTTATTTTTTAAATTTCCTTGTGCTCTGAACCCTTTGCACACGAGCTTCTCTGTTCAGAGGGTGGTGTGCAGTCCTCACTTTGGTCCCCTGTGAGAGCCTTGTGTGCTCACCCATCTGGCCAGGGCATTCCCACACAGGGTGTTAGACCCCAGATGAGCTGACCTCCCCCCAGACATAGCTGACCTCCAGGGTGCACCTCCTAAGTGTCTGAAGGCTCGCAACATGAGCGGTGCATGTGTTTGGTTCTTGGCCATTTCCATAGATTTTTAGCCATTCATTTTATTTTGGTGGAAAAGAATCTATACCACCTCACTTGTACCATCTTCCCCAAAATCTCCACCACAATTTTTAAGTAAAAATACCTCAGAGGTTGGTTCCCACTTGTGAATCATTGTGTGGCCTCAAAGTTACCAAATACACCCACTAATAACTAGGTCTGTTGATGTGTTAGTTCTTTGTCACTGTGACCAAAACACCCGACACAAATACCTTGGAAGAGGAAAGGTTTATTGTGGCTCATGGGTTAGTTGATGGACAGCTGGCTCCATTGCATTGGGTCTGAGGTGAGTCAGAACATCATGGCAGAAGGGCATGGCCAAGGAAAGCTGCTCAGTTCATGGCAGCCAAGAAACAAAGGGAGAGAGAGAGAGAGAGAGAGAGAGAGAGAGAGGAGAGAGACACACACCAGGGGTTTTTCAGAAGTTCCTAATGGCATGCTTCCAGCAAACTACTTCCTTCAAACATGCCCCACCTACCTGCAGTTTCCACCACCTGCCAGTGGTCCTCTCCCATTACTAATTCATCAAGTGGTTTAATCCACTAATGACGTCAGAGCACCCATGATCCAATTATTTCCTAAGAGCCTTACATCTGAACGTTGCTGCCTTCAACTTGAGCTTTGGGGGAACGTTCCAGGTCCAAACCACAACTATTAACCAACAGAATCTTTGTTTATCTCTGAAGGAAAAGCCATCCTGGGGCTTTCCTAGAATTGGCAGCTAGCTGTACTCTCAGTGGCCACTGACCCACATTTTGATGTGCCTCTGGGGCGGGGGGCGCTTATACTGATCCAGAGTGCAAGTGTGGGGACCGAGCTATGTGCTGAAAACCTGGTTCTGTCACCTCCTTCTGCTTATCTTTGAACTCCTTAGTTATTATTCTGCAACTCAATTTCACCATCTCTAAAATGGACATGAAATCGATGCCTCGCACACAGATTTGTCTTGAGGGCTCAAGAGCTTGAACAGAGCTCTCACTCAGACGCTGCCACCTCACTCGTATCATCAATCAGGTAGAGGGACGTGGGTGTCAGATTCATCAGCACAGATTGCTTGCAGGCTGCTCAGGGTGTCGTGAGTACTGGGATTTTGCACAACTTGCCTCGTGTCACAGTGTCCGGCGAGCTGTGGGGGATCCCGCAGTCATCCCCCCACCAGCCCCAGCACTTCAAGGGACTCTGCTTGTTCTTCAGGAAGGACTTTTAGTAGGTTCAGACTGAACTTCCCAGGCTGCCCTCCAGGGCCTGTGGATGCTAACGCAGGGCTGTCACGGCTGCTTCTGCCTGTGCAGACCTTACATCGTGCAGGCAGTTAAAGAGAGACCGCAGGGCCCAGCCTGTGGGCCCAGCGTTAGGTCTGTGCTCTGCGTGCATGAGACTTCGGAGTGAGCTAGCATAGCTGCTACACTGTTGGGGCTGCTGTCCCAATTTGAGTCATTTGAGCCAGTTGAACTAGAGTGAGGTCTTTAAACACGGAGTTTCTCTGCCCCGAATCATTAGAAGAATATCGAAAACCTATGAAATCATTTAAATAAAAAATAGAGTATTTTCTGATGTATCTCTATATAAAGTAAATGCCTTCA
This sequence comes from Sciurus vulgaris, assembly GCF_902686455.1. Taxonomy (NCBI): domain Eukaryota; kingdom Metazoa; phylum Chordata; class Mammalia; order Rodentia; family Sciuridae; genus Sciurus; species Sciurus vulgaris. The sequence goes on along the minus strand of NC_136466.1, from coordinate 168,954,624 downwards.
AGTCTTTAGGCTCTTTTGAAACCATGTAGAAAATTATACCAATTATAATATACCTAAGGTCTTTAATGTGCTAGAAGTACAGTACATTCCTCTTATATTAATTTTCTGCCCCAATGTTTTTAAGAACACTAGATAAATATGACATTCACAACATGATTCACTGGGTAACTTTTGCTATGTAATGACTAAAGCTTTTCCTTAGGAAATTGATTCCAAAGAATGAAATAGCAACTATAACTTGGCTAATTAGTTAGTTAACTAAAATAACACCTGAAGTATTATTTAATCATGCAAAGTTTTTATGACCTTCCGATATTTACTAATATGTAGGACAAACTCAATGGGCCCAACCAATAGGTTCCTGAGACACAGTGAAAACGAGGAGAAATTCCTAACCTGCCAGTGTCTTGCAGTGGGACTCTGGCATTTGAAGGGGTGGTTTCCCAAGGGTGGGAGCAGGTGGTTACATAAATGTTGTCCTCCATGCTCTGCATATCCTTCCCTGGACTTGATTAATCTCCTCAAAGTGCCACCGTGGAGAGCCTTCCTGCAGAGACTGGCATTGCTCCAGCCTTACTGAGAAAGATGGCTGCTGCCAAACACTGACCGTGTCCCCTTGGCAGCCACCCAGCCTAACAGCGTCCATTGGCCAGAACATCGTCTGCCGAATGTGGAATCCTCACACCTAGATCTCAGCTTGGCAGCTCTTTGAAAACTTTAAAGATGAAACGTGCAAATTCTTAGAAATCTTTGCAAGAATTTCAAATCCTCTGTCCTCTTGTGGAAAGTCCTGTAAGATCCTGGGCTGCTGTCACTGCTGGGCCTCACTTCAGAATTCCTCGCCTCCACCCATCTGCGAAGCCCATACCACAAGCGCCCCATCATTCAGATGTCGTTGGCTGCTTTTGAATTTTTTTTTGTAAACAAGGACATGAAAGTCTCACTTCTTGTTAAATTTTAGCAAGCTAAACTTTCAGAAAGTGATGTGGAGAGCTTGCGGGTCCAGCACTATGGCTGAGATCACCTGGCAGTGAAGAATGCATCTGAGGCTCGTGCAGGATATGGACACCTTCATGCAGTGTCCACTTCCTTGAGGACTGGACCTGCAAAATTATGGACTCCACCTGATTCTTTGGTTTCTTTCTTATAACCCATTGAATCTATGGCAATTCCTGGTATCCCTACTGCCCAGACTATGATGTAAACACAAAGGCCCTAACTGACTGGTCCCACTGGGCCCGGAGCCTTGCAGTGCCCCCACCCGAGCTTGTCAAGTTCTGGAGCCTCAGTAGCTGTGGATACCCCACGCCCCTGGAGAGCATGCTACCAGATCACCATGGCAGCCCAGAGAGCAGCCTAAGAAGGATCCTAGGAAAAGCAAACATCGAGGAAACCTGATGTAAAGAGCCAGAAAAGTCTCAAACTGAAGGAGGCTGAGGCCAGTGGGTTTGAGTCGCCGTCACACGTGAAAGAGGCAGAGTAGGCAGGGTTCAGCTGCTGAGGTTGAATGGGAAACTGATGTTGGTTCCCCAGAAAACTGGACCAAAGAAACGGAGCCAGGGTGCAACTGTTAGTGAACCCCCATGACTCAAGGTGCCCGTTGCACCCTGAGAGGTGAACCAAGCCAGGTCCTGTGGGGACACCCTTTATTTCAGAAGAATGAGCCTGAGCGAGCTGCAGACTGTGTAAGGTCACATTAGACATGTCCCTGCAGACTGCATAATAGGCTCCTTGAGAGGCAGAACAAAATCTCAGGGGCCAAGGAAACCAGGATGCTGGTGCTGGCTACAGGAAACCACTGGGAGAGAGCGTGGCCTGAAGGTTTGTAACCGGATTTCATACCGAATCATTAAGAATGCTTCAAAGCACTGTTCCGCCGACAACTAGCCATAAATCAGAATACACATGACTTTTACCCACAGTCATGAATCCTGCATTTATCTGTTTGAAACAGACATGCATGACAAAATGTGCAACTCCCCAATTAAGATATGGAAGTCCACAAAATTCCTGAATTCATGTGTCTTTTCCCAGGGCGTTTCAGAGCTAAGCAGCATTAAATTACTGGCTCATGTTAGATTGTTTTCCCCCAGTTCACAGGCCAGTCTTGCAGAAATTTATTTTTGTGGCAACAATAAAACTAGCAAAGTGGATCAGACCAGGCTCAGTAGGTCTTCTTCCTGGCCCTGCCGCTTCCACTGCATGAACAGTAAGGGCCTGGGCAGCTGTGTCCAACATTCTCAGCCACTCTGAGCTTCCATTTTCTCCTCTATAAATCCATGGGCACCTCCCACCTGGGTTGTCATTAGGTGATATAAGCACAGAGTCATGCAGGGCCCTGTGTGCCCCAGAAGGGAGCCATGACTGGTCAGGACAGCACAGCCTGAGAGCCGGACTCCAGGGTTCAGCCCTATGCTGTGCACTTCCCTGTTGTGGGGAGCCAGACCCAAAGCCCAAAGCTCTGCCTGGAATCTTTAGGCTGAGCAGAGAGGCACAGGGGCTGGATGCATTGGTCCTGTGGTCTCTGTGAAGGCCTCGCTTTCCCCGTGAGGGCTGGCTAGGAGAAGAGGAGGGGGAGAAAGAGATGAAGGACTCGGTGCAGGAGGACCTCAGCAGCGGCTCAGAGCCCCACTCAGCACGGGCAGGCATGTTGAGAGTTTACTGTGCAGATGTTGCAATGGCCAGGTTTTCCATGACTTCCCAAAGCCTGCCCAACTGGTAAGGAGGAGTGAGGTCCATCCCAGGCAGCCTGTGCAGTCACCCCTACAGTCCCACACCCCATGGCCTCACCCAGGTCAGACACCAGTCATGCAGCGAGGATGCAACCAGAGCAGGGCTGCACCAGGAAACTTGATTTGCACAGCCCTGTGGACACAGGGTCACACTTGCAGATTTCTGTATCCAGAGGCAAAAGCGGTTCCTTGGAAGCACAGTTTCCTCATGGTGAACCAAGAAGGAGAACTTAGGGATATTACAGCTCTTAACAAATAGCAGAGCTTGTATCTCGGGACACAGGGTGGCAATGTCTGCTGTCAGTTCATCAGCCAGACTGAAGATCTGCCTGTCCTCAGACCTGTGAGTGTCACGAAGGCAGCGAGGAATCCAGCTGTGAAGCATAGGTTTGGACAGCACGAGCCCTCCCCGGTGCCAGCGGCCTCTGGCATCTTGCCCTCCGGCCTCTCTCTCACCACTTTCCTCTGCGTCCACAGAAGTGCCTTTTTCTTGTTCCCTGATGCTATCAGACCCTGGGCCTGTGCAGTTTGATACCCAGAGCTGCCGTCTCCCCCTCGAGGCCCGTCAGGAAGGAGCTGGCCAGGGAGTGCTGTTGGGCAGGCTCTGCGGCCTTCAACGTGGCTTCTCTAGGTCCTCGGAAGACACAGTGTTTCAGTGTCCTCCTTCTCCATGACGTTGTGCTGTGCTTTCAGTAAGCTTCTATCCCTCCCTCGAAGAAGTCGAGATGTAAAACTGCCGAGGCAGCTTCCACACAGCAGGCAGATCAGCAGGGGAGGACGTGGCAAGGGAGAAGCCAGCGTTAGACTAACCACGTAGTTGGAGAGACAAAATCAGTTCCTAGCATAGACCCCAGTGATGCGCCTCAGTGCTGAGCTGGCTCTGTCGGGCTGGGAGAGTCCCATCACGAGACGCTTTGCCAGGACAGGCCCCTGCTCGACCAGCCAATGGTCTCTCCCTGGGGACCCTGAGCTCCTGCACGCCTGGGCCGCTGCTTGCAGCAAGCACTGGGGGAGGCAGGTGTTGCTGGCTCCTGCGGGGCAGCCTGTCCCCTGGGAAGCTGGAGCAATGAGGAATTTAAACAGTAACAGACCCTAAGAAACAGTGTCCGTGTTAGCACTACCGACACTTCCTACCGACAGACCAGAGCCTGTGTTTTTCTGGGAATACCTGCAAGGGAGACAACTCAAAGGCATTTACATGAGAAATGACAAGGACCTGGTGTTAGTTAGGGTTCTTCAGAGGAAAGTGACCAATCGGTGTGCGTTCACGTGTGTGCATAGAAAGATTTATTTTAAGGTATTGACTGTCATGATTGTGAGGACTGATGAATCTACAGCAGGAAATCAGCAGACCAGAGACCCAGAGAGGAACTGTAGTTCTGCAGATAAAATCCAAAGTCCACCTACTAGAATTCTTTCCTCCTTAGGTGACCTCAGTCTTTGTCTATTTGGGCCTTCAACTGATTTGATGAAGCCCACCCACAGTATAAGAAGAAATTGGCTTTACTCCAAGTCTGTTGACTTAAGGTAATCTCATCTACAAGAACTTTCACAGGAACATCTAGAATAGTGATTGCCCAAAGATCTGTGTATCACAGCCGAGTCAAGTTAACAAACTAACCACCACAGAGCTGGACTCTACCAGCTTGGGCACCAGATGAACAGGAGTGAGTAGCTTTGCCAGGCAGTCTGGCATAGAACGTGTGATTTTGTGGGCTTTGGGAGGGATGGAGGCAGGAAGCTGGGGGGTCCTACTTCTGCTGCAGGTGCCTAGAAGGACAGGGAGAGCCTGCTGGTCATCAGATGAAGCTGATCCAAAACAGCCCTTTATGCAGGTGTGGGGCCCCTGCAGGAAGGCTTGAGGGTCACCATCTGATGGGAGAGGAGTCTACCCACACTTTGAGGAGAAAACTAGACTAAGGGAGAGAATCATTTCAAAGATACCCAGATACCTTAAATGTTTATTTTCTTTTAAAATAATTAAATGCATGAATTTGCTAATTCTTTTAATTATGGCCCCAAACTTTCATCAAGTAAGGCACTGCCTGTGGAATGTCCAGGTTCACCATTTGCATCAACATGTCCACTACCTGTGAGTTTCAGTTAGTTTCTTTAAAGAAGAGTGAAACTTGTCCTGTTCAAGGGCAAAATCAGTTTAATTTCTCTAGTTTTTCTCTATATTTTACTTTCGTCTCAGCCACACCTAGCTTGACAGCAGTTTCCCTTAATGACTGGTCTCCAGGGAGTCGTGCCCAAGACACAGCTGGGTTTTCTTAGGAACAAGCCACTCTGTTTTCATGTTTCATGGAGCCGCACCAAATCTAATCACATTACATAATTCCAATGATGAGTTTGGTCGGCATAAACAGATTTGAAGGCAGACTCAGCAGGCTGCGTGGGAGCCTTTGGGTCGCCAGTGGCAGCAGAAGGCTGTTGACATCCCTGGGCAAAGCTGGCACCTCTTGCAGCTCTGCTAGGGCAGGGGAGAGGTGCGTGAGCCCAAGGTTCAACTTGGGGCACACAGGGCTTTGTAATAAGGCAGCAGTGAGCCATCCAGGACAGGAGGTGTGTCTGGTGTCCAGGGCAGAATGGAAAAGGTGTAGGGAGCCACCAAGTCAAAGGCCAATGTGAAGACTAGTCCACTGCTCTAACCTCCTGAGGGGAGAAAGCAGGAGTCTCCCGTGGGAGGGTCCAGGCCCCTGCCCAGCAGGTGACCACCTCCTGCGTGGCTGGCAGGGCTGCATAAGAGGAACCTCACAACCTGAGCAGCACCCCCACTTGTGAATATGTCCATTCTCACCACCTTGCCTGTCCAAACACAGGACGGCCTGAGACTCCTTGCCTCTTGGAGCTGCCTGGAGCGGGGATGTCTGTGTCGTCCTTCAGGAGCCGTTTGGAATGAAATAGTGGAGAGCAGTCCTTTCGCTTCCCTAAAGCTTCCTGCCAGTGCAGAAAGGTTCAGCATAGGAGGATGTGGTCTTAAAGCACGTGGCTTTCCCGGCAGTGGCTCCGGATGGTCCCTTGGTTAGGATCTGGTGTCCACCGGGCTTTGTATTTGCAGAAGCTCAGTCATGGAGATGGGCTGGGACCTGCACAGGGCTTAGTCTTTGTGGGTTGTTTTTGTTTGCTTGCTTTTTCTGGTGCTGGGGATGGTGTCCTGGGCCTCCTGCGTTCAGAAGGTGCTCTGCAACTGAGCTGGCGCCCCAGCCCCAGGGCACAATCCTTGAAACCAGGAGTGCTGTGCAGGGCCACGAAGGTGGCCCAGGGAGGAGCTGAGGTGTGTTTCTCTAATGTGCTAGTGACAGGGATTGAAGGCATCCAGGTTTTGCAGGGAGAACCTACCCACCATCTGGTCTGGAAGTCTTTCCCTAAAGATTATCTATTGACGCACCCTGTTTCCATTATGGTTTAAAAACAAAATCAGTACAACCTTAAGATGGGGAATTTTGAAGTCAAAAACGGGAGAAAGTGATTCAAAACTTCAGGGCCAGTCTCATTTCTGGACTGTTCCTCCAAGTCAAAGGTTGCACCTGTTAGAGCTACATTCCTGCCCTGCATTTCCCCATTGCCCCAGGCTGGGGAAGGTCAGGCTTTATACAACTTCAGGTTCCTGACCCTGACCCCGAGAAAGCCAGGTGGCATTAACATTGACCAAACATGTTATGTCTCTGCGCAATGTCAGAATTTAATGAATCACAACAAATTCACAGGTGATACCACTTTCATCAGTGGCCATTCGCTAAATAATTGTGGGTCACCTGGTAGTCATGAACCAGGCAATCACAGGTTCTTTTATTCCAGTCTTAATTTTTAATATCTATAGCACTCAAATCCAACATCACACTTCACACAGTTACATAGCATGTGTGTCTGCATATCTGTGTGTGCATGTGTATTATAGAACAGTAGGCAAACGGGTAGGGTGGGGGCTTCAGGAGGCTGAACCGAGAGCAAAGGCAGATATGGATGCAGCCGCTGTAGGTGCTCAGGTACAATTAAGAACCGGGTGCAGAACTGTCAAAGCCTGGGAACATGTTCTAGGCCAAGGTCTGGGCAGAAAGCAGCCTCAATGCCAGCTGGGAGTGGGACTTGTGTGGTCATCTTGGGCTGGAGAAACTGCACGTAGCTAAAACCCAAGGACAGGGATTCTGAGGTGCTTCTGTGGTGATTTTCCTGGACAGGGTTCATGACAAGTGATCTGGGTGCCACCATGTTGGGTCTCAGGCAGCCCTCTTTTATGGGTCTCCATGAGGGAGCACGTCGTATGGTGATCTCGGTGATCTGGTGTGTTTGCAAAGCTCATGGGTCTATTTTTTCCAAATGACTTCAGTACACCCCTGCATCCATGTGCTCCTCATTGAGTTGATGAGGTCACAGTGGTTGTTCTTATTAAGCACACTTACTTTATTTATCACTTTGTTTTATGGTGGTTGTATACTTGAACAAACAAGGTGTAGACTCACACTCAACCTTAGCAATTAAATTCAATATGGAGCAAATTATGGCAAACTACTGCTTTGTGAAATAGACTAACTCAGGGCAGGCACAGCCTGAGAGCTGCTGTCCTGCACACCATGGAGTCACTAGGGCAGGCACAGCCTGAGAGCTGCTGTCCTACACACCATGGAGTCACTAGGGCAGGCACAGCCTGAGAGCTGCTGTCCTACACACCATGGAGTCACTCAGGGCAGGCACAGCCTGAGAGCTGCTGTCCTACACACCATGGAGTCACTCAGGGCAGGCACAGCCTGAGAGCTGCTGTCCTACACACCATGGAGTCACTCAGGGCAGGCACAGCCTGAGAGCTGCTTTCCTGCACACCATGGAGTCACCAGGGTAGGCGCAGCCTGAGAGCTGCTTTCCTGCACACCATGGAGTCACCCAGGGCAGGCGCAGCCTGAGAGCTGCTGTCCTACACACCATGGAGTCACTCAGGGCAGGCACAGCCTGAGAGCTGCTTTCCTGCACACCATGGAGTCACCCAGGGCAGGCGCAGCCTGAGAGCTGCTGTCCTACACACCATGGAGTCACTCAGGGCAGGCACAGCCTGAGAGCTGCTTTCCTACACACCATGGAGTCACTCAAGGCAGGCACAGCCTGAGAGCTGCTGTTCTACACCATGGAGTAACAGCAGAACACATTCTGCTGTTCACACCATGGCCATCACATGCAACAGAGGAAAATCCAGGAACGTCTTTGTCTGAGAGCCCCTCCAGGCAGCTGTGGCTTGGACAGCATTGCCTTGGTCACTGGCTAATAGACCGAGCTTGTTCTGGTTCCTTTGTTCCATCCTTGGTCTTGAGAATTTGGGAAGTTAAACCAGGTAAAGAAGAGGGTTTCCCTGAGTACTCAGTTTTAGTTGCCCTCCTGTCTAGTTTGCTAGTTTGCCTACTGTGTGTGGTCTCCAGTGTTTTCCAGTCCCTAGGAAAGATGTTGTGATAAGCCCAGTGGGCTCCACGGCTGGAGGGCAGGGGACGCCCCACAGGTTTCCTCCCCACTGGTGCAGCCTGCAGACGGCTCCTCCCTCTGCGTGGAGCAGGAAGGATAGCGACTAGAGCTGTCTGGGGTCGGCTTGGGCTAAGGCTTCCAGCCCTCCCATGTGTGTTTCCACTAACTCAGTGCCCACCTTGGCTTCCTAGCCTCAGTGTCCCCTCACAGAAGACACGGCTAGAACCTCGCTCGTTTCCGATGCCTGCCCAGCTCCAACACTCAGCTTTCTCTTGGCAAGCCTTCGTGGAAACAGAAGGAGCAGGGCCTCAGAGAGGAGGGAGGGATCTAATGATTTCCTTTAAAGTTTACAAGGCCAAGTATGAACAGAGCACAGTGCCCCAGTGTTGTGGGGAGAGAAATGCACACATGAAGCATCTTTTTTTGCAACACAATCCTCAAGGCCCTTTTGAACAGGAGTTGACTCTTCTGTCCCTCATCCCATCCCCGTCGCCCCGACCCCTGAGTAAATGAAGCTCTGTCTGTTCCACTGGCTCTTTTAAGATAAGATCTGATGGCGGGTGAGACAGGAAAACCCGGTAAAAAGAGCAGGCTGCCCATTCTGCATACCTGTGGCTTCTCGCAGTTCATGAACTTGACGCCCACACGGCTCCTCTTCAGAGAGCGTCTCACGTGCCTGCTGTGGCTTGCGTGTTCCAGGGAGCATGAAGAGTCCCGCGTGTGGGTCTGGCTCATTATAAATCTCTCCCTCGTTTCACAAGGCAGAGAAAGTGGTCTGACTTTCTGAGGTGAAGAAAAAGGAGGGTCTGTCAGGCTGCGAGCTCCACAGTGCCCAGAGGGCCTGTTCCGTTCCTGCCAGCCGTTGTCAGTGGCGGACTTGCCGTTCTGACAGGAAGGGCAGGGCTCGACCGCATGAGCTCTGGAAGGAAGCATGCGGGGCTCCGAAGGTCCTGGCCAGGACCAGCCCTTGGTGCCAGGCGACTCAGGTGGAGGCGTGCCCACCACGTGGCCTCATTTCTGTGGTACTTACACTCCCCAGTAAAGGATTTGAAGATTCCGAGGCACCCAGATGCTGGCACAGGCAAGCCCAGCGTGGTCTGGCGACTGGACAGCCGCGCCTCTGACATACCCCCGTGCCTGCCAGGACCACTGGCTCTTTCAGGGCTGGGCTTCTACCTCTGAACTACCGTGTGTAGCTGGTACCGCGTGATACTAACAGAATGACCTTGACCTGGACAACAAGGAACCCCCGGTTGGAGAGGAGGAAGGGTGAGCTGCCAGGACCATCTGCCTGCTGAGCCGGGAGCCAGCTCCTCTCCGCCATCCTCCAAGGCCGTGACCTTGGGCTGCACCACCAGCCTGCCGCTTGCCTGCACACTTTAAATTAACTCGTTAAGTGATTTTTTTTTTCCTAAGGAAAAGGCAGATTTTTCAAAGAGGTGTATGTTTATTTTTGAATGGGAATTGTCATGTTCAAAACGTTTCATTTAGAATGTGGTAGATCTCAAATGACTTACACATGTGGAAATGCTGTCATTTCTGAGAGGAAGGCAGGGTCCCGTGCCTTCGTGGCTCAGTGAATGCCTGTCCCATCAGGCCACACCACAGCTGTCTCGGCCTCTCGCCACTGTGGATGTCTGCGTGCGTATCCCCATGTACAGTCACAGAATCCACTGGAAAGCATGTCAGAGAGTCGAGTGAATGACTGACCGAAACAGCCCACCTGAAGTCGTGACAGGTATGCCAACGTGTGAAAGCCACCTGCGGCCTAGTCTGCCTGGAAGGCTGAAGCAGCTCAGCACAGTAAGTGCTGAGGCCAGGACTTCAAGTCCTCCTCTGCGGCCAGCTGCGAGCTCGTAACACTCATGGTGGCTTCTCACGGGAGTGTGACAGCTTCTGTGCTCACATTATGCCCCTGCTTTACTGAGCAGAGGGACTTCTGCACAGAGGCCAAGAGTTACTACTGAAAATACAACAGAGCGTCTGGCGTGAAAACTCCAACAAGAGCCAAAGAGAAAGGACCTGGCACTAAGTTCCGGAGGAAGGTGGTAGCCCCTTGCTCTCTGGGGAACACGAGCTGCTAAGCCCAAAAGCAGCTGGCCTGGCTCTGGGGCTCAGGCACAGCAACAGGGCTAAGGAGGAGCAGTGGTCTGGGCCCAGTGCTGGGTCTGGACGTTGTCCAGGCACACAGAGCGCTCCTGTGGTGTTCTATGACCAGCTGTTTTCTAAGCTGTGTGGAAACCTGCTTTGTCATATTCCATAACCTGCCCAAGTGTTGCTTTTATTTTAAAAAATGGGGGCATGGTCATTTTATTGAGAAACATCTAGTGACTGTTACATGAGTCGGCTTTATTTTGCTATAACAAATACTTGTCATAAATCAGCTTAGAGTGCAAGTTTACTTGGGCTCACACTCTGGAGGTACCAGTCTATGACCCAGCAGCCTTCTTGCCTTGGGTCTGAGGGGAGGCAGCATGCCACAGTGGAGGCCTGTGGTGGAGGAGGACCTTTTGCCTCCTGGAGGCTGATGTAAAGGAGACCTGGAGTTCCAGGATCCCCTTTGAGGATCCTGACACCCCCAGACACCTAAGACTTATAGGGGCTGTCACTGGGGGCCAGGCGCCTTTGGGGGACGTTCCAGGCCCAGTGCTAGTGGCTGTTGACCAAGAGGGCTCTGAAGTGAAACACGCGATCCAGGAGAACTGCCTGAGCCCTGGAGGGAAAGCAGCCACTGCTGCCACTTGTTCTCGCAGCCCTGGGAGGCACCCAGGTGTGCCTGTGAGCAGACCCCTCAGCAGCGGCAGCCTCCCTGGTGGGTGGACCACCAAGTTTTCCTGGGTCCTGTCTAGAGCTCTCGACTGCTCTGAGAAATACCAGCCACCTACCCTATTCCAGTTGGTGGGTTTAGGAACGCTGAAATAAAGCCCCCTGCAGCTGCGGCCCCTGGCTAGCTACTGAGCAGCGCGCCCTGCTGCGAGACCCCGGGTGCCCCACAGAAGCTGGTGGGGTTTCGACCCGGTTGTGAGCTCAGAGACATTTCCCAGAGTTCTGTTTGTGAAGCAGAGCAGACCCTTAGCCCTTCCAGATGCAGCTGAACCACCTTCGTCCCGGGGGATTTCTTAAGGACCTGCAGTTAGGAGAGAGGGCAGAGGATGGACGAGCCGTCTTCAGACGAGGGGACGTCAGGCAGTGGGGTGGAGTGGGAAGTCCAGGAGCAGCCAGGACGTCCTCCACAGCCTGGTGCGGACACCAAGTACAATGCACCAGGCTGCGGACGGAGAGCAAATGTCAGGAGAAACAGGAGGCACTCAGACGCCGCAGAGGAGCACCCAGAAGCTCCTGTGCAGTCGTCACAGCCTGGCGGCCGAGAGCCAGCCTCCATCATGAGGACGTGGGGTTTCGCTGGTTAACAGGTAATAAAAACGCTCCTCTTGTCGACACTGAAGATTCAAAGCTCGATGTGGGACGAGTCCTCCCGCTTGGCCTGCTTTCTTTTATGTGTGTAAAAATGTGTACTACAGTCTTCTCACCATTTTCTTAAAACCGTAATGGAATGTTTTCAGGAGAAATACTCAGCACGAATCAGCTCAGGTTTCGCCAAAGGAAAGTAGATTGAAGTACAGTGGCACTGCTGGGTCCACGCGGAGTTGCGTGGCCTGGCCACCAGGGGCTCAGGCGAGCGGCTTCTGCTTCTCACCCAGAAGTGTGTCCGTCCCCCTCTCCTCCAGGTTCCGCTACCTGAGCCCCTCTCAGGACTTCCAGAGGAACCCAGAACTCAGCCCTAAACTTCGTGGGTAAGGGCCTTCTTTGAGAACTTGCGAAAGGCCCTGGTCACTTTTCCCAGAGGCCCTGACAACTTCAGGCTGTCTGTGGGTCTCCTGAAGCTGGAGAGCACGGTCCTTTCTGCCTTTGTCCTCCTGTGCTAGTGTTTAAGCCTTGGTCCATACTGTGAAGTATTAGAGACGCTGGAAATGTATTCACAAAGTCTTTGCTGTGTAGGAGAAACGGTGAATTTAAAGTATTGAAATTTTAAAACGCTGAACAGAAAGTTACATATGTTATCCACCCTCAGCCCCATTGAAAACGTGCTTTCACGTTCCACCGAAGCCAGCGTGAGGAGGCGGGAGCAGGGCTCATCTTCCCCTCGTTACTCTCTGAGCGCCCAGGCTCCCAGGCTTCGGCCTCTAGTGCATCTCACCTGGTGCCCTGTGAGCTCCAGCCAGGCTCCCTTGGCTGCTGCTTTGGCTCCTCCACCCTGCACGACTCAGGGCTTGGGGCGCAGGACGCTAATGAGGATCTCAGTATTGTCTCAGAATTCAAGAGAAAGTTGCAGTGACCCCACCTTGTACGACAGCAGGATCCTGCCCTGGGCCCCACGTGGACAGCCAGAGTGGGCCTCCAGGCAGCTGCCTGCACCCTCTGTCTCTGGGCGGCCCCTCCTCTCATGCCCTGCAGTGGAAGCTCAGGAGAGGAAGAAGCCTGTGTCCACGACTGTCCTCCCAGCCCGTCCAGGGTCTCCACAGTCTCCTTTCCACTCTGTGTCACCTGTCCACAGCTGCCCAGACAGCCCCAAGCCCTCCTTGTCCTCAGGCTTCACCTTATGGGGCTGAACCAGGATGTAAGAGGGAGTGGGAAGCAGGTCCTCTCGAGTCCTCCAGGCTGACTGCGGAGGCCCCCGGCCTCCAGCTGCCCGCGCCCTTCACTGGGGCCATGTTCGACCTCCCGACCTCCCTCTGCTGCTTGAGTCCCCTCCCCTTGTTGCTGATGGCTGTACAAAGCCAGTGAAGTCTGTGTGGACGTGCTGAGGCTGTCCTGAGAGCCCAGGGGGTGCTACTGAGCTGAATGTGGTCCACTTCCCTTCCC